>NC_089822.1:21752315-23120172 GCF_035046505.1 Tiliqua scincoides | reverse complement strand
AGAGAAACTGCATGCAGCCTCTCTGGCCCTTGGAAGGCCTTCTAATGCCTCCAGAAAGCCTTAGAAATGTACTTCCGGTTTTTCTGAAAAACTGGAAGTACCTTTCTAAGGCCTTACAGAGGTCTCAGAAGGCCTTAGAGAGGCCTTCAGAGAGCCAGCGCAGTCAGGGTCAGGTGAGGCAGAGCCTCACCTGCCTCCAATGACTGCATGCCTACTTCTGACTAGGTCCTTAGATATCCCTAAAAGGGGATAGGATACATTCATGGAAGTCTATTATTGGTATCGGTCATGGTGACAATGTGAAAGAACATGCTTTCAGAGTCAGCATGCTTCTGAAATTAATAGCAGGGGAGGACTATTGACCTCAGGGTCTGCCTGTAAACTCCCCTGAGTTGGACACTGCCTTAAACAGAATGCTAGATTTGGTCATGCCTTGGTCTGATTCAGCAAGACTTTTCTTATGCACTTCTAGCAGGGCCAACGCTGAAGAACTGAGTTTGCAGGAAGAGTCCTTTAGCTATCTTGATCCCAAATTTGCTTAGGGCTTTTGAAAGATCAAAAAGATCTTTTTTGAATGAGATGACTAGTTGGTGAAGCTAGCTGGGATGCTTTTGGAGTGATAAGATCTGAAAAAGCAAGCTGCAGCAAACCTTGCTCATGACCCACCTTGTCGTGGGTGACATCCTGGTTACCCGAGCATAATGCATCACGTGCAACACCATAAACAAGAACGTGTGCTTTAGTCATGAAAGCACAGGAAGAAGCAGAACTTAAAAAATATCCATTCACTGTAGGTCATGTGATCCCAACTGTGTAAAACAGAACACTCTCTCAGTACAGGCATTGCTTGCGCAAGAAACAAAGAATGTTTGACTTCGGCAGCAGAACACCCATTGGAGCCCAGAGCTTGCCCCAATTACAGAAAAAGTTTAGCAAATCAACTTTTCTCATAAACAAAAGACCAGAAAGGAAAGAGGAGAAATCACTTTGATAAGATGAGTATGAGCATGATTTGTAGGCCACCTTCCATGCCAAGCATCACAGGAAAATTTTCTCTGGGTGGAATGCGATGTGGAATAAGCTGTCTCTCCAATGCATATCACACAAGAATCTTCACAGTCACTGATTACACTGAATACATAGTTGACATTACTGGAGACAGCGAAGTTGAAGAGAAAAGTTAGAGGAGCGCAATGAGGTTTTAACAATGCACAGTGAAAAAGAAACAATGAAAATGTGCCATGTCTGATGAATTCAGAAACGGAAGACCAGCCCAGCTTTCCTTTCAGTCAGGGCGGGGTCTCTGTTTTCCAAAGCTTACTATGAAGCAGGAAGGGACGTGGGTAAAATGTTCTGCTTGTGGTTGACAACAGTACAAATGTATTCTTAAGTAAATCATACATCGACTTCAGGGAAGACCTCCTAGATATAAATTGCAGACCTGTGATGGCTGATTTACAGTGCCACACTGTATTCAAAGAAGGGACAGAGTTCTCAATACCTTTTACCTCAAAATGATTTTTGAGATAATATTTTATCTCAAAATATTTACCTCAATACCTCAAAATATGTGGTATTTTGTCAGGAGGACAGAGATTCTAATGGGCATTTCAGGATCATCCAGAAACAGTGCAGATTGTAAAGAGGGCCATAGCTCAGTGGGAGAGACCCTGCTTTGGATGTGGAAAGGCCCTAGTTCAGTCTGTCCCCAGGTAAGACTGGAAAAGATCCCTTTCTGAAACCCCAGCAATGACGGTTTATCAGTGTTACCATATTGAGATGAATCAGTGATCTTACACAATATAAGGCAGCACCGCTCAGGATCGGTGCATGGATCGCTGTGCAAGCTGCCGAAACCACCCCCTCCCTCACCAATACACCCTTTGTTCCTTCCTCAAAATGCCTTGTTCCTCCCCCTCCCTGGCCCACCCCAATCAGTAACTCATAGGCACCAGGAAATATGGGAGGGCCTCTACAGTGTGACCAGCACCCTGTTTCTAGTAGCAGCCAAGTAGCAGCCAAGAATGTGTTGCATTTTGCGATGCCATAAGTAGGGCTGCTCTGCTGGAAAATGAGTTTTGGTAGTGCAGACCAATGATAGAGTTGGATCATGTGTCTGAGAAATACTTCAGTGTACCCTGAAGTTAGAACTCATCCACCTCTTATAGTAATATGCCTACAAGCCAAGAGAACATTTGGAGCTGCTACACACTGAGTATAATCCAGTATTGTCTTCTCTGGCTTGCAGTGGCTCTTGAAGTTCTTATGTATCCAATTTGGCCAAACTTACTCTCTGAGAGTCTCTAACTGAAGGGACTGATAACTCTTTGTATGCAATTGTATCCATTCCTCAGATCCTTTCCTTCAGCTCCCTTCTCAATTGTGATGCCCAGCCTATGGAACTCTCTTCCATGAGATATTAGGACCAGTAGGTAGCCGGGGGGGGGGGGTTGCTCTAAGTATTACAGGCATTGTGACACGCCATGTAAGTGGCCCCTACCACTCGCTGTCGGAGCAATTGGGGCAGCAGTGGCAATGCACAGAGGCTCAGGAGTTCCACCTTTAGGAGTTTCTGTTCCGTTTCACTGTTGGGTGCTTCTTTCTGCAGCGGAAGCACTAATTGGGATGCTATCATTATTTGGATTGAATTGATATAGATTCATTCAGATTTCATTGCTGTTTTATTGCTGCCTAGATTAAAAGTTCTCCATAGGGAAAGGCAGGATTAATGATATTTGCATATGTGTACAAGTACAAAAATAATTCTAAAGCAAAAAGCAACTTTATTTTTAGAAATTACAGGAATCTACCACAAGCAAGCATCATACCAGAAGTTGGAGACATTCCCTGTACCAGAAAGGACAGATTCTCCTTGACAAATACAACTTGCCATTGGCAGTTTTAATAAATATTTGTATTAGCAAGAATGTTTTTTTTAATATGCTCTCAAATTAATCAGAGTACCTTTTTGGTCATTCAGAACATTTTAGCTGATTAATCTAATCAATTAAACATTGCAGCCCTAATACTAAATAATGACAATACTTTGTGAGTTGCCAGTGTATTTTATGGAACATAGCTTCTGATTTCTTAACTTGCCTTCAGATCTGCTGAAGGATTAAAACTATAAACAAAAGCTTTTGTTTGAAATTCAGGAAGGTTTGCAGGGTGCCTCTGTCAGACTGCAAACATGATGGTGTCTATATATGTTCAGGTGAACAAGCAAACAACTTCTCAAGATTATTTACCTTTCCTTCCTACCTGAGAGGGGTGGGAAGGTGAAAGGAGATCAGTGAGACATCAGAGAAGTGTTACAAAACTCAGAGCACTGAGATGGGGGAGAATATTATTAAACATTTAAGTACACTTTTAGTATAGAATGTTGCCATCTTTTTTTTTTTCAGTCTAGGAGGACTGAATAGAAGTAAGAGCCAGCATGGCATAGAGTTCTGGGTTCGGATGCAGGAAGCTCACATGAAACAGTGAAGCTGCCTTATACCAGATCAGATAGTTGGTCCATCCTACTCAGGATTACCTAGATATTACCCAGTGATTCTCAACCAGTGGTACGGATACCACTGGTGGAACTGGTTAAGAGGCACTTTTTCAAGTGGGTGCTCCTCTTTTATTTAGCAGGGGGAGAGTAACTGGCCCACCTCACCCCAGCAGTGTCTTTTCTAGTGGCTATCTGCTGGCGTTGCATCTTTTTTAGATTGTGAGCCCTTTTGGAACAGGAAGCCATTTGTTATTTGATTTTTCTCTGTAAACCGCTTTGTGAACTTCTTGTTGAAAAGCGGTATATAAATACTGTTAATAAATAATAATAATAATAATAATAATAATAATAATAATAATAATAATAATAATAATAATAATAATAATAAATACTTGAGGTGATGTCTGGTGGTATGTGTGGGACCCCTGAACGCTTGCCACCCAGCAGCAAGAGAAACAATGTGATGTGACAAACAGTGGTAGGAGACGTGACTTGGAGGACAGAGCTCCAAAGCATGCTTTTTGTGTGCTCAGAAAAGCCTTCCTGTCCACCCTGAGCCTCTTACTGCTGTTTTTTCCAGAGTCATGTCTCATCTACTGTCCCAACTCAGAAGTAACTGGTAATTACGTCATCACCAGTTACTTCTGGTGGTAGTTCCAATATGTGGACCATGCAAAGTGGCATGGCAGGGGACAAATGTTGAGAAACACTGACCTAGAATGATTGATAGCAGCTCTCCAGAGTTTTAGGAAAGGGTCTTTCTAAACTGGGATTGTATGTGGGATACCAGGGATTGTATGTGGGGCTTTCTGCTTACACAGCAAGTGTTCTACCACTGAGCTTACAGCCCTCACAGGCCAGAATATTTGCAATGCTAAAAATGTCATTGTACTTCCATCTTACTTCCATTTAAAAAAAAAGCATCAACGGAGGCTTTGAGTGTTGGGAGAGTTAGGACAGACAAAAGAAAATATTTCTGTACTCATCATGTGGTTGGTCTGTGGAACTCCTTGCCACAGGATGTGGTGACGGCATCTAGCCTGGGGATTACAAGGGGATTGGACAAGTTTCTGCATGAAAAATCCATTACAGGTTACAAGCCATGATGTGTATGTGCAACCTCCTGATTTTAAAAATGGGCTATGTCAGTTGCAAGGGAGGGCACCAGGATGCAGGTCTCTTGTTATCAGGTGTGCTCCCTGGGGCATTTGGTGGGGCTGCTGTGAGATACAGGAAGCTGGACTAGATGGGCGTATGCCCTGATCCAGTGGGGCTGTTCTTATGTTCTTAGGCATAATTTGGATCAGGACCATAGTAAAGAGGACAAGTTGTAACCATTTTCCAATGTCCCCTGAAAATTGCTGTCTCTCAAAGCAGGAAGAGAGAAAAGGTGTGTCATAAAACTGCTGTTTCATGTAGGTCTTTACTTTCCTTACATTAGTATTAGAATAATTGGGTTTCCTCAGGGGTAAAGGATCCAGGTGAGAAAGATTGGGCTGATTAGTATAGAGAATAAAATCCTGTGGAGAAGGGCGTTTTGTTGCCTCTTTGGTTGGATGATGACTGTGAGTAAAACTATTCCTGACTGTGTTAGGTTTTTAATCTTTTCCTTTGCAGCTTTTCTTGGCAAGTTCACAAAAGGGTTTAACCTGAGGGGGAGTCCTGCAGGTTCAGGAGCCTCCTTTGTTTTGTAGTGCTAGTTAACTGCATCTTGAATTTATATTAAAGTTTTAATTATTAATTGGATCCTAATAAATCTTGTGTTTTATGTCCCCTTTTGTTTGGATCTTATTGAGAACCCTGAGAGGAACCAACATGAACCCTGACAAGGTGCCATTGGTCATGTTTTTCCACTGCAAGCAGTGGTGCTATATGGGTATTGTGGGGAGAGGGAGAAGGTGGGGGGAACTATAGGTTAAAATACCACTGTTGCTGGTCTACAGAGAATGAAAGAAACTCACCTCCTCCACTTTAGTAAAGAAGGCCCACCCAAGTAAGAGGGAGCTCACTAAGGTCACCTTGCCTTGGGTCCCTCAAACTTGGAGCTTGCCCTGTCTTGAAGACCTTACAGTAAGTGTTGATTTACTTCACTAAACATTTCTATGGTAACAAAGAACAGGTTTCTGTAGACACAAGGAACAGGTTTCCCACCTATTCAGCCCCTCCAAGACCCAAGCTGTATCCACCCATGGCATACCTGCCAGAAATATCCAACCATAGCAACATCACCTGATCCTTAGGTTTTTAGCTGTAAGCAATTTGCTTAGCAAAGGTAATAAAATGTAACTATTTTGTAACTGTCTGTGTTCACTGAGAGGCAAATTGCTTTAGAATGAGAAGCTGCCATGGAATTATTTCACATCCTGTTTCTCTCTCCTGTATTACATTTGGCTGGGAAATGGATAGCCAGAATTTATTAATGTAAAAATGCGTGTGAGGGGTCACCAGACAAGTTCAAGTTTCTACATCAGATGTGACTGTTTGTGCAGCATCTTTGCAGCAGTGGCTCTAGCTTTGGGGGTGAGGCCTAGGGAAAATGCTGGGAAGGGTCTCTAATAATGTGTTCCCCAATGCTTTGGAAAAAGAACGCACATACCATTATTCCCTCATGGTGCATTCATGTCTTAGGGTCAAATCCTATCCAATTTTCCAGTGCTAGTGCAGCCATGCCATCAGGGCATGCGCTGCATCCTGCAATAGAGGGACAATCACAGAGGCCTACTCAGAGTAAGGGAAGGTTTGTTCCCTTTCCTTGCGCCAGCATTACAGCTGCACCAGTACTGGAAAGTTGGATAGAATTGGGCTTCAGCTAAGGTGGTACAGTGAAGGAGGACTCTCACTTGTCTGCTGCGCAGCTTCTGGTTAGCTGATGCTACCTGTGTGCTGTTCAGCAAGTACACAAAAGTGTCAACAGAACAATGTGAGCAATCATTCCAAATTTATTAGAGCAAACACCATCTAGACCACTGCCTGAACATCAGCTTCACACACATTCGCAGTGTGTTACAGGCTTAGGAAAAGAAGGGGCTATGAGCTGTTGGCAGAGAGGCAACAAGAGTTTCCATTCACGTATACTTCCTTGCAGATATCTATAGCGTTGATTGCTAACATCATTAGGAGCAAATCAAGCAGAGCTCCGTTTGGGTGAGCATCTTGAGATTGCTGTGAGAGCCACTGAGGTATAGTGGGTACAGTGAAGGACAAAGTATTTTCAGATAGGAGATAGGAATTTAAATCTTTGCTCAGATATATAGGCCACTAGATCTGTGAATGGTCTGCAGGTGTGCCATGGGAGTTTGGGGGAGCATCATTTATTAGTAGGGCCATTGAGGGATGTGAGCTCTCAGCTGGCAATATGCTGTGCCTTGTCAAAAACCGATGGCGCACATTGACAGTTTTAGCACCCTGTCAGTGTGCTGTGAGATGAAAAAAGATTAAACATTGCTGCACTAGATTGTCTAGTGCAGATAAATCCCTATCTGTCAGTCAAGTTCATTTGTTCAAAACCAAGTTCATTTTAAAAATCCCTTCCATACCGGATAATATAAAAGTGGACAATAACTGGGCAATCCAATATGGACAACCACAATGGGACCATATTCAGATTAAACTAAATTTAAATCTAGAGTAATAATTATACTGAATAGCCTGCCTAGTAAGGAACAGCAATCCATCTGACAGATGTATACTAAATTTCATGTGAGGCCAAGACAAAGATACTCAGTTGATAAAGTATGCATTCAGATTATGCAGCAAAAGGAAACTCTTATTTGTAAGTCTGAAATAACTGACAAGGATACTCTTTCCAAAACTTGGTTTTGGAAGCAGTATACGGGGTACAATATAAAAAAATCATGTCAGTGACTTTAGTTTTCTTTTGGTCAAATATAAAAACATGGACCAGTTGGAATTTGTGGAGTGACTGGGACCTGGCCTGGACCAGACAGAGTGGGTGCCGCATGGCAGGGGGAACATCAAAGGCCCTTGTAGCTCTAGGAGGGGTAGGTGAAGCAATAGTGTCAGGGCTTTAGCTAAGGCCTGATTGGGTTTCAAGTCATGGTAGGTATGTGCAAGCTCTTGGTTTTAGAGACAGGCTGCCTCTGATTGCCAGATACAGGGGAGGACACCAGGATGCAGGTTGTGTCTGTTATCTTGTGTGCTCCCTGAAGCATTTGGTGGGCCACTGTGGGATGCAGAAGGCCGGATGGGCCTTTGGCCTAATCCAGCAGGGATTTCTCATATATATATATATATATATATATATATATATATATATATATATATATATATATATATATATATATATATATAATGAAAGCCTCCTTGCATGGCTGAGGCATCAGGAGGGTGAAGGAAGGTTTCCATAAGGAAAGGCTTTTAGTGAATAAGTAATTCTTCAAAAGGAAGCCTAAGCAATTGTATGTTCCCTGTGCTCTTTGTTAGTTAATGTTTTTCTTTTAATCTGTCTCATGAATGCCTATTGCTGAAAGAAGAGATTACCACATGTAGCACAACTTGATACTGGTTGGCATAAATATTTAAAAGAATTAACAAAATGAGCACCACCGCTGCAGAATTACCATATAAAATGGCATATTGTGTCCTTTGAACTAAATTTAGTAGTTGCCAAGAGTGTTTGCAAAATGTGCAAGCAATGAAAAGAGTCAGGGCTTAACTTTCCCTCCATGCAGATTCTGCCCTTTTATAGTAATGACTGAAGAATACTGAACCTGACTGGCTCCTCACCTACCTCTCTAGTTAGTGACTCACAAAGTCTTATGGAGCTTGTTGTTCAGGTTGTTTATTTCTAGTTCAGGGAACAGCAGAGTTTTGCCACTACAAAACTTATCAGCTAATTGCTCCTTTTCATTTATCTGACTGTTAGTAATTTACATTACTACTCAAGTAGTAGTAGTTATCTCAAACACACATGAAGATATGACGCTGCTTTCATAGCATTTTGCAAAACCACTTACAGCATCACTTACAGGAAATGGGAGAAGCCACTGCAAGTATTTAATACTTTGTAACCCAGGTGATGAGTGCTACAGGACAACCTTTCCTAACCATGGGGAACAACCACAAGCTATACAGGGCACTGAAACTGTGGCCACCGGAAACCTCAGATATAAGAGCTGTTCTCTTGCTTTAGGCATTTCATCAGACATTGCCTCCACACTTGCATGCCAGTCCTGCTGCTATAAGAGATAGGTGTTGTTTTTTAAAAATAAGAAAAATTGAGGTTCTCAGGATGTTAATGTTTAAGCCCAAAATGTTTATTCTATGTTTGTGCCAAATGGCGTATGCAACCTCCAACAACCTGCCTGTAACCCAACCTTCAATTAATTACAACTGTTTTGCTCAAGACTTTGCAATACTGATTCATGAAAGAGTTTTGTGTGACTACATGTGTGCACTGGTATCCATGGGGGTTCCATTCCAGACCCCCCCATAGATAGGGAGATTTGTGGATACTGGGGATGCCTTGTTAAACTGTAGAGAAAGGGAAGGAGAATGTTAAAAATTACTTGCTTTACCTTATTGCAGTGAAACCACTGTATTTTTCAGGGCTGCAGACAGCCTTCTGACCTGCTTTCAGCCTCTTCCATGTTGTTCTGAGGCTCCTTCTTAGTCCCCAAAACCAGAATACAGGTGCAGCCTATTTATCCACAGATCTTTTATCTGCGAATTTGTCTCAATGAAAATGAGGTGAGGGAACCAAAAGTTACACACAACTTTGCCTCCTTTGCCCTGCACTGCTCCATTTACAGGCAGCCCAAAACACTGCAAAAAGGCTCTGCCTCGCACAGGCAGGGAAATAGCCCTGGAAGAGGTTCCCCTTGCAAAGGAACAGTAACACTCCTGGAGCCCCTGAGCCAGCAAAGAGGGGAAGGAGGGGCCAAAAATCTCTGTAGCCAGAACATGTGCAGCAAGGTGGACATCTTTTCCTCTCTCACTCATACACAGGGGTAGGTGTAGTAGCAACAGAGGGGATTGCTTTAAAAAACCCAGGGAGTGTTTGCCAAATTCCCCCCCCCCATTGAGATGGTGTAGGCTATCACCGACACAAGTAAGCCTTCCCAGTAAGCAAAGCATGTGATTTAGCCTACAATCCTTTCCACACTTTCCTGGGAGTAAGGCCCATTGACTGGAATGGGGCTTACTTCTGAGTGGAAACGCATAGGGCTGGACCCAGGAAGATCAGCATCCCATGTGAAAGAAGCTGGGCAGCTGGCAAGGGGGAGGGCTGAGTAAGGAGTGGAGCGGAGGGGATTGATAACAGCTGCCTTAGTTTCCTTCCATCCAGAAGTGTCAGGCTGCAGTGTATTTGCGTAACTCTTTGGAATTTAGCACAATGCTAACGTTATTGTTAATAGCGCCGAGTCACGGAATAGAACTAATGTGGATAAATAGACTCCACCTGTACATCACATTGCTTTCACTTCCTGGTCACAATGCATGCTGGGGCAACAGTGGGGAAAAGGAGGAGACACAGAGCAACGTGGAAGAGGCTGCAGGCAACTCAGAAGGCTGTTTGCAGCTGTGAAAACATAGCAACTTCACTGCAATAAGATAAAGCAAGTGATTTTAAACCTTCTCCTCACTTTCTCTTTTGTTTACAAAGGAACTCCCCTGGTATCTGCAGAACTACAGATAACCGAAACTGCAGATACCAGATCCAAAGATACTGGTGCCCACCTGTGCATTCAATATATCCCTATTTAAGACAGCGTAGTATAGCAGTAGTATACCAGATCTGACGGAAAGCTCTTCAACCTCTCCAGACTGAGAGCAAAGTCCAAAGTCCAGCTGAAATGTCTGCGTGACTTCCTCTTTGCCGACGATGCAGCTGTCACTGCCCACTCTGCCAAAGATCTCCAGCAGCTCATGGATCATTTTAGCAAGGCCTGCCAAGATTTTGGACTGACAATCAGCCTGAAGAAAGCACAGGTCATGGTTCAGGATGTGGACTCACCTCCCTGCATTACAATCTCTGCGCATGAACTGGAGGTTGTCCATGACTTTGTGTACCTTGGCTCAACTATCTCCGACACTCTTTCTCTCGATACCGAGCTAAACAAACGCGTCGGTAAAGCAGCTACTACGTTTTCCAGACTCACAAAGAGAGTCTGGTCCAACAAGAAGCTGACGGAACATACCAAGATCCAGGTCTACAGAGCTTGCGTCCTGAGTACACTGCTGTACTGCAGCGAGTCATGGACTCTCCGCTCACAACAGGAGAGGAAACTGAATGCTTTCCACATACACTGCCTCCGACGCATTCTCGGCATCACCTGGCAGGACAAAGTTCCTAACAACACAGTCCTGGAACGTGCTGGAATCCCTAGCATGTATGCACTGCTGAAACAGAGACGCCTGCGTTGGCTTGGTCATGTCGTGAGAATGGATGATGGCCGGATCCCAAAGGATAAGAACATAAGAACATAAGAACAGCCCCACTGAATCAGGCCATAGGCCCATCTAGTCCAGCTACCTGTATCTCACAGCAGCCCACCAAATGCCCCAGGGAGCACACCAGATAACAAGAGACCTCATCCTGGTGCCCTCCCCTACATCTGGCATTCTGACTTAACCCGTTCCTAAAATCAGGAGGTTGCGCATACACATCATGGCTTGTACCCCATAATGGATTTTTCCTCCAGAAACTCGTCCAATCCCCTTTTAAAGGCGTCTAGGATCTCCTCTTTTAAAGGATCTCCTCTATGGAGAACTCGTGCAAGGAAAGCACCCTACAGGTAGACCACAGCTGCGATACAAGGACATCTGCAAGAGGGATCTGAAGGCCTTAGGAATTGACCTCAACAAGTGGGAAACCCTGGCCTCTGAGCGGCCTGCTTGGAGGCAGGCTGTGCAGCATGGCCTTTCCCAGTTTGAAGAGACACTTGGCCAACAGTCTGAGGCAAAGAGGCAAAGAAGGAAGGCCCATAGCCAGGGAGACAGACCAGGGACAGACTGCACTTGCTCCTGGTGTGGAAGGGATTGTCACTCCCGGATTGGCCTTTTCAGCCACACTAGACGCTGTTCCAGAACCACCTTTCAGAGCGCGATACCATAGTCTTTCGACAGTTGCCTATATATATATATATAGTTAGAGTGCCTGGTAATCCTGAATTGACATTGCCACTGAACCATGGAGTTGACTCACCATCACTCTCTCTGGGCCGAACCTGTTTCAAGGGTTTATAATAATAATAATAATAATAATAATAATAATAATAACTTTATTTTTTACCCCGCCTTTCTCCCCGAAGGGACTCAAGGCGGCTTACAACATATTAAAAACATAATTTAAAAACAAATAAAAACATATTAACACATCATAAAAAGCAGCAGTCAGAGTAAAAAAAATAGGTAAAAAGAGCATAGAGCAGCAGCAAGTCATAAAAGAATCAGGCCTGTAAAAAATATTAAAAGATGTTAAAAAGATGTTAAAAGGCCGAGAACTCAGAAGGCCTGTTTAAACAGAAGGGTCTTCAGGCCTCGCCAAAAGGTCTCAAGAGAGGGAGCCATTCTTAAGTCAAGGGGAAGGGAGTTCCATAGCGTTGGTGCCACTACTGAGAAGGCCCTATTTCTTGCAGCCGCCCCACGTACCTCCCTAGGCGGCGGCACTTGTAAAAAGGCCTTCTTATAGCAGCGGTTTTCAATCTTTTTCATCTCAAGGCGCACTGAGAAGGCACTGCAATTGTCAGGGCACACCAACATTTTTTTACAAAGGCACACCACACTGCTGGGAGGGGGCTTACATCCCCCAATGACTCTGCTAATAAATGACCTCTCCCAACTCTGCAGCAAACCTGCAGATGATTCGTGGTACACCGATGTGCCATGGCACGCTAGCTGAAAATTGCTGGGTTATAGAGAAGATAAAATGGAGGATGGGGCAGGGCCAATAAGCGGGGGGGGGGGGGAACTGATATAAATTACTGGGGCCTGGTGGTCTGGAAGGAGGCCTGGGATCTGAGAATTTTGCATATGCTTTTGTCTAGTATAAAGATCTTTAGCTGGTCCACCCTTGCTGGGGGACTCAAAAAAATATTTCACAATGGTCGGAACACACTCATGGCAGACCTGGTTACAGGGAGATTATGTACTTGGAGGAAGAGTGGGATATAAATGCAAGTAACAATCAGCCTCTTACTACAATGCTGTAATGTCTTTGCAGAAACTGGAAAGGGGCAAAAACAACCCAAACAATATCACTGAATCAGATTGTACATTTCATGTCCCAACAGTAACTGTGTTATACATTCTTCAGTTGTGCCAATCAGATCTGAATAAAAGTAGTTGTGGATGGCTGATCAGGAACAATTCCTCCACCTTCATTAATCTAAAGAGGTTGTACAAATAAGTAGGGGCAACTTGAGACATGCCCCATGTTATGTTGCAAGCAATGGCACCAGCTTTTTCATCCATTACCTGCAAACAGTTTTCTCTGGAACTTGATGTCAGTTCTTTGAAGACTTTTATCTGGTAGGGACCGAGTGCCTCTGGAGAGGAGGTCTTCCTGGAACACAGTGCCTCCAGGCTGAGACGTAATGGGGCATCCACTTCTTTAGAAAGTGGTGTGATCACAATCCATATTGGTTTGTGCAATTGAAAGAGACAAAAATATCATGCCCTTCAAGGAAAAATGCAATCAAAAGGCTGGGTCTGCTTTTATGCAATAGTAATTGAGTGTTATTATTATCCTGCCCTCTGAGTAATCTGCAGCACCATACACAGGCAAATCTATGCAGCTAAAATGGTTGCTTGTGTTCTTTCCCAACATCCACTTTTCTGTCTACTCTTTTTGCCTCACAGCTACTTTGTCAGGTAGTTGAGAGATAGTAATTGGCTCAAAGCCACTTAGGGAGTTTCATGACTAAGTGGGGATCTTCTCCCAGGTTCTCTCAGGCCTAAGGGCCCAATCCTATCCCACTCTCCAGCATCGGTGCAGCCCTGAGGTAAGGAAACAAATGTTCCCTTAGCTTGAGGAAGCCTCTGTGACTACCACACCACCATAGGATGCAGTGCATGCCCCACTGGCAAAGCTGCACTGGCAATGGAAAATCTAAACCAAGGGTGTCAAACTCATTTCATACAGTGGGCCAAAGTTAGCATTCATCGTGCCTTGCTGAGGACTAGAAGTGATATTATTAAAGCAGGAAGCAACATCAATAAGCAGGATGTGATGTCATTAAGCAGGTGATGGTCAGAAATAAGCACATTGCCTAGGAACTCATTATCAGCTTCTGCTGAGTATTGTTCCCTCTAATATTTCCCCTACCGTGAGGAACGGTTAATGATCTGAGCTGTACCTAATCACTGACATCTTAAAATGGGTAATGGTCAGTCTGGTCTCTAGGCAATCAGTGAGGTTGTGCTCATGCATCATTAACTGCAGTGGTCAGGTGTCATGTTTACACAGAAGTGTCATACACAACATACCATATAATATTTCATGACCATTGGGCTTCACTATTTCACACTGATTTAAAAAATTCTTCCACTTTAGATATTGTGCTAAAATGGTAACCGTCCCTCTTAAAACAAAGATTTACAACATGGCAGTGTATATCTACTCAAAAGTAAGTCCCATTGTGTTCAATGAGTAATACTTGTATTAAAGTATGCATAGGCTTGTAGCCCTAGTCTCTAAACCAGGGTCTAAGGAATTCCAGTCCGACCTGGACATGTCAAGGAATGAAGCTTGGAGTGGGACCTTATCCCTATTAAACTTCCTTAAGATGTTGTATCTTTCTGGGTTGCACAAATAAAGATATTTCTATATTGTGGTTTTTTGAAGAAGGGGAAGAATCGCAGTGAGCTTTTTATCGAGGAAGAGAAGGCCTTCATGTCAAGGAAAATACTTCTCTATGTGAAGATTTCTCAGTCCCACAGAAATAATTTTCTGTCATCTGTAATATCCTTGCACAACCTCCTTTCTGTTAATCTTGGCAGGACTGGTGAAAGTGGTCCAAAACAGACAGGTACTGTTATGTACGCAAGTCATGCAGGATCAAAATCCTGCATAACTGATTGGCCCAGACTCATTGCTGGCCAATCAGGTGATGGATTGAAATCCTACCATCTGATTGGCCAGCAATAAGTCTGGGCCAATCAGTTATGCAGGATTTTGATCCTGCATAACTTGCATACATATGGGATTTCCCTCCAAACATTTTATCCACATTATTATTCATTATTGAGTTGAGAATTCTGGCATAACATCATGGGAATTCCAGAAACTCTTGCAATCTATTTTCATCACAGCATGAAATGTTTTGGTTTTTTTAAAGTTATTTGGCTATGTGTACTGCTAAGTCTGATTCTGAAGGGGTAAAATGCCAGGTTTTGAAACAAAAACCATAGGTCTGTCCCAGACTATATCATTTATGAACATTAATCATGCCATTTTTTACACCATTTTTAAACACCAGTTTTGCCCCCATTGGTAGCTGGTTATTTTGTTCCCCCAAACACAAAGCACATGCTACAAACTGTGGTTATATCTATGAATATAAGGCCCATACTTTTACAGAAACAGGCTTTGCAAAAGCTCAACACAGTTCCAGGTCAAACATTGGACACTTGTGCATCCCTACATTGGGGCAAATATTTTATTTATTTTATTTTAGAAATTTGTATCCTGCCGTTCTATCCAATGAAAGAGCTGTTCTCAATTCCTGGGGGTGGGAGTTCCATAGATGAGGAGCCACCACCGAGAAGGCCCTCTTTCTTGCCACCATCCCCCTCACTTCCCACTGGTGGCAGCACAGTCAGAAAGGCCCCCTCTGATGACCTGAGAGGACGGGTTGGATTGTGTGGAAGGATTGTATGTATGGATTGTATGTATATTAATAACATCCTTGAAGGATATCTGCTAATATCACAAAGCAAAAATGAGGTGAATGTGTGGCAAGTTCTAACTAATTTATACTCCAAGAAAAGGAACACACATTTTACTGCAAGTACCTTAACATATATTTTCTGGGCAGTCACCTGAAAGTTAGGGGCATTTAATTTTCAAAGGTGCATTATTATGCCATAAATATTTGCTATCTGCAGCTTTTCAATCTGCAAGGCCCTGAGGGAATAGGGATGCTTCCCTTTTGGGTTCTCAGCCCCGGAGTCTGGCTCACCCTCCTGTAACCCAGTGCTCTGTCAGAACTTAAGCCAGAAATGCAAACAGAATCAACACTGTTCTTCAAACAAAACTGGCTTTATTTATATGGACAACTTTGGTAGCAAACATTTCTCTCAAGTGGCTCAACAATGAAATCCAGCAGTGATCCAGCTCTTCTCTTCTCACACCAAATGGCTAGGATCTGGCCCTTATAGACTCTTTAGATCTATTTAACTACACCCCCTTTCAGTTAGCCCTTTGGTAGATAAATTAAAACCAAACTGCCCTTTCCGCCTTTTTTCAAATGAACAGGTTTTGGAAGGAAACTCATAGCTGGATTTCTCACCATTCTTTACCCTTCACATAACAAGGTTGAAAAAAAGAGCAGGAAAGATGGCAGCTCCACTCATCAGATCCACAAGTGATGAGGCAGAAGCACTCCACATTATTATCATATTTAATGTAGTTCGAGTATGGCATCCTCATCAGAGGCAGTTGCTATGTCTCCTGAATCAGGAGTTTCTTTTCCTTTTAATGTTCGCTGTAATGGAAATGATTTATCCAGGGGACGAGAAATGACTATTGCCTCCAATGCAGAGTGTAGGGACTCAGAGGCTTTGAGTCTATTTTGGGCCTCAGCACTGGAAGGATGCAAGCTAGGAGTGCCGGGCAGTGAGTTACACTGCTGGACAGCAGGGAGGCTTTTAGGGGCTTGGGTAGTGGGCAGGGAAAGGCAGGGAGGGAGCAGAATGAGGGAGAGAGGGTCGGCAGGTAGACCAGGGCCAGGGGGTGGACATGGTGGCAGAGGCTGCCACCAAATCCAGTGCCCCCTCCTGAGCCACAGCGCAGACATGGGCCTCCTTGGTTCTGTGCCTGCTAAATAGTGGGCGCAGCTCTGAGGTGACCCATTGGCACCAGCAGAGTTCCACCTGGGGTATGGGAACCGATATTCCCCAACCCCAAGGAGATTCCGGTGGCTGCTTTGGCCCTGTAAGATACAGCAGCAGCGACTTCGGTACTAATTTACCTCATGGTGCCGGGGCAAGTTCAAATTGGGCTGCCAATTTGGAAGTACAAAACTTGCTTTCTGCAATCTCCAAAGCAACAAGGAAGAAGTCCCCAGCTATTTGCGTTATATATTATTATGAATATCTGCAACATGGTTTCTGTCGATATTCATACGTAAACATTCCTATCTCAAACAGATGTTGAGGATGTTCAAAACCATCAGGGCTTGGCATTCATCAAATGTTTGGACATACATACAGAATTCCAACACTGTAATTCATGGTATGCTGCTGTGATTTCTATAAAGTGCACAAAGCTCAGTAGAGCAATTCACCATCTACTGCGGTGACACCGGGCTGCTAAACATGCACGTGATTTCATTTAAATTTGGGAGGAACAAGCTGCTGTCTTTAACTGCTTTTGTTTGTTTGTTTAAGCTTCTTTTAGGCACTTGGAGCACTGCAGAAGCACAAGGTTTGACTTGTTGCCAGCCCTGGGAAAAAAAGAGGTGGTTTTTTTTTCCTTGAGAAAAAACCCACACTAACCTATCAAAGCTTTCTGTTGCCAGGGGAGTGGAGAGAAAATTCAGGAAGCATCCTTTTAATGTTCTTTATGGTGTTTACTCTGTGTCAGGAAAGCCAAGAGAAGGACAAGAA
The DNA here is from genome assembly GCF_035046505.1 of Tiliqua scincoides. NCBI lineage: Eukaryota > Metazoa > Chordata > Lepidosauria > Squamata > Scincidae > Tiliqua > Tiliqua scincoides. Next base: position 23,102,885 of record NC_089822.1, on the reverse strand, counting down.
AGCCCTCAGCATGTTACAGGGATGCAAAAGTTGCATGCACTTAACAATGGTGAGGACACCAACAGTTGTGCTTTGCTGTGAGTTGTAAGGAAGGATTTTAAATAACACAAATGGGAGGAAAAGCACTTCCATGAAACTGACCGGTAGTGCCATGTGTTCAATTAGGCCTCCTCCTCCTCTTTCTTCAATCCCTGTTAAGGTCCAAACTCTGTACTTGGACAGGAAGTACATGTTTGATGAAAAGGCCACTGCAGCTTATCTTTCATTTGCAAGTTGGGGAGGAGTGTGTGCTTGGTGAGCATGTTTACCCTGAAAGATACGTGGCCCAGTTCTTTTTTGATATTGTTGGCTCCCTCTGCTAAAACCAGCCACATGATTCATAGAGTTGTCTGATATCCGTGCCAAGGAAAGCCTGGTGTGGAATCAGATCAGCTCTCCCCTCTGAGGGAATAACGGTCACAGAGAAGGCCACAGTGGAGCGTCACAAGATCAGCGTGTTGCTGCATTTTACAGGAAGGAAGATCCGTTGTCTCGAGATCAGTTTATCAGCTGATTTTCCTGTGAAGAAGAGTTTTTTCCCCCCTTTAGCTTTTCTTTTCTTTTTTTTGGTCCTGTGGATTACCACCCCCGTAATTCCCAACCAGAAGTCTCTGAAGTTCCTTTGGGTTCAGCTGCATGCAGGACTAAACAGTTCAGCATTAAGCAAACAAATAAAAAGGCCATTGTGAGGCTCCTTTTTTGGAACCAATATTTCATATCAAATGGACTAAACAAAGGAGACTCTCTCTCCTTGACTGCTGCCCAACCTCTCTCTCTTCTCTCTTTCTCGCTCTCTCAGTGTCCATGAACAATTAAATCTGTTGTGTGAAATACTGTTCTGTGATCATTGTGGGGAGAGTCACTTAAGAAACTAGCAGGTTTGTTGAAGAGGTTTTGCTTTTAGTCTTTGTTGATCCTGGGATGGGAGTGGGGTGGAGGGGGAATAAAGCCACCGCTGTTTCTTGTTGTTTGTCCCCAAATCTCTTGCCTTCATACCGTGTTTTTTTTCTTTTTGTAAATGGTTGCCTATTTCCTCTCAGCAAATTATCATGAATGGAAATCTGTGGTCAGGAAATTGCCATGTTATGTATTTGCCAAGGCATAATTTAGTAATGAATTATCTGTACTGTACTGTACGGATACAGTGTCTACTCAGAAGTAAGTTTCATTCAGTTGCATGGAACTTACTCTCAGATAAATGTGTACAGTGTAGGATTGCAGCCTTACAGCCCAATCCTATGCCTGTCTACTCTGAAGTAAGCCCCATTATATTCAATGGGGCTTACTCCCAGGAAAGTGTGTTTTGGATTGCAGCCTTAGAGCATAATCCTAGGCTTCTCTACTCAGAAATAAGTTCCATTGTCTTCAGTAGAGCTTACTCTCAAGAACCTGTGTATAGGATTGTAGCCTGAATCTTAGAAGGGCTGCACATATCTAAGACTGCAGTGCTTTGGCAGAAGGGTTAAACACAATTGTCCTGCTTTCTGCTGATTCCGGTCTGAATTGATGGACTTCATTTCCTGTGTCCCCATAGAAAGCAATCAGTTGACTTAAGGGAATGCCTGCCTTTTCAAAGATTGATCTTCTAGCAAGAACAAGCAGTTAACAGGAGAAACTCCCTGGTTTTCAATGATCCCATAATTTATAAGACAGCAATCACTTTAAAGCCCTGTCTCAGACCACATTTATTTAATATCCACTTACTTTGCCACTGACATTTCAGGAAGACTGTCATCTAACTGTGCTTCTATTCCTTTTTATCTCTGCTGAATTCCTTTAACGTTTAATACTTAACATCTTAGGATTCCACTACCAGCCAAGTGGCCATAAGAGGGTTGAAAACTGTGTCACCAGGGACTTATCTCCACAACTAATGAAGGGCCCAATCCTATACAGTGTGCGCTGGCTTCCACGGGTGCACACTGTTGCAAACATGCCGTAAGACACGTCTGCAGCCTTCAGTGCCGGTCCAGCACCAGTGCTAGGCTAGCGCCAGTGAACTGCTGCTGCTCCACCATTCCATGGTCGCATGGACCACTCAGCGGTGGAGAGGTAGGTGGGGGGAGGCAGGGAAGAGGCGTTCCAGAGCAGGGAAGAGGCTGGGAGAGGGCGGGGAGGAAGTGTGCCAGGAGAAGGGAGCAGGGCTGGAGATAGGTGGGACCGGTGGAGCTTTACTTCATCAGATCCTGAGCCTCTGTTTCAGGCCGCCAGCCTGACACAGAGGCTTTTGATTCTTTGTCAACCCTTAGGTCACCGTAGAATTGAGTAGCCCCATTGCAGGGCTACTCACCTTACCCAGGGGAAGGGGACGAAAGTCACCTTCTCCTGAGAAGCCACCAGTGCTGCCCAGGTTGCACTCAGGATGCAGTGGCAGCCATTTTTTGTGCTGGTGCAGCCCTGGGTACCAGATAGCTCAAGACTGGGCTGGAAGTCAACTGCAGTTTTGTAGCAGACTTAAATTCAGTACAGGAACAGGAAATGTTCAGGAAAATGTTCAGGAAAAACAGTACAGGAAATTCAGAAAATGGGAACAGGGAAAATGTGTTCTGTAAGCTTGCAAGGATGGGGAGCAAGACAAACTGCTCATGTGTCATGCTTTCCCAGCCTTTTCCAGGGAAAACCATGCCATGCATTTGTGTTGTTAGTGAGTTTAGGGCCACAACAGGGTGACATGCACAGGGCAGGTGACACCAGTACTGACCAAAATTGTTAAAATCTGGTTGTTTTTTTTTTCAAATAATACCATCATGTTATATATCATTCAGTGTGGAATTTAATGCAGAATGCAATGAAAGAAACGTTGTTGAAATATCTCTATTCTATCAAAAGTTATAGCAAAAAAAAAAAAACACCAGAAAAGGAAAACACAACTGCCTCATGTAACAAAAAGTGGATTTTCCTATTCCAGTAGGGATCCAGTAAGGTGTTAGTACAAGTCAGCTCTCATTTCCATGGATCAGAACTAACACTAGAACTCTTATTCAGTTGTTTGAGTGTCAGCAAGTTGATCACGGGTTATTTGTTCATTATTGATTTGTTGTGTGACCTGTACTATTATATATTAAAATAAATACATAAAGTTAATTGGGGGGGGGGTGATACCCACCTGAGTGATGCTACTGCATTCAGGCTGTGTGCATGATATTGTAATTTAAAGGTACAATTTTAATGATGCAGGGGTGAGGTGATGATGCTTTACTACACCTACTGCCCACGGTGGTACCCCACCTACTGCATAGGATAAGGTCCATCATAGCATGATACACACCTGGCCTCCCAACTCTAGTGATGCCACTGATGGCAGCCTGTTGTTGCTATGCTCCAGCCTGCCCACTAGGAGTAGACTCTCTGCCACCAGAGACAAGGTTAAGGCTTTAGCTTTCATCCAGCCTGGGGTTAGTCCTTGGGCTTTCCCCAGCACTTAAGCTGGAGAAGTGACAGGAGTCCCCCTTGGCCAGTCTTGCCCCATCTTGTCTGCATATGGGTACACTCTAAGGCAGTGTTTCTCAAACTGTTGGTTGGGATCCACTAGATGGGTCACGAGTCAATTTCAGGTGGGTCCCCATTCATTTCAATATTTTATTTGCAATATATTAGACTTGATGCTACCATGGTACGTGACTGCATTTGGGGAAATGTTACAGAACTGTACTTTTAACAGGCTACTCTGTATATGCTTTTAACAATTATAGTAAATGGGACTTACTCCTGGGTAAGTGTGGTTAGGCTTGTAGCCTAGGATTGTTAAAAATGTTCTTGCTTGATGATGTCACTTCTGGTCATGACATAACTTCTGGTGGGTCCTGACAGATTCTCATTCTAAAAAGTGGGTCCCAGTGCTAAAAGTGTGAGAACCATTGCTGTAAGGCCTTGCAGCATTGAACAGTCTGTGGAGGAGCAGAGGTAATAGCTCAGATCTTTGTTAATGAGAGGTAAAAAGAGAGGAAAGCACATTTAAAGGTCAAAAGAAAAAGACATACACCAAGAAGGCAAACTCAGATGCTGGAGCTTAAAGCATGTATGCCGGCTGAAGATCTGTGCTCATTCCCTTGACTGGAAGGATAAGACAGCATATGAGTAGTTAACTTTGCACTTACTGGAACAAAATGCACCTCCTCTCAAATCAACCTTTCCTTAATGGGGTGTTGGAGAATTGAGTTCCTACTGTTCTCATTGACTAGTCTAGCAGGGAGCAAATCTAGCCAATCCCATGGGAACTTTCCCTAGGTCACATGGTCAGACATATCCAATGGGCAAAGGTGGCCAAATCTCAGTGAAATATTCCTGCCATCAACCTGACCAGAAGGCACAGGTGCCACACAGAGATGCCATTCTGTGGCCTCTTTTTCCTATTGGGCAATGTAAAGGTGCTCACCTAGCCTTCATGGACTAAGCACAGGATGTGAGCACAACAGTGTAAAGCATGGCAGAGCTGCATGTTCAGCCTCAGCCAAACCAGCTCTATTGTAAACACAGACAAAGCTTTTACCAAGTGAGTGAAGTGTTCCTCTTCACCATGCATCTCAAAAGCATACCTTTACTGTAAGGTATGTTTCCCTCTTGACCTGAAGTTTTTTAGTGGTTGTATCCCAAAATACATTCTGTCAAAGATTCAGTGCTTTGGGCTAATTCTTCCACTCCATCAATTTATATTTATGAAGATCAAAAGCTAGAAGATTATGTTCTCACAAGTTTCATGCTCATGCATCAAACATCTGCTTGGTATACTGAACTGAACAAAGACAGAGTTGCGCAGGCTAGCATTCTTAAGCCTTATAGGCTTATAGCTTTTAAGTGGCAGCATATATTCTGTACTGAATTTATCTGTTCCATTAATTAAAGATCTTGATCCAAAAGTTTTGGTGACCATGCCAAAATCATCATGCTTTTGACAAATCTGCTTGGTCACCATAAAAGAAGGAACTTGGGGGAGGTTTTTCTATCATACTTACTAATGAATGAGCATTATGGAGACTGATGGAAGCTAATTATTTGTTTTATTTTAAATAGTTTGTGCTAAGCCTTTCATTATCTTGTGATAGCACTACCTTTTTGTACCAATTCTCACAACACAACATTTGATCACAAGCAAAAGATACACATGAGAATTATATTCAAGTTCTGTGAAGGCATTATACAGCAGGTACATTGTACCCAGGTATGGAACACACCAGTGGCGATCCTGGCCCTGATACTGCTCAAGGCCACAAACGCAGGCTGCTGCCCTCCAACTGGCAAAGCTGCCACCCCACCCCACCCACTGGTGGGCTGCCACCCCCTGCCTCCCTTCTGATTACCACACACACCCTCCCCAGCCCTCTGAAGGCCTATAGCCTCGGAGGTCCAAAAAACATCACGTCTGCTTTCACAGAGGAAACTGAAAGTGACGTTTTAAAGCCCTTAGAACTCCTTCTGAGGACTGGGGAGACTTCCCCAGCCCTCAGAATGCCTTCTAATGGTATGAAAACATCACTTCAATGTGCCATGGAGGGTGGATGGTGGCGCAGCGCTGCCTCCCCCCCCCCACCTGGGGCCCAGGGCATTTGTCCCCCTTCAGGTACACCAATGGGACACACTGGGATGTGCCAACTAGCCATGACCCTCTAGTACCCAGGATTTCCAAGGCCATGCCTCCTGCTCTCCAGAAAGGTTCAGCACTTTTGTGGGGAGCAAAGCACTAAACATGGGGTACTACCTCCATGCAATTTACAACCCTGAAATGTCCATGGCTGTAAATCATACAGAAGAGCTCCTTGCTGCTTGCCTCAGATAAGCTCTGAAACTGGGGAGAGCAAAGAGTGTGACATGGAAGCAGGGCTAGCCAGTAGATTCCCATTCCCCCTCTTGTTGGATACAGCATATCCAGTTTCAGAATGACAGAATACTGCTGCAATCTTAATACTCAACATATTTTTCAAAAAACTGCTGCTCAGAATACCACTTTGGAGCATGGCTATGGCATGGAGAAAGGGAAGGGTGGTGGGTCTTAGGTTTCCACCTATGCCATAGATCCAACCCAGAAACATCCCTGGGTGGGTGGGTGCAGTTTGGTGCAGGGCTTACCTGGAGGAGTTCAACATTCTGGAAGTTTGGGGTGACATAATGATGTAATAACATTGCCCCTGGCCTTCTGCACTATTGCATAGCTTTTAATGTCTACCCCAGACTAGCAAGGGAGGGAAGGTGTGTTCAGTAGGTTTCATGCATTAAAAATGGTTCATTTGTGTTTAATAACATGGCCCAAGTTAAACCCAAGTGCTGTCTGGTGCCTTTGCTGGTGGGGGAGGGGGTGCAAAGGTAAATAGAATGCCGGATGCAGGAGAGTGGCAGCAAGAGGCAAGTATCTTGTGGTCTTGCATGCCCCCTGAGGCATCTGGTGGGCTGCTGTGAGATACAGGAAGCTGAACTGGATGGGGCCGAGGCCTGATCCTGCTGGGCTCTTCTTAAATTCTAATGTGAAAAGCCTATCTCTGGACTGCCTCCATCCAGTGATCTTCTGCCTACTTCAGGTCAAGTCACTTTGTGTTCTTGATGACAAGTGGCAAAAAAAAATCATAGCATGAAGTGGCTGGGCCAGGAGCAAGCTTAAAGTTGCCGAATGGGGGCTTAGACACTGTGGTGTCACCCCCCCCCCCACTGAAGCCTGTTGTGGTCTTCACCCACCTTATAGTTATAGTTGGCAACCTTCAGTCTCGAAAGACTATGGTATCACGCTCTGAAAGGTGGGTCTGGAACAGCGTATAGTGTGGCTGAAAAGGCCGATTCGGGAGTGACAATCCCTTCCACACTGGGAGCAAGTGCAGTCTGTCCCTGGCCTGTCTCCCTGCTATGGGCCTTCCTTCTTTGCCTCTTAACCTCAGACTGTTGGCCAAGTGTCTCTTCAAACTGGGAAAGGCCATGTTGCACAGCCTGCCTCCAAGCGGGCCGCTCAGAGGCCAGGGTTTCCCACTTGTTGAGGTCCACTCCTAAGGCCTTCAGATCCCTCTTGCAGATGTCCTTGTATCGCAGCTGTGGTCTACCTGTAGGGCGCTTTCCTTGCACGAGTTCTCCATAGAGGAGATCCTTTGGGATCCGGCCATCATCCATTCTCACGACATGACCGAGCCAACGCAGGCGTCTCTGTTTCAGTAGTGCATACATGCTAGGGATTCCAGCACGTTCCAGGACACCCACCACACCCCTCTATTGATGCCACTGGCCCCACCTATTTGCTCCTCCAGGCTTCTTTTAGCCTGTGAGGGAAAATTCCCAGATGCATTTCCCCAGTCCCACTAAGAGCAGCTTGGATGTGTAATCTAAGACAGGGAATTGTCCCAGGGGTAATCCACCCACCCTTTTCACCCAGTGCTGTGGCTTTGATCTAAATTGGACATCTTGCAGCCCTTTTTTTGATAATGTCAAGAGTTTCAATCACAGAACTGCCATGTCATAGATAGTCTGGACCCAAAAATGAGTAGCCTGAATATTTACATACACTTGGTTTCCCCCCCCCCCAGAGGAAATTTGTCATTTTCATTGGAACTAACTTGTTCCAGTGTTGATACTTAAGTCACAAAACAGAAACATACCCCTGTACCTTCCTTGTACATCTGGTAGCTAATAATTCCCTCGAAGCTTATAATCTTCCAGAAAGACACTCTGGGTTTCAGCCAAATCTGGTATTTCCATTTTTAACCATCTGACACATCCTTTGAGTCACTATTGAATCCCCTTATTTACATGGAGAATCATGTCTATTATTTATTATGGATACAATCTAAGGAGAGTATTCTCTGCCAATTCAGGTCTGAAGTTCACTAGTAAGTAGGTTAGCCAGTGCTGCCTCTAAACCCAAGGATAAATGGCTTCCTTCCATTTCCCTTGGAGAAAAGTTTCATTATAAGCTAAACCTTTGCTTCCTCTTTTTGAGTATTTTGAGTCTGCAAAACACTATCCAAAGGGGCTGGACTAGAAGGGCTTTAAGCATCCTTCCAAAAGTGCATCTGGGCCATTGCTGGTGTCTTAGGACATTGCAGACAAGTGGTCCTGTTACATTCACTTTAGTTTTGGCCTTGACAATTTTTGCATGTTTCTTGCACATAATATTCTCTCTTCCCATAATTCCAGAGAACTCCTCTCAGAACGCCTTTCAATGTTTCCAAGAACCATTCTGTTGAGTGGATGTCAGGCCCCTCCTAAAAAGTACTCACAGGACAATTCATATTCTTAACAATTTTGGAAATCATTAGCCTGTCTCAGATTTCCCATTCTGAGTAAGGTAAGTGAACAAGTCGTTGCAACTCAACACCAGGCATTCCTAGTTCAGGCTAGTCTTTATGATACAATCTGATTAGCTGCCAGGTATTAAGACTGAGAAGAATCACAAGTATTGATAACAAACATCAAGGAAAATTCGTAAATGTAATTTCTTTGCTCTGCACAAAATGAATTCAGTATCGCTTTGCAAATGAATTATTGCTTTGTCCACTGGGTACCAGTCAAATACCTTTTGGCAAAAGCTTTGTGCATGAACTTCCAGAGAAGTTCTGGCTCACAAAAATTATTATTGCTAGTTTTCACACAATATACACAAACATTTTCTGAGATCCCAAAAAATTTCCAGCTCCCCTCCTTTGGCTCCCAGCCTCTCCCTTTTAACCCCAGGCACGATGTATCTCTGGCAACCCCTCTCATGGATCCTGCTAATGCACCCCCCGCCCAGTTCTGTTACCCGTTTTTTTGAAGAGGACAATAGTGAGAAGGGTATACATCCTACTCACCAGAGACCTTGGTAATAAAATAAAAAACTCATTTGATGAAGCCACAGGAATAACCACAAGGAAAAATCTATAATAGAATTTGAGGGGGGGGACACACACATTAAACAGTGATTTCCATTATATATGTTTTCCCTTATGCTTATTTCTGTAGCATCCGGAGTTGTATGATGGCTATACAGTTAAGTATCTTAACTACATTTTTATAAATGTAGGGAAAAAATTCATTTTTCTTATAACTGCAAACAATTCCTTCTGTTTAGTTTTAACTCTTGCACAAAAATGAAATAACTTTGCCCTTAAATAATCTGATAGCCCAGTCCTATGTGGGCTGAATGCTGGCAGAACGCGCATTCTAAGAGGGCTGAAAAAACGCTGACTGCTGTAAAGCATTTCCCCGTAGCGAACTGAGTATTGCACTGCTGGGATGCCGGCAGGAAAGCGGGAGCATTCTCACATGCGTTGTCAGCTTTCTTGCTGCCCATCAGAGCGGGTAAGTCAGCAGGAGAGGTGGAAGTGGAGGAGGGGCAAGGAGGGGGCAAAACTGGGCAGGGATGGGCTGCAACAGGGGCGAGGAGGCTGTACAAGGGCGTTGATCCAGTAGCAATAGCACATACTGGATCCTATTCCCATTTCCTGCAGCCTTGCTACTTCCTTTCTTTCCTGGGACCTGTGCTAGCAATTTCACTAGTGCAGGTCCAGAGACCCATTGTGGAGCAGGAGACTTACAGAGGTGTAAGGGGATTTAAATCCCCTTTCACTGCTGTAGCCTCCTGATTCCCCCCTCCACTGGATACAGTGAGTGTGTTTGTGGGGCATCTGTACCAGTGGAGGGGAGAAAGAATACAAATTGGGCTCGAATTCTTAGTCTGTTTTCATCAACTGTAAAGGAAAACCATTCAGGCTGTGAATAGCAGTTTATTCCTGCATCTTTAAAGAGAGCTGAATTACTCCAGAGCAACTGCATTCTGAATATGGATGTGGGTATATATTTGTAGGTTTACAGCAGTGGCTCAATCAACAGTTACTGCTCTGGTTAAAACGTATTTAATTAGCAGTAACTATGGGCATGTGTCCTGTTGTAGTGTGCATACAATGTAATTTAATTCTTCCCTTGGGCTGCTGGAGGATGGAATTGTTTTTCTCAAAGGAAGCATGTTCACTGCTAACTTTATGAAGAAGTTTTCCTAAATGGAACAATAAAATCAGAGGTTCACAAATTTTGCCTGGACGTTAGAGCCATTTTGCCAACTATTGACAACAGCCAAATTTCACATACTTTGTAGGTGCAGGCTCTTGTGAATCCTGGTTTTTCTCTTGTGAGGACTAGAGAAATCCTTTTCATTTTAGGGTAGAAGCCACAAGAGACTACAGGGAAAATAAATTAGCCCTTTTTGTATATTCTGTGAATTTATATTCTCTCCCAACCTTCATTTGAAGGCCTGAAAAGAGCTCATGTGTGGTGTTCCCTGTAGACTAGGGGTCAGAAACCTACAGCCCATGGGCTGGCCTGCATGGAGCTCAGCTTGGGAGGCAACTTTCCACCCAAGTTGCCATGCACAGGAAAAGGAATGACAGGGAAGGAAAGAGGGAGGGGCGGGGAGGCCAAGAAGTGAGAGTGGGAGAGTGTGGAGAGAGAAGGAGCCAGACAGTACTGGAGAAGAAGAAAGAAAGGGCAGGATGTTTCACAGCAAGACAAGGGGGGACAAGCAGGACAGGGAGAAAGGGCAAAACCAGAGGCAATGAGGCAAGAGGATTCAGGGAAAGAGAGGCGGGGAGGAAAGGAAAGTGATGGAGGAGGACAGAGAGAGGCCAGGAAGAGAGGAGAGGAAGAAGAGGAAGGGAAGAAGGTGGTGATGTGGGAGGGCAAATAGTAGGAAGGGAGGAAGGGGTCAGATCAGGGGCAACTGAGGGGGAAACCCTACTACCAAGCTACGGAGGGTTCCTGGGGCGGGGCTACAGAGCTGTGGTGAGCCCCTGCAGACAGGAACGTCCACATGTGCACAAGTCCTGACATCCCTAAGATAGCAAGCCCAGAATGCCCTCCCCTCCTCCCCCAAAGCCTGGGTTGGAAGACAAAAGTCCTTGAAGCTGGGCCCTGATTTGAACAGCCACGGGGAGGCAGCCCTGAGATGAGAGCCAACAGAGAAAGCCAGAGAAAGAGGGGACATTCAAAGAATTATTCCACAGCCCTTCCTCAGAGACTGAAAGCCAAACCCACAAAAAACCCACTATGCCAAAGCTCACTATGTCCTCCCCCTCCCCCCCCAAAGAAGAAGAAGCAGAGCTTGGGAGTGTGCTACAGGTTGTTTTAACTCTTTCCTCTGTGGCTATTTTCCCAATCAAAATCATGCACATGCACACAAGCTATTTTTCTATCTTGAGAGAAAAGAAATAACTTTTCCCTGTGGGTGGAGAAGGGGATTCTAAGTGACGGGTATTCTACGCCAAGAAAGTGTTTGAAGTGAAAAAGTTAAACAGCCTCTTCCCCAGCCTTTCTCCACATCAACTCACAGCCTCTGAAGTCTGCTTTTGATACTGAAGGGAAAAAAAGCTGGATGAAAGTTACACATAACTGAGAGTACCATCAAATTGCAGTCTGAGCTAATGCTCCCGTGTATGTCCATCAAGGTAAAGAATGTCCTGTTTTAATATCTGATGGTTTCCCAGGAACCATGTCATGATTGACACTGGGAAAGAAGGTGGAAAGCTTAGGGGCCTCATCCCTACTATCCACATGCACTAACATTCCTACAGCCATCGATGTGCCCTTGAGCTATTTATTTGATAAGCATCATAATTTTCTGGAAATTTTGTGTACCTTGTGTACCTTGCATACCTCTGTGTACCTTTTAGACTTTGTGTACCTTGGCTGAACAAACTCCGACACTCTTTCTCTCAATACCGAGCTAAACAGATGCATCGGCAAAGCAGCTACCACGTTTTTCAGACTCGCAAAGAAAGTATGGTCCAACAAGAAGCTGACGGAACATACCAAGTTCCAGGTCTACAGAGCTTGCGTCCTGAGTACACTTCTGTACTGCAGCGAGTCATGGACTCTTTGCACACAACAGGAGAAGAAGCTGAACACTTTCCACATGTGCTGCCTCCGACGCATCCTCGGCATCACCTGGCAGGACAAAGTTCCAAACAACACAGTCCTGGAACGAGCTGGAATCAGCGTGTATACACTGCTGAAACAGAGATGCCTGTGTTGGCTGGGTCATGTCGTGAGAATGGGCAATGGTCGGATCCCAAAGGATCTCCTCTATGGAGAACTTGTGCAGGGAAAGTGCCCTACGGGTAGACCACTGCTGCGCTACAAGGGTATCTGCAAGAGGGATTTGAAAGCCTTAGGAATGGACCTCAACAGTTGGGAAACCTTGGTCTTTGAGCGTTCTGCTTGGAGGCAGGCTGTGCAGCATGGCCTTTCCCAGTTTGAAGAGACACTTTGCCAACAGACTGAGACAAAGAGGCAAAGAAGGAAGGCCCAAAGCCAGGGAGACAGACCAGGGACACACTACACTTGCTCCTAGTGTGGAAAGGATTGTCACTCTGGAATCGGCCTTTTCAGCCACACTAGACGCTGTGCCAGAACCACTATTCAGAGCGCGATACCATATTCTTTCGAGACTGAAGGTTGCCAACAATTTCTGGAAATAGTTTAGGGCAAGAACTGTAAAATCCATCTCTCTTCAGCATTTGTCTTTCTACAAAATAAAAAACATAGAAGGGGCAGGAATGTTCATTGCAGGACTTCTTGTGTCATCATACGAAGGAACCAAGCGAACCACAATGGGACGAGAGAAGCCTGGAGGGGCACAGAAGCCACATTCCTCTCTTGTTATAAAGAGCATCATCTTCACTGAGACGAGATCCAATACTGACCATTTACTGCAGCAAAGGATTTGGTCCAGCCTCTTTCCATAGAAAGAATTTTTGTCAGCATGCCATTTGGGAACAGTTTGTAAACATGTGAACTGTTCTCTCAAAGGGTCATTGCTTTGTAAATGAAGTGGCTTGGAATTTTCCATATGTAAATCTTTCAGCCACTAAGATGGCCATGTGCTGAATATAATGGAGGGGTGGGATTTTTTCTGTCCAGATTTTGGCATCCTGCAAGTTATGAATGTCTCCAGAGATTGGGCGTTTATGGTGCGTTTCTATCAGGGTGCTTGTTTACCTGGAGCTGCTCCAGGAGCCCAGGCTGCTCTGAGATGGCTGTTGATGACAAGAAGAGAACAATGTACAACTGATCATGTGAGCCTGTTCAGATCACAAAGCACCAAGAATGTTTATTTATGCTCTAGGTGTACTTAGGAATTATATACATACAGTGTACTCACACAAGGACATATGTGCACATAGATATACAGTACCAAACATCTCCCCTCCCACATGGCTACCATGGGAACAAGCAAAAACATTAATGCAATACTCGGTTTTCTCAGAAAGTGGAAAAGGTCACAGTCACTGACATTCACCCTGAGGCTGCCTTGTGTGGCAAAGGTTTAATTTGCAGAACCTGGTGCCCACCCACAGAAGTTGACATGCACTTTAAAATGAGTCACATGACCAAAACACAAGGCTAAAAATCTTAGCAAACAGCAACTACTTTTGCACCTGACTCTGCTTAGATCAGTAGTGGGGTGATTCTGTTTCTGATCTTTCATCTGGGACTGTGTTATTTTCACACGAGCATTTCTCACAACTCAACAAACCCTTAACATGCTTCACAGAGACCTGCACAACTTGTGCTCCTCTCAATCAAATTCAGTTCACCAGCCAAGTATTGTGGTCTGCCCTGTGCCCCCCTCCCCATTTTTTTTTAAATTAAATCAATTTATAGCCTGTCTTTCCAGGCCCTGACAGATGGTTCAAGGTGGCTTAAATCATTTATATAAACGCATGCAAATAATAAAGACAGAACAATAAAACAGTATCAAAAACAACAAACAACAATAGCAAGGGGGAAAAAACTAGCAGCACAACAAAGCCAAAACAGTACTAGGGTATTTGCGCCCTGGACAACTGTGTCCTGGTCAAATGCATCCCAGTCATTGGTGTCCCAGGACATTTGTGTCTGGGTTTTTTGTGCATCCTAGTCATTTGCGTCCCACTATAATTGGGCAACAAACGAACTACAACCGGGCAACAAACCCCATGCTATATATTGTAATCCTCTAACCCCAACCCAGTGCATTTTAAAAATTTAAAAGTACATCTAATATAAATACAGACGAGTGTTGCTCCAACCAGCATATGCTATGCCGCTGCTGGTCCCTGCACTCTGCTCGCTTCGCCTCTGGAGGCTTTTCTGAGTCTCAGAAAGACATCGCCCATTTGCGCACTGCCTCTTCAAGGCTCAGAATGCCCAAATTGCGACTTCCAGTTTCCTTAGGAAACCAGAAATCGCGTCTCTCACACAATTCCAGTATTGTGAGCCTCTCTGAGGCTAGGGGACCACAGTTTGCCCTCGTCTTCAGAGGCTTTGTTTAGCATTAAGCCTTGCCTGGCAACAGGGGTACCGGTCTGCATCCCTGTTGCTAAGTGATGCATGACTGAATACATATATTGGGACACAAATGTCCAGGATGCAAAAAGAATGGAGGTAAATGTCCAAAATGTTTGTTTGTTTGTTTGTTTGTTTGTTTGTTTGTTTGTTTGTTTGTTTGTTTGTTTGTTTGTTTGTTTGTTTGTTCGGTTGATATATTTTTTATTCCTGCCTTTGTGCCTCCAGAGAGGCCCTCAATGTGGCTCACATAAATTATAGTGTACAGTACAATGATAAGAAAAAAAGTCACAAATGCTTCATTCTTGCTCACAAGGCAGTTGGTGCTTCAAGACCACTGTGAGGGTGGGAGGGGCACAAGCTAAGGTTTTTGACGAACAGGCCTTGCTGAGGGAGAGTCAGCATGGCTTCTGTAAGGGTAAGTCTTGCCTCACGAACCTTATAGAATTCTTTGAAAAGGTCAACAGGCATGTGGATGCGGGAGAACCCGTGGACATTATATATCTGGACTTTCAGAAGGCGTTTGACACGGTCCCTCACCAAAGGCTACTGAAAAAACTCCACAGTCAGGGAATTAGAGGACAGGTCCTCTCGTGGATTGAGAACTGGTTGGAGGCCAGGAAGCAGAGAGTGGGTGTCAATGGGCAATTTTCACAATGGAGAGAGGTGAAAAGCGGTGTGCCCCAAGGATCTGTCCTGGGACCGGTGCTTTTCAACCTCTTCATAAATGACCTGGAGACAGGGTTGAGCAGTGAAGTGGCTAAGTTTGCAGACGACACCAAACTTTTCCGAGTGGTAAAGACCAGAAGTGATTGTGAGGAGCTCCAGAAGGATCTCTCCAGACTGGCAGAATGGGCAGCAAAATGGCAGATGCGCTTCAATGTCAGTAAGTGTAAAGTCACGCACATTGGGGCAAAAAATCAAAACTTCACATATAGGCTAATGGGTTCTGACCTGTCTGTGACAGATCAGGAGACAGATCTTGGGGTGGTGGTGGACAGGTCGATGAAAGTGTCGACCCAATGTGCTGCGGCAGTGAAGAAGGCCAATTCTATGCTTGGGATCATTAGGAAGGGTATTGAGAACAAAACGGTTAGTATTATAATGCCGTTGTACAAATCGATGGTAAGGCCACACCTGGAGTATTGTGTCCAGTTCTGGTCGCCGCATCTCAAAAAAGACATAGTGGAGATGGAAAAGGTGCAAAAGAGAGCGACTAAGATGATTACGGGGCTGGGGCACCTTCCTTATGAGGAAAGGCTATGGCGTTTGGGCCTCTTCAGCCTAGAAAAGAGACGCTTGAGGGGGGACATGATTGAGACATACAAAATTATGCAGGGGATGGACAGAGTGGATAGGGAGATGCTCTTTACACTCTCACATAATACCAGAACCAGGGGACATCCACTAAAATTGAGTGTTGGGCGGGTTAGGACAGACAAAAGAAAATATTTCTTTACTCAGCGCGTGGTCGGTCTGTGGAACTCCTTGCCACAGGATGTGGTGCTGGCGTCTAGCCTAGACGCCTTTAAAAGGGGATTGGACGAGTTTCTGGAGGAAAAATCCATTATGGGGTACAAGCCATGATGTGTATGCGCAACCTCCTGATTTTAGGAATGGGTTAAGTCAGAATGCCAGATGTAGGGGAGAGCACCAGGATGAGGTCTCTTGTTATCTGGTGTGCTCCCTGGGGCATTTGGTGGGCCGCTGTGAGATACAGGAAGCTGGACTAGATGGGCCTATGGCCTGATCCAGTGGGGCTGTTCTTATGTTCTTATGTTCTTATGTTTTAAACAGGCTGTGGTCCTGATCACATTACTTTAACAAGTATTTTGGGGGTGAGTGGCCAGCTGACTTGAAATAAGGTTACTGAGGTTGGCACCTTCGCCCCATTCCAGCCATTTTTTGCCTTCGAAACCAGCATTACCAGTAAAAACAGGGTGAAAACAGTTAATCCTGTCTGGAAAACCCTGGGAAGAGCACTAATTGAAAAAAATTCTGGTTTGCCTCATGCCTTATCAGTGTGATCTCAACAAATCTCAAGAAACCACACAGTATTTCACAATGGTGGCAGCAGCCGCAAAACCTGGCAAGAGGAAAGCCTCCAACGCTCCAGAGGAGTGATCAGGAATCCTCTATAGCAGCCTTGCGTCAAACATTAGAAAAGAATCTGATTGAAGGATAGGAAAAAAAACACTTAAACCCACTGAAGAATCAGATTTCAAATTTAGTTTCCACCATTACTGAAGTTTTTACTACAGCATGAAACCTTTGAAATGGGTGTGGAAAATAAAGCAAACTTCAGCAAGCTCACTAACAGGTTTCAGGAACTGCTGCAAGTTCTTGAGAACAGAAACACATACCCCAGTTTAATGGTAAGAGGGGTTGTGGAGTAGGAGGTGGGGGCAAATACCAATAACCTTTTCTGCACAACTGTTTAATACCTGGCTCCTAATATTCCCAATGATTGCAAATGACTCTGAGAGAGCCCACAGCACTCTTGCCACCAATCCTCCAGAATTGGCGACATCTAAAGACATTATAGTAAGATGTGCTCATTTCAGTTTGAAAGAGATGTTCTTGGTGGGCTTATGCAAAAAAAAAAAAAAAAAAAGCAGCATCTTGTTTATAAAGAGGTGGTCATTCTAGTCTTTTAAGACCTGTGCCATGAGACACCACTGCACAGATGGAATCTCAAGCCATTTACCAGAAAGTTCTAGGACCTAGAGATTTCTTATCTTTGGGGTTCCCCTTCAAATTAATTCTAATTCATGAAAGCACCGAGCAGTCCTGCTTAAATAGATAAGAAGCCAAAAATTTTTTGAGTTTTCTGCGGTTAGATCTCCCAAACATATCAGAGGAATTATCCCCTGGGGGCTGGGGATAAGAATAGGCCCTCAGTTCGGCTGTACTTGTCGTAAGAAGCGACTAAACAGCCACCAGGTAGATGGGACTCGTTAGCCTGGGAAGGCAGCTCATCTGAGAGAAGGAAAACTCTGATCCCAAACCTCCACTGCCTTGTGGCTACATCCAGTTATGGAAAAGGCTTCAGGAGTCAACCTCGAGGCAAAATCCAGAGCCGGAGTCCCTGAGGCAGTTCATGGCTGAGGACAGTCACATTCTGGCAACTCCTGCAACGCCGCTGGAGCCAACCGTATTGGCCTCTGCCTTTCCATTGGACCATTTCAGCGACATGGAGAGGGGGGATTTGCTGCATGGGAAACAGTCTGTCCTCCATATCTACTTTACCAAGGCTTCGTGCACTGGAGAGGACACTCTGTTCCAGAACCACCATTCAGAGCGCGATACCATAGTCTTCCGAGACTGAAGGATGCCAACATCAGAGGAACTGGAGATGGAAACCTCCAAGTGGGATCCAATTGCGGACTGCACCACCAAATCCAATAAAAAATTAACAAGACCTGAATGTTCTGATCTGCAACAAGCACATGTATATATCCCTGAGTCCTGATTCTCTTAAACCTCAGCAAAACAGTCTGCACAGATTTTTGTTAGTTATGACAGGTTAGCAGGTTGCTCTCCTTGGTTCTCAGCTTCGCTCTGTTTTTATTTGTTCATTACTGCAAACTGTATCTGATTAGTATGGTGCTGGGTGTAAGGTTAAGGGCGCAATCCTAAATAAATGTAAGCCCCTTGTGCCAGCCCAGGAAAGTCACAAATGCTGTGAAGCACATTTATGCCTCCTCAGGAGCCTCCACGCCAACCTGAGGAGGGAGGGTTGTGTTGGCCAAGCTTGGCTAATGCAGGGGTCTGGGGAGAGTGGGGAGGAGGTGGGAGAGAGGTGTCCCGGAGTGGGTGGAGGGTGTTCAAGGGGGTGGGTGGGGAGCAGGAGGCGGGGCTGGGACCTGGCAGTTATGACCCGGCAGTCGAAGCCACTCCGTTCTGCTCGGACTTGTGCCACGTCTTGTGGTGGCGCAGGTCTGAGGAGAGCCATTGGGCCGTGGTGGTTTACCCAGGGGTAAGGGGAAGAGTTTCCCCTTACCTCCAGCTGAGCCACTTCTGGCCCCAATCTTGCACTGAATACAGCATAGGCCTCTTGGCCTGCCTGTTCCAACACAAGATAGGATTGCACTGCACGTTGCTTAAGCATAGTCTGGAATGAGGGAAGGGAAAAGGTGTGAATAAGGGAGCTGTTTCTTGTATCAGATAACATGCCAAAATGATAACTCTACACCCAGTCACTTGCGAGAGTTCAGTTCAAAGTCCTTTGCTAATGAGGAAGACTTGTAGAGAGGAAAGTTTAAATTTAGTTTCTGCTCTGTTTACTTTTCAGAGTTATGCTGGTTGCATACTCATTAAGGAGAGAGAGACACCATTTTTCTAAAACAAGCAGGCCTCTTGGAAGGGACAGATTATCTTTTTTGAGATCAGTGAAGTCTTAAGAAAGGTTAATTTGTGGATTCTGTTGTATCTAACTTTGCAATGATGGCTTTCAAAACTGTATGGAGGTAAAGGGTTTAGGCTCAGACACAGTAAGTAGTAGAGAGGGTGAACTTAAAAAGCAAAATAACACCAGCTACTGTGCTCTGGCAGGAGATGCATCACGTGAATGATGACATGAGGCTGTTAAAACACAAAGGACATGAGATGGTTTTCTGTTTTGAGGTGCTTCTAAATCTAGGGGGTTTGCCAGAGTTGGCCCATCCATGAGGTTAACTGAAGCAGTTACCTCAGGAAGCAGTTGGGGAGTGTCCATGTTTTTCCACCAACTTGCCTCCACTGTGCCTCCTTCCACTTCCTGTGTTGGAAAAGGATGAGGGGGGTAAATTGCTGGGGCTTGTGGAATGGAAGGAGGAGAGCTGACACATCATCCAGTAAGGGGAGCAACATTTACCTCAGGTATCAGGAGGTCTTGGGCTAGCCCTGGGGCTAACCATTGATATGCTATTGATACTTGATAGGCTTGGCTATAAACGTGCAAGGTGCAAGAACTAAAAACAGAAAGCAGTGAAAAGCACCTTTTAAAAAAAAACAAACCAGGAATGTAAAATGAGAGAAGGTAACAGTTGCTTTGGTTTATGTCCCAAATGACTTGCAATTGCACTTCTTGAAAGAAATGCTTGAACAGCTTTTCAGCTTTGATGAAGGGGACTTTTTATTAGGAGGTGATCTGAATTTGGTATATGACCAAAATTGAGATAAGAGTGGTGCTTATTCCAAGACAATGGACAACTTTGGAATTCTCAGAAAAATGTAACCTTATAGATGCCTGGCACATGGCCAACCACACCTTTACAGACTGTACTTTCCATTCTAATTTGCATCAAGTTCACTCCAAGCCTGACTATATAAGTGTGCCCCAGTACCTACAGGGGTTCCGTTCTGGACCCCCCCTCACAGATACTGGGGGTTGGTGGATACCGCAGGTGCCTTCCCTCCTGGCTCCCCCACACGCCCTTTACATCATTTTAAACACTTATGGGGCAAAAACTGAGCCGATGTTCAAACTATCCGAAAGAGCATAAATGAACATGCAATTCTGCAGTTTTTAAGGCAGAATTACAAGGAAGGAACTCAATGCAGAAGAAATTGTTATCGTTCAAACCAGGGCTCGCACAGACATGAGTCTGCTAGCCACTAGCACCTGCCATGTTCCCTTTCTCATAACTAAATGGTCACATGAGGATTCCACAGACCCTGAATTTGGTAGAAATTGCTGATCACCACTGGGCATGTCATTGTGCTCCTCTCTCTCATCTGCTCAGAAGGATTCTATCAAAATCAGGTGCAAATCCATTTTTAAATCTTCAGGCTTCATTTCCCTCATGTAAATTCTGTCTCAGTGTGCTTGTATTGGTTCCATTCCACATTACGACTTTATATTTCTGAGCAGAGATAATCCGGCTGTCCCAGTTGCTGGGTGCCCTGTAAAACAAACAAAAAAAACCTCCACCCTAACAGAAGAAAAGGCAGCACATCTCAAAGCCCTGACAGTACCCCAAACCAAAAGAGGCTTTGGCTCACTGAACAGCCACATTCTAAACAGAAAACAGAGCTGATTGTAGATGTGCGTTAATCACAGGACAAGATTTTAACTTCTTATCTGTTTTTCTTCATATTTGATGTCCTGATGTGAAATGCCTTGAATTAAGCCAACCAAGCCCATCCCTACCAGGAAGCATGGATGACGTATCATGCAAACTCCTCCTCCATTTAATCAGTGTAATGCAGTACAATCCAGCTTAAAAAGATTCCCTATCACTTTATTAGGTGTGGCAGATGTCAGAACATGACTGTTGCACCGAATGCCCCTCTCAGTTTACACCAGTGCTATTTTCAATTAACTGGCACTGACCAGAGTAAAGGAGAGTCAAATCTGAACCAAATGAAACAGCCGCTCCTTCTTTTGTAAGCAAAGCAGGACTTCATCCTAGCCCACATTTGAATTTCTGCATATCTTCTTACCTACCTTCTCCTCTTTTTACACATTACTCCTGTAGATATAAAAACACAGCAAACTTTTCCTGGGACAATAGGGTAATAAATGAAAGCATTGTAAAGCTGATGGATCCTGTTCAAAAAGTTTCCATTTACAACTCGTATATCAAGTTGAGGGTTTCGTATGGGATTTCTGAGCTTGGAAAAAAAAAAAAAAAACTGCATCCAAAAAACAATTGGCACAGAAAGCCGTCTCGGAAATAAAGATGTTCTGTATAGTGCAGCTGAATAATTAATGCCTGCAGAACAAGAACGTCAAGTCACGTATTTAACTTGAATCAGCATAAAGAAAATTTTAAGTGGAAGTAGGCAGTGATTTGCAGCAAGGACTTGCGTTCTGCTTATAAGAAGTGAACTCTGAGAAAGTGCAAATGTTGAAAGACTTTTTTAAAAGATCAAAGGTTACAAGGTTGTCCCAAGAGTGAAATATTGAGTTCGTTGGAGGCTGAAGAAGGAACTTTGTATGCCTTGTCACCATGATGTTATCTGTGGACATGGTTACAGTGGTTTACAATCATTGATAAGCAGTTTTAATAACTATTAAAACTGGGTCCCTTTGGGGAGAAGGGCGGGGTATAAAGTTGTTTATTATTATTATTATTATTATTATTATTATTATTATTATTAGTCATGGTGGCTATATGGCACCTCCAGATTCAGTATACCACCGAATGTCAGCTGTTGGGGAGCAAGAGAAGGCCATTTCCTTCAAGCGCTATGGGCTTACCAGAGGAATCTGGTTGGCCACTGTGGGCTGGGCCTTTGGTTTCATTGGTTGGGGCTTCTCTTATGTTCCTAAACTGCAGTACATTGTTGCTGGGCAAATGTCAATCTTTCCCCAGCTGTCATGGCCATCATGATTTGAAGTTTTGTCTGGGATATAGCTGTTGGGCAACCCAAGCCACTGCAACTCCCCACACAGTAATTGTTGTAGTGGCAGCAATGCAGCATCCGCTGAAGTGCAGATGGAAGTTTCAGCCTTCAGAGACCTCCTCAGGGTAAGAGAACATTTGTTGCTGGGTAAACCTGAACCAGCACAAGCAATATAGCAGGTGAAAGTCTGTGTTGACCCAGGAAGGATCCAGGCCCGGTGGGGGGGGGGGGTCAGGATTCAGCAGGCATAATTGCCACAAAACCCACCCCCTTCCCGGGTTCAATCCAACCTACTCTCCACCCCATCACTACCGTGTTCTGCCCTCCCCCCCCCCACCTCCCTTCAGCCCCATACACAGCCTTATTTGGGACGGCAGGTATCCATACTCCATTGTCATATTGACCCGGTTGTTCATTGCTTCTGGTGGCAGCCAGGCTGCACTCTCTGCACAAGTCACATTTGTGACAGCCAGAAAGCACAGTATGTCAGCAGAATGTGTTCAGTGGGCATAGTGCACCTTTAGGATTGGGTTCAAAGTGTCACAGGTATCTTTTTAACACTGCTACATGGATAATATGAAACATAATGCCTCTGCTACTTAACAATATAACTTAGCTTGCAGACAGGTGTAGGAGCCGAGATTAACTGAAATGCAAAACCTTTAAGGCAGAGGTTCCCAAAGTGTGTTCCAGGGCATCATGGCACACTCACAGGGGCATCATGTGGCATCTTCTTCCTGGCTTACAGGCCAGCACAGCATGAAATCTCATGAGAATAGCAAGAGATCTCATGAGATGTCAGTCTGGTGAGCCAGGAAGAAGATGCCATGCAGCAGAGCCCACGTTCAGTGCAAGGGGCACCACAAACCTGGTAAGTTTGGGAACCACTGCTTTAAGGGATAGATCTTCTTGGTCAGGAAATACTTATTCTTCTCTCATGTACCATGAATATCTCGAACATTAGGTGTAAACTCAGGGCTGGACATTATCAAGACTTTTCATTCATATTATTCTCCACACTACCAGTGACGTAGTTTTCAGCCCAGTCACTTTTTAAACAGAGAAAGGATGTATGTTGACCAAAAATACAGGCAATGAAATTTTGTTTTGCTTTTTTAAAAAAAGTTTTGTTCTTTTCCAGAGTAAGATTCCTTGTTGAATGACTGAAGATTTGCTTTCTCCTTCCTTCTGCCCCTCCTCTTTTAATAGCTTGTACAAATTAGACATTTACATGATCAGCAAGAATGCCTCTTTCTTTTGGTAAGTGCTGTGCTTGAACCAAGCGCAAGGATCAGTTGCATGCAATGTGCTAGTTTCCTAGGTAACTACTTGCTTTTAACTGTATAGTAGAGAAAATATTTGTGTAACTTATTGGCACATAAATTAAAGTCGCCCTTGAACAGCCTTAAATTCACACAATCTTCTTTTAAAGTCCAATTGTCCTAGTCCCGTCCCGTCCCCCCCCCCCCAGATTCTAGAATGACCAAACATCACTGGAGTGTTGGAAGATTCCACTGCCATTTCCATGGTCCTGGAATGGTGTGGCAAGTGTTTAGCCAGCAACTTCCACTATTTTATCACATGCCCTGCCTTGAATAGTTGACATTTTCTTTCACTCTTACAGGCTTCTAAACTGTTAGAACATAATCTTTCACTTTTAAAAACCCATGCATTTCTAGTCCTTATGGAAGCAAGGGGGATCCTGAACAGCACAATCAATACCTCAAGTGCAAGAAGGCAAAGATAATTAATTCCATATTTACTCTTGTTTTTAACTAGTTATTCTGAAAGCAGTCTGCTGACATTAAAGTAATTGGAGCTGGCTTTTACCCAGCAGTTCTAGACAACTGCAGAATGATGTTCCCTTCTTGTCCCTTGTGCATCTATGATATTTTTATCTAGGTGATTGTTGGGGTCCCAAGAGGGGGGTGAGGGCTCCTGGCAGCTACTGGGCTCCCACCCATAGGGCTTCCCAGGCCACACCAGCCTAACTTGCCTCCTTTTTCTTCCCCTTTGTCTCAAAGATAGGAAGGGGATGACAGCACCCTACTCTGCCTCCAGGCCAACTCTAGCCTCCTAGGGCTCTGGAGTCTCTTTTTCAGTCAGCTGTTAGTCCCTTCTCAGCCCTGGCCCACTCCTTATATTCTCCTGGTCTTGGCTGGTCCCTCCCCCCTTCCTGGTTCCACCCTCCCTGCCTCTTGGTCCTATGCCTCCTCACCCAGGGGACAGGGATGCTCCTGCAGGTACTTGCCCCAGAATGGGAAGGCTCCTGTGGATACTTGCAGCGTGGCTAGGTATGCTCTGCTCAACTGACCAATAGCTCACACTGTCTGGCTGAGGCCTTCCCAGTCCCTCCTGGCATGTACCTGGATCCGGGCTTGCCGGGCAGGCAGCTTCCTGAGGCACGTAAGTTCAGCCTCGGACAAGGATAAAGTATAGTTGTCACTCAGTTGTGGCATGGTATCCAAATTACTTTTAAAAATATGACTCTTCCATTTTCTGAACTCCATAACCAAAGTCTTTCACTGCAGCAAAAATCTCTCATTAGTTACTGCATTCATTGCACATACAAGTGGTGTGTGTCTTATGGTGGCTCTTTGGACTCAAGTAATGTGTGGTCTTATTTTGTGATGCTGTCTCTGACCGTGTGTAACTCTACCTCTAGTTCAGTCACACGATTTCACTTTCTAAAACTTTCACTTGCAAGTGTGGCCCCATTTTATGTATGTATGCACAAACACAGGCATCTGGCAGTTCATCTATGTTTTCTAGCACTTTTCCTGCTTCTGTTGTCACTTTTCATCGCGGCCAGCAGCAACAGCAGACAAGGACTTGCCTCTAAGCAGGAGGAAATCCTGGATTTTCAAGATTAGTGGATTTTAAACTTTCTGCCATAAGGAAAATCTTTCCACAGAAACTTATTTCCCAAGGACCAATTCTGTGTCTGTTGTAAATTCTTTGTGCATTACGGACAATTCCAGAGCATGTGCTAGGTTGCACAGTCTGCTCAGACAGAGAACTGGGACTGAACCTATTGGGCCTCATCTTTGTCCCTCATGAACTGTGAACTAGAACTCCCCCAGTGCCCCCCTAGCGCTGTGCATTGCCAGTAATGGTGACCAAGCTGGTCTGTAATGGTGACCAAGCTTTTCAGGGAAGTCATCCACCACCACTATTATTCTCACTGAGTAACCTCTGATACACTTCCAACTAAGGCCCCCAGGATACCCAATAACTATTGTTCTTGACACCTGGAGCAGAAAACCCAGAAGCAATTGTGTGGAAAGCACCTAGACATCGATACACTCCAAGACACAGGCAAACTTTGGAATGAGACTTTGATCACCACTCACAGCTGAGTGAAGTGCTGGTGAAAAACCTGTTCCCAGACTTCATAATTTCCAGGGATAATATGGTGTGCACTCATACGCATATCCCAACCACATATACTCCATATGAAGATTCTTACCATTGTTCCTGAGTGTGTGCTCCACACCATGACCTGATTAGTAACAGCTGTGGTCAAAAGAGCTTTGTCCAGCTTTTCACTTGTCCATACTGCACACATTATCTCCATCCCTCTTTATCCATCCTAAGGTCCAGGACTGGTGGGGAGAAGGACAGATTTGCCCAAGCTAATCCAACTTTCTAGCAGCAATGTTGCTGTGCCAACAGGGCATGCACTGTATACTGTGGGGGGGGGGGGGGAGAGTCATGGAGGCTTCCTCAAGATAAGTGAACATTTGTTCCCTTACCTCAAGATTGCATTGCAGCTGCATCGGCATAGGAAAGGTGGATAGGATTGAGCCCAAAGTCTCTCATGGAGGCAAGGTCTACCACTCATCTTATCCAGTGAGTAAACCTCCTGTCCACTTTGAACTCTGGAGACAGAGAAGGAGATGAATTTGCCTCAGGTGCCCAAGAATGAGTTCCGGGAGGTTGGATCAAATTTCTTTCCCCTGGTAGGTCAGAGGCCCAAAAGCACCTCAGGTGTGCTCCTGCAGGTTTGGGGAGAACCACTCTTCGGTACCCTTAGAGGACCAAGCACGGCTGGGGAAGAGGCACTGTTGATGGGAGATGCAATGCCTGGTGGGTAGCACGTCTCCATAATTTCAAGGCATGTGCATTACACTTTTTCTTTTACAGTGCATCTGTTTCTGGGCTGAGTTTCCACAAAATACTGTGACTATGGACACAATCCTAACCAGGTCTACTCAGAAGTAAGTCCTATTTTGTTCAATGGGGAATTTTGTTCTCAGGAAAGTGTGGTTAGGATTGCAGCCTATGCGCACAATGCAATCTGGGCCTTGGGCCGGTGCAGGTCCCTTGCGCCGGCCCAAGGCTGTCACAAAAGTGCCGTAAAGCACTTTTGCGATGACCTAAGTGGGGTTAGGCTGGCATATGGACATGCGCCAGCCTCCCCACGCTGATGTGGGCCCCAGGAGGCAGGTAGGTTGTGTCGGTAGAGCTTAGCCGACACAGGGGTCTGGGGGGGCATGGGGAAGGTGGGGAGGAGGCGGGGAGGTGGCATTTTGGAGTGGGGGAAGGGTGGGTGGCAGGTGATCCCGGGGGTGGGCAGGCGGTGAATGGGGCCAGGATCCGGCCGTTATGCTGGATCCTATTCCCGGGCAGCCAGGGGCAGTCCCGGACTGCTCAGATTTGCGCTACCTCTTGAGGTGGCGCAGATCCAAGTAGTCCCATTAGGACTGCTGTGGATTTACCCGGGGTAAGGGGAAGTGATTACCCTTGCCCCAGGCTGAGCCACTGGCAGCCCCAATCCTGCCTTGGATGGAGCGCAGGCCCACTGGCCTGCCTGCTCCAGGGCAGGTTAGGATTGCGCCCTATGGGTCATAAAAAAGAACAGAAGATTTAAAAAATCATGGGGAAAGTGGGAAAACAGGTGAAACATAAGAGAATTGCTCATAGTTTGCAACTAAAACTTGAGGTGCTAAACCTCATTATGTGATGCTAGAACTTCTGAAACATTTTCATTGTCGACTTTAACACTTTATTGATGCTGTATAATGCTACTAAATGCCATCGATTCTATTCTACTGTGCCATGCAATTTTTTCTCTGAGGCAGAGGTGTTTAGAGGCTATTGTAGAGGTGTTTGTTTCCAGTGAGTAAGATAGGATTACAGCCTAAGTCTTACTGAACCCAGTGGACTTACTTCTGAGTAAGAATAAATAACACCATTTTCAAACACCACTAGGCATTTAGGGTGGTTTTGGAATGACTTGGAATAAGCATTTTTCCCACTGAAATTAATAATTGTATGCATCCAGATTTTCCTTATAGGGCTGTTTTCAGGAATGGATTTGGTACCTATAAAGAAGGAAAGGTATGTAGTTAATATGACAAATACTGAGATGTCGAACATAAATTTATGTCAAAAACATGGGCTTCTGTCAGTGGTGTGCTTTTTTATTTCTCTTGGCTTCTGTGATTTAGCCCTGGTGCACAGCTATGATCTCTGGGGCCATGGTTGTCCATCACTACAGGATATTTTGAATAACTAGGCTCCAGACTACAAAATCTTTTGGGGAAGACCATGTTAACAATATGCGGACCCTCCAAAGACTTCTTTTGCAGTTTTATTTTGCTTTGTAATCAGAGCCATAAAGTCAATCTATTTTATAGAGCTAACATGGAATGAAAGAGCTCGTTCATCCAGTAGGAAAATATTGTGCTTTCCCGGTAATTTGCAAATTAAAAAAAAAAAGGAGGTAATGATAAATGAAATTGATTGACCTCTCTTGATGTATTGCTATGGAGTGATCCTGACAGCTGCCCTTTCCATCACGGTGGTTGGCAAAGCATTAAAGAAGGATAAATGAAGATAAGCATGAACATTAGACTTGGACCAGAACTGTAGTTAGTGTGAGATTCAACTAAATGAGAAGAGCAACAAGCCCAGCCAGCAGGATCCCCCAGGTTAGCTGGCGAACCTGCTTAAAGGACAGCATTTATAATTGTCATTTATTTTATTATGAAACTCAAAGTGCCCTTTTCAAATAATAATAAAAACCCAGCTTCTTACAAGGTAGCCTTTGAAGACTTCATCAAAAGAAAGATTGTTCAGCTAATAGCTATGCACAGGTGTCCTCCAATACAAAAAGGCATCTTGTTGATATTAAAGTAACTCGGAAGGGAAGGGTTAGGTCAAGATGCTCTTTTATACACTCATGAAGCAGTAATTCTCTTCTAGGAATCACAATCCAGTCTGTTCAGATTTTTGTTTTTTACATAAGAAATGATTTACAAATCATCCTATATATAGCATGCAGACCACCATAATCAAAAACATCATGCAACATATCCCTGGACATCAAACAGAACAAGTCATGTCCAGACATGACTTGTCCATTTACAGCCCAATCCTAACTAAACTCCCCCACCCAGCTGCAGCTGCACCAAAAGAGTATGTACTGCACCCAGTCGTGGAGGTCACCTTACCTAGAAAGGCAAACCTCTGCTGCCTGAATGGGTCACACCAGAGTCGCACCAGCCATTTTGTTGGAACAGAACCAAGGAAAGCAATGGAGGTGGAAGAGGAGAAGGAATGGGAGTAGGAGTTGCAGATGTCTCCTCTAGATAAAGAACCATTTATTCCTTTACTTGGGTGTAAGCCTCCACAGTGTGGAGGGGTCTGCTCAGACCTACACTAGTGAATTTGCTGGTGTGGGTCTGCATGGACCAGCCCTGCAGGATTGGAACTAGGAAGGTGGCCACCAAACTGCCACCAAGCCTGCCCCCTTCCCAGATCCAGCCCACCCTTCCCCACTCCCATTTGCTGCCCTCTTCTGCAGCCTCATTCCACTCTCCCCTGCCTCATTCCAACTGCCCCCTCTCGCCTCACCTACTGACCTACTTGCTTCAGTAAGGAGTGGGAGAAATGATGGATCAGGCAAAAAGGTGCAGGCTTTCCCACCAACAATGGCATCACTAATGGGGGAGGCTGGGGCCAGAGGCATAGCTAGCGGAGGGTGGTCGTCCCCGGGTACCATCCTTGGGGGGGGTGACACCACAAATACCCCAACATTGCTTACATCATGGAGGTTCGGAATAACCCCATCATGCTATATACCATTGGATGTGAATTTCCAGCAGAATGCAATGCAAAATACCAGATTGAAGTATCTTCTTTTCTTCAAAGGTTATGGCCAAAAAACCAGAAACAAAAAATGCATGGAACCCTATGGAAAATGAAACCAAGCAATATCGCATGTTTACTCATGAGTAGGCGAACTTGCCATAGTTTGTCGGAAAGGGCAGGCTGAGAGGAATCCAATTGCACCAGAATGGTTCCTATCCTATGAAAGCAGCCCCCCCAAAACACCCAAAAAGTAAGTCCCTCCCTCCAAGCAGACTAATGTATTGAGTCCTATGGAAAGCGAAAGTAAGCCACACGGTTGCGTTTACTCGCAAGTAAGCAAACGTTCCTTGGCTCCTGGTCAAGTCAGGCAAAGGGGAATGCAAGGCTTGCTGCATGGTCCCAATCTGATGAAAGTGGAGCTCAACAAATGCTCCAAAAGGCAGCACCTCCCCCCCAAAGAATAAAATAGAGGCTTCAGCTGGTAAGCTCCATTTTATTTGTTTTTAGACTTGTAAAGCCAGGTAGGTCCTGATAGTGCTATGCTTGAAATATACGAATTTACACTGAACTGGGTACTGGGGAAGGCTAAAATCTCACTGATATTTTTTTCTTTTTGGGGGGGGGGTTCTTGCAGGCAGGCTACAGAGAAAATTCACTTGGTAGAACAGGGCTGGCTTCCCCTTATTTAATTATTTGTTTTTCTTTAATTTAATTATTTATAATTATTTATTTTACTGTGCTTGATGATGTCCCTTCCAGCCATGACATCACTTCCAGTGGGTCCTGGACAGATTGTCATTCTAAAAAGTGGGTCCCAGTGTTAAAAGTTTGAGAATCACTGCCTTAACTCAAAACAGGTCAATTAGACATTCTTGGGGGGGGGGGGGTGACACCCTAGTGACCAAAATTTTGGAAATCATTGCTTTTAGGAATAATACCATCCACTGTCGTTGCTAGAGGGGGGCCATGCACTAAGTTTTGCAGACAGCCTCCCTGCAGCGTGCAAGCGGCTCCTCCCCCTCCCCTCGGAAGCCATTCACCTCCGTTTAGCCTCATTGCAGCGTGCAAGCTGCGTGCAAGCAGCTCCTCCCCTCCCCTTTGGAGCCATGTGGGCGGGGGGGGGAAACGGAGGCGAATGGCTCCCAAGGGAGGGAGAGGAGCAGCTTGCACGCTGCAGAGAGGCTCTCTGCAAAACTCAGTGCGCTGCCCCCCTCTAGCAACGCCAATGACACTATCATGTTATAAACCATTTGATGCAGAATTTCATCCATTGCTTGTGGGGAAATATTCGCTGCATCTATTTTCTGGCCATTATTATTATTATAAAAATGTGAACAAATGAATTAATAATTAATTGATTAATTAATAATTAAATAATTATGTCATATGGGGTGACAAAAATTTATGGGCTCAGATGTCAAATGACCTAGCTACACCACTGGCTGGGGCAGACCGCCCACAGCAGGGTGGGAGGTGAAAGAAGCACTGCCTAAGCCTCAGCTGGGAGGAGCTCCATGCCACGTTTGATGGCGGATGGACTTGCCCCAGCTTCTGGACAGCCAGAAATCGTGCCCCCTGAGAAGCAGTTGGTGGTGGTGCAATGATGTGCTGGCACAATCACATCACCACCAAACAACTTCCAGGAGGCCACGCAATCATGCCTGCATGGCAGGCACCAACGAGCTTGGGTACACCGCTGCCTGCAATACTCAGCATGGTAAGGGTGTGTCATGCAGCGGAGTGGTGTCCAGCAACGCCACTACGCACTGGTGATCCTGGCAGCATGCTACGTAGCGCAATGTCAGAGCACCACTTATGACTGGCAGCAGTCATACAGCAGTTTTACAGCAGTTAGCACCAGCAGAGGATGGTATCAGAGGGTGAGTATAGGATTGGGCCCATAGTCAGCTTTATAATCATAATAGCAATCAAGAACTTCTATATGAAGCTCTTAATTATAAGAGGAGGATGAAGATTTAAGATCACAATCAACACTTTCACTTCCTCAGGAAAAGAGGGCTGAGCTCTCAAGCTCTAAATTGTACTTCTACAGATGAAAATGAGGTCAGGGAAAGAAACAGGGGTCTATGATGGAAATAAACACAAGATCTTCATGCATTATAGTCAAACACACTAATATTTTGGCATTGCCATTATTTGTTTTCTGCAGAGCTGAGCCAAATGTTGTCGTCATTTCAGTTCTCATTCTCATTTGATTCTGGCAGGGACCACTTTTCTTACCAGTCAGCAGGAGAAGAGAAAAGAGAATGTATAAATAGGACCTGATTTCTGAGAGGCAATGAGGAAGAGGAGGGATTTCTCACCCTGGCTGATTTCCGGCACAAGCAGAAGTTATTTCTGACCATTGCAAGACTTTGTTTCATTCCAGTCTTGCAAAACCAGCTCCACACTTCACATGGCAAGTGTGCCGGCAGCATGGACATCAGGACCAAACTAGATGCCACGCTAATTGCATAATGCAGCCCAGAATTTTGTGTGTGTGTTTTCTTAAATGGCATTCTAGGGAAGGGGATAGTGAAATTGGGAAAAACTGCAGTGGTGAGAAGGGGGTTCTTATCACTTAGCCTCTTTGGGGGTTCTGATCCCAATCTTGCCCCATTTTGTGTGTTATTTGACTGTGGTTGTCCCATGCACTCCAAGAGGGAAAAAGAAAGCACTGCACTTTGGGAGATTAGTTCACAAAGACAAAACCTACTTTGGACTGGGTGGTCCATCCCTCAATGTCAGAGATCCTTCAGGATATGCAAAGAGACAGAGATCCTTCAGTCAGCGGCAACTGCACACAAACCCCAGAGGGTTTTGAAATGTATGACTTCTTCCCAAACACTCACCACTCATAATGACAAACAGTTGGCAAGTGATGTAAATGAGACGGAGTCCTATTCTCCACTGCTTTCTCCTCCACTTCAATAGCAACAACCTTAGCAAAGTTCCTCATCTTTTCCATGCCATGAGTGGATAAGGCAAAGTTCACACAACACCAACCCTTCTCAATTTCACTGGAAAGCTAAACTTGTGTAAAGTTAATTAAACTGTGCAACAACTCTTGCTTGGATTTTAATTGTCCAAATTGCACAACAGAACTGTCTGACCTAGTACTTGTTGAGCAACAAAGCCTCAGAGGCTTTCTTCAGTGCATGGCTTACTCACGCTGCTTCCCCAAAGGCTGAAGAATTGCAAAACAATCGCCACACTCTGTAAATAGAATTGAGAAAACTGCAACTCTGCATAGGATACACTTTCAAAGAAATGCACACCCAGTGTTTGTCATGTGGCTCTGCGGAGGGACAGAGATCGGAAACCTGAACAGGAAATTCTAGCTTGAAATATTTTCTGAATTTTTACAGTAGTTGGTGCTGGCAGGCCCTCTGAGGACTGGCCTGCCTAATCAGAGGCATGTATGCTTAGAAAAGTCTACAAATCCATCTTTGAAAACCCACTTTTTCCTTGAAGACTTTGGCTTGATCCTTAAGGCTGAGGCCCTGAACTGCCTTACTAGGAAGTAGATGCCATTGAACATAGTGGGACTTGCTCCTGAACAAACATGCATAGGATTGCACCCCATATTATTATTATTATTATTATTATTATTATTATTATTATTATTATTATTATTATTATTATTAACAGTATTTATATACCGCTTTTCAACTAAAAGTTCATGGAGAAAAATCAAATAATAATGGCTCCCTGTCCCAAAAGGGCTCACAATCTAAAAAGATGCAAAAAGAACACCAGCAGACAGCCACTAAAAAGACACTGCTGGGGTGAGGTGGGCCAGTTACTCTCCCCCTGCTAAAAAGAGGAGCACCCACTTGAAAAAGTGTCTCTTACCCAATTAGCAGGGGTAACTACCCAATTACCCATATCCTACTGTAACAAGAGTTGATTGCAGTTGTGGTTGGCATATACTGTGATTTTTACCACCACAGTTATGAATGAACATTTGGACACAATGTTGCACACAAGGTTTCCTTCTAGCCACTACCCTGTCTATTCTCTTCCTTTATCAGGGGGTCTTTAAATCTTTAAAAAAAAAAAAATGTGGGTTGTGTATTCAGCAATCTTGCAAAACAGCTCTAGTTGTAATTTGCTGTTTTTATTTTTTATTTTTCAGAATTACAGTTTTTGATACACACCAAGAAGTTTCCGATAGGATGGGGTACCTTATAGTACCGTTTACAGACAATCTAAGGCTGCAATCCTATAACACTTTCCTAGGAGTAAGCCCCAGGAACTTGCTTCAGAGTAGACATGCATAGGATTGCACTGTAAACCATTTCTAGATGTCGAACACACCTGCAGTGCCAGTCCTTGCACAAATAACTGTTCAAGGCTCTTCTCCAGTTTTTACTTTTTATACAAACCTGCAAAAGACCTGATTGACAGTCTGACATGGTTGCTTGTTTGACTGTGTGCAAATTCAGTCCTTTTAAAACCAAGCCTCTCCTAAAAACTCAAAAGGCCTACTAATCACTCAAGTACAATGAAGTGTAACAATATGCAAAACTTCAGAAAGCATGCTGTGTAGGTGCAAGAAGGATCTAAAGTTCTCAATAAAATAAGTGAGACTACTCTAGAGCAGGGGTGTCCAACGTTTTTGGCAGGAGGGCCACATCATCTCTCTGACACTGTATCGGGGGCCAGAGAAAAAAGGAATTAATTTACATTTCAAATTTGAATAAATTTACATACATTTACATAAATGAATATATTAAAGATGAACTTATATGAATAAATGAAGGTCTTGCAATAGTTCAAGGTCTATAAAAGGCCTTGCACAAAGCAAGGCTGGCCTTTCCTTTGCTGCCACTACTGCATCACAAACATGAAACAACAGCATTGGAGGGAGCCCTCATTCCACAGCTCACGTGAGAGGTCAAACAGTCGCCCTCACGCTGAGAGCAGTTGCATCGGGCCAGTGTGGGCTCCAACAAATCTCTGGAGTGTCAGAGGCTCATTGAAGACTGGGAGCTCCCTGAGGGCCGCATTGAGAGGCCTCAAGGGCCGCAGGGCCAGGGTTTGGGCACCCCTGCTCTAGAGTACATGGGCTGTGGGTCATAGAACCCAAAACATTAACGGCACAATCCTAACTTTGTTCTGTGCTGGTGCAGGCCCTCTGCACTGGTTCAGGAGTGTCACAAATACACAATAAAGCACATTTTTGTCAACTTCTGAGCTGGTACAATGATGTGTGCCAGTCTGCCAGCACCAGATCCGATCCTTGTGCTGGCTTGAGGAAGGAGAGTTTGTGCCAGGTGGCACAGGGGGTGGGAGAGGTGGCAGAAGGGCATTCTTTAGGTGAAGAGGGGCATTTCTGAGTGGGGGGGGGAGAGTTGGGCCCAGGAAGGGTGTGGGATTAGCAACAGCAGCACACACCATATCCTAATCCCCAGTCCCAGGTCCAGCAGCTTTACAAGAGCTTCTTGGATTTGCACCAGGTAAATAGCTGGTGCAGATCCAAGTAAGTTCATTGTGCAGACTGGGGCTTGACATGAAGTAAGGGGTAAAATATTCCCTTACTCCAAAGAGATCTCCAGCTGCCTCCCAACCTGCATTGGATACAGCGCAGGCCACGTGGCGTAGCTGTATGGGCACAGGTTAGGACTGGGTTGCCCAGATTGTGCTCTTGTTGTTTTACATACAGGTCTAGGATAGGGCTGTAAGTCACAAAGTGAGAATGAGGGCAGTGCTTTCTCGACCAGCATGAACATTTCTACCCCACTGTGGAGCAACCCCAAAAATTAGCCAAGAGGAGCCCTCTCGGCTCCTGCCAAAATTTTGAAAAGTGCCACCCACTTCTGGCTCAGACCTAATGTTGAATGTACTTTCAAGAAACCCATTTCTCTATTCTTCACTCACTTCAAAATGATGACTTAAAATGTCCTGAGGTCAGTCTCTTTTTCTCCCCAAAAGAACAATTAAAGGCCATGCCAATTAGCATTTTCTTCTAATGCCAAGTGGAGCAACTGTCACAGTAAAATACCAATTCCATGTGCATTCAACTGAGTGTGCATTTTATTATCTTCCCATAAAGTGTACAGGCCATTAAATGTGATGGGAAAAGCTCTGCGTCAGCCCTCTTACTTTGAAGTACTCGGACTGACCCAAGCTCAGCACAGTTGCCTAGAGGCAAAGGAAGGGCTTCTGTGGTTTCGTTTGCTCCAATAACAGTTTGAACATGATAGGAAAAAAATAATTGGGTTAGAAATAGCCACCAGCAAGGATGAACTATTTTCACTCTGATATACTGTATTTCTAAATGCGAAACTTTTAACCCACTTTCGTTCAAGCAAACAACATGTTTCCCTTCACAAAGTAACCAGTATAATAAACATGTTAATATGCACCCAGTAGACAGCATGACATGCCTGAATGCAGTTATGGACTATATGGGGGGTAAGAAACTGAAGATAAAGCCAGAGTGGGTCACCAGGCTGGAATCTACTCAGACTGTTAATCATTCTGGAGGTTCTTTATTCTGCCCTCAAGGGAGTCTGGGAATTATTCCTGGCCCTGCTTTACTACTTGAGTTTGAGGTAGCAGTGTCAGAAACACCTTGCAGCAAATTAGGCTGGTGAGCTGGGTGCAGAAGGATCTGGCTGTCCATGGTTTAGTACAGCCAACCTTCCACTAGATGGACAGCCAACCTCCCATTTGGATGACTGCAGCATGCTGTACATGTTGGAATCTGGAAGCAACGGCACTTTCAGGACTCTGGAGGGCAGTGGCATGTCCAGTCACCTGAGACCCTCTACCGGTCCCTCTCTGTGATTCGTGCAGGAGGTGTGATTCCTTAAT
Source organism: Tiliqua scincoides (assembly GCF_035046505.1). Lineage (NCBI taxonomy): Eukaryota > Metazoa > Chordata > Lepidosauria > Squamata > Scincidae > Tiliqua > Tiliqua scincoides. Next base: position 23,067,326 of record NC_089822.1, on the reverse strand, counting down.
TCTTTCTCCTTCCTCTCTCTTTCTCACACATCCTCTTTCTCTCCAGTCTCCAAAGAAAAAGGATGTGCACAGATGGAGCTCCTTGCTTTCAGGGCATCCTCACCACACTCACACATAAAGGAAACAGCTGCTGGGTTTCCTGTTCCGAAGTATTAGTGTCTCTGATCCTAATCAGGAGATGTGCACGTTAGCAGTGGTGTCACTAGGGTTTGTGTCACCTGGTGCGGGATGCCAGCGTGTCACCCCCCCCCATGCAGTGGGCAGGGCAATACCCCAGGTGGTACGCATGGTGATGTACCATCACTCCGCCCCCCACTGGTTTTTTGGCTGTACCTTTTGATAGGACACATTCTACATGAAATTATGTATTGACTGATATATAACATGATGGTATTCTTCTTCCAAATTGTGATTTTGGTCACTAGTGGTGTCATACCCTCCCAAAAGGTGTCAACTTACTAACACCTTATTGCAGCAGTTCTCAAACTTTTAGCACTGGGACCCACTTTTTAGAATGACAATCTGTCCAAGACCCACCAGAAGTGATGTCATGGTGGAAGTAACATCATCAGGCAAATTAAAATAAATAGGTATAAATAATTAAAGTAAAACAAATAGTTAAATAAGCAGAAGCCAGCCCTGTTCCACCAAGTGAATTTGCTCTGTAGCCTGCCTGCAATAACACCCCCCTCCAAAACCAGCAAGATTTTCAGCCCTACCCAGTGCCCAGTTCAATTTAAGAACTTCTGTTTAAACCAGATCACTGTCAGGATCCACCCAGCTTTGCAAGTCTCAAAAACGTTCACCTTATCAGCTGCAGCCTGTTTTGATCCTTTTTAGTGGGGGGGGGGGAGGCTGCCTTCTGGAGCACTTGTGTAGCTTCAGGTGCATAGGATCAGGACCATTCCGGTAGCCTTGCATTCTCCTTCACCTGATCTTCCACACCAGCCAAGGCACGTTTGCTTACTTGACCATGAGTTGACTAAACTTGACCGTGAGGCTTAGTTTCGCTTTCCATAGGGCTCAATAGATTCTTCTGCTTGGAGGAAGGGATTTCCTTCTCAGGTGTTTAGGGGACTGCATTCTTTGGATCAGGACCATTCTGGTGTTGTTGGATTCCTCTCAGCCTGCCCATTCCAATGGTCTAATGCGCGTTTACCTACTCACGAGTAAACACGCAATACAGCTGTTTCACTATCCATAGGGATCCATGCATTTTTTGTTCTCCAGTTTTTTGGCCATAACCTTTGATAGAAAGGAGATATTTCACTGTGGATTTTTGCATTGCAATTCTTTCAAAATTCTGCATCCAATGGTGTATAACATGATGGTATTACTCCTAACCACCACAATTTTAGCATTTCACACCCCCGTGCACGTCACCCCCCATGCGCGTCACCCAGTGCGGTCCGCACCCCCTGTACCCCCCTAGCGACACCACTGCACATTATCAATGATGAACCTTGGGTAAAGTATTACTTCTGAAACCTTAACCTCCTCTGTGTTTTACTGATAGCCTGGGTGGTGGGAGATATCAGTTTACCATAGGAAGGGCCTTTTGCTGGATTACTCCACTATTTTGCCCCTTTCCCAAAAGCATGTGGATCTGTCTTTGAAGACAGTGCAGGAGCTACAACTGGTGAAATATGTGGCAGCCCTTCTGTTGAGAGGGGCACACTGTGAAAAACATGTGACTCCCATTTCAGCCCCATTACCCTGCCTGCTTCTGGATCCAACTCAAAGCACTGCTGTTGACCATTAAAGTTCAAACAGTTTGAGGTCTGCATTCTAGAGAGCAGAGCTGCTCCATCCATGAGGATGACTGAGACAGATGTTCAGGCAGTAGATTGACAGGAGGCACTATGCCCCCTGCTCACTCTGGAAAGGGGGGGGGAGAACAGAAGAGGGAGAAGAGGAGTGGGGTAGGCTTTCCTTTCCTTCCTCTACCACTCCATTTCCCTCTTTCTGAACTAACAGCAGCCATCTAAGGGTGCAATATATCTTTGGAACTGCAAAAACAGGAAGGTTGTCACAGCAGGCCAATACACACAACTGGGGGGGTTGCATTTGCAGACCTGAACAATTGTCGAAAATGAGAGCATCTTCATTATTTCTCACATCACTCAGATTCCTGAAAGAACATTCATAATTTATATGGGCATTTTACAGAAGCATGATTCTATACATGTATGCACATACTTGTGCACGCTTAAAATAGGAAGTGTGAATACAGCAGTCAGAAATCAGCCTTCTATGCTAATTCTGTTCAGGGAAATACCAGGAATCTGTAATGTACAGACTTCAAGCGAAATATCCTTTCTGTAATCATGCCCCAACTGACTTTTTATGACATGTCATTTCACCAGGGACATTGCTTTGTTTCACAGATGGTTTCCCCGCAGATAATGGTTGTTGGTTGGCCAAGTTAGAACCTGACAGGATTAAGGAAATCTAAACTGACAGCTGTTTTTGTGCAAGAAAGCATAATGTGTCTGTTGTTACAAGAGGCAATGTGGCATGTCTATTCACAGGCACATAACAGGAGGGTTTCTGCTCTTAGCATTATATATAAGAGCAGTTTAGAAGTTAAAGGAGCACACCAGGGGGTGGAGCACACAGAGGGCGAATGTAATATGACTGTTTTGTAATGCCAATCAGGTGCACAAGACCATCTTGTGCTGGTTTCACAAGTCGGCTCTGCAGATGCAATGGAGATCAGTACTCCTATAGAGGGAATTTTGGCAAGGACTGTTTTTTTCACCCAGGGATGAGAAAACTCTTTGGAACTAGCATGAAGTTACAGATGCCCTGGTTTCCTTTTCATCTGACCAGCTTACAAAAAAGACATTAAAAAAAAGATTATTTTTTTTGTTTCTGCTTCAGTGGTTCTCAAATGTTTAGCACTTGAATTCACTTTTAGAATGAGAATCCGTCAGGACCCACCAAAAGTGATGTCATGACCCAAAGTGACATCATCAAGCAGGAAAATTTTTAACAATCCTAGGCTGCAATCCTACCTACACTTACCCAGGATTAAGTCTCATTGACTATCATTGTTAAAAGCATATACAAAGTAGCTGTTAAAAGTAAAGATCTGTAACTTTTCCCCAAGCGTAGTCACAAACCAGGGTAGCATCAAGTCTGATATATTAATAAAATATTGAAATGAATGGTGACCCACTGGAAATTGGCTTGCGACCCACCTAGTGGGCCCCGACCCACAGTTTGAGAAACACTGCTCTAATTCATTTCTTAGGAATGCAAATTTTAAACCAATTAATAGTACAATTGTATTCACGGCGTCTCCAGAGTTAGTCCAACTGTGTTAATCCAGATTTACCAGTACTCCCAGATAGGTGTCATAGGATTGCATAGTCTAATTTGCAAATGAACTGTAATCCTTTTCAAGCGTTCCCCTCATTCATTCAGTGAACACGTGGGGCAGAATTTGGGCCACACCTGCTTGTTGTGCCCCTCCCCCACCAATGTGCTTCTTTCCCCTACATTCACACATTCAGCATTTGGACTCGGACAGTCGGGATGGTGTATTAGTTTTGGAGTTGGACTTAGACCTGTAAGATTCAGGTTCAAATCCCCACTCAGCCAGGAAGCTTCCTGGGTAACCTTGGGCCAGTCGCTCTCTCTAAGCGTCATCTACCTCACAGGGTTGTTGTGAGAATAAATGGAATGGAGAAACTATGTATACCATCCTGAGCTCCTTGAAGGAAGGGTGATATAAAAATGAAATAAATAAATTTGTGTGAAAAGGAGCCAATCTACATCCAGTTACAGTCCTTGCTTGTTATACATTAGGGTTTGAGGAACCATTCTGAAGGTCCCCGCAGTCTTTGGAAGGTCTCTGCATAGCAGGTAATGAAAACAGAGGCACAGATAAGAGAAGATAGCTGTTCTGCCCCTCATGGATAAGTGAATTTGCAGATAGTGAATTTGCATATAAAGACAACTGACTGCACAGAGATTCTCCACACAGTTTGGAGATCTGACTCACTAGCGTAGCTGAGGGGGGGGGTCACAGAACCCTGGGCAACTCCTTCCAGGGGATAACATAAGAACATAAGAACGTAAGAACAGCCCCACTGGATCAGGCCATAGGCCATCTAGTCCAGCTTCCTGTACCTCACAGCAGCCCACCAAATGCCCCAGGGAGCACACCAGATAACAAGAGACCTGCATCCTGGTGCCCTCCCTTGCATCTGGCCTTCTGACATAGCCCATTTCCAAAATCAGGAGATTGCACATACACATCATGGCTTGTAACCTGTAACAGATTTTTCCTTCAGAAACTTGTTCAATCCCCTTTTAAAGGCATCCAGACCAGATGCCATCACCACATCCTGCGGCAAGGACTTCCACAGACCGACTACCTGCTGAGTAAAGAAATATTTTCTTTACTGTCTGTTCTAACCCTCCCAAAACTCAATTTTAGTGGATGTCCCCTGGTTCTGGTGTTATGTGAGAGTGTAAAGAGCATCTCTCTATCCACTTTATCCTTCCCATGCATAATTTTGTATGTCTCAATCATGTCCCCCCTCAGGCGTCTCTTTTCTAGGCTGAAGAGGCCCAAACGCCGTAGCCTTTCCTCATAAGGAAGGTGCCCCAGCCCCGTAATCATCTTAGTCGCTCTCTTTTGCACCTTTTCCATTTCCACTATGTCCTTTTTGAGATGTGGCGACCAGAACTGGACACGATCACAAACCATGACAACAGTGCAGAGCAGAGCTATTGTGCCCAATCAAGCACAACCTACCAAACAACTCTGCCAGCTGCTTCACAGCCACTCTGTTTTTTGCAGTCTCAGGCAGACAACAGAACCAGAAAGTTTATCAAGCTGTCAATGGGCTGACCAACATGGCTGCTGGTGGCTTGCATTTTGCTAGGTGGGCCACAAGTTGAGTAGGCCTGGATGACATAATCTGGAGCATGGTCAAAGGAGGACACATGATGTAGCCACCATGCTGAAGCTAAGCCTGGGTCTGGTTAGTGCCTGGATGGGAGACTGTCTAAAACCTCCTGTACATGCTATCTTGAAATTGTTAATGGAGGTGGGACATAAATGTAGTAAATAAGTTTGGGTTTGGATGATGCAAAGCTATGTTCAAATCCTTTCTCAACTGGGAATTTCATTTGGTGGGGTTGGACAAGATCCTTTCTTTCAGCCTGGCCACTGGCTAGGAGAGATAAAAGATGGAGAGGGTTATATATTATTCCCCCATGTCCATAGATGCAATTCAAAGGGGGGGAAAATAGTCTGTTTTACAGCCTCCTCTGCAGAGCTGTAACCCAATTAAGTGAAGGAAGGTGCCAGAAGAATTCTGACAGCAGAGTTTTAACAGACCTGATATGTCAAGTTGCCATGGCGATGAAGGAAGGAGGCCAGAAAGCTAAAATGTGGAAAATTTTGGGGTGGGACCAGAAATTAATTAAGAAACTGTCAGAAGGGAGAGTCTGTTAGTTTTCTTCCTTGTTATCTTTTCTACAGGATATAGTTTTAAACTTTTCAGGACAGTTTTGTAGTGGATTCACCTGGTGCATTGTCCAACTTGAAAGAGCTGCCAAGAAATCGTGCTTCTAATTATTTTAATTCCAGCCAGGAGATGTGCCAAAAAAATAGGTTGTTATTAATCATAAACATAGCAGAACAAACACATAAGAAACAAAACCTACCCTGAAGTTGAGGGATTAGTGCTGTGAGGAGTAAATGCTTGGGCAGCACAGGGTGGTAAGAATGCCCTTACATAGCTTCCTGTCATTTCTCATGATTAGCAAAAGCAGAATTATGCAAATAAGACAATTTGCATAATGTATGCACCCTGCAAAATTCCACTGTTCTTGGCATAAAATTTGAATTAACTGTGTCACCAAGTTCTGATTGTTATATTATTTTCACTCAGCACAGAGTATACAGCTTCTACTAGAAACCACTGCATAAATGACAGTAGGGAGGCCAGAAACCACGGAGAGCAACACAACCAGGGGCAATGATAGTAGGAGACAATGATGGTGGAATGAAGTAAGAAAAGTTGAGTTGCTGTTGAAAACAGTCATCTTGTGTTGAGCCTCCTCCCCTTTTCCATAGCATATATTGACTCATAATGGGATCTTCTTCATAGCAACATCTAGGCTCCCTCCCTCCAAGGGCCCATGTGGTCTCCACATTGCAAATATTTTGGTGACTCATTAAGTCCTTTTTATTTTGCCAGACGTTTGACCTGAGCGGACTTGTCAAAAGTTGTCTAGCTAGGTATACATGTTGAATGTTTGATTCTGCTGCCATTTTTGTTGCTTATTATCATGGGTTTTATTGTTGTGTTTATTTAATTGCAAGCTGCCGTTATAGCCTGTGCTATAGGATGGAAAAGCACTCTATGCATATTAATTAATCAATAAACTGACCGGGCATCATTATGCTCTATTTCCCCATACTCTGGTAATGATATCCAGCAAACTGTTGAAGAGGCATGAAAATGCAGAGTTTAAGGAACCCAAGACAAGTTGTATTACATGGTGGAGAAAATAAATGAAAGGCTATTTCCACTGGTGTCAAGTTAAACCAGGAACATGCTATACCCAGGTGCCCCAGTATTGATATGGCTTCTCCCACCCAAGCTGGCCTTTGGCAGTTCTCAGCAGAAAGTGTTTTAACATGTTCATTTTGGGCTGGGATTTTTGCTTGGGCAATAGTCTTTCCTGGCTCTCAGCATGTCTCATAGCATGACCACTCTGCTCTGATCCCCAACATGACCCCTCAACTCCCCTTCAGTGGCTGCCTGTGGGTCAGCCCTGACAGCTCCAAACCCATAATTCTCGCCACATTTATTTCTGCCCTGGATCTGAGATTGGGATGTAAATTGGAAAGCAGAATGGGACAATATTTTAATTTTTGGACACGCAGGAATGAAATGCTTCAAAAATTTATTTTGATGAACTCTTCCATACAAGGATACAATAAGCTTCTTCACAACACTCTGAAAAACAAGTTGGGTTGAAACATTCTGTTTTCCATAGCAATCATCTATGCAAAAATTTACCCACTCACTTTTGCAGCCCAAGCTACAGACTATATCTACCCACAATTCATTCCATTGTGGTTCCTCCTCTCTACAAGCAGCAATTTAAAAAGCAAATCAACACCAAAATAATCATTCTGTGAAGGCTTTCAGTGCTTAAAATTCACATACATTCATGAATGTCACCCAAGGGCTCAATGAATAATGGAACTAAAACTAGTTTTTGTACAGTTGGTGTATGGTGTGTTTTTTTTTAACAGTAGTGGAACCAATTGAAAATTTGCATTTTTCATATGAATTTTTTTTAAATTGTTTTATTTGTAGTTCAACATATGCACTAATACTCCTGGATCCGTTTACAATATAAAAGGCTGTAAAAGATAGGTAGTAAAGTGCTTCACAACACAATCCAGTGCATGTGTACTCAGAAGTAAGCTCCACTTATCCTTTACTGATTTCCTTTATATTCCTTTTAAGTACACTGGGTTTCATAGTTGTAGGAGTGGAGCACCTTGGTCCGAGACTATCCTCACAGGAAGAGGAAGGCTGTCCTACCCAGTTCCAGCATGAGATCAGCAATTTATTCAGATTAGCTCTTATCTGAATACATTTTCCATTCCTTTCCCATCATTCCCACATTTGAATTCCACTGCATATCCAGCCAGCATAGCTGAGCTGCCACAGCTATAGGATAGTGCATCATCACAAAAAGATTTATATAATACATAATCCTTTATAGGTTATATTACTCTTTATATAGGATAAGATTGTACTGCTACTCTTTTGGAACTGGTGCATGATTTTTAAAGAAACCAATTCCTGTTCCTCAGTAGGCCTGTAAAAAGCCACTCACTGGAGTAACTACTGCTTCCTGGTAACTAAGCAGGAAAGCTTTTAACAAGCTCTTTTCCCCCTCTTTTTATCCCTTTAATAAGCCCAAGTAACTAACATAGGAATGTGTAACTAGACAAGCTAGTAAACTTCTCAAGGGCTATTCACTTTTGTGGATTTATTTTCACGGCTAATGTATTAAAAATGGTGCAAAAAAAAAAAAAAAAAAAACACCTCACATGTCCCCTTGAACTCTGAATGCTAGCCCTGAACTATAATAAGTGAGTTCCAGACTTTTATATCAAGGAAACCACACTGGATAATTGAAGAATGGAAAATTAGATACTTCAGCGTGTTTTTAAAAATCCACCTGTGAACATACAAATTAGTAACAGAAAATAGGGAATGTGCCAATTCCCTTCTCAAAGCAAAGTGTTGTCGAAACCCCAGTTGAGGTCTGGCTGTGACTGTGTTTGCTTTGTGTAACTCCCAAAAGGATAGCTTGGGAATAGAAGTTAATTTACAGAAGCTGGGTATGCTGTAGTCTTTGGAAGTGAATATAATTTCACTGGGCCAATATCTGTGACTGCGAGGCTTTTCAAGTGCCTGTTAATGAAATCCTTCAAATCATCCACTTCTGGCACAAAAATACGCTTGGAAGTAGAACACTTAAGCGGAGCAAAACACAGGGATGGTTGGCAGAGTTTCTGAAAACCACTGCAGAACTTTCCCCTATGTGCTCGTCTTTATTGTTTATTTTATTTGGCATCATGACATTCATAATGGCCAACTAGATGCTTCTAAGCACCTACCCTGTTCCACCTACAGAATTATAATTTACCTCTCGTTTTCTTCTTGTTGTTCTTATTAGAATAGAAACTATCACCACACAAATTGATTTTGTGAAAATTGACCATTTTCATTATGGTCTGTAAATATTCGGTGGTTGCAAAAAGGGAAGGAGACGGGTTCAGTGGCAGCACCACCTGCCAAATTCCAACCCCCTTCCTGGGCCTCATCCACCATCACTGGTCAATGTGGATTTAGAGCTGGTGCAGATTTGAGTTGACCCATGGTGACTGCTAGGGCTCACCCCAGGGCAAGGGAACAATGTTTCCTTGCACTGAGGAGGCTTCAACATGCCAAAACTCTCCATAGGATACAGCAGGAACTGCTTTGGCACCGCACAGCACCCCACAGGGTGTTTGTTTGGACTGAGCTTTGTCTTATAGATGCATTCAAAATCTTCCCCTTACTGCCCGATGGCAGCGAGGCTCCTATGTCGCACTGACTGCTGTAAAGCAATCAGCTGCTGTTGCAAAAGGCGCTCCAACAGCATGTGAGTTAGAGCGTTGCTGGAAGTGCAAGTGAGAAGGCCTGCGCCTTCCCGCTCCCACCGACATCTGCACACACTGGAGCAGGCAAGATGACGGGAGAGGTGGGAGGGTGGAACAGAGGTGGGGAGGGGCAAAAACAGGCAGGGAGAGGGGGTAACAGGGTGGGGAGGTCGCAGGAGGGGAGGATCCATTGCAGGTGGCCCACACTGGATCTTATCCCCTCCAGAAGCAGCCTTCCTGCTCTTTCTCTTCTCGAACTTGCACTGGCAAACTTGCTGGCACAGGTTCAAGGTGACCCATTGTGGGTCGGAAGGCGTACACAGGGGTAAGAGAATTTTAAATTCCCTTTACCCGCTGAAGCCTCCTGCTCACCATGGAATGAAGCGTTCACCAGTTTGGCATCACTGCAATGGTGGGGGGGGGGGGAGAATAAGATGGGGCTGTGGCTGTGAACTACTTTTGTTGGGAGGTAACTAGTTTAATTTAACTACTAACAGTAATAGTATTACTGTTGGCCATTAGGGGGGGAAATCCCTATTGCTTATATCCCAGTATTATTGCATTGAAAATTCTGTATAAATAATAAATCAGTCACTAAAAAGAATACAGGCATGTCTGCACTTACCTTCCTACAGTTAATTGACAGTATACTCAGTATGCTCACAATATTTGTAAGGGGGTTGGCTGAATATTCTAGCAGTTCAGTCTGGGCTAGGAAGAGAGCAGGTTGCACCATAGAGGTGACATGGCCTGTAGGAGTTTGTTCTGTGCAAGCCTGCTTTGACATCTTACAAGACTCGAGCGTCCAGGAAAGACTTTTTGGGAAAAGGGCTTTAATTTTGCGGGGTGGTGGTATTTTAAAAGTTGTTGAAACTATTTATCTTCTCTGAAGTCATTATTGTCCAATTGCTTGGACTAGCATGCAATTAACTTATCATTAAAACTACATTTCAGGTAATATATTGTAGGTAAACAGTTTCTGAAGTAGTTATTCCCCATCAATGTAAGTAAGTGTTTCAATGTAAGTAAGTGTAAAGTCATGCACATTGGGGCAAAAAATCAAAACTTCACATATAGGCTAATGGGTTCTGACCTGCCTGTGACAGATCAGGAGACAGATCTTGGGGGGGGTGGGGTGGACAGGTCGATGAAAGTGTCGACCCAATGTGCGGCGGCAGTGAAGAAGGCCAATTCTATGCTTGGGATCATTAGAAAAGGTATTGAGAACAAAACGGCTAATATTATAGTGCCGTTGTACAAATCGATGGTAAGGCCACACCTGGAGTACTGTGTCCAGTTCTGATCGCCACATCTCAAAAAGGACATAGTGGAAATGAAAAAGGTGCAAAAGAGAGCGACTAAGATGATTCCTGGGCTGGGGCACCTTCCTTATGAGGAAAGGCTTCGGCGTTTGGGCCTCTTCAGACTAGAAAAGAGACGCCTGAGGGGGGACATGATTGAGACATACAAAATTATGCATGGGAAGGATAAAGTGGATAGAGAGATGCTCTTTACACTCTCACATAACACCAGAACCAGGGGACATCCACTAAAATTGAGTTTTGGGAGGGTTAGAACAGACAGTAAAGAAAATATTTCTTTACTCAGCAGGTAGTCGGTCTGTGGAAGTCCTTGCCGCAGGATGTGGTGATGGCATCTGGTCTGGATGCCTTTAAAAGGGGATTGAACAAGTTTCTGAAGGAAAAATCCGTTACAGGTTACAAGCCATGATGAGTATGTGCAATCTCCTGATTTTGGAAATGGGCTATGTCAGAATGCCAGATACAAGGGAGGCACCAGGATGAGGTCTCTTGTTATCTGGTGTGCTTCCTGGGGCATTTGGTGGGCCGCTATGAGATACAGGAAGCTGGGCTAGATGGGCCTATGGCCTGATCCAGTGGGGCTGTTCTTATATTCTTATGTTCTTATCAACCTTATTCTGCTGCTGCATATATAAATCTCCTTATTCTGCTGCATACATGATAGAAAGAAATGCAACTATGCCCAAGCAAATTCTTTCTCCTGCCACAGATCAAAAGAAACAAACCCCCAACCTCTTATGTCTTTGCAACAAGAGTCAAAGTCAAAAGCCAGGCTTTGCTTGTGCAGGTTCTCAGCACCAGAGCCTCAGGCTTTCATATCCCTTGAGGCTGTATGCAATAAACAACAATACTACTGTCTTCTTAGAGCAGCTATTTTCAACCACTGTGCCGTGGCACACTGGTGTGCCGCAAATGGTCTGCAGGTGTGCCACAGGAGTTTGGGGGAGGGTCATTTATTAGTAGGGCCATAGGGGGATGTGAGCCCTCCTCCAACAGCATGGTGTGCCTTGTTAATTGTCAAAAGACTGATGGTGTGCCTTGACAGTTTTAGTACCTTGTCCGTGTGCCGTGAGATAAAAAAGGTTGAAAATCACTGCCTTAGAGAGACTCATCCTACTTAGGAAGGGGCCTACTGAATGCCATGCCTTTTTGCTAACAATGCAAATGCAAGTACAGTGGGCCCTTGGTATCCATGGGGGATCCATTCTAGGACCCCCCACAGATATCAAATTCTGCAGATAATGAAATCCGTAGCTGGAGGGCCTCAGAGGACCTCGGTAGCGGGCTTGGCATCCTCGGATACTGAAATCTGTTGATGCTGAGCCCACAGATAAGGAAGCCCCACTCTGGAATATGCAACTTGGCCAGAATTGTATTTTAAAGTGTGCTTTGTGTTGTAACACAGTGGTCTCTGGTGTATATGAGTATCTTATTAGGTGACTGTAAACCCAGAAAACAACTTAGATTTCAGCTCCAACTTCTGTGCTGTAGAATAAGTAATTAAAAAGAAGAATGCATTGCTGTAATAATAAAAAAAAATATGCACTCGGATACTGATAATGTCACCTATTTTAAGAGTTTTCAGAAAATGAGAAAGATATGGGTTGTTGAGTTTTATTGTAGAAAATTAAAGAAAGCCAGTGCAGTGTAAGGACAGTGAGAGAGAGAAGCACTGAGCCGTCCAGACTTAACGACTTATTTTCCAACCCAAACACTACTTCTCTTTAATTGCTTGTTGATTAAAGAGCACAATACTACAAAGGGAAGCTGTACTATATCTACGTGCCAAATATGTTAGTGAGGCTCCAGGGTGAAGTTGGGCTATATGAATTACAGCACTTCCTTGGAGTTCTTGGCACTTCCGCACGGTGCCTTTCATTACTCCACCCACAGCCTCCTGAATTCTGATGATGACCCAGCCAGGAGGAAGAACTGAGCCCAATTGTAGAACTGCCTCCTGAAATGAATGAATCGGAAAGAGAATCTGCTTTGCACAGTCAGGAACAGAGCCGGTTTCCGAAAGCCTGCAGAGAAGCTATTGACAATTGTTTCTTCTCCTCGGGCATTGGTTGTGCGGTTCTGAAATTTGATAGGGAATTGTGTTCAAGCTCCATGTCACCTTCCCTCTGCCATTTGTGTTACAAAAGGCTTCTGTTGGAGGGAGCCAACAGCACTGTACAACAGCACTGTACAACAGCACAGCCAACAGTACTACTAATGCATTCTTATTGGGGAATGGGCATAGTGGCAACATGCCCTCTGTGCCAAATGGCAGAAAGGAAGGAGGGTAAATGCTCACTTTGGCACACATGATGTTTCTCCAGTGCACAATGATGATTTCCATCACCTCCTGCCTTTTCTTTATCCTTCACACTAATCTCTATTACCTATGGGATTTCACTTAGTTGCGTGGTATTTACCCATACCCTTTCAACATTGTCACTCAGTAAAATTTGGTCACTAAAGATATTCCTCTGCTATACAGTGCAAAATACAAAAGCTGTAGTGTAAATCAGACTTGTGGAATGCCCATATAATGCCAAATGTGAATATATAGAGCCATGTCTTTCATCCATTCATTATTCTTTCATTCTTTCATCCATTCATTCTTCATTCATTATTTGAATTTGATTTGCTTTATTTGGGATTTCATAATTAATTCAGGAGCTTATCACATGCGTATTTTTTGCCACAAAAAATGCACAGCTGTCATGTTGCATGGGATATAGACACCTTACTACAAGATTATTATTATAAAAAGTATTTATATACCAATTTTCAATGATGTTCACAAAACGGTTTATAGAGAATGTATTGGCAACCTTCAGTCTCGAAAGACTATGGTATCGCGCTCTGAAAGGTGGTTCTGGCACAGCGTCTAGTGTGGCTGAAAAGGCCAATCCGGGAGTGACAATCCCTTCCACACCGGGAGCAAGTGCAGTCTGTCCCTGGTCTGTCTCCCTGGCTATGGGCCTTCCTTCTTTGCCTCTTAGCCTCAGACTGTTGGCAAAGTGTCTCTTCAAACTGGGAAAGGCCATGCTGCACAGCCTGCCTCCAAGCGGGCCGCTCAGAGGCCAGGGTTTCCCACTTGTTGAGGTCCATCCCTAAGGCCTTCAGATCCCTCTTGCAGATGTCCTTGTATCGCAGCTGTGGTCTGCCTGTAGGGCGCTTTCCTTGCACGAGTTCTCCATAGAGGAGATCCTTTGGGATCCGGCCATCATCCATTCTCACGACATGACCAAGCCAACGCAGGCGTCTCTGTTTCAGCAGTGAATACATGCTAGGGATTCCAGCACATTCCAGGACTGTGTTGTTTGGAACTTTGTCCTGCCAGGTGAATATCAAATAACTAATGGCCAAGATAGTGCCTCTTGTGAGTATATCACCTTTTGCAGGACTCAAACCATGCTGTTTAGTCCCTGGCAAAATGCTGCTCATCCCTTGGGCTGGCAATTACACTGCTATTGCTATTGTTTTCAAAACTGATTGAGCCAATCCTTGATCCAGGCTGGTATTTGGAGCGCCCTGGGTTGGTCACAGAATAGCAGGTTATTCCAGAACTTATACTGGGCCAAAGGTGCAGGGAGGATTCCAATAAGGAGCAGGCTGCCCGGAGCAAGGGAAGAGCTCCAGGCAGTGGTAAGGCTTGTTGGGGCAGGAGAAGGCATTCCAGGGTGGGGAGAGGGCAGGGGGAGGGCAGGACAGGAGGCGGAATCAGGCAGGAAGGCATTGGGACTGGTGGAGTCCTTCTCTGTCAGACCAATGCTCCATGTCAGGCTCCTCCTGCTTGCATCAGCAAAATAACCAGCACAGACTGGAGGAGACCCAATGAGCAAACTACTGCGCCCTTACCTGGGGGAAGGGAACAAATGCCCACTTCCCCAAAGGAGACTAGTGGCTGCTACCCTTAGAATAGGTAACCATTTTGGCACAGCTGCTTCTCTGGGTGCCAGGCAGCTCAGGACTGGGCTGTGAGTCTCCAGTTCAAGAGATCCTAGCACTTCAGTATACCTGATTGCCACCACACAGACTAGTCCCAGAAAGATCAGGAATATGCAATATTGCAAAATTCTGTGCTGCCTTTGTCCCAAGTTAGAGGAGGGGAGGCATGAAGTTAGAGGAGGGGAGGCTTAGAAAAGGTCAACAGGCATGTGGATGCGGGAGAACCCGTGGACATTATATATCTGGACTTTCAGAAGGCGTTCGACACAGTCCCTCACCAAAGGCTACTGAAAAACCTCCACAGTCAGGGAATTAGAGGGCAGGTCCTCTCCTGGATTGAGACCTGGTTGAAGACCAGGAAACAGAGAGTGGGTGTCAATGGGCAATTTTCACAATGGAGAGAGGTGAAAAGCGGTGTGCCCCAAGGATCTGTCCTGGGACTGGTGCTTTTCAACCTCTTCATAAATGACCTGGAGACAGGGTTGAGCAGTGAGGTGGCTAAGTTTGCAGACAACACCAAACTTTTCCAAGTGGTGAAGACCAGAAGTGATTGTGAGGAGCTCCAGAAGGATCTCTCCAAACTGGCAGAATGGGAAGCAAAATGGCAGGTGCATTTCAATGTAAGTAAGTGTAAAGTCATGCACACTGGGGCAAAAAATCAAAACTTCACATATAGGCTGATGGGTTCTGAGCTGTCTGTGACAGATCAGGAGAGAGATCTTAGAGTGGTGGTGGACAGGTCAATGAAAGTGTCGACCCAATGTGGGGAAGCAGTAAAGAAGGCCAATTCTATGCTTGGGATCATTAGAAAAGGTATTGAGAACAAAACGGCTAATATTATAATGCCATTGTACAAATCGATGGTAAGGCCACACCTGGAGTATTGCGTCCAGTTCTGGTCGCCGCATCTCAAAAAGGATATAGTGGAAATGAAAAAGGTGCAAAAAAGGGCGACTAAGATGATTCCTGGGCTGGGGCACCTTCCTTACGAGGAAAGGCTACAGCGTTTGGGCCTCTTCAGCCTAGAAAAGAGATGCCTGAGAGGGGACATGATTGAGACATACAAAATTATGCATGAGAAGGATAAAGTGGATAGAGAGATGCTCTTTACACTCTCATATAACACCAGAACCAGGGGACATCCACTAAAATTGAGTGTTGGGAGAGTTAGAATAGACAAAAGAAAATATTTCTTTACTAAGCGTGTGGTTGGTCTGTGGAACTCTTTGCCACAGGATGTGGTGATGGCGTCTGGCCTGGACGCCTTTAAAAGGGGATTGGACAGGTTTCTGGAGGAGAAGTCCATTACGGGTTACAAGCCATGATGTGCATGTACAACCTCCTGATTTTAGAAATGGGCTATGTCAGAATGCCAGATGCAAGGGAGGGCGCCAGAATGAGGTCTCTTGTTATCTGGTGTGCTTCCTGGGGCATTTGGTGGGCCGCTGTGAGATACAGGAAGCTGGACTAGATGAGCCTATGGACTAGTGGGGCTGTTCTTATGAATGCAAATCTTCTCCATGGTGGTGCTACAATTATGGAATTCCCTGGCAGGGGAATTAAAAACTACTTCCTCCCTCAAGGGTTTTTGGCGAGGGCTTAAAACATTTCTGTTGGCATTTGGGTGATGGGTTGCTGTGTTCAGTTGCTTCATTCCATTCTAAATAGTTGTCTCCCAATGGTTTTATTGTTTTATTTATTATTTTTCTAGATTGTAAATTTTATTGTTGGATCTTTGAGCCTGAAAATGCAGGATATAATTTTTTAAATAAATAAATTTCCGCTTTTGCTACTACAGTGTGCAATTAGAAAGAAAATTCCATAGCTGACATACATTATGGAAAGCCTTCCAATTTGCAAAAAATGTCATTCTTCATTTGGCTGTAGGGCAGAGTCAACATTTCTTTTGAGAACTTTTTCATTTGAAAGTGAGGTTCAGTGGGAGGGGAGGATCCATGAATCCCCCACTCATCCTTTTCACAGGTACTATTTGTTTCATTGTCCAGCCAACAGCAGTTGCACATCTTGTTACTGACAGACGCATTCATGAGCCCCCCCCCCCCCAAAGCTCCAGAAATATTGCACTTGTACATCTTGCCTTCTTCCTGGAGTCTTCCAAGGTGAAAAACAGCAGCTACCTGTAACTAGGAGCACACCACCAGGTTTGGCCTTGGGGCAATTTGACCACTTTGGCCAAACTGGGATCCATGCCTGGAGGGGCCTCACACTGGGGTGGTGAGCATAGCGTCCCCAGTGATAGCTGGCCCCTCACTCTATAGCAGATGCTCTAGCATGGAATATTCTATGCTAGGGCATCATGAGGAGAGCGCAGTGAGCAGGACATTGCCATTGGACATCCCCAGTGTACATGGTGTGTCCGTTGAGAGGTAGAGTTCTATGCCAGCAGGGCTGTCATTGTGACAGTGTATATAGGCTGCAATCCTAACCACACTTTCCTGAGAGTAAGCCCCACTGAACAAAATAGGACTTACTTCTGAGTAGACCGGGTTAAGATTGTGCCCTTAGCTTCTCAGCAACTTGCTGAGAACACAGCTATTAACACAGCTGCCTGAAAAGGATAGCTCAATAAAATGTCAAGGGAGAAGAAAAGGAAATTTTATAAGTGTGCTGGCCAGGATGTTCCCACAAGTTGCAACTTCTTCTCTGTTTTATATCATTGCTCAGATCTGTGTGGCAATCCTTCCCCTTATAATCAGCATTTCTTTCCCTCTTTGTTTAACTATTTTAAAAATTTTGCTATCTGAAGTAATTATGTGGATGGATTTAAGTAGAAGACAGCATTAAAGATCTTATTAAGCTCCATTCTTTCATTACAAAAACCAGATGTGATCCTACGATCACAATCATGCTGCCATTCCAGGACTCTGTTCTTCTGCGTATATAAACTAGCCAATTGTGCGATGTTCTTTCATGTCATTTATAGAGATGCTCCCTCCATAAAAATCTAAACCGATATTGAAAAAGGACAACAAACTCTCTCAATTCCTACATGCCTGTGAATTTGCTTGCTGTGTCCCATATTGTAGGTGTTCAATTCGTCTTGAAAAGAGCAGCAAGCACAAGGGAACAGAGGTGGCATGGCATGACAGGGGAGACAAATGCCGCCAGATGTCACCTCAAGTCTGCCACTGCTGCCTCAGCACTATTTTAAAAAACAAAAACAGCCTGTTACCACGATTCTCACACAGTTTCTTCAAATGCAGAAGTGTTAAACTTCTGGTTTTCTTTAAAGGGGCTGTGCAAATGACAGGAGCTGCAAATCCCTGCAGATCAAACAGGAAGTCCCTCACTTCTGCATTGGAAGAAACCAGGCAAGGGTAAGGATGGTTCACTTTCTTACCAGATGGAAAGCAGACCAATGCATCTCTTGGCCGCATAGGCTGGAGAGATAGTGACAGCTGCAGAACTGGGATGAACCCTGAATCTGTGACCCTCTTATCCACCCTGCAATCTGCCACTGCTACAACCCAAATCATCTCAATTGATAGACTGCCCATGCAAGGGGAGCTGAGAGTGAGTGTAGTACTCTAGCAGGAAGGAGGTCTATGAAATCTGGATTTCTTGAACATGCCATTCACTACTCTCTCCAGAAGATAGGACCTAGGAAGCTATAAAACAGCGAACACTGAAGAGCTTGGGAGGCCAAGCAGAACTCACTGAGGCTAGTTTCTGGTACTACAAGAGTCTTGTTGGCATCCTTCAGTCTCGGAAGACTATGGTGTCACGCTCTGAACGGTGGTTCTGGAACAGAATGTCCTCTCCAGTGCGTGAAGCCTGGGTAAAGTAGCTATGGAGGATAGGCTGTTGCCCATGCAGCAAATTCCCCCTCTCCACGTCGCTGAAATGGTCCAATGGAAAGGCAGAGACCAATACGGTTGGTTCCAGCGGCGTCGCAGGAGTTGCCAGAACGTAACTGTGTTCAGCCATGAACTGTCTCAGGGACTCCGGCTCCAGATTTTTCCTCTAGGTTGACTCCTGAAGCCTTGACTACAAGAGTAGGGGCTGGAGTAATGGATGAGAAGAGGAAGAGATGACCAGTCAGGACTGAGAGCCCAATCCTCTGCATGTCTGTTCAGAAGTAAGTCCTTTAATAGTCAATGGACTAACTCCCATGAAAGTGAGGACAGGATTGCAGCCTAAGACTGCTGAGAGCTGTATGAAGATCACACAGGACATTTACACTATTGACTTAGAGCTGATCAGCTATTGCTCACTTGCACCAAAACTATTCATGCAAACCATCTACACATGTGAACAATTTCACATAGGAGCAACCGACTCGTGAGATTGATCCCTTCCTTTCCATGAACTGGAAAACTGTCAATTTTTTTTCCCAGCCTTCAGAAGGGGCACCACAATTTCATATGAGTTTGGGCTCCAATGTTCCTCTGATCTTCTTGTATGTGTGTTGGGGAAAGGATGCCATGTTACTGAAGTCTGTCATTCCTTTTAAGCAGAGAGTTACACCAGGGTATAAGGAAGTGTCTCATACCTAAATTAAAGGACATTAAAAAATGTGATAAAGCATACCACAAAGCATTCATCTGGGGAAAAAAATAATTCATGTTTTTCCAAAGAAGCACAGATGTGATGGGAAGCACCCCACTAGTACTTCCACTGTCAGGAGCTTGCTCTAAGAATGGAATCTGTCACCAGGAAAGAGAGCGTGAACTCTCCTTCTGTTCCTGGAGGGTAATTCCATTTCTAGAGGGAGCTCCCAATGGCAGAAATTCTAGTTGGAATGCTATCTCAATTTTATATTTGCAACGCATGTGTTCTAAAACCATTTTCCATTTTGGTATTAATAAGCTGCAGAGACAAAAGAAACCTCATGAATATTATTTTTGTGTTTCCCCCATGACCTACTGAGGAGTTGGGCAGCCCAATCCTATCCCCAGCAACTTCACCAGGTGCAGCAGTGCCAAAATGGCTACCACTGCATCCAGCAGCACCATTGGGGCTGCCGGAGGCCTCCTTGGGCAAAGGGGACTTTTGTCCCCTTCCCTCAAGTAAGGGCGCAGGGGCCACAATGGATCTCCTCCATTTTGCGCCAGCTATTTTGCCAGCGCAGACTGGAGGAGCTCCATGTCAGGCTTTTCAGCTTGACACAGAGCATAGAATCCAGAGCATAGGATCCACCAATCCCACCCCCTCTGATTCCTCCCCCCACCCCGGTCTCTCCTGCCCCAGAACGCCTTCCCTTCTTCCCAGAAACCCTGCACTGCCACCCGCAATGCACCTTACTGCAGGAATGCCTGGTGCAGCCTCCCATCGCTGGGCCCAGCACCAGTGCTCCTTGCTCTCCTGGTGCCATAAACATGCTTTATGGCATGTTTATGGCACCCAGCACCAGAACTGGAGGTCAGCGTCAACACTGGGAGAGTATAGGATTGGCCCTAAAGCTTTGTCTACTATGGATGTGCAATGAATGTTGAAGAACTGTATATAAATATTCTTACTTATAATAAGAATGTTGAATTTTAACTCTGCCTGCTATTCATGAAATAGGGCCTTGTGTCAGCATACATACTTGTAGACGTGAACTGAATTAACCTAATCAGCCCACCGTGAAACTGACACGTATGCTTTTCTTCTACAGTTCATTCATACCCTGTAATCCACTGTGAAGAGAAGCTCTTTAGTTTTAACTGCTCTTATAGTGCTTTCCTTTTTTGCCTCTCTCTCCTCCAGACAACAAAATCACTGTGACCTTGTACACAAGGAAGAACTATGATTATGGACCATATGTCAAAAAACAGCCTGCTCTGACCTACTTTTTCAGACACAACATGAAGGACAAGCGCCAAGGCAGCAGCAGTGGCAGGGTATGATTCAGCCAGCTGGTCCACTGGAGAGACCAGCCCTTGGTTCTGTATAGCAGTGCTAAGTGTGGTACTGGAAGCAAATTGGGGTGAAAATTCTTCAGGGTATAAACACACTACCCTTGCAGAAAAATAGTGACAAACTGCAGTGGTGCAAGAAGGTGCGTGCATGCATTCCTCAAGCCACCAGGACGGTCTGTGACAGCACAGGTGAGCAGACAGCCTAGTTCAATCTAGCCTTCTTTCTGAAATGCTGGTTGTCTATGTGCAGGGAGAATTTTTTCACTGTTATTGAACACTCCCCCCTCACCTGCAAGGCAAAGTCATAACATTCTGGAAAAGCATTACCTCTTGATTCCCTGAATGGGTGAGCTGGCCTACCCAAAACAACATATTTTATGGCCCATATAATCGTCTTCCCTTTTCCCCTTCTTCCTATGAAGACATTAAAGTGCATTCTATGCCTTCATTCTTCTTGGGAACTTGAGCTCACTCACACACAGTGGCGTAGCTAAGAGGGTGCAGGGGGTAGCAGTCGCACTGGGCAACAAACTTTAGGGGGGCAACAGGCTGAGCTTGACACTAGTGGCCAAAATTGTGAAAATCTTGGTATGTACGAATAATACCATCATATTATATATCATTGGAAAGGTAATTTTAATGCAGAATGCAATGAAACAAACCACATTATAATTGTCTGTTTTCTATCAAAAGTTATGGCCAATTAACCAGAAAACAAAAACACAATTGCCCTAAGGAACAAAAAGTAGATTTCTTTAACTCAAAACTGACCTATGAGACTAATTGTTCTGAAAGCCAATGATATGTTATTATGATACAGCATGGAACCAATAAGGTGTTAATATGAGTCAGCTCTCATTTCCATGTATCATAATACAGCTACTCCTGCTAACTTGTAAAGAGGCACTTTTTCAAGTGGTGCTCCTCTTATACTTAGCAGGGAGAGAATAACTGTCCCTCTTCCCCTCAGCACAGAGTCTTGAACCTTTCGGGGCACACTTTATTTATTTACTTAATTAAATTTGATTTTGTCATGAATCAAGTGGGTGGTGGGTGGGCAGATCAAGTGGGTGGTGGACCGCTGGGGGTCAGAGTACACTTAGGGCCCAAATCTATCCAACTTTCCAACACCAATACAGCCTCAATGGAACCCTAATGTAAGGGAACGAACATTCCCCTACCTTGAGGAAGTCTCCATGACTGTCCCTTCACTGCAGGATGCAGTGCATACCCTATTGATACATCAGCGCTGGAAAGTTGGATAAGATCAAGCCCTTACAGGCTTCTATTTACTCTTGTGTAACACCTGTGCTGTGGAAGGATTGAATGAGAACCACAGCATGGAAGTATTTGTTTACCTCCATGCTGTTTTCCCATTGAAAACTGTAGAAGCTTTTTTCAGGAGGAAAACAGCCCAGAGGTAAAGAGTTGAACCCTTTGCCTCCCAATCTAAATTGGCATCTCATGTGGCTGCCTCATATATATGTAAGTATGTATATATGTGTGTATGTATTAAGCCTCTAACTACTCACCTGATGCATTGTAGTTTGGCACTTTGTATTAAAATAAAAAACAGGTTTGTCAATAGCTACTAGTAGCCATAATAACTACATACTGGACAAGAAAGCAATACCTACTGCTTGCTGAACTTGAGGCACCTGTTTCTTCAACTCAGGGCATGGACTTCAAAGATCCTGAACTAGAGAATACACCCTCCAGCGTCTACATTCAGATTCAGTACCCATAATTGGATTGTGTTTATCAGTTCAATTCACCCACAGTCCCTACAGGTATGCTCTGGTATTTACTGGATTTTATATCCACTTGATCTCCAGACCTGCTATGTCAGCATTTCCAATGATAGGAGTAACACCTGAAAGAAACAAAAGGAAAGGCTTCCTTAAAAGCCATGCCTGGTTAAATTAAGCCACTTAGATTGCTGATAGTGGCATTACCTGAGGGCTTGGGTGGGAGTAACTTTCACACCCCAGCCAAGGGAATACAATAATTATGGAGCTTGCCTTAGAGATGTGGATGCCTGCAACTCACTGATCTCCAGAATAATCTGATATTTTAGAGCCCAATCCTGTGCATGTCTACTCAGAAGTAAGTTCCATTAGAGTTAATGGGCTTACTCCCAGGAAAGTGTGGATAGGATTGGTCTGTTAATGTGGTTCCTCATGAGAGAAATACTCTGGTGTTAAAGCTACATTGAATATGGCAACAGGGCTATGGACAAAGTCTTGCAAGCATTTTACAGAAGAGGTAATGAAGAGGTACAAGTGGGAAAAAAGCAGGGATGTGATTCATTAACTGAAACTCAACTATCAGTGATTGAAAATCTAATAAGCAAAACACCAGCCCATTGGCTGATGCAGTTCTGTGCATCAACAAAATGAGAGTGTTGTCATCATGTTCCAATAAGCAATGCTGAAGTGAAAATGGTTGACAGTTCTCCAGGTACGAGGTACTGGTATACAAGGGGAGATGAGAAATCCACCAAATGGAAAATCAGCCACCAGCATCAGGATTTCGCAAGCAAAATGCCCTCCAGCTGAAAGAAAGAACCTGTTATCAGACATGCGGCTGCATACCTTGGGTGTTTTCATACATGAAGCTTGGATCAGTTTGTACTCAAGTAGGTCTATAATGCAAATGAAAGCCTATGCCTACGTGGCCAAGAATGTACATTTAGTGTCTCTTCCATATTCCGTCTTGCAGTCATAACTTGCACACATTTGTAACTGTTACAAGAGAACACAAGAAAGTTACAAGACAGGCTGGAGAGCAGAGATTTTCCCTGCGGCGTGTGCCACCTGCTGCAGTGCTTACCTGGAGCAGCTTGGCATTTCAGAAGTTCAGGGATGACGTATTGATGTAATAGCATCACCCCCAATCTTCTGGGCTAATGCATTGCTTTAAATGAGAAAAGCCCACCTCAGGACCGCCTCCTTTTGGCACTCTTCAACACACTCTGGGCCCAGGCGCTCTGTGTTCTCGTTAGTGAGCAGTGAAAACGCAATCGTGGGCACGAGTGTGAGGTGGTGGCCCAAAGCAGGCCAAAGATCGCTGAATAGAGGCTCGGGTGGTGTGGTGTAAACCCTTCTGAGAGTGACACCCGGTGCAACCTGCACCCACACTGTGACACCTACTAAATGAGAGGAGTTTCTTCCTTTGGGAAGGGCTATTCTGCAAAGTTTTCTGTTGTAGGTTCTCCCACTCTTGTTCCTCTGCTGACATATATACCTTCTCCAATTCCAGTATGGATTTTTGCCCCATGCAAAAGCAAGTTGTGGCAGAGAGGGGGGTGTTTCCATACATTGCCAGACCATTCATGAGGCCGTCTGATGTAGGTTGCATCAGCGGCAGACTGCAAGGGGTTTGAGGGGGGCAGACTCAGGATGCCTTTCGCCCTGAGTCCGCCATCATTGCTTCCAACTAACCTACCACCATTGCAAGCCTCGTGAAACCTGTGAAAACCAGAAGTGCAGGACTTCATGCTATCCCAGTAAATGAAGATATTTCTTAATCTCATTAATGAAAACTTTCTGAATCTAAAGTTAAACAGAAGTGAGTTTCACTGTCACAAAATGGCCACCAACAGAGCTCTGTGCCACAGCAGGTAAAACAGTGGCGGCGACTGGGAGGGGACAAAATGGGGTGGGGAGGGTTGAAACTGGGCTGAGAGGAGGCATAACGGGGGCAGGAAGGCTGTGGGAGGGGGTTGATCCAGCTGTGATGGCTCGCACAGGATCCTATCCACCCTTTCTGTACCCTTCC
This sequence comes from Tiliqua scincoides, assembly GCF_035046505.1. Lineage (NCBI taxonomy): Eukaryota > Metazoa > Chordata > Lepidosauria > Squamata > Scincidae > Tiliqua > Tiliqua scincoides. The sequence goes on along the minus strand of NC_089822.1, from coordinate 23,043,222 downwards.
TGTCTCCTTTCTCTCTTTGGACTTGTGCCAGCAATTTTGGAGACCAATTGCAGAGTGGGAGCCTTATGGATGTGCAAGGGAATTTAAATTCTCTTTAGCCCCCAAAGCCTCCCAATCTCCCCCCCCCCCCCCAGATACAGTGGGCTCTATTTTATCTGTCATCACTAGGCATTGGCCCAGCCATTTTATATGTGGCAGGTTATTATTATTATAATTGACTATTTAATTACAATTTGGATTTTCTGCCTTAGATTCCAAATGATTTGACCCATCTCTCTGCAAATATCTCTACTATAGTTCTTTCAGTTACATGACAATATAGTGTTTAAAATTTTCACTCCAGTTTTTTCCCCTTAAATTCACTTGTTCTCAAAACCAGGTAAACAGTGTGGAGTAACTTATTAACCACTCTTTGTATTTGAGTACTTTTGTCCTTAATTTGAAAATAAAGATTTGCTGTCTGGAGCAAAGACTCATGTTCATTCATCCAGAGACCTGGTGCAGGTTTAAGGCACCAGGCTGCAAAGCCTGCCTTGACTATCGGAACCTGGGAAAGGCCTGCACCTCCCACACCACCAGCTTTCAAATTGGAAATTCTTTGGCACAAAAGCCTCAGCCCACGGGCCTTTTCCAGACAAACAATCAGCCTGCAGGGCTTCAGTGAGCATAAGGGTCTTGGCTAGGAGCCACTCACTATCATTAAAAAGTGTTTATTTTTTTTAAGTTCGTTTTTGAGGCCAGCTTCATTTTTTTTTTATTATTTCCAAGGCAGGCCTCCACACCCACATCTACAATGGAATGTGTTAATAATTTGCTTTGTAGAGATGAAAGGCTCTTTGATAGGAGGCAGCACAAACACATCTCACTCCCCTTCAAAGGTCTTTGTCCCACAACAGGCACATGGTTTCTGTACAGTGGCTTGAATGGACAGACCTGACATTTATGAATCGTGTTCTTTTTTTTTTAACTACTACCCGACTCCCCCTCACTATGTACAAAGCTACAAACCCTAGCAAGGAATACAGCAAGGCAATTCTTCACCTTTTCTCTCTAAACAAAATAAAAACAAGCTGCAGGAAAACAAGGAAAAGAAAGCCTTGGAAATGGTCTCGCGTTTCAAGGTGTCAAAAGTCAATAAACCATGTGACCTTCTGCCCCAGTATGATGACCAAGAACTATATGTAGAGAAGTGCAAGCCCAAAACAACTTATCAGTTATTGCAAAATATGATCCCATGTAATTAAATGCTTCAGATTCAGTCTACGCAGGGTGACAGACATCCTCTTTTTCTAAGACATGTCCTCTTTTTTAGCCTCGTGTCCTGGAAAAGAACTTAAATGTCCTCCTTTTCCCTGTGAGCAGGCCCCTGCAGGCAGCCCAGAGCTGTCTTGAAATTAATAAGTTATATCTAATCAATTGTCGTATAGTTTTAAATTTAATAATAAGTAATATAGTGTTTAAATTAATCACATGAAATCAATATGCAGGGTTTCTAGCTTTTATTTTGTCATGTCCTGCATTTTTTGGATGTCCTACACTTTGGGGTGCCTTGTCCTCTTTTGTGGTTATGATATCTGGTCACCCTGAGTCTATGACTCTAGTGCCAGCATGGATACTCACTGACATTTTAGTGTAGTATACATGTACTTAACTTTCACACTATTGCAGATACTACAGGATGCAAATGGTATACTAGGAGCCAGTATCATAGTTCTGATGAGGTTTCAATAATGTGTATGTAAATCTTTAAATATGCATGTAAAGTAAGATCACTTTATGATCACTTTAAAAATAGAAGATCACTTTAAGATGATCTTTTTTAAGGTAAGATCACTTTAAAAATAAAAATGGGTTCTCCTCTAATTGTCTCCCTTGTGTAAATATGCAGATTGTAAGGACCTTGGGGCAGGGATCTGCCCTTTCTTTATAAAGTGCCATGTATTGTGAATACACAGAAACAACAAAAATACTGTATGACTATATGAATTATACTTGAATGGACAGATTTCAGATATCAGGTACTAAGTAACATGCTCACCATTATGAGGAAGTTGAAAGATTGTTTGGAAATTGCAAGGACCCATCATGGATTCTTGCTACTGAGAGCTAGGCAGGTTTTCTTTACCCTGCAGAAGTGTCAGAGCAGGACTTAATTTTCTCTATTGAAAAATTGGGAATGAATGAATGGAATGAATGGCAACTATATGTTTGTATTAGAGAAAGTGAGACTGTTTGAGTCACTATTAAGGTGGTGTCTGCTCATTCCTAGTGATCACTCCTCCCTGCATCTCATGCAACTTCTTACCCAGTTGTGCTAGAAACTGTGCCAGTTTGCTGACTGGTTCACATGATTACCCTGTGTGTACACCAGTGCCCAGGTGATACACAGTTAGGTGCTTCAAAATATTGGGCCTTTAACAGCACAACGCCAACTCAGTGGAACTTACTGACATGTGTGTCTAGGATTGCAGTCTGAGGCCCCAGTCAGTGACGGACCTGCCCTTGAGGTACCCCCAGGGCAAAGGTCCACAATGCCACCCCTCTGTGTGATGCTACTCCCCATACTCACCTAAGTTTTGCAGGTGCCTGAATGCACCATGCAAGCGGCCCGTCCCACAAATGCCTCCATTTTGCTCCCCCAACTTGGAATAGCTCTGAAGGGGAGGGGCCGCTTGCACGATGCATTCAGGTGCCTGCAAAACTTAGTGCTTTGCACCCCCTCTAGCTACGCTACTGCAACCAAGCCATGAAGGCACACCCTAATTACACATACACTTTGAAAAAAAGCCGTGATAGAACCACAAAGTCTTTTCTTGCTGTTCTCAGGGTGCTACCTGAAGTGTCTGGAAACTTGTTTATCTTTGAGCAATTCATGCAGCAATCAGAAGACAATATGTTATTTTTAGACAGAGGAACATAAAGTAAAATAAATCCTCCAAGCTTTTTTATTTCTCCACAGTGTATTTCATGGGGAAAGTACTTCACTTGCAGTGATGCAGTTCCCAGGCTAAAAAGTCATTATATTCATCACTCTTGAATAAACACTGCCTCTGGGATTGTATAAATAATCCTTAAAAGATATCTCAGGGAACATTAGAAAACACGCGGAAAGCACGGACTTGCCACAGACCAAACAACTTTGAACACTCCCATTTGCAGGGCCTGCTGAGTCTGGAACTGAAAAAAGTTGTCAAGATCAATGTGGTCGGAGTAAAATTGTTTCATAATCCTTCCCCACCTTTTGGTGGCAGATTGTGAACACCTCACTTTTAAAAATGTAAACGCAGTTTATTTTAGGGACTCAAATTAGGACCATGAATGCTGCAGCCATATCCAGCAGATCTGATTGAATGGAATGTTGTTTTCCTATGGCCTGGAATGATTAGAATGCAGACTTTTTACACCCTTTTATTATGGGAGGCTTTTCACTTGAGTCAACGTGTGATGGCAGCTATTTTAAGAATCACAAGTTACTACTACTACTACTTCAAACTGCAAGAAGTGGCAGGCAGCTTGTAATTTAGGTGTGTGTGTTTGAACAAGCCTGTTGGAAAATCCTGACTTCTTGAATCACAGTCACCTTTCTCTGCATCCTATAATGCATTTAATGACTGTCAGTTACAGCAGAATTATATCTTACAAGACAGCTTAAGTTGTTGGTAATGACTTTGGGATGACCCACGAGGCAGTGGCATTCTGTAGTTCATACACTTTCAGAAAGGGCCAGCCTACACCTTATGTTTACTGTGTAGTTTGGCATTGCATTTTTTTTTAAACTTTAACTACCAGCTTGGCAGGGGAGGAGACAATCAGGATCAGGGCCACACTGCTCCCCTCCCCGCCTTTCTAACCATTGGTGCCACTGGCAGTTTCCCTCCTGATGCAAACTGCAGCTTTGGGGAAAGGAAACAGGATTGTTTTCATCAGTGGCATTGCTAGGGGAGTGCCGGGGGTGTGTGGACCGCACCTGGTGACACCATCAGGGGGGTGACACCACTGCTGGCCAAAATTGTGAAAATCTTACTTTTTTGAATAATACCATCATATATATGACATATATATGATATATCATTCAATGAGTAATTTAATGCAAAATGCAATGAAACAAACCATATTGAAATATCTGTATTCTATCAAATATTCTAGCCAAATAACCAGAGAAGGAAAACATGACTCTTTATGTAACAAAGAGTGGATTTCTTTAACTTAAAACTGACCAATGAGACTGAGTGTTCTGAGAGCCAATGAGGTGTTATTATGACACAGCAGGGAACCAATAAGGTCTTAGTATGAGTCAGCTCTCATTTCCATTTATCAGCACTAATACTAGTGTTGCTCTTATTCAGTTGAGTGAGTATCATCAGGTTGGCTATTAGTTTTTTTTGGTTATTGACTTGTTGGGTGACCTGTACTGTTATTTATTAAAGACATAAAATTAATAGGGTTACACCAACCGGAGTGATGTCACAGCATTTAGATTGCACGTATGATACTGTAATTTATTCCAGGTACAGGAAGTGGTCTTGGATTAGCTCTTGCACCGGGGTGATGCAAACCCTAGTGACGCCTCTTGTTTTCATCAGACCCACTGTATAGGTGGGAGGAATAAAATCAACAGCAGCAACATCTCTAAAACACAGTCCTGGGAAGAAAAATTACCCTCCCCTCCACAGAGCTGTTGTTTCCGCCAGTGTTAAAAACCCTCTACCTGCAGTCCCAATCTGATTCCACAGCCCCTCCCCAACCAAAACTGCTATTTGAAACAAAGCACACACAAAGCCAAGTTACATGTCTAACATAACACACACACACAGCTGATTCATACAGTCTGTTCTTCTGGTTCCTGTAGGCTGCAATCCTATACAAGCTTAGCCAGAGGGAGGGCCCAAACCTATCTTCCCTTCCCCCACCCAGTGGTGCAGCCACACCAAAAACAAGGTGGGGAGATGGAAGTCTTCAGCAGGAAAGGGGATTTAAGGGTCCAGTCCTATCCAAATTTCCAAAGCTGGTACAGCTGCAATGCAGCCCCGAGAAAAGGGAACAAACATTCTCTTATCTGGAAGAGGCCTCCACGACTGTCCCTCTACTGCAGGATGTAGTACATACCCCATTGGCATGACTGCACCAGTGCTGGAAAATTGGATATGATTTGGCCCTCAAACTCCTGACCTGTGCATAAGCCTCCCAACTTGTAATGGGTCTCCTTAGACCTGAGCTAGCAAGTCTGAGGAGAGAAAGGGGGTGGGGTTGCAGCAAAAATGGGGGATAGGTTCTATTCAGTGAATGCAAGGGCACAGCCAAAGGGCATGTCCCACTGTGCTTAAATGTCTTCTTTTGAATCTTTGGTAAAATGGGCACATGAGCAAGAACACACCTGATGCACTTACTGTCAAGCCAGTCAACCAATGAAGCACAAGTCATTAAACTGATAGTGACAAGCAAAAATAAAAATAAGAAAAAATTAACTACATCCTCACATGGTTTTGTTGGAACCCTTCCTTGCAAAAACAACTCCATCCAGAATTGCTAGCAAACAACTTCAATGTGTCTAGACATCTGCCAAGCAGCATCAGCAGCTTTCACTCTGAATATGCTATTGTGAGAACAACAATCTGAGACAATTCAGTGACAAACTTGGAATTCTTTATTTGCTACAACTGTCTGGAAGATCCAGGGGAAAACTTAGACTTGTGCAGTCAGGTAGCCAAACATTTATCTGAGCTCAGCCTATCTTGGAGTCCAACTTGTTGTTGATTCCTTGAAATGATCATGGAGAAACTGACAACCACTTGCAAATTGTCTATGAATTGTAATGAATCAAGGAGTGCATGCATATTGTAAAGTGGCTTAAGCTCAGTGATGCTCATGATAAAGTGCAGCTGAAAAAGACATAACAAGGATACATTCTGGCAGGCTTTACCAGTTTAGAAATAAATCACTCAACCAATACAAAGCAAACAGTCTTAGATTCTCTTTTTTTTATTTAGGCTTTGCAGATTTGGGTTCCTCTTTCCCTTCCACTTTTGCAAAGATAAATCAGGCAGTAGATGACTTTATGTAAGTAGTATACTGTCAAGGATTTACTAAGACAACATGTTCTATCAGCTCTGCTTGCACAGTGCAGCAGCAGCTACATTCAAGGAGTGATCAGTAGATTAAATATCTACATTCCATAGGTACATCCCTGGAATGTATAGTGCACCCAGTCATTTCTCATATTTCTAGCTGATTCCAAATCCAATCAGAAAACCATTTGCTTTTCTTGGCCTCTCTCCAACAAATTAGGCTGGCACCAACTGCACTGCGCTTCATAAATTACCTCTCATCCATCATCTGTGAAAACGCATGTGCTCACCTCCTTATTAAAATGGAATTATAATACTATACCAAACAAATTTAGGCTGCAGTCCTATAAATCCTATACACACTCATCTGGAGGTAAGTCCCAATTACCTCTATGGGGATTACTTCTGACATGCATAGGTTTGCTCCATTAGGCTGTGGTCAGACAGAACACACGACTGTGTGTGTGTATTTGAGCTAAGCCATGGTTTCTTTGAGCATCTGGACCCATGCCTACCCACTAACCACGGTCTGAAGCTAGTTTGCAAACAAGAGTTTGTGCTAACTCTCTTTTGATTTCATATCTGAATTCACAGACCGTTTCCAAACCACAGCTAAAGCTATTGCTTGATTCAAGATTGCTACACAATGAAGACAGTTTTGAACTTCTGGAGCTGAGCTGAATTCTGATCACATGAGAAACAAATGCAGACAGACAACCAGTATTAAACTATCCAGCAAGTCATAATCATGACTTCTTAACTGTGTACAAACTATAAAGGCAGTGGTATTACACCTGAACTCATCCTGAATTTTTCTTTCTGTAAGGAAGTGCTTTGTTATTTTATATTTAAAATATAAATATTTAATTTATTGGTGGGTTTTTAAATTTTCTTAATTATTAGGGAAAGGCCTGCATTTTCCAGTTTCTACCTTTACAATTGCAAGTATACGATTGTGAACTGAACTGGAGTTGATGTGTTGCATTCACAGAAACTGTTCCACCTTACACTATCTTAAGATACTAGGAAGATGTCAGACTTCATTTGATGCAACATGAGCCTTTCATCTTGAGTCAGACTTTGAAAAGCCAGAGATTTATGCTGTATAAATTCTGTCACAGCCTTCCTTTAAAAAAAAAAAAAAAAGATGGAATGAAAGATTACAGCACTACAGAGTTACTAGGGCATGGTTACAGATAGAGAAAATAACTGCTGGACTAGCTCAGGAGTTCATGGCCTTCTTGACAACCATGGGTCTGGCAAGGCTGATATGTGGTCAATACTGCAGGTTCAATATTCCTGATCTGCTTTTATGCTAGGCAGAATGATGGTGATTTGTTGGTGGGTTTTATATAACTCCCTAGTCATGGACCAGTCAATCTGATACTGATTGGATTCCAGATTTGCTGGAACCTCTAGCCCATGGGTTCTTAATCTATGGTCCATGGAAACCTAGGGAATTCATAAATGGGCTTCAGGGGGTCCATGAATCGGGTGCAAAAAAACATTGTGTTTGTGTACATAATTCTGGAGAGGAGGTCCATAGTTTTCATCAGATTCTCAAAGGGATTCGTGATCCAAAAAAGGTTATGAACAACTGTTCTAGCCTTAACCCAAATAAATGGGATGAAGAATATTGCAAGATATCTAGCCAAACAACCATAAAGGTACAATAGAGGTGGGGCCTCGGGAGCCGCAAAGAATCTGTTTTCAGATCTCCCGTGGAAACCAAAAACCACAGATAATGAAATTGTGATTTTGAGCCCCTTTAAATTCTCTGAAGGCAACCGAAGCTGTGCTCCAGTCACCTCCAGAGGGCTTTCTGAAGCCTGCAGAGGTCATTCCAGTTACCAGCTTCTTCCAGTTTCCAGCAGACGCTTTCAGCCTCAGCAGACTTCAGAAAGCCATCCGGAGGTGACCAGCAGAGGGTTCATGTTGGGCTGACTGGAATGTTCAGGTTGCTCAAGTCTTTTGAGCAACCAGATTTGCTCAACCAGATTTTATGTCCTCAACCAGATTTGAGGACATAAAATTCACAGATAAACAGGCTCCACCTGTACTGGTATTTGTATGATGAGTAGAACATTTCTGCATTCAGTTACAGATCACATTAAAAAAAAAAAAACTTATGTAAACACACTCTAAGGGCCATACTTGATGTGTCCTTAAAGATGCAAAGTGGCCCATCCAATAGGAGGCAAGCTACCTTATTAGTAGCATGCTGAGAGGCTGGTGAAACCTGGAGAAATCATGGTGGGGTGGTAATGGGGATTTAGCACTTTGCACCCGCCATGCTTTTGATTTTAATTGCAGCCTCCCCATGCTATCTTTAGTTTTTTGAGGTTGCAATTCTATATACACTTTCCTGAGAGTAAGCCCCAGTGAACATAATGGGATTTACTTCTAAGTAAACATGCACAGGACTGTGCTCTAAAACATATTCATTGACTTTCAATGGAATTTTTTTTTAATGAAAAATAATCCCCACTATGATTTTGTAAGGTTTTGCTCCCCTCTTGCAAACTATCTGAGTACTCCATTTATTCAGAGGGAAAAGTAGGATATAAATAATAAAAATCTATAAATATTGAAGGGAATGTTCCACCCTTTGGGTCACATTGCATGATTAACTCATTTCTGCCAAGCCCATAGGTGGATACATTTGATCCCTGTTGCGTATATGCAACACTGGGAAGAAATGGCTTAAGAATACACCTAGTTTGACCCTGAGTGACAGGATTGGTCTATTAACTAGCCTGTTAATACTTTAGCAATATGAGTGATGTCTGTCTGTCTATACTATTCCCAGAAGAAGTTTTTAAAACAAGTTCTGCTCTATTTGTTTTTCAGCAATCTGTGCATTCAGTTGCAGGACAGTCAGTAGCCCTACTGAGCAATTTAGTCGGCATTTATTTTCTTTGCCTCTGTTCTGTCTGTGCATTGGGAAAGAAAGAGGGAAACCTATAGAGGGAATCTGCTGATACTGTGGAGGTTGATCAAAAGACCAGTGAGGACAACAGCACTTTTTTCCCACTGACTTCAGAGGGTTTGCAATCAAGGCCAAAGAGCGAAAAGTGAAGCTATTGTTCATTGACATTGTCTTATACCATTGGGTTCAATTGCATTTATAACACCAGGATTAGACCCATATGAGCACATTTGTGCTCATAAAAGCCCATGCAATGAAATAACTCACTGCCAACTTGTGGTTTTGTGAAATTATGTCCAAAGTGTTCTTATGTGTCCGTCAAAACTATACCCAACACTGACACAAGCATTTCCAACACAGAGCGTGCCTAATTCCTAATTTTACCTATATGCGTCTTCTGAAGGCTGAATTGCACAATACATTAAATGTGTTGTTTGACCTGCTGTGTTTGCTTTTGTAAAATTAAATATTAGGTGGAGGGCAGGGTGGCTGTTCAGGATCAGGACCACAGTATCCAGGGAGGGTTTCACCCAGGAGTGTCAAACTCACTTCTTCCCAGGGGCCACATCTAATTCATGGCACCTGTTAAGGGCTGATGATCTGAAGTCTGGTGTTCCAGGGCCACACCCCACCCCTCCAAACGTGACCAGTTACTCTCTGTGTTGTGAGAGCTGGGGAGGTCATGCGCTGCCTCCCTGGCCCTCAGAATAACTTTCTGAGGCTTCAGAAGGCCTTAAAATGTCACTTCTGATTTTTGGAAAATCTTGAAGTGGCGTCTTAAGGCCTTATAGGCCTTCTGAGGCCTGGGGAAGCCCTCCACAGGCTTCAGAATGCCTTATAAAGCCTTAAAATATCACTTCCAGTTTTCAGAAAACCGAAAGTTATGCTTTAAGACAGTGTTGCTCAACCAGGCACCACCAGTGGTACTTGAGATGGTGTCTGGTGGTACTTGTGGGACCCTGGACATCTGCTGCCCAGCAGTGAAACCAAGAACACAACACAACAAACAGCGGTAGCAGGCTCCAAAGCTGCTTTTCCGCGCTCAAAAAGCCCTCCTGTTCACCCTGAGCCTCTTACTGGTGCTCGTCATGTCACATCAGCCCCCCCCCCAACCCAGAAGTAACTGGCATTGATGTCATCACAAGTTATTTCTGGTGGTACTTTGAACAGGCAAACTGTGTGAAGTGGTACTGCGAAGGTCAAATGATGAGAAACACTGTTTTATGATTATTTAAGCACAGCTCCAGTCGCGGGCAGAGGGGGCAGAGGGGTGGCCCTGGAACTCTGTGGGCCACCTGAAGAGGTTCCGCAGGCTATATCCGGCCCATGGGCTATATGTTTGACACCCCTAGTTTAACCCTTTCCTTCCACATGGCAATCCTGATGAAAACAGCCCGTTAGTTCCAGCAGGGAAGTCTCCATTAGCACCAATGAAAGCTTCCTTTCTGGAACTAACAGCAACTTTGGGGTGCAATTTTTGTTGGGGACACAGCATGGTGGGAAAGGTTTTAATGCCCCTCCTCCCCTCCCTCTACAGCTGCTATTTAACTTTTTAAAACCCAAGATGAAGGGCCAGGCTATGTGCACAATGTAACGTGCATTTTGGCCTTCAAGGTGACCTTGTATTCGAGGCACACAAGACCTGATGCAGTTGTAAAGTGCAGTCCTGTGGAACTGCGTGAGCTACTTTTACGAGCTGTTAAATGCAGTGCAACATCTATTAAATTGTCAGCTGGGTACCAAAGACGTGTCACATGTCAGAAATTTGTTTAAAAAGGAAAAACTCGCCTAGAATAGGCCTGAGTGCAAAATGAAGCCAAGAAACACGACTAGAGATTTGGCTGATGAAACTAAAATGACAGGCCGAGAGAGATAGAGAGAGCAAGTGAAAAGAAATTGGCCAGTAGCTAAAGCAAAGGAGTGTTGGCAAGCATGGATGACATCCCTGTTGGAGAACTGCAAACCTCCGTTTGTCTCGCACATACATCAGATTTCACATATCCAGCTTTGTATCCCATGGAAGTGCGTCTGCCAGGAGGACTTGCTCCAAGGGTGTCTATACTTTTACCCTCATCTGGCTTGATGCCTGGCACATCATGAATGAGTTTTGGGGAGTAGAGAAAATGACCCTTAAAGCTAACAACTCCTGGATGACAGGTTCTTTCCGCTGTAGCACCAAAACACTTTAAAGCAGAGACATAGGAATATTGTGGGTGCAAATGATAGCCAATTTATTTCACTTGCTCTATTGCTTTCATTTTTCCTGCAAAGTTTTCTTTGAAACTTTTGGGCACTGGTTCTATGTACTTGCTGCAGCTTACAGCAGTTAAGATCCACTGGAACTGTGCCAGCTGCCTTTTCAAAGAAGATGACACGGGTCTGCAATGTAGCATGCATTGCAGGAATCAAATTGAGGCATCAGCAAGACATACATAATGGCAACCACATCCCTATCCTCCTATATAGGGCATGCTTGGACATACTTAAAAAGATTTGAAACCAGTTCACATTTATAGTATAGGGATGCCACTAAAAGTGCTATACCTAGCACAGCAGTCCATTTCTTCACCAAAACTTCAGTATCTAATTTGGAGCAATGCACATGATGGTTGGTTCTTGTGTGTGGCTTCTGTGCACTGAGTCCTATCTGGATGGAACCCACGTGGGCAAATAGGTGCTGCTGGGTGGGTTTCATCTGCAGTCCTACAATTGGAACTCTGCGTGTGGATCTTTTCATAGATTGAAATCCTGCCTCCCTGCTTTTGGGGAGGAGGAGAAGGGCAGTAGGGCACCAGTGTTTCTCAACCAGCGGTAGAGTTACCACCAGTGGTACTTGAGGTGTTGTCGGATAGTACTCATGGGACATCTGGACACGTGCTGCCTGGCAGTGAGACCAGGAACACAACACAACAATGTAGGAAGCTTGGCTCAGCGGGCAGAGCTCTAAAAACGTCCTCCCATCCACCCTGAGCCTCTTACTGGTGTTTGTTGCATCATATTGGCCTCCCAACCCAAAAATAACTGGTGATCATGTCATCACCAATTGCTTCTGATGGTACTTCAAATAGATGGACGATGTTAAGTGGTATGACAGAGTACAAACGGTGAGAAACACTGCCCTAGATGCAGTCTCTTGCCCTTTCTGAACCAAACAGATCAGTGCAGTTATACTGTTTTGAAATGATTGAGCATGGAGATCCCCAATTGTTCCATCCATGCTGCTGAATAGATTAGTATGATATACCACATAACATCAGCCCTTTTACCCTAGAGTAGTCCCATAACTAGTATTACAATAAATGGGTTTTCACACGGCAGCCATCTAGTAGCTAATTGCGTAGGGTGGAAATGTTTTAAAAGTCAGAGTCCTTTTCAAAAGGAGAGAGAGTACCTAGCAATTTCAAGTATTTCCTCCTTTTGTTCAGTTTCAGCAACTGTTAAAATCCTCTTTTAAAAAGGGTATGATTGTGAAAGGGGTTTTGTTTCTTGGCAGACTGTCATGGGGGAAAAATCACAGTAAATTATTGCGTACACCCTTTTCAGGGTTCAAAGAGCTTGGCCAGTACCTAGGTGTTCTTTTCCAGCTCAGGATCTTTTCTTTTCAGATTAAAGCACTTATTACAACTCCCTGTTTATTTAAAAATAGATTAATGGTACCTCTTCTGTTTTTTCAGAGACAGGCTTGATTCTGTCTTGTGTGAATCATTAAAAGTGCTGGTCTAGCTGTTCTAGCTGCAAGATTAAAGATAAAAAATCATTTGACTTTGACACAAACCAGCTGCCACATTTTCACTAAAGGTCCACTTGATATAGTTTATGTACATGTTATGCTGAAATGATACAGAATATTATAGACAAAAGAAATAAATGCTCTCTTTCAAATACGTTGCCTTTCCCTGTAACAACCTACACAACACACACACACACACACACACACACATTTCATCCATGTGCAATTTTGGATAGATATACTACATACAATATATGATATACCATATGTTTTCCTCAGGATGATATCATGATTAAAATGACACACATGTTGACTACACCAGTACTACCAGTAGTAGTAGACCAGGAGTTGAAGAACTGGGAAAAGAAAGAACAAAAGAAAATCACTGTCAAATCAGTGGATACCAAATCAGTGGATATTGAGGTCCCACCTATTCTATAACTATCAACATACAAACATGCATCGCTTAACAACCTTCTGCTTAAGGATGGACCACATATATGATGGTGGTCAAAGCACAACAAAGAGGCTCTTAATGATGCAATCAAGTCTCCCATAGCCTGTAGCAGAGTGTCTGTTTGAATCACAGAGAGGCTCTTAATGCAGAGAAGAGGCAATTGGTCACCAGTAGCCTGTGTAGCCAGTAAGTGTGTGGCAGGGTGTGTCTGTTTACACAACAAAGGCACTAGAGTGGGCCGAATGTTCATTTAATAATCTAATCTCATAACAATGGGAATCAGAGAACATATTCCCATTATTAAGTGGCGCACACTTGCAATCCTATGGGCCACCCAAAAATTATAGTTCTGTGGGCCAAATGGGGCTTTTGGCAGGTGTTTCTCTTCTTGAACAGACTCTCCATACCACACAGCAAGCTCCTTTTGAAAATAAGGACTGTCTGTGATGTGGCATGTGGGATCAGCTGTTCAGAGGAAAAACAGTTGTGTTCTTGCACAACTCCTTTTCCTTACAACAGGTTTTGTGCAAAAGAACTTTTTTGCCCATTGGGCAAAAAGGCAGGGTACAAATTAATAAAATAATAATAATAATAATAACTTCCAGTTGATGTTAATTAATTGAGAACCAGGATGGTGTAGTTGTTCAGGAGTTGGATTTAAGACCTGGAAGATCCAGGTTCAGTCTCCACACAGCCAGTGGTATAGCTAAGGGGCTGCAGAGGGTAGCAACTGCACCAGGCAATATACTTTAGGGGGGCAGCAACCTGAGCTTGACACTAGCGGCCAAAATTGTGAAAACCTTGGTAATTTGAATAATACCATCATGCTATAAACAATTCGATGTGGAATTTTAATGCAGAATGCAATGAAGCAAACCACATCAAAATATCTCTATTCTATCAAAAATTATAGCCAAACAACCAGAAAATAAAAACACAACTGTAACAAAAAGTCAATTTTCTTAACTCAAAACTGACCAATGAGACTGATTGTTCTGAGAGCCAATGAGGTGTTATTATGATACAACAAGGAACCAATAAGGTGTTAATATGAGTCAGCTCTCATTTTCATGTATCATAATACAGTTACTATATTGGCAACCTTCAGTCTCGAAAGACTATGGTATCGCGCTCTGAAAGGTGGTTCTGGCACAGCGTCTAGTGTGGCTGAAAAGGCCGATTCGGGAGTGACAATCCCTTCCACACCAGGAGCAAGTGCAGTCTGTCCCTGGTCTGTCTCCCTGGCTATGGGCCTTCCTTCTTTGCCTCTTTGCCTCAGACTGTTGGCAAAGTGTCTCTTCAAACTGGGAAAGGCCATGCTGCACAGCCTGCCTCCAAGCGGGCTGCTCAGAGGCCAGGGTTTCCCACTTGTTGAGGTCCATCCCTAAGGCCTTCAGATCCCTCTTGCAGATGTCCTTGTAGCGCAGCTGTGGTCTACCTGCAGGGCGCTTTCCTTGCACGAGTTCTCCATAGAGGAGATCCTTTGGGATCCGGCCATCATCCATTCTCACAACATGACCAAGCCAACGCAGGCGTCTCTGTTTCAGCAGTGAATACATGCTAGGGATTCCAGCACGTTCCAGGACTGTGTTGTTTGGAACTTTGTCCTGCCAGGTGATGCCGAGGATGCGTCGGAGGCAGCGCATGTGGAAAGCGCTAAGTTTCCTCTCCTGTTGTGAGCGGAGAGTCCATGACTCGCTGCAGTACAGAAGTGTACTCAGGACACAAGCTCTGTAGACCTGGATCTTGGTATGTTCCGTCAGCTTCTTGTTGGACCAGACTCTCTTTGTGAGTCTGGAAAACGTGGTAGCTGCTTTACCAATGCGCTTGTTTAGCTCGGTATCGAGAGAAAGAGTGTCGGAGATCGTTGAGCCAAGGTACACAAAGTCATGGACAACCTCCAGTTCATGCTCAGAGATTGTAATGCAGGGAGGTGAGTCCACATCCTGAACCATGACCTGTGTTTTCTTCAGGCTGATTGTCAGTCCAAAATCTTGGCAGGCCTTGCTAAAACGATCCTAGTTACCTAGGTAACTAGGTAACTAGGTAAAGAGGCACTTTTTCAAATGGTGCTCCTCTTATATTTAGCAGGGAGAGAATAACTATCCTTGTTCACCCCAGCACACTGCCTCTAACTGGTACAGGGCACATTTTTATTTATTAAGTTAATTAAATTTGATTTTGTCATGCAGAGGCTACAAAATCTTCTTTGACCACCAGTAGCAAATGCCTTAGCCACACCATTGCTCTCAGACCTGAAGCTTCCTGGTTTACCTTTGGGTTAGTCACAATCTTTCAGCCTAACCTACTTCACAGGGTTATTGTTAAGGATTAGAAGAGGGAAGGAACTATGTGCACCACCCTGAGCTTCTTGGAGGAAGGGTGGGACTTTAAAAAATGTGAAAATTGGAGGTGGTCCTATGGCACCAACACATTTTGAGGCAGCCCTACCAGAGAGGAAAATATTTTCAATCATTTTTGTAGACATACACACAAAGAGAGGATCTTAGATGAGGCAGGGTTAAATTCAGGCAATGACTATTTCTGGAACACCATTTTTGTTAAATGCCCAAGCTCCCAATGTTTGCTACATTGATTGATTAAAAACTCACTCATGCTGTTTCAAGTAATTAGACATTTAGATTGGCCGTCTCTGACAATGCATGCTAAAAATGTAACACAGGCCCCAAAAACATATTGTGCTCTGCTAACCTGTTGGTACTTCTTTTTTTTTTTACTAGTTAGAATGTAAATCTGTTTCAGATTGGTCTGTGCTGGCAATGCTCTTTGCTAATGTCTGCTGAAATCATCCAAATGAACGGCAGACAGTCTATTCCTTTGGGCCTTATTATATTTCGGTTGGTATGACAGACACGTCTCACCCACATCATTAGATACTGCACACTCTATAATGAATGGGGGTAAATAAATTCAAGCTTAATTCAGACAAGCCGTGTACTTCCCTCCACCCCTTTACTGGCTTTAAGAAAAGGCTCATCTGTTTTATTTGGTCTTTAGCTGGCTACTCTCTTAGCTGTCTTGTGTTTATTTTTCATACTATACTGTAGTCTTTATAAGGCCCAGTCCAAACATGCAGCACATCTGTGGGAAATCACATGTGTAGGAAATAATGTCCATGAGTGTCAAACAGCTTGGGATCTGCAACCACACATTCACTCAATCCAATAATTTAACTGTGGAAACAGCCACACTAGTTCCTCCTGTGGCTCTGTCATTCATCCTTTGTCTCACCTCCTCTGAGGTAACTCAAACCCAAGGGTCAGCAACCTTTTTGGGGAAAGGAACTGGACATTTGGCAATAATGTCATCACATTATCACCAAACATCCAGGTTGCAGAGCTCCCAGGAGGCTTAGGAGGCAAATCATCCTGCCAAATTTCCAGCTCTGGAAGGGGAATGGCACTGCCACCTGCCCAGGCTCACAGATTCCCTATACCATGTGGGCCAGCTGACTCTGGGTGGCGGGCTGGACCTGGCCTGTGGGCCACAGGTTGCCGACCCTTGCTCAAAAATCCACAGATATCGGACAGCCAAGTGATTTTCCAACCAAACATTCAAAATTTACATGGTCAATTCTGGATTAAGAAGTGGAAAACATAGTTGACTACGTTTCGTGGGGAAAAAAACTCACAGATAAGGAAACTCACATGGATTTGCATCATTGTGCTACACCCATGAGAAAAGCTGATTTCCACTTGGATTTCTGCACATTTATTCTGTGACTAACACCCAATCCTATCCCCCGCCAGCCCAGAGCATACAGTGCCATTGACGGAGTACGCACTGTAGAAGCTGGCAGGAAACCAGACCTCCCCATAGATCTGCTGGTCCACAATGGGTCTCCTCAGATTTGTGTTAGTGGCAGCAGCCACAGAACAGCGGAGCACTTGCTGTGCCAATGGTCCAGGCCTTACAGTGGCATATTGCGTGATCTACCAGTATAAGGCCCAGATAGGTTTGGACCAGAAGTCACTTTGGTTCTGAAAAAGAAGGCATAGAAGTGATTTAATTAAATAATAAACTTTAAAAAATACATATATTTTTTCTGCATACATTCAAGATAATTAAGTAAACCATACATATATAAAAACATATGAACTTTTGAAACAGAACAAACCAAAACATATCTACAGTGTTTGTAGTATTATTTTCAATAGTCAGCAGTTAAAGAGCACACTGCAAGCTTTTCACATTAACTCAGTAACAAACAGCCAACTATTTATATTTTCCAAAGACTGTCCCTGTTTTCTAGCTCCTGTCTCTAAATGACTGTTCCAATGTTTGCCTTTTAGGGATAGCACATCAAAACATTGTTATTGCAAGATACTAGACGTGTCATTCTCCTGCATTCATCAGCATCCTGCCTAGGTTCTCTAAAATGTAAATTTCTGAGTGGGTGGGTGGGTGGACGGACACATCTGCTCTCTAGTGTACATGAACGCAGAGGTTTGAACTAAGTGTTGGCAACCAATTTGGTTTCAGCATCTCTTTAAAGCCATTTCTACCCAATGTTACATATATGCAACAGGGACCAAATGTGTACACCTGTGGGCCAGGCAAAAATGGGTTAACAAAAAGGATCATCACCCTCTGAGCTTTTAAAGCAGTGGAAGTCAGGACTATTGAACAGTCAACGAATACAGCAGGCAGAGTCCAACCTTCAGCAATGTGTAATAATAGGAGGAGAGTTCTCAGACAGTGATCCTTGTTATTAAAATAGGGGTGTTACAGACATGGTCCTATTTTCATCTGTGAAATGTCAGAGGGTATGCAGCAGTTCTCAGAAAACTGCAAGGTAGGCCAGCTTGGATATAAAGGCCGTCACTTGGTTTCGTGTTGGATTCAAAGCAAGCCATTACTAGTTGTAGAGGGGGGTATGTGATGAAATCAAGGCTTTCTCTTGCCTAAAGGAGAAGCCTCTGCTACTTCGCTGATTTCTTGCTGATAGCCCCGAAAGCTGAAAGGCAGCCAGTTAGACACTGCTCTGACAGTGAGACAAGACCGGATCAACTGAGCTCGGAGGCATAAGCTGGAAAGGAATGATTAGCTCAACCAGAGTTATGAAAATGCTAAACAAAAACTCTTTCAAACCAACATGGCTTTGGTAGAAATACTCATTTCACGGACTTACATTTGAATATGGGATTATATTTTTGATTATTCTATAGCAATTACTCTCAGCCCGGGCCAGTGCTCCTGACAAGTACTGGAGGTTTTGTTATTGTTTTTTCAAACCTATTAATTCCAAAACTCCTGGGCAAGCAGCAAATCTTGCAGTCTTTTCTTGCATTACATTGCAATGATCATGCTTGGGTTTATTGCTACCTTCTGTAGATTTTTCAGTACTGAATAAGGTATCATTCTTCTTGCAGAAAATATGACTGGGACTATTTTTCTTGTCTTGCATCTTAGGGTCCAATCCTATCCAACTTTCCAGCACCAGTGCAGCTGCAATGCAGCCCCGAAGTAAGGGAACAAATGTCCCCATACCTGTGACTGCCCCCCAACTGCAAGATGCAGTGCACACCCCATTGACATGGCTGCACCTACCCTGGAAAATTGGATAGGATTGGGTCCTTAATGTTCTTTGAACTTGCTAAATTTAAGCATTTATTTCTTTTAATGCTTTCTCCAGTGTTTGTGAGAATAGCCGCATGTAGTATTGTCAGGAAAAGTACTGAAGTAAACGCAGGCTGACTGAGGGGAGTAGGGCCCAGTGATTAGCGCTCACACACCATTGCCTGCCTTCCCTTTTCCCTTCATCTGGCCACTGCAAGTGCTGCTTTTGACCCAGGAAGGGAGGCAAATCTGGACATGAGACAAGTCTAAAAACTACAGGATTAAAGTTGAGTTTGCTTGGAGCTTGAAGAAGTTCAGCAGAAAATCTCCATGCTTTTTAGCCAAACTTGGGTCCAAAGAAAACACAACAAGTTCTGAGGAAGGGGAAGAATAGCATGGAAAAAATAACTGAGTTAAATGCCTATTAATTATTCAGAGGAAAGGACCAAATACAGTATACACTTCTGGTAGGCCTGAACGTTATCTCAGCTCCTCCAGTCTAAGTCAAAATGCGCACAGCCACATTTCAGTAGAGTCGAAACAGGTTTATGGTTTCCAAACATCCCTTGCGGAGTGAACACATGCATAGAGTCCTGGCAAAGCTGTAGAGGGAATGTTCCTCTCTCCCACTCTTCCACTAAGCAAACTGCTAAAAGACATACTGTACATAAAGCTGTTTTCAAGATAACAAGACCTTAAGGAGCTGCAGCAGGTGTTGAGCATTATAGTACCATCTGGGCCTGTTGAGTTCCAGTCAAAACAATCTTCTCAGCACTTCACTGAAGGATGGGGAGGGGGGAGATCTGCTAGTAATGCTGAGCCTGGATGGAAAAAAAAAGAAGAAAAAAATAACAAGCATAAAGATTGTTCAAGGAGCCTTTTAGACCTTTAACCTAGAATCCTGTGCACACAACCATATGGAATACAGTAATAGTCCGATAATGCTTCATCCTTTAGCACTGTTTCATTACAGCGCCCTTCGTCCTAGGTTGACTGACAGCTAGCATAGCCAATGACAGCAGTGTATTCTGGCCAGCAAGCACCAGTTTCCTGCCTTATTGTCAATGATGTCTCCTATAGTGCTGTTTTGGACAGCGTTGTTTCCAAGAATAGATCCCCTACATTATTGGAGGCATTACTGCCCTACGCAAATAGAGAAGGAGGATTGTGGTGACAGCAGGGGTGTACCACCCAACAGAAAAACATGGTGCATGACATGGGCGTCATGCTACTCGGTTGATTCCCAGACCTGTCTCACCTTGCTATATCCAGCTGCTCCCTTCAGCCACCAGTATCGTACTCTTATTTATTTATTTGCAGAATTTATACCCCGCCTTTCCACTCCAGAAAAGAGCACTCAAGGCGGCTCAAAGAGTACTATTGGCTTTGGCAGGGATGGTACAACCCAGAACAACACCTCAGGCATTCTTGGGTCTGCACTACAGAAGAAAACCAAAACCCTTGCTATGTTCCTTGTGCAGGAGGTCTGGTCTAGTGGGTAGAGCCTCCGTCTGCCTGAAGATAACATCCACAAGGTCACCAGTTCGAGGCCACCGGCATCGTGCGACCTTGAAGCAGCTGACAAGCTGAAGCCGAGCTATTCCATCTGCTCTGAGCGTGGGAGGATGGAGGCCAGAATGTGAAGCCAGATCAGAATAAAACACCTGAATGTAGTGGTTCTTGAAAGAAAGAACCTTCTTTCAAATTGTAAAAATCCCTATTTAATAAGGGATTTATGTACAGCCTGCCTATGTAAACCGCCTTGAATAAAGTCTTGAATAAAGACCAAGAAAGGCGGTATATAAATACCTGTTGTTGTTATTATATTATTATTATTATTATTGTGCTCTGTTGTCAAACCCAGGTGTGCACTTATGCTGTCCCTGTAAATAAATCCATAAGTCTAGCACTTCTGAGTCTGGCAAGAGTGTGAGAGGAACACAGTAAGGAGAGAAATTATTTGCTTCTTCCTTGAGGAGGAGAGAAGAAGTTTACTGTAGCCTGCATTGGCAGCGGGTCGGATGGAGGTGATGGAAGCAAACTCAGGGTGAAAAGCACACCAAGCCTACTGCCCCCCTCTGAACCCACTGCCCACTGTCCCCTCACACGCTGATTCAACTTGCATCAGGTTGCCTTGTGGATGGGCCGGCAGAAGAACATAAGAAGAGCCCTGCAGGGTCAGGACAAAGGTCCCATCCAGTCCAACTTCCTGTATCTCACAGTGGTCCAGCAGATGCCTCTGGGAGCTCACAAAACAACAAGATACCTGCATCCTGTTGCCACTCCTTTGTATCTGTCATTCATAGATAGGTTACCTCTAAAACCTGGAGTTTGCATACAGTCATCATAGCTATCAGCATCAAAGCAGTGGGTTTGGCTTCCCCTCTTAGCTATCAAATCCATCCTGGCCCGTCTCCCATGCTTCTTCCTACCTACGCTGCAGTCACTCCAGCTGTTGATATCTTGACCATACCAGTTCTGAATTGTTGAGTGACTGGCAAGCACATGCAGCTTGGACCTTAATCTAAACGGCTTGTGCTAATGTTTTACTATGAGAGTATATCCCTTTTGAACACACTTCCTTGTGTCGGTCATTGCATAAACTTCAGGAAGTCTGGAGAATGACCAAGGCCATCTTCATCAGGCTGTGAAAGTTCCCTACAGTATATTACTTGACAGCACTTTCCTGCTTGGTTTTAAATAACATTTCCCCCCCCCCCCAGCTTTTGTTCCCAGATTTTTCCATGGGCCTCCCATTTTTTTGCCAGTGCAAAACAGAAGGGTAGATACTCATCACCACATTCTATAGAGCAGTGGTTCCCAAACTTTTCCAACTGGACCATTGGCCGAAGCTCTCCATTAGGGCTACAGTCCTATACATTGTATAAGGCTGCAAGTTTTTTACAAGGATTCGGAGGCTCCTCTGCCTGGTTTCCATGGCTCCCTGGGGAGCCACGGCTCACAATTTGGGAATCACTGGGGCAACCTACTCCTTTGGTTAAAGCTGCACCAAAAGGCTGGTGTAGCATAGTTGCTAAGGGGCCAAATGACACAGAATGAATAACATGAACTGAGTTTTGTTTTTCCTTTATTTTTTGAACAGATCTCATGAAAACAATTGAAAGCCAAAGGTTATTTTCTAATTAGAATAGTAGAGGCAGCATTGTGATTGGAGTTGGAACCATAGCAGAAGCAAAATGCTAAAGTCTCTCTACTCCCTTCATTGCAGCTTCACTCTATTTCAGTCACCCCAATACTATTATTTAAATAAACAGCTCCGTGCCACCGAGCACAGTCACAAACATGCTGTAAGGCACATTCGTGGGGCTCACTGCCGGGTTCCTGCCCATGCTAGCCCAGCGCCAGCCGGTGCTAGGCTAGCGTTGGGCAGTCGCCCAGCTCCTGCGGCTCTGCGGTCTCCTGGACCACTGAGCTGCGGAACAGTAAGCAGGGGCAGGGATGGGGTGGGGAGGAGGCGTTACGGGGAGGGGGGCGGAGAGAGGGCAGGGGGAGGCGTGCTGGGGGGGCGGTGAGGAGGAGGATCTGCAGAGCTCCGGTCCGCAGGATCCAGGGCGCTGGTGTAGGGCTGCGTGCCCTACACAAGCGCCTTTAACTTACCACCAACCTTTTGGTCAGTGGTAAAGTGAGTAACCCCATTATGGGGCTGCTTACCTTACTCGGGGGAAGGGGACAAATGTCCCCTTCTCCTGAGGCACCTCCCACAGTAGTGCGGGAGATGCTGGATTCGGTGGCAGTCCTCCTCAGTGCCGCCGAGCCTGGGCGCTGCGGGTAGCTCAGGATTGGGCTGTGAGCTACAAATTGGAAAGTCCCGTGGTTGAATCAGTCCCTTGGCAGGGCCTTCGCCAAGCCATGCATGTGTGCCAGCTGTGGCCATACCTGCATCAGTTGAACCTGGCCGTGGTGGTCCATGCCATAGTGACATCAAGACTATAGTAACCTGCTCTACATGGGGCTGCCCCTGAAGATAGTTCAGAAGCTGTAGTTAGTGCAGAATGTGGTGGCTGGAGTAGTTGCTGGAGTTCAGCATTACAACTCTGTTGGATAAAAAATACAGAAGTCCCCCATATTCACAGATCCCATATCCAAAGTTTCAATTATCCGTGGTTCAAAATCCCCCCATCTCGCAAATGACTTGGCTCTTTGCTGTCTTCAAATGCTAACAGGAAGCGTTTACAGGAAGCGACAGAAGGGAGACTATCATGGGCAGATAAGTCATTTGAGCGATGGGGGAATTTTTGAATTGCTTTTTTAGGGTTCACTGCTATCCACAGTTTTCTATATTCACAGTGACCCCCATGCATAAAAGGGAATGCCTGTATAGGTTTATTGAGGAAAAATCCATCACTGATTACAAGCTAATCTTGTAATCTTAAACCTCTGGGTTTTAGAGGTAGCCTATCTCTGAATGCCAGATGCAAGGGAGCTGGCAGCAGTTACAGGTATCTTGTTGTCTTGTCACAGGCAGAAGAAATTTGTCACATAACTGGAAAAGAGAAGGAACCCGTCAGCCTAGCTATGTTAGTGGAATTGAGCCTATATCCCATCTGCTCCCTGACTGTGAAGACTAGGGCAAAGCTGCCCAAAGACACAAGAGGTAGCATGTGAACCACTGAGTACGACTAGAGAAGTGCTATCTCATATGGACTCAGCCAGTTCAGTCACAAGGTGAGAATCAGCAGTGGATTGCAATGAGTGAAATGGGGTGGGAGGTTCCGGTTTAAATGTGTTTATTTCAGTCCTATGCACTATAATATACTAGTTGTTCATTCTTACAGCCCTCTGCTTCACCAATATACTTCAGTGTAGCAGCCATTCTAATTAACAAGTTGTATTATCTAGATAATCTCTTTAGACACTTTAATCCTGATTAAAATGTCCAACCTACCAATGACTAGTCACATGTGACTAAAATACAATTTCATTAGTGAGAATAAAATGGATTTCTTCCCTGACCCTGTAATTCTGTGAGTTACAGTGTCTTTTATGTTTGTGGGATCTTTGAAAGCAATTATTAAGCCACTGTGTGTTCAGGGACCGTTCACACTGCTGCAGCATCCACTGTGTCAACAGCTCTTTTGTAAGGGAAGCTGAAGGGCAGTCTGGGCACAATGCCTACCGGTTAGCTATCAGCAACCACCTCCTGCTCCCTGCTTCACTCTTTTATTGGGGAACCTGGGAATGAACTGGGAAAAGGCAGTTCACTGCCATTACTGAAGTTCTAAAGCCCAGACATAAGGAAGCTGCCTTGAGAAAGTCTCCTTCCCAGGTTACAGAGACCCAAAATTGGGGGGGGGGGGGGCTAAAACCAATCAGTAGCAGAACATTGGTGGTATGATAGACACGTCAACCCATTCCCTTCCAAGTGAAGTGAGACCAGGCTGGTAAACAGTAAGAGTACAAAGAGTTTATTAAAGGGCTGTAAAATCAGAATGCTGAAGGGAAACCTGCCCAGAGTGGGAGGAGCCATTTACACAGCACATTGTGGTGCCTGCAATACTTACCATGCCGCCGCCCCCCCGTAACTACACTACTGCAGAGAACTCAAGAACTCAGTTCTTGAGTTCCTTAAACAAAAAGTGTGGATGAACTAATGCCTGCATGATGAAAGAGATAGCTGGGCTTCTACAAGCAGAAAGCAGGTGTGAGGCTTCCCTGACATTCCCATGCCATATGTTTGGCATTCCACACAAAGCTGCAATGCCTCTAGCTCCCCACCTCCCCACCCCAGGGTTGCCAACTGAAACCATTCCTGGAGATTTTCTTTTTCCCCAACATACTTAATTAACCAATATTATGTTTTGCCTTCCAGTTGGCTGGCTTGTGGAATGAAAGCATCTCTTTTAAAATGGGAAGAGGTTAATTAAACCTGTGAACACAGTAAAATGTATTCCTTATATCAGTTCTTCTCAAACTTTTTAGCACCGGGACCCACTTTTTAAAATGACAATCTATCGTGACCCACTAGACAAGAGAGAGAGAGAGAGAGAGATTTATTAAGGATAAATTATTTATTAATAATAATTATAGTCCTGTGTTCCTGATGCTGCTGGAGACCCTTCATATAATATGTGTGTGTGTGGACAATTGTTATACTCTTCCGAGAAATGGAGTTCAAGGACTGTTGCCCCAAACCTTTATAGTCACTCCAGGGTACTCAGAAGGCTGAACTGGAGAGCAAGATGTGCAGCTTGGGTCTTCCAGGCCAGACAAAAGGCTAAAATGGGGCTTGCACGTGATCTATGGCATGCCACTTACTAGAGAAAATAAGAAAATGTGACATTTTAATTTGGAGGTATAAAGATTACTTCATACCACAGGTTAGTATTCCAGCTAATGATTTCCTTCTGTAAACCAAGCAAGGGTACTTTCAAAATGTTTTTTTTTTAATGTTTCAAAAACTTTTTGTGATCTACCAAAAATTGGCTCACGACCCACTGGTGGGTCCCAAATCACATTCCGAGATACATACCTGCATTATGTTATGTTATATACCTGCATTAAAAAAAATTTTTTTTTTTTAAGACCAAGGTGCATTTCACACATTTTTTTGTTCATGGGGGAGGACTGAATTTTTTAAAATCTGTGCCATTGCACCAGTAAAAAAATAAAAGATTTAGGGTCCCATCCTATCCAACTTTCCAGCACTTACACAGCTGTGCCAATGAGGCATGTGCTGCACCTTGTTGTGGGAGAACAGTCACAGAGGCCTCCTCAATGTAAAGGAAGGTTTATTCCCTTTCCTCAGGGCTGCATTGCAGCTACATCAGTGCTGGAAATTTGGCTAGGATTGGGCCCTTGGGGCATAATGATGAAACCCAAGTACTTGGCAAGGGGAGGTGCACCTTCATGCATTTTAAGTTCATTTGGGGCTGCATAGTTAGACAGCAACTCATGCATTTTTCAATTGTTAAGCTTGCCAAGAAAACTTACCAGGTTTTCTTTCATTGATCCCCAGGGAAATGCCACTGGTTCTGGGAGACTCCTGCAGAGTCGTGGAGACTCGGCAACCTTACCGCCACAACCCTCCTCCAGACCACCACCACCACCACCAGGAGCATTTAGTAAGTCAAATGCTCTGCTAAGGCAGTCATGTGAGTGGCCTGTTACAAATAGCACATACTAGTTCTAGTCTATGAACTAGACTGCCTACAGGCGAGATATGTTGGTTCATGTACTAGCATGAACAGGTTCTTAAAATGACATAAACAAGTGACAAGACCCAAAAGCAACTAACAAAAGCATCTCAATTAAGATATTTCCAAACATGAGCTTCTAGACTAAGAATGCATGCTATCAGAAAATATTGGCTACCAAGAATTGTCACCACTTTGGTGCATGAAAAGAGTCCTGTGTTTGAGAGTATGTTTTTGTTATTCCTTGTTTTACATACTCCTTGTTCTACAGTATTGTTTCGCAACTCTCAGCTCAATCCTGAGCTGCCCGGCACACGGGGCTGCAGTGGTGCCAAAAATGGCTGCCGCTGCATCCTGCATGCTTTGCAGGCACCACTGGCAGCTCCGCGGGAAAAGGGGACTTTTGTCCCTTTCCCTGGGCAAGTCGAGTAGCCCCACAATGGGGTTATTCAATTCCACACTGACCCTTGGGTCAGCATAGAATTTTGAGCCTCCGTGTCGGGTCGGCGGAGCACTGGTGGTGAGCACCTTATGGCACGCTTACGACAGTGTGCACTGGCAGTGAGCAGGCGTGCAAAGCTCAGGATTGAGCTCTTTGTCACTTGATAATTAACCAGTACATTGGGACAATGGGCAACACATCCCTTAACTCTTACACTCCTATTATGTGCCATGTGCAGGAGGGCAGAGGAACCAGTGTTCTGTAACATTCATTCATCATAGTCAAAGAATTCTGATCTGCTATGCATGGTTTAATTCATATGTTCCATATATATGTTCCACATATATGTTCACCTTTCAAATATGATCACTGAGAATTCCTAATCTGGGATTCACAATGGGCCAGTTCAGCTGATAGTGCAACTGGCCCATTTAAACCTGTGTGGGAGGAGCATGAACATGCATGTGGTACTGTTGTGTCATTGCCTAACCATGCAAGAGTGCAGTTTATCTGAACTGTCCATCTACACATGATTTAAACATTCCTTTAAAGTAGTAGTTAAACTGAATTGAGAGTGGTTTGCACAAACCACCCCCATCAATTAGGTAACAGTGCTCCAGATAGGGGGAGATGTATATGCTCATGTTCCTTCTCCACATGACTAAAGGGGAACCAACAGAGTATCATTCAAACCAGCCTAGTTAGTGGCTATTTACAGTGAGGTAATGGCTGAGTGTCCTGCTTCAGTGTATGATTCACCTGTGGCTAGATACTTAGCTCGTATTTAAATTTAGTTCCAGTTTCAGATAATACATATGTGCTATTGTAACCTACTGAAAACAAGATTGTCAGGTCAGTAAGACATATGTAAATGGCAGTTTTCTCCTTAAAAGCGCACTAAGCAAATTTCAATATTTTCTCTAAAAATATATTGGGACACCTAAATTCCATGTACCCATGACATGTACCTATCCACACCCATAAGAACATAAGAAGAGCCCCACTGGATCAGGTCAAAGGCCCAAAGTTTCCTGTACCTCACAGTGGCCCACCAGGTACCTCGGAGCACACAAGATGACAAGAGACCTGCATCCTGGTGCCTTCCCTTGCATCTGGCATTCTCAGGTAGCCTTCTTCTAAAATCAGGAGGTTGCACATACCCATCATGGCTTGTAACCTATGATGGACTTTTCCTCCAGAAATTTGTCCAATCCCCTTTTAAAGACATCTAGGCCAGATGCCATCACCACATCCCGTGGTGAGGAGTTCCACAGACTAATTACATGCTGGGTAAAGAAATATTTTCTTTTGTCTGCCCTAACTCTCTCAACAATTTTAGTGGATGCCCTCTGGTTCTGGTATTCTGTGAGAGGAGCAGAATGTCCCTCTAGCCACTCTATCCATCCCCTACCTAATTTTGTATGTTTCATTCATCTCATCGTCCTCCAGGCACGTTTTTTTTCTAGATTGAACAGCCCCAAAAAAGTTATGGTAAGTATGTGCAAGGTAGAGGTAGGTTGCCTCTGATTGCCAGATGCAGGGGAGGGCACCAGAACGCAGGTTGCGTCTGTTGTGTCTGTTGTCTCATGTGTTCCCTGAGGCATTTGGTGGGCCACTGTGAGATACAAGAAGCTGGACTATATGGGCCTTTGGCCTGATCCAGAGGGGCTCTTCCGATGTTCTTAAACATCGTAGCCTTTCCTCGTAAGGGAGGTGACCCAGCCCAGTAATCATTTTGGTTGCTGTCCTCTGCACCTTTGCCATTTCAGCTATATTCTTTTTGAGATGTGGTAACCTGAACTGGATGCAATACTCCAGGTGAGACCTTGTACAATGGCTTAATAATATTAGCATATTAGCCCTGGTCCTGAGGGCTTATTTTGTTCAGGTCTCCTCTCCTGCTTTCAATACAATGTGATCTTCTGAAATGTGTGAAGGAATGTGCACCTAGGCATATGCAGAGTGCCTTTCCATCACCCTCGTTAGGATAACAAACAAGCTTTCCAGAGATTTGAGAAGTTTCAGAGATTTGAGCCCAGTACCTCTTTCTTTTTAATTAAGCACTTTTGGTTCTAGAAACTGCCCAGGGCATATTAAGATAAATTTATGCATTTATTTGAACAGTCTGCGTGAGTCTTTTATAATTATAAACATCTAATATTTTCATAGTATTCTAGTCTTCATAACAGCATCCCTGTTTCCAAGGCTGGCCACAAAAACCCAGCAAGTGGTAGAAAACTAAGAATCCAGCTTGGATACTTTGATAACAGGCAAAAGCTCATTCTTAGGAATTCAGATTAAACACAACAAATTAAACTCTCACAGAATGAGAGTTTTTGATCAGAAGTGGAGTTTCTCTGACACCATCTGGTCATTGCTGCATCCTGCAACTGTGGATGGTCCCCAGATAGTGTCAAGCTCTCGTGCCCCACTTCTCTGACAGGTAAGAAGTTCCAGGAGCTGCCTGCTGCACAACCCAGGCTTAGGTTGCCTTTGGAGAAGTGAGTACTAGAAACTTATGATCCCTCTGTAATACAAGGTATTTGCTTTAACTGACAAATATAAAGGACTGAGCGTCTGGATGGAGTTAGATAGTGCATGCTGCTGCAAGCAACACCAGCTACATATGTTTTCTAAGCATCAGGTGCTAGCTGCCAGCTTCCACTGTAGTCTTTCTCAGATCAAATCCAACCCCTCTCTGCCTCTTCTAGAATCTGTTCACACCTGCAGCCTTTTGTCTTTCTCACTAACTCAGAAAGGTAATAGGGGAGAACTCACCCTACAATGTAGCCCCACCTCTCAGGCAAATGGGCTTAAGGGCTTCTGGGGGAATCCCATTTGAGGAGTTTCTTGGGTCAATAATGTTTGTTAATCCTATTTTGTCTATTCCAGGCAAACTGGCTAAGGATTGCCTCAAGGCCTGGCCTTAGTGCTATACTTGATCACAACATCAAATCTCATTCTCACAACCATGTGTTATGCCTTGATTTTTTTATAGCACACAGGGTATCTTAAAAGAAAATTGCATGATCATTTCTGTCTGACATTATCTCAGTTATTTCAGCTAGTCCTTGTCATTCCTGAAGGGATAACCTTTCACAGCTTCTTTTTACCTCATTTATATCTCTTTCACTCTTTAATAAGAAGAGAGCATCTCCATTCTGTATACATGGTCAAAAGACATAGAAAAAAATTGCTTCATCTTTACATGCTTGCCCAAACTTACATCTCAGAGACACTCACAGCACAATCCAAACCCTCCCCCCAGCACAGGTCCCTTGAGACATAAAGCACATTCATGGCTACTCAGGAGTAGGCTAGGCTAGCACACAAACACAGTCAGCACACAGCCAGCACAAGGTGGTGAGCTGGACCCGCACCTGGATGGAGTAAGTTTGTGGTGGCCAGCACAGGGGGTGTAAGAGGGTGGCAGGAGGGAGAAACAGAGGTGGAGAGGGGGCGTTTTGGGGCAGGGGAAGGCAGCCCAGGAGGGGGGTGGGACCAGTGGCAGCAGCGCAGGCCAGATCCTAACCCCTGGCCCCAGCCCAAGCAGTCTTACATGGGCTGCTTGGATTTGCACCCATGAAATTGCACCTGCAGATCCAAGTAGCCCTATAGGGCTGGCTGATGCATGACACAGTGTAAGAGAACTAAAATCTCCTTACTCTGAGTTGCATCCCAGCCTGTAACTACCTTGCCCTGGATTCAGCACAGGCCAGTCGGCCTGCCTGTTCCAGCACAAGTTAGAACTGTGGCCTTAGAGAACCAGGATGTTGAGGGGTTCAGGAGTTGGGTTTGGAATACCCAGGTTCAAATCCACACTCAGTCATGATGCTTCCTAGGTGACTATCTGGGCCAGTCTTTCCTACCTCATAGGGTTGTTGTGAAGACAAAAGGAGGAAAGGAACTATGTACACCTCCCTGAGCTCCTGGGAAGTTTAACAATGTGAAAAATACTGTTAAATAATAAATTTCAGATATATCAGTACAGTCTTCTCACAGTCCTCTCATAGAACTGTGTTACAAATGGGAGAAGGATAATTCCTTACCTGAAAGCATAAGGAAAGCTAGTTTCTTAAGAAGAGTGAAAAAACTAGGCTAGAAATCTTCATGACATGTAAAGAAAATTTTAATGTAGGGGTCCTTTCAACCAACCAGTCCCCTGAATGTATTGAGGCCACAGTCCTTTCAGTCATGGTCTCCCCAATAAGTTTCTGGTTTTCCAGTCACAGCAAGCTAAGAGAGTTTCCATTTGCAATGATACTCAGAAGCTCCTGATGAAGAAAAGTCAACACAGGATTCTCAAGTAACTGGTGCAATTTTCAGGGGTTAACAATTCTTTCTCAGCTAAAGAAATTGAAATTTGAAGAAATGGGATTTCCTTAGTCCTCTCTCTACTGTTTCACTTCTCCTAGTATACTAGGTGAACTGTCATTTGCATCATGTACCAAAGGGCTGCCAGAACAACCGCAGACTTTTTTAGTTTTTCATAATTATATACCTCAATGGTGGCATTACTTGGAATCGTTTGTACAGCCACAGTCATTTTCTGCCAGGACTGAAAAGCTGTGATCAAAGTCTGCCATCTCTTGGAATTCTAGAGCTTTACACCCATGCTTTAAACAGCTGGAAATATATGCAGGGCCAGAGAAATAACCTGAGTTTCCAGCCTAGAGCAAAACGATAAATCTTGGCTGCAATGCAATACTGATGTAACTTGCACACTAGTGCTTAAGGCAGTGGTTCTCAAACTTATTAGCACTGGGACCCACTTTTTAGAATGACAATCTGTCGGAACCCATGAGAAGTGATGTCATTAACTTGGAAGTTATGTCGTGGCAGGAAGTGACATCATCAAGCAAGAAAATTTTTAACACCCCAGATACCACAAAATCTATTCAATTAAGGCCGCAATCCTAACCACACTTTCCTGAGAGTAAGCCCCATTGAACAAAATAGGACTTACTTCTGAGTAGACCTGGTTAGGCTTGTGCCCTAAGTAAGTAAGGCCCAGATCCTAACCAACTTTCCAGCACTGCTATAGCTATGTCAATGGAATGAGTGCTGCATTCTGCAGTTGGGTGGCACCCACTCCTCAAAGTAAAGGAATGTTTGTTCTCTTATCTCAGAGTTGCATTGCCCTTATGTCAGTGCTGAAAAGTGGGTTAGGATTGCGCCATAAGTAAATTAGAAGTTTACAATAAGTACAGGTCCACCCTTGTTATACACGGATTTTTTATACACGGATTTGACAACATGAATGGCCACTGCAAATAAGAAGGAATGTGCTGATCCCTGGAGAAGGGGAAAATGCATCTTTTTAAAATCACAGTTTAAAAAACTGCTTTTCTTACTGTTATAGAGAGACAGTCATGCAAGTAATCATTCCTTTCATCAGCTGAGCCTGGCAAAGGCAAGGGGTCCTTTGCATTTCTAATTGCTGACTGCCTCTCTACAACAGTAAGAAAAGCTGTTTTTAAACCATAATGGTAAAGGTTTAAACTTTTAAATTTTTTTAATAATTGCTTTTATTTAACACTTTTTTATGGTATCAACAGGGAGTCCCAGAATCAAACCCCTGTGAGTGTTGAGACACAACCTTATTACAAGCAATGGAGGGGAAGTGGGTCTATTTTTCCACTTTTTTTATCCACTGAATTTTTTTATCCACTATGGGTTCTGGAACAGAACCCCAGAGGATAATGAGACACAACCTGTAAAAGATTATTTAAAATAAAGAATAACCCTACTAACCTTCCCAAGTAGTTGCTGATTTGTTTTAAAAAAATTCCCCAAACATCCCTAAGACTGCAATTCTATCACACTTACCTGGGAGTAAGCCTCATTGACTATCATTATTAAAAGCATATACTATATGCTTAGTATACTATAGTAGACTATATATATATATATATATATATATATATATATATATATATATATATATATATAAGCCTGTTAAAAGTACAGATCTGTAACATTTCCCCAAATGCAGTGACATAACAGGTTAGCATCAAGTCTTATATATTAAAAATAAAATACAAATTGAAATGAATGAGGACCCACCTAGTAGGTTCTGACCCATGTTTTGAGAAACACTGGAAGGCTTTCATGGGGCCCAGACACCTTGAAAATCAGAACAGCTTCCTCCATTCTGCTTTCCTCCCCACATGCCAGCTGTAAGGAAAGGCAAAGGAGTGGAGGGCCCAGCTACAGCTTGATTTAAGAGGAGAAAGCCTCTGAACTGTTCTCCTTTCTGGCAGGAAGGTTTCCAAAAGTGAGTATTGGGATTTTCAGTTCTTTGGGAACTTTGCACGCAAGTCACAGCTCTGAAGGGGTGAAAACCTTAATGTATCTACAGTAAGCCCCCACTGCCACCTGGGGTATGTCTAGAAGCTTCAAGCAGTGATAGGCAACCCTCATCACTTCAAGCCTCTGACCCACTGATATACTACATCATCATCATCATAACAATAACAACTAGGTATTTATATACCAGCTTTCTGGTCATCGGATTACTCCTCTGACTTTATTCAAGGCGGTTTACATAGGCAGGCGTTTCTAAATCCCTCAAGGGGATTTTTACAATCATAGAGGTTCTCTTGTTCAAGAACCAACATTTCAGAATGGATCTTCCTTGTTTGGTCTCACTTCTGGCCTCCAGTTCTCCCATGCAGGGCTTGGGAGATACATGATGGAAAACAGACCAGCTCCAAAGTTTCTTTGAACCCCATGTGATCTAAGGTGTAGGAACCAGCAAAACTAGGAGCTGAGAACTTCTCCCTCCATACCCCATACTGGCAGCCACAACCCCGGGATGTAGAAGAGTTCCGAGAAAGCCTCCAGGCCCTACCTCTGGGAAGGAGAAAGGGGAAAAAAATAGGCCAACACACTGCTTCTTCTTCCTAAGAGCATATGAAACTACATCCATCTTGGTCAGTATTGTCAGACTGGTATTGTCAGACAAGCTTTCAGATAGGAATTTTATCTCTGCCCTGCCTGGGTACCCCTTGTACCTAACCCATTGATTCCTTAGGATCAATGGTTCATTATCTGCAATGGATTATCTGCATTAATTTCATTATCTGAAATTAAAAGACATGGGCTTTTAATTTCTAGTAGTCTCAGTGCTTGACAACCATTGGACTTTGGATTCATGTACGTTAGGTAACACAGTGCATGATTAAAGCCATACAAATCACCCTACGGTGCAATCCTATGCATGTGTACTCAGAGGTATATCCTACTGAGTTTAATGGGACTTACTCCTAGGTAAGCGTGTATGGGATTACCTTACCTAGGTAATCCTTTAAACCAGGATTTAAAGTAGTTTAAAGTAGTCATTAAAGTACTGGTTTAAAGTAGTCATTATAAGGTTAATGAACTGCACAGTATATGCTTCCAATATTCACTAAAAGAGAATTTTCTCTTTTGCCACTGCATTTGCCATTTTGTTTGTGTGATGTGAATCAGTATTGAAACTGCATTGGAAGCTTTGCACATGCTCGGTCTGCATTGTGGATTCTCATTCATTCATCACGCAGATTTAACTTAAGCGCAGTATTCTCCTAGGTGGTGCTGCACTGTCAGCAGCATCCTTAGACAAGACCAAAGACACTTTATTCCCTCCATGAAACAATGATAAATTAGGCCATTTACAAGGATCAGTTTCAACTGGGTATTTTATAAGTGGGAGAGACCTTCCCTGTTACATGCCTGACAGCGTATTTGCCTTTACGATAACTAGCTACGGGAAGCAAATTTAATTCCATCAAGATTGGCGACAGCAATCATTGCGTGCCTTGTTTACCAGTAGGCTATTGTTCCGGAGACTGTAGAGACTGGGAAAAAATGCAATAGACTACAATGGATTTTAGCACTTCATCAGTGTTTGATCAACAGAAAGGTAGGTGGCTTGTTAATTCTGGAAGCTATCAGGCTGAACTGCCTTTGTAATCGCATTCTCAAGAATATTGTACAGCACACTTCATATTGTATGCGAATAGTCTTGTATGCGAACGGTCTCGGGCATTGTGGATTTCATGTCCATTTATCTTCCAGCTGTTTAAGGGCAGCCATTGTGTTTGCTACAGTTAATATGAACAGAAAGTAGTATATTCTGCTGGAAGAACTGCCTGATATTTTGCTAATCTTTGATAGGAAAAGACAACTTACCACAGGTTGAATACAGAAGTTGTTAAAAGCTTATTACCTGTAAAATTGTGTTCACTGTAAAATTGTGTTCACTGATCAAATAATGGATTCTGAAATTGTATTCTGAACAGTGAATGGCTGGAGATCTCATTTTCCTTGAAGAAATCCTTAAAATTACTGCAGGGCTCCTGTAAAACTATAGTACACTCACAGTCCAATCCTATGCATGTCTACTCAGAAGTAAGTCCCATTAGAGTCAAAGGGGTTTACTAAGTATGGACAGGATTGGGCTGTCACTTCACAAACGCATTTCTGGATGTTATTGTTTTAGTATGTTTCATTGTTTTCTGTGGTTTCCTATACTGCATTTTATTGTGTTATTTTGCATTTTTTTTAACTACATAAGCCATTGTGAAAGCTAATAGTGAACGGCAGCACATATATCCGCTAAAAAAATGAATAAATTCCTGAAACAAAGGTGCTTTTTATACAGAAAAGGTTGCTATGGGAATAAAGCCACCTGTTTTGGAGTGAGATAGCCAGATTTTACTTCTTGATTTTCCTGCCCATCTACTTCATGTTTTCTATTCTAAATGCATACTTCTAACATGTCTTTAACTTTTTGCATGACTTTTGTCCCCATGGAACAGCAGATTTCAACTGGGAGAGGCGACATTAATCATTGATGTCTTTATGCCTACTCAAAGAGCCATTCAATAAGCAGTTGGCAGTCTTCTCTTTCTTCATATTTGCATCTGCAAAGTGTACAAGCTGACATGAAAGCAGTCAGACTCAGATCAAACCTTTTTGGCTCTATGTGTGCATGAAAAGGTTCAGGCATAATGGTGAATGAAAACTGCTTACTCATTCTCTTTGCCGACTACGGTTGTACTGTCCAACCTACATCAATACCTGTTTTCAGCACTAGAGTGCCATACTATTTAAAAGATCGTTAATTCAAAAGATCATGCTAACTCAATGATCTCTAGAAAATGCAGGGGCTGAGATATGCACTCAGAGCTCTATCACTCAAAAAAGCCTCCTCCATTTAATTCATTGGAGTGGGCAATTCAGTGCAAGGTTTCCTTTGCAAAAATGGAGCTTCCTTTATCAAAAATATGAATGAGTACCACACTTGCATAGAGTCATAAGTATTGCCTTGCTGAATTAGACCAAAGGTCCACCTAGCCCAGCCATTTTCAACCACTGTGCCACTGTGTACACTGGTGTGCCATGAATGGTTCCCAGGAATTTGGGAGATGGTCATTTATCAATTGGGGGATGTGAGCCCCCATTGACAGCACAGTGTGCCTTGTCAATTGCCAAAAAGCTGATGGTGTGCCTTGACCATTTTAGTGCCTTGCCAGTGTGCCGCGAGATGAAACCCTTAGCAGCTGTGTATAGAAAGCTCAATGGATGTTGGCGATTTGGCTAAAATTAGGCAGAGATAATAGTGGAACTTGTAAATATCAGGATTCCTATTCGTGCACATTGGTCTTATTTGACCTGAAGAGGCTTGATGATTTTGTTTTGTTTTTTTAAGATATACTTTGATCAAGAGAGTTATCAGCATTCATATGCAGAACCACAGGCCTTTTGGGAGAATTACAAGCCAATCCTCCTACTAGCCCATGATTGCCAGCCCTTTCTTGTAGGACCACTCATTTTCTTTAGGACTTCTGCACAGTTGCCCCATCAGGCTCTAAATCAGGGGTGTCAAACTCATTTCATTCAGAGGGCCGAAGTTATCATTCATGGAGCCTGCTGAGGGCCAGAAATGACATCATTAAGCAGAAAGTGACATCATTAAGCAGATGATGGTCAAAAATAAGCACTTTGTTCTCACATAGAAACTCATTAGCTGCAAATGACAGAAAAGAAAATGTGCAAATCTTGTTCATATTTTCAAAATGTGAGCGAGCCCAATTATCATGCTGGGAGAACCCAATTATAACAGGAGCTGGATAAATTGCTTCTGGGGGCCACATTCAACCCATGGGTCTTATGTTTGACACCCCTGCTCTAAACCACTTCAGACAATACTGTGTGCTGGAATAGCTTTTAAGTATTCAGACGAGTGAGGAGTACCTCTGAACCATGTTGTACCTTTTTATCAAATGGGTCCAACCAAATGGATTTTTATGGGATTGCATGGGTCAGAATTGTGATGTGGGTGCAGGTTTGTGAATATGCATGAAAG
The DNA here is from genome assembly GCF_035046505.1 of Tiliqua scincoides. Taxonomy (NCBI): domain Eukaryota; kingdom Metazoa; phylum Chordata; class Lepidosauria; order Squamata; family Scincidae; genus Tiliqua; species Tiliqua scincoides. The sequence continues at coordinate 23,006,511 of NC_089822.1, read as the reverse complement.
AAACATCAACTACTAGTATGAACAAAGTCCTCCCAGCAAGAATAACTATTACACTGTAATGAATTCCTTGTATGAATCCAATATTTTTGAATTCAGCAGGCAGACTGAACTATTACAGGGAAACACAGAAGACCACTGTGCAGAGCTACCCCTTAGATAGGGCAACTGAGGCAGCCACCTTGAGCCCCGTACTTTCATGTCCAATGTATGGCCATAATAGGGGCCCCCGCATACTGGATGCGTTGTTCTGGGCCCACACCCTACTGGCAGACTTCTAGGGACTGCTCTACAAGTGTGCACTGGAGGTGGTTAATTCTACTAGGAATGCCTTGGATGGTCATCACCTCCCTAATGGCAAATATCGCAATTACTGGAAGTGTAGCAAGCTAAATACATAACTACTATTAAAATGGAATGTGTATAGAAACATGGCATAAGATAGCATGGACTGTTCCAGCAGGGTTTGGGGTTTTTTCCCATTGTTTGATTCAAGCACTAGAGTATGTCTTGCACAGACACTCTGTGGTGCATCCCAGAAGTAACTGTACCAAGTGGACCACCTCTGTAAGCCAATATTCATTTAGCATTCATTTCCAGGCCTTTAATGTGTGGCAAGAACTGACACTACCTCAGAATCACAACATCCAAAATGGGTGTTTGCTTCCTTGTTAACTTTGTCCTGACCTGTCCGTACACTGGTTATAAATCATGTATCATATACAGATGCTGCTGTTGTAGCCCACTCTAAAGATCAGTGTTGCAGAGCATGTGATTCTTTGAGTGATGGCCAAAGGCCACTGCACATCTAAGTGCTTTTTTCTGAGGCAAGGCACTATCGGTTGCTAGGCTACTTTTTAATTTACCAGAAGAAAAGCATGTCATGTTCAGTACTTGATAGTTAGTGCTGGGGCTGCAATCATGCAAATTTGCATGAGAGGAGGGAAGCAATTCACAAAAATGTTATTGATTTCATGCAGGCATTGAAACCTGTAAACAGCTTTGTTGTACATTTCATCTAGCAGTTGCTATAGCATTTGGGGGATTTCTCACAGGTGAAAGACACAGGCAGCCCAGACCAGCCGTGGACCTCCGCAGCCCCGCACACGGGGCAAAGCTCCACAACGGTGCCCCCCTGCGGGCTGTTGCCGCCCCCCTCTGGCAGAAATCCCCCCCCATTTACCAGAGGCTCACAGAGCCTCGTGCTACCTCCTCCCATGCCAGGGAAACCTCTGTGAAGTTCCCCAGTGCTATAAACTGTGCTTCCAGCAAACCGGAAGCACAGTTTCCGCCCCCGTCGGGAGCTTCAGAGAGGCTTCCACGGGGCCATAGAGGCTGGTGCTTGGGGCATTTGCCCCAGGTTAGCCTATGGCAGGCACGCAACTGGCCCAGACCCTGGATATTACCCCCTCCTCAATCTGAGTTTTCTAATTATTAACATTAACATTATTTATATACCGCTTTTCAACTAAAGTTCACAAAGCGGTTTACAGAGAAAAATCAAATTACTAATGGCTAATTATACCTGTTCTATCTAAGAGATTCTAGAAGAAAATGCAGATATAAACACTTTAAAAGGATGGAAAATACTTTAAACTGGAACATGCATGAATGGGGGGGTGCAAGAGAGGCATTTGTCAATGCCTCTAGGCACTGTCTAGGGCGCAGACTTCAGAGGAGTGCAGTACTAACCCTTGAGGGGCAGTTTTATATAGATTATTTTCTTAACACATGTAAAAAATGCAACCAATATTTTTTAAATTTCATTGTCATTTTTTTCTACAAGTTGTCTGTTTTTGAAAATTGAAGTTGGCAATTTTTTTCTTCCATTTTCCAATTTTCCCCTGAAAAATGCTCCCTCCCCTCCAACCCCACATTCATGTATTGAGAAAAACAATATTGTGAACCCCATGTTTTCCTTGCAATAGGGAGCTCTGCCTTAAGGCATCCTTTCTCAGCACTAGTGTACCTGGAGGGGGGGTTGGGGGCAGTGCCCTCAGGTGGCATACCTGGGGTGCCATCACCATTCACTGCTCTCGTGGTACACACTTGGAGTGGTTACGTGCTACTTTGAGCAGCCACCCACTTCTTTCACTTTGGAAAAAAAGCATCACTTCAATTATATCTGGGTCAGGCAGGGGATGACATTTGCATTCCTGGCTCTGGTCGGCAGAAGAGCAAGGAACACATTGTTACTACTTTCTGCGCAACAAAATTCCACAAGACAAAAGGTCGGACTTTTTATTTATTCACATTCTTATCCTTCTTTTCAGCAAGGAGTCCCACCTACACTGCCACAGGTGAACCACCATAATAATTTTTAAAATAAATAAATTTTTTAAAATAAAATAAATTTTTAAAAGTGTATAAAATAAGGTGTCGTTTTTCAAATGACACCATAAAATAAATCTAACAACAATAAAAAATAGTAAAACTAGCATTAAAACTACCAGTATATTGATCAGATTCCAAATGTTCTATGGAATAGAAAAGTTTTCACCTGTATTTGGAAGATGAAAAGAAATCTAGACAAAGGGTTCACAATGGAGAACATTCCATCCTGAAGGTGCCACAGCAAAAAAGGCTCTGCCCCTTGCAGACGCCAACCTCACCACAGTATGCTGCTTCTGAAGTAGAGCCTCTTCCGATTGCTTAAAGAAGGGGGTTAACATGATAGGAGGCATTGAACTAGAAGATTCTAGTTCACTGCTTGCACCATCCAAAATCATATATGGTCAGTATGTAACAGTAAAATGGCTGTCTAAGCGTTATGCTGAAAATTGTAGCGTCCTTGCAAAATACTCCTAGGCTGCAATCCTATACACCTTACCTGGGAGTAAATCCCATTGAACTCAATGAGGCTTACTTCTGAGTGGGCATGCATAGGCTTGTACTGTTATAAATTTGTTCTTTCTCTTCAGTAGTCAATAGTTATGTGATCATTTTGAATTATTTAACTGTTAACTTTTTCCATCCTCCCTGACACATACACCCAAACAGAATCCTTTACTTTTGTGTAACTATCTTTATAGGTGATTCAGCTGAAGAAATTGACCTGACACTGGTCTACCAGGCAGCAGCAAATGGGGATGTCAACACTTTGACTGGTGTCATTCGTGAAGATCCTTCAATATTAGAATGCTGTGATAGTGACGGTAAAATGGTTTTTTTATCTGGTTTATATCGTGTTCCAAATGAAACATATTCCAGAGTTTTTCTGTTTGTAGTATCAGTTTCATCATTAACACCCATTTCAACAACTTTTTCAATGATTTTGCAGTTAGAGTTGGATAAAACTACCTTCACTGTAACTGGGTACAGTGGTGGAGGATGGGCAAGGGGGCAAATACCCTGGGGCACCACACTTTTGATCCCGTGGGGGGCAGCCCCCACCATTCAGATCCCTTCTGAGAACCAGGGCGGCTTCACATGGCATTCTCCAGCTGCCCAAAAAGCCTTCTGAGGCTTTGGGGGGCGGGGGGGGCTTTGAACATTACTTCCAGTTTTCTGATGAAAATCAGTGTTCAAAGGCCCTCTGGAAGTTTCAGAAGGCTTTTGCACAGACAGAGGATGTCGTGCGAGGCTCAGAGGCTCTGGCAAGTGGTCTCCTGGGGGGGGCAGTATTCTGCTGTCCTGGCCCCAGGCAGCACATGGGCCACAATCACAACTGACTAGGTATTTCAAAATGGATTTCATTATTAACAAAAAAAAAGAGTCAGAGTTTGACCATAAATGTACCTGTCTAATATCATGAGCAATAAATTCATATTATCAGCCTGTTATTTGTACACCTCATCAACATCACTAATGTTAACCTGTATGAAAAGCTTCTTGCCAGCACTTCAAGGAAAAGGGTTTTAAGGCCCAATCCTATCAACTCCCAGCGCTGAGCTCCAGTACTGGTGCTGAGTGCTGCAAACATGTCATAAAGCATCGTTGCAGCACCTGCAGTGTCAGGAGCACTGGTGCTGGCTGGATGGACACCGCATAGAGCAAGGGAATAGCTCCAAGCAGTGGTAAGGTCTGTGGGGTAGAGGAGGTGTTCTAGGGCAGGGGAGAGGAACCAGGGTGGGAGGGGGGTGGGACCAGTGGTAATGCCCAGTGGTACAGCTTTGTCACAGTGCAGTGTGGCACACAGATTGATGGCATTAATTGAATCATTTCTATCGGGTTCCATTTATTCCAAAACCAAATGCATAGCCCTGATTTTATTACGGTCTGTGCTGTCTATGTGACTATTTGTTAATTTCTGTGACCTTCCGAGCAACTGGATGTTCATGATGCAAGGATGGTACACACAAGGGGACTGAAACTAAAAAAAAATGAGAAGCACATTATTTCCCAATGGCTGAAATAGCTGGCAGTTTGCAAAATCTCAGCTTTGGAGTTAGCAATTAGTGACCACAGAAATGGTTTTGCTGGAAGATTTGTCAGCCTCAAGTGAAAGTAAATAGGCTGGGTTTTTAATGCCAAAGGAGGTTGTGTCCACATGACTGACCCTTTCTTCCACATTGTTTTGCCCTCATATTGTTTTATCCCATTCCATTGTTGGTCTGTTCTTTGTGGAAAATAGAGTTGCCATCCACATAGGCAAAGATCAGCACAACAATAAATAAGGATCGAAGGCACAATGGCAGGCTGGGACATTTCCTAGTTTCCAGAAATACAGTTGGTGTCATGGAGAGTGACTATTCTATTACCTCCCCTTGTTTCAACTCCCATGCCAATAATAATGAGGCCCCTTGCCTCATTTTCTGGAGACAGGGCCAGCCTTAGGTAGTTGACCATTTTGGCCAAACTGGGCCCTCACTGGAGCAGCAAGGGGACCGCCCACCACCACGGCCAGCACCTTGCTCTGTAGCTGATGCTCCAGCATGGAATCTTTCGTGCACAGGCATCACGAGGAGAGCAAGGTGAATGGAGCATTGCCGCTGGGTGGCCCTTTGGCCCGCCTGCCCTTGGATCTGATTGGCTTGAAATCATTCCCCCTGTAAGCATGTCGGAGTGACACTATTGCTGGGTGCCTTGCTGCTTCCATTCATCCCGGTGAATAGAGGGGCCCTGCGGGGGTGCAAGATCCCTGCAAAAATGTTTTGCATTGGCCCCCACAGCCCCTAAGGCAGGCCCTGGAGACAAGCAGCAAAGGTGCAAAAATATAGATATAAAGTTACCCATCAAAAACCCGGTCCTGGTGACTGGGTTGCTGAAGAAAGCAGGAAAAAGCAGAGTTCTCCTTCTCCCATGTAGAACATGCTGGCGACTGCCTCCTCTTTGTCCCTATTTTATTCCTTTCTATTCATGATTCCTGTATTCTGGCTGTCTCAGCCTTGGTGCATTTTCAGTGAGCTTTCAAGGAGGAATGCAGGTACACTATTGGCAGAAGAAAGGGCCTACCTGGATCCCATCATTAGCTAGAGATGTCCCAGGGACTGGGAAATGACAGTAGTGGCAAGTAGATGTTCCCCTCTGTATGTACACTGAATGCAGGTGTGTGTGTGAATAGGATCATACCTTGTGGCCATATCTCTTGGGGTGGGGGGGTTCCAGATTTTGTGAAAGAGCATCACATGCATACAGTAATATCTGCACAGAGCCTGTTACAAACAAATGTAGAATACATAGCCATCAGGGACCATAGTCAGCACACAAAGGCTCACTTCCCCTTCAGTAGAGGGGGAACTTCTGCACAGAGGCTGTGATCTGAGATGAAAATCAAACAGCCCAATCCTCACCAACTTTCCAGAACCAATGCAAATGCAATGCAGCCTCAAGGTAAGGGAACAAATATTCCCTTACCTTGAGGAGGCCTCTGTGACACCCAACACCACCATCATACACAGAGTGCGCCCCATAGCCACGGCTGCATCAGTGCTGGAAAGTTGGTTTGGACTGGGCTGAAAAAGAGTCTTGCGGCATCTTAAAGACTTATTGCAAGGTGAAGTTTTGTGAACTAGAGCTGACTTCAGTCTCACTCTCTAACCTGCCGCCAGTGCAAGCTGCATTGATCTGCTTCCCACTCACTCAAGCAAGATGTAGATCAATCCCCTCCTTACCGTACTCCTCGCCTGCTGCCATGAAGTGCAGGACTGCTAGTTTCATTTACAGGGACAGTGCCTTTGCATGCTCTGCAAATGAAATCAGAGTCCTACACTTCTGGGTTTCACGGCAATGTGCAAGGAGTATGATCAGGGTTTTGGCTTGGTTTGCAGCACAGAGGCTATTAACCAAGACTAGCATCAAGTGGCTTTTCGGGTAATTTGAATTAAAAATGTAAACAATTGGACTAAAAGGCCACAAAATGCAAGAAGGAATACATTGTGTGAATTTGGGCACAATCCTAACAGGTCTACTCAGAAGTAAGTCCTATTTTGTTCAGTGGGGCTCAGTCTCATGAGAGTGTGGTTAGGATTGCAGCCTTTATCTTGGCTGTACGTCACAAATGTCACTGGGTGTACCTTTGACACTACAACACCTTTAATCATCCCTGCTGACTATTTTCCTCCTCTATACTCCTGTGTGTAAACATGTCAAGTGAGGGCAAGACTTCATGCACCTGATGAAGTCCGTTCTATATGAAAGCTTAGGCCACAATATATCTGCGAGTCTTAAGATACCACATGCCTCCTCATTTTGTTTTGTGTTGTTTTTTGCAAAAGACGAACACAGCTAGTATCTGAGGTGACTCAGAAATGAGCAAAGGCTATTTCTGAGTCACCCCAGACACTAGTTGTGTTTGTCTTTTGCAAAAAACACAAAACGAAGAGGCACGTGATATCTTAAAACTCGCAGATATATTTTGGCCAACTTGAGCAAAGTGGGCAGCTGATGGGTTGGACATTAAGGCAAAACTTTTATACAACAATGAGATAAAATGCAACCACATCTTGAAAGGGCTGGTGTGTTTATTATGGTTTCTGATTTGATATCAGACTGTACTTTCCCCTCCCACTTTTCCCAAACTGTTATGTTCACTGTCCATACTCAGAGTAGTTCCCCCACATTGAAACATCATCTGTCACAGCTATTTTTTGTATATATGTGGGATTTCAGACAGGACTTTCTGGGTAACTGACAAAGCTGTCACAATCAGCTCTTTTTTCAATATTAAGCGTGATATACCACTAGTGAGCTGTTTGTATTAATAAAATGTCTCTTGCTTGTGCCCTGAACAAACTAAAAAATATTTAAGAAAGAGAACCTCATTCCCTTTTCCTTTCCAAGGCTGTACGCCCTTGATGCACGCCGTTTCGGGACGCCAGCTTGATACTGTGAAATTGCTGCTGAAGATGGGAGCAAATATCAACACTCAAGACGCTTGTGGGCGCACAAGTCTATCTCTTGCAACCTATCTGGTACAGAGCTTTCCTTCTCCTAGACATCATATTTGGAAAGAGCTGAGATTTAGTAACATGAGCATTACTTAATTATTCACGTCATTATTTACTTTTTAAAAAAATATATAGGTGTTTTTCAACACAGGTTCTTTATTTGAACAGCACTAAAAAATAATAAAATAATATCCTAAAGCCTTCCCCCCACCCCAGATACCCTAGTGAAAGCACAGATGACAACAGCATAATGTATTGCAGCAGATATTGAACTGAACAAAAAGCAAATCATTCCTGAGGCATAAAATCAAGATAAACCAGCTATTTCAACCAGTGTGCCGTGGCACATTGGTGTGCCACAAAAGGGTCGCAGGTGTTCCATGGTAGTTTGGAGCATAACAGTTGGAAATTGGTGAAAAACTCTTCCGAGTTCTGTGGCTCTGTTTTTAGGGCAACTAACATTTTAGTAATGAATTGTCTGTCTCTCTTCTTCCATTGGCTCTGAGGGCTTTGCAGTGTCTGTCCCTCCTCCGGCAATTCCCCCCTCTACAACTCCTCCCTGTAGGTACGTCTGAGGCAAGTCCTCATCTTCTCTCTCTCCCCCTTCCACTTGTTCATTCCCATAGCACTCAGCCAGGCCAGTCTGGGCAGGATTGAAGGGTGTGTCTACATCTATCCCACACTTCCACATCCCCCATTTAGAAAGAACACTGCTCTAGTCTAGAACCATTTTTGCCATCTCTATGTGATGCAATTCTTCATGAATATTTATATCCTGCCTTTCCCACACTAACCTGGGACACTCCCACTGCCCTACATCATCTACAGTGAAGAGAGATGCAAGCAATATATTCAGCTTCTCTGCAATCTCCATGTCCTCGCTCCCTCATTGTCTAAAAGGCCTAAGTCCTCCCTAGCAGGTTTCCTTCTTCTGATGTATTTAAATGTTTTTATTCTTCATCATGCCTTTTTAGCCATCTCTTCCTCAATATTCTTTTTTCACATTTCTCATTTTCAACTTACATTTCTTTTGTCGTAATTTGTATCCCTTTTTATTATCCTTATTTGGGCAACATTTTCAGAAGGAAACTTTCTTGCTTTTTATTGCTTTCCTTAGCCATACTGGCATCCTCCTGGACCTGGTGGTGCCTTTTCTACCTAACAGTATTCAACTTCCATGCACTCTGAAGACATTTGACCTTTATTTCTTTCCCTTTCAGCTTTCTTTTTATTACTTTCCTCATTTCTGAGAAGTCCCATCTCAGTGCCTTAGGAATATAAAGGATTCCCCTTATTTGATTCTGTTGTGCCATATTTTAAGTTGTGAGCCATATCAGAACTCTTGTTCTCAACATTTTGCATTGTAACCTTGCTTTGTGTGTTGTAACCTTTTGTATATACTTCCTCCTCTTGCAAATCTTGGCTTTTTTTGTTGGTGTGTTTGTGATTTTTTTGGTTTGTTTTTAGTAGTGCTTTAACGTGGCTGATTTTGCTGAACTGTGCAAAATAAATAGTTTTGAGACATCTGTGTGGAATTGCAAAAGGGCTGGCTGTTTATTGGGTGGGGGGACAGAATAGCAGAACTGAAAGAAGGTGTCTCATAGTGAAGATTGTTGACTTTCTGGGTGTATGCACAACTGATATTCAAAGGAATGAGGGGCAAATAGGAATTTACAGTAGCATGAATCATTCTGTAGAATGGAGGTCATATTGGATTCCTATAAAGCAAGATGTAAGGGACAATTTAGAGTATTACTGGGCATGCTGGCTGAATTGGAAATGGTAGCAGGGCAGTTAAGGAAAGGACACAAGACAATGCAGGAACACGGAAACTGACATTTCAATGCTGCAGTTCTTTTGATGAGAAGCCTTGCATGCATGGACATACCGAAGATAGGGACCACAACCAAGTCAACCGTGGAAAGAAGCAGACGGGAAGCAAAGACCAAACCTGTAGGTTTATAGATGTACAAAGTGGCACAACTGTGCCACCATGCTGTGCCTGAATCTCCCGAGAGCATCATCACAAACTCAGGGTCATGCTTACAACTGCAGTGAATGTTATGGGAATCTAGTCTGCTTTGCATCCGGTTTGGTGTTTTGAACTTTTATTAAATGCATTTAATTTAAATTCTCCCTCTCCCCCAAGAGATGTCCCATTCACTGGTTGATGCCTCACCACATCCTCTCAACTTGGCCATCGTTACTTTACCAGTGATTCTCTTTGAGTAATGTGGCTCTTCTAAAATGGGCTCATGCGCCTCCCTTTCATCTCCCCCCTGAGGTTCCTATATGATCACAATATGCGTCTCCAAGTTTAAGAACAGTGAACTGTTAGCAGCATGGGTTGTCTTCAGCAACCCACCTGCAGTTCTCTAACCTATGCTGCCTATTGTTTTGTAAACAATGGTGCCTTGAGTAGGTGCTATGTTTTCTTGGTGCCTTTAAGAGTGTTCCACACTCTTGCACCTTATCTTTTACAATACAGTACAACATGGCACACTGTTTTGGGATCATCCTGAGATTGCAAGCTCATTTAGTACAATTAGAAATAGTTCAGAACTGCCGCTTTCAATGAGCACCATCACCTTATAACCTACAGGTCACTAGAGATTCAGTAGAATCTCATGGTCTTGGGTTTTTCCAAAGCAATCCTCAGCTGAAGTCTATGTTAAATTGACCAATAGGACTGACTGATGCCTAAACTACCAACAGTCCTAACCCTTCCTTGGTTAACATTGGCCAATACTTCTATGATGGGGGTAGGGAGAGGGTGGATTGGGCACAGGAGGGGGGGTGGAATAAGCAGGCCTGATCCTCTGACAAGGATTGACTCGGACTTGCCCCAGCAATATCACTGGCACAGGTCCATGTTGCCCAATGTCCCCTTGCCCGAAGGCAATTTCCAGCAGCCGAAATTCCCCTGCAGGATGCAGCGGACCACCCCACTCTGGCTCCCTGCAGGAGCCAATGCACCTGGCATTGGTGCAGGGGGATTTATTTGGGATTGGGCTGCACGATAGACTCTCCCATGCAACAACAACCTTCAGTAACACCATTGCACTCATGCAATAGCCTTTTCACAGACAAAAGACTGGATGCTATTTGCTAAATTTGCTGGATGCTATTTGCCAGCTGGATGCTGGATGCTATTTGCTAGGGATCAGACTAGCAAATTTAATTTTTTGTAAACTCATTGTTGAAAAATAAACTTGTGTTCCATTCTGATGGCAAAAGCCTGGGCCTTTTTCCCTTTTGTTCTGCTTGCAGGGATGGCTGGAGGGCTGTGTCAGTCTGCTAAGAAATGGTGCCAAACAAAACATCCCGGATAAAAATGGAAGATTGCCACTACATGCTGCCACTGCTGATCCCAATGTCAGGTATACTCTTCTTTAAAGCAAAAGCATCCCAAACGTCAAGACAACATTTATTTGTTTTTGAAATATGTATGCCATGAATATCTCCCAGAGCACACAGCAATGCTACAATAAAATACAATATTAAATTTAAGCACTGAAACAGCAGGAACAATAACAACTCAGTAAAACCAATAAAACCAGTGGGAAGGCAAAACAAATTCAGCAATTAAAATCAGCCAATTGACATGCTGAAAGGCCTGGACAAATAAAAGGCTCTTTATCTGGTGCTGCAAAATAAACAGATCTAATGCCTGCCAAATAAGCCTCTCTGAAAAGATTGTTCCAATTCAGCGTGCCACAATTGAGAAGGCTGTATCTCTTGTCACTAGCTGTCTTACCTCTGAAGGTAGGCGTACAGTACTTGGAGAAGGGCCATCTCCTAAATGTAACTGCTCATCAGATTCATTTATGTCTGTATACCTGTGTGCAAAACCCTGTTATTTTTATTTATGTATATATTTCCTTGAAGTTAACAACAAGCAACAGTTTTAGTTGTTTCATTCATTCATTGTGTTCATTCTCAACAAAAACATTTTGAATGAGAAACACATATAGTGTGTTTACGCATACACATACTCCTTACCTGCAGGGGTTCTGTTCCTGAATCCCTCCAGATTGCTGACACTGTGGATACAGGTGAACACCCATCCATGTAATCCACATCTTCTGGAGGTGAGGGGAGCCCGGCTCCCCTTCCCTCTGGAGGAACTTCTGAGCTCAGCAGAGGCCATGGTTGCTCAGACTGAGTGGAGAAACTGGAAGTCACATATTTTTAACCTCTGAGTTAACCATGAGCCTCGCAGAGGCCATGGACAGACATCCGCAGCCTCTATGGAGCTCAGAGGACCCTCCGGAGGTGAGGCAAGCAAAGCTCCCCTTGCCTTTGGAAAGGGTGTGCACAGGGTGTGCATGGGGAGGGCTGCTGATCTGATCCGCGGGGGGGCATAGGGGGTCCCTTTATACCATGGGTTCCCAACCCGTGGTCCCCAGGACTCTGTCAGGTGGTCTGCAAGATCTCTTGAAGAAAGGGGGGGGACTCTCAATGCATCCCAGGAAGGGAAAATAAAACTTTGCAACCCTGGCTACCAATCAGAGCTTGACAGTGCCGTCTCGTGGCTCCCCCCCCCTCACTCTTCCTTAAGAACATAAGAACAGCACCGCTGGATCAGGCCACAGGCCCATCCAGTTCAGCTTCCTATATCTCACAGTAGCCCACCAAATGCCTCAGGGAACACACAAAACAGGAGACCTGCATCCTCTTGCCCTCCCTTGCACCTGACATTCTGTGGTAGCCTACTTCTACAATCAGGAGGTTGTACATACACACCATGGCTTGGAATCCGTGATGGACTTTTCCTCCAGAGATTTGTCCAATCCCCTTTTAAAGTCACTTCACCTGACACCATCACCACATCCTGTGGCAAGGGGTTCCACAGACTAATGGTAGAGGGGAGAGCAGGCAGCATGGAATTGGTTGGACATTAGAGACATCTGCATAGCTTTGAGCAACAGTATAAACCCAAGAATTTCACAGCTAGTGAAGCAAATGCAAGCACAACCATCACATTAATTCTAAATAATCTTCTCCACGTATTATGAATTTAATTGTATTTTTGTGTGAGAGAGTAGTGGGTTGCATGTGGTCCTCCAAAGTTTGCCTTAGTGGTCCCTGAGCTGCTGAAGGTTGGGAACCACTGCTTTATACAAAAAAAAAAATCCTTTCTGAGGAGAGAGAGAGAGCGATGCACCCATTTCCCCACAGGTCTGCTTGCTACCGCTAATAAAAATACTGTTGTGGGTTGCACTCCCACTGTGTATCACACACCACACTAGGCTTCATGGGCTACTCAAACCCCCCCCCCTCCAGTCATTTCTTCTTCAGTTGCTTTGTTAATTTTCTGACATCTTTATACATCACTTAAACAGTACACTTGGAAAATTTCAAGGCAATGAAGAGGGTATTATCATTAAATGAAATATCCCTAGCAAAGGGACTACTGTATTTTGATCTTCAGAAAAAGAGCAGTAATTTATTTTGACAACACACAGGGTACACACACACAAAAATAGTGTCCCCTGGTTCCCATGGTAACAGGCAGACCTTTGGTCGGAAGAGAAGTGTGCTTGCTGAGGAGTCCCTTTTCATCTGTCCTATTAGCCAAGTCAACAAAATCACTTCTTCTGAATATGCTCACTATCACAGGAAGGCACTGCCAGAGATCTTCAGTGTGTGCATTTGTTTTTCACGCTATCTTTGCTCAATCCAGCTGTTTAAGGGAGTGCAAACAGTAATGCCTGCACAGGAAATCTTATCTGCAGACAGAGGATAATAAGCTCTGTACATTAATAAAAGCTATCAATCAAAATTCTGCACTGGCAACCTAAATTATATGCCAATTATATGAATTCCATCCAAATTGTGCCAGTTAAGCAAATGGGCATATTTATATTTACTTTGCATAATTTATTCTGCTCCTTCTAGTCATGGAGAGAGGCAAGGAGCTTTCCAGAACACTGAAACTTCAATAACCTTTGGCTTCCAAGAGCCCAACTAAACCTTGAAGGGGAGAGATCTGCAGTTAGGCAACCCCAGGGTTTTGCTAATTCTCAGCTCCAGAATCTGCTTTGAAGGTGCAGAAGTGTTTCACTGGTAGAGGAGTTTAATCCTTTACTCCAATGCCCTTTCATTTTTCTTGTGCCCTAAAAGTTGCTATTGGCATCCTGTATTTTTTTTCAAGTCATAGAACTTGTAACTTCAGGGAGCAGGTGAAATTCACATCAGAAAAAGGCATGGGAAGAAACAGTTAAATGCCCTCTCCCATAGCAACACTCCCCAATCTTCAAAGCATTCTCCAGGCTGCTAATAAGCAACAAACAAGCAAAAAAGGTGGGAGATCATATGGAGGGATGTCCCACATAATGTCTGGCTTGGCCTTCAGATTCACAATGCATTTCCAACACACTGTCAAGCCTTTTCTTGCAGTCATTTGGGCTAGAAACTGGCTTTGTTTTTGTTCTAAATGAAGCTTGGCTCCCTCAAAAAGTTGAATTTTGCACATTCCTCACTTTTTTCCTACTTGTGCTGAATTATGGAGTACACACTGGTTTGATTATAAATATAGCAGAGGACTGAATCGATGTGCCCAATTCAAATTTAAATGCCTCACACCTGTGATTCTCAAACTATGGGGCAGGCCCTCTTCACTATGTAGCGTTCTCAAGTGAGTACAAAGCTCCAGGAAAGGAGAAGTTTGTAAGACTTGTATTCCCCCATCAGCCAAAGCTTAGGCAGAATGTGTGCCAATGGTGATCTGGAAAGACAGAAATCCAGAAAGAGCTACTGCTTTGTTCATATGCTTCTCTTTGTATACTTTTAGGTAGGGGTCTTAGATACAGTAAGTGGTATTGCTACGGGGGTGCAGGCTGCACAGGGCAATGCACACAGGAAGGGGGGTGAACCACTACCCACCAAAATTTTTAAAATCTTTGTATTTTCAAATATCATGTTATACATCAATTTCATACAGAATGCAATAAAACAAACCATGTTGAAATATCTCTATTTTATCAAAAATTATAAACAAAAAAACCAGAAGGGGTGGGGCAATTGTACATCACCACACCCATCACCTGGGGCATTGCCCTGCCCACTGCATGGGAGGAGGTTGTTCTGCCCGATTCCCAATCCAAGCCTCACTTAGGGAACTTATGCCCACTCTAAGCTAATTAGCTCCCCTTTCATTCCCCAACAATGGCCCTAGTTCTCTACGGCAGTACTGCTAGACTCCACCACCAGGGTAGCTTGCCTGTTTAAACTGCAGGGACCCCTCCTCCCAGTTCCTAAGGCAGCAGTCCTTCCAGGTATAGCAGCACACCTCAGCTCTCCGCAGCCTGTTTGAGTAGTCCATTAGTCAGTGAGCCAGATAATCAATTAGCCAGAAGGTCAGTCCACATGGCAGAGTATCCAAGTCAAAGTCCAAAGTCAATAAGCCAAGTCACAGTCTGAGGTCAGATTCCAGGTAAGTCAGTCAGAGTATCCAAGTCAATAAGCCAAGTCAATTTCCTCTCCAAACTGCACTCCTTCTACAACCCACTTCCTGCCTCAGATGCTCCTTATAGCCTTAGGGATCTCATTGCCTCTAGTCACTGCAGCTGTGCAGCACACCCTTTGCTGAAAGGCCAGGCCTTAACTCTTAAAGGGGCCACTGCAGACACCACATTCTACCTCCTCACCAGATCTTCCTCTGTTCCAATACAGAGGTCCGTCATAGGGGTGACATGCTGGCCTCCCACGCTGGGTGACACAAACCCTGGTGATGCCACTGGATACAGTACCTTGTTATGTTCTTCTAATGCTTGTGTAGGACTCCTATCACAATCCCTGGATCTTCACATGCAAAAACAAAACAAAAAACTACACACACACACACACACAAGTGCATGTAATGATCTCTGCAAACTGATCCAGATGACTGGTGTTGGGTTGGAAGGTTCCCAAGGTAGCATATGTTCAGAAGGGTTCAAAACATTTTGAGTCATGCTGCTTCACACAACCCACCCATCCAAACATTTTAGATTCAAGGACCAGAAAACTTCATATGCTATATACGGTAACCCTAGAAGAAGCAGAAGCAGACCTAGTTCTAGATAAAAGAATATGATGAAGACCTACACTGAATAATATTTTGTGGCTTCATATCACTCTGATACCACCTTTCTCCTATTCTACATTCCCACGGCACTGCATGGTATTAAAAATATAGGGTTAAAAGTTGCATACATTCAGGGCACGTTGGTTTTGTGAGGTTTAGCACATGCAGAATCTAGCACTTTGTTAACTGTCCCACTGAAATCCGTAGAACATAAAGTGTTTCGCTTTGACTGGTTTGGCTTCATGCCTTCTCTGGATTTTGTTTTGAACAGACCACACTGATTCAAACTTTGTACTCCACAGGCTGTTATCTGTACTGCTTCAGCGGTCTGATCTCAGTGAAATTAACCACCAGGACAATGAGGTGAGCAAACAAACTTTCATTCAAAGGTACTTACTACTTGCCTGAGAAAGAATCCTATTAACAGAGAGAAGAAGAGGATCCAGAGATAGAGCTTCATGCCATGAGGACAAGTTCACTCAACCATTCACGTGGTCATAATTTTTTTCTGTATAGGATGTCCCATGCATGCATCAAACAAACCATGTGAAATGTTTGCATTGAGCACAAAGTAGTATTCTGTGCACACTAAGACGTATCTCCCTAATGTGGTTTGGGGCACACTGTGAAACACTCAGCTCGTGCTTGTATACAATAATTCAAATGACCCTGATGCAATCCATTCAGTTGTTAGCCAGCAGGCAGCCAGACACCATCATACACAGTCATCTGAACTGATCATAAGGCACCCAAACTCTGATAAGGTGAGCCTCCCCTAGGAATAGACAAGAACATGTGCAGGTGGCTAGTGATTGCCAGGTCCTCCAGCAGACTGTCATTCTGCTAACTCATTACCGAACTTCAACCCTATCAGATACATTCTCCTGATCCCTCTTAAGCTGAATGTTGTGGTGCTGGAGCCGGCCAAGAGAATAGGGGTGCTGGGAGAGAGTGGAAGAGATGGATGCTCTTATAATCAAAAATGTTTCATATACCTTCACCTCACTCCACAGATCTACAAAAGAAGCTCTCTATTAGGATATCTTTCAGTGAGATCATCTACAGCAGGGGTGCCCAGACCCCGGCCTGGGGGCCACTTATAGCCCTCGAGGACTCCCAATGCGGCCCGCGGATAGCCCCCAGTCTCCAATGAACCTCTGGCCCTCCGGAAACTTGCTGGAGCCCATGCTGGCCCGATGCAACTGCTCTCAGTGTGAGGGCAACTGTTTGACTTCTCGCATGAGCTGTGGGACAAGGGCTCCCTCCACTGCTTGCTATTTCATGAGTGTGATGCAGCAGCAGCAGTGAAGGAAATGCCTTGCTTTGTGTAAGGCCTTTTATAGGCCTTGAGCTATTGCAAGACCTTCATTCATTGATATAAGTTCCATCTCGAATATATTCATTTATGTAAATGCATGTAAATTTATTCAAATTTGAAATGTAAATTAATTCTTTTTTATTCACTGCCCCTGACACAGTGTCAGAGAGATGATATGGCCCTCTTGTCAAAAGGTTTGGACACCCCTGATCTACAGAACAGATGGTTAGTGCTTGCTTTGGGGGCACAAAATGTAAAAGTGAAGAAAGTGAGGAGGAAAGTTCAAAAAGTGTCAGAAACACTGCACTAAAGAGAATGTTTTTCTCCACTATAACTTCAGTAGAGCAGCTGGATAAAACAGGAAATGAGTGCTTGGTAACAGCTAAACAGTCTCTGCAGCAAATCAATGCACATTTTTCACTTAACTACTGCCGTGCCAAAACAGGGTTTGCTTTGCTTATTTTATAGTAGGAGACAGTTCAGATCTTCTGTTTCATCATGGAACTCTCCTACTTCCAAGAAAGGCACACATTGCCAACAGCTCTGATACCTTGGTTGTGATTTTCAGGGAATGACATCACTTCACTGGGCTGCATTCCATAATCGACCTCAACATGCGCAAACTCTGCTGCAAAAAGGAGCTGACCCAACCCTGGTGGACAAAGATTTTAAAACAGCTCTTCACTGGGCAGTACAGGTAAGGACAGCAGTCAGCAGTTTAATACAAAATATGTTTTCTCTCATGAGATACAATTGTGAAACTGTGGAAAGTGAAACCAAGTAAAACCATAGAAACTGTGAACTCATGGAAGGCACAAAACAGTGTTCTGCAATGTGAATGTCAGAAATGCACGAGTATAATTTTCTGGAAGAGGAATGGGACATTCCTGTAAGAACATAAGAATCCCACCTGCTGGATTCAGGCTAAAGGCCCATCTTTAGCCCAGCTTCCTGTATCTCACAGTGGTCCACCAGATGCTTCTGGGAGTACATAAGAAAACAAGACATCTGTCTCCTGTTGCCATTCCCTTGCAGCTGGCATTCAGAGATAGCCTACTTCTAAAACCAGGAGGTTACATACACCCATCAAGATTTATAATCTTGGATGGACTTTTCCTCCATAAATCGGTCCTTTTAAAGGCATCTTAACCAGACACCATCATCACATCCTGTGGCAAGGAGTTCCACAGATTTATTATACAATTAGACGGATTAATTCTTAACCCTTTGAGAATGCCCCTCCCACACCAGGAGGCAGGGTTAGCTGACCATGAAGTCTTCTTCTCTCGTGGAGGGCATCCTGTTCCCCAGACCAGACTTGGAGAGTTGGAAAAACCCTTGTTCACCATATGCACCATGGACATGATGCCTGAGGCAAATCTGCATTAAGCAAAAAACTACATAAAGGAAGAACATGTAACATGAGAATATATAGATTAACAGAGGTAAATTCCCACCATAGACATGAACGACAAGGAGGACACAACAAGGAATCCTGGCTACCTCCCCACATGTAGCCTATTGTTCATAGAGCAAGATGCTGAGCCAAGTTTAAGAGGTGAGTGGAATGCCCCCCTTTCTCTTCCAAAAGCAGGAATTCACAAATAAGAAATTATATTTGTTCCAGTCAAGGCAGGATCCCAAAACTGTTTGGGCCCTGTGGCGTAGCTAATGAGCATAATGGGCTCAAAATGATGCCCCAGAAGTGATGTCACAATCGGAAATGACATCAGGCCCAGGTTTTTAAAAAGTGCTAATTGGGGAGGGGGACCTGCCTCTTCCCCCCAGCAGTTCACCACCCACTTAATCTGCCACCTCCCCCCAGCCAGTGACATAGCTAAGGCATCTATCTCCTATCTGGGATCAAAGAAGATTTTGTAGCCCTCCCACTCCATGTCAAAATCAAATTTGTTCAAGTACATAAATAAAAAGTGCGCCCCTTATTAGTTAGAGACACTATGTTGGGGTGAAGAGCAACAGTTATTCTCTCCCTGCTAAATATAAGAGGAGCACCACCTAAAAAGTGCCTAAAAAGTACCACCTAATATAAAGTACCACCTAATATAAGAGGAGCACCACCTAAAAAGTACCCAGTTAGCAAGGGCAACTGTATTATAATACATGGAAATGGGAGCTGACTCATGTTAACACCTTATTGGTTCCATGCTGTATCATAAATATGTTTCATTGGCTATCAGAATAGTCACTCTCATAGGTCAATTCTGAATTAGGAAAATCTACTTTTTGTTCCATAAGGCAGTTGTGTTTTCATTATCTGGTTAATGGCCATAACTTTTGACAGAATACAGATATTCCAATGTGGTTTGTTTTACTGCATTCAGCATTAAATTACCTTTCCAATGATATAATAATAATAATAATAATAATAATAATAATAATAATAATAATAATAATAATAATAATAATGAACTTTATTTATATCCCGCCCTTCTCCCTGAAAGGGACCCAGAATGGCTTACAACATGTTAAAAACAGATTAAAAACATAATTTAACAGCAAGTAAAAACATATTAAAACACATTAACAGATACCATAAAAACAGTAGTCAGGTAAAAAGTCAGATAAAAAGAGCAAAACGCAACAAATTATAGAGGAATCAGGCCTGTAAAAATACTAAAAGATATAGAAAAGATGTTAAAAAGGCCATGAACTCAGAGGGCTTGTTTAAACAAAAAGGTCTTCAGGCCTCGCCGAAAAGTCTCAAGAGAGGGAGCCATTCTCAAGTCAAGGGGAAGGGAGTTCCATAAGTTTGGTGCCACTACTGAGAAGGCCCTATTTCTTGCCGCCACCCCACGTACCTCCTTAGGCGGCGGCACTTGTAAAAAGGCCTTCTCTGATGACCTAAGAGGATGAGCCAGATTGTACGGAAGTAGGCGATCTCTAAGATACCCTGGCCCAGAGCAGTATAGGGCTTTAAAGGTCAAAACCAGCATCTTGAATTGGGCCCGGAAACGAATGGGCAGCCAATGCAGCCCCCGGAGAAGCGGGCTGACAGAGTCAAACCGCCTACCTCCAGTGACCACATGGGCCGCCACATTCTGCACTAATTGCAGTTTCCGAACCGTCTTCCGGGGCAGCCCCACATAAAGTGTGTTACAATAATCTAACCTCGATGTCACCGTGGCATGGATCACCGTGGCCAGGTCTGCACAATCCAAGTACGGCTGCAGCTGGTGCACCAGCCGAAGCTGAGCGAAGGCCCCCCTAGCCACAACCACCACCTGGGAATCCAGGAGCAGCTGTGAATCCAGGTGGACCCCCAAGCTGCGGACCTGCTCCTTCAGAGGGAGTGCAACCCCATTCAGAGCAAGCCGATAGTCCAGTACCTGCATCGAGGATTTCCGAACCAGGAGAGCCTCTGTCTTATCCAGATTTAATTTCAGCTTATTAGCTCCCATCCAGATCCTCACTGCTTCCAGACAGCGCTCCAGGCCCTCAACTGCCACCCTGGAGTGTGGAGGAAAGGAGAGATAGGGCTGGGTGTCATCAGCATATTGATGACACCCCACTCCAAACCCCCGGATGACCTCTCCCAGCGGTTTCATGTAGATATTGAATAGCATGGGGGACAGAATTGAACCCTGCGGCACCCTGCACCTCAAGGGCCAGGGTGTCGAACAGGCATCCCCAGCACCACCATCTGGGACCGACCCTCCAAGTAGGAGCGGAACCACCGCAAAACAGTGCCTCCAACTCCCAACTCGGCCAATCGGCCCAGAAGGATACCATGGTCAATGGCATCGAAAGCCGCTGAGTGGTCCAGCAGGACCAACAGGAACGCACTCCCCCATCCAGTCCCTGGCATAGGTCATCCACCAAGGCAACCAAGGCAGTATCCATCCCAAAACCCAGCCTGAAACCAGATTGAAAAGGATCCAGATAATCTGCTTCATCCAAGACCCTCTAGAGTTGGGCCGCCACCACCCGCTCAATTACCTTGCCCAGAAACGGGATGTTGGAGACTGGCCGGTAGTTCTCCAACACAGTGGAATCCAGGGAGGGCTTCTTCAGGAGGGGGCAAACCACCGCCCGTTTCAAAGCGAGTGGAAACGTCCCCTCCATCAAGGAAGAGTTGACCACCCTTCCTGTCCACTCAGCCAGTCCACCCCGGGCAGCTCTCATCAGCCAAGCTGGGCAAGGATCAAACAGGCATGCAGATGGCCTCACACTCCAAAGGAGTCTGTCCACATCCACAGGCTGTACAAGCTGAAAAGAATCCCACAACACTGGACAAGCAGTTGCCAAGGAGACATCGTCAGACATTGTCAATGTGGCATCCAAGTCGCCACGAATATGATCGATTTTCTCTGCAAAGTGTTGCGCAAACACGTCACAGCGGCTGACCATGTACTCCTCCTGTTCCACTAGAGGGGCCTAGTGGCCCTATATCATATAATCATCATATAATATTATGGTATTATTTGTACATACCAATTTTTTCACAATTTTGGCCACTAGTGTCAAGTTTAGTTTGTTACCTCCCTAAAGCTTGTTGCCCAGTGCGACTGCTGCCCTCTGCACCCCTTTAGCTACGCCACTGCTTGGGCCCCACTCCATAAAATACTTAGCACCATAGTTAATCCAGTACTGATTCTTAGAACACTGTGCTGCATGTATAACTGTGGGAATATAGGAAGAAAATGATCAAGGTTCAGCCATCAGACAAGGAAAGTATACAAATGAATCATTTCCCAACTTCTTAGAAATGCACTGAATTATGTCACTGTTTGCTTTGAATATTATGTCTTCAGTTATGTTCATACACCCACGGATAGCCTCCAAATGCAAAGAAGTTATTCACCTTTGTAAGAACTGCCTCACCACACGCCTGCCTGGAGATAAGAAAAGATAAAGTGATAAAGCGTTGGCTTGTGGCTGAAAAAGGAAAAGAGCATCAGCTCAGCCCATGCTGAAAGCACACTGACCAAGATCAAAAGCCTTGCTTCAAGTACACCAGAGGATTTACATAAAAACATAAGAAAAACACTGCTGGATCAGGCCAATGGCATTCTGTTTCTCACAGTGGCCTGCCTATTGCCTTTGGGAAACCCACAAGTAGGAGCAAAAGGCATCATTGCCCCCCTGCAGCTTTCAGAGGCATACTGCCACTGAATGCAGAGGTGGCTCTTGGCCACCATGACTAGCAGCCATTGGTAGACCTGTCCTCCATGAATTTGTTCCCTTGTAAAGTCATCCAAGTGAGTGGCCGCCACCACATCTTGTGGCAATGAATTCTACAGATTATATCATGTTGGCAACCTTCAGTCTCGAAAGACTATGGTATTGCGCTCTGGATGGTGGTTCTGGCACAGAGTCTAGTGTGGCTGAAAAGGCCGATTGGGGACTGACAGTCCCTTCCACACCGGGAGCAAGTGTAGTGTGTCCCTGGTCTGTCTCCCTGGCTATGGGCCTTCCTTCTTTGCCTCTTAGCCTCAGTCTGTTGGCCAAGTGTCTCTTCAAACTGGGAAAGGCCATGCTGCACAGCCTGCCTCCAAGCGGGCCGCTCAGAGGCCAGGGTTTCCCACTTGTTGAGGTCCACTCCTAAGGCCTTCAGATCCCTCTTGCAGATGTCCTTGTATTGCAGCTGTGGTCTACCTGTAGGGTGCTTTCCTTGCACAAGTTCTCCATAGAGGAGATCCTTTGGGATCCGGCCATCATCCATTCTCACGACATGACCGAGCCAACACAGGCGTCTCTGTTTCAGCAGTGCATACATGCTAGGATTCCAGCACGTTCCAGGACTGTGTTGTTTGGAACTTTGTCCTGCCAGGTGATGCCGAGAATGCGTTGGAGGCAATCTACAGATTAATTATGTGCTATGTGAAGAAGTGCCTCTTTTTGTCTATCCTAAATCTCTCACTAATCTGTTTCATTGGATAACCCCTGGTTCTAATATGGGGGGGGGAGGGAAATCCCTCTATGTTCATCCTCTCCAGACCATGCGAGAAGTAGGTTTTTGAATTTTTGTCATTTGAATGGTAGAATCTCTTTTCAAAGTCCTCTTCATTTCAAAAGCGGTTTGCTCTGAATATATTGAGCTGCTTCATATCAACTCAGACTACTGGTCCATCTAGGGTAGTGTTGACTACACTGAGGGGCAGTGACTCCCAGAATTTCAAACAGTGGTCTTTCCTAACCGTACCAGGAGATATGTAGATTGAACCCGAGACCTTCTCCATGATCATGGTCCATCTCCACAGCTATCACTAGAGGCTAGGGTTTTGGTTTTCTTTTTTAATTAACAAAAGTCCAAAGTCCCCCTGGCTATGTGGTACTAGTTGCCCCGTTCTTCAGACCAGGCCATCATTTACCAGGTATCCATGAAAACTAATTTCCATGAGCATGCTAACAGAGAGAAGTGGAGCTTGGCAAAATATGTATGGCTGTGAAATTTAAAAAATGCAATACAATGGATTACAGTAAAATATATTTGAAATCCCTTGAGTGAGAAGCATAACAAATAAACCATGATGACATTTTTGTTTATGTAAATCCATACAGCTGTAAAAGTCTTTCGGTTGGCTAATAAAGTGGGATCATCATCAGTTAAAAATATATAATGTACAGTATTCACAAAATCAATTACAGAATACATGTACTGAACTACCATCCTGAAACAGCTTAGGGGACACACATGCATGGAAGCAGGCTTCTGTGCAGTAATCCCTAGCTGGATGAGGAACTGCATGCATAACAAAATCAGGACCTTTGTACAAGCCTCCCCCCCCCCCCGGTCGCAATGAGCTGCCAGGGCAAGGCACACATAGCCCTGTACACTCCAAAATCACGTGGAGGGCTGAATTTGGTCTATCTGCCTGTTCCATTTCCATCAAATAGCGGATTGGTGTGATTTCTGATTCTTTGTGGTCCTAGTGCCTATATACAGTATGCTATGTCTGAGTTCAGAAACCATGTGCCTTTGCATTGCTGGGAAGCAAGAACAGGGAAGGGCTATTTGCCTTCATGCCCTGCATGTGGGATTCCCAGGGGCATCTGGAGGGCCACTGGGAGAAACAGGATACTAGATGTGATAGATTCTTGGTCTGATCCAACATGGTTTCTCCTTACATGAACGGGGTCACATATGCACCCTGTATACCCTTTCTAGGTGTATATATGTACATTTGTGTCAGGGACAAGGTCTGTAATGCTGCAATCCGATGCACAGTTCCATAGGAATGTGTCCTATTGAATTTACTGGGCCTTGCTTTTGAGCAGACATGGTAGGATTGCACTACTTATATAATGCAGGAACTATTTGAGTGTATATACTGTAATTTACATTTTTCTTCGTGTCATTTAAATTCTTTTTGGTTACATATTCCCCCTTTCTCTGAGTGGTGAGAAATTCCACGAACAATGCTACAGGATCTAATTTCTTTTGGTTGAGAGAGTACTAGAGATTTTTTGCATCTATGCAGGATTTACATTTTACAAACATACAAGCAGAGCATGCATAGAGGGGAAAGTACTTGAGAGAAGGGGTGGCATCAGGAGTTGGGCATGGGTCTGACCCCTGAAATCTATGGAGTGTTCACTGCTGCTGCCCACCTCCTTCCAACAAGTGTCCTGTGGTAGAAGAGGGTACACATGGCAAGTGTATGCGAAGGGCAAAACAGGTGCATTGTCTAGCAGTTAGCACTAGCCCTCCTGCCCTTGGTTTCCCTCTTCCCAATCCCACTGACTGAGATTGGAGGGATTTGGGGATTTGGTAGGTCTCTGCTGCTGCTACCAGCACCAAGGTGGGGAAGCCAGACAAGAAGAGGCCACCTTGCAGAACCTGTTTCCCTGGAATTCCCATTTACACAAAAGCTAAAACCAACAATAGCTAAGTTGGAGCAGTCTGAGAGGCCTGACACCCCACTCTGTCCTTAGTGAACTGAGACTAGGCAATTAAAAACTAGAAGTATGTTATTTAAAAGGTTGGGGAACACACAACAATGGATGGGGAAGGCAAGGGGAAAAAACAAAACAGGCATAGTTCAAATGGCAACCAGAGGATAAAAAGCAAGAAAGTGTGGTTGCTGACCCAAAATATGGGAAGAGAAAAATTGTTTTATCACTGAATATCACTGAATGCAAATTGCTGAATAACTTCCTATGCTTTGCTGCCTGCACTCTTCAGGAGAATAGGAGGGTGGTCTGGTTCTTGTCCTCCTACAAGGCATGAGTTGAGCCTTTCATTAAGTTGTGAAAATTGTACATCAATGATGAATCAGAGGCAACCACCCAGAGCACACCTGTGCATGAACTTAAACAGTCTAGGGCTGCTGATTCTTAAGGTAATCTAACTGGATGAATTAGGACCACTTGGGCATCCCGTCACACCCCTTTATCTAACCAGGTGGGCTTGGCTGCTCAGTTGATAGATACATGCCAATCTCAGCAGGACGGTTGGCCAGAATCCTTTGTTTGAGGGAAAACCAGCCATGAAGACACCCAATGCACATAAGATTTGTCTGGGGTGCTATGTGGCCCTTCTGTAATGGCACTGAATTCAAAAAAGACAAGGGCTATGGCAGGAGGAAGTTGCTGCATCCAAAAATAGGGGAAAGATCAGAGATTTTTACCACACCTCTGCATTGGACTCTGGCTTACCAGGACAGCAGCAGAGGCACCACACAATTCTGCATCCATATCACTTTAAATTTTCCATGTCCTACCCGCTTTGTGCCCACTTATCTGCTGGGAGTTTGTTTCCCACCTCTGCAATAATCTGCATCCTCCCAGGAGAGCCAACCAGACAGCACTCTTCTTTCAATGCCACTTTGGCTATAGCACAGAAGAGTATCTGTCTGCCCCACCCCAATAGTTTTCTTTAGCAGTCGGGCACCATTGTGGGGAGGGATAGTCCAAGTGCTCCTGCACATGGGAGATGGGGGCCCCAAGTACAAGCACCCTGGAACCTAGTGCTGACCCTGCTCAAGAGAAAATCCTCAAATGATTCTCCCTTTTGATTTAAATTTAATGGATTCATTAACTGATTAATTTGTTCAAAGCGATTTCAATTTAATTTAATAGCTTGACAGACCTAAGGGAGGTATTTTTATGAACATTCCCAGGAGTTCTACTGCTGTTTGGTTGATAAAGTTTCCTTTCTTGGTGGTTGGCTTTCAGAGTGGAAACCAGACCCTGTGCTCTATCATCCTGAGCCACCGTCAAGGCCCATCAATAATAAACTACGACGATGAGAACGGGAAGACCTGCCTTCACATTGCCGCTGCCGCAGGATACAGCGACATCATCAGTGAGCTGGCTAAGATCCCAGAATGCAACCTGCAGGCCATGGATGTGGATGACAGGTGACCATGGAAACCAACTGAAAAGAACTGCAGAGCGCTGGCTGGGGCCCTCATTGTTTTGACCTACAGTCAAGGGTGTTTTGCTGCTTTCTGCTGAATTGTGGCTTCTAATGAAATGATACTCTCTCCCCACGTCTCCTTCTTGCTCAGCAACTTACCAAATGGGTCCCTTAACCTTTATTGTTCTAGCTAGTGCCTATGTGAGGCCAAATTTAGTGTTATTCAGGGGGGTTTCTTAGAATTGTGTTCACTTAAATGTTAATCTCAGTTTAATTTAATTCTGGCACAGAGCCCCCTGGGATCCGTTCTGTGATTTATGAAGTCCTGTGAAAGAAGAAAGTGCCTCTCCAGCATTTGGGATTAGAGGGAAAGGTTTACAGGAAAGAAGACATGATTTCTAGGTAGCTTTGGGCCCCAGCTGAAATTAAGGTCTGATGTCTACAGAAGGGAAGCTTATAGCAGGCGAGCATCCATGTTGAAAGGAAACCTTCAAGATGCACAAGGATGTTTTTGTACTTTTTGGAACAACTGAATAGCATGGGCCAAAATAATGTAACCTCGGTTTTATGAGGTGAAACGAACTAAAGCCCAAACAGGTTCAGTCAACAGGTGCTTGTTGTTGCTGGTTTGCAGGAGCTAAGCAGGCACAGACCTGGTCATTCCATGGTTGGGAAACCATTGGGAACCCCCGTAAGACTAGAGTAGAGAGATAATAAATAAGGCTTTTTAAAAGATCAAGCTAGTAACTTCATACATACTGTGTTTGAAATTTTGCAATCTCACAGACAAATGTGAAGACTGATTTTGCTTCTCACCAGCTCCTGGAAATCTTATGTGATCATGGGCACAATCCTAACCCCTTATGTCAGTGCTTTCCAGCACTGGCATAGTGGTGCCAATGGGATGTGTGCTGCATTCTGCAGTTGGGTGTCACTCACAGAGGCCTCCTCAAAGTAGGGGAATGTGTGTTCCCTTACCTCAGAGCTGCATTGCCCTTATGTCAGTGCTGGAAAGCACTGACAGAAGGGGTTAGGATTGTGCCTATGTCTTATAAAAGGGAGGGAGTGCATCACAACAGGGTCCATCCTAGATTTTGAGGGTCCTTGACACATTATGCCCCATGGACAGTCTCCTACCTGTGTGAGCCCTGAGAAAGTCTCACTGCCAGCAACATGCAAACAGCACAATCCTATGCATGTTTTCTTAGAAGTAAGCCCTATTGTGTTCAGTTGGGCTTACTCCAAGGAACGTTTGCAAAGGATTACAGCCAATGACCACAAAGTTGCACTCAGGTAACAGCAGCAAGAGACAAGATTGTGGCTCAGGGTCAATATTGCATTCAGTAGCATTACCAGAGGGAAGATCACAGTGATAGGTTTTGCTGGCACTCAATGCCCTGTGTAAGTCCCCCTCACCTTTGGAGCCATTCAGGGTGGTGAGAGCAACACCAAGATGTCTCCACGTTGCTCTCGCCACCCAGAATGGTTCTGAATGCAAGTGGGAGGGGCCGCTTACACAGCGCTTTGAAGCGTCTGCAAAATCTCAGTGTGATCTCCCCTCTGGTAATGCTACTGAACCCAATACTGACCCTGAACCACAATCTTGTCACTTGCTTCCGATGTGTCATAGTTAGAGGTGGGTTTTTCAGAGATAACAAAATAAAAATACATAACACCACTTTCTGCACTCCTAACTGTGGACAACACTAAAATCTAGTGGCAGACCTCCCATTCATTCTATGAGGCAAATGCCCCAGGCACGGAGCTTCACGCACCTTTAGGACCCCATGTAAGTTTTTCCGAGGCTCCCAACGGGGTTGGAAACTGTGCTTCCGGTTTTCCAGAAGCACAGTTTAAAGCATCTGGGAACCTCAGAGAGGCTTCCCTGATGCATCCTGGAGTCGCGCAAGGTTCCGTGCTCTCCAGGTAAGTGGAAGAGGCAGATTTGCACATGGGGGTGGTGACATCCCACGGGGGGCGCCATCACAGACCTTTGCCTCGGGGCACAGGACTAGGGAGGTGCGCCACTGCTAAAAGCCATGAAAAGATAAAACCGTTTTCACCCACCTCTAGACACTGCATTCAAATGAAAACGTGTGCCATGCCCATGAACTTCCACTGTAGTTTCACCATCTCGGTTCTTTCTATGAATTTTGCCTGAATTTAAACAGCAAAAGGTGATTAAATATGTTTCTTTTTCACCTTCTAGGACACCTTTGCACTGGGCTGCAGCAGCAGGGAAGACCGACTGCGTAAAGACCTTGCTGCAGCTGGGAGTAGATAGCTGCTCAAGGGACATCAATGAGAACACCCCGCTGACATATGCTATGTACTGTGGGCACACAGCATGCATCAAGCTGCTGTCTCAAGAAAACAGGTAAAAGACGTTTTGCCCCTTGACTTATACTTTCTCCTCACAGCAAACTATGAAACTGAACAAAGGTGACTTTTAGTGAAACTTATCAGGCAGACCTGCCCTATGATTTCCACTGTTTTTACACACAAAACATACAATTGCTACTAGAGCTATGCTGAACCATAGCTTCTATTTTTTCAGTGAGGAACAACCATTTCTGTTAAATAAAACTTTTCCCCTGAAAAACATTCTGATTGTGTGAATAGTCACCTTTTCAGAATAGTCAGTCCTGCTTATTAACACCATGATTTCCTCTGACTTCTGCTTCTTCCTTTATTATTCATATTAGCCATTTTCAACCACTGTGCCGTGGTGCACTGGTGTGCCATGAATGGTCTGCAGGTGTGCTGTGGGAGTTTTTGGGAGGGTCATTTATTAGCAGGGCCTTTGGGGGATGTGAGCCGCCCACCAGCAGCATGGTGTGCCTTGTCAATTGTCAAAAAACTGATGGTGTGCCTTGACAATTTTAGTACCTTGTCAGTGTGACATGAGAAAAAAAAGGCTGAAAATCACTGATTCATATGGTTGACCCCACCCAAGTGCAGTGAATGGGTTGGTGTCACAATGCTACACAGTTAATCATAATTGGCTACTTGATGAAGTCAGTGAAAGTGAGGGCAATGCAAATAAAGAAGTGAACATTTCTGCAAGGGAAGCAGGAAAATCTTCAAAAAGCTTCTCAGTAGCCAAAAATTCTCACCCACGGGGGGAAAAATGTGAGTAGCTTTAGTTCAGCTCTCTTCATTACATGTTTGTACATGGGATCCAGGTGTAATTTGTCTGGGAACATTCCATCTCCTGAGGCTCCAAGTCTGTGGCTGGAAATCTGATTCCCATCCCTGCACTTCCAGCTAGTTTGTCTGTTGCCAGGACTGAGTCAAATGCTGTTGCATATTATAGTTGATCAGATTTGCTTCGTGATTAACAATGAAACACGCTCCATCCCAGAGCTATTTTGAGAACTATTTTCATTTTTGACTGTTGTTTTAAGAGAATGAGTGACTTCTCACTGTGACATTCAGGGTGCAATCCTAACCAACTTTCCAGCATCAAGGTTACCTTTGATATGAAACAAATATTCCCTTACCTTGAGGAGAGCTCCGTGACTGCCACCCAACTGCAGGATGCAGCACATGTCCCATTGGCACAGCTATGTCAGCACTGGAAAGTTGGTTAGGATTTGGCCCTTAAGATTAGAAGAACGTCATAGCTCTATAAAAAAAATGTAAGTGGTGAACATGAACAAAGCTACCTTCCTTCCACATCAATGCCACACCTTGCCACAGAGTTTTGCTCAAGTTTATAAATTTGTACTTGAACTTTCCTCTGCTTATCTTTTTTTTAAATAAACAGCAAAGAGCTCTCTCTTTTGCAGCAAAGCCTGAAGCACTTGCAGCAAAAAGCAAAAAAAAAAAAAAAAAAAGACACACTTCAAGCAAAAAGGAAAGATGGGCAGCACCATAAATGTGCAGAGAAGCAGAGTGAGAGAGACTCAAACTCAGCACTGGCATAATGGGAAGGCCAAGTCATACCTGCTCACCTCTATGTGGTAGCAGAGGTGGTGCAGGTCAGCTGATACATTTGCACTGCTACTGCCATTGGTTCCATTAGCCGATGGGGAGGGAAAAGAAGGATCTGCTAGGTGACTCTTGGCACAGGCATCTGCTCTTCTTTCCCCCACTCTTCCTATGCACCTAAGGGCTTTCTCCCACAGGCCCCTGCAGTGATGCAGAGGACTTTGGGAGAAAACCTGTTGGCCAGTGGGTAGGAAAGGAGATGCCAGAGGACTCTGCAGCAGCATCTGCAGCACTTCTTATTGCCGTCCCAAAATAGGAGAAACTACCAGGATGTGAAGGTCCAGTGCAGCTTGACTTGAATCTAGTCCTGAGTCACCGCCCCCCTGCGACTTGACTTGAAAACGAGTCATAACGGGGGCACTTTCCAAGTTCATTGGTGCGCGACTCAAGTCGTCAGAGTGGAATGTGAGTCATGAGTCAGGGGGCCCTTGATATGAGTGTTTTTCCAAGTCTTCCACTCATGCGACTTACAAGTCAACGAGTCAGCAAAATACACGCATTTTCATAACTTAAGTCTGATCATCCGAGTCAAGTTCCCAACCCTGAAAACTGCCCCCCAAGTGCCCCCCCCACTGACCTTGGAGCAGGGGTCTGGTCCAGTACAAACTGTATGTTTGTACTGAAACAGAATGTTTAATATACTGGTCAAAACGCTGCAAGAAAATGTCTTTTACAGGGGCAACAATTACAAGCTCTACTATTTCAAAAAGTGTCAGTCCTGAGGAAGACATGTTGTGAAAACACACAAATAAAATATTTCAACCAAAATACTCTCTTTCTGGAACCATTTCTTGGTTTATCTGCCTCTATCTTTTCTGTTGCACCTGACGCAATGTTGCCGCCGGGAATAGCTTGTAGCTCCCCGCCACCTGAATCTCCCCACATTTTGTCACCCCCTCAAGCATGAGCATGAGCATGTGCACTCCAATAGACAAGTGGAGGGGCGGGACACAGCCCTTCCCTTCCGTTCCCTTCTTTCAAGCTGTTCTCGTCCCACAACCTCTGTCCTCTAGGACAGGGATGGGCAAACATTTTGGCAGGAAGGCCACATCATCTCTCTGACACTGTGTCAGGGGTTTGAGAAAAAAAGAATTAAATTTACAATTTCAAATTTGAATAAATTTACATAAATGAATGAATATAAGAGATGGAGCTTATATGAATGAATGAATTTTACTGAGCTTATTTCTAATACGCATGAGAACTATAATATAGGAATGCAGAACCACATGAGAACTATTAACTGTTTGCCACACACATCTTGCACAGTGAAAACATACAGACCAAGACAGAAACACATGGAGACATAAGTTGTTCAGAGGCAATCAGAGGGGGTTAAATTAATGCCCAGGGAAAAGCAGAAAGCACATGGAGGCCAGAAGTGAGACCAGACCAGAAAGATCCATCTGAAATGTTGTGTGGTTCTTGAAAGAGAGAACCTTCTATGATTGTAAAAATCCCCTCGAGGGACTTAGAAATGCCTGCCTATGTAAACCGCCTTGAATAAAGTCAGAGAAGTAATCCGATGACCAGAAAGGCTGTATATAAATACCTAGTTGTTATTGTTATTTATCATCATCATCATCATCCTTATTAAAAGGCCTTGCTCTAACTCATCCTACAGCAGTTGCGGGCCAGTGTGGGCTGCAACAGTCTCTGATGGGCCAGAGGCTCATTGGAGACCAGGAACTCCCTGAGGGCTAGATTGGGGAACCCGAAGGCCACAAATTGTCCCTAGGCCGGGGTTTGTGCACCCCTGCTCTAGGACCTAGGCTACTTCTGTGTAAATGAGGAGGAGGAGTAGAGTGTTCTTGGGAAACACTTAAAACATGTTGCCTCACTCTCTCCACTGGGTTCTTTCATAAGAACCAATTAAAAAATTGTTCTAGATGCAAGATGCAGCAGTCGCACAAGTGCTTTCCTACGTGGCTGGCTGAGGTACATTTTGAATTCTCTGTGCACTTCTTTGTGCAACTTGAATAAGCATTCGAATGTAGATGATCACCTATAAAAATAGAAATTTAGCATATTTTCCCCAGTTTTCTGAATGACACTTTTCCCTTCCCCAGTTAATGATTAGCATTATTTCCTGTGAAGTGCAAGACTGGAAATACTTAAGCCACTTTTCCGATAAAACTACAACAAATTACACTTCCTGTAAAGAGTTACCAGAAGTTCTTTGCTTCACTTAGAGAAACCTCTTCTCTAACAGCTGCTGCAACCACATTGTCACAACCTATGACACTGATTTAGTTTCTTTTTTAAAAAAAAAAAAAAAATCAAACTAAAAACACCCAGTGCTAAAGGGGTGCAAATCTGGTCCTACTGATGCTGATGCTTGCCAGTTGCAATCTAATCAATTCTATATCAGATACAAAAAAAAATGTCTGATTGTCACTAGCTCTAACTCTATCTGGGCTTTTAGATTCATCTTTGAATGACACTTTATTTGTTAAGACAAGAGCTTTTAAAATAAACATTTTAAACATTGCATTAATGTTTAAAAACATTAAACTTTCCAAACCCCGACCCCGAGGGCTGGATCTGGGGTTTGGAGTAACCCTTCTGCCCTGTGAGTGGCGCTTACCGTTCTGCTATGTTGCTCCATGACTTCCAGCTAGATCAGGGGACAGAGACGCTCTGGGTAGTCGTGTATGCCCAGACATCCAGTTGTGCAGCCTTCTGGGATGCTGGTCAACAGACGTGACTGCCCAGAGCAACCCTGTCCCATGATCTAACTGGAAGTCATGCAGTGACATGGTGAAACAGTAAGTTCTGGTCCGAACGAGAATAATTTTCTGTTATGCAGTGGTTGCAAGTTTGGTGGCCGCTGATATAGATTATAAAAGGGTGGCATTTTTCTCACTATGGATTTTTTTTTAATTCCTTAAGACCTGAGCTGGTTCATCAAGTTTCCTCCCAGAGCAAAGACTTCCTGAAGAAGGAAGGCAGATTCAGTATGCTTAACCAAATCTTCTGCAAAAAGAAAAAGCAAGACTGGAAGGCAAACCAAAAAGACAAAAACAGAGACAGATCTCAGAGGGAAGAGACCTCAGAGGTGGATGACATTATCACCACATTTGACTGCATCATGGACGCCAGCTGCAAAGGGTCACCTGAGGAGTGTGCCACAGCCATTAAAAGAAGAAGTACAGACACCAAGAAGTACCTCATTTCAGAAAATAACTCACCAGTCTGCAGTGTCCTTCCACCAATAAGAACACAGAGTCTCCCACCCATTACTGTGGGCCATTCTTTTTTAGCTACTCGTCACCCAACAACGTCTTGCATGGGTTGTTTGAGTACCGACACCCACAGTTTTGCACACTGTTCTCAAAAAAGCCGGAGTGAACATGATTTGTCAGATCAAAGGG
This sequence comes from Tiliqua scincoides, assembly GCF_035046505.1. Classification (NCBI taxonomy): domain Eukaryota; kingdom Metazoa; phylum Chordata; class Lepidosauria; order Squamata; family Scincidae; genus Tiliqua; species Tiliqua scincoides. The sequence goes on along the minus strand of NC_089822.1, from coordinate 22,973,108 downwards.
GCAGCCGACAAATGTTGGACAATCCATGGAAAAGGGACACTAACCAAATACTCACTTGTAAAGTCTGGACGACAATGCTTTCTGATAATAAACTGATTGATGGATTATTTCCAGAAAGATCTAGTCATGTACTATTGTGCCCTCCCCATCTCCCGCACCTGCCTAGCTCTCCAACAGGTAATTTTTTTCACTCTGTATATTCACTGTGATGCAAGGAAGTGGTACATGTACCATTAAAAGACTTGCAGGCTGTAGTCAGAACTGCTGTCTTTGTGGCAGTTTCCATGCTGAAGAGACAAGCCCATAATAAACTAAAAAGGAACTTCTTCAAAAAAGGAACCGTTATGATGAAGTAAACCTTCAATTATATACTCAGTTCTCTACCACATATGCATGTCCCTTCTTTGACTGTAAAAATTCACTGTCTTTGGCTAGCCATAATATTACTTCTCTATTCCTGTTTCTGCATACAGTGCCCTCTACCTTCTGAATATTTATGTATTCTCTCTCTCTTTCCCTTTTTATCTAAACTGTGTTTATTGTAAAACAAGCTTCTTTTAATTGCTGATTAATTGTTCTCCAGTTTGTGATCCTCCTAGTTCTTTATTTACCTCCTATAACCTACACACAGGAATAAGGCTGTGGTACTGATGATGCTGTTGACTAGAGGTTGGGGTTTTCACCTGTTCCAGAAGAGGGTTATCCTTCTTCAAGGACCAGGTTTGCAGCTTGGAAATACCATTAAATCCAGCCTTGCAGGGATGCACAGATATCATCTGTGGATAAAGCACTGGTTTTTTTACCCAGCTGTGGTTGCTGACTTGCAAACCACCCTGGAATTATGACCACAGTTTAGGTTAGATTACTGTCATGCACATTGCAGGGAGCGGTTTGTGGAACTGTTCAGAAGAAGTGTGCACATTTTGCTAGGATGTAATCTAGGAACAAATCAGAATGCTCATTTAAACTACAAAGCTCTAAACAGCCTATGAACAGGGTACCTGAAGGGCTATCTATGGGCCCAATCCAATCCAACTTTCCAGTACTGGTGGAGCTGCAGTGCAACCCTGAGGTAAAGGAACAAATGTTCCCTTACCTTGTGGAAGCCTCTGTGACTGTCTCCCCACCAAAGGATCCACTGCACACCCCATTGCCACAGCTGCACTGGCACTAGAAAACTGGATACGATTGGGCCTACTTCCATAAAAACCTGCACTGCTCTTAAGAACTTTATTGAAGGCCTGTTTCTTGTCACCCTCATCTTTAGAGGTGAGAGGGGAGAGTACTATTGATAGGGTCTTCTCGGTAAGGTTGCTCTATCTAAATAGATCTCCCTTCCCATCTATCTGCTGGCACCAAACACCATGTCTTTTAGATATCAGGCAACAATTGGATGATTTTCAGTAGCAAAAACTGTCAATTTAGATACAATGTCTGATAGTCCAATACTAACCTGCTCTGGAGCAGGCAGGTCGACTGGCCTGCGCTGCATTCGGAGAAGTTGGGCCGGGTTGCCGCACGACTCAAAGCAAGGGGAAGTCATTCCCCTTACCCCATGTTGTGTGGCAGTTGCCCATATGGGGCTATTTGGAGCTGCGCCACCCAAAGAGGTGGTACAGATCTGAGTGGCCCAGTATAAGAACAGGCCGCCTGAGCAAGGGGGTTGGGATCTGGCCTAAGTGCCTGATCCTGGTCCTGCCCCATCTTGGGCCCGATATTCCCACCACCCCACCCACTCTGCCCTCCCCCCACACCAGGACGCCCCCGTTCCACCCTTCCCAGATGCCCATGCTGGCCTGACTTGGCCAGCACACACACATCAAGTGCTGGCACTCTGGAGGCTAGATTCGGCCTCCGGAGACCAGTACACATCCGTGTGCCAGCCTGCCTCCTCCTGCAGTAGCGCAAAAGTGCCTTATGACACTTTTGCAACACCTCTGGACCAGTGCAAGTTGTGATAGTCTAAGTGGCCCTTTGGATTGGGCCTTAGGCTGCAATCTTATGCACACATTCTTGAGCGATAATCTCATAGCATGAGACATGGGATAGGATGCACATGCATAGGATTGCATTGTAAGGCTGCAGTCTTATACACATAAATCTAGGAATAAACCCCATTGAACCTAGAGAGACCTACCTCCAAGTAAACGTATAAGATTGTTTTTGCTTTGCTCATGCACAGCCCCATGGAACTGCTTTGAAGATCTAGGGCAGTGCTTCTCAACATTTGTCCTCTGCCATACTACTTCACTTGTTCCACCTATTTGTACCACTGGAAGTAATTGGCAATGACATCATAGCCAGTTACTTCTGGGTTGGGAGACCACATGTGACACCACAAACACCAGTAAGAGGCTCAGGGTAAACAGGAGAGCTATTTCAAGCGTGGAAAAGCATGCTTTGGAGCCTCCTACCACACCTGTGGCAGGTGTCCAGGGGTGCCATGAGAACCACCAGACACTACCTCAATTACCCGTACCACTGGTTGGTGGTATTTCTCAGTGTTTCTCAACCAGTGGTGCCCGTACCACTGATTGAGAAACACTGATCTAGTGTCTGATGCTCTCAATGAGGATAACCTTTTTTCCATGCACTTCCTTTAATACCCGTTACCCTCCCATGCTTCTATTATCTCCATGGTAGGAGGGAGAGGCAGGAGCAGTGTTTGTATGTAGCACAATCACATCAGGCTTGGCCCTTATGAAGCATACTTAATTACTTCTATAAATTAAGAAGAAATTTTTTTTTAATTAGGCTGTCAGAGTTTCTTGGGCAAGTATATACAGGCAGTGTGAATCAGCATCTGTCACAGACTCAGTGATCTGTCTGTTGTTTTGTGACAGAATTGTCTGTTCAGGGAAAAAGACATTTGATAGTAAGCTCTTTTAAAAAAAGTGGCTTTACATACTTGACATTTGGGAACTGGAAACAGAAAATGATAGATCAACCCAAAGTTGTACTCCTTGCCCTTTCTTGCAGCCAGTGGCGTAGCTAGAGTTGATGCAAGGAACTAAGTTTTGCAGGGAACCTCAGTACAGCATGCAAGCAGCCCATCCCCCTCCCCTTCTGGGCAGTGGGTGCAAAACAGACGCACTGCCCTTTCTTACAGCCAGTGGCATAGCTAGAGGGGGGTGCAAAGCACCAAGTTTTGCAGGGAGCCTCAGCGCAGTGTGGATAGGACTGCAGTCTGTATCCCCAGAATCTCCACCTAGAGGGTCTTCGGCAGGAGTGAACTTCTGCATGAAATTTCAGAAAGCCTCTACTACTTAAAGTAGACAGTATCAAAATAGGCAATGCATTGGTCTGATGTTATAAAATGTTTTCATATGTTTATTCACATATGTATCTAACCCAATCAGTACTCACTCAGTTTTCAGGTGAAAGGTATATGTTATATGCTGACAGATTTTTAAAGGAAGATTTGTAATTGTCCTCAGAAATCATTGTGGATATATGGTGGGGTTGTACCTCATTTACTTTTAGGTATATAATAATATTAAACAAACCTCTGTATAATATTTCATGTGAATCTGCCAGTAATCATAGAAAGTGGCATTTACACAGTTTGCATTGATATTGCTTGGTATGCTGTGTGATATGATAGAATTTTTTTCCACAATGGAATCTTCTCATATACCTTTTCCCATATAACCACTTAACAAGGCCCATTATGGACTGGACATCTTATTTATGAATCGTGATATAAACTGTTCCTTAGAAAAGTGTACTATTGTTTTATACACAGAGAAGGACAATGCATGACCGCTGCTGGATCCACTCCCTCTCTCACCCTCCCTGCCCATGAACTGCCCTCGTATCAGCTTACCTGTAGCAGAGCAGGCTTCCAGCCACAGGCCACTGATGCTACTACTGCTTTGTGGAGTGGCTTGAAAATGTCCACTGCAGTAAATTGTGTGATAGGATTGGGCCATAAATTTCGTTAGCAAAAGAAGTGGTCAGCAAAGAAGTGTATCTTGTAAAGCATCCTAGAGTTATACAAAGGCCCCTGCCAAATAACTATTCATAATCCACAAGTAGAAACAAGAGTCTATGAATGGATCTGCCACTCATCTGTTAGGCGGAACAAAGGTGCATAAAAGTTCAGTCTTCTCCTCTGCCCTGTCCCTCTTGCTGATCTCATTAATGCATCAGGCAATACCTTTTCAAAATTTATATATATTTATATATATTTTGTCCTGTTGCAGGGAAAAGTTTTCAAGAGGCAACTGTACAACAACCCAGAATAAAAGATCTTACATCTGTCCGGAATAACATGGCTCCCATTTTAAGCCACAGTGTTCAGAAAGGTAAGGATAGTGTTAATGTAGATCAGTAAAACATGGTCTTACTGGCCACTTCTAAATTTTCTCCTTTTCTTAAGAACACTCTGAAGAAAGAAAAAAAATTAGGGCACAATCCTGACCGGCAGATGGGCCAGTGCAAGTCCCTTGCACCAACATCATAATAGAAAATTATCACTTTTCTATGGCAAAAGTGCCATAAAGCAGTTTCACACTGACTTAGGAGCAAGGAGGCCGGTGTATGAACATGCACTGGCCTCCAGATGCTGGCCCAAACCCCGCTGAGTCAGCTCAACGGTAAACCCGTGCCAGCCAAGCTAGGCCAGTTCAGGGATCTGGGGGGAGCACGGGAAGGGCGGGGAGGCGGCATTCTGGGGCGGAGGGAGGGCGGGCAGTGGCCAGGCCTGTGGGTGGGCCAGATCCAGCACTTATGCCAGATCCTATCCCTGTTCCCAAGCAGCCCAGGGCAGCTCCAGGCTGCTTGGATATGTGCCACCACTTTAGGTAGTGCAGATCTGAGTAGCCACACTGGGGCTGCTGCAACTTTACCCAGGGTAAGAGGAAGCGGTTCCACAGAGCCTGTCTGTGCTGAGCCAGCGCCAACCAGAGGCTGTCACATGCCCCCCCCCCTGAGCTTGTCCCTTGCTCTGGGTGGCGGAGAGGTGAGTGAGGGCAGGGGAAGGCAGGGCAGGGGAAAGGAGCAGGGCAGGAAGGGGGTAGGACCGGCGGAGCAGCTCCACCAGATCCAGATCCCCGCATCAGTCTTTCTGGCCTGACACAGGGCCACTCTACTGTGCACCAGCTAAATAGGGCTGGTTGGGCTTTTTACAATGTAATATGGAGAGTACAGAGCTTGCAGGAATGGAAAGGTGGGGGATAAATGCTTTTAATAAATGACAAACAAATGTTGGTGTTTTTGTCTGACTTAAAAGCAGGCAAAGTTATTTCCCTAGTAGCTGACCACAAACTCACAGTTCTCCAACAGTCAGCATATTGCTCCAGCAGTTTACACTTGAAATGCAAAGTGTTACTGCCAAGCTAGCTGCAGCAGTACATTCTTAGCACAATGATTGCAGGCATCCTCTCCACTGCAAGCAAAACATGAGTTTTCCATCTTTCCAAAAAAAATTTGTTGCACAAATGCTCTCATGTAGCTGAAAAAATTAATAGGTGGACATTGTGACACCAAATTCCTATATGAACTTGGGCCCCAAGCCTATCCTTTCCCTTTCCTGCCAGTGCGGCTGTGCTGCAAGTGCAAGCACTGCATCCTGGGAAGGGAGAGGGAGTCCCAGAGCGAGAAGTCCCAGAGGGTATATCAAGACAAAATTTGTTCCCTTGCCTTCACTGCCCAAATTGTCTACTTGGACCTATGCCAGCTCTTTTGCGGGCACAGATCTGCACAGACCCAGAAAGGAGGACTGAGGCCAGGAAGGGGGATAGGATATTGACAGTACTACTGCCTCAGTCCTGCTCCTTTCCCAGCCTTGAGCCACCACCTCCCTGCCCCAGTCTCCTTCCCTCCTCTTCCCTGCCCCATTTCACTCCCCCCCCCCCGGACTCCTTATGCTGATTTATGCCTGGGTACACACCAGATCTGCTGACAGGCTGCCAACACAGCTCACCACTTGCAGCAGTGGCCCAGACAGCATGTTGCAACTGCAACAGCCATCAGGCAGTAGTGGAGCCAGAAGGAGAGTGGAGCTGTAAGTGTCGCCGTGTAAACTGCCCCTCCGTTCTCAGGACCATTCCAAGGAGCAAAAGCAATGCAGAGGCATCTCCTCCACATTCCTTTCGTCCCTGGACAGGTTCTGAGAGCGAGGGAAAGGGGCAGCCTACACTGTGAGTTTCAGAGCCATGCAGCACTTAAAGTACCACCCCTCCCTGGTTCTGCTACTGCAGTGAGGGACCTTATGCTGCTTGAATTTGCGTTCTGCCAGTGTAAGGCCCGTATAGGATTGGGCTCCATGAGTAGCTCTTAGAACATTAACAACACAATCCTATGCATATGTACTCAGAAGTAAGCCCCATTGTACCCAGTGGTGCTCTTACTCATAGGACTGCAGTTGAGAAAAACTGCCCATCAAAGCACTGTGCAATATCACTAAAAATAAAATGCCACTGCAGTTTATAGTCTACTGCTTCTTGATTAATTTGTTAAAATTTTCATGAGGACTCAAGCTGTTGACCAGCAAAGGCATATCAAGACAAAATTTTTACTGGCTGTTATGGGGGAAAGAGACTTGTGCAAGACAAGTGCAATGTAAATAAACTGAGATCTTTAAAATTTGTTTTATGACAATAGCAGAAGTCCAAAACACTGGCACTTAAAACCAGTACAAGAAGTACAGTCTAGAAAGTTGTATAATTTAAGAGAAAATGTTAAAACTTGGCCCTTTAAAGCTATAAAAATGGAAAAAACCTGGAAACAGTATGAATATATAACGAAAAAGGAAGTACTTAAAAATAGAATAGCAGAAGAGTAGTGGGTTATTCCATGTTCATAACAACTAAATAGTACTGGCAGACATGGTTTTCTCCCAACTATGAAGTCTAAACTTAATGTACTAAAAATTCCTTTCACTCCATTTTACCCGAAGAACTACAGCAGCCATTTTCAACATTATGTCATAGCACACTGGTGTGCCGTGAATGGTTCACGGCACACCAGTGAATGGCACACCATTCATGTTCACGTTCATCGTTCACGGCACACCGTGAATGGTGTGCCGTGGGAGTTTGGAGGAGGGTCATTTATTAGTAGGGCCATTGGGGGATGTGAGCTTCCTGCTGGCAGTACAGTGTGCCTTGTCAATTGTCAAAAGACTGATGGTGTGCCTTGACAATTTTAGTGCCTTGTCAATGTGCCATGAGATGAAAAAGGTTGAAAATCACTGCACTATACAGAAAATTAATTTGTTACACGCCTGGCAGACCTATTGACCTATTGTCCCTCCATAATTTAGATTCTTTGTGGGAGAAAGATAAGTGTAAATGAAATACACATGTATAATAGACAGAGAAATTACAGATGTAATTCTACCATATACACCAGTTATATCCCTGCTATTTTTATGCATCATTCTTTCTTCATATGAACACCATGAGTATTAAAATGTTCTGACTGAAAAGGTATTACAGAGATGCAACAGCAAGCACACAGACTGCATTACAGAGAACCTTCAATGTAACACACTAGGGGCCCAATCCTATCCATCTTTCCAGCTCTGATGCAGCCGCAATGCAGCCACGAGGTAACAAATGTTCCCTTACCTCGAGGAGGCCTCTGTGACTGCCCCCACACCGCAGGATGCACCGCACACCCTGTTAGCATGGTTGCACCAGCGCTGGAAAGTTGGGTGGGATTGGGTCCTAGGACTGCAATCCTATGCATGTTTTTCTGGGAGTAAGCCCCTTGAACATGAGACTTACTTTTGAGTGGACATGAGTAGGATTGTGCTGTAATGGCAGGAAGGGATATCCATTAATGCCAAAACTCTGTTAAATCTGAATGCATTTATGACAGTGCACACATGCATACACAAAACATATATGACTAATTTTTAGAGAAACAGATGCCCGTTATTTCCAAAGTCTGATAAATCAAGGCCCATTAAATTGAGAGTTCATTGTGGTTCCAAAGTAACACTAGTCAAGACCCCCAAATCCTCTATCTCAACATTATATTTTGAGCAAATTCCTACATTCTATGGACAGCCCAAATCAAGTTGCAAGGTGTCCTTTCTTCTGTTAATGGTTGCTTAATCAATCAGAATGGGCTGCATTCTAATCAATATCTTGTATGCTAGATTATCAAAGCAATTTGTCTCTATTCTGCTCAGTAATTTATCTTGTATTACATTCACATCTTACTTTCTCCTGCTCACCAGTCTCTTTTCTAGCATCCTGTGGGCAGTATCTTATTTATTACAGATACAGGTAAGGAAAATTGGATAGACTTAGGGCTAGGACTACATAGGTTACACACAAGGGTGGTGGCCATCGATTACAACAAATATTAATCCAAACGAAATTAATAATCAATACAAAAATCATCATATTCTTTAACCCAACTGGTTAATACTTTAACATTCCATATTTTTCCTCTAACCTTATCTAACCCATCATAAAAAAAAACAGTTCAGACTTTTACTTATACACTCTTCTTACCACTAAACTAATCTCTAAAATAAAATCTCTTATCTAATTCTTAATTTCTAATATAACATCTAAAAAAGAAGTCTCTGATTACAATGGTATTACCTCCTTCAATATCTCTTATAACATGTTATACATCATTTTCCATAACTATCCAATCAAAAAAGGCTTCAAATTTTTACTTATAGACTCTTCTTACCACTAAACTAACCTCTAAAATACAATCTCTTATCTAATTCTTAATTTCTAATATCACATCTAAAAACAAATATCTCCAATTACAATAATATTATACTTCGCTTATCCATAATACTTATATTCCAAAATTGCAGTTCCATCTAATTTATTTCATATATTTACCACTTTAATTTTCACGATACTTATATTCCAAATTCCCTTTTCATCCACTTTAATTTAATCTAATTAATAAAATATTATATCTTAATACCACTTAATTTCCACAATATTTATATTTCAAATTTTCATTTACATCTATTTTAATTTAATATGTTTAAAAAAAAATTCTATTAATTATTCAACCATTTTGCCCTTCTTCTTATTGTTTACTTTGTACTCTATCTTATTGGTGTTCCCTCTTAGTCCTCCTACTGGTTCTTCCACTTCTTCTTTTTCTTCTTAAGCCCACCCCCCTCTGTTTTTCTTTCTTCTTTTCCATTCTGTTATTCTTGAATTCAATCCACAAATTCTTCGTCTTCTTGAGACAGCTTGCTCTCTGAACATTTCGTCTTTTTTCTTCCTTAAAGGCAGTATCTTCTTATAGCTTCTTTTTGCAGGTAATCTCATGACACACAACCATAACAAACATTCTTGAACAAAAACAAATAAATCTCTGACATTCAGAGCTGCTACTTTAGTGGTTCTTGGAATTCTTCTTTTCCCAGAACTTAGGAGTTATTCAACATGTGACTTTTTTTTCTACACTGGTATACATAAAATAATATAGAACACTCTTTGTATATGAAAAATCATGTTGTTCTGCTGCATATACTGTACATCTGTCTGGAAGTTGCAACATTTCTGCTGAGAAAAAACTGATTTTTCATTCAGCCTCTCTGGTGGGTCACACCCTAACTAAAACACCAAGGGGAAAGCCCCAGAGCTATGAATGTGGCTGTTCCAATAATACTTTAACGTAATTCTCATCTGCAGCAGTGAAAAACCTGTAAATCAGTGGTTCTCACACATCTAGCACCAGGACCCACTTTTTAGAATGAGAATCTGTCAGGACCCACCAGAAGTGGTGTCATGACCGGAAGTGACGTCATCAAGCAGGAACATTTTTTTTTTAATCCTAGGCTGTAGTCCTACCCACACGTACCCAGGAGTAAGTCTCATTTACTATCTTTGTAAAAAGAATATACATAGTAGGTTGTTAAAAGTACAGGACTGCAACATTTCCCCAGATGCAGTCAATACCATGGTAGCATCAAGTCTAATATGTTAAAAATAAAATATTTAAATGAATGGGAACCCCCCTGAAATTGACTCACAACCCACCTAGTGGGTCCCGACTCACAGTTTGAGAAACACTGCTGTAGATACACTAGAAATAGACAATACTTATACAAACTTTAATTTTTTTGACTTCAGCTGTGGGTACATGGACAACTTTCAAAATAAACAGAGACTTCATGGTTGTGCATTCTGGACAACATTACAGTAATGGTAGATGCTTAGTATGTGGTTGGTCTGTTATGGGAAAACTGGTGATTTCTCGGACACACATTTCATTTCCATGCCAAATTCTCAACAAATACAAATAATTTCAGTACTACAAAAGAGCAGCAAAGGCATTTTCTTTTCTAACTTTTCTTCAGTGTTTACTCTCATGACTCACTCAAACAAAAAAATCAACACAGAGCAATTAAACAATGTTGGAACATTTCTTTCATTTCATTGTAGGAGATAATTAAATTTAGTCCATGAATGCATCTACATAAGAGTATGTATGTATTATGTATCCCAACATTCCCTCACAGTAACTGAAACAGAAGCCTATGATGAGACTATGCAGGTAGGAGCCAAATCAATTCATCAGTGGTTGAAGTCACTAGGATAGGAAACATGTTTCCCACAGGAATGAAGTAGTAGGGGAATTTAATTTCCTCCTAAGTTTATCTTACATTTGTGAAAAGTTATCATCCAGAAGAAGATCCAGGTTCAAATCCCCACTCAGCCTTCAATTTTACTGGGTGACCTTTGGCTTCTCACTATCTCTCAGTCACACCTACCTCACAGGATTGTTGTGAGGACAAAAGGAGGGGGAATTACCTCCCTATAGTAGATATTCCCTCCCTGCAGATAATAGTACCTAAAATTTTTGCCAAGTAATCAAGCTCCAATTATCACTTCGCCTTATCTCCGGGTCAATCAGAGGGCAGAGCCTTTCAACTCTGAAAAGTTGCCTTTCTTGCTCAAGCAGGCTCATTTGTTTTTATAGTAACTTTCCTGGGAAATTCCAGCCAAAGTTAACCTTTTATTCTCCTCTGTTCCATTTAGCAAATGCTTTTTGCAGCCTAGTTCTGTTTTGCATTTAGCAGAGATCTGTTTTTTCAACACCAGGATGGGATCCTCCTTTCCATATGAAGCAAAGTCCCAGGCTACAATTCAATGAACCATTACTTAAGAATAACACCCATGGAAAGCAGTGGATCTACTTCTTGAGTAAAAAGGGTGGCAAATATATGCAGCTGCATCTCTCTGCTCTGCTGTGAATTGAATTGCACATTCTCAGATATGTGTTATGGGTTATATGCTGTAAGTAGAGCTTCTGGCTTAACACACCAAACACCTTAAAGGAGCATTTGATTCATGGATTTCCTGCAGTGGTTCCCAACCTTTTTCACTTGCATATCCCTTGGCAGCCCATTTCCATAAATTGTACCAGCAAAATGTTGTAATTAACAATACAAGCCCTCATCTCCTCCATATGAAAGCCCAGACTTCATGTATTTATCACAGTGTTTTCTCTTTTTATCTGTTTGAAGAACAGAAGACTCTGCCTTTGCACTGTTTTGCACCAGAAGTGTGCTGAGAAATTCTGGGTGATTGAACACTTTCCATATTATGTTTCAGCTTTTTTACTGTGCTGGTTTTCAATCACTGGTTCATAGATGAACTGATGACCAAAAACTAGCTATTAGTGGGGCTTTCACAGCCAATTGGTTACCTTCCTTCCTGCCTTGCTGGCCCTGCAAAGCATTCTGGAGCATAACCTGCCTTTTTCTGCCATTATGCCATTCTTTTTCAAGTACGCCTAAAGGTCCTGTTGAGTGTCCCTGGGAGTACATGAATACCAGGTTGGAAACCACTGTTTTACTGGTATATTGGTTACAGTGCACTTATTCTGATACTGTTTACAAAAAGGTGGTGAAGACCAGAATATAAAAAGAATAAAAATGTATCTTATGATCTTTTACTATGTTTTTAATAAATTAGAGACTACAGTTCTCAGGTAACAATTAGTGGTGGGTTATTTTTCAGGATCTGGCCTCAGGTAAAATCAGACAAAACTATAGTCAGACACACACACCCTAAGTTAAAGCCCTGACTTATCTGAAGGTCATAGAAAATTCCATGGTGTTGGTTTTTTTTGCTCAAAACCTGCCCTCTGCTTATCTGTGGGATTGACTTATGGTTGGGGGTCTGTGGTGTGTATGCCATCCTGAACTCCTTGGAGAAAGGGTGGTATAAAAATGTGAAAAACAAAAAAAAAAAAACAATATATGAAATGTTTAGATTAGGTTTTCATTCATGTGTTGTTTTTCCACAAACAATTGTGTTCAAACAGATGAAGAATAAAGCATGTCCTGTCTCCCTGCTCTGCCCCCAAACCAGGCAGAGAAGCTTAATCCCTCAGAAGATGCTTTAGAATGTACAGGATGGCCCCTGTATCTACAGATCCCATATCTGTGGATTTACTTATCTGTGGATCGGGTCCATGGCCCCCCCTGCGTGTGCCCCGTACTCATCTCTGGAGGATCCTTTGAACCTGGCAGAGGCCTCTGCCAGGCTCAGATTGAGCCAACACAAAAAAAAAAAAAAAAGGCAACTTTCAGTTTCTCTGTGAAACCGGAAGTGATGTTTTTAATGCCTTATAAGGCATTTAATGCCATGTATCTGCAGCCTCTGCTGGGCTCAGAGGACCTCCAAAGGCAAGGGGAGCAGAGCTTCCCTCACCTCTGGAGGGTGGGGGGGAAGTATTTGCCTGTATCCACAGTTTCACATAGGAATGGAACCCTCACTGATATGGGAGCACATCTGTATTTTCTTAAATGTGATCTGCAGTGTAGGACACTCCCAGACATTGGGGAAACCAGCTGTTGATATTCAGCTGCAAAGAGAAATGTGGGGGCAGGACCAGCCCTTTAAAAGCTGGAAAGAGGCAGAAAGGGAGAGGTAGAAGGAAAGTTGGCCAGCTTGGGGTATAAAAGATCAGGTTGGAAGATGAACAGGACTAAGGGGAAGCTGGAGAAAGCAAGAAGAATGAGAATTGGAGGACCTGGAGTGAAGAGACAACTACTTGGAGGATTAGAGCTGGCTTAAGAGATACTTGGCAGAGGGGAGAACATGCAAAGGCATGGCCAGGGGTGTAAAAGGAAGTTACTCACTTGAGTCATCTTTTACTTTGGGATGGGCCAAGAGATTGCACTTTTTAGCAAACCTGGTGAAGACTGTGTGCCAAGAGCTCTTGCACTCTTGAATACCCCCAAAAGGTTTATCCTGAACTATCCCTGAGGTAGAGAGCCTTGTCCTGACTCTTCACGTCAAGGCTATTGTAAAAGAAGATGAAGATGTTAGGAGATCCCTCCCTTTTTGTGTTGGTGTACCCATTGTCTAATAAAGCCTAAGCTGATTTGCCTAGGAGCTTGCTTGTTTTCCTATTGTGGCCACTTAGCCCATGGCCTGAACCCCTTTGGAGGTACACTCCACCCCCTGGGAGGAGGATGGGATGTTGACAGACAACCAAAAATTTTTTGGTGTTTTCAGTAAGGCTCCAAGGTAGATGTGGTTGGAAGGAAAAGAGTAGGAATCAGTGAGATGGCAGAAGTGATAGAAGATGGGACTATTATTGAGTGGGAGGGGACATGGGGAAGTTGGAGTGTAAATGGAGAAATGCCTTGCTGATGGGAAGAACTTCAGGGCTATGACTATGCAAAAGAGAATATTAGCACGCAGTGCACAGCTGTCCATATCTTTGGCCTTTAGAAATGGCCATTATGGTGCATTGAAAAAATACACATTGAGAAACTGCATTATTTCTGGGTTTGTTTTTGACTTCTCTTTCTTTGCTCTTACCCAGATCAGCTACCACTCAGCCAAGCCTCTCAAGATGTTGGGGAGTCAAAATTCCTGTCTTTAAACTCCTTAAGGACTCGGGCCTCTATTCTCCCACCAGCACTTACCAGCAAATCCCAGAAAGGAGGACTTTCTCGGAGTCACTTGCTGTATTCCTTCTTACCAGCACTTTCAGGAGAGTCTCTCCGAACAAGCAGAGTCCTGCCTGCCATTCCAAGACAGAAGGGATCTAGCGGAGAAGCATGTAACCAATCATATTGCAAATCAAACAGTGACAATTAGCTCATGAGTCCCAAGTGGTTTGAGAAAGTGGGGGATGAAAACCCATTTCAAAGCACATGCTTTCCAATCAGTTTGGAATTACCGGGTTAGGAAGCTGACAGTTGTACAAACCAAACAGTGTTTATCACAGCAATCTGTTTGGTGCATTATTTAACTTACAAGCATTTTAGAAATGCACTGTGAAAGCAAAAACAACAAAATGCAAGGAAAATGAAACCACTTTATTTAGCTGTTCAGCCTTGGAAGGGGCGTGAGAGTGCTGATTTTCTTTTGTGAAAAACCACTTTAACATTCTTGGCGCCCAACTCTAGTCTTCCCCCCCATCACAAATGCAGTGGTGCTGAAATGGATACATCCATTTCAAGGATGTATCCTGTGGGCTGCATCCTGTGGGCAGGGGCAGTTGTAGAGGTCTCCTCTGGGCAAGGGAAAAATCATTCCCTCATGCAGGAGTAAGGCTCCACAGCACAGCGGGATCTATGCAGACCTGGCCTAGCTAAATAGCTGGTGCAGTTCTGGCTGGACCCGTGCTGTGGGATCGGATCCAGAAAGTGGATTTGGATTTGGTGGCCACTGCTGCTGCCAAACCTGCCCCCTCCTGAACCCAATATGCCCATCCCCCACCCCTGTCACTGCCCTGTTCCACCCTCCCCCCCCCACCCACCCACTCACCCCCCCATGTTGTTTCCTCCCCCCATCCTTGCTCTGCCCTCCCCCGCCACATTACCTTCAGTGGCAGGCAGCTTGGGATCCGCTGGTGTAAACAGGAAGACTCTGGAGCTGAGCCTTCCTGCTAGTGTCTTGGCAGTGCCCTACTAAGTGCACTCCCAAAGCACCTTTTACAACTGGTGTTGATTGCTTCATGGCAGTCAGCACCAGTGAAAGAGGTGCATCACGATCACCTGGCCCAGGCAGGATTTGGCCGTTGATCATTCAAAATGCTTGCATCTCACTGAGAGGTGATTTGTACATGGTGACCATTGCTGGAAACCAAAACAAAGAACTCATTGTTTATGCACTTTACAGACTCATTACCCAAAGCCTACTCTGGCTCTTTTTGACAAAATACTCCCAAATAAAATATTTACCCAAGTAAATGCTTTCCAGGGCAATCCACACAATTACTATCCCAGTTAAATCAGCTCTAAAATTGTTCTTAAGGTCCTGCTGTCTGCAGGCAGACTTATGGGTTCATAAGTTATCCAGATTGCCATCTAGGTGTTTGTAAGACAAGGTTTTTCTGCATCTCAAAACAGCAAATAAACAACAAATACAACAAAGAAGTAGCATGGTGAAATTGATTGTATTTTTAAGACCGAGTTCTCAGCTCCTAATAAATACCCATCTTAACATTTCTTGATATGCATTGTTAAGATGTTCAGATTTCATCTGATAAGAATTGCTGACTTTGTGATCACCCTTTTGGGCAGGCCAGAGAACAGTATTGGCTTCTCAATATACTTGATGATTGCAAAGAAATCTGTAAAATAGTTCTGTGCAAGTGTATCTTTCTGCAAATTCACACTTCCACAAAGTTGCTTGGATTTTTTTACACACAAGCATGGAGTTTCCATTGTGCTTTTTCAAACCACTGCTGCAGCATGCTAGGGCATCCTATCTACAAATATTCACATTTGTCCGTACTCTGTCATAAATAAAATACTTGCAGGTTGTTTCTTTTGATACAAGGTAATGCATAATAAGAATTACTATTACTACAGTGTTTAAAAACAAAGCATAAGAACATAAGAACAGCCCCACTGGATCAGGCCATAGGCCCATCTAGTCCAGCTTCCTGTATCTCACAGTGGCCCACCAAATGCCCCAGGGAGCACACCAGATAACAAGAGACCTCATCCTGGTGCTCTCCCCTACATCTGGCATTCTGACTTAACCCATTCCTAAAATCAGGAGGTTGCGCATACACATCATGGCTTGTACCCCATAATGGATTTTTCCTCCAGAAACTCGTCCAATCCCCTTTTAAAGGCGTCTAGGCTAGACGCCAGCACCACATCCTGTGGCAAGGAGTTCCACAGACCGACCACGCGCTGAGTAAAGAAATATTTTCTTTTGTCTGTCCTAACCCGCCCAACACTCAATTTTAGTGGATGTCCCCTGGTTCTGGTATTATGTGAGAGTGTAAAGAGCATCTCCCTATCCACTCTGTCCATCCCCTGCATAATTTTGTATGTCTCAATCATGTCCCCCCTCAAGCGTCTCTTTTCTAGGCTGAAGAGGCCCAAACGCCGTAGCCTTTCCTCATAAGGAAGGTGCCCCAGCCCCGTAATCATCTTAGTCGCTCTCTTTTGCACCTTTTCCATTTCCACTATGTCTTTTTTGAGATGCGGCGACCAGAACTGGACACAATACTCCAGGTGTGGCCTTACCATAGATTTGTACAACGGCATTATAATACTAACCGTTTTGTTCTCAATACCCTTCCTAATGATCCCAAGCATAGAATTGGCCTTCTTCACTGCTGCCGCACACTGGATTGACACTTTCATCGACCTGTCCACCACCACCCCAAGATCTCTCTCCTGATCTGTCACAGACAGCTCAGAACCCATCAGCCTATATGTGAAGTTTTGATTTTTTGCCCCAATGTGCATGACTTTACACTTACTGACATTGAAGCGCATCTGCCATTTTGCTGCCCATTCTGCCAGTCTGGAGAGATCCTTCTGGAGCTCCTCACAATCACTTCTGGTCTTTACCACTCCGAAAAGTTTGGTGTCATCTGCAAACTTAGCCACTTCACTGCTCAACCCTGTCTCCAGGTCATTTATGAAGAGGTTGAAAAGCACCGGTCCCAGGACAGATCCTTGGGGCACACCGCTTTTCACCTCTCTCCATTGTGAAAATTGCCCATTGACACCCACTCTCTGCTTCCTGGCCTCCAACCAGTTCTCAATCCAGGAGAGGACCTGTCCTCTAATTCCCTGACTGTGGAGTTTTTTCAGTAACCTTTGGTGAGGGACCGTGTCAAACGCCTTCTGAAAGTCCAGATATATAATGTCCACGGGTTCTCCCGCATCCACATGCCTGTTGACCTTTTCAAAGAATTCTATAAGGTTTGTGAGGCAAGACTTACCCTTACAGAAGCCATGCTGACTCTCCCTCAGCAAGGCCTGTTCGTCTATGTGTTTTGAGATCCTATCTTTGATGAGGCATTCCACCATCTTACCCGGTATAGATGTTAGGCTGACCGGCCTATAGTTTCCCGGGTCCCCCCTCTTTCCCTTTTTAAAAATAGGCGTGACATTTGCTATCCTCCAATCTTCTGGCACTGTGGCCGTTTTGAGGGACAAGTTGCATACCTTAGTCAAGAGATCTGCAACTTCATTCTTCAATTCCTTAATAACCCTTGGGTGGATGCCATCAGGGCCCGGTGACTTATTGATCTTTAATTTATCAATGAGGTCTGAAACATCTTCTCTTTTAACCTCTATCTGACTTAACTCCTCGGTTAGAAGGGGCCGTTCGGGCAGCGGTATCTGCCCGAGGTCTTCTGCCGTGAAGACAGATGCAAAGAACTCATTTAATTTCTCTGCCATCTCTAAGTCTCCTTTTATCTCCCCTTTCCCTCCCTCACCATCCAGAGGGCCAACCGCTTCTCTGGCGGGTTTCCTGCTTCTAACATATTTGAAGAAGCTTTTATTATTCCCCTTAATGTTGCTGGCCATGCGTTCCTCATAGTCTCGCTTGGCCTCCCCTATCACCTTCTTACATTTCTTTTGCCACAGTTTATGTTCCTTTTTATTCTCTTCATTAGGGCAAGACTTCCATTTACGGAAGGAAGCTTCCTTGCCCTTCACAGCCTCTCTAACTTGGCTGGTTAGCCATGCGGGCACTCTCCTGGATTTAGTGGAACCCTTCTTTCTTTGCGGTATACACCTCTGCTGGGCCTCTATTACTGTTGTTTTAAGCAGCCTCCATGCACTCTGGAGAGACTGGACTCTTTTTACCCTCCCTTTCAGCCTCCTTCTAACCAGCCTCCTCATTTGAGGGAAGTCCGCCCGTCGGAAGTCAAGGGTTTTTGTTAGAGATTTGCCTGGTATTCCTCCCCCAACGTGCACGTCAAAACGGATCGCAGCATGATCACTGTTCCCCAATGGCTCAGTAACGTTTACATCTCTAACCAGGTCCTGCGTACCGCACAAAATTAAATCCAGAGTCACCTGTCCTCTGGTGGGCTCCGTGACTAGCTGATCTAAGCCACAGTCATTTAGCACGTCAAGAAATCCGGTTTCCTTATCGTGACCAGAACACAAATTGACCCAGTCAATATGAGGATAATTGAAGTCCCCCATGATTACAACCCTGTCCTTCCTTGTCACCTCCCTGATCTGTTTCCTCATTTCAAGGTCCCCATCAGATTTCTGGTCTGGAGGACGATAGCACACCCCCAGTATTACATCGCTGCTCAAGCCTGGTAATTTAACCCACAGAGATTCTACGGTGGAGTCGGACCCAACTTCAATCTCTACTTTGCTGGATTCTATCCCTTCCTTAACATAAAGGGCCACCCCACCTCCAACACGCCCCTGCCTGTCCCTCCTGTAGAGTTTATAGCCCGGGATTGCGGTATCCCACTGATTCTCCGCATTCCACCAGGTTTCCGTTATGCCCACTATGTCAATATTTTCCCTTGTCACCAGACATTCTAGTTCTCCCACCTTTGCTCGTAGACTTCGGGCATTCGCATAAAAGCAATTATACACGGAATGCCCCAGGATGGGCTGCTTATTCGCTCCTTTGTCCCCGCATCCTCTCATTGTGCCAGTGCCAAACTGTCTATCACATCCCATCTCCCTACCTTTCCCAATTTCTTCTCCTACCCTGCCTTTGTCTTGTTGTTCTCTAACCTCCCCATCCTCATCCCATAGGGATGAGGAGTCCCGAACCGGATGCCCCTCGGCTCCTGTCGGCCTTCCCCCAGGGATCAGTTTAAAAGCTGCTCTGCCACCTTTTTAATGTTATGCGCCAGCAGTCTGGTTCCATTCTGGTTCAAATGGAGCCCGTCCCTCTTGTACAGGCCCCGCTTGTCCCAAAACGTTCCCCAGTGCCTAACGAATCTAAACCCCTCCTCCCTACACCACCGTCTCATCCACGCATTGAGACCCCTGATCTCCGCCTGCCTAGCTGGCCCTGCGCGTGGAACAGGTAGCACTTCAGAGAACGCTACCTTTGAGGTCCTGGCTTTCAGCTTCCTGCCTAAAAGCCTAAATTTGGCCTCCAGGACCTCCCAGCTACACTTGCCCACGTCGTTGGTGCCGACATGCACCACAGCCGCTACCTCTCCCCCAGCACTGTCTACCAGCCTGTCTAGACGAGAAGTGATGTCCGCAACCTTCGCACCAGGCAGGCAAGTCACCATGCGGTCCTCACATCCGTTGCAAACCCCCCTCTCTATGTTTCTAATAATCGAATCCCCCACTACAAGAAGCCCCTGACCCCCCTCCCGCCGAGGAGTATCCCGAGTGCGCTCGGATACGGGCCCATCCCCTGGAGAAGGGATCCCCCCTAGGGGATTGTTTCCCTCCTCTCCAGGATGACGTCCTCCAGTCCCGAGACTTCCCACCCGGGCAGCCGAGGAGCTGCACGCCTGAGGTTGGGACGAAGCCTGATCGTCCCCAGAAGTCTCCCCACGGTCCTCCTCTGGCTGCCTGCGCTTCTCCAGGTCGGCCACCAAGGCTTCAAGGGAGCGGACGCGTTCCCTGAGAGCCTGGAGCTCCTTGCACCGAGGACACACCCATGACTTATGCCCCAGAGGCATATAATCATACATGTGGCACTCGATGCAGAACACTGGATAGCCCCCACCCTGCTGCTGGCTGTCTGACTGCATAGCTTTTTTGTTGTTGTTGTTGTTGTTTTATTTAGGGGTCCTTTTAAAAACCGTACACTGGATAGCAGCCCTTTTCTCTAGGGAAGAGGAAGGGCAGTGTCTGGGGCCCTGGCCTCCTCGCCCTGCTGCTGAACTCGCCCAGATGCTAAACTCTTGTGCCTTACCTGGCACTTGGTTCCCAGAGGCCACACGCGTCTGCAGAGAGCCTCACGCGATGGCCCGCCTAGCTTTATACTCCTGGCTGGCTCCTCCCCCCTCCTTCCTTCCTGATTGAAAGGGGGCTGGCCTTCCCAGGTGAGTTTACAAAAGCTCAGGAAGGCAAATGGCTGCTGATGGGCGTGACCTACTCTGCAGGCTCCTGAATGGACTGCTTGGATTAGCCTAATGGGGCTCTTACTGGGTTGGGAATTGGCCCTTCCTAGGTCCTTTCCCTCCTAGTTCTGCTCTCTTAGGCTGGACTGTTTTTGTAACCTCAAGCTAGTTTTTATTTGGGTTTGTTTAATTATTTATTGCTCTCTAGATCCTGTGTCCCAATTTACTGACCTGTTTAGGTTATGTTCCAACTTAGATTAGGTTTAACCTGGGTTAAGTATAGGTTTAATTTAAACAAGTAGAAAACCTGCTTTTCACTTTATCCTCCTCCCTTCCTTCAATTAAGTGCTACCTTAGGTGCAGCTAACTTTCAATTTTGATTTAAATGCCTGACCCTTGGGCACTTACTCACGAGTAGGACGCTGCTCTTACTCACGAGTAGGACTTTGCTCCTGCTCAGAGTAGCCCTATGTACCTCCCTTAGGTGCTAACTTTCAATTTTGATTTAAGGTTGCTTTAAAGGTAAGGTTAAGGTTAGAAGACAGGGAGTTAGAAAGACAAAGCGTTAGAATGAGTACACTTACCTCCTCCTCCTGCTCCTGCTCCTGCTCCTCCTCCTCTCCTTCTCCAAAACTCAGAGGTCTCCTTGCCTTCTCCTCGCCCAGATGCTAAACTCTTGTGCCTTACCTGGCACTTAGTTCCCAGAGGCACTTGGTTCCCAGAGGCCACACGCGTCTGCAGAGTATATGCATCTGTATGTATAGTGCATACACATGATCTAAAACAGTCAAACTAAAAGGAAAAGGGAGAAAAGAAAACTAAAGAAAGGGCCTGTCACACTTTTGCTGTGATTTCCAGCAGTGGCGTAGTTCCAGTGGGGCTGTTCTTATGTAGCTAGAGGGGGTGCCAAGCCCTAAGTTTTGCAGGAAGCCTCACATGCAGCATGCAAGTGGTCCCTCCCCTTCGGAGCCATTCTGGGAAGCGGGTGTAAAATGGAGTCATTTGCTCTGAAGGGGAGGGGCTGCTTGTATGCCACAGTGAGGTTCCCTGCAAAACTTAGTGCTTTGCACCCCTCTAGCTATGCCACTGATTCCCAGCCATGGAATCCTATTGCTTAGTACAGTTCCAGCCTTTTTATACATGGATTTGACTCAACACAAATGGCCCCTGCAAATGAGAAGGAATGTACTGATCCCTGGAGAAGGGAAAAAATGCACCTCTTTAAAATCACAGTTTAAAAACTGCTTTTTACTGTTGCAGAGAGACAGTCATGCAAGTGATTACAGGTATAACCTAATTATCCACAGATTTTTCTATCTCAAAGCTGATGAGAAGGGCCCTTTAAATTAAAGGAAAACAGATGTTTAATAATGCCAGAGACGGCAGCTGGCCGACCATCCATCAATCATTCTCTCTGCAGGCTTCACTTCTCTCTCCCCCTGAGCATGTGAAAGAAGGCTAAATGGCAGTGATTATCACCTTCTCCATTCTTTCCCCCTTGCTGGGTGAAGGGAGAGATTGCTGCCTCCTAGTGAAGCCTAAGCTCCTTGAGAGAGACTGATTGTGTGCATTACAAAGGTCATAAAGATTGTTTTTAAATCACCAGAGCAGAGAGACTTTGTTTTTTAAATTGATTTGCTATAGTGCATTTTTTGCCATCCACAGAGTTCTTGGAACGGAACCCTCAGGAATAATGAGACTCAACCTGTACAGTACTACTCAATTTTGTAAAGCTGCCTGCTTTACTTTTGCCTTGCCTTATGCAATTTTTATCAGCGTACATTTATACAGCACCAGCAGTGTACACAGAGTGTTGTAGATGAAGCTCCAAGAACTTATAATAAAAGACCGGCAGTGCAATTTGTGGATGTGAAATACTTTTTGAAAACATTCTCAGGATCTATTTGCTGGGAAGGGAAGCTGTTACATACCCCATACCTACCTGGACACTGGAGTTTCAGGTGGTGGTCTGATATTTATCTAGAACTGTGCAAAATCCTGAACAACAGAAAATGTAAGTGGTAGCATTTTCATAAGGCAAGGGTATTTTTAAATAGCATTGGGAAGGAGAAGAGATTAGGGTTAGGGTGAGCACTGGAGGTGGTCATAACCCTAACTCAGGACCTAAAGTATGTCCATAATGACCAGTACTGTATTTCTAATGCCAGAGACCACTATGTTTCAAAGAAGCAAAGCTGTTTGCTGGCAGTGCTACTGACAATTTCAGATACGTACTGCAATGCTATAACAATCAAGAAAACTGGATATCTGGTAGTCAAAAGAGACAGAAGGAACATAATGGAGGGCCTGGAAGATAAGAGTTTTTCAGAATTTTAAAAAAGCAACCTAACAGCTTCGTAAGGAAATATCCTTCTCTACGCTGCCAACTAATACTGTGCAGAAAGTGGCATTGTTTGTTCATCAGTATAAGAGGGTGTTTTGTTTGTATAGTCCACCTCTCACCTTGGACAAAAGTACTTCACGCAAAAGCTGTTCTAATAGAAAAAGTGTACTAGGAAGCATGTTTTTGTGCTAGCTGCAATTTAAAAAACAACAACAGAGGGTTTCTGTTCCTCCACTGTAAAATGACACTGCATTTTTAGCTCACAAACCAATGGGAGGGTCTTCAAACCGCAGCATTTTATATCAAGGTAGTCTATTCGACTCAGCCTTCAGGACTGCTCCCAAGTTACTGACAAAGGTACAATACTAACCCACTTTCCAGTACTGACATAAGGGCAATGCAGCTCTGAGGTAAGGGAACAAACATTCCCTTACTTTGAGGAGGTCTCTGTGAGTGCCACCCAACTGCAGGATGACCCACACATTCCATTGGCTCAGTTATGCCAGTACTGGAAAGTTGGTTAGGATTTGGGCCAAAGTCACAGAGGATTCTGAATTGCAGCTCTCAGATAGTTTGTCCTCTGTGCATTTAAAGATTCCAACCCTAGCCAAGGGTGAAATAAGATTCTGCTTTGGGCCTAACACAATTACTCACAAGCACATGTAACAGAGCCCTGATGGTCATTTTAAAAGGGAAAAAAAAAGGCAGCTTTGGGAGGGGGTGATTTGAATGAAGAAGCCAGAGGGAAATGTTGAATTTGTTTCTCAGTCACCACTTTGCTGCAAATAATCCCCAGTCACGTTCACCAGTGGAGTTTCAAATATGCAGCCAGCTATTCTGGCCTGAACTCTTCATTTATTTCATCCTTCTCTCCCCTGTTCTGTCCCTAGATCCTGTTCTTTCTACCACTCAAGGAGAGTAACAGAATAACATAAGACAAAATAAAACACTAAAAATAGCATAAGACAGAATCCTCGAAGAGGGTGGAGTCTGTCAGCATTTCACTATCTCCTCCATCCACTCCTCAGAAGAATCTATTCCTTCTTCCCATGCAAACTGAGGAGCCATATTCACCGGGGGGCAGAGGATGGGCAGATTATCTTCTGAGTTCGAGAGATGTTGTGAGGTGCTCCACCATCCATTTGATTAGGTTCTGTTCTGAGGTACCAGGTGCTGCCAGGTTCTTCCCCTAATTAGCAGGTGTATCCCACTAGACTTCAATCCTTATTTGTCACACACGCACCTCTTGTCCCAGTGGTGGCAGTGCAAGGTTGCAGGAGGTCTTTGGAGAAAAACCTGCCCTGTGGTCCCCCTGGCCCCTCACAATACATTGGGCACTGCAACTACCTCTAGTAAGGAAGGTTCAAGAATTGGCCTGGAGAAATAGGCTCTGTGATGGCATGGACCTCAGCCAGTGCTCGACCTGGCCATTCCCTGACTCGCAGGCTTCCCTCCTGTATCTCTTGGTCTGTTGACCTGGCAACTTTACTCTGCTGAAAGCTGGAGTACTTTTAAAGAATTTTTTAGGTTGTCCCTTGGTATTGTGTAAGTCAGTGATTTTCAAAGTGGGCGCTAGCGCCCCCCCAGGGGGTGTTGGAAAGATCCAAGGGGGCGTTGAAAGTAAAATGGGCGTTAGGGGGGCGATGGGGACAAGTGGGCGATAGGGGGGCAGTGACAGGTCAGGGCAGGTGAAAAACGCTGGCCGCCACCAAAAAAAAGGGGTTCCAGGCAGCCAGCATTTGAATTTGGCACGCTTTGTCCTTGCGCGCCTCTGATTTGTTTTTCTCTGCCTGGAGTCAATGAGCGGGAGAAGGAGGCTCCTCCCCCCTCACCGCTCAGAGCGCTCCAGACTTCTGAGGCAACAGCCTCGTGAGTGCTCTTCCCCTGCGCCGCTTTGCCGCCTGCCTCCCTGCTTGTGTGGCCACAGCCTCAACGCTGGTCGTGGTGCCTGCCTGCTGCCTGTGTGGCCACAGCTGCTTGCCTGTGCCGTGTGCCTGCCATCGCCACCACAGCCTCTGCAGCGGCGTTGTGCTGCCTGCGTGCCTGCCTGCCTGGGACCAACACAGCTCAGCAGCAGCCTTCTCCATTGATATCCAGGTAAAAGAGGAGAAGGAAGTATGTGCGTGCAATCCTGAGGCTGTCTACTCAGAAGTAAGTTCCATTATATTCAATGGGACTTACTCCCAAGAAAGTGTCTTAAGGATTGCAGCTTCAATACATTACAAACATTACTCATCCTACTTGTGTCTACTCATAAGTAAGGTCCATTACTCAGTTGGGCTCGCCCCCAGTCCAGCAATCTCCCCCTCCCAACCCCCCCTGCACCTGCAGCCTCTGTCTCCCAGTCTGAGCCCCATCCCAGTTGTGTCTACTCAGAAGTAAGCCCCCTGAAATGAAGTGGCTTGGATTGCAGCCTAACTAGTCTTGCCCCCCCCAACCCCTCTGGACCTGCCTTAACTGCCCCAAAGAAAATCCCGTCATGCATGCACCCCCCCCCGCCCCAAGATAAAAAATATATGCAATATATTTATACATATTTATTTATAAATTTATACATATACAAGATGGTTGATGCTGGATGCAAAAAGGTTGGTTGCAAAGTTTGCTGCAAGTAGTGGTGTGTGATTTGCACAGGTGTTTCTTGACTTGGCCTGCTGGAGACTTCTGCAGACTCTGCAGAGAAGGTTGGTTGCAAAGTTTGCTGCAAATAGTGAGTGCATGCTTTGCAAAGAATTTGCATATTCTTGTTCCAGAATAAAATATGGCTCCAACACAGCAAACAAAAAAGAAGTGTAGGCAATACAGTGTGGAATATCTGAAACATGAATTTGTACCAGCACCAAATAACAAGCAGCAACCAATGTGCCTACTGTGTGAGGGAGTTTTTTCAAATGAAGCCATGAAACCTTCCAGGCTCCTACAACATTTGAAGAAAATGCACTCTGATAAAGCAGACAAAAACTTAGCATATTTTCAGTCACTTCGGGAACAATTACAGAAAAGGAAAAATATTGTAAATATGTTTGCTAGCACTTCACAGCAATCCAGTGATGGTTTGCGTGCATCATACAACATCTCATTGCTAATTGCTAGATCTGGTAAGCCTCATACAATTGGGGAACAGCTTATTCTGCCAGCAGTCAGTGAGGTTCTGCGCACAGTTCTACACAAGTCACCCGAACAAATTATTAAAGCTATTCCTCTCAGTGATAACTCTGTTCAAAGAAGAGTGGATGAAATGGCTGAAAATATTGAAGACACATTGTGCAACATGCTTAGAACAATAGAATTTGGTTTACAATTAGATGAGTCCATTCTTCCAGGCAATCAATCTTTGCTTCTTGCTTATGTTCATTTTGTCAAAGATGAAAGTTTGGTTCAAGAGCTGTTATTTGCAAGACAACTAGAAACAGATACAAAAGGGGAGTCAGTATTTCGTGTTGTTGAGACTTTTTTCAAGGAGAAAGATATCCCGCTTACTAACATTCTTGCTTGTGCAACAGATGGGGCACCTGTGATGACAGGTCGTTACCGTGGCTTCATCAGTTTCTTGAAAAAAGCTGTACCTGGTGTGTTTACAGTCCACTGTAATTCACAGGCAACATTTGGTCGCAAAAATCCTAAGCAGTCGACTTCACGAATCATTAAACACTATTATCAAAGCGATAAATAAAATTAAGGCACATGCTCTCAATTCTCGATTGTTTCGACAGCTCTGCATTGAGAACGATGAAGATTTTGAACATTTGTTGTTGCACACAGAAGTTAGATGGCTGTCAAAGGGAAACTGCCTGAGACGTTTCTATTCAGTTTTTGGAACAGTTGTTGAATTCTTCCAAGACTCCAATCCTGTTCTCTCTGATGAACTAAGAAACATCAAGCATGATACCGCCTACTTGTCTGATGTATTCACAAAGTTTAACGAAGTTAATCTGCAACTGCAAGGAAATGAGATTAGCCTTATCAAAGTCAAATCTGTTCTCTCCACGTTTCGCTCGAAGTTACAGTTGTTCAGACGTAACATAGCCCATCGTGAGCTCTTTCAGTTTCCGAGCCTCTCTGAATTGGAGAAGGAGAAGAGCATACCAGACGATAACCTACAAGTGTATTGTGCACACCTGGATGAGTTGCACAGAGACATGTCTGATAGATTTCAGGATCTTTTTTTGCTTCAGATACCAGACTGGGTGATAAATCCATTCCTAGATATTGGCAATGATGAAACAGGAATGGTAGAGGAAGAACTTATTTCACTCCAAAATGACATTGAGCTCAGGCCAAAGTTCAAACAGTCATATCAAGACTTTTGGTTACAAAAAAAATTTTTTGACCAATACCCTGCACTGTGGAACAAAGTTAAGATGTACTTCATTGCTTTCCCTACATCATATTTAGTGGAGCGAGGCTTCAGTGCAGTCGCCTACCTACTTTCCAAGCAAAGAAACAGACTGAACATTATTGAACGTGGGGATCTAAGACTTTTCCTTAGTTCCTTCCAGCCAGATGTTGATAAGCTGATATCCCTACACCAAATACATCCATCCCATTAAACTTGTGAAGACAATGTAGTTGCAGAAGAGATGCAAATTTAGCTTTTTAAAAATGTTATTTATTAAAAATGTTAAATGTTATATATTTAACTTTAAATACTGTTTACTAGATTTATTTGTCAAATACATACGCTTTTTTTATAGTGTTGTATTACTTGTTTTGAATTTGCAGTAGACTATTAAGCAAAGAGGTGGGGGGGGCGCTAGGAATTTTTCCTGGGCCTCAAGGGGGCGTTAGCCCGAAAAGGTTTGGGAACCACTGGTGTAAGTCAAGGTGCATGGTAATGCCTCAAAAGGTACAATGACTTTTCTATTATTGCTGTTCCTCATTTTCCTAAAGAAAAGGTTTATGCCACTATAGCAGCCTGGAATTCTAAGGCTTGGACAGTTGAAGAGTGCAGCAGGGTCAGCTCTGATGGTACTTGCGTGAGACTCAGCCGGAACTTCCAGGAGATATGATGAATCTAATCTCTTCACCAAGGAGATCTACAGTGCCTTGGCTCATTTAAGTTCATGCTATTTCCAAATAGTTTCTCCAAACAAGAAGTGACTCTGCAAATTGATATCAAACCAAACAGTTGACTAAAAAACATTTAGGTTACATTCTGTAGTAACTGCTATGCTAGCAATGATCATGACTTTGTTAAGCAATGTAGGCCAATACTATCATTTCTGGAAGTGAACAACAGCCTATTGTCTAACTCAATTTACAGTATTCATATCTACAATTTTGCTTTGCTATACACAATACTATGAATGATCACGTTCTTAAGCCATTATTTTTCCCCCTTTTTTCCAGAAAGACAATCTTGAAACCACTATTTATTAGTTGCCAAGAATTTACTTTCTCAGAGCCCAATCCTATCCAGTCTTCCAGTGCCGGTGCAGCCGTGCCAATGGGGCATGCACTGCATCCTGTGTCGGGGAGGCAGTCACAGAGGCCTCCTCAAAGTATGGGAACATTTGTTCCCTTACTTTGGGGCTACACTGGTGCTGGAAAGTTGGATGGAATTGGGCCCTTAACTGTCCCAAGGAATGTACTTCCTTTTTTATTATAAATATTCCAGATAAATTTCCCAAAACATCTTTCAGAGATAAGAACCAACTATTGCCGTTCAGAGATTGTCACAATTGCCTTACCACCTGGCAAACGTTCTTTTTGCCAGGAATAAAACTCTCATCCTCATACACAGAAATAGGGCCACATAATAGCCAGAAAAAGCAAAAGAAACCTGAAACAGAGAATGCAATTACACCATGTGTCTTCAGAGCCTGACGGCTGCTTCTCCTCTGAAGATCAGGATACAACCTTTTTTTTTTTTACTATCCCTTTTCCCCTCAAGCCCTCTGCTTTTTCCTCCAAGAGAGACTGCAAGATTAACCAAAATAAATAAAAGAATTTGCTCAGGGAAAAGTGTGGCAGACCACTCACTATAGGATTAAACCAAGGAAACACAAAATGCATGCCTATCCTCAAGAGACTTACACACTGCCCCAGCACCTGGGGCAGTGACATCATGATGTCACTAGACATTGTATCACATGACATCACTTCCGGGTTCTCCCCAGAGGAGAGGCACTTGCTGCAGCGGCTTTGTGCCCCCATTTCTTTCTCCTGTAGAGGCTCCCCTTGAAGGGGAAGTCACTGCAGCAATAGCCCTCCTCCAAGAACCAGCACCTCCTCCATAACTAGGGCGAAGTCTGAGGGGCAGTCATGCACGCCCCGTGGCAGTGTCCAGGGCAGGTGCCCTCAAGCTCTGCCCGACTTACCGCACTGCCTATCCTATATGATTCTATTTTGCTGGTTTCCAAAATGGGGCTTGGACACCACAAAAAAAAAAAAAAAATTACAGTTGCCATGTCAAACAAGTGTGAAGTACCAGAGAGTTCAAATTTAGGAATCCAGCAGTAGGGCTCAAGCACCTGACTTTCTCCACCACTAGGGAGGCTTTAAGGCAAGGGAAGCTATTGGCCTTACCCAGGGATGTTTGACTGGAGACACTGCTTGGGGTCCACCACTGCTGCCTCTGTCACAGCACACTAAAAAGGTAGCCCCTTACCATGTTCTATTGTGCGGTTTTCTCAAACCTAGCAGTGCAGTTTTATTGAAAGGGACCACCTGAACGAAGGAACTCCACTTCATTTGCATCGTCCCTTTAAAAGAAATGGAAGTCTCACACATTTGGATTTTTGAAATCTGCACAATGGAACAAACGGGAAGCGGACCAATATGGCTCACATCCACAGTGGGTTGGGGGGAGGTGGCAGCAGTATAGGAGTGAAGAGCTCCCTGAATTTCCCACCCCATAACCCCCCCCCCGCCACATTCGACTGATGTATGCTGCATCATTCACTTTGTGGCTGGAGCAGCCATAGCTTTATCTTTGTTATGCTATAGCATCACCCAAATAATGGTCAGAGTGGGTACGATAGCTCTTCTGTCCAACATCCTGACTCATCCTTTGTTGAGGTTGCTCCATCCATTGCTTCAGATTTAGCTCCTCAGCCTAAATAACTCATCAATAAGTGCAACAGTGCGAAAGTCCCGTGTCTTGTCCTGCCGTTCCCAACTTTGTCCGCCAGTTTATCTGGAATCAAACTTTGGCCAGTTCTGATGACATACCTGCCTCTGGCCTGTTGAATCCTGATCTCCTCCTGGAACATGATTGTGACTGCATATCTGCCTCTGGCCCCTCTGACCGCCACTTGCTGCTCTGACCCTTTGCCTGCTGGCTGACCTCTTATTGCTGTTTTTCTCTGTCCCCCTGGATTTTTGCTGGCTGTTCTGGACCTGGACTTTGGCCTAACCTGGATCACATATTTGCACTCTAAATAAGCACTTGAGGGCCTGATCCCTTAGAGCTCTAAGAGTAGTTTAGGATCATCACAGTATCTTACAAGTTAATTTTGCATTTCACAGCATTTTGGAGTCTCCAGCTGTGCAAAGCTTCAAACTTGGCGCTTTTTCAGTGCTTGGCCAGAATCCTGCTTCATTGGTCACTATCTCCCCTCTGTGACCCAGGTGCCTTCCCTGAATCCAAGACTCTTCAGTAAGTGATTGCTGAGCTCCAGCTTCCTCTTTTGTGATTAACCATTTCCCCTGTATCACTTCCCCTTCGTCTGCGGCCTTTTGCATCCTGTGTGTTGCAACTAGACCATACCTGATGCCGATCACTATCAACCACTATTTTGTTTCCTTCTCTACTTCCTGCCTTAAAGTACTGGCCCTGTTCTGATTATCCATGTGTCCTCTGGCCACTAGATGTTCAAGCCAACTACTAGACTATGACTTTGCCCAGTTTGCCCAATTGGTTTATATTGTTAAGACATTGAATTGTGCTAAGCCTGAACATGCCAAGAAATACTGATTCCCACTTGTGTAGTACTTCCTGAGAACTAGTGTTGTGTAGTTTTTAGTTTACAGGTCCCCACTCAAGCCCTGTTTAATTATTCCCCCCATGTATTCCTATGCATGAGGGCTTCTTGGTAGTATGCCTGGTTTAACCCCATCTTCGCTGGTGACGTGCTGGTGAAACCCTGCTCCCCCTGCAATGAATATTTGCCTGTAGGAACAAACACCAATCCCTGACAGAGGAGGACTTTGTCAGTGTGTCACCAACAGTGGCAGTCCAATCCAGGGAGTTAGAGGAAAAGGGAAGTAAGCTGACAGAGATGAGCACCACCCACAAATCTACCCCTGAGGCAACCACTTCAGTTGGCCTCAATGGATGAGCCAGCCCTAGGTGCAAGGTTAAACTATTTCAACTCCCACAAAACCCTGACACATGCAGGAATGGGGGGGGGGGTTCCGTTCTGAACAGGGCTTTAGCTATCACCTTGGGCCTGAAATCATCTTTCACCATAACTGACCTTGCAGTACTGCAGTGAGGATACCAGAGGGGGATAAGAAGCTTGTGTGCTATCCTATGCTCCTTAGAGGAAGGGCAGGAAATAAACCACTTTTGAAATGTCTTTCCAGGATTGAAACCCTGTACAATGTAGTTTTTGTAGTTCAGCCCCTATGATTTCTCTGCAGAAAATACTGCAGATTTAGTTTAGTAGTATCTAAGTAGAACTACTGAATTGCACAGTATTCTTGAATTGACATTATTCCTTTGTCTCTCCAGTTTGTGTGAATTCAGGAACAATTTGTACCTATGCCTGCCCAAGGTCAGGAATAGCCAATGAGAAGATAAAGCACTCATTGAAAAAAGATGTATTTATTGTTCTTCTAAATTGAGCTGATTGCAAACAGCCACAGTGCCAGGCAGGGCAAAGAAATACCAAGCAGCCACACCCCTGGGGATTTCCCCATTGATTGGAGCAGAAGTCATGCAGGAAAGTGTATTCATGGCAATAAGTTTGCACAACTTTTATACAGAAAATATCCTCCTCCCCTCAGCCCCACTTTTGTCCTCTCTTACCCTTGGGAGTCTATTTGCAGACTTTGCTATCATATGGCACTAATTTTATTTGTGTGATACACAAGAAGTCACTAAATAACAGGAAAAAAAGTTCTGTCTGAACTTTGATTTGCAGATTGAAAAATAAATTTAAATGGTTAAATTCACAAAACCAACTCAAAGATTACAGGTAAAACAAAAACCCCAATTCTTAATTTTCCATTTTGCTTTTTTGAAAAGTTAAATAATGAATAGATTTTCCTGTAATTTGAACTGTTAATTAATGGGTTTTTTGCTTTCATCTGGACCAGGGGTGCCCAAACCCCAGCCCGGGGGCCACTTGCGGCCCTCAAGGCCTCTCAATGTGGCCCTCAGGGCCTCTCAATGTGGCCCTCCTGAGCTGGCACAGGTCCAAGGAGACCCATTGGGACTATGGTGGCTTACCAGGGGGTAAGGGGAAGAATTTCCTGTTGTCTCTGGCTGAGCCAATTCTGGCTCCAATCTTACGCTGGATACAGTGCAGGAATCCTGGCCTGCCTGTTCCAGTGCAAGATAGGATCACATTATAAAGTGCTTGTAAAGTTCTATAGGCAGATCAGGCAGAGATAGGATGTTTTGCTTTATCCTGGCACTTCCAGAAACAGACTTTCCTGTAATTTGAGCTATTTATTTACACTCTAAAATATTGTTTTGTACTTTCTTTGCATCCCCTTCTCCAAGTACAGTTGTGGGAAATTCAAAGCAGCCTTAACCAGGTAGCTTTCTTTTAGAGCAAGGGTGCCCAAACGCCGGCCCTGGGGCCACTTGCAGCCCTCGAGGCCTCTCAATGTGGCCCTCAGGAGTCCCCAATGAGTCTCCAATGAGTCTCTGGCCCTCCAGAGATTTGTTGAAGCCCGCATTGGCCCGACGCAACTGCTCTCAGCGTGAGGGTGACTGTTTGACCTCTCGCGTGAGCTGTGGGATGAGGGCTCCCTCCACTGCTTGTTGTTTCATGTCTGTAATGCAGTAGCAGCAGCAAAGGAAAAGCCAGCCTTGCTTTGAGCAAGGCCTTTTATAGGCCTTTTATAGCAAGGCCTTTTATAGTTCATCTTTAATATATTCATTTATGTAAACATATGTAAATTTATTCAAATTTAAAATGTAAATTAATTCTTTTTTTCCCCCAGCCCCCGACACAGTGTCAGAGAGATGATGTGGCCCTCCTGCTAAAAACTTTGTACATCCCTGCTTTAGAGGAAATAAGGTGGAGACTAGTGGTGTCTTTGTTATAACTGCTTTATTTACAAATGTACAGAATGACAGGTACATAGATACTACTTAAACATGGGTACAGAAACAAGCACGAAGGTAGGTTCCAAACTGGCAGAATGGGCAGCAAAATGTCAGATGCGTTTCAATGTAAATAAGTGTAAAGTCATGCACATTGGGGCAAAAAATCAAAACTTCACATACAGGCTAATGGGTTCTGAGCTGCCTGTGACAGATCTTGGGGTGGTGGTGGACAGGTCGATGAAAGTGTCGACCCAATGTGCAGCGGCAGTGAAGAAGGCCAATTCTATGCTTGGGATCATTAGAAAAGGTATTGAGAACAAAACAGCTAATATATAATGCCGTTGTACAAATTGATGGTAAGGCCACACCTGGAGTATTGTGTCCAGTTCTGGTCGCCACATCTCAAAAAGGATATAGTGGAAATGGAAAAGGTGCAAAGGAGAGCGACTAAGACGATTCCTGGGCTGGGGCACCTTCCTTATGAGGAAAGGCTTTGGCATTTGGGCCTCTTCAGTCTAGAAAAGAGATGCCTGAGGGGGGACATGATTGAGACATACAAAATTATGCATGGGAAGGATAGTGTGGATAGAGAGATGCTCTTTGCACTCTCACATAATACCAGAACCAGGGGACATCCACTAAAATTGAGTGTTGGGAGATTTAGGACAAAAGAAAATATTTCTTTACTCAGCGTGTGGTTGGTCTGTGGAACTCCTTGCCACAGGATGTGGTAATGGCATCTGGCCTGGATGCCTTTAAAAGGGGATTGGACAAGTTTCTAGAGGAAAAATCCATTATGGGTTACAAGCCATGATGTGTATGTACAACCTCTTGATTTTAGAAATGAGCTATATCAGATGCAAGGGAGGGCACCAGGATGCAGGTCTCTTGTTATCTGGTGTGCTCCCTGGGGCATTTGGTGGGCTGCTGTGAGATACAGGAAGCTGGATGAATGGGCCCATGGCCTGATCCAGTGGGGCTGTTCTTATGTTCTACTAACAAAGCAGCATCCATTCATTCAGAGCTGAATTTAGAAGCAGGCAATCATCTGGGTGGGGGGGGAGTGCTGTAATTGCAATTGTTCTTAAAATTAAACATTTCAATAAGAATAGAGAAAACAACTTTGCTTTTATTTGCTAACATAAATATAGATTTACAGATCCACGTTTGCAAATTTATAAATGTATGTGATAGGGATACATTGAACATGAGAATGCATCAGAGTCATGAAAGGGGCTACAAATGCAATAAAAAAATTAAGATAGTCAAAGAATGAAAGAATTGAAATGTTGCTATATGGTCTACAGTCAGGTGTACTGTACATTGATTTGAGATGAATGAGCTTGATAACAATATGCCCAGCTCACAATATGGAAATATCCCAAGATGCCCAGTTCACCCATAAAGCTCTTCCCTGACCAAAAAAGCTATCCCTCTCAGAGAACCAGTTAACTGTGATATGAGCCTCCAAGGGTGAACAGAAAGGTCCTAGACAAGGGCAATCAACAAACGAGGATAAAAAGGTTAGGGTAAAAGGGATGAGTCAGAGTGCCAGAGCCCCTCTAAGGGATATCTCTGTAAACAAACTGCTGATGTGTATTGAATTGCCATCCTCAGATCAACATCCTGTACTGATAACATGCCAAATGTTGTTTTGGGCGTCTGCCTGTATGTTATTTTTCCCTATAAAACCTGCATGATTGTAATGCTTCGGGGTCCTCCAAGTGTGTGGAGGTCCCGTTTGCAAACAGTAAACGTTAAGAAGTTCTTTGAATTCTCCTGTCGCCTGTTTGATTGCCTCTCCAAAATCCAAAGAATCGTGTGTGTGTGTTCGTTCGGGGTCAAGCTCTCTTAAGTTTGGTTTAGAATAAATTGAAAGTTATCCAAGATCTTCTGAAAACATTTGGAAGATCTCAGATTATTTCATCAAAGCAATCAGGCACCCTGAAAAATGACCCATCACCTATTCAATCTAATGTAGCAAACTCAGGTTGCGATCCTATTCACACTCACTGGGGAGAGCCAGCCCAATCCTATCCCTGGCAGTTTCACCGGGTGCAGTAGCACCAAATGGCTACAGCTGCAACCAGCTGCAACCCTCCATGCAGTGCTGAGGGCCAGAGCTGACTCCCTTCTCACCAGGAGCCATGACACCCATTGCCAGTGCTGGACCTCAGTGCCTGCACTAGGGCCGAATAGAATTGGGCCCTAAGTCCCACTGAATTCAGTGAGACTTAGAACGCAATCCTGATGGGCTTGTAATGGCCTACCACCAGCGTTCACTGTTACAATCATGCTGTAAGGCAAGCCTGTGACAGTTAGCACCACCAGCATCGGAGCTGGCCCAGCACGAGCCTGTGCTGGACCAGTGTTGGTAAGAGGCCAGCTGGACATTGGTCTGCACTCCGGGTGAGCACTGGGTGGCAGAGAGGTGAGTCGGAATGTGGGGGGAGACTTTCTGAGGCAGGGAGAAAGTGGGGGAAAGGCGTGGCGGAGAGGGAGAGGAGCAGGAGAGATCCATAGCCCCGTGTCAGACCTCCCAGCCCAACATGGGGCTGCTTTACTCTATGCCAGCTAAATAGCTCACGCAGAGTCAAGTAGCCCCATTGTGGGTCTTCTTACCTTACCCAGGGGAAGGGGATGAAAGTCCCCTTCCTCCGAGGAGGCGCTGGGAGCTGGCAGTGGCTACCTGGCGTTCACTTTGTGCCGCTGCAGCTCCGGGCACTGAGCAGCTAAGGATTGGGCTGTTAAACTCCCATCCTAAATTTTCCAATGTCTGGAGGAACAGCGGCACCAGAATGGTGACCGCTGTATCCTGCGGGCTCTGAGAAGCTGCCAAAGGTCTTCATAGACAAATAATGACAGACCCACAGGGTACTGACTTCTCTCCCCCCCATCCTCAGTTTTAGCTCCCACAGCATCTCACTCAGTGTCAATTCCAGTAAAGAAACCACAGAGTCATGACGCTGAAAACACATCTCAGGGTAGGTTATGTCCTAAATAGTTGAGAAGGTTCTTCTCAAGCTTCAAGAATTGGCATTTTAATATTGTGCCCCCAAACCAGAATGCTTTGAGCCAGAGTAGTGGTCAACTAACAAAGCATATGGACCACTGTGTGGTTTGCCTTTGAGGATCATACTGTATGATCATGATGAAGCATCAATAAATGCAGGGAGCAAATAAAGCCATCCATTTCTCAGCATTGTTGTGGAGATGGGTAGCTTTATTTCCAAGACCAAAGACCTTTATAATCTGCTCTGCTGAGAAATGGTTGTATAAACATGGGCAGATTAGGCTGATGAACTGAAATGGCATATTGGCGATCTGATTGGGAATTTATTCCTTCTGCTAATCATCAGGGGAAAAAACAAGATTTCTCAGGAAACACTATGCTTCCTTTCCCAGAAATGTTTGGAGAATTTTTGTCTCAGTAGTGCTGCACTTACCAGATTTGTTTCTTGAATTTGGCACTGACAACAGTTCATTCATTCATACTCACAATATAGAAAGGTCAGAAGGGAACTGTGGGTTTGGGAGTCCTCTGTTTTCCTTCTGATATTTATGGGGGGCATCATATTGCACTTGTGGGGAAAAACCAGTGGTTGGAAAGGCTAGCAGGGCTATTTATAATGCTAATTTAAAAAAGGAAGAAAAAAGGAAGAGATGAAGTCAGTAAAGAATATGTAATAAATTCATAATGAGGGGAAATCAGTAACAAATACAGTATGTAATATATTCATAATTCATCAGTAATCCTCTGTTGGGAGCAGAAGCTATCATGGGACAATTCAGAGATACTGTTCAAGGGGCCATTACTCAAATCCCCGGCTGGGATCAACAAAAGCAATGCAGTGATCTGATCCTGCAAAGTGGTAGTATTTAATTTAAAGGCACCCAGGAGCTCTGCATTGTCTGACCACACTGGTCAGGCTTGATTACCCCCTCCCCCAATTGCCACGAATCAGGTCTGAAAAAACATAGCAAAGGAAATGCAGAAAACACTGGAAATTGGCATTTTGGAAATGATTATGTCATCTGGATGTTCCATAAAAAGTGAGTGACAAAAGACTGCTGTTCCATTGAAAGGAGCCAGTATGGAAGCACCCTATGTCAAGTTCAAGAGGTGGCTGAAAAGTTCCTAGCCTAACAGAACACTGTTGGTCTGCATTTAGAATTTTCACCTGTGCCCCATATATAATAATATGTCAAAACCCTAATATATTTGTGTGCACAATATCATCACACAGCCCCCTTCTCAATGCTCATATAGTGGTCATATTGATACTACTGGTACATGTAATTCTCATACATAGCAAGTCCTCACTTAAAGTTGTTTCATTTAACATTGTTTTATTTTAAAGTTGGTCAGCAATTCTCAATCTTCTGAACTTTGTATCCTCCATGGTTACACATTTGTAGAGTTACTGGAAGCCACTTTCAGGTTGCGCCAGGCCCACAACCCACTTCCTTGGCCTTGTCACACCCCAGAATGCCTTGCGTAGTTATACAAGTGGGACATGACAAAGAGATCAGCAAGCTGGCCACTTGAGATAATTTTATTGAGCCCACCTACGGTAAAATTGGTTTTGTTATCAATCGGTCCACTTAAAGTGGCAGTTTCCAAGAACCTATTGACAACTTTAAGTGAGAACTTGCTGTGCATGCAAAACATTCAATCACATTCGATAACCAATGATAGTACTACCTCCTCCTTTCTCAGCTGCACCCCTCCCTACTAAACAGTACCATGCAAACAGGCTCTATGACCATAGTCAGTGGCCCCTAATGCAGTGGTTCTCAAACATTTTAGCACTGGGACCTACTTTTTAGAATGACAATCTGTCGGGACCCACCAGAAGTGATGTCATTAAATGTGGAAATGATATCATGGTCAGAAATGACATCATCAAGCAAGAAATTTTTTAACACTCCCCATATCACAAAATCAAATGAAATCAATTAAGTAAATTAAAACTTTACAATAAGTATGAATTTAAACATTTATTAAAATAAATAAAATAAAATAAACTAACCCTTCCAAGCAGTTGCTGATCTGTTTTTAAAAAATTCTCCAAATATCTCACAGGCTGCAATCCTATCCACACTTACCTGGGATTAAGCCCCATTGACTATTATTGTTAAAAACATATACAGATTAGACTGTTAAAAGTACAGATCTGTAACATTTCCACAAAAGCAGTAACATACCAGGGTAGCATCAAGTCTAATGTATTAAAAAATTAAATACACATTGAAATGAATGGGGAAACTGGCTCGTGACCCACCTAGTGGGTCCCAACCCACAGTTCAAGACACATTGTCCTGATGTATTCTCCAAATCTGGAATTCACAAACAGTTCTATCTGAGTGCAAGAGACACACTTTTTTCTTCTGAAACAAATCAGGAAATCTGCACTCACAAGAGTGATTAGGATTTTCAGGGATATGAGCAGAAATGAGGGACAAACCTTTGAACCAGACTGCCTTTTGGTCCTCTTTCAGCCTGCCCAGGGAACAGTGCTAGACTGTTGAAAAGCAGATCATGAGTTGCAGCTTCTCTGGCTTGTGGGTACCCCCTTTGTGCAGCTGAGCTGAGCACATGGGAGAGAATCTAGTTGCCTAGAGTGAAGGAGCAGATAGTCCCTGGCATATCAGAAACCC
Organism: Tiliqua scincoides; assembly: GCF_035046505.1. NCBI lineage: Eukaryota > Metazoa > Chordata > Lepidosauria > Squamata > Scincidae > Tiliqua > Tiliqua scincoides. The sequence goes on along the minus strand of NC_089822.1, from coordinate 22,934,652 downwards.
GATGGTAGGGCAATATTATTCTGTGCTTGTGGGCATTATTTCAGGAGTCTTTATTTCTACTGAGCCATTCAACCACAATTAAATCCGAGATGGCAGATGTGGGAAATGGAGACAACCATGGATTCACTACCATGCATGGAACCTTCAACTAAAATTACTATGAACCAGAGTTCATATGTAGTATACAGGACATTGGTATACCATGCAAATGCACTGAATCATGAGGCAATAGAATATTCCTCTCTATTTTCAATAGCCAGAGATATAAGTTCCATTCTCTGATTATATATTTGGGTGTCAAGCACTAGACAGAAGTATTGAAACTATCTCACCCCTGCTTCCCCCAAATGGGAGATGTCTGTAGAATACCAACTCTAGTCCTGGTTAGCTTTAACAATGCAACAACATTGACAGCTCGTGAAACAGCATCTCTTCAAGTGCCAACTGCCTAGACAGAAGGGAACAGAAACCACAAAGCTTAAAAATCTGCACTGACAAAATAACTCATGACTGTTGAAAGACAACTGGGGCTAATTCTCCTTGTGCAAGGGGTACCTGGCTTAGTTTCTGCTTGCAATATTAAAAGGTATATGTAGCTTAGACTGATGAAGACAGAGCCTAGGTAGCAGTTCCTAGGTAGCATTCCTCTTCCTTGAGCAGTAGCCCAGGAAATGACCAGAAGTCAATACCAAGAAAAGAGGTAACAAATGAAAGAGAGAGGATCGACCCTCTGTCCACAGACAGTGCAGCAAGGGTTGAAGGGGCTCCAAGTCTCTTTCACTTTGAAGAGCTGGCACAGCCTCAGGGAGCAGCCAGTCCCAGGAAGGGTGGAACCAGGAGGGGGAGGAGGTAGAACCAGTCAAGGCCAAGATAATATAAAGAGTGGCCAGGGATGATAAGGGACTGAGGGCTGGAAGAGAGCCTCCAGAACCCTAGGAGGCTGGAGAAAGCTCTGAAGTGGGTACTGCAGGAGCCTAAGACTCAGCCTTCCTAGAACCCCTGGCATTCCCTTGCAACCTTCCTTTAGAATGCATAGCAAGGGCTTCAGAAAGTGATGCCTTCCTTGCCTTTGAGATGCTGTTATGAGAACTGAGCTATGGTGAATCAGGGCAGGGCAAGATATAGGTGCCTTCTTTCAAGCTTTCTTTGCAGAGGTTGTGGTTGGGCCTGACACCAGGAATGACAGTTCTGCCTCTGAGGTGTGAAGCGAGTTTGCTGACAAGCTGACAACTCAGCTTCTCCTGACCCCACCACAAGGTTAAAGACAAGGGAGAGAAGTGAGCACTGGTTAGTGGAAGGGAAACTGTGCCTCTGAGATGTTTTCAAGCTTTCCTGTTACCTGAGCTCTGCAGCCAGCTTCAGCCCTGCAACTGCGGAAAGTCAAATCAGACTGGGCTGGCAGGTTGCTTGGAGGGGTCTGCATAATTGATACATTTGTCAGCTCAGGTGGGCGAGGATCAGGTCCATCTCACTGATCTGCAGAATGAAGGACAGACAACAATCCTCCTGGTTCTGCAGACAGTGGGTGGTCCTGGGCAGCATTCTAATGAATTTATGTGGGAGGTCCTATGCAGCCAGTCCTAGGCAGCCACCCTTTGATTACTACATTCTCTGCTAATCTGTCCGCGGCAGCCGCATTATCCTGAGTGAGGGAGTAGGGACACACCAGACTTCTTTGAAGTAGGTACAATTTACTATCACAGGTGAATCCCAGATGCGTTGCCAGCAGCCAGAAAACACTGGGGAAAGGGAGCATGAGATACTGTGAAATCTGTGTGTTGTGTGCATGGGATCAAGTGAAATGAGCTTCCAATTTTTATCAATGAAAGATTCTGCTCAAATGTTTGGAAAATTTTGTCTTGTGCATATAGAAGACCTGCAGGGCGGGGGAGGGGGAGGGAGATACCACAATATGGGGACAAAAATCCCCCAAGAAATTTCAGAGACACTGCTATCTGGACTTGGCTTCCTTTGGATGAGAGTCAGCATTGGTGGCTGGCAGTGTTTTCATAATATTTGCTTTACTTCCAAAGAAGAGCAGAAATGGAGGCAGGCAATTCTATAAGGCTGGTTGCTGATTCACTACCCCACACCAGTTTCCCAGGCTCTGTGTTTCCAAGGTGCCTTCAGCTAATGCTCAACCCTTTCTAACTGTAAACTCTCTCTCTCTCTCTCTCTCTCTCTGTGTGTGTGTCATATGTCTATATCCCTGCCCCTTCCCCTAAGTGGGGGGTCACCTACTTAAAGCTCTGAAAGATACTTTGTTCAAACATACAGAGAGATCACCAGCTCTATTTCTTCCATTAACTTTTTCATTAACTTTTTCACCATCCAACTGTCCTGGGCTACTTAGCTGGCAATCTGCCTTACCAAACGATGGTCAGTGAGTCCAGAAATCATCGCAATGTCCTAGATCAGGGGTCTCCAAACTATCAAATATCTGGTATGAAGTCAAGGGCTGGAAAAAAATTTTTTTAATATAAAATTTTAATAAATCTATTAAAGACGGAACTTGGCCCCCAGAACACCCCAGACCAGCCTCCCTGGGCCCCAGAACACCCTCCGGATGCAACCGGAGCACAGCTCTGGTTGTGTTCAGTCAAGTGGGCCAGAGGCTCTTAGAGGACTAGAGTCTGGCCGTTTGCCAGATAGAGGTTCACTGCAGGTCACATCTGGCCCCCCGGGTCAGGGTTTGGAGACGCATGTCCTAGATTAACATAGGCCAGTGTTATTCAAACTGTGAGGCGTGGCTCCTTAGGGAGGTGCCACGAACACACAAGGGAGGCGCGGGTTGTCTTCTCGCAGCGACACAGTCACACCACCGTCCCTGGGCAGAGCCCCTCTGTCTTCTGTGCTTTTTTTTAAAGCAGAAGAAACGGGGGTTGCTCAGCTGCTCCCTCCAAGAGGGACTGCAAGAGTGGCTGCTGCTGCCTGCCCTCTTCTCCCTCCTCTCTGAGGCTGCTGCCTTCTATGTCCTCTTCAACTCCAACCCTCCAGCTGGCAAATACCGAGTATGCTTGCTGACCATCAGAAAGAAACCCTCCTTGATCCTTGTCTGGTTGGTTTCTAGTTCCCAGCCTGGGATCACTTCTCATCAATGAAATCTTTCTTTTCAAACCCCTCCTTCTTCTACTCCCCCCTTTCAATCTCCAAACCTTCCCGCTTTCCTCCCTCTCCCAAAATAAAACGCTTCCTATTTTACCAGTCACCAGGGGTCTTAAAGTTGTTTCCATGCAGTTGGCAAAGGGGGAGGGGAGAGACAAGCACACACTTTACTTGGCCAGGAGCAGAAAAAGGGTACTGTTTTTAAAGTGATTTATTAATCTTGTTGTTTGACTGAAGAGGAGAGGCTGTATTTTTAAAGTGATGAATCTTGCTATTTGAAGGGAATACTTATTAGCCATTGATTAAGTGATTGCCAGCCCAATCCTATCCACTTTCTTGGGAGTAAGCCCCATTGAATCTAATGGGACTTACTTCTGAGTAGACATGCATAGGGTTCAGCTGTGCATCTCCTAGTATAGAAGACAAATCAGCCTCCTAACCAAACGCTTATCAGCTCTGATATATTTTCATGGTTTATTTTTGTTTTCCCCACCTGCTTTATATTAAATTATATAAAGTGCTTTATATTAAATTAATAAAGTGTTCAATCCTATCCAAGGAGAATGGGAGAAATGACTAGTTGGATTGGGGTCCACAGGGTGTGTGTGTGTAATGTTGGTCAGACTGGTTGTTCACAAAGTTCATTTGATAAAACAATTCTATTGGTATGCTTACAAAGTTTTTTGTTTTTTTTAAAAGAGTCCTACTGGACCAGACAAAATCTACCTATTCTAGCATCCTGTCTCCAACAGTTATCAGCAGCTGATCATTTATAAAGCATGTATATTGCTGCGTATTAATAATATATTTTTAAGATCTGCATTTAATTAATGATATGATTAATATAATTAATATTAATATAGTTAATATTTCTGGCCCCTTCCTGTTTAATGATGTCACTTCCAGCCCTCAGGAACATGATGGGGAGTCATGGCCAACAGCCATGGGGGTCAAGGAAGCCATGGGCCGAAAACGTTTGAGTACCACTGACATAGGCTTATGTTGACAGTGTCTGTGAAGGTGTCATGTCATGAATGAGCTTCTTCAGTTTTGTCCAATTCTGAAGACTGGCCCACAGGTCTGTGACCTTCAAACCATTTTTTTCCTGTTGTTACTCCCATGGAGCTCAGTGAACTGTCAGTAAAATTAGAGCTTTTTAAATACAGAATTAATATCAACAGCCATGAAAGATGCAGTGGAACTTGTAAAACATGGTTTCAGCTAGCTTCTGGGTTTTGAATAAAAGCAGCCAGTCCTCAGGAAGCTGCTTTGCTATGCAGGCATAACATAATCTATTTTTAGCATGACACTGCATGCTGAAATAGGAAGAGGGCCTGATGCATGTTTCCCTCCTCGTCATAGTGTTGTCTGCATTCACAATCACAGGGGCGCTTGCCCTCATGCACATTCATTCCTTTTACACTGGTACTTAAAACTTCCCTTCTTCAGCATCACTGAAGCAGTTTGAGTGTCACACACAACTCACCACTTCCAGATAGGAGCTACAGAACTCTGTGCAACTTGATATTTCCTTGCCTGGAACAACTCCAATGGGGGGGGGAGCAGAGCTATGTGTCCTGCTCCTGCTTTATTTGGGAGCAGCCATTGCCTTGGTCCTATTCGAGCAGTACAATGCCCTGAAGTGAAATGTGAAGGGACCCCCATTTAGATTGCTGGAAATGCTAAGTTGGTGTGCTCAATGTTACAGTACTGCAGCAAAAACAAAGGTACCCTAGTATAGAATGCTACTTTAGTGCTAAAATTACAGGGAGACCTAGCCCCCTTATCAAGGGATGGCCCACCCTGAGAGGCCCCAGGAAGCAGACTGGTAGTGTCCTTCTCCATCTGCGCTCTTGCTTCCACTGCTTCTCCCACTTTGGCTGCTACATCACCTTAGGCTCCAGAAAGTCTTGGAGCCTTACCTTCTGTGATAACCCCTTAGTTACTGTTTCTAGACAGCCCCATATGAGCCATGATTTGACTGAAATGGGGGAGATTCAGTTGATTGGATCTGCAAATTCTATCCTTACCCTGACCATCACTGAAAATAGTATTCCAACAGCAAGGAGCACTTTACGGTTGTCACAAACAGCCTGCTGGCAGAGCAGAGAGCTGCATGCTGCCAGCCCGCTGGCTGGGAGGCTGGAGTGGCCTTGCGTATGGTGACAGACCATCAAAGCTCTGCCAACAAATGCGGAGAGGGCAGCAGGGGAAAGTGGCAGGGGAGGGTGGAATGGTATATGGGGAGTATGGCTTGGGATGGTGAGGAGGGTGGATCAGGTCTGGGAAGAGGCAGGTTCAGCAGCAGTGGTGGCAACCCAAACCTCCTTCCTGGACCTGATCCTCTGACTAGGTCCACATGGACCTCTGCCAGCAATTTTGCTGGCACTGGTCTGAGTAGACTCCGTGCTGCAGGGGTTTACCTTTGGGTATGGGAACAAATGTTCCCTTATTCAGAGGAGGCCTTTAGATCTGCCCCCATGCAGGATGCAGCACAAGCCATTTTGGCATGGCTACATTGGTGGGGGTGGGGGAAATGTAGGATTAGACTGTTAGCTAGCTAAATTTGAGCCCTAAAGAACACCATCACCAACCCTAGCTTCCTGACAACTGAAGCTACAGGTTGTGCCTGTTATCCACTAGGGTTCTGTTCCGGAACCCTCAGTGGATAAAAAAAATCAGTGGATACCAAAGCAGTGGAAAAATAGCTTTAAAGATCAACTTCCAGGTTTCTTGCTCCTCCATTGATCCTAATGGAATAATTTCATTCCATTAGATTCCATTATTCACCCATCCTAGTGGCTGAATGTGGTATACCTTCTATACCGATGCATTCTGGGGTGAAAATGGAGGAGCAGGAAACCCAGAAGTGGGTCTTTAAAGCTATCTGTATTTGTGAGAAGCTTGCAACTGGTTCAATTTAACAGCACAAAGGTAGGAAATTGGATTGGCTGGTCCTATTTCCCTTGTTACTAGGCAATTAAATGTAAACCCAGTATCTGAGTCAAATCAGTGGATACTGAGGCACCACCTGTATATGATACCTATGTTTGCAATATGTGTTTGTGAGGCATTCGGATATTATGTGATCAGATGTATTCATTAAACTTAAGGGGTAACAAGGGACAGCTGCCACACTATACAAACCTGGCTATGATCTGAGATCCTCTGGGAAGGTTCTAGTATCCCTGCTCTTTGTGTGGTGGTTAGGCAGTTGGAGACTGGGGGCCCAATCCTATCCAATTTTCCAGTGCAGCCATGCCAATGGGGTGTGCACTGCATCCAGTGCTGGGGAGGCAGCCACAGAGGCCACCTCAAGGTAAGGGAACATTTGGTCCCTTACTTTGGGGCTGCATTGCAGCTGCACTGGTGCTGAAAAGTTGGATAGGATTGGGCCTTGGGTCCTCTCAGAAGCAGCAATCTACCTTTGGAATGCCCTCTCTATACGCCTGGCACATATTCTTGTGACTGTTAGGTGCCAGATAAAACAATAGTAGATGAAACATTTTTTAAACCCTATGCTAATATTTTTATCAGCTGCTGCTTTTAGTACATTGGTTTAGTACTTTGATATTATCTGCAACTGTTTTCAGGGGCTTAGTTATGAATGACTAAGCTCTGTTACCATCTTAATCTTACCTGCTGTGATTTAGTTCTTTATTTGATTTCATTTTTTTACTTTGTTGCATGTAAGCTGCTAGAAAAACCTGATGATTAGAGATAAATTGATTTCTAGAAATACAGTACATTTAATTTTAGTATGTTTTAAATAAAATAAAGAAGTTTTAAGTAAACATATAATGTTAAAACATGTAATGTGTGTGCTCCCTGTATCTGTGATCTCCATTGCCCTACAGCTCTTACACCCAATTCTAAGTATTACTCAGAAGTCCATTGATTTCAGTGGAGCTGACTTCCTCTTAACTCTGTACAAGAACAAAAGCACCTGGGCCAAATTATATGCTATTTGCAATGCATAGTTTTTCCCTTCAATGTGTGTTCTTTGCTTTAAGATAGCAGTTGTGTGAAGAAGGTCAATCACGATCTAGACTGCAGCACACAGAGAGGGGGTTTGATTCTTTCCCCCTGAGCTGCAGTCACAGCAAAAAAAAAACACCCCTTCTCCATCTGCTGTTTGGTACAGGAGGGAAGCTACCATTTTCAGGTGCTGGAATGACTAACAGCCCAATTCTATGCATGTCAACTCAGAAGTAAGCCCCATTATAGTCACTGAGGCTTACTCCCAGGTAAGTGTGGTTAGGATTTCAGTCTCAGGGATTTGGTAAAGAATGGAAGGCACTCTGCAGCCAGCTAACAGTTGCTATATCAGGAATAAAGTACTGCTAAAAAGCAGATCATACACTAGGAAATCAAGCCAAGTAGAGCAGGGTCGGGATAAGGTGAGGGGGCCAAGGCATGCCTGAAAATAGGAAAATGTGGAAACAAGACTGGAATGAGCACAGAAACTAAGCCAGAAAAGATAGGGTAGGAAGCCATCATATTCTATAGTAAGGGCTGTAACCAAGGAGCTGTCACATTATTTAGACAGCAATCGGCTCTTTCCCCCCCCTTATGATGGTGCATATCTGATATAGTGAACCTCAAGGCTAATGCACTCCACAAAAACTAATGAAAGCACAAAGCCAATGGGATTAAGACAAATCTGTTCCAGAGCTGGTGCCTGGTTGCTGGAGGTCATTGCTCTGACCCCAAGCTTACTGGTAGCAGGCAACAGCAGCAGCTGGTTTCAAACCCCCCCTCCCCCCCCATAACATTTCCCTGGGTAAATAAGGGAACTTATTTGTGGGCACTGATTGATATTTAGAGGGGCTCAGGAGGTTAGTCTAGGCAGCTGGACCCTTAATGGACATGAAGTCTCAGCTGTTGCCCAGTCTGGCCAACCTCTGATGCAGCCCATCTATCAGAGGTTTATAGAAAATGGATTTTTATTCATGACATTCTGTAACAGTCAGTATCTGGACCACCTCACTGTGTGCCTTCCAGTCTTTTCTATGCATCTGTCTTGTTGTCATTTCTACTTCTCAAATAAAACAAGGCTCCTCCGACAGGTTGTGTCTGACAGGTCCTCCTCCTAGTGGTTGTGGCTGATGCATCTGGGACATGTGGCTGATGCATCTGGGACATGATTGAGACATACAATATTATGCAGGGGGTAGACAGAGTGGATAGAGAGATGCTCTTTACACTCTCACGTAACACCAGAACCAGGGGACATCCACGAAAATTGAGTGTTGGGAGAGTTAGAACAGACAAAAGAAAATGTTTCTTTACTCAGCTTGTGGTTGGTCTGTGGAACCCCTTGCCACAGGATGTGGTGATGGCATCTGGCCTGGATGCCTTAAAAGGGGATTGGACAGGTTTCTGGAGGAAAAATCCATTACAGGTTACAAGCCATGATGTGTTTGTGCAACCTCCTGATTTTAGAAATGAGCTATGTCAGATGCAAGGGATGGCACCAGGATGCAGGTCTCTTGTTATCTGGTGTGCTCCCTGGGGCATTTGGTGGGCTGCTGTGAGATACAGGAAGCTGGACTAGATGGGCCTATGGCCTGATCCAGTGGGGCTGTTCGTATGTTCTTATCTAGAGTGCACCAGCCACCACCAGATTCTTGGTGTTATGCGAGACACTTCTAGGGGTTAGAGTGCTGGACTTGGACCAGGAAGAGCTGCTCCATGAGAAGATACAGTCTCATGAAAATTCCTGAGCAATTTTGGGCCAGTCACCCTCTCGGAGCCTAACCTACTGACAGGGCTGTGGAAGGGTAAAAAGAGAGGAAGGAAGCATTCACTGCCCTGAGCGCCTTAGAATGCTGATGGAACATAATTGTTGTACATTTATTTATAAATAAAGTAATAGGAAAGGACAAAAGCAATGCAAAGCATCTTTAGTCCTTGGTTAGCTCTGCAGCCAGACTGCTTGGCCAGGAAAGTGAAGTGCATAAAGTTTGGCCTTGCCAAACTATCATGTGCTTGAAGCTCAACTAATGCAGAAGCAGGCTATGCTCTGAACCCACAGACTCCTTTGCAGGAAGATCTGTCCTGTGTTGGGGAAGCAAGGATTTTGTGAAGGGAGAAAGGTCTCTCTTATTACCAGCATGATCCAGCCTGTCTCTCAGGAGCTGGCTTGCCTCCAGGAAGGCAGAAAGGGAACTAGTAACCAGACTAAAGAGGAGGCACTCTCCTTGCTTCAGTGGCTTGCTTGGCCTGTCCCTACCTGACTGCCTTGCCTCCAGGAGGAGAAGTCAAGCTTGAAGGGAGATGGCAATAAGTCACGGCTCAAGTGATTTCTGTATAGCCAGGCATTAATTACACATATCATTCATACTTTGACTGGCAAAGACCCAGTTTCAGCTCTAATTAAAATTTAGGGGATTCTTCAGTGGTACCTAGAATACATCTTAGCAATTTACGTTACACTCCCAAGTTATGTACTGGTTCCATTCTGGAGGTTTATCCAGAAGTTGAAATGTACAAAAGCCAAAGCAGCTGGCATTTCTCACCGCAGCACAATCGCAAAAGCAGCACGATGGACAGAGGGTGTCCGTACAAAAGTGCCAACACAGCAATCTTTAACTTGGATGTCTGTAACACAGGGACTATGTATTCTGAATAGTTTCAAAGAAACATAAACTCAGAGTTGGGAGGTGCCCACAAGGTCATCCAGTCCAACCCCCTGCCCGTGTCAGGAAATCCTCCTAGGGCAGTGTTTCTCAAACAGTGGTTTGTGTACCACCAGTGGTACTTGAGATAGTGTTTGGTGGTACCATGGGACCCCTGGACACCTGCTGCTTGGCAGGGAGACCAGGAGTGTGATGCAACAAACAGTGGTAGGAGACTCAACTTGGTGGAAATAGCTTCAAAGCGTACCTTTCTGTGATTAAAAAAGCCCTCCCATCCACCCTGGGCCGCTTACTGGTGCTTGTCACATTGCATCTGGCCTACCAACACAGAAGTAACGTCCAGTGGTTACTTCCAAGTTATGTCCAGTGGTCCAAGTTATGTCCAGTGGTACTTCAAATAGGTGGACCATGTCAAGTGATATGGCAGAGGACAATAGAGAAACACTGTCCTAGGGCATCTCCAGCCACTGCCTGTTGAGCCTCTGCTTCAAAATCTCCAGTGAGAATCCAGCACCCTCCTTGGCAAATTTGTTCCACTGCTGAACTGCCCTTACCATCAAGAATTTCTTTCTGATATCCAACTGGTCTTGACTAATTCATAATGGCCCAAATTGCAGGACCAAATAAAAGAAATACTAATCTAACAAAGTATTTGTACAGCAGAGAAATTTGGCTTAACCCCACAATGCACCAAAAAGCACGTATGTAGTTCCTTATATATTTTCCACTGAAGTCCTCTTCAGTTTGGAAAATCCCATTCGATCAATGATTTTGCATTGGTGGTAAATGATTTACCATGTTTGTTGTCTTGGTTTTATCATAGTGACATGAGAATTAATATTTGGATGCTTTACTTTTAGGAAAGGATAATCCGTTCCACAAATGGGCTTGGTACTGTTACTGATTAACAGGCAGAAACATACAGAAATATGCTTCCTTTCTTTACAGAGCAGCCAAAGCACACTGAAAATTTGAAACAGACCATGTTATTCTTTTTATGATGTATAATGCCGCAGTGTATTGAATGTTTAATCTATTTTATTTTTCCTAGTTTTATATTTCTTATGACTTGCAGTCTTGACAAATAAAATTAGAGTAGACTGACTGATTTCAGGATTGCATGCTTAGCCTGCATATTTGTTAGCAACACTGATATACAAAAAGCAGAGAAACCCAGTTGAAAAGTTACCAGGGATTACTTTTAAATTTGTTGAGGGTTATTCAATACGGGGGAAATATTTAAATGGAACAAATTCGAAGTGGAAATCAATGGACTGTATTTAATAAACTCACACATTCTGTTTATATAAGATAATTTTTCATTTTCAAGTAGGAAGCACAGACAAAGCATTCCTTTTTGAAAAGCCATTGTACATGATGTTACTGGACACCAGGTAAATATACGAGATAAATATATCTCATACAACCAGAGACTTGTAACAAAAGGCCACATATATACCTGGGTCCTAAAAGGAGCTGTTCTATCCAGGGTTTCTTCAGCCTGGAACAAACAAGAACAGTCTTGTAATATTGTTCAGGACTTGTGATGTTGTGGGGAGGAAAAATGACTTTTTCTTTGCCACCAACTTGAACATGTCCTTATTTTTGTGACAGTTTCATTCTACTTCTAAACCAGTGGTTCCCAAACTGGGAGCCATGGAACACAGCTGGAGGAACTGCTGAATCCTCACAAAAACCTGCCACCCTATATAATTAAAATCCTATAAAATAGGATTGTAGCCCTAATGGGGAGCTGCGGCCAATAGCCCAGTATGTCAAGGGAGCTGCCATTAAAAAGTTTGGGAACCACTGTTCTAATAGTCAAAGGATCATATACATTTGGGTTTAGACACGGCTTTTTTTCTAATGGAAATGCCTTCAGAGGCATTCCAGGGTGGGGAGCAAAACAGAGGCATTCGCTGGGTGGGTGCTGGGGGGTGCAGGGTGGGCGGGCGCCTAGCCCCTGCCTGACCGCACAATGACCCCCTCCTGCCCCCATCCCCAAGCTCTCGCCTGAGCCCAGCCCGCCTCCCCTCCCTCCCGCGCTCTGCTTCCCTGCACAGCTTCCAAGCCGGTGGAGGGCGTGACAGAAGGAGGAGCCAAGGAGGAGGGCGGACAGCCAGCCAGCCAGGGAGACAGGCTGCAGCACCCACGGAACGCCCAGGTACTGGCTTGGCGGAGGAGGAGGGGAAGGAAGCTGGCTGGTGCAGCCCCCGTGCCAATCTACAGCACGAGCCTAGACTCAGAAGTAAGTCTCATTGTGCTCAAAGGGGCTTGCTCCTGGGAAAGGGTGCATAGCCTTGCAGCCTGAGAGCCCAAGCCTATGCATGTCTACTCAGAAGTAAGTTCCATTGTGTTCAATGGGGCTTACTCCTGGGAAAGTGTCATAGCCTTGCAGCCTGAGTAGACAGGCAGAGGACGGGCTCTGAGGCTGCAGTCCTCTCCACACTTTCCTGGGAGGAAGCCCCACTGCCTCTACTGGGACTGACTTCTGAGGAGACAGCCATAGGCTTTGGCTCTGAGGCTGCAGTCCTCTCCACACTTTCCTGGGAGGAAGCCCCACTGCCTCTAATGGGACTGACTTCTGAGGAGACAGGCAGAGGAGGGGCTCTGAGGCTGCAGTCCTCTCCACACCTTCCTGGGAGGAAGCCCCACTGCCTCTAATGGGACTGACTTCTGAGGAGACAGGCACAGGATTGGGCCCTGAGGCTGCCATCCTATCCACAGTAAGCCCCATTCACTAAAGTGGACTTCTGAGTAGACATGCATAGGATTGGGCTTTTAGGCTGCAATCCTAGGCACTTTCCTGGGAGTAAGCTCCATTGACTAGAACGAGACTTACTTCAGAGTAGACACACCTAGGATTGGGCTCTTAATCCTGGCAGAGATATATATTTGCACCTGTTTTCACCTGCCAAGACCAGGTGAAAAAGGGATTCTATGTGTGTACAACGTGCTTTCCAGCCTTGCCAGAGATCCTCCTCATCCTTCCCCCACAAACATGCCCTCCACCAGCCAGCGTTTGCAGCTCCTCTCCAGCAATGCACAGCAGCTGCTCAGGGCAGCAGAGAACATACAATTGCATGCCAAGCGCCTTCCCAAAGACACAGAGTATTCTGATATCTGAATTAAACCGTATTTAATTGCTTGTTTGCAAACGTAGCTGTTTCTATGTGCACCTAAGGACCCCTCTCGTGTAAGAATTCCTTTTTTGTTCTTACTCCCACAGTTGCTTAGAGTAATTTTACTACATGGAACTCATGTAAGCCATTTTTCAGAATCCATTCACTGCCTCCTCTCCTTGAAGTAGTGCCACACTACATACTACACGCTACAAGTGCACCTGTACAGTATTTTTCCCCATGTGTAGAAAAAGTAGCTAGGGGGAAGGGGATGAACATAAGAACAGCCCCACTGGATCAGGCCATAGGCCCATCACAGAACTGGATCAGAATAGGCCCATAGGCCATAGGCCCATCTAGTCCAGTTTCCTGTATCTCACAGCGGCCCACCAAATGCCCCAGAGAGCACACCAGATAACAAGAGACCTTATTCTGGCGCCCTCCCTTGCATCTGGCATTCTGACATAGCCCATTTCTAAAATCAGGAGGTTGTACATGCACATCATGGCTTGTAACCCCTAATGGATTTTTCCTCCAGAAACTGGTCCAATTCCCTTTTAAAGGCATCCAGGCCAGACGCCATCACAGAACTGGACACAATACTCCAGGTGTGGCCTTACCATCGATTTGTACAACGGCATTATAATATTAGCCGTTTTGTTCTCAATACCTTTTCTAATGATCCCAAGCATAGAATTGGCCTTCTTCACTGCCGCCGCACATTGGGTTGACACTTTCATCGACCTGTCCACCACCACCCCAAGATCTCTCTCCTGATCTGTCACAGACAGCTCAGAACCCATCAGCCTATATGTGAAGTTCTGATTTTTTGCCCCAATGTGCATGACCTTACACTTACTGACATTGAAGCGCATCTGCCATTTTGCTGTCCATTCTGCCAGTCTGGAGAGATCCTTCTGGAGCACCTCACAATCACTTCTGGTCTTCACCACTTGGAAAAGTTTGGTGTCATCTGCAAACTTAGCCACTTCACTGCTCAACCCTGTCTCCAGGTCATTTATGAAGAGGTTGAAAAGCACCAGTCCCAGGACAGATCCTTGGGGCACACCACTTCTCTCCATTGTGAAAATTGCCCATTTACACCCACTCTCTGTTTCCTGGCCTTCAACCAGTTCTCAATCCATGAGAGGACCTGTCCTCTAATTCCCTGACTGTGGAGGTTTTTTATTAGCCTTTGATGAGGTACCGTGTCAAACACCTTCTGAAAGTCCAGATATATAATGTCTATGGGTTCTCCCGCATCCACATGCCTGTTGATCTTTTCAAATAATTCTATAAGGTTTGTGAGGCAAGACTTACGCTTACAGAAGCCATGCTGATTCTTCCTCAGCAAGGCCTGTTCGTCTATGTGTTTTAAGTTCCTATCTTTGATGAGGCATTCCACCATCTTACCCGGTATGGATGTTAGGCTGACCGGCCTATAGTTTCCCGGGTCCCCCCTCTTTCCCTTTTTAAAGATAGGCGTGACATTTGCTATCCTCCAGTCTTCTGGCACCGTGGCCGTTTTGAGGGACAAGTTGCATATCTTAGTCAAGAGATCAGCAACTTCATTCTTCAATTCCCTAATAACTCTTGGGTGGATGCCATCAGGGCCCAGTGACTTATTGATCTTTAATTTATCAATGAGGTCTGAAACATCTTCTCTTTTAACCTCTATCTGACTTAACTCCTCGGTCAGGAGGGGCCGTTCGGGCAGCGGTATCTGCCCGAGGTCTTCTGCCGTGAAGACAGATGCAAAGAACTCATTCAATTTCTCTGCCATCTCTAAGTCTCCTTTTATCTCCCCTTTCCCTCCCTCACTATCCTCAACCGCTTCTATGGGGGGTTTCCTGCTTCTAACATATTTGAAGAAGCTTTTATTATTCCCCTTAATGTTGCTGGCCATGCGTTCCTCAAAGTCTCGCTTGGCCTCCCATAGTCTTGCTTGGCCATCCCATGAGTCTTGGCCTCATAGTCTTGGCCTCACAGTCTATTTTATTTCTCCATTAAAAAAATGGTTTAAAAATAAATAAATAAAAGATTAACAAGTTGTGAGTTTCTGCACTTTTTTTTTTTTTTTACAAAAAAACACTGGGTTTAGAAGGAATAACTATTTAATTGATAGACCTTGAAGCTTCTTCCAGGCTCCCTTTAAAGGGAAGTCAGATTATTCCTGCAGATGAGGAAATAGGAACATCAGGAAAAATCTTGGGTTTTCAGCTATTGGGGAAAAGTGGTTTTGAGAGACCAGCACAGATCATAGATTGAGTATAAAATTCCACAATTCCCACCACTTTGTGCAGCATATGTTTCTATTCAACATTCCAGGGGTGGCGAGGGGAGGAGAAAACAAAATAATAACATGTTATATTTCTATGAAACTTTCCATTACTAGTTCTTTGAGGCGGGATTGTGGCAGAGGCTGTTTCTTCCTCATGAGCAGTATTATATCAAGAGCAGGAAAGAGGGGTTCCACCCTAGGTGCAGGCCATGAGGGAGTGCCAGTGTGCCTGTTCTTTCAGATGCCAGGTAGACTTGGTCACCCCTGGGGGATCTTAGGGTGGAGGCCACCTTTATCTACTTCTTCAAATTCTGGTTACACTTGGCTTTCCCCAGGGGATCTCTATATCCATAGTGGTTTGTCTTGTTGCAGTAGAAATGCTTCTCTCTGTCATTCTGGTCACAGAGGTGGGACCCTCAACCCTTTAATAATAATAATAATAATAATAATAATAATAAATAATAACTTTATTTTTACCCCGCCTTTCTCCCCGAAGGGACTCAAGGCGGCTTACAACATATTAAAAACATAATTTAGAAACAAATAAAAACATATTAACACATCATAAAAAAAAGCAGTCAGAATAAAAAAATAGGTAAAAAGAGCATAGAGCAGCAGCAAGTCATAAAAGAATCAGGCCTGTAAAAAATATTAAAAGATGTTAAAAAGATGTTAAAAGGCCGAGAACTCAGAAGGCCTGTTTAAATAGAAGGGTCTTCAGGCCTTGCCGAAAGGTCTCAAGAGAGGGAGCCATTCTTAAGTCAAGGTTGAAGGGAGTTCCATAGTGTTGGTGCCACTACTGAGAAGGCCCTATTTCTTGCAGCCGCCCCATGTACCTCCCTAGGCGGCGGCACTTGTAAAAAGGCCTTCTCTGATGACCTGAGGGCGAGCCGGATTGTACGGGAGCAGGCGATCTCTAAGATACCCTGGTCCAGAGCAGTATAGGGCTTTAAAGGTCAATACCAGCACCTTGAATTGGGCCCGGAAACGAATGGGCAGCCAGTGCAGCCGCTGGAGAAGCGGACTGACAGAGTCGAACCGCCTACCTCCAGTAACCACGCGGGCTGCCGCATTCTGCACTAGTTGCAGTTTCTGAACCGTCTTCAAGGGCAGCCCCACACAGAGCGCGTTACAGTAATCTAATCTCGATGTCACCGAGGCATGGATCACCGTGGCCAGGTCTGCACAATCCAAGTATGGCCGCAGCTGGCGCACCAGCCGAAGCTGAGCGAAGGCCCCCCTTGCCACAGCTGCCACCTGGGAATCCAGGAGCAGCTGCGAGTCCAGGTGGACCCCCAAGCTGCGGACCTCCTCCTTCAGAGGGAGTGCAACCCCATTCAGCGCAAGCCGATAGTCCAGCACCTGCATCGAGGATTTCCGAACCAGGAGAGCCTCTGTCTTATCCGGATTTAATTTCAGCTTGTTAGCCCCCATCCAGATCCTCACTGTCTCCAGACAGCGCTCCAGGCCCTCAACCGCCACTCTGGAGTCTGGAGGAAAGGAGAGATAGAGCTGGGTGTCATCAGCATATTGATGGCACCCCACTCCAAACCCCCGGATGACCTCTCCCTGCGGTTTCATGTAGATGTTAAATAGCATGGGGGACAGAATTGAGCCCTGTGGCACCCCGCATCTCAAGGGCCAGGGTGTCGAACAGGCATCCCCCAGCACCACCATCTGGGACCGACCCTTCAAGTAGGAGCGGAACCACCGCAAAACAGTGCCTCCAGCTCCCAACTCGGCCAATCGGCCCAGAAGGATACCATGGTCGATGGTATCGAAAGCCGCTGAGAGGTCCAGCAGGACCAACAGGGACGCACTCCCCCTGTCCAGTCCCCGGCGTAGGTCATCCACCAAGGCGACCAAGGCGGTTTCTGTCCCAAAGCCCGGCCTGAAGCCAGATTGAAAAGGATCCAGATAATCCGCTTCATCCAAGACCCTCTGGAGTTGGGACGCCACCACCCGCTCAATTACCTTGCCCAGAAACGGGATGTTGGAGACTGGCCGGTAGTTATCCAACACAGTGGAATCCAAGGAGGGCTTCTTCAGGAGGGGGCAAACCACCGCCCGTTTCAAAGTGAGTGGTAACGTCCCCTCCATCAAGGAAGAGTTGACCACCCTCCCTGTCCACTCAGCCAGCCCACCCCGGGCAGCTCTTATCAACCAAGATGGGCAAGGGTCGAGCAGGCAGGCAGATGGCCTCACACTCCAAAGGAGTCTGTCCACATCCTCAGGCTGTACAAGCTGAAAAGAATCCCACAACACAGGACAAGCAGTTGCCAAGGGGACATCGTCAGACACTGTCAATGTGGCATCCAAGTTGTGATGAATACGATTGATTTTATCTGCAAAATGTTGCGCAAACACGTCACAGCAGCCTTTAGAAAAGAATAGCACCCCTATTCAAGATGCTAAGCCCCTCTGAGTATGTGCCTTGGGGTCCTGACTGTTGGAGTTGGTGCAATTCCATCTGCTGTCCAGAGGGGGCAGGATACTGTCCAGAAGGGGTCAACAATTGCCCAGTGACTCAGACCTTTCTAACTGTACTCTCAGTGATCCTTGCAAGGTGTGGCCCTAACCCTTTCTCCTCCCCTTCCCCTCCTTTTTGTCCTCTGACCACCAATCTGTTAGGATGTGCATACCAGGGGCTCTGATGCCCACACCATCTTAAGCACAAGGCCCACAGGGCAAGGCAGCTCCAGGGCCTTGCCATCTCTAAGTGTTAGCTGAACCTCTGATCCTAATCAGATGCTGTAAATATGTATTCAATGGAACCATGAGTAAACAACTTCTTTTTACAACTTTAACAAGCCTCTGCCTCTGTTTGTCTTTTATTGATAGCAGTTGGCCTGGTGAGGGAGTTTCCCTGGGGTGATACCCAAAAGGGGGTCTGCTGCTTATTATACTCTGCTTCCCCCCATCACCAAAGAGGAAAATATTTCCCCAGCACTGCCTTCCCTCAGGGCATCATGTCTGGCTATACTTTGCATCATATTCTTAACCAGTTGCCAAGCCTCTAATCTCATGACAGATAAATTTACTCAAAAAGCTTTGGAGAGGAAC
This sequence comes from Tiliqua scincoides, assembly GCF_035046505.1. NCBI lineage: Eukaryota > Metazoa > Chordata > Lepidosauria > Squamata > Scincidae > Tiliqua > Tiliqua scincoides. The sequence continues at coordinate 22,916,440 of NC_089822.1, read as the reverse complement.
TTTGTCAAATACTTTTAGAAAGTTCTAGTATACAGTGTCAACTGGATTGCCATTATCCCCATGCCTACTGACTTCATAAAAGAACCTGTGGTTAGGAAGGCAGACTTCCCTTTGCAGAAACCATGCTGATTCTCCTTCAGCAAGGCTCGTTTTTCCAATATGCTTAATATATCTTTAAGCTTTTCCGCCGCTTTACCTGGAACAGCTGTTAAGCTGACCAGCCTGCAATTTCCTGTATTTCACCTGGATTCCTTTTTATCTGCATTGCATTAGCTATCCTCCAGTTCTCAGACACTGAGGCTGCTTTGGACTGGCAGAATGGGCAGCAAAATGGCAGATGCGCTTCAATGTCAGTAAGTGTAAAGTCATGCACATTGGGGCAAAAAATCAAAACTTTAGATATAGGCTGATGGGTTCTGAGCTGTCTGTGACAGATCAGGAGAGAGATCTTGGGGTGGTGGTGGACAGGTCGATGAAAGTGTCGACCCAATGTGCGGCGGCAGTGAAGAAGGCCAATTCTATGCTTGGGATCATTAGGAAGGGTATTGAGAACAAAACGGCTAATATTATAATGCCGTTGTACAAATCGATGGTAAGGCCACACCTGGAGTATTGTGTCCAGTTCTGGTCGCCGCATCTCAAAAAAGACATAGTAGAAATGGAAAAGGTGCAGAAGAGAGCAACTAAGATGATTACGGGGCTGGGGCACCTTCCTTATGAGGAAAGGCTACGGCGTTTGGGCCTCTTCAGCCTAGAAAAGAGACGCTTGAGGGGGGACATGATTGAGACATACAAAATTATGCAGGGGATGGACAGAGTGGATAGGGAGATGCTCTTTACACTCTCACATAATACCAGAACCAGGGGACATCCACTAAAATTGAGTGTTGGGCGGGTTAGGACAGACAAAAGAAAATATTTCTTTACTCAGCGTGTGGTCGGTCTGTGGAACTCCTTGCCACAGGATGTGGTGCTGGCGTCTAGCCTAGACGCCTTTAAAAGGGGATTGGACGAGTTTCTGGAGGAAAAATCCATTATGGGGTACAAGCCATGATGTGTATGCGCAACCTCCTGATTTTAGGAATGGGTTAAGTCAGAATGCCAGATGTAGGGGAGAGCACCAGGACGAGGTCTCTTGTTATCTGGTGTGCTCCCTGGGGCATTTGGTGGGCCGCTGTGAGATACAGGAAGCTGGACTAGATGGGCCTATGGCCTGATCCAGTGGGGCTGTTCTTATGTTCTTATGTTCTTATGTTCTTATTACATATTTTTGTGAGAAGACCAGCAATTTCATATGTGAATTCCTTAAAAACACTGAGGTGGATGTCATCTGGACCCAATGATATGTTAATGTTTAATTTGTCAATATGCTCTAGAATCTCATCCCTTGAAATTTCAATCCCTGGAGGCCATCCCTGGAGTCAGTTCAGGAATGGTTATCTGGCTTACATCTTCTGTAGTGGAGCCAGATACAAAGAATTCATTTACCTTTCTGCAATTTCCCTATCCTCTTTAAATTTTCTTTTTATTTCCTCATCTTCTGTCCAACCTTGTCCCTGTCAGGTTTCCTGCTTTTGATGTATATTGAAAGGTATTTGGTATTTATCTTGCTGTTTTTAGTCATGAGCTCCTCCTATTATTATTGCATCCCTTAGTGTACATCTCTTTTGCAAGGTTTGTCTTCCTATTTGTTCTTCTTTGAGAAAGTCTTCCATTTTCTGAAGGAAGTTTTTTTTTGCCTTTTATAGCTTCCTTGACTCCTCTTGGGAGCCATACTGGCTGCTTCCTGGGCTTGGTAATGTCTTTCCTACTTAGTAATATTCATTCTTGTTTAGTTTCCGTTATGGTTTTACAGAGGCTTTATGGAGAGATCTGACCCTTTTGACTTTCTCTTTTAGTTTGTTTGCCAGATGCAAAGGAGTGGCAACAGGATACAAGTATCTTGTTGTCTTGGGTGCTCCCTGAAGCCATTGGGTGATACAGGAAGCTGGACTAGATGGGCCCCTATGCTCTGGCACAGCATTTCTCAACATCTGTCCCCCATGTACCACTTTATATGGTCCACCTATTGGAAATACCACCAATGTCATCTCCAATGACTTCTGGATTGGGAGGCCAGACATGAAGTAAAAGGCTCAGGGCAGATGAGAGGACTGTTACAAGTGCATGCTGGAGTACTGCCCGCAGAGCCAAGCCTCTTACCACTGCTTGTCACATTGTGTTGCTGATCTCTTTTCCAGGCAGCGGAGGACTAGGGATCCCCTGCATACCAGCAGATGCCACCTGAAATACCACTGGTAGTACAAGTACCACTGGTTGAGAAACACTGCTGTGGCATATTCTTGTTTCTCAGTCTTTCCTTCATCTCTTTCCTCTGGCAGAGGCAGTGGCGTAGCTAGAGGGGGTGCCTCTGTTTCTCTCTCACAGCCCAGAATGACTCAAAGGGGAGGGGGAGGTAAGCCCCTTATTTCTGCATAGACAGGCATAGGGGTGTCACTCCCTTCATTTCATTGGTGTACTTTCTTTAACTTACATGCATGGGACTGATGCAAAGAGGTGTGCATGCTGTGGTGAGGCTCCCTGCAAAACTTAGTGCTTTGCACCTCTCTAGCTATGTCACTGGTGAGATGCTCTAGGCCATTTATTTTAAGTGCTATAGAAATTACTGAATAAATCTGTCAACATAAGAAGAGCCCTGCTGGTTCTGGCCATAGGCCCATCTAGTCCAGCTTCCTGTATCTCACAGTGGCCCATTAGATGCCTCCGGGAGCACACAAAACAGGACACCTGAATCCTGATGCTCTCCCTGGCATTCTGAGGCAGCCTACATCTAAAACCAGGAGGTTGTGCACACCTGTGATGGACTTTTCCTCCAGGAATTTATCCAATTGCTTTTTAAAGGCATCCAGGTCAGATGCCATCACCACATCATGTGGCAAGGAGTTCCGCAGACTAATTATACGCTGGGTAAAGAATTATTTTCTTTTGTCTGTCCTAATTCCCCCAACACTGTGGGGGATGTCCCCTGGTTCTGGTGTTCTGTGAGAGGGAAAAGAGCATCTCTCCATATTCATCTCCTGCATAATTTTGAGTGTCTCAATCATGTCCCATCCCCCAGCCTCTTTTCTAGACTGAAGAGCCCCAAACACTGTAGCCTTTCCTCATAAGGGAGATGCCTAGCCCACTAATCATTTTGGTTGCTCTGTTCTGCACCTTTTCCATTTCCACTATATTCTTTTGGAGGTGCGGCAACCAGAACTGGATGCAAAACTCCAGGTGTGGCCTTACCATTGAATGGCATTATAATATTAGCTGTCTATTCTCAGTACCTTTTCTAATGAGCCCAAGCATGGATTTACCCTTCTTGGCAACAGTCCCATGCATGTAGGTTAAAGCATGTACACCATTGAAATGAAGGGGGTGCTTCCCTGCACAGTGACGCCCCTATGCCTGTCTGTGCAGAAATAAGAAAGAAGGGGCTTACTTCCAACAAAGTCTGGCTGGGACTGCAGCCTCAGAGCCTGATCCTATGCCTGTCTACTCAGAAGTAACTCCCATGAAAGTGAACGGGGCTTCCTCCCAAGAAAGTGCAGATGGCGTTGCAGCCTCAGAGCCCGGCCTGGGCCCGTCTACTCAGAAGTAACTCCCCGAGAGTGAATGGGCTTCCTCCCAGGGCAGCGTGGACGGGACTGCAGCCTGCCCCTGCAGCAGCAGCAGCCCCACCCGTACGTGCGAGAGGCGGGCAGCAGCTGCTTCCCAGCGAGGGGCTCGGGCTGCGCGCGCGCGATGCTCCCAGGCGCCCCCCAGCCCTGCCGGGACCAGGAGCCCGGTATCCTGGCAGCCGGAGGCCCGTTACGGGAAGCGCCCCTCTCTCCCGTCTGCCACGCCCCCTCCCGTGACGTCACGCGGCCGGGCTGGCGGAGCGAGCAGTCAGTCAGGCGAGCGCTTCGGAGCGTGGAGGGTCCGCCGCCGCCCGCCTTCAGCCCCTCGTGAGGGGCCATGCGGCGCTCGAGGCCGCGGGGCGCGGAGGTGAGTGTGCCGAGGGGCGCGCGCGGGGTCTCGACGGCCTTCCAGGGGCGGGCGGCGGCTGAGGCAGCGCCAGGCCGGAGGGGGACTTGGCAGCGCCTGGCAGGCGGAAATTCCCCTCCGGCGAGCGGGGGCTGGTCCTTGTGGGCTGAGGGGAAGCGGCCTTTCCTCTCACCGCCCGGCCGCTGCGGAGTCTGCGGCAGCTCCCTGGTGTCTCCCCGCGGGGCCTCTGCACGCGGGTCGCCTCCCGACATTCAGAGCCCCATCCCGGGCTTGTCTACTCGGGGTTAAGTCCCACTAGAGTCAGTGCGGTTACTCCCGGGAAAGTGTGTAGCCTGGGAGCCCCATCCCATGCCTGTCTACTCAGAAGCAAGTCCCATAGTAGTCAATGGGGCTTACTCCCAGGAAAGTGGCTAGGATGGCAGCCTCAGAGCCCATCCTGTGCCTGTCTACTCAGAAGTCCCCTTATAGTCAGTGGAGCTTACTCCCAAGTAAGTGTGGACAAGATTGCAGTCTCAAACCCCAAGCCTGTGCCTGTCTACTCGGAAGTAAGTCTCATTATAGTCAGTGGGACTTACTCCAAGGAAAGTGTGCATAGGATTGTAGCCTTAGAGCCCCATCCTGGATCTGTCTACTCAGAAGTAAGTCCCATTGTAGTTCACAGGGCTTACCCCCAGGAAAGTGTGGATAGGATTGCTGCCTTATGCTCCCGATCAGCATGGCCTCACTTAAGATGCTTTAAAACCCACCCACCTCTTTCTGGAAGTCACCTCATGTGTTGGGGAGGAATTCCCCTGCTGCCCTGCGTTCTGTGTGAGCTGTGACTGTGCACTCCCCTAATTCCTTGTTCATCAAAACCTTATCAGGAGTTTTTGGTGGCTTGGTTTTCATCATAAGGAATGCAGAGGAACAGTGGAGGACCTGGTGGAAGGAATTATCTGGTGCATTTCTCTCAACAGTCTTGCAAACCGTTTCCTTCCCTCTTCAGTAACTCAGAGCAGTGTTTCTCAAGGCTTGTCCTCTGCCCTACCACTTCACATGGTCCACCTATTTGGAGTACCATGGAAATTGGTGATGACATCATTGCCAGTTACATGGAGTTCGGAGGCCAGATGCAAGGTGACAAACACCAGTAAGAGGCTCAGGATGGACAGGACAGCTTTTTCAAGCATGAAGATGCATGCTTTGGCACTCTGCTTGCCAAACCAAGCCTCCTACTGCTGTTGTGTCATGTTCCTGGTTTCACTGCCGGGCAGCAGGGGTCCTACAAGTACCACCAGACATCACCTAAAGTCCCACCTGTGGTACCCATACTGGTGGTATGGTATGGCTTGGTATGGGTGGTACCCATACCGATGGTACTGGTGGTGGTTAGTTGGGAAACACTGACTTAGAGGCGCTTGTGGGTGCCTCACACTCACGGCTGGCCGTGACAAAAGAGATGTAGAGATTCTTTCCCCTGATCTCTCCAGCTTCCACCACTGCTATCCTAGGTTACAATTCTATCCTCACTTACTTGGGAGTAAGCCCCATTGACTATAATAGGACATCTGAGTAGACAGATATTGGATTGGGCTGATAGTCTGACTATTCTTTATCTGCCCCACCTCCCTTCTCTGAAATGCTGATTAAACTCATGAGGAGTACGCATCCTGCTGCAAGAGCTGTACCACCTCTACAGTCACCACCATCTTTTCCCCCCTCACTCCAGTATTTGTATACAGAATAATAACAAACAACACAAGGAAATAATTGGGTGTTTTAAAAACATTGATCAAGCATTGTGCATACAAAACAGATACAGTCTCAAGTAGCTCTGTGAATGGCGTATGTTTTATGATGAATCTTCTATGGGTTGCTTATTACGGAAGTGGGCTGTGCCACGTTGGATTGCAGATGGGAATTCTAAACAGAAAAAAAAATATTTCAAGAAAGAACATGTAAATGTTGGGAAGAAGACTATTATGGGATTTTTATCCTTGATACCTAGTTTTCTGTGTGTAGGGAAGTTGTTTTTTGGATTAAATCCTGTGCCCTGCAATATGAAGACAGAAACTTGGGTTTTATCTCAATGAAAATTGCATTTTAGTTCTGTATTGAATCTTTTCTATATATGTAGCTGGAAGGGGCAGGACCGGTGAAGCTCGACTTCACCAGATCCAGAGCTCCGTTTCAGACTGTACAATCTGACAGAGGGCTCTCCAATTCTGCGCCAGCTCAAGAGCCACCATAGAATCGAGTAGCCCCATTGCAGGGCTATTTCCCTTACTCAGGGAAAGGGGACTAAAGTCCCCTTCTCTCTAGGCACTACTGCAGGCTGCCTGGTTGTGCGTTGGATGCTGTGGCCATTCTGGGCAGCTCAGGATTGGGCTACCCGGTATGCCTGAGCCTATTAAAGTCAATTTGTAAGAGCCAGAAGACTGAATATACTGAATAGACAGAATATTTCAAATGTTCTGAATATTCTCAGATGCTAGCAGCAAATTTCTAGTAACTTGGAAGACACGATTGTATGATATTTTAATGCAGATTGAAGTACAGTGTTTGCCTGAAAAATGGATGTACTAGCATAATCTTAGACATCATTTTGGCATTGCAAGATTTGCAAAATAAGGTGATAGAAATGGTAGGAAACTAATTGAGAGCTAACGCAGTAGTGTGGGGCAGAACATAATTTTGCCAGTCTATTTTTTTTACCCAGAAAACTTTCCTTTTCTAAAAGAGAATTGTTTCATAAAATTAGGATGCAATCCTAAACTCATTTAAAAGCAAGTAACAGTCCAATCCTAACCTGTACTAGAATTGGTGGGCCAACTGGCCTGTGCAATATCCAGCACAGGGTTAGAGGTGGCCGTGGCACAACTCTGGGTAAGAGATATTTTTCCTCTTACCCCAAGCAATGCCCCAGCCACTGCAGTGGGACTACTTGAATCTGCGCCAGTTAAATCGCTGGCACAGATCCGAGCAGACTGGTGTAAGGCCAGGCTGCTTGGGAGGGGGGTTAGGATCTGGCCTCATTGCCTGAGACCAGTCCCACCCCCCTCCCAGGCCCAGTTCACCCACCCTCTCCTGTCCCGAAATGCCCTCCCCCATCCTCTCCAAACTCCTGCGCTAGCAGCCTGCCAGCAGCATGAACTTACCGGCACAGATCCAAGTCTGGCACAGGGAGGCCAGTGTGTGTCCTTGCACAGGCCTTCCTGACTCCTGCAGGTTTGCTTTACAGCACATTCGCAAGACCCGGAAGCCAGCCCAAGGGCCTTGTGCCAGTTTAAGCACAACTCAGGTTTGCACTCTAAGCCCCATTAAACACTGTGGGTCTTAATTCTGATTTAGCATGCAGTGGTTTGTATTGTAAATAACAATGAATTGATACAATATCAATCAAATTGAGAAGTTTCAAAACTGTAATTCATTTTAGGTGTCTTTTCCGTGTATATGAGACAAATCTGTCTGTGGCTTCATTATTTGTACAGGGCAAATTAAAATGCACAATACAGATTTAGAACATAAGGACATTTTCTAGAAAACCCACATCACTGGCTGAGGTGAAAAATTCCTAGTCACAATTGAGAATATCCAGACATAAATCATAGTATGGGTTTGATGATTATATATACAGGCACTTCTAGATTTATATGGTCTTGATTTACACATTTTTGAAATAGTGTAGTGTGATTTACAAATTAATACCAGAAATCTAATTTATGTGGGTAATTTTTTTAAATAACATGGTCAACTATTTCCTAGCAGAACTACTCAGGAAGACATGAAGATGTTTTGTGAAGTTTGTCAGCTTTGAAATACAATTGATTAGTACAACAAATTGTGTTCGTCCCTTCTCCTCTTGCCATCTAGGTACCCAATAGCAGACAAGGAAGAGCTGGGAAGTAAAGTGCAGGAGTTGACAGTTTGGTGGTTGTTTGGCTGCTCTGATCACCTTGACAACATAGTGACCAAACAGGGATCACTACACTATGCAATGAGACAAGTCTTACCTATTTTTCTTGCTCCAAGATTCAGAGGAAGCCTCATCATGTTTGCCAGATGATAGTGCTGTGGTGGCTGATAGTGGTCCATCTAGTCCAGTACAGTATTGTCTTCTCTGACAGGTGTTCTCAAATAATTCAAACAGGCATCTTTTCCAGTCATACTGCTTTAGATTCTTTCAGTTGGAATTGCAGGGAATTGAACCTCAGACATTTTACATGCAAATTATGCACATGCAAAGTATGTGGTTGTCACCCCCCATCACAAAGGGAGTTGGGGAGATGGTCCTTTGGAATGGAATATGTTGTAATATATGCTTGGGGAACGTGACTTTTCTTCCATGTAATGCTTTGAAATGTACTTCAGCTACTCGAGTACTGTATATCAGCCCAATCCTGAGCTGTCTGGGGCACGGGGCTGCAGCAATGCCGAAAATGGCTGCCGCTGCATTCTGTACACTCTGGATAGCTGCCGCCTCCTCCTCGGGCGAAGGGGACTTTTGTCCCCTTCCCCCGGGTAAAGCAAGTAGCCCTGCAATGGGGCTACTTGATTCACCACCAACCCAAAGCTCTGGTGGCCGCCCAGCCGTAGCCGAGCATCAGCCAGCGCTGAGCTGTCAATGGCACTCGCTTGGTAGTAGGGCCCGAAAGCGTGCCTTAGGGCACGTTTGTGACAGTGCGCACTGGCGGTAAGCCGGTGTGCACTGTTCAGGATTGAGCCCTAAGTCAGTCTCACAGATAAGTCAAGGACAGGTTTTGTGCCAAAAATCATGGAATTTTCTATGACCCCCAGATAAGTCAAGGGTTAAACTTAGGGTGGGTATCTGACTATAATTTTGTCTGATTTTGCCCGAGACCAGATCCTGAAAAATAACCTACTAGTAATTGTTACCAAAGGACTGTACAGTCTCTAATTTATTAAAAATATAGTAAAAGATCATAAATTTTTATTAACTTAAAACTTCTTAAATTCTGGTCTTCACAACTTTTTTGTAAACGCTATCGGAATAAGTGCACTAACAATGTACCAGTAAAACCATTAATCAAACCCTTCTTTAAGGTGCCTGGTGTGTTAAGTCAAAGGCACAATATATAACATGCAACTTATAACACATAACTGGTAGTACGAACAAGCAACAAGGAAAATCAACTATGAACACATAGTTGGAAACCAGTTTACTCAGAAGTAGACCCATTGCTTTCCATGGATGTTATTCTTAAGTAATGGTGCACTGAATTGTAGCCTAGAACTTTGTTTCAGATGGAAATGAGGATTAAATCCTGGTGTTTTAAAAATCAGACCTCTGCCAAACATTTGCAAAATGGTACAAAATGTTTGCAAAACGGTGCAGAAGGGTTGGGTGTGATCCTATCAAAGAGAACAAGGCTTGTTTGCTTTAACTGGAAGCCTTGACCCTTCTTACTTTTGTCTCAGGAGGAGATGATTTACATTTGATTTATGGGCAGAAGTTTGTTGTCTTATAGGCGAGTATCTATGGTAATTCTTCCTTCCCTTAACATCTAAAGGTGCTTTTGAAATGTATTTAGCTATTCAGAAGTAACCATGGAGTTACATGTACTGTAGTCAGAGAGGGGTGTAAATCTGCAGAATGCAGTGCCAGAAAGACCTTGGGAAAGAAAGGATGTTGCAGATGGTTGTGAATCACAAGTTATCGGATTAGCTGGACAAGAACAAGAATATCACAGTGCTATAAATTTGGTATTATGCCAATTAGATGAACTGTGTACCTGGCTCCTGACTCTTCAGATTTTTGGGAATATGTCATTGGGTGAAACCCCTTGAGAGACTGAGTCTTTACCCTATTTAAGGGGGCGAGGTACTTCATTTTAGTGTGCGTGTGTGTCCACGGTGCTGCAAAGCAGTCTGTCAGACTAGATACTAATCCATATGAAAGCACAGCTATTATGGACTGAGGGAGTAGTAAAGCGAAAAGGGGTAACTATTCCTTAAACACATAGCAAAAAGGGGGGGATAGCTGAAGTAAACAACCCTTCCTCTAAAGCCTCTGTTCCCGAATGGGCGCAGCATTCTTTGGATGGCGGATAGGCAAATAACAGGTCAGGAGAATTCAGAGGGCTTCGGAAAAAGCTTTTACTACGTTTTGCAAAATGGATCCACCACACAGACATGATGGACCCCGAGGAGTTACGAGGCTGCAGGTTTTATAGAGCATTCTGAATAGAGGAGGGGTACGCAAGGGCACAAAGAGAGAGAGGTAAACATCCTTGGGAAATTAACAAGTAATCAGGCAGAAAGCAAAATCAGCATTGATTATCAGTTTGGAATGCTTGGTCGGAAGAACCATACAATGTGCGTCGACAGGTTATTTACGTATGGGATGTCCATAATTGAAGGTTTGGTAATCAGTTACACCACTTTACCCTAGTCCTTTCAGGGTCTCACATCCTTGATCTATTTGTTTATTGCCATTCGTCCGTCCTTAGAGGCCCATACTGGGCTTATCTTGATTAGTCAGCTTGTTTCTGAGAAGGATGGTAGATGCTGACTGGTAGAATTCCTGAACAAGGATCAGGGAGAGGCTTAAGCCAGAGAAGCTGGGCTTTGAAGCAGGCATTGAGGGTATCTTGGTATTGTGAGCTGCGTATTTTGGGGACACCTCCTTAGAATTAAGGATAGAGAAGAAAGCTGATCTTACATGTTACTCTTTGCAACTGTAACTTGTTCTCGGTGAACAATCATTTGAAGTACATTGATCAAAACCTCATAGCAATTTACCATCAAAGATGAAGTTCTAGTGTATTTTTATGTTCTGCAGGCTCTCTTCGCCTTCAATTCCATGTATCATGTGTCCAGTTCAATTTATTTTCTCTGCTGTGACAACTTTCCTGAAACTAGCCTTATCTGTGGCGACCTATGATCTGATTTTTTTAGGGCATCCTCCTGAATCATTTTTATCACAGTATGTACAATGGAATGTTCTAAAATCTAATGTCAGTAACTTATTTTCTAAGACACTTTTTGAATGTTTACTGTATGAAAACCCAATCCTATCCAACTTTCCAGCACTGGTGCAGCCGCAATGCAGCCCTAAGGTAAGGGAACAAATGTTTCCATACCTTGAGGAGGCCTCTGTGCCTGCCCCACCACCACAGGACGCATTGCACACCCCATTGGCATGGCTGCACCGGCACTGGAAAATTGGATAGGATTGGGCCCTCAGTAAGTAAAGACTAAATATTGCATGGCCCCACCCCTTGTTCAAGGGATTTACCTGCAGTATGTCTCCTCCTTTTTAGCCCAAATACCCTCCAGTCATCAGCTGTTTTCTAGGTTACTGCTAAAAGCGCTGGATATTTTGGTATTGCTCAAATTGAAATGAGATATGCTTCCTTGTTTCTTAGATCTTTTTCTCTTTTAGAAAACTTAAAAGGCTGCCCTGGGCCATTGAAATATAGGGTCAGTCTTTTTTATTTCTTTTAAGGTTGCAGCTCATCTTTTTACACGTGTGCGTGTGTTTATGTGTGTGTATACACACGCATGCACGTGCAAAAAGCATTACCTAAAAACTGTGTATCAGCCCCAGTTGGCTCACCTCATGCAGTCTTTGTGCAAACTGTATATTGCCTTGCTGTCAGGACACTGAGATTAAGTCTCTTTATTATTACTACAGCTGTTGCCGAGACTTCAGGTTATGCATGTTTTATCACACACTTTATTTTGTCTTCTAACAGTAATGTGAAGTATAACTATAGTTTATTCTCTCCCCTGGTTTCTTAGCTATATGCCACTTTATTCTTACTCCAAGAAACCTTGTTCATGCTTTTAAACAATTCAAGCTAAAGAAACATAGTACCTGTTGAGAGTTGTCCTCAAAAAAAGAAGGTAATAACTGATTCAGCGCAGTAAAAGGAGACTACAAAAATATTTTATTTTTACAGTGACGTGGTTCAAGATGTTTCCAAAATGGAGTTGGTCTGTTCAAGCTGTATGTATGATCCTGAGTATTTACTCCTTTGGAGGTAAGTCTGAGGGAATAATTGCATAAACTTGTGAGAGTACTACACAACTGTTTATGCTTTAAATATTACAGAAAAATCCTTTATGTGAGTTTGATGCTGAAAGACCTCTTAAGGAATTCTGTCTCCCTTACTAGTTCTACTAGTTTGATACTCTGGTTTTTGAATTGGACATTGTTGAACATTTTTCAGTTTGATTTTGTCTCAATACACAGAATTAAACACTAATAAAAAGTTGTAGTGTCACAAGATAAGGCAATATAAATTGAAAGATTTCATTTTCACTTTTCACTTAATTAAACTGAATTAGGTGGGTCATGCAACTACGTTTCATATCATTTCAGGCTTTATGTCTTGCTGTGTTTCGCTGATAAAAAGATTCCAAGTGTAGCATGTTTCTAAGAAGGGTAGTTAAACATTTACATCCTCCATTTCCCCCTTTGAAAAAAAGGGGGATGAAGGAGGTAGCTGAGGCCTCGATTGAGCCTTCCACGCTGCTTGTAAGCTGATAATGAGGGCCCACAGTACATTGCACTTTTCCATAATGTGCAAGAAGGGAAAATCTCACTTACTAGCAGAAACAGAAAATGCAGAGCCATAAGGAAAATGGTTGCATTTGCTTAGACACTTCGGGTGGTATGCCACCTACTGTTTCTCCTTATCAGGAGTTTTCTCTACAAATGGAAGTTTCGTTCTTTTGTTCACAGAGCTCCTGATAGCAGAACTATTAGTTGGAATGTCACACAGTGTTGTAAATTGGAGTACTGTGTTTTTTCCCCCCTAGATCATCTAGTGCAGGGATGTCAAATGTAAGGTCCGGGGGCCAGATGCGGCCCATGGAAGCCTTTTATGATGCTCAGGCGCTCAGCCGCTGAACAGTGCTGAGGTGTTGCTGCTGAAAGGGCAGCCCACATGAAAATTGGGCTCTCCCATCTTGAAATGCAATCAAGATTTGCATATTTTTGTCATTTGCAGCTAATGAGTTCCTAAGTGAGAAAAAGTGCTTATTTTTTGTTATGGCCTGTAATTACATCACTTCCTGCCTAATGGCATCACTTTCCGCCCTCAGCAGTCATGATGAATGCTATTCAGTCCTCTATATGAAATGTGTTTGACATCCCTGATCTCGTGTTTTTCTAGATATCTATTGCTCTCTTCGGTTGTGGTGTTACTGGAATTCACTGATTGCATACAGCTACTGGATTGAAAAACAAAGCTAATGATCTCCTTCAGTTTCAGATGCACTGGTGAATTCATGCGGCCACATTGAGCCAGAATCTCCACTAGTGTCCATTGGTTCCACTTTTACTGCATACTGCATTCTTGGTGTCGGTTGTAATGCTTATGGTAACATTCATGCAAATCAGATCATCTGGAAAATGAAAACAGAGGTTGTTCCTAAAGAGCAATATCGTGTGATAAACCAGACTGTTTCCAGTGTAACTTTTAATGACACTTCAAAACTGGTTTCTCCTCTGACATGCAACATCTTAGTAGAAGGAAACATTGAGCAGAACATCTATGGAATTCACATTCAGTTGGGCCGTAAGTAGTTTCCTTTTGTTTCTTGTGTGGACATTGATAAAATTCTACATTAAATGTACCATCTTGCTAGGTGGTTGTAGCTTCCATTTCTTGTCTACTTGTTATATAATGTATATCTTCTAAGAGTGTGATCTTTCTTGTTTCAAAGTGAAATACTTGAAAAGAGAAAAAAATTGTTCAGCATTAGATAAATATTTTAGCAACTATATTAAAGTCAACAAAAAGCATAAGAACATAAGAACAGCCCCACTGGATCAGGCCATAGGCCCATCTAGTCCAGCTTCCTGTATCTCACAGCGGCCCACCAAATGCCCCAGGGAGCACACCAGATAACAAGAGACCTCATCCTGGTGCTCTCCCCTACATCTGGCATTCTGACTTAACCCATTCCTAAAATCAGGAGGTTGCGCATACACATCATGGCTTGTACCCCATAATGGATTTTTCCTCCAGAAACTTGTCCAATCCCCTTTTAAAGGCGTCTAGGCTAGACGCCAGCACCACATCCTGTGGCAAGGAGTTCCACAGACTGACCACGCGCTGAGTAAAGAAATATTTTCTTTTGTCTGTCCTAACCCGCCCAACACTCAATTTTAGTGGATGTCCCCTGGTTCTGGTATTATGTGAGAGTGTAAAGAGCATCTCCCTATCCACTCTGTCCATCCCCTGCATAAAGCCTAAGCAATGTTTTGCATGAGTTAACAACAAGGCATAAAGTAAAAAAAAGTTATTTTTCTCTTACAAGGTTTATTTTATTAGAACATGCACTTTGTTTTCTCTAATAACAATATGAAGCTTCTTGATCCTACTGATCTACTAGATTTAATTGGAAATAGTAGAAGGAATTACAGGTGATCCTCATGATCCACGGGGGTTTGGTTCCTTCAGCCCCTGCAGTTGCAAAAATCTGTGGATGGCCGTGGATGGAACCAGAAACATTTCTCCAGAAGTGATATAAATCCATGGTTAAGTCCCTTTAAAAACATGTAAACAAGGGGAAACAGAAAAAAAGCTTCCCTTATCTCATGCGGCAAGCTGGAAGGCTGCAAGGCAGTCTTTTTGGTTGCAAGAAGCTGTTTCTGGATTGTGCTGAGCTGCCTCCCCTGATCCTCCATTCTCTGAAGTGCTACCTGTTCCACGCGCAGGGCCAGCTAGGCAGGCGGAGATCATGGGTCTCAATGCGTGGATGAGACGGTGGTGTAGGGAGGAGGGGTTTAGATTCGTTAGGCACTGGGGAACGTTTTGGGACAAGCGGGGCCTGTACAAGAGGGACGGGCTCCATTTGAACCAGAATGGAACCAGACTGCTGGCGCATAACATTAAAAAGGTGGCAGAGCAGCTTTTAAACTGATCCCTGGGGGAAGGCTGACAGGAGCCGAGGGGCATCCGGTTCGGGACTCCTCATCCCTATGGGATGAGGATGGGGAGGTTAGAGAACAACAAGACAAAGGCAGGGTAGGAGAAGAAATTGGGAAAGGTAGGGTGATGGGATGTGATAGACGGTTTGGCACAATGAGAGGATGCGGGGACAAAGGAGTGAATAAGCAGCCCATCCTGGGGCATTCCGTGTATAAATGCTTTTATGTGAATGCCCGAAGTCTACGAGCAAAGGTGGGAGAACTGGAATGTCTGGTGACAAGGGAAAATATTGACATAGTGGGCATAACGGAAACCTGGTGGAATGCGGAGAATCAGTGGGATACCGCAATCCCGGGCTATAAACTCTACAAGAGGGACAGGCAGGAGCGTGTTGGAGGTGGGGTGGCCCTTTATGTTAAGGAAGGGATAGAATTCAGCAAAGTAGAGATTGAAGGTGGGTCCGACTCCACCGTAGAATCTCTGTGGGTTAAATTACCAGGCTTGTGCAGCGATGTAGTACTGGGGGCGTGCTATCGTTCTCCAGACCAGAAATCTGATGGGGACCTTGAAATGAGGAAACAGATCAGGGAGGTGACAAGGAGGGACAGGGTTGTAATCATAGGGGACTTCAATTATCCTCATATTGACTGGGTCAATTTGTGTTCTGGTCACGATAAGGAAACCGGATTTCTTGACGTGCTAAATGACTGTGGCTTAGATCAGCTAGTCACGGAGCCCACCAGAGGACAGGTGACTCTGGATTTAATATTGTGCGGTACGCAGGACCTGGTTAGAGATGTAAACGTTACTGAGCCATTGGGGAACAGTGATCATGCTGCGATCCGTTTTGACGTGCACGTTGGGGGAAGAATACCAGTCAAATCTCTAACAAAAACCCTTGACTTCCGACAGGCGGACTTCCCTCAAATGAGGAGGCTGGTTAGAAGGAGGTTGAAAGGGAGGGTAAAAAGAGTCCAGTCTCTCCAGAGTGCATGGAGGCTGCTTAAAACAACAGTAATAGAGGCCCAGCAGAGGTGTATACCGCAAAGAAAGAAGGGTTCCTCTAAATCCAGGAGGGTGCCCGCATGGCTAACCAGCCAAGTTAGAGAGGCTGTGAAGGGCAAGGAAGCTTCCTTCCGTAAATGGAAGTCTTGCCCTAATGAGGAGAATAAAAAGGAACATAAACTGTGGCAAAAGAAATGTAAGAAGGTGATATGGGAGGCCAAGCGAGACTATGAGGAACGCATGGCCAGCAACATTAAGGGGAATAATAAAAGCTTCTTCAAATATGTTAGAAGCAGGAAACCCGCCAGAGAAGCGGTTAGCCCTCTGGATGGTGAGGGAGGGAAAGGGGAGATAAAAGGAGACTTAGAGATGGCAGAGAAATTAAATGAGTTCTTTGCATCTGTCTTCACGGCAGAAGACCTCGGGCAGATACCGCTGCCCGAACGGCCCCTCCTAACCGAGGAGTTAAGTCAGATAGAGGTTAAAAGAGAAGATGTTTCAGACCTCATTGATAAATTAAAGATCAATAAGTCACCGGGCCCTGATGGCATCCACCCAAGGGTTATTAAGGAATTGAAGAATGAAGTTGCAGATCTCTTCTAAGGTATGCAACTTGTCCCTCAAAACGGCCACGGTGCCAGAAGATTGGAGGATAGCAAATGTCACGCCTATTTTTAAAAAGGGAAAGAGGGGGGACCCGGGAAACTATAGGCCGGTCAGCCTAACATCCATACCGGGTAAGATGGTGGAATGCCTCATCAAAGATAGGATCTCAAAACACATAGACGAACAGGCCTTGCTGAGGGAGAATCAGCATGGCTTCTGTAAGGGTAAGTCTTGCCTCACGAACCTTATAGAATTCTTTGAAAAGGTCAACAGGCATGTGGATGCGGGAGAACCCATGGACATTATATATCTGGACTTTCAGAAGGCGTTTGACACGGTCCCTCACCAAAGGCTACTGAAAAAACTCCACAGTCAGGGAATTAGAGGACAGGTCCTCTCGTGGATTGAGAACTGGTTGGAGGCCAGGAAGCAGAGAGTGGGTGTCAATGGGCAATTTTCACAATGGAGAGAGGTGAAAAGCGGTGTGCCCCAAGGATCTGTCCTGGGACCGGTGCTTTTCAACCTCTTCATAAATGACCTGGAGACAGGGTTGAGCAGTGAAGTGGCTAAGTTTGCAGATGACACCAAACTTTTCCAAGTGGTAAAGACCAGAAGTGATTGTGAGGAGCTCCAGAAGGATCTCTCCAGACTGGCAGAATGGGCAGCAAAATGGCAGATGCGCTTCAATATCAGTAAGTGTAAAGTCATGCACATTGGGGCAAAAAATCAAAACTTTAGATATAGGCTGATGGGTTCTGAGCTGTCTGTGACAGATCAGGAGAGAGATCTTGGGGTGGTGGTGGACAGGTCGATGAAAGTGTCGACCCAATGTGTGGCGGCAGTGAAGAAGGACAATTCTATGCTTGGGATCATTAGGAAGGGTATTGAGAACAAAACGGCTAGTGTTATAATGCCGTTGTACAAATCTATGGTAAGGCCACACCTGGAGTATTGTGTCCAGTTCTGGTCGCCGCATCTCAAAAAAGACATAGTGGAAATGGAAAAGGTGCAAAAGAGAGCGACTAAGATGATTACGGGGCTGGGGCACCTTCCTTATGAGGAAAGGCTACGGCGTTTGGGCCTCTTCAGCCTAGAAAAGAGACGCTTGAGGGGGGACATGATTGAGACATACAAAATTATGCAGGGGATGGACATAGTGGATAGGGAGATGCTCTTTACAATCTCACATAATACCAGAACCAGGGGACATCCACTAAAATTGAGTGTTGGGCGGGTTAGGACAGACAAAAGAAAATATTTCTTTACTCAGCGTGTGGTCGGTCTGTGGAACTCCTTGCCACAGGATGTGGTGCTGGCGTCTAGCCTAGACGCCTTTAAAAGGGGATTGGATGAGTTTCTGGAGGAAAAATCCATTATGGGGTACAAGCCATGATGTGTATGCGCAACCTCCTGATTTTAGGAATGGGTTAAGTCAGAATGCCAGATGTGGGGGAGGGCACCAGGATGAGGTCTCTTGTTATCTGGTGTGCTCCCTGGGGCATTTGGTGGGCCGCTGTGAGTTACAGGAAGCTGGACTAGATGGGCCTATGGCCTAATCCAGTGGGGCTGTTCTTATGTTCTTATGCATTGCAGAAGCTACCCCAAAGAACTACCCTGCACTTCACAGAACAGACACTGTGGTTCCTGCTGAACACACACACATCTCTTTCACGTCTATGCTTTCCTCAAGCACCACAGCCCCCTTTTTCGCTTGCTGCCTCCCATTCTGCGCCCTTCATGGGGGGGGTCTGCCACCAATGTTGCAAGCTGTCCTTGGCTCAAAAGTTTAAAGATCCATCCTCAGCAGCATTGCAGTGAAGCATTTGGTTGAGACCAGTCAGTTTCTTCAGCTGCTTGAGTTGGTAAAATAAAAATTCCTTTAAGAACATTTAAACAAGGAAAAAAGTTTCAGTTTCCTTGGTGTGGCAGCAACAGCGCTTGTCATTGTGTGTATTGTGGGGGTCAAGGGAAGCTTTGTGGCTGGCTGCTTGGTCTTGCAGGAGAGCTGGAGCCAGGCGTGTTGTGCCTGACACACATTTTGCCCAAAGCCTCTAACCCTGTTCAAAAGATATCGCCATTTACCCTCCTCCCTCTAGGCTGCCCCCATGGTCTTCACACAGGTGCCTGGATACAGTTCCTCCTCTCCCACAAGATGAAGCAGTCACTAGTTTGGGAAACACTGGTTTATTAAAAAATCACCTGTGGTGGGACATGATTGAGATGTACAAAATTATGAAGGGGATAGAGTGACTAGACAGATGTTCTTTTCCGTCTCACACAATACCAGGACCAGGACATCTACTAAAATTGAGTATCGGGAGAGTTAGAACAGACAAGAGAATATTTCTTTACCCAGAGTGTAATTAATCTGTGGAACTCCTTGTCACAGGATGTGATGGCATCTGATCTAGATGCCTTTGAAAGGGAATTGGACAGATTTCTAAAAGAAAACAGGTTACAAACCGTGATGGGTTTGTGCAACCTTCTGGTTTTAATATAGGCTACCTTAAAAGGCCAGGTGCAAGGGTGTAGCAACAGGATGCAGGTATCTTTTTGTCTTGTGTGCCCCCAGAGGCATGTGGTGGGCCACTGTGAGTTACAGAAGCTGGACTAAAGGGGCTTTTAGGCCTGATCTGGCAGGGCTTATGGTCTTATTTTCACACAGTCTACAGCACTCTCATAAGCTCAGGTTTAAACACAACTAATTCTATGTAAAGATTCACTTATTAATTGGAGCATGTAATGTGACTCTTGGCATCTTGTTTGAGTGCAGTACAAGACATGTATATCATGGATGAGAATGCACAACCCACCAACCCCTTGGTGCTAATAAAACTACACAACCTTCAGTTTTGTGTTACTATTTGTCACACAACAGATATGTCCTCTGTACAGACATTGGATGATTAATCCTGCATAGTGAGCTAATTGGATAGGTAGGAGAACCAGAATTTCACTCTGGCTTTGTTCTTTTCCTGAAGATTGAAACATGTATGCCCCACCCCATGTATGCTGTTCTTTTGTGGGAAAAGGAGGCTAGCATAGTAACAAGTTAGTTTTGAGGAAGTCTGCATGAGCCAGCTTGGGTAACTGGTGGCTGATGTTGATGCTGATAGGATCTTGGGCTTTATTGAAACATTGGTAACTTTTGGTGTAAGTACCTACAGGTCCATCGATGATATGGAAAACACACTTCTTTTCACATGCGCAAATGAGAGTACCTTTTCTGAGATGGTGCCTGTTATGCCATTTGCATGTGTCACCTAAATACAAAGAGTAAATGCTTTTTCTCTTCATAGCTATTGTTTTATTCAAATGCAGATTTTAGCAGACTTACAGTTAATCAAATAAATTTAAGGAATAGACTTGTGTCCTTTTAATTGGACAGTGACTTATAGTTTTAATATTTTGTGGTTGGGTTTTGGAAAGGACAGGCTAACAACATAGAGGAATAGGAGATCACCCCAGCACTGTCTTTCTAGTGGATGTCTGCTGGTGTTCTTTTGCATCCTTTTAGATTGTGAGCCCTTTTGGGACAGGGAGCCATTAGTTGTTTGTTTTGATTTTCTCTGTAAACCGCTTTGTGAACTTTCCGTTGTAAAGCAGTATATAAATACTGTTAATATTTCAAATTTGAATAAATTTACATAAAAGAATATATTAGAGATGGAACTTACATGAATGAATGAAGGTCTTTCAATAGCTCAAGGCCTATAACACAAAGCAAGGCCGACCTTTCCTTTGCTGCCACTGCTGCATCACATACGGGAAACAGCAAGCAATGGAGGGAGCCCCAGGCCTGCAGCTCACGTGAGAGGTCAAACAGTTGCCCTCATGCTGACAGCAGTTGTGTCGGGCCAGCACTGACTCTAGCAAGTCTCCAGAGCACCAGAGGCTCATTGGAGAGTCTTGGGATTGGGAGTCTTGGAATTGGGAGTCCCTGAGGGCCGCAAGTGGCCCCCAGGCCGGGGTTTGGGCACTCCTACTTTAGATGAATAGCATGTATACTCTGTTAACTACCTAAGTGTGTTTTTTTAATGCAGTACCTCCAGATAAGCCTGAAAATTTGAGTTGCATGGTATATCAAAGACAAGCGGAAACTGGTCCAGAAAAATTTATTCTAACATGTAACTGGGAACCTGGAAGGTATACATGGCGGAACACCACATATTTTTTAAAACAGCAATGGTAAATTTATTTTTAATGTTTAAAAGCATTGAACAATATTTTTTAGACTACTTGTTGAGTTTGCATGCATTATTTTTGAATAATTCATATTCTATATTGCTGTCATTTGTGTCTTGTGCTGACAAATTAAAGTACTGTACATATAAATCATGTTTAATACATGATGTAAATGTCATGTTGTGATGGAATTATTCTATAAGTTTGAAATGTGCTGTGCTTGTGTGTTTTAAGGCAAGTATTGCTTTACACTTTTTTGGCTAAAATAAGAACTGGGATAAAGTCATGATGATGATGACTACCTAAATAAGCAATGGAAATTATTATTAATATGCCTACGATCTTCTGGGTGCTTGCAAAATGGCAATCTCTGCCTTAGGGAATATAGTCCAAGCACCACTTTGTGATTAATTATTTTGAAAGCTGGAACCTGGGGCTACTGTGTTTTCTGGATTTTCCGTTGGGAAATTTTTTTTTAGCACTTAAATGTGGAGAAAAGTTGAAAAGTTACCTGATATTTGATCAAAAGTAAGGCTGTTCCTCCCTTTCCTTTATTCTGTTATGAAAGCTATTGGAGTAAATAAGGAGCCCTTCTACCAGATATGGTGATCAGTGATGGAGCAGAACTTCATTTGGAGCATGTAGTATCCCACTCTTCAACCACCAAGGTTCTGAGAGCAGCTTACAGTAAGACACAGTAACAAAAAAAAAAAGTGCTGAACTAATCAGTAAAGCAGATAAAATTTCAGCACTAAAAGTTAAAACTGGGAGACCTACAAGGTCTTCACCTGGAACTGAAAAGAAATCTTAGTGCCAAGCATGCCTCTCTGAAGATGGAATTCGTTCAATGTGTCGTCACTTTCTACTTGCAAATTAAACCAAACATTTCTCACAGTTCCACTAAGTGAGACTGTGGAACTTACTTCTTGGCACACTAGTCTGCATTTGTGGGACATTTCAGCACAAATGCTCATGATCACAATGCATATGTGACTGAAGCTTATGAAATACTAGGTTCAAGATGTGGGTGTTACTATATTAAATCTTGCTCTTCTCTTGAACTTTAGGCCAAACCACAATTTTTCGGACTGCATACCCCAGGGCACCAACAGCTCTTGCAGCGTTCCTGGTGATCGATTTTTTGTTGACTTGGAAGTGTGGGTAGTAGCCAAGAATGACCTTGGGGAAGCTGAGTCTGACCACATTATCTTTGATCCTTCACAATATGGTAACTATCCTTTAAGTACAGCTAGAAGAATTCCAGTAGAGCTACTTCTGTGAATGAAATAGTAGCAGATAGTCACTAGGAGGTCAAGAGGGACAGTTACTAACCCCTATTACTCTTATATTTAAGATGAGCGCCACTGAAAAAATGCCTCTTTGCCAGCAGGGGTTATAGCAGTGTACGGAACACTGTCAGTGGCATAACTAGCCACCCTGGAGCCTGGGGCAAAGTTAAAAATGATGTCCTCCATGTCACACCCAGAAGTGACATCACTTCTGGGTGTGACAACACACTTGCTGGTTTATTTTAAATTGAGCCCCCCTCCTTCCTGCCCCCTCCAGGCCCCTAGAGAAATGGGGGCACATGGCCAGAGACTGTGATTGCTGCTGCCCCTCTTGCAAAGAGTGCTTTTTCCTGGCACTTTTTGCAAGAGGCACAAGTGACGTTCATGGAAGGGCAGGTGACTAGACTATTTCCCCCAGGCAGCCAGCAATTACCACCCCTGCATCCTGTTTAGCTATGCTACTGATCACAGAAGACTTAAGATAAGTTTGTCACCTGGTAGAAGTAGCCTTTATTCCTTCTTCACCTAGAAATTCTCTATGGGATGACACTTGGCAGATGTGATGGTAGCAGAGAAGTACAGTTTCTTCTTTGCCACCATTGTCTCTTCATAGTCTTTGAAAATGATTCCGTGCCGCAGTTGATTGGCTTTGGCACAAAGTGGGTTACCATTTGTGCTGAAGTTGTTTTCTTCCTTGAGTTCATCCAAAGGACTTTGTTTATATCCAGAGGACTTTGTTTATATAAGTAGAGAAGGATGTCTAGTGGATATCTAATTGGACATAGCTAATCTGCTGTTTTGCCACACAGGGCCATTGAAAGAGGTAGTCATAGCAGCTAGTCAAGCGAACTCCTCAGATAGTTATGGCTTCTTTAATCCCATGGAAGTTGGAGAGATGTTCATCCTTCTCTTGACTGGGTTTCACTGTCTTTTAAAAAAGTTTGAAGTTTACAAGTGCAATTAAATCCTTATGTTAAATACCCAAGTAGTATCTGTGGCATGAAGCACTTTACAGCAAGGTTAGGGAGATATCTGTGCCTTGTTGACAGAAGGAGAGCCTGGTCATAGTTAAAGTCCTGTACCCTCCCATATGAATCTCCTTGGCAGTTGAGATCTTCAAAAGCTGTTCTCCAAGCGCTCCTGATTTCAGAGTTTAGGCAGGTAATAACTGGGGCTAGGGCCTTCCAAGTGGTGGCATCTGTCTGTGAAACTGTAAATTCTTCCCAGGGACATTTACCCGATGCCAGTTTTACTTGGTTCTAGGCCCCCACGAAGTGCATTTTATTGCTTAATGTGATTGTTTATTGCTGCTTTCAGTTTTTATCTGAGTTTTATCATCTTTTAATTGGAAGGTAAATTGGGAATTTTTGTTCAAATTGGGCAGTTCAGAAATACTGCAGTCACCTGCCCATAAGTCGATCCCACAGATAAGTAGAGGGCAGGTTTTGAGCCAAAAATCATGGGATTTTCTGTGACCCTCAGATAAACTTAGGGGGGCGTATGACTAAGTTTTATCTGATTTTACCTGAGGCCAGATCCTGAAAAATAACCTACCACTAATTGTCACCTAAGAACTGTAGTCTCTTATTTATTAAAAACATAGTAAAAGATCATAAGATACATTTTTATTCTTTTTAAATTCTGGTCTTCACCACCTTTTTGTAAACACTATCAGAGTAAGTGCACTGTAAACAACATACCAGTAAAACAGTGGTTCCCAACCTGGTATTCATGTACTCCCAGGGACACTCAACAGAACCTTTAGGTGTACTTGAAGAATAGAATAATGGCAGAAAAAGGCAGGTTGTGCTCCAGAATGCCTTGCAAGGACCAGCAGGGCAGGAAGTGAGGTAGCTAGTTGGCTGTGAAAGCCCCACCAATAGCTAGTTTTTGGTCATCAATTCATCTATGAACCAGTGATTGAAAACCAGCACAGTAAAAAAGCTGAAACATAGTATGGAAAGTGATCACCCAGAAATTCTCAGGACACTTCTGGTGCAAAAGAGTGCAAAGGCAAAGTCTTCTATTCTTCAAACAGATGAAAAGAGAAAATATGTGATGAATATATGAAGTCTAGGTTTTCATAGAGAGGAGATGAGGGCTTGTATTATTGCAAACATTTTGCTAATATGAAGGGTACAATTTATGGAAATGGGCTGCCAAGGGATATGCAAGTGAAAAAGGTTGGGAACCACTGCAGGAGAACCATGAATCAAATCCACCTTTAAGGTGTCTGGTGTGTTAAACCAGAAGCTCTACGTACAACATTCAACCCATAACACATAACTGAGAGTGTGCAATTCAGTTCACAGCAAAGAGGTGCAGCTGCATATATTTGCAACCTTTTTACTCAGAAGTAGAGCCACTGCTTTCCATGAGAGTTATTCTTAAATAATGGTGCACTAAATTGTAACCTGGAACTTTATTTCAAATGGAAAGGAGGATCCCATCCTGGTGTTGGAAAAAAAGACCTCTACCAAATGCATGCATTTGCAAAAACCATGAACCAGAGAATAAAAGGTTAACTTTGGCTGGAATTTCCCAGGAAAGTAACTATAGAAACAAATGATCTCTGCATTGCTTCTAATGCAGAGCCTGCTTTAGCAAGAAACAAAACTTTTCAGAGTTGAAAGCTCTGCCCTCTGATTGATCTGGAGATAAGGCGATGTGATAATTGGAGCTTGATTACTTGGCAAAAATTTTACTTACTGTAGGGGAGTATCTTACTGTAGGGGAGTTACCTTGCCCACTATTACAGTTGGGTCACAATTGGAAAGGGATAAAGGTCAATATGAACTTAATTTGAACCTACATATTAAAACAATGCTGCCAGTGCTCCTGGCTAATGTAGCTTTTTTTTTTCCCCTAGTAAAACCTTTGCCTCCAAAGAATCTGTCTGTCACCTCTGGTGAATTTTCCACAGTTCTAAAACTATCTTGGCAAAATCAGTTTGACGAAGAGCCACTAAATCTGAAATTTAACATTCAATACAAGATTGTTGGCAGTATGAACTGGATTGAGGTAACCCTACTTTTGTTGTATGTCACCAGTTTTCAGTGATATTTTCTTCTTAGTCTAGTTATACTGTTGTATCTGTACTAAGAGTTGGAGCACCTTTACTGTATCCACTATAGTAGTAGGGGTTTAAATGGCCTAAAGATAGCTTCAAATAAATGTTTTTTTTGGGGGGGGGGAGTTCAGTAAATACATAAGAGATTCAGCATCCTTGTTGTTCTAAAAAGTGATATAGAAATAGAAGATTATTGTGGTAATTATATGGAAGAATAGGTCAGCAGAGAAATTGTGGGGGCAAGTAGCTGCCAAAATGAGGAAAGAGTTTGTACTGATAATACAGCATTATGGTTCTATAACTGTTAGCAAATTTGTCAGGTTTAAATTTTAAACCTCTCACTCTCCCCATAGCATGTCGTCTCCTTCTTGTCAAAGGCATGGAAAGGCCACATTATATGGTTTCAGAAAGATTTTTTAATTGCTGTAGTATTTTTTCATTCCCATGTGACCTATTTTTTTAAACCAGTGCTTCAAACTTCTTAAACTTTGCTCCCCTCTAGACTTGGGACTTTCTAGAGACTCCCAGTTCAGCACTAATATGTGTTCCACAGGTGATTTGCACCTTGCTTGCAGTTACGTGTATATAGCTTCCTGTTGTGAAAGTATTGATCGTGTTGGTAATCTCACACTAGCATTAGAAGCTTTGGACTCCGTTCAGGTGATCCAACAATCCATCTTGTCCTTAGCTATCCCCCACTTGCCACCTTCTTTATGTATGAGTAAGTGGTTATGATGGGACTTGTGCCTTTTTTAAAAAAACTCTGCTTTGCTGAGCTTCTGCAGACTGGTAGTTTTAGCTGTGTTAGAAGTGCCGATGGTGTTCTCAGCCACTGACTCTGCCAGTTTTCATTTTTCCCTTTACAGTGTGGCAGAAAGTAATCCATTGGCTTTAGGGTCACTTTCTAATTTGTTCTAAAAGAAAAAGTTGGCAACTGGCAGAAGCCAGACATCAAGAATGCTGTGGCAGTTCATGCACTGCTAAAGCTGCTGCTGCCTGCAGAAGCACAGTTTCACTATTGCTATTAACAGTGGTTAGTGCCCCCCCACCCTGTGCAACAGGAGACCATGAAGTCGCACAGGCAGGTAGATTTGGACGGAGTTAATGATGGGACTGCCACAAACCACAGTTTGTGTGGGAATAAACTCTGAAATCACATACTCCGTCCTTGCCTTTCATCCTCAGCAGCAAGGCATGAATCCTGGCTAACTTAAATCACTGCTCCTCATGTTGTTGTTCAAACTTGGGAGCTATAGTTTAATGGTAATTTACAAGCCAGGATATGAAAGTGGAATCTTATCTTGCCGTAACGTTTAGCACAATTCAGTAGGCTCTCTGTACAATGTCACAGTCTCTTAGATTTGTTCCAGTTGTAGTTAGTCAATAGACCACAGTTGCCCAAAATCAGGTATAATATGAAGCAGGGTTTTCTTGTTAAGGTATAAGTGAAAACTTTTCCATTTTCTGTCATACATGGAAGAGGAGGAGAGAGGAAGCATGTGAACATACAGTTCTCTAGACTCCTCATAGTAGGAAACTGTAGTTTCATGTAACATCCACCAGGCCATTGTAAAGAAATTATTTCTATATTTTTCCAGTAAAATTGTTAAAGTTCTTAAGTATGTTTTATTTAAAAAATTTAATCTTGTAATGAAGTATTAAGAAAATTTGACTCAAGGGACATGTATTGTTTCATATACAGCAATACCTTGCACTTTGATCTGGTTAGGGACCAGAGCATGGATGAAAGTAAAAAATGAATGAATGTCAAAAGCATAACCTTATTTAGCTTGCAAATTTATTTTGACTTATGAAAACCATAAATAATTATATCAGTGTTTTTCCAACTGTGGATCGGGACCCACTAGGTGGGTCGCGAGCCAATTCCAGGTGAGTCCCCATTCATTTCAATATTTTATTAATATATTAGACTTGATGCTACCATTGTATGTGACTGCATTTGGAGAAATGTTACAGTCCTGTACTTTTAACAAGCTACTATGTACCGTATTTTTCGCTCCATAAGATGCATTTTCCCCCCCAAAAAAGGGGGGGGAGTGTGTGCGTCTTATGGAGCGAATACTGGGGGCAAGGTCCGCACCGGGGGCAAGGTCCTCATTTGCGCAGGTGCCACAGGGGGAGGGCAGGCGGAGAACAAAGGGGGCAAGGTCCGCACCGGGGGCAAGGTCCTCATTTGCACAGGCGCCACAGGGGGAGGGCAGGCGGAGAACAAAGGGGGCAAGGTCCTCATTTGCGCAGGCGCCACAGGGGGAGGGCAGGCTTACTTTAAAAGTAAGTTTTCCTCCTCTAAAAACTAGGTGCGTCTTATGGTCAGGTGTGTCTTATGGAGCGAAAAATACGGTATATTCTTTTAACAATGATAGTAAAGGGGACTTACTCCTAGGTAAGTGTGGGTAGGATTGCAGCCTAGGATTGTTAAAAATGTTCCTGCTTGATGATGTTGCTTCTGTTCATGACATCACTTCCAGTGGATGCTGACAGATTCTCATTCTAAAAAGTGGGTCCCAGTGGTGAAAGCCACTGAACTATGTACATGTGAATGTGTGCAAAATCTATAAAAACCGAAATAAACATAAGAATGTTGATGAATGTCCTGGAAGGTTGGATGAAATGGGAAGAAAGGAAAGCATGTAGATGAAATTTGAAATGTGGTTATAATTGAAAATTGCTAGAAGAGCAAGTGGATGGAAATCAAGGGTATTGTATATACTTCAAGAAATGCACTGGCAAAATAAATGTTTTATGGAAGGGTTGTCATAAATTGGCATCAGACTTTAGATACACCTACCAGTCTCTATTCCTTATTCATTCACCTGTTGCACTTTTTAAAGATCAGTTTAATTTTAACAGATTCCTCTTGAAGAAACAGAATCACGGAGAACTTCCTTCATTATCCAAGATCTCAAGCCGTATACAAAATATGCATTTCATGTACGCTGTACAATTACTAACTGCTCAAATTGCTCTTGGAGTGACTGGAGTCATGAAGTAGTTGGGTTCACAGCTGAAGACAGTAAGTAATATTTGAAGCCATTTGTCCAGTTTGCTATACTGGGATAGAGAAATATTAAGCAGATTATGTGTCAGCTTGCCTGAAGAAGGAACGTTATACAGCCTGTCCTTTTGAATGAGGGCCAAAGCATATGTAACACTAAATGCATTTGATTTACTCATTTGTATGAGCTGAGTGCATGTTTAGGTTTGAATTGCAGCTTCATAATGGATGTTTTCAGTGGGAAAGCATTGTAGTAGTAAAGAGTCACAGTAGATACTTGGGTATAAGTTGTTCTCGCACGTAAGTCAAGAGCAGTTTTTGAGCCAAAAGTCATGGAATTTTCTGTGACCCTCAGATGGGGGGGGGGTTAAACTTAGGGAGAGTGTCTGACTATAATTTTGTCTGATTTTTGCCCAAGCTCAGATCCTGAAAATAATTGGTAATAAATAATACTACCAGTACTTGGTACCTAATCTCTGTACAGTTTCTATTAAAAATATAGTAAAAGATCGTAAGATACATTGTATTCATTTTTAAATTCTTGTCTTCAGAACGTTTTTGTAAACACTATCAGTTTTTGTAAACACTTTTTTGTTTACAATAAACACTATTAATAAAACCATTCTTTTATGTGCCTGGTGAGTTAAACCAGAGGCTTTACATATAACACATAGCTGGAAGTGTGCAATTCAATTCACAGCAGAGACACAAGCAACAAGGAATGAGCATAAACAAGTGCAGCTACACTTAGTTGCAACCCTGTTTACTCAGAAGTAAAAAGAAGGGGGTGGGGAGGAATGGACCTTTAAACATGTGCTCTAGTGCCTGTAAGGGAGCTAATGCATCATCTTTCATGAAGGAAAGTATCTTTAATGGTGAGACAGAAGAGAGCTTGTTATTTATTGTTTTAAAGAACTGTATGAGCACATATCGGCTCAAGCACTCATCCTTCAGCAGACTAATTGTTTAAATGCAGCATTAAGCAGGGTGAGTTGGCTTGTCATTTGTGATGTTAAGAGCATTTTCATAGTGATGCCCATGACTGTAGCACAGTTTCATTTTAGTGACATCTGCTGCCCCTGATGCTTTTGTTTCAGGTTTCACATCTTGGTTCCTAACAGATGCTAATGATTTCAGAATGTGAAAGCTTGACTATGTAGAATGCTTACTGCTTATTGACTCTGATTTGAAGTAGTATTGATATACATCTGACCTGAGTCCATTTGTTCTGAAACCAGACCTTAACTGTGTTAAGCTTTCGCACTACAATACTTTTCTTTGTAGGAGGGAACGGGAGGCATTCATCACGACATGGGTTGCTCCTCCTCTGGTCAAGGCTGGGCCAGACTAGTTTCAGATTCCACCATCAGAGTGGGCATCCCATCCTTCCCAGTCCGGCTCTGCCTTGCACAGAGCTAGGCCGTGACTGAGCTCGGCTCCTGGGCTCAGCTTCTTTCCACCTTCTTTTTTCCTCTTCGGCCCCCCCCCCCTCCAGCCTCTTATATTCTTCCCCCTCCACCTCCTCAGCATCCAGGAGGTCAGCCAGGGGGTCAGGCAGCAGACCTTACCAGCCCGCACAGTGAGAGCGGGAGGCCTGCCGGCCCTGCTAGGCCTCACACACCAGGCCATGAGGCACCGGCGGGGACAGAGGAGAGAGAGAGAGACAGGGAGAGCAAACCAGCGAGCGGGCGCAACCGGTAGAAGACTTCAGGAGGGTAGGCACAGGTGAGCGCTTTCCCACTCAGGGCACGCCACTGCAGCCACAACCAAGTTCCCCGCAGGTTCGGAGCGGAGGTTTTGCCCAGACCACATGTCTTGACTTTGCCATCCTGGCAGCGGTGCGGCCATGGCCCCTGGTGGGCTGCTAGCACATGTCAGACCACGCGGAAAGCGTACACCTTAGACAGCACGCAGCAGCTCCAGCAAGGTACGGAGGCTGGCACTTTTTTGGAGGAGGGGACAGAAAGGAGCTCCCCCCCCCAGCTATCTGGGTCCAAATTTGTCCAGGGCTAGTCTCAGCAGGATGGTCAGACAGTAGAGGGGGTCCTGGATAGCAGGCTCCTGGACAAAGTAAGGGCATGCTCTGCAAACCCCTGCCCACCTAGAAAGGCTAAAAGGAAGAAGGCTGCCAGTCCTACCTCAGTCTCTAACTATTTGGCTTGTGAGAATCTCCTCCCCTCCAGCTTCCAGACATATACCTAGACATGCTTTGCATAAAATGGTAAAAAGCAAGAAAGCTTCTTCCTATGACTTCAGTTCCATTCCTCCTTCTTCTGATAGGAAATAAGGGGAACTCTCGGGGGATGAGGGAGGAGGAGTTGCAAAAGGTGAACAGATTGTTCCCGGCGGACCTCTTCCCAAGGGTACTGTCAAAATCCTCTATGGCTCTGGAGCTCACTTCCAATTCTGACTCCACACAACTCTCCACCTCTGGGTCTCAGGGCAAATCTAAGCCAGAAGAGGTCCCCTTCCCTGAACCCTTTGAGGGCCGTGGACTGTGAGTGGGAACAGCCAGTACACCCCAAGCACTCTTCCAGGATGATCAATAAGCTTTATACCCTGCCTGAAAGAGTGATGAAACTGCTAGAAGTGCCTTCGGTTGATGCACTAGTGGCTTCTATTTCTTCATCTGCTATACTGCCAACGGAAGGGGAGGGGGTCCCTAAGGACATCTGCGATAGATGAGTTAACACCTCCCTAAAGTGTAACTGAGGCTTCCTGTCAAGCCTTCAGGGCTTCTGTAGCCAATTCTATTATGGCAAGAGCAGCCTTTCTCTCGGTGGAGGAGTTAGCTACCTCTGAGCTAAGGCTCTCCCAAAAAGCTAAGAATTGCCTTAAAAAGATCTCCCTGGCAGCGGCCTTTAGGGCTGACTCCTCTTTCAATGCTCTACAGCTAAATGCTAGGGCCATGGTGTCTAATGTCATTGTGAAGCGTAATATATGGCTTCAATAATGGGATGGGGTCATTGCTTCCGTGACTGGACTGGTTAGTGTCCCCTTTATGGAAGGAAAACTTTTGGGGGAAGCTTTAGATTTCCCCTTTGATTGAGAATAGGGATAAGAGGAAGGTGCTACGTCGAGGGGGAGGGAAGACCCCTCTAAGAAGGTTCAGTCCTTTCATTCCCCTGGAACCTCCTCACGTACCAAGGACAACAGGCAGCATAGCAAAAATCGCTGGAACAAGAGTAGAGTTCCCTAGAAACCAAGGTTCCAGCTGATCTGCCTCCTATGACAACAGAGCCAGAAAGGATCAGTATAGCATATGACGCCAGAGGAGGAGGCAACTCCTTGCCTATAGGAGCTTGCTCAGTAGTCTTCGCAGATCACTGGCGATCCGTGACCTTGAATGCCTGGGCTCTGCAAACTATTCCACACTGGAGTTTCTCCGAATTTCCCTGGATCACTTCTGGAAAGTTCTAATCTTGAGGGACCCGACCAGACATCAGCAAATGCTAGTGGCCATTCAGCATCTTCTAGACACCAGGGCCATAGAACCTGTGCCACCCAAACAGAAACACCACAGTGTGTATTTAGTAGTCTTCCTGGTTCCCAAAAAGAATGGGGACATGAAGGCCATTTTGGACCACAAATGGCTGAACACCTTCCTAAAGAGGAGGAAGTTCAGGATGGAGACATGGAGGTCCATTGTGACATCCTTGGAGGAGGGGGACTTGGAGGGGGACTTCCTGACCTCCATAGACCTTTCAGAAGCTTATCTCCATGTACTCATTCTGGAGCACCACTGCTGGTTTCTGAGGTTCTGATATAGAAATTGCCATTGCCATGCCTTTCGACCTCATGGCGGCACCAAGGATGTTTACGAAGATCCTGGTGTTGATGGTGACCCATCTATGTCTCTGAACCGTGGCTCTGTATCTGTACTTGGATGATGTCCTGATCAGATCTGTGTCCGGGGAACAAGTGCTGCAGGATCTGCAGAGGACATTGAGCTGCCTCGGGTTTGTCCCTTGGGTTTGTCGTAAACGTGGAGAAGAGCTCCATGGTCCTGACCCAAGAGTTGGTGCACCTAGGTCTGGTCATAAATACCAGATCATCCAGGATCTCTGTTTCACTAGACAGGCAGAAGTCAGGTGAGGGAAGCACCTGGACCCGATGGAACTGGCCAAGTTGCAGGGGCTGATGGTGTCCTGCCAGATTATTGTCCCATGGGCTCGTTTTCATCTACATCCTCTTCAGAAGCTGCTGTTGCCTCACTCCACCAGGATAGAGAGAAGACTGCATCGGTAGATCCTTCTCCCTCCACTTCTACACCTGGACTGGTGGCTATCACCAAGCTGAATGGCTCAGGGGACCGACATGACGACCCCCTCACAGACCGTAATCACCTTCGATGCAAGTCTCCAAGGATGGGGGGGGGGGCTCATATGGAAATGCACTATGTGCAGGGACTTTGATCCCGGGAGGAACAGCTTCACAATATAAACTGGCTAGAGCTCAGAGCACTTCACCTGTCGTTGTTACACTTTCAAAAAAGAGTCCAGAGGAAAACATATCTTAATCAGAATAGACAATATGAACACCAAGGTGTTCATAAATCACAGGGAGGGACCCGTTCCGACAGTCTCATGCAGGAGGTGACTCTGCTCTTCACATGGGCATAGGTTCATCTAGTCTCACTAAAAGCTCAGCATCTGGCAGGGTCGAGCAAACCGGCTAAGCAGCCAATGACTGTCCGAGGCCAAGTGGCAACTCCATCCAGAAGTGTTCCTGGAGATCACCAGACAGATGGGAGGGCCAGCTGTAGACCTCTTCGCCTCAGTCATCAACTCCCCTGATTCTCCACATTTGCATCCATTCTGTTCTGGTTGACTGCCTGGAGTTTGAAAGGGAAACCTTAATCTGGTATGGCTATACTGATAAGGTTTTGGCAACACTCCTGATTTCTTTTTTTTTCTTTTTTTAAACTCTACTAAAAAAATATATGGAGCGACCCAGAGGAGGTTCCGGGATTGGGGCCTGGAGAAGGGGGTGTCTGTTCTAAGCTCTTAGCTCTAAGCCCAAGCACATTTTAGAGTTTTGGAAGCCGGGCTGGAAAAGGTCCTTAGCACTTACAGAGGCAGGCCTCAGCCATAAATAGCACGTTGTCAACTGAATTAGGTCATAGTGTTGCCTCTCATCCACTTATCAGACACTTTCTCAAGGGGGTGGCACAGATTAATCTCTCCACAGTTCATCGCTTTCTTTCTTGCAATCTCCATAGGTTACTCTCTTCTATCATGGGTCCACCCTTTGAACCCTTGGCCACCATTCCACTTCAAGAGTTAACCTTGAAGACATTTCTTCTGGTTGCAGTGACTTCAGTCAGGAGACTTTCGGAGTTGAGTTAACCCTTTCTGTTAACCCTAAGCTCTGCATATTTCAGATAGAGTGGTGTTAAGGCCGAATCCTGCTTTTGTCCTTAAAGTTATTTCCTGGTTACATAGGCCCAAGATATTATACTTCTTCTGTAATAAACCTACTCATCTGAAGGAGCGGAAATGGCATATGTTGGTTGGCCACAGAGCCCTCAGGTTCTACACAGACTGTACCAGAGACATTAGAAGGATGGATTGTCTATTTGCCTTATTTTAGGGTCTATCTGTGGGTAAAAGCCTCTAAATCTACTTTTTCCAAATGATTGGGCAGCTATAGAATTGGCTTATCAGAGTGTGGGGCAGTTCCCTCCCCATGAGATTACAGCCCATTCCATCAGGAGGGCTGCCACCTTGGCTGCCTTTGAGGGTTTTTGTTCACTTGAGATCATTTATAGATCTGCTACCTGGTCAGCCCCTGGTATATTGGCAACCTTCAGTCTCGAAAGACTATGGTATCGCGCTCTGAAAGGTGGTTCTGGCACAGCGTCTAGTGTGGCTGAAAAGGCCAATCCGGGAGTGACAATCCCTTCCACACCGGGAGCAAGTGCAGTCTGTCCCTGGTCTGTCTCCCTGGCTATGGGCCTTCCTTCTTTGCCTCTTAGCCTCAGACTGTTGGCAAAGTGTCTCTTCAAACTGGGAAAGGCCATGCTGCACAGCCTGCCTCCAAGCGGGCCGCTCAGAGGCCAGGGTTTCCCACTTGTTGAGGTCCATCCCTAAGGCCTTCAGATCCCTCTTGCAGATGTCCTTGTATCGCAGCTGTGGTCTACCTGTAGGGCGCTTTCCTTGCACGAGTTCTCCATAGAGGAGATCCTTTGGGATCCGGCCATTATCCATTCTCACGACATGACCAAGCCAACGCAGGCGTCTCTGTTTCAGCAGTGAATACATGCTAGGGATTCCAGCACGTTCCAGGACTGTGTTGTTTGGAACTTTGTCCTGCCAGGTGATGCCGAGGATGCGTCGGAGGCAGCGCATGTGGAAAGCGCTCAGTTTCCTCTCCTGTTGTGAGCGAAGAGTCCATGACTCGCTGCAGTACAGAAGTGTACTCAGGACGCAAGCTCTGTAGACCTGGATCTTGGTTTGTTCCGTCAGCTTCTTGTT
Organism: Tiliqua scincoides; assembly: GCF_035046505.1. NCBI lineage: Eukaryota > Metazoa > Chordata > Lepidosauria > Squamata > Scincidae > Tiliqua > Tiliqua scincoides. Next base: position 22,881,878 of record NC_089822.1, on the reverse strand, counting down.
GGACCAGACTCTCTTTGTGAGTCTGGAAAACGTGGTAGCTGCTTTACCGATGCGCTTGTTTAGCTCGGTATCGAGAGAATGAGTGTCGGAGATCGTTGAGCCAAGGTACACAAAGTCATGGACAACCTCCAGTTCATGCTCAGAAATTGTAATGCAGGGAGGTGAGTCCACATCCTGAACCATGACCTGTGTTTTCTTCAGGCTGATTGTCAGTCCAAAATCTTGGCAGGCCTTGCTAAAACGATCCATGAGCTGCTGGAGATCTTTGGCAGAGTGGGTAGTGACAGCTGCATCGTCGGCAAAGAGGAAGTCACGCAGACATTTCAGCTGGACTTTGGCAAGGCACCTGGAAAAGACAGCATCCCTGCTGAAGTCCTAAAATGCTGCAAAGAGATCATCGTCACTGAGCTGCATGAAATCCTCTGTCTCTGCTGGAGAGAAGGTGGAGTACCTCAAGACATGAGGGATGCAAACATCATCACGCTGTACAAGAACAAAGGTGACAGGGGTGACTGCAACAACTACCGCGGCATCTCTCTCCTTAGCGTTGTAGGAAAGCTGTTTGCCCGAGTTGTACTAAAGAGGCTCCAGGTACTTGCAGAGAGCGTCTATCCAGAATCGCAGTGTGGATTCCGAGCCAACAGGTCCACCACTGATATGGTATTCTCCCTTAGACAACTGCAGGAGAAATGCAGGGAACAACGACAGCCACTCTTTATAGCCTTCATAGATCTCACAAAGGCTTTCGACCTGGTCAGCAGAGACGGCCTCTTCAAGATTCTCCCCAAGATTGGATGTCCACCCAGGCTCCTCAGCATCATCAGATCTTTCCACAAGGACATGAAGGGCACTGTTGTCTTCGATGGCTCCACATCAGACCCTTTTGACATCCGAAGCGGAGTGAAGCAGGGCTGTGTTCTTGCACCAACCTTGTTTGGGATTTTCTTCGCTGTCCTGCTGAAGCAGGCCTTTGGAACTGCAACAGAAGGCATCTATCTCCGGACCAGATCAGATGGAAAGCTCTTCAACCTCTCCAGACTGAGAGCAAAATCCAAAGTCCAGCCCCTGGTACCTTCACTAGATATTACCGTTTTGAAGCGGCCTTTGGCAGAAAGGCTTTGTCAAAAGTAGTCAAGGTGTCATAACATCACCTGATTCTGTCCCACCCTAGGGAGAGACTGCTCATTCACATCCCATGTCTTGATGAATGCCCCCCTTCTCTCCTACAGAGAAAAAGGGATTCTTACCTGAGAATCTCCTATTCTGGGAGGAGGAAGGGGGCATTCGGCCCACCACATCGGATCAGACGTCATTATTCCAGGGACCATGACCAGGGTGGTGGTATGGGCAGGTAGGCAGGAGTAAGTTGTGGAATTCCTTCCCTTTCGTGCCTACTAAACCTTTTCTCAGTTAACCATTAACTGTTAGTTGCCCGGGTTTTCTTTGAGTTCAGTTGAGTGCCAACTACGGCATTTGGAGGGAGAGCTCCCGTCACCCAACTCATCAGAACCAGACTGGGAAGGATGGGATGCCCCTTCTGGTGGTGGAATTGGAAACTAGTCCGGCCTAGCCTTGAGCAGAGGATGGGCAACGCATGTTGTAATAATGCCCCACCTTCCTCCTCCCAGAACAGGAGATTCTCTGGTAAGAATTCCTTTTTTTCTTTTTTGAAAGACAACCCAGTTTTAACATTCTGGTAAATGTGCATCTGCATGCTGGAACCTACTCCACTAATAGGCAGTGTGCCAGCTGTGTCCCTTTCTGGGAAGACAGGGTATCCATGTTTTGTTAAGAGTCAAGCTTGAATACTCTAGTGCATTCTATGTGGGGCTGCACAGGAAAAGTGTTAGGTTAAATGTTACTGCTGTTGTAGTTTGGACACATTAACTGGGATTTGCCATGGTGAAATATAATTCCCAAATGCTTTAAAGTTTTTCACTGGCTCCCAGTTTGTTTCCAGGCTCAGTTCAAAGAGCTGGTTTTTATCTATAAATTCCTAAGCACCTTTATGTGTAGGGATCTCCTTTGACCTCTGAAATGAATCTATCAATTGAGATAATCTGTAAAAGTCCGGTGTGTGTGTGTGTGTGTCCCTGCTTTTGAGTTAGGCAGTAGTTACTGATGAGAAGTCTCTTAAGTGGCAGCACTCCAATTGTGACACACTGCCCCAGGCATGTTTGTGTGGTCCTGTTATTTCTGCCTTCCACATACCAGGTAAAATCAATCCTCTTTGCTTGAGCATTTAATAGCAATTAAATTGGTTAGTTCCTCTTCCAGATTTTTTACTACTATAATTTATGCTTGCTGCTATTTTTTTAACATGTTTGATAATTGTTTTATAAGCTGTCTTTATAATGAAAAGGAGAGGTAATAAATCTCTTAATGTAAAAATAATTACAGATAACCAACTTCTGCGCTCTTTCTGGTTTACATTTTATCTCTACTATATTCTATTGCACAGCGCTTTTGGGTTTTCTTATTTATTCAACCTGGGTAACTATAGTCCCTTGTTGTCTTTGGTCTCTTGGCTATATGATAATTCTAGTTAAAGGACACAAACAGATGTTTAGTTCAACTAAACATTTAGTCAAATTAAACCTGATGTGTAGATGCTTCTATAGTTTCTCAGATGAAATGCCCAGTAGCTGGCATAGATATGCTGAGAATAAGGATAGAGATCTTTAATCATGCTCTCTGCATCTAATAGGAAATTACTTTGGGAAGCTTTGCTGTGGCTATCATCCACAAGTAAATTCTAGACATACTTGCCTTGTAGTAAGGTGTTTAATAGGCAGCCTGATAAGGGTAACTTAAAATAAAATATACTTTCCATCTGGGTTTAGGTCTGTGGAATTGACTGCAGTAGAGGGTATACGAATGTGGAGACATAAGTCACTTTTAAAAACAAAGTACAAATATAGGAAAATGAGCAGTGCGCTAAAAAATAAAGCTTCTAATTCTTAGAGAAACATTTGTTTTTGTTTTTATCAGAACCATCAAAAGGACCAGATGTCTGGAGAAAGATTGGTGCTGGTTACCCCCCGGGAAATTGGACTCTGTTGCTGATGTGGAAGGTAAAGAGTATCAGATATTTGCCAGTTTGTAATGTCTGGCATACTGACCTAATTGGCATCAAGTGATTTAGCTAAGAACAGTGGTTAATCCTATGTCTGACCTAGTTACAGTGCTAATTCCTCTACAAATGCATCATTATCCTTGGTAGATGACTTTTAAAATAATAAGTTGAATCTTATTACCAATCTTTTTTGTTTCTTTGCACTTTGCATTTTTTAATACTCTTTTGATTATAATATGGTAGAAAGTAGAGATTACCAATAATATGAGAGAAATGTTCCTTTGGGGGAAATGTTCTAACAAGCTTGGCCCTTCTACCAAAAGATGTGGAGTACTGACAACCCCTGCTTTCTTCCAAGTCTGTTGTCTGCCTAGCAAACTGCTAAGCGTTCCTCTCCACCTCCACACTCTGCAGGAATCCTCCAGTGTAGGTACAATTACTTAGGAGGCTGCCAGGAAAGAGGGAGTAAAGTAACCACCACTCAGTTCCTTCAAGTCCTTTGGGAATGCACTTCTCTTCTAGATAAGTAACCAAAACACATGGAATAATGTAGATAGTTCTAGTTTTAAAAATGTCAGTAGTAAAATGAGAGATTTCTTCTACCCAAACCAGGTCAGAACAGGAGGAAGTCTAAAAAATAGACAAATCTGAAGACAACAAGGAAAACAAAAAGCTGACTACACAGGCCAACACACATTTTGCTTCCTTTGGGGTGCTGAATTCCAAAAATGGCATCCGTTTTGCCCTATCACATCTAGTTTTGGAGGCACAGCATAGACTCTTTAGTGAATGGTTCAAGCAGCTTCCTCATGAGGAAGCCTACACCATGGCTTCCTCTTGAGAAAGCTGCTTGAACCATTCACTAATGAAGCTATACTATAGCTCCAAAATTGGACGTGATAGGGCAAAACGGATGCCATTTTTGGAATCAGCACCCCAAATTCATATCAAACCACCATAAAGTTTGGGAAAAACTTTTCTGACCCTCAGTTTTGTAGGCCTGTGAACTACAAACTTCAACTCACAAGGCTTGTATAGTGTTACAGCCAAATTGCTATTCCAATCAGCAGAACCTCCCAGATAAACTATTGCTCAGAAACATCTCTGAGCACACATATTTTATACCTTTTACTCTTCCCTATGTCCCCAATCTTTCGCAGTTTATCAGGGCTCCAGTCCTACAAAGACTCAAAGCTTTCACTTTTCCACATTAACAATTGTTCCGTACCCAGCATTTCCCTTCCCAAGCATACCAGATAATTCTTTCTACTTCAAGGCATTAGATATTTAACCCATTTTGCCCAGCCCACAGGTGTACACATTTGGTCCCTGTTGCATATATGCAATGTTGGGCAGAAATGGCTTTAAGTCACTCAACTTCCCAAACACCCTAATTCCTCCTAGAGAGCATCCAAATGGTCCCACAACCCATCTCCGTCACAAACATATTTAATGGCTGATAGTAAATTCCTATTAAAATGCTTTCATCTTTCCAGGTAACTTTTTGTTTCCTTATGGCTTACTTCTAGGTGATATGCACCAGAAATATTTGTGTGCTTGCCCCTTTTATACTCTGTTTCACCTCTAAGGAGTTTCAAACAGCATTTAACCTCTTAAAAATTTAATATGAGAGTTAGCTGCCCAAGGCTACCTGGTGAATCTTTTAGTTACATGTGAATTTGAACAAGTTTTCTCATATTGCTCAGTCTCCTGCATCTCCAGTTAAAAAAGTAATCTGAGAGACTGCAAAAGACCTCTGCTGGATACTTTGACAAGCTGTGACCCATCAAAGTAGACTAGGGGTCTAATCCTATCCAACTTTCCAGCTCTGGTGCAGCTGCAATGCAGCTCTGAGGTAAGGGAACAAATGTTCCCATACCTGAGACAGTCTCTGTGATAGCCTCCCCACCACAGGATGCAGTGCAAGCCCCATTAACACAGCTGCGCTGGCACTGGAAAATTGGATAGGGTTGGGCCCTAGGGCTGCAAGCTTATGTAGCAGTTCTGTTGCTGGAACTAAGGTTCTGGCAGTGGTAGCTGCTTTATGGCTGTCATGAACAGCATTCCAGCAGTGCACGAAACTGTGCACATTTCTAGAATGTAGCTGGACTTGCACTAGCCAAAAAGCTGGCGCAGGTCAGAGGAGACCCACTGGCAATCAAGAAGCTTCTAAAGAGGTAAGGAGTAATATTTTCCATTTCCTCCCAAGTTTCCTGATCTGTCCCCCCCCCCCCACCACCATAGGATAAGGTGCAGCCTGATTTTGCACAGCTGTATACTGTGGCAGGGGAAATGAAAGAATTGGGTTGTAAATTAGGCAGATGGACTAAAAGCCTGACTGCATAAACCTGCTTCATTTGTTCACATATTCAGCCCCAAATGAAATGCATCTTCTTTTAACAGGAACTGAATCATTCTGAAGCTAATGGAATAATTAGGAAGTATGATGTAAGTGTTAAGGGAAAGCCACCACTTTCTTTTCCACCTGAATTCTACAGTGTGAATACCACTGAACTGACTCTAAATGTACCAAATGGAACATATGAAGTAAGAGTTACAGCATATAATAATGCTGGTGGATCTCCTACATCAGTTTTGCTTATCCCAGCAGTTAATTTAAAAGGTAGGTTTTCCACATGATTTTATAAATGTCTAATGTATCTCTAGTTTTAAAAGTGGAGGGAATTTTCCAAATAAGAATCTTCATTTTGGAAGACTTTTTAAAAAAAGTTTATCTTTGTTCTTCATGGTCTCTGTACAATTACACATATTGGAATACTGCACCACTTTAGAGCTGACTGCATAAGCTTTCTGAGCTTTGTTAAAAGCTCTCCACTTTGTTAAAGCTCTCTGCTTTAGAGGAGGCAGGGCACGATTGCTCCGCTTTCACTTTCAAAGCTGCGGGGAGCCCTGCAGAAGGTCATGCAGGGCTCCCCGCACCCCCGGGGAGGTTGCAGGAGGCTCAGGTACATGCAGCCAAGCCCCTGCAGCCCTCCTGATCCTGGGGATTGCACTGCTGCCTCCTCCCTACCTTCAGGCTGCCCCCCCCCCCCGTCCCTAAAGGTGAAAGTGGCCGGGGCCCACCGGCTGGGGCGTCATGACAAACAAGGCTTGTGAAAAGCTTTGACCAAAAGCAAAATCTTTTCCTCTGTTTGGTTAGGGTCTAGTGGGGGAAAGGACATCCAGTGGAGTTGTCCAGTGTGCAGTCTACTTCTCCCCTGCCAAGGGAGAGGTACTGCTGATTATAATGCCCTGTGCATGCCTACTTAGCAGTAAGTCCCATTGTTAAAGGTGTAAGATAGGATTTCGGCCTAAGACTTACCACAATGGACTTACTTCTGAGTAAGGTACGAGTAAATAGCACAATTTTCAGACACCTCTACCCATTGTGTTTCATGGAAACTAACTGTAACACTGATTAAGTCAGGGGTGCTCAACACGTCGATCCCGATCTACCGGTCGATCATGAGGCAAAATGAGTCGATCGCAGAGCCCTTAGTCTACTCTAGTCTATAGACTAAGGGCTCCGCGATCGACTCATTTTGCCTTTAGCTGATAAAGGGTTGGGCTTGACTTTGCAGGACAGCCCTCACTAATCGATTGCGGAGCTCTAGCTAGACCTCTCCCAACCGAGCCACGTGGGAGTGGGGAGGTTGCTTCTGGGGTAGCAGGCAGGCTGCGGATTTCTGCCCTTCACATCACCAGCTCGGGCTCTTGCGATGGCTCAGCTTCAGGTGCGCTTCTTCACCGATGACACGAGGTACGTGTGGGAAGGAGCCTGGCTGGGGCTGCAGTGCTAGCCACTTACATGGGAGTAAGCCCTGTTGGCTCTAATGGGGCTTTCTTCTGAGTAGACATGCCTAGGATGGGGCTCTGAGGCTGCAAGCTTGTCCACACTTTCCTGGGAGGAAGCCCCACTGGCTCTAACGGGGCTTACTTCTGAGTAGACATGCATAGGATGGGGCTCTGGCTTCATGGAACTAAAACTGAGCCACATATTCAATTCAGTCCCAATGGAACTGCAAGGTTGTTTTGTACCATCACTTCACACTTCCCTGGAGGTGAATCCTTTGAACACAGATTTACTTCTGAGTAAACATGCAGAAAACTGTACTGTTAATAGCTTTTTCCCCCCTATAACTTTTTCTTTGTATCCCCCTGTGCATCTGTTTGCTAAATGCAGACACTTTATGCATCTGATAAAATGGGCTTTGGAGCCCAATCCTATGCCTGCCTACTCAGAAGTACATCTCATTATAATCAATGGGACTTGCTCCCAGGAAAGTATGGATAGGATTGCAGCCCTACAACACAGTCCTATGCTTGTTCTACCCTGAATTAAATTCCATTATAGGCAATGGTGCTTACTCCCAGGTAAATGTGCATAGGATCAATCCTGTGCCTGTCTACGCAGAAGTAAGTCCCATTATAGTCAATGGTTCTTACACTCAGGTAACTGTAGTGTAGTAGTAGTAGTAGTAAATCTTTATTACGGTCATAAGACCAGCCACATATAGAATGTCAAAATATAAGCATATATATAAATATACAAAGATATGCAATATATTATGATTAGGTTTAAAACAATAAAACAGTTTATCATTATGTTGAAACAGTTCTAAAATACCCAACAGCAACTTCCAGCCATCTCCCCAGAAACAATTCCATTCTGTCTAGCAGACTATACTCTAACTACAGAGGTTCATCCATATTTATTAACTGTAGTGGAGCTAAACAAGGGTTGGGCTTGACTTTGCAGGGAAGGCTCGGAGCAGAACTTCGGTTGTGCCTTGGAGAACCTGAGGAGGGTCTCCAGAAGGGCTTGGAAGCAGCCCGGGACTGTCTGGAGGAGTTGCTTGGGGCCACTCAGAAGTGCCGCTGATGCAGGGTGGTGACAGCCTCTGGATGGGGAAGTTCAGCAGCAATTGAGAAATGCAGGTGCCCAAGGCTGCGGTCCTCTCCTCACTTACCTGGGAGTAAGCCCCATTGACTAGCATGGGACTTACTTCTGAGGAGACAGGCTTAGGCTTGGGCACACAAGCTGCAATCCTCTCCACACTTACCCGGGAGTAAGCCCCATTGACTAGCATGGAGCTTGCTTCTGAGGGGACATGCAAAAGATTGGGCTCTAAAGCAGGGGTGCTCAAACTTTCAACTTTAGGGATGCTGGACCTTTAACAAGTGTATAGAAGAGAGAATTTCAGCAGGTGCAACTTGTCATCCCACAGATGACAAGCTGCACCTGCTGGAATTCTCTCCTACACAATTTTAAAGGTCCAGGGTCCCTAAAGTTGAAAGTTTGAGCACCCTTGCTCTAAAGCTCCTATCCACACTTACCGGAGAGTAGTCCCCATTGACTAGCATGGGACTTACTTCTGAGTAGACACCATAGGGTTGGGCTCTGAGGTTGCAATTCTGTCCACATTTACACAGGAGTAAGCCCCACTGACTATAATGGGATTAAAAAAAAACTCTGGTAGATCTCTGGGCCTTGCTGGGTTTCAAAGTAGCTCTCCAGCCAAAAAAGTGTGAGCACCCCTGGATTAAGTCATGATTAAAGCAGCCCACTAGCTTTTAAATTTCATGTTGTAGTTGAAATGAGGGAGGTTTTAGAAAGCTGGAATCTCTCCATTACAGCTCCTCTCTGAAATAAAGCTGCTGGTTTTGGTCGTTTCAGCTCCTGTGAAAGATGTTAAAGCATTTCCTAAAGATGACAAACTCTGGGTAGAGTGGTCACCTCCCAGAGACAATGTCAATAAATACATAATTGAATGGTATGAAGACTGCGACAACTTGAGCCACTGGCAACAGGAACCTGGGTCATCTCAGGGCACATTTTTAAGAGGTAATCATTAAAATTAGTCTGGGGTGTCTGCCTGCCTGCCTGTGTATGTTTATCAGTATTGTCTACAGAGGCAAAAGACTACGTTACTGTATATCCTAATAATATAGAGGTCCTGGACAGATCTGAGGAAATTAAATAATGTCTGACTTTCTCAATGCTAAAACTCTTTCACAACTTAAGGAATATGCAACATGGAGGTGGAATGGTGGGGAGTGGAAAGCAAGGAAATAGGATCCAAAAGGAAGGCATTGCTTCTGACTGGGAGGAGAGGTTGTTGAAGTTATGCTTTTTGTTGTGCATGTTGTGGATCTTGGCATCTTTCCTTGCTGCAGTTGATATTTATTTTTCACATTTTAAGCCGCTGTTCCTCTAAGGAGTTCCTTCTCTCCTTTTGTCCTCACAACAGCCCATGAGGTAGGTAAGGGTGAGAGATAGTGACTGGCCCAAGGTCACTCAGGAAGCTATATGGTTGTGTGGGGATTTGAACCTGGATCTTCCAGGTCTTAAATCCAACTTCTGAACCACTACATCATCCTGGCTTCTCGCTTTTCTCCCCAAAGGGCACCCAAAGTAGCTTACAGCACATGAAACCACATTATAGTAGATGATATCTAAAGTTTAGATGTTTAGACTCTAAATTTTAGAACAAAAATCACAATAAAACATGAAACTAGCAGCAGACACCCCTTTAGAAGGGCTAAAGATTGTAAAATCTAATTGGTATGGAAGTAAAAATCCAGATTTCCAGTAATAAAAACCATAACTAAGAAGGCTAATTTGAATAGAAATGTCTTCAGGCTCTGTCGGAAAACTTCTAAGGTGGGAGCAGTTTGTAAACGAAGGAGGAGGATTTCTGTAAGGTTGGTGCCACTATTGAGAAGTTTCTATTTTAGTGTGTCAGGGCAGCAGGGGAGGATAGCCCTTGCTTTCCCAATAGCAGAGGGGCACGGGAGCGTAGGGAGACAGCACAAGAAGCAGGCGATGCCAAACAGAGCCAAAGGAGAAGACACAGGCTTGTTTGTTGCAGAAGCATGTATTGGTAAAAGGAGCAGGCAGGAGAGTAGTCAGTCAAACGGTCCAAGAGTCAGGGATACAGAGAGGCACCGTCACGATAAGCACAGTCCAAGTCAGTACACTCCACCACAGCAACCCACACCCGGAGCCTGTGCTTGCCCCCATATATACCGGGGCCAGCCAATCAGAGTAGGGTGACCTCATAGTCACAAGACAGTCTTGTGACCCACTCTGATTGGCTGTCCAGTAGTGCACTGCACCACTCCACCATAGCCTTCGTGACTCTGCACATACTCCCAGGTCACATGGCTCCTACCTAACACAGGTGCAGTTGATTGCTAATCACACATATACAGTGCAGCTGTTCCATTACTTGCATTTCATAACAGGCCTGGGCATCAAGGCCCCTCCTGCCACATCCTGGCTTACAACAATTCAGGGCCTGGGATGCCAAAGGCCTGACACAGTGTTTCTCAACCAGTGGTACGGGTACCACCAGTGGTACATGAGGTGGTGTCTGATGCTACTCACAGGACCTCTGGACACCTGCCATCTAGCAGTAAGACCAGGAATGTGATGCAAACAGTGGTAGGAAGCTTGGCTTGGTGGCAAGAGCTCCAAAGCACTCAAAAAAACCCTCCTGTCCACCCTGAGCGTCTTGCTAGTGTTTGTCATATCACATCTGGCCTCCCAACCCAGAAGTGACTGGCGATGATTCCTTGTCAATTACTTCTGATGATACTTTAAGTAGGTGGACCATGTGAAGCGCTTTACTTTGAGAAACACTGCTTGAGGAAAAAAAACCTTAAGAAACACTGCTGTATTTCTTGCCACATCCCCTCCTAACTCAATCAGTGATAGAACCAATGAAAGGGCCTTCTCCAATGATCAGTGGGGAAAAGCTGGATTATACAAAAGGTGATGTCCAAAATATCCTGGCCCTAAGTCATGTAGGGCTTTAATGGTCAAAGCTAGCACCTTGAATTGGACCTGGAAACGTTTGACAGCCAGTGCAGTCCACCAGGGCAGCAGCCCAACAGAGTCAAGCTGCCTACCTCCAGCAGTATTATTATTAATTATTAGCAGTATATATACACCGCTTTTCAACGATCAAGTATCTCACCTTTACAGGTATCTCACCTTTCCTCCAATAAAATGGGATGCTCATGGTGACTGCTAACAGAACTTTCCAGGTCTAAAGGAGATTGATAAACGAGTGTTTAAAACAGAAATACAAAACGAATATATTCAATCAATTTTTTAATATCTGAATCTTAACTATTTCCTTAGGAGATCTAAAGCCATTCAAGTGTTACACAATAACAGTATATCCACTGTATACTAATGGTCAAGGAAAGGAAAGATCAACACAAGCTTATCTTCAGCAGGATGGTAAGTTCAGCAGGATGGTACTGCACACTCAGGTACCTACTCTTTTTGTTGCATGCAATATAATCATAGGCATACTGTGACATCTCATTTAGGTTATAAGCATTTGTGGATAATTTCTGCATCTAAGCAGAAACTGGCTGCCTTACTACTTACTGAACAAGACGGGGGAAATAATTTTCTATTCAGAAATGAAACTTTTTTTTTTATTCTTATTAATAGTGCCTGCAATGGGTCCAGCTGTTCGAACAAAGAAAGTTGGGAAATCCGAAGTAATTTTACAGTGGAATCCTCTCTCAATGGAAGAACGGAAAGGGTTTATCAGATACTATGCTATAAGTTACAAAATTGCATCAGAAAATGAAACAGGTAATTTCATCTGTGCTTATTACTAATTTTTACCCTGATTTTCTGCAGTTCAAAATGACTTACAGAATTGATCATTAAAATCATAACATTACAATAAATGCATAAAAAAGCTGAATAAAGCCATGCAAACAAGTTTGTCAGTTCAGTTTGAAGAGGAGTGTCTTTTAAAGGTGAAAGCATTATAAAAAGGGAGCAATACAAATTTCCTGGGTCAGGGAGTTCCACCTCTTGGCTGTCACTACCAAGAATGCCCTCTCCTGCTTGCTTGCTAGATGCAGAGAGTGACTGTTTTCTGCTGTTTCACATAAGAAGAGACTTGCTGGATCAGGCCAAAGGCCCATCTAGTCCGGCTTCCTGTGTCTCTCAGTGGCCCACCAGATGCCTCAGGGAGTATGCAAGATAACAAGATACCTACGTTCTGTTTCCATTCTTGCATCTGGCACTCTGATGCAGCCCTCTTCTAAAACCAGGAGGTTGCATGTACCCATAATGACTTGTAATTTGTGATGTACTTTTCCTCCATAAATTTGTCCAGTCTCCTTTTAAAGGTATCTAGGCCAGGTGCGATCACCACATCTTGTAGCAAGGAGTTCCACAGATCAATTACATAGTGGAAAAAGAAATACTTTCTTTACATTTACATATATGATTGAATAATAATGAAGGGTGTTTTTAAAGTTTATTTGGCTGTTGGAGGCCCTGTGTACTGAGATTCCTAACATTTTAGCATGTATGCCTGCAACAGTATAGTGTGTTTTGATGTTACACAGATGTAATAACTGGCATACCTCAACTGATGTACTTTTTTTGCTAGCTCATCTGTTTTGAGGGACTAACCAAAACTTTGGCTTAGTGTGATTTTTTAAAATCTCTTTGAATGGAACCTATAATCTAGGGACTTCTGCCATGAAGGAAGTTCAACTTCTCCATTGTCTGAGGGGTGATCCCTCTGTGGCAATGGCTAGAGTGCTGTTTACCATTTCCTTCTAGTGAGAGTGTCCCTTGACATGCATAAAATCCTTCAAGATTTCATAAGCTCTTGACCTGACAAACATAATGAACACTTTGTGAATAGCTTTCGATTACACAGGCCCACAAAATTGAGGGTCAGAAAAGTTTTTCCCAAACTTTATGGTGCTTTGGTATGAATTTGGGGTGCCGATTCCAAAAATGGCATCCGTTTTGCCCTAACACATCTAGTTTTCGAGATATAGTATAACCTCATTAGTGAATGGTTCAAGCAGCTTCCTCATGAGGAGGCCATGGTGTAGGCTTCCTCATGAGGAAGCTGCTTGAACCATTCACTAAAGAGGCTATGCCATGCCTCCAAAACTAGATGTGATGGGGCAAAACGGATGCCATTTTTGGAATCGGCACCACAAATATACCCAGGAATTGGTGTAATGTTTAAGTAAGAAAAATGTGTGTTGCCCTGTGTTACCAGGAAGTTTCAACTGAATGTAGTGGTTGCGCTTTGGGGATAGGTCACTGGGATTGTTTGATACATTTTTAACTACCAGCATTTCTGCTGGCTTTCAATACATGTTTGAGTAAGATGGCAGGTGCTGGTTTGACCTACAAGTAGCATGGCCCATGACTTATAGACTGCAAGACCTTGTAGACCTTCACTATGCCCTGTTGAACCCTTCAGAGCTCAACTGAGAGCATTTTCATTGACCAATATAGGAGAGTAGCTCATCATAGGCGTTGCCATAGAGCAGGGGTGCTCAATAGGTGGATTGCGATCTACCGGTAGATCGCGAGGCAAAATGAGTAGATCGCGGGGTGCCGACCCCCCCTTCAGTGCCTCTGGGAGGAAATCCCGGGAGTAAGGCCCATTGTACTCAATGGGGCTTACTCCCAGGTAAGTGTGGCTAGGATTGCAGCCTCACAGCCTAATCCTAGGCATGTCAACTCAGGAGTAAGTTCTGTTATACTCAGTGGGGCTCAAGGTACACCAACATACATTGTACACATAAATGTTATATGTTATGATGGCGCGAACATTGTAAAAAAAACTCTGGTAGATCTCTGGGCCTTGCTGGGTTTCAAAGTAGCTCTCGAGCCAAAAAAGTGTGAGCACCCCTGCCATAGAGCATGTCTTGAACAGACATGGTTGTAAGGAAGAAGATTGTCCAGGCATGCTGAATAATATGGAAGTTACTGTGTTCATAGTGAACGTTTACCTGGTAACTGGATTGTAGCTCTGTTACCTGAAAAGTTGAATGTTAAGGAAACAGGTAGCGTTATTATGTGCTTCTACTGGAATTTGAGTTAGCTTACATTTCTAATTTGATCTCAGTTCCCACCATTGATTTTGAGAAATAGTCTTGAATTTCTCAAGACTATTTAATTTAGTAATACCGCTATTACATAAAGTTTTTGTTTGAATTTATTGAATTAGAAATGCAGGCAAAAATATTCAGATCTTGCTAAATTTGCTAATTTTCCTTTGAATTTTATGAAAATGGCAATTAATATCAGGTGAAAGTTGTTCAGCTTGTACAATGAAGAGCTGGTTTTATATTGCGACCAAGAGACTTGAGCTGCGAATCAGAATTTCCCTGATTTCCTGCCTTGGCTCCCCAGCTGCAATAGAGGGATAATAAGACTTGCCTTACAGGGTTGTTGTATGGATTTATATCACATACGCATGGAAGCACTTTATATACTCACAAAGCACTGTTCAAGTGAGGTGTCCACAAAGCTGAAATAATGTACCTTCAATAATGGAGACCCTTTTGTTCTTCTTAGTTGTTAAAGTGGAACCTTCCAAAACAGAGTATGCACTGTCATCCTTAAAAAGTGACACTTCATATACGGTACAAATGACAGCATATACTGATAAAGGAGGAGCACGAGGTCCAACTGTAGTATTTACAACACACAAGTTTGGTAAGCTTTAACATTGTGCTTGAGTTTTTTAAAGTTTTAATGGCTCACATTTGTCATGATTACAGTGGTGACCCAAGGGTGCCACACCATGTTCATCTTGTGAAAAGATCTGTACCACAGAACAGAATGTTCTGCCGGTAGCAGTAGGTTTCCATTAACGCCCGAGACCTTTGACCAGGCTGCAAATTGTGTTCAAACATGGTAAGACTACTGTTAGCTTCTCCTACTGAATGAAAATCTCCAGGGACTCCCTGTTGGCTCAAAAGAAGTTGTCATTTACCATAATAAGATTTTCAGTGCTTCCTTTTTGTGCCCTAAGTTATCTTTTGGTCACATGAACATTTTTCTTGGTCCAAGAAGGCCAGAGCCAGCTTTGACAGAAGATGTTATCTTGGCTACTGCACTGTCATCATTGACTTTTATTTCAAAAGTTTTGAAACTATCATTCTCAAATAACTACTGAAAAAGAAATGCTGATTTCTTTGCATTTATCTTTTAGCGGAAGGAGAAATTGAAGCAATAGTTGTCCCAGTATGTCTAGCATTTCTGATCATTACTCTCTTGGGTGTCTTATTTTGCTTCAGCAAACGAGATATGTAAGTAATTTATCCTTAACACAATATACTATATAACATTTTGTATAAATTCTATATTGGGCAACAGACTTTAAAGTGTCCTTGAATCACATAGAGGTTTGCCCCCAAAATGTTGCATTACATCATTAAGTAGTGCAGAAATGGTTCAGCAAACAAGCATAAGAAAAGGACTGCTAGGTCAGGCCCAAGGCACAGGTAGTCCAGCATCCTGTTTCTCACTGTGACCCATGAAAGCTTGTGGGCTTTCCAGTTGCCTCTGGAAAGCCCACAAGCAGGAGTGAAGGGCTTACTTTTCTCCCCATAGCTAGAATTCAGAGGAAGACTGCAGCTGAACCTTGAGGTAATGGGTGTCCAATATGACTAGTAGCCATTGGTAGACCTGTCCTCCATAAATTTGTCCAGTCCTCTTCTAAAGCCATCAAAGCTAGTGACTGTAGTCACTGCTTGTGCTGCTCTTATTATGGCACCATAGTTAAGAGCACCACAAAATACTGGTGGTATCTTATTTACTTGCACAATTGTTGAGGTCATAGTCCTTTAGAAATAATATTTTTCTAACATTTTATGCATGTTCTGTACTTAGAATGGAGGCTTGCTTCTTCAAAAAATTGGAAGCTTTTGCTCCAAAAAGCAAAATGTCAGCTCAGAATATCTTGTTGCTATAGGCTATCTCTTGGAATGTTGCTAAATTTGTTAACTTTTGTAAGGTGATTCTGCATCCTAAAATATATTCATGAAGACCTTCATTGCTGTGCTAGGCTATGATGTTAGGCAGCTATTTAAATGTTAGTGCTTGCTGAAATTTTTGTAGGAAAGAAGGAATAGTTCAGTGAGGATGTAATTTAAAACTGCAGGCCTCTCTCAGTATTGACATACATCTTTCATTTTGCATTGCTTCTTAAGTTTAAAATTTTCTGGGTGTTTTTTTGTTTCCTATTGCTGTATATTAATTACCTTAGTGTGGATATGAAATGATAGCTCCAAAGTTTGTATGTTATTCTGGAATTTGAAATGTAGTCATTACATTGTTTTCTGCCTCTCTGCTTGTTGTCCTTCTGTATCTGGTCTTTTATCTACCAAAAAAACAAACTAGGGAAATTGCCCCTCTTCAGACAAAGGAGAAAGCAGGAGGCTTAAAAGGGAGAAGTATGCTCTGTATACAGAGCCTCTCACTGCTGACAGAGAAAGGCTGGGAGGAGCTTTCCAGATCCAGCAGCAGGCCTGGACAACTTGCTACCCCTCCCTATCCACTTTGTCTGACTATAACACAGGAATTAGGCAGTAACCCTTACTTAAACACAAGTTGTCCCACCAAACAGAAATATTAAGGGCACAATCCTAACCAACTTTCCAGCACTGACCTAGCCACAATGCAGCCCCAAGGTAGGGTAACAAACATGCCCTTACCTTGAAGAAGCCTCCTTGACTGCCTCCCCACTGCAGAATGCAGTGCATGCCACATTGGCACAGGTATGTTAGTGCTGGAAAGTTGGTTAGGATTGTGCTCTAAGTGAGTTATCTGTGTGTGTTTTAAGAAACGCTTTGGTGGAATATAAAACTGGCAACAGTATTGTAAATATGAGAGATACAGAGAGTTTTGGCGAGGTTTGTGTAATGGTGATGCAGTGACTTGTCCCTCTCAATCTTTTGCCAGCATCAAGAAGCATATCTGGCCTAATGTGCCTGATCCTTCAAAGAGTGTGATTGCACAGTGGTCACCACAAACACCATCAAAGGTAAAAGAAAAAATAATGTTTTAAACTATTTTCTACCAATATGGCAGTAGTACAGGGCCGTAAGCTGACTAGAAAAAGCATAATAAATGGAGAAGCAAAGAGGTTACACCAGCTAAGAATTCAAGATTTTCTTAACATGCAATATTTTTAACAGGGATGCTTATCCTGGCCGTAAGAAAGTAGTAAATTGCACTTTGTCAGACAATTAAAATTGCCTACCCCATCACTTCTGGAACTGTAAATTGGAGAGATTCTGATTGATATTTTGGCTTGCATTAATGTAATTTCATTTCAAGAACACTAAAGCTAAGTCTGGAGTGCTTATATATCGTGGCAGTTGCCCCAGAAATTAGCAGCTGAAACAGTGGCATAGCTAATGATCGTGTAGACCGGTGCCAAGCTCAAAATGTTGCCCTGGAAGTGATGTCACAACCGGAAGTGATGTCACACTCGGGCTTTTTAAAAAGTGAAAATTGGGAGGAACCCACCTCCTCCCCCCAGCAGCTTACCACCCACTTGCTCAGCTGCCTCCCCACACTCAGTGGCATAGCTAAAGCATCTATCTGCTACCTGGGGTCAAAGAAGATTTTGTAGCCCCCCCACACACACACATTAATTAAGTAAATAAATAAAAAGTTATTGGTTTCATGCTGTATTATAACAACATCTCATTGGCACTCAGAACAATCAGTCTCAGCCCGTTTGGAGTTAAGCAAATCCACTTGGTGTTCCACAAGACAGTTGTGTTTTCATTTTCTGGTTAATTGGCCATAATTTTTGATAGAATACTGATATTCCAGTGCAGTTTGTTTCATTGCACTATGCATTAAATTACCTTTCCAGTGATATATAGCATGATGGTATTATTCATACATACCAAGATTTTCACAATTTTGGTCACTAGTGTTAAGCTCACTTGTTGCCCCTCTAGAGCTTGATGCCTGATGCAGCTGCTACCCCCTGCACCCCCTTAGCTACGCCACTGAGCTGAAAAACTCTTGTGTTGCCAGGGAAAGTACTTGTTTTGTACATCAGGTACAGATTGGCAAATAGTCATCATTTGACACCTTACATAAGACCATTCCAAACTTGAAAGGAGCAAGAAATTTGGAAACAAAGTTTCTGCTAACTTCATTTTATCAGATTTTTTTTTTTAAACTTGACTGGGGTTGACCATCTCTGAGATCCAGAGAAATCTCAGGGATGACCATCTCTGAGATTCAGAGCCTGTGTTCTGTACTGGGGATCATATTAGTGACTTAGAAAAATATTTTAATTACTTATTTTTCATTGCTACAACCAACCAGGGTTGTTGTCGGATATCAGCATGGTTGGTCAGTGGCCAAAGGTGATTAGAAGAGTCATCCGGCCACACTGCACCTGAATCCATGGTACTGGTGACAGCAGTAATACCCCTTATGCCATCAGGAAGCAGGTGGGAGAGGTCATGGGGGTGGCCTGTGCAGGGTTTTGCCTCTGGATCCACAGCCACCTATTACCAAACACTGCAACCAACTGCCATATAATGGGATTTAAACTAGAGATAAAGGTAAAAGATATTCCAAGTTAGATTGCTGCTCTGGTACCTCTATATTTGCAATGTGACTACACCAAAAGTGACCCCTGGTAAACTAAGATGTTGGCCAAAAACGATGGGGGTTAAATGGAAAGGTAAGTAGGCACTGTATTTATTTGCCATTCAAGACACATGAATTCTCTGAAGCAATGAACTCTGGATGCATGTCAAAGAATCATAGATGTTGCTGTTTACAATCAAGTTGCATCAAAAGTAGCCATAACTTTTATTCTGTGTTTCTTTCTAGCATTTTAATTCCAAGGATCAAATATACCCAGAAGGCAGCTTCACTGATGTCAGTGTGGTAGAAATTGAAGCTGGTGACAAGATCTCGCTTTCTGAACAGGACTCGAAGCCTTCTGACTTGCTTAGAAAGGAGAATGCCTCGGAGGGGCACAGCAGTGGAATAGGGGGTTCCTCCTGCATGTCTTCTCCTCAACAAAGTGTTTCTGATAGTGATGAAGGCGAACCTGCACAAAACACTTCAAGCACTGTACAGTATTCAACCGTGGTCCCCAGTGGCTACAGAGACCAGATACCTTCAGTGCAGGTCTTTTCTAGATCTGAGTCTACCCAGCCCCTGCTGGACTTGGAGGAGCAATCGGAAGACCAGCAAGTGTTGGGAAGTGACAACTCAACCCCAAGATATCACTATTTCAAACAGAATTGTAACCGAGATGAAACCACAATGGATGAATCACATTTGGAAAAAGTAAAACAGATTCCTCCTATAAATGAGGAAGATTTGGCTGGACTTCAAGCCCCACAAAAGTGTGGCTCAAGTCTAGAGAGAGAGGAACAGGGAGTTGCCTTAGCAAGTGCTTTCCACCCAAGCCCTGAGGGGCCAACTCTGCAGGTTGAAACCACAAGAGTAAATGGAGTGACAGACGAGGTGCCAAAGTGTTATCTACCACAGACTGTAAGGCAGGGTGGTTATATGCCCCAGTGAGAAGGACAGACTGCCTCCAGTAGAGCTGGATAACGTCAGTGATTCTGATGACTTAAAACTAGTGCGCGCGCGTGTGTGTGTGTGGTTTGTTTTGTTTTTCTAAATCTTGCTTCAGGTGAACAATTCAGGTTCACTTGTGGAAGAGAATTTGGACAAGGTGGACTTGGGGAATTTTGAGCAGACATTTATTTGAAGTTTCCGGCCAATCTTATTGGAATGTTTCTTCAAACACTACATCTAATTCCAGTCTTCACATGATTCTGTTACTGTGATGTCCCATTCCATTTTACTGTGGAATGAAACGCCTTTTTCGTTGTTGCAGAGGTGAAGGCATAGAAATGGTGACAGGTTGAATACCTCCTTATCATTTAGACTATGAAGAGGTTAGACTAGTATATTATGAATTATCTCTGTTCATTAAGCTAGGGCAGTGATTCCCAAACTGGTGGGTCACTGTCCACCAGCCAGGGAAGCACTGACCTATGTCCCTATAAGGGGTGGGGGAAAGGCAGCAACCTGATCCCCAGGGGTGTGCTGCTGCCAGGGAGGGGAGGGGCTTTTTTTTACTTGCCTCCAGCCAGCACTGGAGACCTGGGAGGTGCAGGGGGTTGGAGAGCTCTCCATAGGTTTCCCCAAGCCCCTGTAAGCCTGAAAAATAGGGGAAAATGGACACATGGTTTTTGAGACAAAATGGAGATGTCCATTTTTTTCTTTTTTTACAGACTTACTGAGGCTTGGGGAGCCTTGAAGAAGGCTCCCCAGACCCCCCAGGAATCCAGCACTGACTTGGAGGTAAGTGAAAAAACTCCCCTCCCTTGCAGTAGTGAAATTCTGGGGATTGCATTGCTGCCTCCCTCAAGGGCAGTGCTTCCCTGGCTGGTAAGTCACAACCCACCAGTTTGGGAACCACTGGGCTAGGGTATACCCTTTGAAAGAAAGTATAGTGCTTTATTATAAATGACTTTTAAAATATTATCCAGAGACCAAAACTACTGGCCCACTTCTGGCCAAATCTAGTGGCTTAAGGTAGTGAATCCAAATATGATGGGGTCTAAGATATTTGCAGATTAACTGACTAGAAGCATTTTGTTTACTTTAGACTTTCCTTTTTCCCTGGATTTTGTACTCTGCCCCTCTCAGTAAAGGGCTACAAACCAATGGAGAAAAATATCATCGTGTTGAAAATAACTGTCAGAATGTTTAACTCTGAATGTTGGGTGTAATTTCCAGCCAAATGAATGGAAATTTAAACCTTAAGGATATATATGCCAGTTAGAAAAATTCAATCTGGACACATTTTGTTTTTACCTTCCACCAGGTTAGGCTCTGTTTGAACGAAATATTTATATTAATGAATAATAAAGCTGTTAGGAAAAACATTAGATTAAGATGAAAGTCCATTTTTAGTGATGCCAATATTACCTGCCACCAATGTCTGACATCATGGTTGTCTATAACAGGAAAGAAAACCATGTGGCCATGGTGATCTCCATGAAGAACACAAGCTTTGACTGTTTTTCTCCTCCCTCCTACCAGTTTCATTTCATGAAAATATTGCTTGGAGCCTCTATTTTATATTTATCATAAAATTATCCAGGTCACTTCAACTTCTTTCCTGTAAGGTAGCTGAAGCTAATGTGTTCCTTTTTATTCGATGCATTAATAAGTTGAGACTATGATTCTGAAGTTGTCCACAAACACTATAGCTGTTTAAAGAGAAATAAAGGTTCATGTCATTCTTCCTCAACAATTTAACTATGTGTAGTGATTTTATCTGTGAAGCTTTAGTGGTTAGAAATCATCATTAATTCTCCAGCCATTTCAGACTATAATTGGTGGCTATTATGAAGCTTGGCCACTCAGCCATTCTGTCCACTCAAAGAAAGGTGACTACATTCTGAATACCTTCAGAAGTTTGCATCTACAAAACTGTTCTAATTGCAGTATTGTCCTCAAGCTCATAGATGATGGTGACTTCTTGTGAGTTTTTCTGCTGTTAGGATATACATACAAGCAGGTATGAGCATGAGATACTCCTTAATCCCTCTTGTATGTGTCCTAATAACAGTTTCATCCAGTGTTCAGGCACTGAATGATTGTCAGTCTTGCTGTTTAATATAGACTATATTTAGTTTGGCTATTCTTCAGAAACAGCCTTTCAAGTTTGCTGTCTCTTTCCAATAGCCTCTTGGCTATCTGTAGGTAATAGCACTTGGATTACTACTCACCGAGTACTTGTGCATAGACTGTGGGAAAATAGATGGAAGTTGTAAAACTAGGATGAAATATGCCGTGTCCATAGTGTGCAGTTGAAAGCTCAGTACCTGAAAAAACAGACTTATATAAAAATGCATTTTGTTAATCTCTAGAAACTTGTCTCTTCAGTTGTTCTAATTCTTTCTGCAGTGAAAAGTCTCAAGGCTTGACTCTGAGAAATATTCCATTTCTTGGGGGAAAATATCACTAGTGTCAGAAACCCATTTTTATGCTTTAGCTGTTGGTTCTTACCAAGGTAATGTTTGCAATACTGTCCCAAGCTCTATGGAGCTGGAAAGAGCTTTTCACAAGCACCTTAATTCAAAAACATCTAGAATATACTTGATCCACATGTCCTGCTTTGAAAATCATACGTTCAAATTACTTTGAAGCTAGCTAATCAATCCCTTGCACAAATGTTTACTTTTGAAAAAGATCACTTTTAATTCTTGTGTTATAGACTATATATAATTCTACACAGAGTCAATTTTGTACTTCAAACTAAATAGTTAATGAACGTGGAACTGTGTGATGACTTGTATTGGAATACTTTGGTTTAAGTTGTAATACATGGATACATGGATTTTAACATGTAATACATGGATTTTTAAACCCTATGCAGCCTGATCCAGTGCTTGTTTACTCACTGTTGTGTGCGTAAGTCTCACCGAGTTCAGTGGGAATTCTAAGTGTTTCTAGGTTTGCAGTCTTTGTTGCATTTGGAGTCAGTGGTGGTCATGCCATGTGACCTACACCGTTGCCCAAGTCATGGATGCCCTGAGACTATGTATCCCCTGTATTTTTACATAAACCATGCTAATTCCCTTTGCCAGAGTAGGGGCGGTGCAGGCTGACATAACTCCTCCAGAAGAATGCATACAATTCTGTTCAATATGCAACACTTTTCTTCCCTTAATACTCTCTGCCGTACTTTGGTTGTCAACTAAAGTGACAAGCTGAGAAGCCCCATACCAATCTTAGCTTGGTGAAAGGACATTTAGAGAAACATCCTGTTCTGCTTATCTGGTGAATAGAAGAGTAGCTAGAGAGCTGGCTATGCAAGTCTCTAAAAAAATGGCCATAGAAAATTTCATTTGCTTCCAAAACACCTGTGAAATCTGATGATTGTCAATATTGCAGTTAGCTGTGCTTTATATAGACATCAGTATGACTTCTGTCTGTCAGCTCATGATGTTGCATCTTGTATCTATGCAAAATGCTGAAGCTTGTTTCAGGGTTTGTCTATAGCTTACTACAGTGGTTCCCAAACCTTTTAGCATTGGGACCCACCTAAAAAAAATTTCACTTTACTAGCTGCTCAAGCCTCTGTAGCTATAATGGTGATTGTAATGCTCCCCCCCCCCAACACAACAGGTTGTTTAACCCTTGATGCACATAGCCTAGTCTGCCTTGTCAATTTCATGACTCAGCAAAAATTGGATTATGACCTACCAGACCCACAGTTTGGGAACAGCTGGTTACTACAAGTAGTCATAGAGCTGGTGCCATCTTTGCATCAGAGTAACTGCAACTAGTTAACTTGAACCCCCTTGTTCATGCATAGCAGTGTGATATCCTCTGCCAAATACAGTTTACTGAAAAGCTTTTTGGTATTTTCTTCTCATCATTAAGGTTTAAGTTAATATGAATGCCTCTTAGTAGAACAAGTGAACATAGATTCTCCATTCTTGTTGCCAGTTGGTGGTCCAGACAGCTGTGAGTGGTGATCTCTCTCTCTTCCCCCCTTTCCCTGGTCTACTAGGAAGTAGATCAGCGATTTTTCAACCTTTTTCATCTCATGGCATACTGAGAAGGTGCTAAAATTTGTCAAGGCACACCGTCCGTTTTTTGACAATTGACATGGCTCACCATACTGCCAGCCAGGGCTCACATCCCAATGGCCCTACTAATATAGGGCCCTTCACCAAATTGCCATGGCATACCTTCATACCATTCATGGCACGGTTGTTGAAAATCACTCAAGTAGATTCCTTGGCTGGATTCTGAGACATCTCATTTCCTACATAGTTTGTACAGATGTGATTCTTTTTGTGCCAACCAGGTTGTTCAAAGGAAAGGCACAGCTCAGGAGTGTGCATTTGTATTTATCTCAGCACCGCTACTATTGTGTTAAAATACAGTGAAGATCTCCCCATTTATCCTTCCAAAATGCACTGCAACTACAAGCAACTTTCTATGGTGCTTGAATTGTATGTTTATTCCTGGATAGTTGCTGCAGAGCAATAGATGGTCACTACTACTAGGCACTGACATATAGACAACAACTTGTAGCATAGACAAACCCTTGGCTTTCCTTAAATGCAGATATTGAATACCCCTTGTCATTTATTCCAGGTGCATGTTTGTTATGTAAACATTGTGAAAATGGCTGTTAGCCCTTGTATTTGTAACTTTCAGTGTTTTTTTGTGGATATCCATATTCTGTACATGTATGTTTTCTAGCTAATCTATAAATGACTATAAAAATAACCATTAAAAGAAACAATCATAACTTGGTTTCTCAGTATTTGCCAGCATTGCCTTCAGGTTAATTCTGTAATGGGCAGTAAATTAGTAGCATGTGTTGTTACTTGACATACATTAGCTCAGTGACTAATAGGGCACCATTATTTACTGTTTCACAAGGCAGGCTGAAGTGTACTTTTGAAAATTTACTTCTGAGTGTTCAGTATATCCACTGCTTCATTGAAGCAGGTAGCCCTTCCAGTCCTCCCACCCCACTCTGCAGCAATATATGAGCAGCAACATCAGCCCTAGCCAAAGGAATAAGAATGCACAGGAACAGCAATATATGAGCAGCAACATCAGCCCTAGCCAAAGGAATAAGAATGCACAGGAACAGCACATGCTGCAGATACCTCGTAGATAAGGTTGAGCCTACTTAACAGCAGATTTTGTATCCGTGGATTTGGCTCAGGGTGGGTCCCCCGGCCCAACCTCTAGCAAGAAAAACCTCTTGTGTTTACCCAGGAAGCCGTTTTTGGCACAAGAGCTCCAGCACCAGCAGCTAGCAGGGTATACTATGTGATCAGAGATGGGCTGGGGGGGTAGGCTCTGCTGTGGTGGACAAGCTAGTAGCAGCCACAGCATCCGTCATTCTCCCTGCCTCCCTCCTTGGTTGTTATTACTTATAAATAAGTTTATTTCTAGATTTCTTTTTTTTAACGTCTGGTAAGCCTAGGTGGGTCCTGATCGAGTGTTTTAAAAAAATGGGACCTGGTGCTAAAAAGTTTGGGAACCACTGCCCTAGAGAGATATTTGGAGAAAAACACCAAAGAAAGTCATCTCAACATATGTCTGAAAGATTAAACATATTTTCAGATCAGGCTGTCAAAATAATGAGGTGCACATTTTGGGTTGCTTACTAGCTTCCAATTCATGCTCTTGAGTTTGTTAATCTCATCTTTTGGGGGGGGGGGAACCCATCACTCTATCCTCACAGTGTATGTGCAGACCCACTTAGAGTGAGCTCTGGGCCCTGAAAGTTCCTGTCACACCAAGGGCCCAATCCTATCCAGCTTTCCAGCACTTATGTAGCCGCAATGTGGCCCTGAGGTAAGGAAACAATTCCCCTACCATGAGGAGGCCTCTGTGACTGCACCCCACTGCATGATGGAGCACACACCCTGTTGGCACTGCTGCACAGGTGTTGATAAGTTGGAAAGGATTGGGCCCTAAATTTTAGTCTTCTAAGTACCACAAGACTATTTTGGAGATTTTTTTTGTCACAATATACACAGCTATTCATATACAATAATAACATAATAATGTTCTGAAAACTGTTTTAGTGTAAGTATAGTGGCTAAGAAAATACTTAGGCAGCTTTAAATGCAGCCTTATTCTGCCTGCACTGCACTTTTTTCATTCAGAAAATAACTATGTTCTAAGCTTTTTGTTTTCAGTGGTAGTGATTCTACTACAACTTAACACAAATGAAATAGATGGCATACTAAAGACAACTCTAATGTGGCCCTTTCAGGGAGTAGTGATCAACTAGTAGCAAGGATGGAGAGGCAAGGCAAAGGCAGGCAGAAGTTCAGGCAAATACAGGTTGATAATTAAATGGAATTCCCCCCCCCCCTAATTCTAGTAGTCACAGTATTCCCACAAATGTTTTGTTCATAAAATATCTGTAATGCACATCAAAAGCTGTATCACATTTCACTTGCAACAGGAATAAGTCTAGAATTTTAGCAAGCTATTTAACACTTTAATAACAGATTTCATTCCAGCATAATTGTTCAGATTAGGATAATAGGTGGAGAACCCAAAGGCCCTGTTCACTAGTTACTCATTTTGCAGACAACCGATCTTCATGCATATCACAACAAGCATCTATCAATGCAGGGTCTGAATAATTTATGTAGTATTTTAATAAACAAAATGTTTTACAGTCTTTAGTTCAAAAGAAATAGTGATGTAGATTACTTTTACTCCCATTTGACAAATGGGATGGATGGGGTTTTCAAAGTGCTGAGAGATGGTTGACCCAAGGCAAACCAGTGGATCTGTGGGCTATGGAGTCATAGGCTCAAGGCTGGATCCCATTTCAATATACTTGCATATACAGCCTTCTGCTTAACAAAAACTACATAGTGTTTAATATGAGTTTTCTGGGTGGAAACATTTGCTGTGTCTTCTAGTTTAATTACCATTTAAGGAACATTTCAGAAAATTTGCAGGAAAGTTGGTGGTTCACAAACCACTTCCAACACTTTATTTGTGGAAGTTGGTTGAGAGGCAGTAAACTGCATCCATGTATTCTTAATATTGTGTTTCCTAAGGCAAAGAAATACTGATGTTGCTATAGTGATACTACAGTAATCACTGTAAACAGTGACTAAACAGCCACCGGGTAGATGGGACTCGATAGCCTGGGAAGGCAGCTCATCTGAAAGAAGGAAAAGTCTGATCCCAAACCTCCACTGCCTTGTGGCTACATCCAGTTATGGAAAAGGCTTCAGGAGTCAACCTCGAGGCAAAATCCGGAGCCGGAGTCCCTGAGGCAGTTCATGGCTGAACACAGTCATGTTCTGGCAACTCCTGCGACGCCGCTGGAACCAACCGTATTGGCCTCTGCCTTTCCATTGGACCATTTCAGCGACGTGGAGAGGGGAGATTTGCTGCATGGGGAACAGTCTATCCTCCATATCTACTTTACCCAGGCTTTGCACACTGGAGAGGACACTCTGTTCCAGAACCACCATTCAGAGCGTGATACCATAGTCGTCTGAGACTGAAGGATGCCAACAACTACAGTAATACTGGCAGGGGATACAAGCCAGGGAAGAGCACAAGGACTCTCAGGCTGGATGCAAGTAAAAGGATATTTGGGTTTTCCTTGCAGAATGCTTCCACCCAGCCTCCTTGTGTTGGACCAGATGCACACACAAAGTCACTACAAAATGGTATGATCAACATTGACACTGGCAATTGCGTGAGTGGTATAATTACCGTTCTGGTAGGTGTGGGGAAAGCCAAAAGGTATAATTTTAAAGTATTTTTTTCTTTGTAAAATTCACCAATGACTGTCATGCCTAGTCCCACCCACACATTTGAAGGCTGTGTTAGATCCACCTCCCACGATACAGGAGTTACTGTCCAAAAATACAGAAGTGACACTGTCCTCACTCAGACTTCACATTAGCCACCTGCACAGGCCTCCTGTATTCTACATGAAATGCTACAGAGAAGGTGTAGAGACCAATTGTAGGAAAAGAGTAGCCTCCCTGCCATTCTCTTGGGGTAGCTCCTATACTCTTCAACTGCTCTTGATCTTTTAAGAGCCCTTTTAACTTATCTGGTGTTTTTTTCCAGAAAGCATGGTTTACACCCCTCCGCAAGCAGCAGTGTGCCCTAAAAATAACAAACTGCCAGCACCTAATACCTGGACAAGTGAGCCAGCAGCTCAGTAACCTTCATTTGCGAAGCCTGCAAAGTCAGGACTGATTCCAATCTGCTCAGCTGAGGAAGGAAAGCCCTCATGTAGATATTACAGCACCTATTTTCTCATACTATGTTTCTTTATTTGAAAGCACCCCATGTGCTAAGCAATCTGGACAGAGAATATGGTTTGTTTTTCATTCCTTTCTGTGCACTGGCTGAAATGTCCTTTCCGACAATCCTGAGTGGATAGATCTTCCAAACCGAAGAGAAGCGAAATAGGTTTATATCCAAAGGGAGCTTTCCAAGAAGAATGCTGTCCTTTTCTGATGACTTCAAGGCAGCTCAGGTACTGTGGCTCACACCATTTTGAAATGACTTGAAACTAAAAATCTTGGCTTCCCGCAACTGCTTTGGCCCTCCGCCCAATAAAGCCCCATGCTAGGCACCATGAGAGATCTGTCATCTACAAAATCTCAGTAATTTTTAAAAAAATTTCATGTTTTTGCTAGCGTTTTCTTCCATGAAAATTTGCACTCTTTATAATAAATTCCATTTTACTTTTACATTACAATTATATACAGGCGCCCCTGCATTTTTTTGAGGTTACACTCTTTCAACACATTTCAGTTATACCTGAAAGTTATTCATCCAATGCATGCTCCACTCTTTCAACCTCTCTCTGCTGGTCTAAAGGCTAAAATTGCCATCTCCTGTGTTGATTTGCATATGACATGATGATTCAAACTGTTTTGTGGTGTGTGTGCTCTCTCTCTCTAGAGCACACCAACTTTAGCTCCCTTCCTATTTCCCAAAGGCATTAATGAGAGTCCATTTTGCAGAAATCTTTGAGTGACAGGAGGAATTTGCAAGATAAAAAAGGCATTTGCAATTCGCTGTCTAAAAAAGCAATTGGAAGCAACATTTGAAAACTAAAAAAAGACCAGCTTCCAATTTTCAACCATTTCTGCTTATCACCACGGCTCCTAACCTTTCAAATGAGAGGGAAACACCAGTACTTTTATCTTCCACTCCATTTTGTGTCATGCTTAGATTAATGCTCTCATTCTGGATACCCCAATTAATATTGTACTATATGCAACTGGATAAGGCATTCTGGTAGCTTGGACCCATGAGAAGGTGGCAACACAGTGAAGTTTTTGACCATTTCATGGTCAGATAGATATGTGACGTGCATGAGGGCATGTTTGGCCCCAGTTGATGACAATCCCTCATTTTATGGGGTATTCATAATATTGAATATGGGGTATTTATAAGTTTCATGATCCACTTTGTTCAGCATTCCATTGTTCACTGCTCTTTGTTTGGGAATGCAGAGCAGCACACACTCCACCCCGATCACCCAACCTTTGTGTGGATTTATTTTAAATTGTAATTCATTTGCTGCAGTAGTGCAGTTTCTCAATAAATAATGAAACTAAACAGAAACTCCATTAAACTCTTGTCAACAGTTGAAAGGATCCAGCTTTCTGTCAACTTAAGGTATCTTTGTTTGGAAGAAGCATCAGCAAAATGCTCTCTGGGTTGAGGCAATTGATCAGTAGCAGTGCTATGCAAAATTATTCCTTCTACGTACGTTTTATGTCCCCTGCAATTCATTCATGCTTCAAGAATAGTTCAAATGTGTTCAGTGCCACGTAAGGTTGCCCAGTGTCATTTGGCATGCAGGTAGCCAAGTGATTAGTTGAGTTTTTAGATTCCTTTGTATTTTGGTTTGAGTTCTCACATAACAGGAACTCTCTTGTATGGACTGAGTTTTTCAAATATGGGTTGAATTCATTTGACTCCTTCCAATTCGTCTGGCCTTGATCTTGCCCTATTGAGGGAATTGCCTGTGGAAGGGGTTTTATATCTTCAAGTTCTGTACTGCACAACATCTGGTGCCTGCCAACCACATCTCTCATAGTAACATCTGGCTGGCTGAAGTCATTTTCCAGATCTGGTAACTGAACTTCATCATTACCATCATTTTCACTAGGAGCATCTACTTTCAAAATACTAATGCAGTCAGGAGATTCTGTGTCCTGCTCAGATGGTGGTACTCTCAACATTATTTTCTGTTGGGGGGAGAAAAGAGAAACAACCATGTGAGCATTTTCTATGCTGCAATTAGCTTAGCTTTTCATTTATGAAAAGAGAAGATTAATTATCTTATTTTACTTTGAATAACTTTCTACAATGTGTACAAACAAAAAGTAAGAATGTTTCAAATAATTCCTTATGTGCTGCAAATCACCACAGTACAAAACTACCAGTGAGCCTGTGGATATTTCACATTGTCTCTGTATTATATTCTTCATGTGGCAAATGCAGCCACTATGTTGCTAATGATAAATATTATGCAAATAAAAAGGTATCTCTGATCTCACTCGCATGGTAGCCCAATTCACTTGTCTTAAAACTGGGTATGCTGTGTCCAGGTAGAGGGGAATGAGAACATGTTGGCAGGTCCCACCATCACCCACACCAAAGTATTCTTCAGTTGTGCTCCTATCTGCTTTTCTTGCTTTGGTTCAGGAGGGCAGCACTGAATTCTGGATACTTCTGCCATGTAATTTTAGATCACTCTGGGTTCAGCTTTGCCTTATTTAGACAAGGACTGAACCCAAGGAGGACAGGGGGCATGGATGAGGAGCAAAGGAGTGATGCTACTGGGTGCTGCTCCCCCTCTACCAGGGTACAGCACACCCAGTTTTAGAAGATTTGAATAGGACTAATCTGCTCTGCTGCTCTAATAGCAGTAGATCCTGCCAAGTGGTCCTTCGCCCATCAACATTTTCAGTCTACCAGAGGCTTATTATTATTTATTTGATTTGTATTCAGCCTTTCTCCCCGGAGGGCACCCAAGGTAGCTTAAGGTCACCACTGTGGTGTATTATTATTATTAACAGTAAAATATTATAACAGTATAACTTTTCAACAAAAGTTCGCAAAGCGGTTTACAGAGAAAAATCAAACAACTAATGGCCCCCTGTCCCAAAAGGAATCACAATCTAAAAGATACAAAACACCAGTAGACAGCCACTAGAAAAGATACTGCTGGGGTGAGGAGGGCCAGTTACTCTCCCCCTGCTAAATAAAAGAGGAGCACCCACTTAAATTTGGGTGTGAAAAATTGCCTCTTACCCAATTAGCATTGGATATCTGTGAATCACAGTCTAGAAAAAAAAGATAAATAATACCCAGCATTTCTAGAGTTTTTGAGTAGTCAAAACATTTTGTAAATTATGCCAGTAATCTTAAATCACTCCTAAGTATTATCTGTCTACTGTAGATACATTCACAGGTCATTTACCTACTACGTTACACTAGCTTTCAAAAAGTCCTTTCCTTTTGCCAGTCTCACTCACTGGTGGTGACACCCACCCTTCAGAGGCAGAATTGCTCCACAGAGAAAGGGAGGCAACATGAAGCCTGGCATGATAGCTTACCATGTCCAGGTCTCGCACCCTACCAAGGGAGGGAGTCGGGCTACATGTCAAGGAAAATCTTAAGTGATCACATCTACCAGAACAGTTGCTTTCATCTACAGCTGCATATTAAAAATAAATTTCTCACAGATATATTTGCTCAGCAAGAATAACTCATTACCCGAGATGCGTCAGAACAATCCGATACTGTAGGATGAGGTATTTTAGGCCAACAAATATTTTTTAACCTGTCAAAACAAAAAAATATATTTTTAGCTATTTTAAGAAAGTATTTGTTGATCTATTAAGGAAAATCTCTTTTCATAAACTAAATGAGTTCCTTTCCCTTCATTCTGTAGAATGTGCAGATTCATTCTTCATTCTATGCGCAGACGAGAGAGAGAAAGAGAGAGAAAACATCTTCCTACGGTAATCTCAGTTCAGCAAGGGCCTCAGCCTTTCATTTCTATGGGTTCATCTTTCAGGTGCATAATGGTATGAGACAGTGTTTCTCAATGTGGGTTGGGACCCACTAGGTGGGTCACAAGCCAATTTCAGGTGGGTCCCCATTCATTTCAGTGTATATTTTATTTTTAACATATTAGACTTGATGCTACCATGGTATGTGACTGCGTTTGGGTAAATGTTATATATCTGTACTTCCAACAGGCTACTAGGTATAGGTTTTCAACAATGATAGTCAATTGGGCTTACTCCAGAGTAAATGTGGATAGGACTGCAGCCTTTGGGGTGTTGGGGGAATTTTTTTTAACCAGATCAGCAACTGCTTGGAAGGGTTAGGAGGATTCTTCTTTATTTTAAATACATTTTTAAACTTATTGCAAACTTTCAATTGATTGATTTGTTTTCATCATATTGGGGGTGTTAAAAATGTTCCTGCTTGATGATGTCACTTCCGGCCATGATATCACTTTCAGAATAATGACATAACTTCTGGGGGGTACCGACAGATTGTCATTCTTCAAAGTGGGGTCCCAGTGCTAAAACTTATTAGAACAGTTTGAGAATCACTGGGATAGCAACTTAGCAAGCAATAATCTTGATTTTGAAAATCTTTGATTTTGCTTTCATAAGAAAGGATGCCTTCTTTTTACCTGTTTAAAGGATTTGTGTAAAATATTTACTCACCTGTATTTTTTTAGAGCCCACAATGACCCAACAGTTAACAGGAAAAGCATGAATATTCCAACAACAATGTTGATGAGAATACTCTCTATTATACCTAGGAAGGAAGGAAAGAGAGAGAGGAAGAAATATAAAATGATAGATCCACAGTAACAAGCCCCAATTCTGATGTACTCTTACTCATAAATAAATCCCACTGAAATCATTAAGACTCATTCATGGGAACCTTCAATACATTTATTAGCCTGTAAGGTGCCAGAAGAGCTTGAGCTCTTTTGCATTTATGATTATGGCCCAAAGTGTTAAGTCAATTAGCATGGTTTATAAGATTAGGGTAAAACAAGAACAGAAATACACAAGATTTCTATAGTAATAGCCATACACAGGGCCATGCCATGAGGCAGCCTGCATCAGTCACATGGAGTGGTGGACATGGAGGGGTGGCAAGCAGACACGCCCAAGCCCATCTTTCCAGCAGCTTCTCCTGTCTGCCATTCCATTGGGTGCTCTGTTCCACCTAGCTGAGAGCCAGCAGGAAAAGGGTTGCGACAGCTCCCTTCACCCTCCATTGCTGGGGAGGGAGAAAAGACACTTCCAGAGCTCCAAATCACTTCTGCCCACCCAAGTAGGCAGGGAGAAGCAAGCTGGAGCCCACCTACCCCCTTTGTTACTAGAGCAAGCAGACACTCTCTCCCCTTTATATAATTTCTGTCTAAAACGAACAAGAGCAGTATGTGCTTTCTGACAATTGCTGTTCTTGTTTGTTGCCGACTGAGCATGATGGAGGGAGGCTGCATGCTGAGCTCAGGTAAGTACAGGATACATTCTCTGATCCCCGTTGTTATGTAATTAGGTCCTTAAACAAACATTCAGCCCAATCTAGTGCCTTTGTTGTGTAAACAGAAACTCCCTGTCAGACTCTAGCTGGCACAGGCTATTAGAGATAGATTGCCTTTTCTTTGCATTAAAAGTCTCTTTACTGTGCATACCCTCTGTTGCAGGCTATGGGAGACATGATTGCCTCATTAAGATCCTCCTTGTTGTGCTTTGCCCTCCATCATATATAAGGTCTGTTTTTAAGCAAACAGTTGTTAAGTGGCGCACACCTGTACAGGGAAGTTGAGTGGGGGTAACTCTTTCCTACTTATCCACATAGGTCTGAGGTATTCAATCTGCACGTCCCGCCTCCCTAGTGAGGCGTGGCTAGCCTCCAGGGGCGTCACCAGGCATCTCGGGGAGAGAGGTGGCCACAGCTGTGCTGCTCTGCTCAGCTGCAGGTGCTGCCTCCTGACTTGCCGCTTTTCCGAGGCTGAGAACGAGGTGAGTGGGGCAGCATGAGGTGGGGAGGGCGTATGAAACGTGGTGGGAGAGAAGGCTGGCTAGGCAGCTCAGAGGTGCTGCATCTCATCAGCACAGGGCTTGCTCCTGGTAGGCTTCAAACTGGGAGGGAAGCCTGACCTAGAGAGAGCAGGAAAGCACTTTCCTCCAGTTGGGAAAGAGGGAGCCCAGCCTGCTCTTGGGGAGGGGTGAGTGTCCAAATGCCCAGCCTGCACCCCTCTGTCTTGCCTGGGGGGAATAGGGGTGGCATCTGCATGTTGGGGTGTATGTGTATGAGCAGCCCCCATCTACTTTGGGGGTAAATTGAAATCTTGCTGGGTGTGGCTGCAATCCTGTCCACACTTTCCTGGGAGTAAGCCCCATTGACTCAAATGGAACTTACTTCTGAGTAGACCTACATAGGCTTGGGAACATAGGCATCAGGTTAACCAGGGATCTTCACCTTTCTCTTTTTCCTCCCCCTTCAAAAAAAAATAAAAGCCGCTCTTGATGGCTTTGTCTCCAAAAATTGATTAAAAAATAAAAACACCCATTCCTTTTCAGCCACCCCCCTTTTTCCTCCTGCCTCCTTTTGAGAAGGGGGTTACTTCCCATGTTAGCTGCTATTATAAGACAAAAGGCACAATCCTAGCTAGGTCTACTCAGAAGTAAGTCCTACTGTGTTCAATGGGACTTACTCCCAGGAAAGTGAGGTTAGGACTACAACCAAACAGCCTCTTGGTCTCAGTTTGCATCAGTAGATACACACAAAACAAAGTCTTCCCCTCCCCCGGCGAATTCATCACTTCTTCCCCCCTCCCTTTCCAAACCCCTCCAGGTGTGCTGCTAACAAACTCAGGGCACAATCCTAACCAGGTCTACTCAGAAGTAAGTCCTATTTTGTTCCATGGGGCTTAATCTCAGGTAAGTGTGGTTAGTATTGCAGCCTCAGAATGCTGGCAGCTGTTTTTTTGTTTCTAGTGTATAGTTATAACACCTTCATTCCCATTTGGAGGTAACTGAGGTGATCAGCAGAGCCGCGGGCTGGAAAAGTTCGAGAACCACTGCACATAGGTGTTCACTGGCCTCCTAATTGCTTGCTTGACAGCTAGTCTGCCCACCTCTCCCCTTGTCCACAGGTGGAGTGCACATGTGAGAGACCACAGGGGTGCCAACATCAGGAGGGATTGAGAGGCACAGGCCACTACTGGTCATATAAAAATGTGAAATATCTTGTACTGCATTGTGCCCCCCCAAAACCAAAAAGGTTACACCTCTCATTGTGTTTTGAACATTTCAAAACAGAAATATTCTTCCAAATAGTGAAAAAAAAAATAAAACTCTCAGTGTTCTGTGGGAAGTGTCGATAGTAATATTTGTGAATGTGCGGCGGCAGTGAAGAAGGCCAATTCTATGCTTGGGATCATTAGGAAGGGTATTGAGAACAAAACGGCTAATATTATAATGCCGTTGTACAAATCTATGGTAAGGCCACACCTGGAGTATTGTATCCAGTTCTGGTCGCTGCATCTCAAAAGACATAGTGGAAATGGAAAAGGTGCAAAAGAGAGCGACTAAGATAATTACGGGGCTGGGGCACCTTCCTTAGGAGGAAAGGCTACGGCGTTTGGGCCTCTTCAGCCTAGAAAAGAGACGCCTGAGGGGGGACATGATTGAGACATACAAAATTATGCAGGGGATGGACAGAGGTGGATAGAGAGATGCTCTTTACACTCTCACATAACACCAGAACCAGGGGACATCCACTAAAATTGAGTGTTGGGAGAGTTAGAACAGACAAAAGAAAATATTTCTTTACTCAGCCTGTGGTTGGTGTGGAACTCCTTGCCACAGGATGTGGTGATGGCATCTAGCCTGGACGCCTTTAAAAGGGGATTGGACAAGTTTCTGGAGGAAAAATCCATTATGGGGTACAAGCCATGATGTGTATGCGCAACCTCCTGATTTTAGAAATGGGTTATGTCAGAATGCCAGATGCAAGGGAGGGCACCAGGATGAGGACTCCTGTTATCTGGTGTGCTCCCTGGGGCATTTGGTGGGCCGCTGTGAGATACAGGAAGCTGGACTAGATGGGCCTATGGCCTGATCCAGTGGGGCTGTTCTTATGTTCTTAAGTGTATTGGCTTGATGTAATTCTCACAACAACCTTGTAAGATAAATATTACATCCATATATGTTGCAGGCGGGAAGCTGAGGCTAAGAGGAAATTTTGGTGGCACTACTGCCACCTAGTGAAGTCATGGCAGAGATGAGATTTCAATCGGCAATGTCCCGATTCATAACTCAGCCAGGACACTACATCAGCTCTCATCTGCTACTTCCTCAAAGAAACACACTGTGGTACTCGACTATCTTGAATCTTCTCTGGTTACAAGTAATGTCTGATAAACGAACGAGTAAGAAATTGTGTGATGAAAAATAGTTTTGAAAAAAGTGACTGCCTTCCTATACTGAATAACTCAGGATTTTCCCTGCTCGAACCGAACGTGTTAGCACTTTATACTATGCTCTTATAGTTTACAGTGGTATATAAGAATGAACATGGGATGGCAGAAAGCATTTGGATGGTCACATTCCATCTGCTTGCATGTACTTTTTTCCTTTTCCTTTGCACATATTGAACTACACCCATAGCAGCTGATAATGCAGGCACAGGTACAAGCACCCCCAACACAGGGGAGATTAGGTGGGCTGACTTTTTATCCAGGCATTGCAAATCCCACCCCTTGCCTAGTGCTCTGCCCACTCATTTGCATTCAGGTCTGGTCAGGAATCACTGGCTGTTTGTGTCTCTGAGGCAGAAATGTATATCAACGCTTAGACAGGCATAGCCTACAAGAGCATTCTTGCATTGTAAAACATCATGATAAACAAAAAGTTAACTCTTTGGAAATACAGAACTATTACACTAGTGCTTCTCAAAACTGTGGGTCACAACCCACTGACAGGTCAGGACCCAATTTTTGGTGGGCTGCAGGCCCACTGTGATCAGAAAGTTGCAGGGCAACATGACACGCAACCTTGTGGAAACAACGCACCCAATGGCACGAGTTGTGGGCCAACATGACCCAGAAACAGCAGACAATGAAGCGGGTCATGCAGGTAAGGAGTTTGAGAACCCCTGTAAATCACTTTCAACTCTTAGAGTTAAGGTTCTACAGATCAAGTGTTAGAGCACAGCATAAAATACCTGGACTCTGAGGTATTCTCTAAGGCCCAATTCCATGCATATTAAAAACAGTCCATAAACAGAAAAATGACATGTACAGAATAACGTACTAAGTCCAGTGGTGATGAATTTGATGGGCTTCCCACTGGTTCCGCCAGCACGGGTACTTGCCATTACATGAACTAAGTATGTGGTTTTGGCTTGCAAAGACTTCAGTTGATGTTGCAGAACACTGGCATTCACTGTTTCTCCTAACAACATACAGATTTAAGGTAGTATGTTAAGCTTTTCAAATATAGAATGCATGCAATTCCTTTAAGCCTGAAGGGTCCCCATCTGACACACAAAAATTAAGCAGGATGTTTGGCACACAGACCTCTGAGGCACAACTGCTTAACACCAGAGGGCAGTAGTGGAACATTCTTCATGCACCCAATTGAAAAACTGATTAAGAGATGTTTTTAGGTAGTGTGCAAGATTAATCAAACATGGGCACATTTGCTACTTTAAAGAAAACAGCTCCAATCAGTGCAAGCTGGAAGCATCTCACTCTCTATATTAATTGTGTGTGGTTTATTATTTCCCTTCATATACCCTCTGGATCCATGACTTTTTGCTCTTTTCCTGTGAACATTAGAATAGGTTCAAAAACCCTCTTGATACATACATACATACATACATACAAGTTCAAAAAGCTGCTTTTCAGGAGTAAGAGCCATCCCTTAAGATATTAGATGATATCAAACTCACTGAATTCAAGAGCTGCTATAAGGCAACACACTCTGGGTCAAATGACCTTTAACAGAGATTGTTTTCAAACTGTCTCACAGCAAGCCAATCTCACAGCCCAATCCTGAGCTGCCTGGGTGCAAGGCTGCGGCAGCACTGAAAATGGCTGCCATCGCATCCTGTGTGCTACGTACCTCGGGAGAAGGGGACTTTCGTCCCCTTCTCCTGTGTAAAGGGAGTAGCCTCGCAATGGGGATACTAGATTCACCACTGACCAAAAGGTCAGCAGTGAGGTGAAAGCCTTCATGCCGGGTGGTGAGCCTGACGCGGAGGCTTTAGATCTGGTGGAGTAAAGCTCCACCAGTCCGCCTTCCTCCCCACTCCCTTCCTCTGACACGCTTCCCTCACCCTCTCCCCATCACATTTCCTCCCTGCCCTCCGCCTGCCTCCGCCCTCCCCAGAATGCCTCCTCCCCACCTCCCCCCACGCCCCTGCTTTCCACTGCTTGGCAGTCTGTGTGACCACCGAGTGGCAGAGGCTGGGCGCCTGGCCAGCACTAGCACAGGCACTCACCTGGTGTTAGGGTTTGTAAACGTGCCTTACAGCATGTTTGCGACAGTGCACACCAGCGGTAAGCCAGTGTGCGGAGCTCAGGATTGGGCTCTCAGTCAGAAAACAACATTATAGTATCCCCAAGTGTAATAAACTGGTAATCATGAATTTTGACACTAGTTTGGGAAAGATAAATGAAAGGAAGAAGCTTTAAGAAAGCATCAAGCCTGAAAGGAGGAAAAAAAGGGTGAGGTGGGGATTGGCTAATCATTTCAAGTGCTGACAAAAGAGGATGGTGGTGGACACACTTTTATACTGTGTGCTTGGAAGGGGCAGAGATGGAGAGGCCAGAAATCTACCTCAGTCACTTGGTCACACAGTATGTCTGCCTTCCTTAGCAGACATACCAGGGTAAGAGTTTGGGATTAACAGCTCAATCCTATCCACACTTTCCTGGGAGTAAGCCCCACCGACTCTTATGAGACTTACTTCTGAGTAGACATGCATAGGATTGGGCTCTAATACAGCTAGTTTCCAAGTTTAAAAATTGTGTCCTTCCATGGCAAATATTCACACCAGTCTTAGGGAGGGTCCCCTCAGATTGTAAGAACCAAGAGCAACAGGGTCAAACCACCATTATCAGCATTGTTTATCAGTCATCTAATTTTCTGTTTTATATGTGTATACATACCTAATTCCTCTCCACCTTCAGGTTTGTAAAATACTGTGTAGTTAACAATATCACCATTCGCTTCTGCTTTTTCAACTTCTTTCCATGTTATGGTGACCTCATGTTTACCAAGATTCTCCACTCTGGCATCAGGACCTTTCGATGGGCCTAAATCAAGCACAATCTGCAAAACCTCAGCTACTTTGAAGTGTAATTCCTTTATTAATCACTATTGCTAAATGCAAAACAGTTAGATCCAATTTTTACTTGCAGAGTAAAACTGTCTCCACCCACAGCCAGCAGTAATTCTTACTGATGCTCCACCTAGCCCCTTACTATCAGTGTTGACTGGCAGTCAAATCTCAGGGAAGCCTTTCCAACCCCAAATGATCCCAAATTGCCTATGTACAGGTGGATTAGTTTGTTCTTATATGCTGCAAAGGTGCAATAACTATTTATGGTATCAGAGGAGAATTATGAGTTCAAAGCAATTTTGAAGCAACACACACAAAAAAACTTTAAATGTTAAACAGTTTTCACAGCACTTCCCATTGTATAAGCAAGAAACAGACTCAGGAATTCACAGTACTACCACTAAGCATCAAATTCTGTATAATGGATCCTCCTTGATAATGAAATTCCTAATCGAGTTATTCAGAAACTACTGAAAAAGAAGAGACTGAATTCATTACAAAGGCAGTCATTTATACATACGTTTTTCATGAAAGTAGATTCTTACAGAACTTGGTGATTCTATTTCACCTTTGTACAGGGGATACACAGAGATGTTATAACACTTAAAAGCTTCAAAGGCTCCTGCAAAAGAAATCAGAAACCACTACATTTCTTCCACAAATATATACTACACACATATGATATACACAAACATACTCTACAGAACAACAAAACAGCACAATCAGGAGAGCTTCACTCAATGACACCTTTTCCTTATCACCTTGATCAGAAGCATGATCTAGGAAACCAACATGGGAACATTTGTATGCCCCAAAGAGTTAACAGGGATGCAACTCTCATGGACAATTATCAACAGTGAGATCTTTGGGGACAGGGAACCATTTATTTTGCTCCATAAACCACTTTGTGAACTTCCTTGTTGAAAAATGGCACATAAATTTTAGTAGTAGTAGCAGCAGGAGCAGCAGCAATTTTCAAATGTAATTAACTTAGACTATATGCAGTCCTACTCTTTGACAATGAGCTTCAAACTATAGGCAAGTCCCCTCTTGCATTCTTCTTTCTGGCCCTTTGCATTACACAACTGTTCCCAAAACTACTATCTATTACTTCAAGATTGCACTCCACAGATAAATGAATTAGCAGTCAAGCAAAGGTAATTATCACACAGAACCCAATTTATGTACAGTACATACAATCCCTGCTGGTTTGTTTTGGACTACGCAGTCATGAGTAACCTGCACAAAGGGATGGTCAGAGCTGGACCAACACCTGAAATGAGACCCAGAGCCTGCTACCCTATTTTCACATGTGCCCCACACCATCACTACTACCACTACCCTACACTGCCCAACGATTCTTCAAAACTACCTGAGCAGTTTTGGATCCTGGAAGTCAGAGAGGTTTTTCCTCTGATCCCAAGGTCCTCTCTGTTCAGCCTGTTTTGAAGAAGTATCAGGCAGCAGAGGAGGCATGGAGGCACTAAATGTAAGGGGAGAGGGAGGATATGATTTTTAGGCTGCAATCCTAACCACACCTTCCTGAGAGTAAGCTCCACTAAACAAAATAGAACTTACTTCTGAGTAGACCTGGTTAGGATTATGCCCTTAAATAAATAAAGCTCATGTAGAAAATCTTAACGTACATTTTTTTAGTCAGAGTTGGGGGGGGGGGAAGGTGTAGAAGAAATAAACAACACAGCCTTAAAGACAGTCAAACTGAACCTTCGCCATTATGCCAGGCAAAAACAAGAATAAACACTTACGTTTAGGAGATGTCCACTTTGTGACATTTCTTACATATTGCCACGATCGCTTATATATATCTTTTTCCAACTCATCATACCATTCTATAACATAATCAGTTATATTGGAACATGTTGTTTCCCATTCCACAACCATTTCTTCAGGTAAAGCAGAAGCATTGAGAAGAACGATTCTCTGATCTAAGAGAAGAGTAATAGTCCACACAATCAAGAACGTTGACTTTAATAGGTTTCAGCATTTTAATCTTGTGATTAAAGAAAGCAAGAAGAGCCCTGCTGGATCAGGCCAAGAGTCCATCTTTCTGTATCTCACAGTGACCCACCAGATGCCTCAGGGAGCACTCAAGACAACACGATACCCATATCCCAGTGTTTCCCAAATGTACCTGGCCAACAACACCTTCCTCAACACTGGAACACAGAAATAAATGGCGATGACAGGAAACACATCACATGATGACATCACTGGCCACTTACTTCCAGGTTGTGAGGCTGAACGAGTCTAAAAATAGCAGTAAGGAGGCCAGGACAGGCAAGAGGGCTTTCACACACAGCAGCTCTGCCCACCATACTGAAACTCCTGCCACTATTTTTAGGCTTGCACTGCCATCGCACTGTCAGGCAACACAAAGACTGGGAATCCCTGCCATATTCTGTTGCCACTTTCTTGCATCTGGCCTGGTAGTCTACCTCTAAATCCAGGAGGTTGCATATAGTCATCCTGACTTGTAATCTGTGATGGACTTTTCCTTCATAGATCTGTCCAATCCCCTTTTAAAGGCATCTAGGCCAGGTGCCATCACAACATCCCATGGCAAGGAATTCCACAGATTGGTTACTCATTGGGTAAAGAAACTTTTTTTTGGTCTGTTAACTCTTCCACCACTCAGTTTTAGTGCACATAATCCTTGAATGATTATTTTCAGCAATAAGCAGAAGGAAACAGAAAAGCAAGTCATGTTAACATATTAACACAGTATTTCTTGACAAAAGCTTTGTGACATTTCTACAGTGTAGGAAGAAAGCATGATCAACAAAGTAGTTATACTTCTGTAAGTCCTTTCCAGTATAGTAAATAACACATAGTAATCAGGTAGTGAAACTGCTCAGCATTATCCTTACACAGGGCTGCCCAAACCCCAGCCTGTGGGCCACTTGCGGCCTGCTGGGGGTCCCCATCTGGCCCCCAGGGGGTCCCCCCATCTTCAATGGGCACCCGGCCCTCACCACAGCTCGCGCTGGCCCAATGCGCGAGCTCTGGGTCTGGCTTTCCCTCGCTGCCGCTGAACTTCACACCTGCAAAGCTCAGCGGCAGCAAAGGAAAGACGAGCCCGGCGTGCACACAGGGCCTTTTATAGTGGGAAAGTAATGCAAAACTTGCAAGTCTCGCGTTACTTCCCACTATAAAAGACCATGAGCGCACCCTGGGCCCATCTTTCCCTACCTGGCCGGTTGAGGGTGGGCGGGCGGGCAGGCAGGCAGGCTGGCTGCAGCACAAGCTGCTGGATGGAGGGAGGCAGGGTGGGTGGGTGAGCGAGTGGGCCAGCGGGTGGCTGGCCAGCCAGCCGAGTGAGTGGGCGGCCAACTGGGCAGGCTGCAGCACAAGACGCCAGAGGGAGGGAGGGAGGGCGGCCAGCTGAGTGAGCAGGCAGTGACTGGCCAGGCTGCAGTTCAAGCTGTTGGGGAGAGGGATGGCGAGCAAGCGGGCGAGCGGGCGACCTGCCAGCTGGCCAGCGAACCAAGTGAGCAGGTGGCCAGCTGGTCAGACTGCAGCACAAGCCACGCAAGGGAGGGAGGGAGGGAGGGAGGGAGGGAGGGAGGATGGGCAGGCAGGCAGGCAGCCAGAGCGGGTGCGCAGGCAGGCAGGCAGCCAGGTGGATGGGTGTCCGGATGGCCAGGCTGCAGCACAAGCCGCGCAACAGATAGAAGAAGGGAGGGAGGGCGTGGGGGCAGGCAAGCGTGGGTGAGAGTCCTTAAGAACTGGCTGGAAGATCACCCCCTTCCTATGGGCGAAAGTGCTTAAGAACTGGTTTGAATTCATTCATTCATATAAGTTCCCGTCTCTAATATAGCCATTTATGTAAATTATGCAAATTTATTCAAATTTGAAATGCAAATTAATTCTTTTTTTTCCCCTGGCCCCCGACAGTGTCAGACAGATGATGTGGCCCTCCTGCCAAAATGTTTGAGCATCCATGTCCTTACAGATAGCATTTCATTTGTAAAAGAGAGTAGGACTAAAATTTTGTGACCTGAAAATTTTGTGACCTCCATCTTCTCATCACAGATATGCAAGGCCAATCGTGATTATTGAGTGGTGAGGAAACAACTGTGTGAACAACACATCTGTATCTAAATGTAAGGCCTAGATCTGAAAATGGATTATGGGGCTAAGTGCCAGTAATGCTCTGACTAAAGCAGCCCAGGAATAGTCAAGACATCCAAATATGTCTTCATTATGTTTATTAGAAGAAAACATCCACAGCAATTTTTTGCTAACACATCAGCAATTAGCAAAGAGAAATAATTTATTTCACAGGTATTCAGCAACTCACAGGTAGGGAGTTAGGAGGGAAAGGTTACTACACTACTTTGAAAATTTAAAGTTGGATCCTAAACACACTGACTTGGGATAAGTCTTATGGAATTCCATGGAACTTATTTTCTGAGAAGTATGTTCAGGATTGCAGCCTTTGTGCAGTTTCAGAGTTACCTTTATGGCACAGGATTTTCCCCTCTGCTGTATTTCAAACGGCACTTTCCTCATTTCTGTTGAATCCTATCACGTGTAAATAAATGGGTATCTTTTCATAGTTTAAAGCAAGGGTCTCCAAACCCCGGCCCGGGGGCCAGATGCGACCCGCAGCAAGCCTCTTTCCAGCCAACCTCTTGTCCCCTGAAAGCCTCTGGCCCACTCGACTGAACATGACCAGAACTGTGCTCTGATTGTGTCTGCAGGGTCTTCTGAGGGCCAGAGAGGTTGAATGAATGAGCCCATTCATTCATTTATTCACTCATCTAAGTTCCATCTCTAATTTATTTATTTAAATTTCATATTTAAATTTTTTTTCCGACCCTCCACATCATGCCAGATATTTGATGCGGCCCTCTGGCCAAAAAGTTTGGAGACCCCTGGTTTAAAGAATTCATTCTTCTGTGAAGGTCTTGTATCATGATGGTTCTTTTTGGTCTTTATTCCATGAGTATTTATGGTCTGATCCCAAAGAATCAGAGAGATCTGCCCCACATTGTCATACAAAATTTTAGAAGTTGCTGTTTGATGGGCTCTTCTTTGCTTTTTATCTTCCTGTGCAAATGTTATATTCTGTACATAAGGGTCAAAGTAGACGCAAAGTTCATCATAATCTTTCTGTCTTTTTTTTCCTCAATAGCACTGTGGATGATTGGAACTGCAGCTCAGGTAGAGAGGGGATTAACCTCCCAACAACAGATTCTTTCCTACAACACAATTGGGCATGGGTGGGTGCTATTCACTGGGACTGTGGTACAAATGAAAGGCTTAATACGCATGCACACACACTCTGAACTCATGCCCTGTTCATGGTCAGACCCTAAAGGGGCTTTAAAGAAAAAAGCAATGGAAACACGACATGCTGAATGTTGCATCTACTTTGGCCCTATCAGTGTTCGCATTTTAAAAAAAACAAAACCTAAAGTTTTAAAGAAAAAATAATAGCACCCATGTGTTTACATATAGAGGGAGTATATGACAGTTCCCCACTTGTAGGTGGCCAACTTCTGAATTAAATCACACATACAGATTGCATAAACTCACCCTTTCTCTCTT
Source organism: Tiliqua scincoides (assembly GCF_035046505.1). NCBI lineage: Eukaryota > Metazoa > Chordata > Lepidosauria > Squamata > Scincidae > Tiliqua > Tiliqua scincoides. The sequence goes on along the minus strand of NC_089822.1, from coordinate 22,837,470 downwards.
CACGGATCGATGGAATTCTCAAAATAGCCTCTGGAGATTCTCCAGCTGCGTTACGAGCAATGACACTGATTTGATAGGCTTCCCCCGTTAGGTTGCAAGTCATTGTTTCATTACTAGTGGTTTCAGAAGAATGATTGTTTTCTGTGGAGTATTTTATTTGATAGTCCACTATTATTCCTGAAGATGGGAATTCTTCACATTTCTGTTTTTCCAAAAAAAAATCAGTACATGATAATATAAAAAACAGATAATTAAGAATACCAAAATCTGAGTGTATGTATATTCAAAATTAAAATAAAATTTCAGAGAGAGAGAGAGAGAGAGAGTGCGTGAGAACACAGTTTCAGCCAAAGAATTCCTCCTGCGGTTACTTCAGATTTACAGATACCCCACAGTAATTAACAACATCACACTTTGTGGTACTAGAAAATAACTAGCTTTGAACTAGCTACCAATTTCTACTTTTGAAAATACTTCCATTAAGTTTGTTCTTTCAAATATATTTCTATTTTTTGTTTCTAGCAAGAGGAATATCTGCAGAGCATCTATAATGAACAATGGAATAATTTGCCATAGCAAATTAGCTGAAGATCACCTCTTATTTTCAGATTTCTTATTTTTACAGTTTTTACTTCATTTATCCTGACAAGAACTCCGTGAGATTTCACAAAATGAAAAACTAGCGTCTTGCTCAAGAGCTTTCAGTATGCTTCATGGCTGACTGGAGATTTCAATATAGCCATCACACATTCAAATTTACTACTACTACTATTACTACTACAACGTTACTCACTGTATTTCAGTGGCTTGCAGATTATGGGACAGAGTAGATAATGATCAGCTCATTCACTCAATGACCCCTTACAACTGCTGTGGAAGTGTGCGGGGCTCCTGGCAAGCTTGAAAACAGGTAGGAGTTGCATGATAGCACCAGTTGCATGAATCAGCAATCACATATCAGGCCAACAGGCATGGCTGCCCCACATTATGAGAACAGGCAATCCCAATCAACTTCAAGGTTGCAAAACTCCATGTGAAAAAACCTCCTTGGACCTCTTCGTTTTAAATAAGCATTGGGCATTCACAAAATCCTTGCTTTCGGTAAGGTCCTTGAGAGAGCAACTGCAGGCATTCTTGGATGATTATCTGAAACATTTCTAACTGGTCTCAGGCCTGATTTTAACACACAATTATCTTGATTTCTGGATGACCAATGTTGGGGAAAAAGACGTGCAAAGCCTTGGCCAGTTGTATAAAATTGTATGCAACCGCCCAGTTGTATAAAATTAATTATAACTCAATTAATAAAAGTATAAAATTAAAGTAACTCAATTGAGATGAAACATTTTTGTGCACTTATATAAACAAAACTAAAAAATTACCCATTCTCTCTAACATTGCTGCTTTTATGTATAAAAAACTTTTGTGTGTCTGGTGTTTGAAGATTTGTTTTTGAACTCAACAAAGCTGATTTTTTTCATTTTTTTGAGCCCAAATCAATTCCTGATTGAATACAGGAGTGCCCCCATATCTGCAGGGATCAGTTCCATGGACCCTCCATGGATATGGAAACTACTGATATGGGGGCGCCCGTATTAATGGTGGCCCCCTGCAATTAAGTTTATAGCGTGACATGTGCAGGCTACCAGCAGCCTGAATGCTTGACGGAGCTAGATCTAATGCTAAACAGGAATTGGAAGTTACCCACTTTCTGTTTAGCATTAGATCTAGTTTCAGTAAGCATTCAAGCCGTCCACACCCAGCTTATGCTGTACTATAAGCTTAAATGCTTCTAGCAACTTGTTAAAACAAGAAGCACTTCGCCCCAGTAAGCTTTAAAACAATGCTAATGGGTGCGAGGGGGGCAGGATCCGTGGAGAACTGAGGATATGGGTGGTCATCTATACTGCACTTGGTAGCACGACTTGATACCACATAATCAATACTGGTGTAACTTATTAAACTTATTAAAAATTAATTTAAACTTTAATTAAGTTTAAACTTTAGTTTAATTAATTAAAATTAAATATTTTATTATTATTTTTCACTGGCCACCATTTTGTTTGTATAATTTAACTCTGCCAGGAATGAAAGTTCCCCACAATCCAAGTTTGTAAGCTACATGATCTGATACTACTTCCATGTTTATTTAACTAATGGCCACACAAACTTGCATTTGCTAACAGATTAACTGGTTGAACGTGCCTGTCAGGTGTTGCTGGAAAGAAAGCAACTTCCTCCCTGCCCAGTGCAGCAGCTTACATGCATTCTTGTGAAGGGAATGTAAACTCATGCCCTCTTGCCTGTTGATAAAGGTATTTGTTGAAATGTTGTCTTTCCATAGAGACAAAAGATAATGAGAAGGCTCTGGTTGAGAATATGCATCCAGAAGACTTGCAGAGCCAACCTAATTGCCTAGAGATCTAGTCAATTAATGCTCCTCTACTCTGAGCAAGGCCAAGCCCCCTAGGTCTTGCACACCCTACTTGAACAGACTGACACCTGTAGTGATAACTATCCTGTCTAGAACAAAGAGATCCACTCCCTTGGACAGTCTGTGAGGATTCAGGTCAGATTCAAAGTAATCACCACAGAGAGATGGTGATTGCACCATCACCATTGACTGCACTGTGATACTGAAAGGTTAGTAGACATTTTTTGCAGCAGTCAAGTATGAAAATAAATCCAGCTCACCAGATCCTGGCATGAAACCATCATGCCTAGAAGCTGTGGTCAAGACATGAGATCCAACTTGGTTACTTACTTGACGGAACAGGCTAGTTGAGAAATCTTGATCAGCCTGTCTTTTGTAAAGAGCATTCTATGCTGAACCAAGTCAAACACTACTCCCAAACCATTACTCCCACATCTGTGTTGGTGAGAGGGTGCTCTCCTTCAAAATTATAACAAAACTATCATTCTGTAGGCATGAATTTGTGGTGGATACATCCTTCAAGGTCTGTGTTCTGGATGGGTACTTGGATCAGGATATTTATCCAGGTAATAACATCAGCAAATGCTTTGTGAGCTCTGTTTTAAAAGTGAACATAGTGGCCCCACAATGACGCAAGCGTTATGTTGCCATTGAATGTGACGGAGCTGCTGGTGGAAATGGACAGCAGCTCCACACACCAGAATCACCCAGTTGTTCCACTGGCTCAGGCAACAGCAGAGGGGAAGGTTCCTGGGCAGTTCAGGGTGGTGTGGAGCCACTGGAGGAGGTAGTTCTTGGTGGCAAACATGCATGCAGGATCCTACCCTGATTTTTCAGTATGCCCCATCCCTTCCTCTCTTCATCTCCTCTCCAACAAAATAGTTGGTATAGATCAGAGAAAACCTATAGGTGATCAGAGGGCCCACCAGGAGATAAGTTAAAAAAATACAACCCTTTTACTTATCTCTAACCTGCCAACTGATCACCGCCCCGCCCCCACACACACACCATAGAAGTCAGCGTGCACTCTGTTGGCATGGGTGTATGCTATGGAGTGGCGAGCAGTAGTATAGTTAGAGCAGTGCAAAATAGTAAGTAGTGCAGGCTCCCAAATGCGAGTGAAAGCCATGCATAGCTGTTGCTGCCTGAATGGCTCCAAGGGCAAGAGGGAGGAGCTGCTTACACTAGCGTTCAGGAGCCTCCACTACTTACCATTTTGTAGTGTTCTAGCTATGCTACAGGTGGTGGGGCATCAATTGGGCTGTTACATAATTTAATTTTCTGAGGCATGTCTGAAGAGATAAAGCCGTGCAGTAGCAGACCTAGCACTGGGCAAAAGTCCCAAGTGCTGAACCTGCACAACCCCAGGACTGTGTGGAAAATCTTACAGAGGCTCCCAACACAACTGAAAGCAATACTTCCAGTTTTCTGGAAGTGCTGTTTTAAGACCACGGGAAAGCTTCAGAATGCTTGCCCAGTTGGTCCTAGAGTCGCGCGAGGCTCTGTTTCATTGGCAAGCATGGTGGGCAGCGTGGTGCAAGGGGGGCAACATTGCGAACCTTTGCCCTGGGGCACCTCGAGGGCAGGTCCATTACTGAAGCCGTGAAACAGCACAAAATATTCACCACTTGGATACTAAACCAGAAGAAACTATAATGACAAAGTGTTTTTACCTTCCACAAGAGATGCACGATTCGGTTTCCAGTAGGCTGATGAGATTCAATTACTCTCCACAAGTCTACTTTCATAGGAGCTATTAAAATTAATAAAATAGAATTAAAAACATACAAAGCCTGGGCATCCTGCTCCTATTGCCCCACAAAGATAGCCACTGCTATACTGCTGCTTCTTGTACTGCTACAGACTAGTTGGCATCCTGTCCTCATTTAGCTGTGATCAGCAGCTCAGAAATGCAAGGGCAATACACAGAATACCAATAAACAATTTAGCAGCTGGTTTACTCCTCCTTTACCCATGGACAACTACCCCAGAACTGTGCATAGTAAGCATCTATCACTGCAGTGGAAGAATATAATTGCTTGGTTGACAACACTTAACCCATTCCCTTTCTGTTCAGACCATGCCTTGGATCAAAAGAACAGGGAACAGTAGCCCCAAGATCTTCTGATGCTTGAGGCAGTATGCCAAATGATTATGTGCCAGCCTCTGCTCCTCCCACTCTCCAATGGTCAAATTCAGCACTCTCCTCTCCTCCAAATCTCCTCTTCCTCTCTGTCCCCCTATTCCTTTTCCAATCCAGGGAGTGGAAGGAGAAGAAAGAGCAGTAAAGGCAAATAGGCAGACAGAGATGAGCACTCCCTCCCCCAACCTGCTGCCTGAGACAACTGCTTCAGTTGGCCTCATGTGCCAGCCCTGCTTGTAGCCACCAACTGGTCTGGTCAATGCAAGCATCTCTTGCAGGTGACTTCCACCTCCCTATAGCTACTTTTAAAAATTGGAAGAGACTGGAGACAGGAGCAGTAGTTCAGTATTCCAAGACAGGTTTTGCTTTCCTAAAAGTCCCAGGGGTTGCTAGTGTTTACAGGGAATTGAGTTGAGCGAAATTCTCGTAAGTCTGAAAAATGTTGCTGCCACCTCTGGGAAGGGATTACAGATGGACCCATAGTATTATCTCTGAGAGAAGGTGAAACAATAGCCCAAACTAATTTGCTATCATTATGAGTTACCACCACTAAAAGTCTCTTCCACTGAACCATGGCAAATTCCTGTCTTTTCCTTTTCAAGAGTAATTGGAAATGTTTTTTTAGATCAAAGTAGCTAGCTGGGATGGATACTACCCCAGAATCTCTATATTGGTGGTAAATCTCATGAATACGCATTTTCATCTCTACACACTCCTCATCAAACCAGGGGTCATTAATGTGATTATTTGTATTCCTGGTGAAACAAGACACACAGTGTCACATTAAGGAAATGATTTTTAGCTTGAAAATGGTGTGCAGGGGAACAGCAAACTTTGGCCTCTCCACACATCTAAGTCCCTATTAGGGTCAACTCCCTTATTCAAGTTTGGTTGTTTTTGACTAGTAAAAGGTGCTTCTAGTCTTACAGAACTCTTTTTTTTCCTAGAAAATTCATGCATAAAATTCTTACATATAATTATATTGTAATAAGCAGCAAGCATGCTGCATTTTAACATCAGAAAAGCCACTGAAGCCCTTAGACACTGAATCCCCTAATATAAAATATATATTAGGCAGGCAGAGGAAACAAGCACAACCATCATGCTTTCACGCATTGTCATGTTTTTCTGCTTCAGTGTTTTCTAGCTTTATTGTCTCTCTCTCTGGCTACCACTTAATTTTTTTTTAAGATTTATTTTACTTCATCAAATTACCACGTTGCCTTCCCCAGCTCCGGTCACTTTTTGTGCAAGGGTAAGAACATAGCTTTCTTTTCTTCATCTACTGTTCTTTCCACTGACACACACTCCATCATGCATTTCTGTTCCATTCCACTTGCCTTTTTCCCCCTGCTAAAGTCCAACTAATCAACAAGAGTAAGATCCCTTGAACTAACTGGGAATTTTCAGTAGTCATACATAGGATTGAACTGTAAATCGGTTTATTGCCTTGTACTTCAGAAATGGTATATGCCATCCTATGCAGAATTAGGCTGCTGGCCGTGGCTCTTCGCAACAGTGGAAGACACTGTCGGTATCACAAAATGTCTGCCGACAGCAGGAAGGCTATTCTGCAACCATTTTTGGAGTACTGCCTTAAGAGGCAGCAGAGCTTCCTGTTCGTCGCTGGACCTGTCTGCAGCTATCAGAGCAGGAAAGGCTGCAGAGGAGGCAGGGAAGGAGAAGAACAAGGGGCACCGAGGCTGTTGGAGGAGGTGAATCCAGCGGCAATGACATCCGCCAGATCCTATCCTCCCTTTTTGCAGTCTCTCTGTCCCTTCTCCTCGGACTTGGTTCAGCTACAGAGCTAATGCAGGTCTGAGGAGACCCACTGCAGAGTAAGAAGCTTACAGAGGAGTAAGGGGATTTAAATCCCCAAAGCTTCCTGATCTTCCCTGCCGGATACTGTACGCTCCTTTTCAGCATGACTGCACCAGCAGGGAGGATATAGGATTGGGCTGTAAATATCACTATACCTGTGACCTGTTTTTAAAAAATTGCAAAAACAAAATTTAAACGAGACAGAATATAACTGAAAATAAAAAAGTACATATGCTTTAAATGTAATTTAAATTACAGCCAATGTGTAAAAGCTTCTCTGCAGTTTTTGCTTACCCTGTTCTTCTGTTATTCCTGTTTTGTTTGCACTCCATTCACTCCAGAATCTTGACTCTTTATGGGCACACCGAAGCTCAACAGTATAGTTTGTTAAATCCCACAGATTGGTGAGATTAATGGATTTCATTCTTACATTGTCACCCATATCATCATTTACTTCTCTCTAAAAATGAACAGAACACTTTTCTTCAAAAGAACACAGAAAAAAGATTATTCACCAGTTAAAAATGTCTAAATATATTCCTTTCTCATCACTTACAAAGATACAATCCTTCATCATCTCTTACATCTCTCACATTCCTTTTTCAGCTCACAACCTAGATACAAAAGGGATTGAAAGGGAACACGGTCTTTCTGTAATAAGCAACACAGGTGGGACCTCGGTATCCACTGATTGTTAACACTGATACCAAGGTCCACCTTTAAATGCCTTGTAAGAAGAAAAAAAAGCACCAAAATGCAATTTCCTACCTGTTAAATAATTATAATTTTGTTCCATTAGATTCTATTAATCACCTCATCTGGTGGCTGAATGTGGTATAGTGTCTTTACCAAATGCATTCTGGGGCAACAATAGAGGAGCAAGAAACCTGAAAGTGGGTCTTTAAAGCAATTTTTCCACTGATTTGATATCCACTGACTTTTTTTTTTATCCACTGGGGTTCTGGAACAGAATCAAGTGGATAACGAGGCACAACCTGTAATATATGAAAATATTTCTTTGCTACTGTGTGTGACACAGTTCCCCAATCTGCTTATCCACAATCAAGCTACTGGAGGAAAGTTATTTGGGATGAAGGATTCTCTGCCAGGAGGAGACTGACAGACATTGGGACTGAGTGTTCATACCAGTCTTAGAGCCTAAGACTGGTATGGACACTCAGTCCCAATGTCTGTGTCAGTCCCTGACACTCCTTCCCAGGATTAAGGGAGGTAGATACTGTATGCCCAGTGGACTTCTGCACTCATTCTGTTCTCACACTGCAAAGAAAGTAAATGCTAATTATTTAGCATTACAACTTGGAAGGGGAGAGAAGCTTTACATTCTTTGTCAGTGTACCTAAGACTTTGTATGCCCAGCAGACTTCTGAACTGGCCCTAAGAGTGGCCCAAACGAGAGATTTAGAAAAAAGCCATTTTTGGAAAGGATGTTTCAAAATTAAAATTTACCTTCCAAACTTGAACCATGGATTTAAGTCTATATATTCAGTAACATTATCTTCTAACAGTTTCAGATTAGCTGGTTTGTTATTTTATTTCCTATAGAAACATTTCCAATTGGATAGCTCTGCTGAATTAGGTGAAAATTTGGAGATTCTATAATATTAGTACAATTTGTACACTATCAATCAAGTCTAGTCACAGTCAAGATGGGGCCCATACCAGGGGTGCTGGAAACACCTGCTTGTAGTGTTTGCTTGGATGTATTTCAGTTTCTGACTCTGAGGATCTGAAGGCCTTAGGAGTGGACCTCAACAAGTGGGAAACCCTAGCCTCTGAGCGGCCCGCTTGGAGGCAGGCTGGGCAGCATGGCCTTTCCCAGTATGAAGAGACACTTGGCCAACAGTCTGAGGCTAAGAGGCAAAGAAGGAAGGCCCATAGCCAGGGAGACAGACCAGGGACAGACTGCACTTGCTCCCAGTGAGGAAGGGATTGTCACTCCCGAATTGGCTTTTTCAGCCACACTAGACGCTGTTCCAGAACCACCATTCAGAGCGCGATACCATAGTCTTTCGAGACTGAAGGTTGCCAACAACAAAAGAGGAGAAAACGGAATACATGCACAGAGTGAGAGTGAGGCAATGTATTTCATAACCCCCCCCCCCAAAATGGTGAGAAAATGCACTGTCAGGAGACTTGGGCTGCAATCCTTTACGCACCTGAGAGCCTCATGAAACATAGTAGAACTTACTTCTAAGTAGAAAGGAATACAGGGTGGATTCATAAACATATTTCTACTTTATCCCAATATGCCAGCTGCTATTATAAGCGTTCTGCACAGAATTTGTCAGCATAAGTTATCACAATAATTGCTCCAGGGTTTATTCATTGCCATTATTTACTATATACAAAGACAAAAAAATTAAGAATCAGTTTACCAAGTGATGTTTTGTTGGGGCTTCGTATCGAATCTGGCAATTTAAAGGCCCAAACGAATCAGGACATCTTTCCCAGGTAACTGTCAGCATTTGCTTAATCCCTGGAATTGTTTCTATTTTAGTTATCCGAGGAGGATCAAACTTTACTGAAATTGAGAAACAAAGGTCTCATACTTTCAAATGACAATACACAATATATATTAGTTTCTACGGACAATGTTTCAACCTTCTCATAATTTTAGTGTCATCTGTGAACACAAATGTTCTGTTTGTCAGTGGAAATATTTTAGTTTTCCACCCACAATTTTTCCACAGAATTGTACACAGATATATTTCACTACTACTACTACTACTACTACTACTACTACTACTAGTAGTAGTAGTAGTAGTAGTAGTAGTGCGTTTTAACCTTTTCTCCCTATACAAAAGCTTACCTTTAGTCACTATTAAACAGGCACTGTATTTCAAAGGAGAGTATGTAATGACACCATTATTTTTGCCCTTCTAACAACAGATTCCATTGCAACTAGTTTGCCAGAGCTCATGGGGAGTAGAAGGGGGTGGTGGGGAAAAGGAAAAAGCATTTCAAGTTCATAAAGGAAAAAGGGGAGGGTAGCAGCATTAAAAGTTGCCACACTGCTACTGATATTGCCTTTAAAAGCATCCTTAAAAGGAACTAATGATATTTTTGTGTATATAACAAATGCAAACAGGCACTTTATTTTTTACATGCCTAGGATCATGTCACTGGAAGCCTTCTCTTTCTTTGTCTTTCTCCCTCCATGCATCTAGTCCTCAACCAGAACTAGAATTTTTGATTTGCTTGATGGAAAGGTCCTGAGTTTGCACCAGTACTGGAGCATGCAGAAATATTTTAGTTAATATCAAAACTGTAAGTGACAAGACCCTCTATCTGTGAAGTTGACAAGGATGATTACCTTGCATAAAAGATAATGTTTTGTTCTGCTACAGCAGAGGCAGGCAGGCACTATGGAAATACAAAGTTATATACTGTACCATATTATGCAATTACTTCCAAATCTGGCTGTCAAGGTAGGTATCTGATGTAGGTAAGAAGGGGAATGTCATGTCTAGGACTAATTGGAGGGAATGATGGCAATATTTAAACTGGAAAAAGCATAGCTTGTGAGTGGTGGCAAAGCACAAACAGGGAAAGATCCCTAGTAATAACCAAAGAGTTTTAAAATGCACACCAGTTTCAGCCAAACAATTTCTGCTCAAGAGAAATGTTAGCTAGAGCTCTGTATGGCTGAAGTCCTGTATAGGATCTTGCTGAACAAATGCAAAATCCGATCTATGTTTCTTGTATCATGAGTTTAAATAATTTTCTCTATAACTTACTAACTTCCCGTGGACCATGGCGAATGCACTCCGACTTTACTTCTCCCAAAGAGTTGTTTGCCTTCACCTGCACACAGTAGTTGTCAAAATGCTCTGTAATTTGAGGTTCATAGAGTGAGCACGAACCATTCTTGCTTGAGCAGGTGTAATGTTTTAACGCATGTGTTAAATCTTGATCTCTGTTATCGAAAAATATCAAAACAGAAGTGATTACCACATTTACATTCAGGATATAATCCAGTAATTATATCCTTCCAGGTTCAACACAATGTAGAAAGAGGACAGAGTAAGGTTATCCTATGCTCCTCTTTAGTAACTGTAATGGGCACAACTGAGCCAAACTTAACTACTTTCAAATCCTGCTGATTCCAATAGGAAAAAATTTAAGTATGTGCTTCACAGAAGTGAATAGAACTTAAAAGGGGCATAACTTCAACCAGATCATACTCTGGTTCATAAAATTTAGACTAAAGATTTAGGGTTGCCTAAACACTATTGTCAGATAATATACCAATTTTTCTCATGGCTACCATGTGGAATGTGATTGTACACAATGACTGTACTCCCCCCCTTGCAAAAAAACACTAGTTTTTTTACACTAACTAACTAAAAAAACACTAGTTTTCTAGGGCAGGAGGTCTGGTCTAGAGGGTAGAGCCTCCGACTGCCTGAAGATAACATCCACAAGGTCGCCAGTTTGAGGCCACCGGCACCGTGCGACCTTGAAGCAGCTGACAAGCTGAAGCCGAGCGATTCCATCTGCTCTGAGCGTGGGAGAAGGAGGCCAGAATGTGAAACCAGATCAGAGTGAAACACCTGGACTGTTGTGGTTCTTGAAAGATAGAACCTTCTTTCAATTGTAAAAATCCCTACGGGGATTTAATCAGCCTGCCTATGTAAACCGCCTTGAATAAAGTCTTGAATAAAGACCAAGAAAGGCGGTATATAAATACCTGTTTATTATTATTATTATTATTTCTTCATTTTGATTCTGTAGTCACTGTGTTCAGTCCTGCTGTATAACAAATATCTTTCCAGAGTTTTATTGTACTGAATTTATGATTATTTTTATTATCAGTGCAGTAGACTGTACAATATCATGGATATTTTCAAAGAAGTAGTTAATACAAAAAGAAGTAGTTAATACATTTTAAAATGTTGTAGTACCACTACTGCCCATTTATGTACTGTATTCAAACATTAGCATATTGGAAGCAAAATGAATACTAACTTAAAGCAGTGGTTCTCAAACTGGTAGGTCGCAACCTGCCACACTGAGAACCCCTGCCCTTTTCCCTTTAAAGGGGTGGGCACAGGGAGAAAGCAGCAACGCGATCTCCAGGATCGCACCACTGCGGGGGAAGGGGAACTGTTTTTTTACTTACTTGCTGCTAGGGTCTGGGGAGCCCCACGGAGCCCTCTACTAGGCTCCCTCACAGCTTGCAGAATGCTAAAAAAAAATCACAACCCATTTCCAGTTTAGCAATCACAACCAGGAAGTGGGTTATGATAATTGGTGAGGTAAAAAAAGTAAGTAACTAAGGTAAGGAAGAAAAAAAAACCATCCCCCTTTCCCTGCAGCAGCCAGATCCTGGGATTGCGTAACTACTGTCCACCCCACCCCCGCAAAGACTTGTCCACGTTCTCAAATACCTGGAGAGTTTGAGAACTAGTGACTTAAAATATCTTGACACTCCTCTCTACATTTCAAATGACACTTGAAAATTTCCATTCAAGCTGCCCATTGTAGTTAGTGACCACACCAGATGTCCCATAGTGAGATTCACCTCTCAACTGTTTAGATGGTTCCAAATCTTGCAAGGAATTGATACACAGAAGCACATTTCTCTGAGCGATCTCTATTGCTGGATTTGGAAAAATTTTTTACATTGCCTTCAACTGGTCTAAAACCTTGAGAAAGGAATTATTGATATTAAATGCAATACTTACTGCAGCACAATCTTCCTGTAACCTGTACTTAAATAAACAACATTTCTTGCAGTCCACTCACAGATGGAACGGCCACATGAATAAAAACAGATAACATTTTCTGGCATATCTGGTAGGAATCCAAATCAGAGACAAGAATTTTTAGTTTCATAAAGGAATGTTTCTAAGAATTTTTCTAGAATGCACATTGGAAGATTAAGTGGGGTATAAATAAATAAATAAATAAATAAATAAATTCTGCTTCATCAACACACTATCCCTGACAAGTGTGTACAGAGGGGTAATGTACTGAAGTTCCACATGTAACCAGTTGATCATTTCTACCCTTCCTCACTAAAAATTTTAAATCAAAGTTTTGGACAAAATTGCACACTTACCATAGCCAGAAGATACCAAACATGCACTAACAGTGACCAAGTGTCCTTAGTAAGGAAGCTAGAATAGTACTTCAAATAATTCCTTTGCAATGGCACTACCTCAACTGTGGACTACCCTCCTGGCATTTGCTACTGGCAACAACACCACTCAACATGCATCTAGTGGGATTGTTTGAGAGTGTTCAGAGATTGATTGAGAGTGTTCAGTGGGCTTCTCATATACTACCTTGCAAATGAAAAGCAGCATAGAAATCATTTAAATGAATGAATCTTGCTGCAATCCTTACAACAAGCCTGTAGGACCCGCTGACGTAATTCACCCCATATTACAGATGGAGAGCGGAGGCTGACAGAGTGGCTTGCCTGAGGCCCCCTTCTGATATAAGGGTAGAGGAGAGATTAAAATAATGGATTTCTTGATTTGTAGCAATAGCGTAGCTAGAGGGGGTGCAAAAGGCGCAATCCTAACATCTATGTCAGTGCTTTCCAGCACTGACAAAAGGGCAATGCAGCTCTGAGGAAAGGGAGCAAACATTCCCTTACTTTGAGGAGGGCCTCTGTGAGTGACACCCAACTGCAGGATACAGCACATGTCGCATTGGCACCGCTATGCCAGTGCTGGAAAGTACTGACATAAGAGGTTAGGATTGCACCCTAAATTTTGCAAGCATCAGAACACACTGTGCAAGTGGCCCCTCGCCCTCCCCTTTGGAGCCATTCCTGATGGTGAATGTCTCAGTTCTGCTCTTGCCGCCGTGAATGGCTCTGAAGGGGAAAGGGACGGGGAGGGGCCCCTAGCACAGTACATTCAGGCACCTGCAAAACTTAGTGCTTTGCACCCCCTCTACCTATGCTACTGATTTGTAGTTCAATGTCTTAACTACTACAAAACAACAATTCTCTCATTGAAAGTACAGCTAAGACTGGTAAACCATTTATGTTATAAACCAGAATGAGTCAGAGCCCAATCCTGGGCTTGGTGCGCTGGCTCATCGCAGGTGTGCACTGTTGCAAACATGCCATAAGGCATGTTTGCGGGCCATACTGCCAGGCAAGCACGGACCGCTGAGCAGCAGAGAGGTAAGCAGGAGTGGAGGGGGAGGCGGAGAGGAGGTGTTCCGGGGAGGCAGAGGGCAGGGAAAGGGTGGGGAAGAGGTGTGCCCGGGAGGCGGGCAGTGTGCTGCGGGGAGGGAGCGGGGAGGGAGGAAGGTGGGACCAGTGGAGCGACACTCCACTGGATCCAAAGCCTCCGTGTCGGGCTCATCGCCTGACACGGAGGCACATGATTCACCTCTGAACTTTTTGTTGGTGGTGAATCAAGTAGCCCCATTGTGGGGCTACTCTCTTTACAATGGGCTCATGCACAGTGATGGACCAATCAACCAACCCAGGTAAGTTGGTGGGGGAAGTGGGACAGAGTGGGGGGGGGCGGAATGTGACAGGGTAGGTTCAGTGGCAGCCGAATTCAAGCCCCTTCCCAGACCCGATCCAACAGCCCAGGTCTGTAGGGGCTCTCTGGATTGCCCTCCTCTGCAGGATGCAACACAAACCGTTTTTGGTGTGGCTGCATTGGTGGGGTGGGGGTGGGGGGAAGTGCAGGATAATCATATGAGAATAAAATTGACAAATCAGCAGGCACATTTTAACCATCAATTTAACATTTAGTTAATTAATTCCATCGATCAAATAAAACAAACAGCTCTAAATGAATGTATTCACACTACAATATATGTTGGCAAATGCCATGCATATTTTACCTGGTCTGACAGCTTGTGTAGAATTAAAACCCAGCCTAATTTCTTTTTCAAATGTTGCAACAAGATATTGTGGTTGAAATATATCACACACACTAGTATTTATCACATGGACGGGGACGTTCTCATTTTGGTTTTTTACTTCCATTTTAATACGGCTAAAATAAAAAACCAGATATTGCCACATTAAAATTATTTCATTAAAAGTATCTTCACTGTATCACGGAATAACATATCTCACAACGTAAGAAATTGCCTTATATCATCAGATTTGTCTAGATCAGTTGTCTTTGCTGAATAGCAGTAGATTTCAAGGATTTCAAATGGTTGTTTCCCAAGAAGAAGAAGACACTAGGCGTAACCTAGGCCCCTTTGCATGCAAAGCAGGCAAACCACCACTAAGACATGGTCCTTCCCTTTTTTATTTTCCTTCCTGGAACCTTTCATAAAAGTTTTTCTTCTCTTAAGCTTTGCTCTTTTTCCCGAAATCTCGCAACCACACACTGATACACAAACAGAATTCCCTGAATTTGCTGATCTTTCAGCTGTGCCCTCTCTATAACTTGGGAACTTAGTCATGTATCACAGAAACATAGCCATTCCAACTGCGAAGCAACCTGACGTCGCTTGTGTCAGTCACAGATGGCTGGGGAGGGAAAGGATAGGGCAGTGGTACTCAAACTTTTCCGGCCAGTGGCTCCCTTGACCCCAGTGGCTGTTGGCCATGACTCCCCATCATGTTCCTGAGGGCTGGAAGTGACATCATTAAACAGGAAGTGGCCAGAAATACTAACTATATTAAATATTATATTATATTATATTTATTATGCTATAATATTAAATATATATTAACTATATTAATATTAATTATATTAATCATATCATTAGTTAAATACAGATCTTAAAAATATATTATTAATACACAGCAATATACATGCTTTATAAATGATCAGCTGCTGATCACTGTTGGAGACAGGATGCTGGAGTAGGTAGATGTGTTAATATGTTTTTATTTTTTTTAATTATGTTTTTAATCTGTTTTAACCTGTTGTAAGCTGCCTTGAGTCCCTTTGGGGAGAAAGGCGGGGTAAAAATAATAATAATTATTATTATTATTATTAACCCCTGGGGGCTGGGGGATAAGAATAGGCCCTCAGTTTGGCTGTACTTGTCGTAAGAGGTGACTAAACAGCCATCGGGTAGATGGGACTCGTTAGCCTGGGAAGGCAGCTCATCTGAGAGAAGGAAAACTCTGATCCCAAACCTCCACTGCCTTGTGGCTACATCCAGTTATGGAAAAGGCTTCAGGAGTCAACCTCGAGGCAAAATCCGGAGCTGGAGTCCCTGAGGCAGTTCATGGCTGAACACAGTCATGTTCTGGCAACTCCTGCAACGCCGCTGGAACCAACCGTATTGGCTTCTGCCTTTCCATTGGACCATTTCAGTGATGTGGAGAGGGGGGATTTGCTGCATGGGTAACAGCCTATCCTCCATACCTAATTTAGCCAGGCTTCGCGCTCTGGAGAGGACACTCTGTTCCAGAACCACCATTCAGAGCGTGATACCATAGTCTTCTGAGACTGAAGGATGCCAACTCAGTATTATTATTACATTTTGTCTGGTCCAGGAGGACTCATTTTTTAAAACTTAGTAAGCATACCAATAGAATAGTTTTATCAAATGAACTGTGAACAACCAGTCCCACCAACATTACACACACACACACACACACCCCTGTGAACCCCAGTCCAACTAGTCATTTCCCCATTCTCCTTGAATAGGATTGAACCCTTTATTAATTTAATGAAATTAAATTTTTCCAGCAGCTGGTGGGGAAAACAAAAATAGACCATGAAAATATATCAGAGCTGATAAGGGTTTGGTTAGGAAGCTGATTTGTCTCCTGTTCTAGGAGATGCACAGCTCAAGCCTATGCATGTCTACTCAGAAGTAAGTCCTATTAGAGTCAATGGAGCTTACTCCCAGGAAAGTGTGGATAGGATTGGGCTGACAATCACTTCATCAATGGCTGATAGGTATTCCCTTCAAATAGCAAGATTCATCACTTTAAAAATACAGCCTCTCCTCTTTAGTCAAACAACAAGATTAATAAATCACTTTCAAAACAGTACCCTTTTTCTGCTCCTGGCCAAATAAAGTGTGTGCTTCTCTCTTTCTCTCCCCCTCCCTTTGCCAACTGCATGGAAACAACTTTAAGACCTCTGGTGACTGGTAAAATAGGAAGCATTTTATTTGGGGAGGGGGAGGAAAGCGGGAAGGTTTGGAGATCGAAAGGGGGGAGTGGAAGAGGGAGGGGGTTGAAAAAGAGAGATTTCACTTTGATGAGAAGTGATCCCAGGCTGGGAACTAGGAACCAACCAGACAAGGATCAGCAAGGGTTAAGGACTGCAAGCTGACAGGGTGCCCCAAAAGGAGCAGGTAACAGTGGGTTAACTGGGGGCTGCCCTGCCTCAAATGCTAGCTTCACTGGTTGCAGCCTGAATACCTTGAAAACAGGGACACTGTTAGATGTCTGGTGAGAGGCAGACAGTTGTTGCATTTATGGCTTGTTGTACATTGTATGAATGAGAGAGGGAGGAATAACTGGCAGAAATAAGAAGCCTAACAGGGCCATTATAAAGGAAGAGTAACCAGGTAATCACCAATCTGCTCTCCATTCCTGAAGCACATTAGGGTGGAAAGATCTGATGATGAATGCTGGGGGCGGGGCAGTGACGTACCTAGTGGGAAGCGGGCAACCTGGGTGCCACCCTCGGGGGACGACGACGACACACACACAACACCACTGGTGACCAAAATAGCTAAAATTTTACGTACAATACCTACAAATACCTCAAGTTATATACCATTCAATGTGTAATTTAAAGCAAATTTAAATGAAAAAAACTGGAGTGAAATATCTCCATTCTATCAAAAGTTATGGCCAAAATACCAGAAGACAAAAATGTCTTTTGTAAACTGTCTTATGTAACAAAAAATACATTTCCTTAACTCAAAACAGACCAATGAGACAGATTTTTCAAAGAGCCAATGAAATGTTGTTTTGACACCACATGGAACCAATAAGGTACTAGTAAGGTGACACCCTGGGGGGGGGTGACACCACTAGTGACCAAATTGTGGAAATTGTGGTTTTTAGGAATAATACCATCATGTTATATATCATTCAATGTGCAATTTAATGCAGAATATAATGAAACAAACTGCATTGAAATATCTGTGTTATAACAAAAGGTACAGCCAAATAACCAGAAAAGAAAAACACAACTGCCTTATATCACAAAAAGTGGATTTTCTTAACTCAAAACTGACCAATGAGTCTGAGTGTTAAGAGAACCGTTTTTATGACACAGCATGAAACCCATAATATGTTGTTATGAGTCAGGTCCCATTTCCATGTATCAGAGCTAATACCCGAACTCCCATTCAGTTGTGCGAGTGTCATCAAGTTGGCCACTTTTTTTTGTTGGTTACTGATTGGTTGGGTGACCTGTACTTTTCTATAGTAAAATAAATAAAGTTATTGGGGGTGACACCATGAGTTTCCAGGCCAGGTGACACCAACCTTAGTGATGCCACTGGTGGGAAGGTTGGGTTACTGGCTTAGATGACTTCTAAAGTTGATTCTAAACATTCATGGTTGACCATAGTCTGTCAGTGGTAATTAACCATAATGGTTATATTAAAACTCCAGATGCAGGGACAGTATATCACTGACTACTATGTGCAGGGGAGCAATAGCAGGGGAGGACACTGATGTTTACCCATTGCTTGTGGGGAAATATTCACAGCATTTATTTTCTGGTCATTATTATTACTCATTTCATGTTACTTTCTTTCAGCCTCACCTACCTCACAAGGTTGTTGTGAGAACAAAAGAAGGAGAGGAACCATGAACACCACCTGAGTTCCTTAGAGGAAGGGTGGTATTAAAATGTGAAAATATTAATCAATCAAACAAAAAATTTTGCCTCTGGAGGTGACAAAAATATATGGGCCCTGGATGTCAAATTTCCTAGCTACGCCACTACCAGGGGGTGCAAGACTTATTTATGAAATAGATTCCCCAAGTACAAGATTCTCAACGTTATCTATCCATAAATTAACATTCTTTCAATATATTATCATAGTCAGTAGTCTAATGAACTGGGGACCAAGAAATGTCATAAGAACATAAGAACATAAGAACAGCCCCACTGGATCAGGCCATAGGCCCATCTAGTCCAGCTTCCTGTATCTCACAGCGGCCCACCAAATGCCCCAGGGAGCACACCAGATAACAAGAGACCTCGTCCTGGTGCTCTCCCCTACATCTGGCATTCTGACTTAACCCATTCCTAAAATCAGGAGGTTGCGCATACACATCATGGCTTGTACCCCATAATGGATTTTTCCTCCAGAAACTCGTCCAATCCCCTTTTAAAGGCGTCTAGGCTAGACGCCAGCACCACATCCTGTGGCAAGGAGTTCCACAGACTGACCACGCGCTGAGTAAAGAAATATTTTCTTTTGTCTGTCCTAACCCGCCCAACACTCAATTTTAGTGGATGTCCCCTGGTTCTGGTATTATGTGAGAGTGTAAAGAGCATCTCCCTATCCACTCTGTCCATCCCCTGCATAATTTTGTATGTCTCAATCATGTCCCCCCTCAAGCGTCTCTTTTCTAGGCTGAAGAGGCCCAAACGCCGTAGCCTTTCCTCATAAGGAAGGTGCCCCAGCCCCATAATCAGCTTAGTCGCTCTCTTTTGCACCTTTTCCATTTCCACTATGTCTTTTTTGAGATGCGGCGACCAGAACTGGACACAATACTCCAGGTGTGGCCTTACCATCGATTTGTACAACGGCATTATAATATTAGCCGTTTTGTTCTCAATACCCTTCCTAATGATCCCAAGCATAGAATTGGCCTTCTTCACTGCCGCCGCACATTGGGTCGACACTTTCATCGACCTGTCCACCACCACCCCAAGATCTCTCTCCTGATCTGTCACAGACAGCTCAGAACCCATCAGCCTATATCTAAAGTTTTGATTTTTTGCCCCAATGTGCATGACTTTACACTTACTGACATTGAAGCGCATCTGCCATTTTGCTGCCCATTCTGCCAGTCTGGAGAGATCCTTCTGGAGCTCCTCACAATCACTTCTGGTCTTTACCACTCGGAAAAGTTTGGTGTCGTCTGCAAACTTAGCCACTTCACTGCTCAACCCTGTCTCCAGGTCATTTATGAAGAGGTTGAAAAGCACCGGTCCCAGGACAGATCCTTGGGGCACACCGCTTTTCACCTCTCTCCATTGTGAAAATTGCCCATTGACACCCACTCTCTGCTTCCTGGCCTCCAACCAGTTCTCAATCCAGGAGAGGACCTGTCCTCTAATTCCCTGACTGTGGAGTTTTTTCAGTAGCCTTTGGTGAGGGACCGTGTCAAATGCCTTCTGAAAGTCCAGATATATAATGTCCACGGGTTCTCCCGCATCCACATGCCTGTTGACCTTTTCAAAGAATTCTATAAGGTTTGTGAGGCAAGACTTACCCTTACAGAAGCCATGCTGACTCTCCCTCAGCAAGGCCTGTTCGTCTATGTGTTTTGAGATCCTATCTTTGATGAGGCATTCCACCATCTTACCCGGTATGGATGTTAGGCTGACCGGCCTATAGTTTCCCGGGTCCCCCCTCTTTCCCTTTTTAAAAATAGGCGTGACATTTGCTATCCTCCAATCTTCTGGTACCGTGGCCGTTTTGAGGGACAAGTTGCATACCTTAGTCAAGAGATCTGCAACTTCATTCTTCAATTCCTTAATAACCCTTGGGTGGATGCCATCAGGGCCCGGTGACTTATTGATCTTTAATTTATCAATGAGGTCTGAAACATCTTCTCTTTTAACCTCTATCTGACTTAACTCCTCGGTTAGGAGGGGCCGTTCGGGCAGCGGTATCTGCCCGAGGTCTTCTGCCGTGAAGACAGATGCAAAGAACTCATTTAATTTCTCTGCCATCTCTAAGTCTCCTTTTATCTCCCCTTTCCCTCCCTCACCATCCAGAGGGCCAACCGCTTCTCTGGCGGGTTTCCTGCTTCTAACATATTTGAAGAAGCTTTTATTATTCCCCTTAATGTTGCTTAATGTCCTCTTTTCAGAGCAATTCATATGAAGACATTGTGTTCAACAGATGAGCAAGCTCAAGTATTAATACACACAACCTAGTCCCTGGGTTGCGTGTGTATATCTTGGAAGTAGCTGGCAATTATATTCATAAACCACCTTGAATGCCCTGGCACAAAGGGAATATATAACAGTGCAATCCTATTCATGTTCACTAAGAAGTAAGTCCCATTGAGTTCAGGAGGGATTACTCTCAAGAAATTGTGTACAACAGCATTTCTCAAACTGTGAGTCGAGACTCACTAGATGCACCACAAGCAAATTTCAGGTGGGTCCCCATTTATTTCAATGTGTATTTTATTTTTAATATATTAGACTTTATGCTCCCAAGGTGTGTGACTGCATTTGGGGCAATGTTACAGATCTGTACTTTTAACATGCTACTATGAACATGCTTTTAACAATGATAGTCAATGGGGCTTACTCCTGGGTAAGTGTGGATAAGATTGCAACCCTTGGGATGTTTGGGGAATTTTTTTTTAACAGATCAGCTTGAAAGGGCTAGTTCATTATTTTATATACATTTTTAAGCTTAGACTTATTGCAAACTTTTAATTTAATTAATTAAACAGATTTGATTTTGTCATATGGGGTGTAAAAATATTCCTGCTTGATGATGCAACTTCCAGCCATGACATCACTTTTGGGTTAATGACATCATTTTCGGTGGGTCCCAACAGAGTGTTGTTCTAAAAAGTGGGTCCTGGTGCTAAAATGTTTGAGAATCACTGGCATACAGGACTGCAGCCAGGAATGAAGTACATCAATAGCGATCAACTTAGCACTTACTGTGTTTTGAAGAGAGTGTAATCCGTTTCAATATCTGTTTCTCTTGTAGTAGTCCAGTTACAAGTAAAATTTTTTGTATAATAAAAAATGCAGGAAATATTTTCAGGAGCTTGTGGTGGAACTATAATGAAAGGAATAGAGCATCCTTTTCAGGAATTAATTTGTATTTAATGTGATGGAAATGTACAACCAGTTTCACATTCTACAAAACTGTATGGCAGTAGTGCCATCTTGTAACCTACAAGACTATCAACATTATTCCCACCCTGATTCTACTCTACATAAATACTGACAACTATGTTTTACACTCTTTATTGCATCTAGTTTCAGTTCAAGACTTTTAAGCTTACTTACAACCCGTCTTAACTTCAGCATGAGCCATGTGTTGCTTTTCAGATGGAGAATCAACAAAGCATTTCACACAAGCTTTTCCATAAGTGAAATTACGTATAATTACTCCAGAGACAGATTCATTGATAATAATGTAGTTTTCTTTCACAATAGCATCATTCAGTGTCCAGATGATGTCACTTGCATTTTTATAAGGATAGAGCTTTTTGCCAAGACTACAAAAGACTTCCAAAGTTGAACCTCTTTCAATCACAGGGGATGAAGGAAAAATACGAGGATATGCCACTGCATCTTCATCTATTTTCAAAAAGATCACTTATATCAGATAGATTAACAGCAACAAACAACAAAATACCAATGAGGCAAAAGTAACAAAAAAAGCTGTACACTGCTCATGTATACATGGTCACTCAAAAGGTGCGTCTTTGCCAGTTAGTTGGGCATATATAATTTACTGGATTTTAGCTGAGTAAAATCACAAAGCTTTATACTTTTTTATATTGCATATTCTCTATCTAAGGGAGGTAAGAGCAGGTTTGCTAACATCTTTATCCTTACAATATTTATTTGGCACTACAGTAAATACCACAGAAGTCAATACAAATTTCTTCTAATAGACAGCTCAATCCTATCTAACTCCCCATGTGGCAATGCAGCAGCGTCAAGCAGTGTCTGTTGCATTCCATGGGGAAGTTTTAGCCCCAGGAGGCCTCCTTCGTGTAACGTAACATCCATTTCTTTGCCCTGGGGTAAGCCCATGCCTGGTTGCTGGGTCTATCGGACCTGCACCAACAATATCAATGGTGCAAGTCTGTGTGGACTGGCGAAGGCAAATCAGCCCTGCAAAGGGGGCTAGCATTTGGCAGGCGACACTGCCACCAAACCCTTCCTGGATGTGATCTGCCCTCCTTCCCACCCCATCCCCGTTCTACCTACCCTGTTCCACCCCCTCCCTGCTTCCCTCCTGCCCACTATACAGCCTTACCCCAGGCTGTAGGTGTCTCCAATGCATCGCCACATGGACCTGGCTGTTCACCATTTGCAGCGGCAGCCAGAAGCATGTTCTCCAACATTATCATATTTGCAGGGTGACCAGATACCATTGAGGACAGAGTGCCTATACCTTTAACCACTGTATAAAGGGGGAATTGTAGCAGGTGCAGCTTTTTAAACCCATTCGTGCTGAGCTGCACCTGCCAAAATTCCCTCTTCTATACAATAGTTAAAGGTAAAGGCACTAAGTCCCACTTTGTATCTGGTTACCCTACATGTTTGCAGCAGCTGGAAAGCGCGTTACACTGCTGGAACATGTGTTCCGGTGGTGTAACGGCTCAATAGGATTGGACTGAATGCTTTCTCAGGATTGTAATCAGACAGTAATAATAGAAATAATCCAGCATACCTGCTAAATCAATTCTGTCAAGGATTGTTAAGATCCAGATCAAACTATAGAGCATTTCATTTAGAACCATTGTGGGCAGGTAGATACACTGCAATAAAATTGAGATTTTTTTTTTCAAAAAGGCCAGTAATGTTCATGCAATATAGTACATGGTGCTATCTGCTAAGCATAACAAAATACAGCCATTTACATAATGCACATAATACAGTATATATCGGGGTGAGCAAGCTGCACCTGCTGAAATAGGAGCCCTAAAGTTGAAAGTTTGCCCACCCCTGGTATATATTACAATCAAGGCTTATGGCACAATAAATTTTTCTTTTTTTTTCACTGCAACAGATTCACATGGCTATTCTTTCATAACGAGAGGTAATAATTTATAATGAAAATAAAATACATTTTTCAATTTTCTCTCTTCAGCTCAATTAAAAAAAAAATTGATGGAAGACATGGGAGGTGGCTTCTGGCCTTGGTCTTAGGTGCCAGTAGGGTTTGGCCTTGACCTGCGTGTGTGGAAGGCTAGTGGAAAATCCACCGACACCACATTAAATTTTGAATTTAAATGTTGAAGTGAGATTGAACATAAAAAGAAAATACTGGAACAGGTACCTGTTTGGTAAATATTGATAAACATCTTAAAGACCATTAATTTCAAACTTACCGCAGATACTCGCCTGTAAGTTGATCTCACAGATAAGGCAAGGACAGGTTTTCAGCGAAAAATCATGGAATGTTCCATGACCCTTGGATAAGTCGGGAGTAAAATTTGAAAATGGTGCTTGCGAGGAGGAGCTGCAGCTTACCCTGGAGCCTGATTGGAAGGGGGGGAAGAATCTGAGCCATGCCACTGTTTTTGAAGACATTAACAAGGTACCTATATCATACTGTTTGCCATTTGCCTCCTTAAAGCAACAGAATGGAACACTGCATTGATTTGCTAAAACCAAAACAAAAAATAATCCAGGTTTGAACCTATAGAAAAGCATTTGCAGTTATAAAAACCATCCCAAACAAATGCAGCACCTATATAAAGCAACATGAACAGCTTACCACAGCACAGCACCCTGCTTCCATTGCTGCCAGACACTTTTTTATACTGTTCACTGTTGTTTTTAAGAGGCACTCCTGGATTTGGAGTTAAGGAAGAAGACTCTACAACACAGCTTGACAAATGTAAACAAGCTGCTTGTTTGTAAGCTGTCAGCAATCACTCAAAATGTTCCTCAGATGCTTCACAGACCCTCCGCAGACACTTTTAAACCTCCAGCCCTGACCCACCCCAGCCGGTGATCCACAGATAAGACAAAGTGTCAATCTACCTTTGATTTATTGGTAGAAATTTCTGGCCATATAGGCAAGTATGTGCAGTAGCAGCTTTCCACTCAAGCTCTTAGGCATATGGCAGTGGTATTCAAACTGGGGCAGACCCACCAGCCTGCGGGTCCCGGCCTCTGCCCCCTTAAGGGTCGGGGGCAGCCAGGAGACAGGGGGAAGGCAGCCCAAGCCTCCTGCAGCTTCCCGGGGGTGCGGGGAGCCTTGCGAAACCTTCAGCGGGACTCCCCAGGTCAGGAAAAGTGAAAGTGGAGCGATTGCGCCCCACTCTGCAAAACCAGAAACAGAGCACGATTGCTGTGCTTTCCCTTCTGACAGGGCTGCAGGGACTGGGATGCACTCACCAGTCCCTGCAGCAGCCGTCCCTGTGTGCGGGGAGCCCTGCGCGAGCGCCTGAAGGGCTCCCCAGGTCAGGGAAAGGGAGAGTGGGGCGATCACGCTCCGCTTCTGCTTTTGCGGAGGCAGAGCAGAACACTCCACTCTCCCTTTCCCTGACCTGGGGCGCCCTGCAGGCGCTCGCGCAGAGCTCCCCGCACACAGGGACGGCTGCTACAGGGACTGGTAAGTGCATCCCAGTCCCTGCAGCCCCCTGAGCAACGCGATCCTGGGGATCGCGTCGCTGCCTTCCCCCTGCCCCTGCTGCTTCCCCCCCCCCGCCCCCACAAGACTTACTGCGGATTTCAAACTCCCGGAGAGTTTGAAAACCGCAGGCATATGGGATTGTCACCCCAGCAGTAGCGTTTTATTTTCCAAGAATTTTAGGACTGAACTTTCCATCAGCTTTATGACAAGGAGAGAAGAAATTTTTTTCCCCAAAAGTTTAAAAACATTTAAGGCCCACTCCAGCCCCACTATAAAACATATCTGCAGGCAATCACAGTTCTCTCATGAATACAGTTACCTGCGGAGTGGTAAAGGTGAGGGAGTCACAATCAGGGATTCCTGCATAAAGGAGAAAAAGATATGGTAAGGGAAAGGACTGTCCCTACAAAGATCAGAACTCGTGGAAGGTGTATATGTGTGTGTTAAAAATAAACAAAAACATTTTTCATGGTGGAATAAGAATAAGATAAAATGATTGTCTCAGGTCATGGTCTTAGGACACAGGAAGCAGCAGCCTTGCTAATCCAATGGTTTCCAAAGAAAGCAGAACCACCCCCTTGGGAGTGGCAGGGTTACCTGGGAAGCACTAAGAGGCAAAGGGGTGGCAGGGGGGCGCTGGAGGTGGTGGGATTATGGCACCATGCTAGCAAATCGCTCTCCAAATTCCTGCCTCGGCATAGTGCTGAGATCTGGTGGAAACTATCAGAATAGTTAGTAAAATGCTCCACTAGAACTCTCATCAGACCAGTATACCACATCTGAGTAGGCATGCCTAGGATTGGGCTGTAAGTCTCCTTGTCATTGAACAGAAATGGCAGAAGCATTAAGATCAAAGAAATGTAGACAATGTAGTTTGGAATACCTGAAATAATGGATTTATACCAGCGCAAACGAACCAGCATCTGCCAATGTACTAATATGTGGAAAAGTCTTTTCTAATGGGAAAATGAGACCTTCCAGACTGACTGAACATTTGAAGCTGCCTGAAGAAGGCACATCCCGACAAGGCAGACAAGACCTTAACTGTTTTCCAATCACTTTGTGACAAATTTCAAAAGCAGCCAATACTGTCAAGCATGTTTTGCAACACTGCATGACAAAACACTAATGGTTTGCGTGCATCGCACAACATTTCATTGTTGATTGCTAAGTCTGGAAAGCCACATACAACTGGCGAAGAACTCATCCTAGCAGCAGTTAGTGAGGTTCTGAGTACAGTTTTGCATAAGTCACTACACCAGTGGTTCTCACTCCTTTAGCACCAGGACCCACTTTTTAGAATGAGAATTTGTCAGGACCCACCAGAAGTGATGTCATGACTGGGAGTGACATCATCAAGCAGGAAAATTTTTAACAATCCTAGGCTGCAATCCTATGCACACTTACCCAGGAGTAAGTCCCATTTACTATCATTGTTAAAAGCGTCTTCGTAGTAGCCTGTTAAATGTATAGATTTGTGACATTTCCCCAAATGCGGTCACTTATCAGGGTAGCATCAAGTCTAATATATTAAAAATAAAATACTGAAATGAATGGGGACCCACCTGAAATTGGCTTGTAACCCACCTAGTGGGTCCTGACCCACAGTTTGAGAAACACTGCACTACAGGATATAATTAAGACAATTCCTATCAGCAAAAATTCAGTGCAAAGACCATGGATGAAACGGCTGAAAATGTGGAAGACACATTGTGCATCATGCTACAGGCAGGAGAATTTGCATTACAGTTGAATGAGTAAACTTTGCCAAGCAATGAAACATCTCTTGTCATTTATGTGTGCCTTATAAAAGACAAAAGTTTGGCTAAAGATTTATTTGCAAAGCAATTAAGAACAGATACTAAAAGGGAGTCCATATTTCATGTTGTTGAGCAGTTCTTTAAAGACAAGGAAATTCCGCTTACTAACATACTTGCTTTGCAACTGAAGGAGCACCATCGATGACTCCTTGCTACTATGAGTATGCTGATTACTTGAAAAAAGTAGGACCAAATCACTGTATCCTTCCTCACCAACATCTGGTTGCAAAATACCTTGGTGGTCCCCTGTACAAGTCATTACACACTGCCATTACTACAGTGAATAAAATTAAAGTCCATGCTCTCAATAATGGATGATTCTAGGAACCGTGTTGAAAATGAGGATTTTGAACGTTTGCTGCTTCACACGGAAGGGTGTTGGATATCAAAAAGTAATCGTGTGAGATGCTTTTACTATCTTTTTGACATGTTTCTTAAAGACATAAATGTTTTCCTCAATGATGACTCCAAGACATCATATATCATATTGCTTATTTCTTAGAACTATTTTCAAAGTTTAATGAAATGAATTTGCAGTTGCAAATAAATCTTATTAAGACCAAGTCTGTCATCTCTATGTATATTTCAAAGTTAATTCTATACAAGTGCAATTTAGGCTGTTTCAAGCTATACCAATTTCCAAGCCTATCTAAGGGCCCAATCCTATCCAATTTTCCAGGGCTGGTGCAGTTGTGCCAGTGGGGTGTTTGCTGCAACCTATGGTGCAAGGGCAGTCACTGGGGCCTTCGTAAGCTATGGGAATAAGTGTTCCCTTACCATGGGGCTGCATTGTGGCTACACTGGAGTTGGAAAGTTGGATAGGATTCGGCCCTAAGTTAGAAAAGAAAGGTGGGATACAAGGTGAACTGCTAGTTTTAAAATGACCATTTGGATATATCTGAGTAATCTCCGTTTACTGAGGAGCCGTTGCTTCGGTGGCTACACTGGCTGCCGGTTCTGTTCCGGGCCCAATTCAAGGTGCTAGTTTTGACTTTTAAAGCCCTTTACGGCTCGGGTCCAGGGTATTTAAGGGACCACCTCCTTCCTTACAATCCTGCCCGGGCTCTTAGATCATCTGGGGGGGCCCTTTTGACTGTGCCGCCACCAAGAGATGTGAGAGGGGCGGCAGCCAGGAAGAGAGCCTTCTCGGTGGTGGCCCCCGAACTTTGGAATACCCTTCCCTTAGAATTGAGAACTGCTCCCTCTTTGCTAACATTTCGGCGTGGACTGAAGACCTTTTTATTTCAAAAAGCTTTTAATTGTTGACAGGCTGGCTGGCTTTCTTGCTTTTTTATATGAGAATCCACGGGGTTTGTTTTCAGATTTTTAATTATTTGTAAATTGTTTTAATTATTGTTTTTAATGTTGTATTTTTAATTGCTGTAAGCCACCTTGTGTGCCCTTTGGGCATAAAGGCGGGATATAAATTAATAAAATAATAATCATCATCATCATCTGAGGATCATATTTTGATGGAAATTCCATACTGAGTGATAAAACCATTTTCAGATACTGAGGAAGTTGGGGTAGTGGAGAAAGAACGGGTAGCCCAGCCCTGAGCTGTCCAGCGCCCAGGGCTGCAGCAGCACTGAAAATGGCTGCCACTGCATCCTGCATGCTCAGTGGACACCACTGGAGGCACCCTCGGGAAAAGGGGACTTTCCTTCCTGTGGGTAAGGCAATTAGCCCTGCAATGGGCTTACTCAATTCTACGGTGACCTGAAAATCAGTGTAGAATTAATAACCTCCATGTTGGGTGGGCAGCACAACACAGAGGCTCAGGATCCAGAGGAGCAGAGCTCCACCGGTTCCACCTCCCTCCTGCCCTGCTCCCTCCCCAGCACACCTCCTCCCCACCCTCCTCCATTCCCCATGGGAATGCCTCCTTCCCGTCTCCCCCCATGTCCCCACCTACCTCTTTGCTGCCCAGCACTCTGCACAAACGAGGAGCGACGGAGCACTGGTGTTTTGCCAGCACTGGGCTAGCACTGGCACTCCATCAGCCTTATGGCATGTTTGCCACAGTGAGTGCCAGCGGTGAGCTAGCATGCATTGCATAGGAAGTTTAAGAAATTGGACCAAGAGTTTTGGTTACAGTACTTGGTGGTTGTGGTTTTGGTTTCTGATCATTATCCTACACTATGGATAGTGATTAAGAAGCACCTTTTCACACTGTTAACAGCATATTTGGTAGAATGCGGTTTTAATGGGGTCATCAAATAACTTTCCAAAGACAGAATAAATTAACTCCAGATTACTAAACACTGTGATGCAAGACTCCTGCTATGTTACTTTAAACCAGACATTGGGGAACTGGTATCACTTCGTCAAGCCCGTCTATCGCATTAAATAGTTTACTGAACAGTAGAACACTTCCTAAATGCGATATCTAAGATTCTTGCTAAATGACTATCCCATTTTGGAAAGCCGGTATCACTGGATTGAGCCCATCCATTTTGTTGAATAACTTCAAACTCAAAGTTTTCAGTGTGAGTGTGAATAAATGTGCAATTAACTGTTATGGTGTTGAATTTTATTATTATTAGCTTCCAAAGTGGGTCGTGCAAACCACTATTCTGAATAATGCTTTCTATAATGTAGAGCAGGTGGCACTGGGTACAAGTTTATGGAACCAAGAGGGGTAGTGGCCTGCAGTGGCATACTAGATGGGGTGCACAGCTCTAAGTTTGCAGGGAGCCTCACTGCAGCATGTAAGGAGCCCTTTGGAGCCATTTTGCCTCCATTTTGCTCTCCCTACCTGGAATGGCTCCAAAGGAGAGGGGCCCCTTGCTCGCTGCAGTGAGGCTCCCTGCAAAACTTAGAGCTGTGCCCCTCCTCTAGGTATGCCACCAGTGGCCTCAAAAAAGTTTGGTACCCACTGGTCCAAATAGAGCCTGGGGACCACATCTAGGCTGCCTTTTAAGTTTGAGCATGGAAGAAAGTTGGCACAGACATGACATCAGCCATTTCTGCCAGAATGGGACCCGCTGCTGCTGGAGCCACCTGTGCAAGGCAAAGCACTCCTCTCCTGACAGCACACACTCCCATAAATGTGGAACATGCTCAGAATTAACCCCTTGTTGCCTGGCCCACCTTTGGTCCCTGTTGCATATATATGCAACATTGGGCAGAAATGGCTGGTGGGGAGTAGGGATTCCTCTTAGGTAAAGGATGCAATCGTATCCACACTTATCTGGGAGTAAGAGCCATTGACTATAGTGGAACTTCTGAGTAGACAGACATAGGATGGGGCTGAGAGGCTGCAATCCTAGCCACAGGTACCTGGGAATAAGCCCCATTGACTATAATGGGGCTTACTTCTGAGTAGACGTGCCTAGGCTCGGGCTGCAAGTGTCTCCAAGGACTGCAGCCTTGGAAAGCCCGGACTAGGCAGGGCTGAGAGCCTTCCTGGAAGCGTGTCTTGCTCCAACAGCAGGGCAGGGCGGGGCAGGGAGTCAGGAAGGGAAGGAGCAAGACCAGGCACGCGAGGAGAGCCGGAGGGGGGTGGAAGCCCCCGAGAGCCCCTCCAGGGCGCGGCGCGCGCGCTCACCTGCACCTCCGGCCGGGGATCGCTGCCTGCCTCCGCCAGCAGCCTGCCTGTCTTCCTCCCGCCAGGAGCTCCGCAGGGCAGCAGCCACCCCGCCGCCTCTTCCGCCTCCTTCCAGCCCTCTGACGCCAGGCTCCCTGCGCCTCCCACCGCGCGTCCCTCCAACCTGGCTGGACGAGGAGAGGGTCCCTCTGGGAAGGAAGCGCCCAGAGCCTCCCTGGGACCAGGCGGGCATGGGCTGGGGGTGGGCAGCGCCCGCCCCTCCCCACCTCTGGCCCCGGCCTCGATCAGGGAAGGCTGCCTCCGGGGATGCGCGCGTCCTGCACAGGCTTCCTCTGCTCTGAGCGCATCCCTCCCTCGCCCACGAGTCCCCCAGATGGAACGAAGCTCGGCTGCCCCCCCCCCGCCCCGAAATGGACTTTGCTCCCGACGCGGCCCCCTCTGGCCTGCCACCACCCCTCTCCCGCAGTGCATCCAAGACCACAGGGTGCCATGTGGCACTTGAAAGACTCGCACATGGCGCAGGAACATGAAAGAGCCAACCATTAATGAGCCTTTTTTATGTCCCTGCTTTTAGTTAAGCAGTAAGTGGAGAGAACATCAGAAGAGCGCCGCTGGATCAGGCCACAGGCCCATCTAGTCCAGCTTCTCACACTGGCCCACCAGATGCGTCTGGGACAAGAGACCTGAATCCTGGTGCCTCCCATTCTGAGGTAGCCTATTTCTAGAACCAGGAGGTTGCACATACCCATCGTGGCTTGTAACCGGTGATGAACTGTTTCTCCAGAAATTTGGCCAATCCCCTTTTAAAGGCATCCATACCAGATGCCATCACCACGTCCTGTGGCAAGGAGTTCCACAGACAAACAACATACTGGTAAAGAAATATTTTCTTTTGACTTTCCTAACTCTCCCGACACACATTTTTAGTGGATGTCCCCTGGTTCTGCTGTTGTGTGAGAGGGAAAAGAGCATCTATTCACTGTATCCATCCCCTGCATAATTTTGCATATCTCAATCATGTCTCCCTTCAGGTACCTTTTTTCTGGACTGAAGAGTTCCAAGTGCTGTAGCCTTTCCTCATAAGGGAGATGCCCTCGCCCAAATGCCCCCCTGTGCAAAATGTGGTGCAGAAGAAACCAAGTGGAGAGGGGCGTGCACATGCATAGCTCCTGCTTCCTTCACCCCACCCATTCCTGCACTCTTGTGATGACTGGAGGGAAAGGCACTCTTTGTGTGTGTGCTTGCGTGTGTGTGAAGAGAGAGAGCTGTATAAAGCATCAATGAATATATGACGTCAGTGGCACCCCTAGGGGTGTGCAGATCACACCGGGTGACAAACTCAGGAGAGGGGTGACACCACTACTGCCAAAATTTAATTACTGTGAAAATCTTAATATTTTTGAACACCACCACCTTGTTATATATCATTCATTGTGGAATTCCACGCAGTCACCTATCATTTCCATGTATCAGAGCTAATACATGGCTAGTATTTAGTTGTGTGTCATCAAGTTGGCTACTTTTTTTTTTGTTGGTTACTGGTTTTTGGGTACCCCATACTGTTTTTATTAAAATAAAGTTAATGGGGTGCCAACCCTAGTGATGCCACTGCATTAAGGCTGTGTGCATGATATAATTTATTGTGTATGGTCTGGTGTGGTAGAAGATCCATCATGGGGGTGATGCAAAGAGCTCCTACATAGGGTGATGCAAACCCTAGTGACACTTCTGCCCAAAAGGGTATCATTTTCACACACACATACACACACCCCACCTTAGGCCTGGATTTTTGGGGTTTCCTAGTTCTTGTGAACCAATAGAAAGAGGTTTCTTGGGTCACTGTGTTTGGAAGTGGTGCCCAAATGACCCCTATCAACTTGTCCTGCTACCCTGGACAACTAGGAAAGGATTCTAGATCTACAGACCAATTAGAGCCCCCAACCAAATGATCTGCTGTTAGACTATTATATGACATCTCTATGAACATGCGTTAGCATGCCTGACCAACTGCAAAAGGTTTATTCCTAGGGTATACATTCCTTGTGGTGGGGAGAGAGTCATTTTGTGTTAGCAAACATGCTTCTGAACTTGGTGAGAGAAGATGGAGACCTTTCGTACTCCCATGAGGCCTATGGAACTCACCATCCCACCACCAGTACTAGAGCAATGGCCAGAAAGCATTATTATCAGCTCTGGCTCTGATAATAAGTTTTGGTTTCAGTGGCCCAAGTGAGGGCCAAGTAGCCTTGGATGTATTTGGTTGTAAGAGAGACATACATATAATGCAAAATTGTATTTTTTTTTACTGGAGAAAATGGGATATTTAAAGACCCTTAAATCTTCCAGGTCCCTTTTGCAGAGAGCAACTAAGGGCACAATCCTAACCGGCAGTTATGCTAGCATAGGAGCCCCTGGAGGGTCGCAAATGTGCTGTAAAGCATGTTTGTGCCTCTGTGGGAGGAAGCTGCGTTGGCGTATCCAGATGCGCCGCCACACAGAGGCCAGCAGAGGCCTCCATGGCAGCTTCCTCCCCACCACTTGTGCCGCCATAAGTGGCAAAGGTAGGGGTGGGGGGGAGGCGGGAGGGGGCATTTCTGGGCGGAGGGAGGGCGGGTGATGAGTGGCCCCGGGGGGAAGGTGCATGGGGAGCCGGGGGCGGGTCAGATCCCAACCCCGGATCCCAACCCCTGTCCCCAGGGAGAATGGAGCAGCTTTGAGCCGCTCCGCACTCCTCGGTCGCGCAGGTGGCGCAGATCTGAGGAGACCCATTGGGGCACGCAGCCCTTACGCAGGGGTAAGGGGAAGAGCTTCCCCTTGCCCCTGGCTGAGCTGCTGCAGCCAACGAACCTGCGTTGGATGCAGCACAAGCCTCCTGGCTTGCCTGCTCCAGCGCAGGTTTGGATTGCACCCTAACTCACATTACACTGAAGCCAACTGTGTCAAACTTCAAAAACATGGGGCCATGAGAACTGGGTGAGATTTGCAGCATATGGAATTTTCAAACACTGCAGCAAAAAGAATTTATTCAAGACCTAGATGCTTTGACATGTACTTGTTTACTGAATACTTGTCAAGCATCTATGTTTTGAATGAATTCTTTTTGCTGCCCAGTTCTATAAGTGACAGATACTTTAAAACAGATCGTAGATGGGACTCATCAGCTTGGGAAGGCAGCTCATCTGAGAGAAGGAAAACTCTGATCCCAAACCTCCACTGCCTTGTGGCTACATCCAGTTATGGAAAAGGCTTCAGGAGTCAACCTCGAGGCAAAATCTGGAGCCGGAGTCCCTGAGGCAGTTCATGGCTGAACACAGTCACGTTCTGGCAACTCCTGCGACGCCGCTGGAACCAACCGTATTGGCCTTTGCCTTTCCATTGGACCATTTCAGCGACGTGGAGAGGGGGGATTTGCTGTATGGGTAACAGCCTATCCTCCATACCTACTTTACCCAGGCTTCGCGCACTGGAGAGGACACTCTGTTCCAGAACCACCATTCAGAGCGTGACACCATAGTCTTCCAAGACTGAAGGATGCCAACAAGAAAATTGTGTACCACACCACAGTAAAATTATAAAACAGTAAAATCACAGAAGTGGCAGCAGGAAATAGAAGAAATGTTCACCTGGCACCTATAGGATTTGATACATGTGTTTTGAAGTTAGTATTTGTTTTTTGTGGCTACATAACAGCCCTAGTGCAAGGGAATATTCTTCTTGATAGAATTCTCAGGGCCCAATTGTATCCAACAATCCAGCACAGGTGCAGACACAATGCAGCCTTGAGGTAAGGGAACAAACATTCCCTTACCTTGAATAGGCCTATATGACTGCCCCCCCCCCCATACATACCACAGGGCGTGGCTACATCAGTACGGAAAAGTTGAATAGGATTGGACCCTTAGTAGTATTACATTTAAAGTTGTGGCAGCTCTGTCCTGTACTTCTGCATCCTCTTTCCCTAGTGTAAAGAGCAGTCAGTGGTGTCGCTAGGAGGGTGTGAGGGGTACGTGCCGCATCGGGTGACGCGCACAGGGGGGATGACGCGCACTGGGGGGGTGACATGCTAAAATCGCAGTTGTTAGGAGAAACCCCATCATATTAGATACCATTGGATGTGGAATTTCGGGTGGAATGCAATGCGAAAAACCAGTGTGAAATACCTCCTTTCTATCAAACGTTATGGCCAAAAAATTGAAGAACAAAAAATGCATGGATCCCCATGGAAAGTGAGCCGCATCACATGTTTACTCGCAAGTAGGCAAACTTGCCCTAGTGCATCGGAAAGGGCATGCTGAGAGGAATCCAACAACACCAGAATGGTCCTGATCCAATGAATGCAGCCCCCAAAAACACCTGAGAAGGAAGTCCCTCCCTCCAAGCAGAGGAATGTATTACGTCCTTTGGAAAGCTAAACTAAGCCTCACTGTCGTGTTTACTCATAAGCAAGCAAATATGCCTTGGCTGGTGGTCAGGCCAGGCAAAGGGGAATGTGAAGCTACCAGAATGGTCCTGATCTGATTGAACTGGAGCTCAACAAATGCTCCAGAAGGCAGCCTCTCCCCCCCCCCCCCTACTAAAAAGGAGGCTTCAGCTGATAATGTGAACATTTTTGAGACTTGCAAAGCCAGGTGGATCCTGACAGTGATCTGGTTTAAACAGAAGTTCTTAAATTGAACTGGGCACTGAGTAGGGCTGAAAACCTTACTGGTTTTGGAGGGGGGGGGGTGTTATTGCAGGCAGGCTACAGAAGAAATTCACTTGGTGGACCAGGGCTGGCTTCTGCTTATTTAATTTTTTGTTTCACTTTAATTATATATACATTTAATTTGCCTGATGATGTCACTTCCTGGTGGGTCTTGGACAGATTGTCATTCTAAAAAGTGGGTCCCAGTGCTAAAAGTTTGAGAACTGCTGGACTAGGGATCCTTCTTTTGATTTGCTAACAACTTGTTTTTCCCTAAATCAGTGTTTCTCAACCTGTGGTACAAGTACCACCAGTGGTACTTGCAGGACCCCTGAATACCATGAGATCATAAACAACAGACAGCAGCAGGTTTCAACGGTCCATGCTTTTCTGTGCTTGCAAAAGCCCTCCCATCCACTCTGAGCCTGTTACTGGTTTTGATTGCATCACTTATGGCATCCCAACCTAGAAAAACTGGCAACAATGGGTTGAGAAACACTGCCCTCAATCACTGCCCACTGCTTTTAGGAGGGGACTATGATCACGAGCTTGCTGTGTCCATGCGTTGTGATTATGTCATTAGAATTTTGGAGCAGAAGCTCCATCTGAGACACCCTGATAGAATTGGGGTGGCATGGGGTGGTAAATTGCTTTATTAATCAGAAGTGAGGCCTTCCTCTTGGGCTATGGATCGGAAACCTTTTGTCATCAATGCAGTAAATAATCACGATACTGACCAGGGTCTTGCTTTCCTAGTGGATGCTCAGCACCAAGCACACTTGCGTTTATATCTACACTGTTCTCCACACCCCTCAAAAGCAAAATAAAGGGAATAAAAAGGCTAACAGAACAAAAGTAAATTTTGTTTACTCCCACTGTGTGCTACAGATAACTCAAATTCAAGGGAAGGATTCACACAAGATTTTTTTCCCCCCAGTTGAATTCCAGTTTAATTTGCAATACAACATGTGGAAGAGTAAACTGAGGTGATGGTGAACTTGAAACAATCTCCAGTGTCTCAGAGAGTCCTGAATAAATGGAAGGATGAATAGCCAGATATCCATTCCTACACAATGGCCTTCAATTTAAAAGGGAGTATTTATATTCATTTGCAGCTTGTTCCATTATCCAAAGCTGTGAGGAAGAAAATACCTCCCCTTTCCCAAACTTTAAAAACATGTTTGACAGTAAAGAACTATTAGGAGACACTTGATCACAGTAATTTGCTTATGCACTGGCATAATGTAATAATGAAATGCACAAAGAATTAATAAAACATTTGCTAAAGAAACTTCTAAGAAATTGCCAGTGGCAGTTGCAGGCAGTGCTCTGAAAACTGAATTCAAGTTGTTTTCCCAACAGAGTGTCCTCTCTGTTATTGAGCTGAAAAATATGCAATACTTCCTTCCTGTTGCTTTCTGTGAAGGGCCTTTGTGAAGGGCACTGCAATCATCACAGCAAAATTAATAAGCAGACACAATTTAAAGGCTTCCATTTGAGAGAGGTTCTATTCCTGCTTTTCCATTGAAGACTGAAAACATGTACAAGAATCATGGTAACACTAAGGTCAGTGTGAGAATTTACACACAGCTACTTATCACTCCCTACAAAGTATAGTCTTTCATGTAGGAATTCTGTAACTTGTAAATGACCCTAAACCGGTTTAGATTTTTCACATGTTGGTTTTTCCCTCTCAAAGGTTCTTGATTGATGTTTCCCAAACTGTGCATCGGGACCCACCAACATGTTGTGACCTGATTGTTGGTGGGTCATGAAACAAACTGACAGAATAGCTGAAAAGGAAAATGGATCAAGCCCTATAGAAAGCAAAATGGAGCCACAGGTGCATGTTTATGTATGGGTAGGCGACCATGCCTCAGTCCACTTCAAGGCATAGGGTAAGAGGAATGCAACAGCACCAGGATGGTCCCAATCCGATGAACACATGTGGGAGGGATTACAGTTTTGCTTGCTTCATATCTCCTTGCCAGCCTTCTGGCTTGCTTGCTCATTCTCACAACACGGCTCTTGCCCCAAGCTCCTCCAGACTTCTCTGGCTGCCCAATCAGTGCACTGGGAAGGCAATGGTCACCTTATTCTTGCTTGGCCATAGGAGCTTCAAAGCGGATGCTTCTGGCTGCTTTTTAAGCCATTTCTGCCCTACGTTGCATATACGCAATAGGGACCAAATTCATACACCTGTGGGCTGGACAAAAGCATGCAACACAAAGCAGAGCTCTGGTGGCTGCTTCTTTTACTTATGCTGCCATGCAAGGCTCAAAGCAGTCACTTCTCTCACACAGCTCCTGTGGCACACCAGTATGCTATGGCACAGCAATTGAAAATCGCTGCAATAGTGTCATTTAGAAAAGTGGGTCCTGGTGCTAAAAAGTTTGGGAAGCACTGCTCTTGATGCTTGTTTCCTCAGCAATACTTACCAAAAGTTTATTATTCAGTTTTGAAGAACTGAGGGTGAGATGGGCCTTGCAAAAGGTCCACTGTGGGCCAAATTCTGTGTACACACTCACAAAAAATTACGAATTAGGGAAGGGTTTTAGTAATAAAAGAGTAATGATATTGTGATCTTTTAAACATCACAACAGCCTCTTAGTGGCAAGGAATACTAGACTACACATTCAAATGGAGACTTCAGTGACCTAACCATTGATTCCTGTCATTATCAGGTGACCTAGTCATAGGATATAGTGTCTCCCCCCCCCCCCCGGAAGTCATGTATTAGCACAGATTCCAGAGAAAGGACAAGGCTTGGGGCCAAATGCTATCTGGGTATGTACCAGCAGCTCAAGGCCTTTCTGACAGCACGAAAACTGGGACACTATCATGCACTGCTGATGCAGATGGACAGAGGTGCTGCTGGCACAAACAGAATTATGCTCCCAGAGGTTGTACCAGTGTCAGTAAGCTGGTGACAGGGAGGAGGTGGTTAGGGAGCAGGAGGGCAGGGAGTGGGGCTGGATCTCAGAGGCAAAGGCTGGAACCTATTCCCCATTTCCAATGCACCCTGCCCCCTTACTCTCCTCAGGCATACACTGGCAAAATAATTTTACTTACCTCTAACTGGCCTTCTGATTCCCCCCCCCCCCCACTATAGCATGCAATGCAGTATTCACTGGCACAGTAACATGCTAGTGTGGCAGAGGATAGGATTGGGCTGTAAGCTCATTATATGCAGCACCATGCTTGTTTTTTATTCTATAGTAGAACAGCATACATTGAAGGAAGAGACAGTCTGGATCAGACACCCACTACACTTCTGTGCTGCTCTATGACCAGGGAGAAAAACTCCCACTGATAGGAGGCTGAATCAGGCCAAAGACCCAATCGGTTCAGCATCTTGCTTCCAATGGCCCACCAGCTGCGTTTGGGAAGCCCACAAGCTGGAAGAGGGTGTGTATGTCTTACACCATTGTTCCCCTGCAACTAATATTCACAGCATAATCCTATCTTTCTAAAGCACCAGTGCAGCAATCGCTACACCAGTGTGAGCCCCATAGGGCTGGTTGGAGTGTTACTCAGGTAAGGGGGAAATATTCCCTTACCCCATGACCTTCAGCCACCACCTAACCTATGCTGGATACAGCACAGGCCATGTGGCCTGGCTCTGCCAGCACAGTTTAGGATTGAGCTGTTATAGGCATACTTACTTCACAATGAAAACTGTCCACTAATTCTTACCGTTTGCTCCCCATTCTTTAACTTGCTTTCTGTTTTTTTACCTAATCCATAAAAGGCCTTGTCCTCCTATTCCATGACTGCTACATTTATTCAAAAACATTTAGTGTGGAACTTTGTGAAACCTTTTTGTAAGTCCACGTATACATCAACTGGATTAACTCTGTAGATGCCTGCAGACTTTCTCAAAGAGCTTGAGGTTAGTGAGACAAGACTGTCCTTTGAAGAAACCATGCTGAGTTTCCTTCAGCAAGACTTGTTCTTCTACATATATTTTAACCTTTAACTATGCTTTCCACCAGCTTACCTGAAACAGATGTTAAGACAACTGGCCTGTATGTTCATGGGTCCCTTTTTAAATATCAGTGTTGTATTAGCTACCTTCTACTCCTCTGTCATAGAGGCCAATGTAAAGGACAAGTTACACACTTTGTTAGATCAGCAATTTCACATTTGAATTCCTTGTTAATCTCTGTCAATGCCTCTACAACTTGAAAGTTCTTCAGACACCCTCCCTAAGAAATTCAGGTTCAGGCATGAGTATCTGCCCTACGTCTTCTGCAGTGAAGATCGATGCAAAGAATTTGTTCAGACTATCTACTGAAAAGATGCAAAATCGTTTGTTCAGCCTTGCTACAATCCCCATATCTTCAAAACTTTTTATTTCCTTGCCTACCCAGCAGGTTTCCTGCTTTTGATATATTTGAGGAAATCTCATTCGTAACTTTGAGAGTTGGCGAACACTTGTTTAAGCTGGAATTTTAGTTAAATTTAGGCACCTCCCAATTGTTTTCTCTGCTCATTAGCTGATCTGTCAAGTTCAGGTCTTTATAGTGATTTTTTAAATATAGTAGTCAGCAACGTAAAGTGCCTTGATACCTTCTTTGGGGGCAAAAACGCAAGGTTTCAAAGCTGAGGGCATAACCAACAGATTGCTCCAAATCCTGGAAACATGCAAATTTCTGGCATCCACTTCATAGGTTAGGGGTGGCCAACCCACGGCACGCGTGCCACTAGTGCCACTTAGACACTTTCTAAGTGGCAAATGCAGTCACCACATATTTTTGAAAACGTTCAGATAATAAAGCACCACAGCAGTTTATGGCTTGCTTTGTTATGATTTCTTTACTACTGCTTATGCAGCAAGCTCCCAAGTTTCTAATGCTGCAATGGGTGCACTCAGGGTGGCTGCGCCTACTCTGATTTGGAAACGGGGAGAGAGGCAGCAAGAAAAATGATGGACAGGAGAGAAAGCTAATAGGGGAGGATGATAGTGAACTGCACTCTGCTAACTGGCAGGTCACTAACATATCTGAGGTGAGATTAGTGGACCACAGAAGAGGACGGGGTGGGCTATAGAGGGTGGGGGGCTGAGTACAGCAGTGCAAAGTCAGAAATAGGCAATAGCACTCCTGTTTCTTGATCTGTAGATAGACTGCCCTCAAACTTGGGAGGCTCTATTTGGCTACTGTGGTAATCACTAAAAGCCCTATTAAGGTGCAGTGGCGCATTCAAGATTCTTTACATTAAAAGCAGCTCATGGCATGCTGGCCACTCCTGTAGATCATATAAGAACTCTGGCAGGGCAGCACAGTGATTAAGTTCAGAGGAAGCACACACAGTACAATAGGTCATATCTTTTGTTTTGGAAATGAACATCTCTGTAAAAAGATACAAACATTTGCTTCCCCCCAAAAAACCTAGCATTTCTTTTTTGTTCAAGGTCAAAAATGTTGATTACTTTGCTTTAATTCAGTTCCAAATTATACCAAGCATTTTGGCAAACACAAAGAAAACTTCATACAAGTTAGCACTTTGAAACAGGAAATGGGGTACCTTTAAAGCTTATAACTCTACCCCTAGCCCACAAGGACACTTCGAACACAAAGATCATAGGAAGAAGCAAATGCATTAATGGATGTGTTGAGATGATGCCAGTCCTATTCACTTATGTCTACAAATTCAGCAGAAGGAAAATTCTGCAGAATAGAGAAGTTAAGAGCAGTTCTGCTCTTATCAAGGTACAAGACAAAGAGGTTGCTAAATGCATTTATTCATTCCCTGCCCCCAAAATACTTGAGGCCAGAGCTGTGGTGAATATAGCAAGGCCACTCATTTCAACAAAGAAGCCAGTTTGTGGTATTCTCTAAAAGGCACTTGCTGCTCAGCTCTTAAGTCCAAAGCTGCCAGGGACTATATATAGGAGCCATCAGGCTCTAACTAACTGGATAGTGCTGGCTTTTTTCCCTATCTAGTAAGATAAAGCTCAAGGTTCATAGACCTGGCAGCTGCAAGACTGGTCCCAGCAAAACCCCAAAGACAGTTTGAACATTGTGACTGCTGCATGCACTCACCTTGTGGCCACATCATACAAGCCACTAAGGCAAGAGAATCTTCCAAAGCAACAATATACACACCTGAAAAGTTTTGTGCCAGTTTTTATACCCAACAGGTTACAGAAACAAAACTATGGAATGTTGCATTCTATCCTGTACATTTTGCATTCTTAGCAAAATGTACAGGAGAATTATTGTAGCTTTAAGCAATCATTTTAAGATGAACACCACAAACTTTGAACTAACTGACAAGGGAACAACAGTGAAGTCAGACTTATATTTGAGTCAAAGACGGTTAGGATTGTACTCAGTTCTATGAAAATAGAAAACAGGACATGATCTTAAGTTTTTATTAAGCATTGTACAGTCATTTACAACAGCTCTTTACAACAAATTAGTGTTACTTCACAACCACTGAACATAAATTCAAAAGACAGAAAAAACAAATTCCTGTAGACCATTCAGTTGTCCCAATAACAAATGGATTGTATCATCAACAGTTCTTAAACATTTGAAGGCCACAATCATAAACACATGTACACTTGGAAGTAAGACCCACTGCAGTCAAAAGAACTCAGCCAAGTACATGTGTTTAGGATTTGCCAGGTTTTCAAACTATATTGTTTGGAAAATTATGCACGGTAAAGAAAGTGGTTTGATGATAGAAAAAGAGTCTTAGTCCCATGACTCATCAGCTGCACTTATATTTGATGCTGCAAATCCTCCACTATGCTGATCCTCTTTGCCATGGTAAACCTGCATAAACCAGAAGGGAGCTCATTTGCAGTTAGAATATTGCAGTAAAATGTAATATATTAATTCTTCCATTCTCAGATATATTAGGAAGGACTTGTCCGAGTTGTAGGCTGCCCTGAAACAGGCAACTTATCACTCTCATAGAACATCTTAATCTAGAAGTTGTATCTCTTTCCTGTACTTGGGATGTTCCCACTTAATTCTGCCTTCTATGACAAATTCTATAATTTGTCTTCTATGTAACTTTGAACTAAAAGTATTTTTTACAAAAATCCAACACCAATATTTTTCCTAACAATTCTATGTGCTCAATCAGCAAGATTAATTAGAACCCAATCTTGAGCCTTGCATGCCGACTTACTGCCAGTGCGCACTGTTGCGAACGTGTCATAAGGCACGTTTGCAAGCCCTTACTGTGGGCCCAGCACCAGAGCAAGTGCAGTGCTAGCTCACACTGGGCCCGTGTTCCACCACCCAGTGGTCACCCAGACTGCCGGGCGGCAGAGAGGTGAGTGGGGGAAGCAGGGGGGGTGTTCTGGGGTGGGGGGGAGGTGCGGGGGCAGGCGGAGGTAGGACCGGCAGAACTCAGCTCCACTGTATCCAGAGCCCTGTGTCGGGCTGTGCAGCCCAACGCGGGACTCTTTGATTCTGTGCCAACTCAAGAGCCTCCACAGAATCGAATAGCCCCACTGCTGGGCTACTCCCTTATTTGAGAAAAAGGGACCAAAGTCCCCTTCTCCCTAGGAGGCAGCGGCTGCCTGGGGTGTGCTGGATACTGCAACAGCCTGTTTTGGGCACTACGGCAGCCTTAGAATTTGTTTGCAGCAATTGCCATATAGTGAGTGTAAGCAGATTGATCTTTAATAGCAGATGCCAATGAAAAGTTTCAATTTCTCTTCCATTTGTTCTTGCCCAATACGAGAATATACTTTAAGACTTTCCCTTGTTGCTCTGCAACAGCAAAGAATGGCAATTGGCACATGTCTGTCAAGCCCACAAGACTGCTTGCCACTTGCTCCCTCTGACCTCACTCTCCTCCTCCCCTGGATGAGGGAGGGGAGAGAAGTTCATTGCCAATGTCATGCTATGCTTCAGAGTTGTTTGGAGCACCTCCAAAGTACAGAGCACCAGCAGGAATGATTCTTTTGCCCCCAAGGATGGAGATGGGGAAGGATTTAAGGGACAATGCCAATTTACAATTCCTGTTCAACACAGTGTAACACGGGGGGAGCCAGAAATGCACTCAAGTAGAACATGGATTTTCTACAAGCTGCCCTAGTTGTGACACTATGGCATACCTTGAGTAATTGATCCAATTGTAGAATCCATGTACTTTCACTTAGCCTCTACTAAATTGGGTAAGAACATAAGAACAGCCCCACTGGAACAGGTCATAGGCCCATCTAGTCCAGCTTCCTGTATCTCACAGCGGCCCACCAAATGCCCCAGGGAGCACACCAGATAACCTGCATCCTGGTGCCCTCCCTTGCATTGGCATTCTGACATAGCCCATTTCTAAAATCAGGAGGTTGCACGTACACATCATGGCTTGTAACCCGTAATGAATTTTTCCTCCAGAAACTTGTCCAATCCCCTTTTAAAGGCATCCAGGCCAGATGCCATCACCACATCCTGTGGCAAGGAGTTCCAGAGACCGACCGCAAGCTGAGTAAAGAAATATTTTCTTTTGTCTGTTCTAACCATCCCAACACTCAACTTGAGTGGATGTCCCCTGGTTCTGGTGTTATGTGAGAGTGTAAAGAGCATCTCTCTATCCACTTTATCCTTCCCCTGCATAATTTTGTATGACTCAATCATGTCCCCCCTCAGGTGTCTCTTTTCTAGGCGGAAGAAGCCCAAACGCCGTAGCCTTTCCTCATAAGGAAGGTGCCCCAGCCCAGGAATCATCTTAGTCGCTCTCTTTTGCACCTTTTCCATTTCCACTATGCCCTTTTTGAGATGTGGCGACCAGAACTGGACACAATACTCCAGGTGTGGCCTTACCATCGATTTGTACAACGGCATTATAATATTAACCGTTTTGTTCTCAATACCTTTTCTAATGATCCCAAGCATAGACTTGGCCTTCTTTACTGCCGCAGCACATTGGGTCGACACTTTCATTGACCTGTCCACCACCACCCCAAGATCTCTCTCCTGTTCTGTCACAGACAGCTCAGAACCTATTAGCCTATATGTTAAGTTTTGATTTTTAACAATTTAACAATTAATTGTTAACAATTTCAGTTAACAATCTCAGAAGTTCACCAAAACCTAAAAGTTGTTACAAAATTCCTTTTTGGCATCCATACTCAAGTTTATGGAAACCAGAGAACTATGTGGCTGGCCAGGAAG
This sequence comes from Tiliqua scincoides, assembly GCF_035046505.1. Taxonomy (NCBI): domain Eukaryota; kingdom Metazoa; phylum Chordata; class Lepidosauria; order Squamata; family Scincidae; genus Tiliqua; species Tiliqua scincoides. The sequence goes on along the minus strand of NC_089822.1, from coordinate 22,793,401 downwards.
GGGATCAGAATCCAAACTAAGTTGCCCAAGGCAGGATTGTTCTCTTAGTATGGTTAGCCTGAAGAAAAGGAAACTAAGGGATGATACAATAGCTGTCCTTTAAGTATGTTAAAGGTGACAACACAGAACAAGGAGGTAACAACTTGTTCCTTTAAGTATGTTAAAGGAACAACACAAAACAAGGCTTGTGAAGGCAGAACTAGAACCAGTGCTTGGAACTATATGGAAATAAATTTAGGCTAGGCATGAAGAAGCATGTACTAAATTTAAGAGCAGTCTGGCACAGGAGCAGTGGATGGATAGCCTCCTGTCAGGGATACTACAGAAGTTGCCTGCACTGAGCAAGATGTAGACTAGATGACTTCCAAGATTCTTTCCAACCTAAACAGTTTATAATTCTATTACAATCTTCTCCTCTCTGATCTTTTATTGACGCACTGCAGCCTTGTCACCTCTATTCAGTATTCAGCTCAAAAATTTACTTTTCTTGTTGCTCTGATTCAAGCATGTCCCACTTAAAATCCTTGCACTGTCTTCTTGTCTTCTCCCAGAACTAGCACAAGTTCCTGGTACTAAGTTTCAAATCCCTCCACCGCCTTGTCCCTTTGCTCCAATCTCCTGCTTTGCTCCTGACCTTCAAACTTCTGACTTCAACTACTTAGCCGGCCAAGGGTCTGCTTCTCTACCCCATATGTCAGGAACTCCCTCCCTGATTACCTGTGAAATGTCCTATCTTTATTCAAATTCCTCCTCAAAACCCACTTTTTCTATGAAGACTTTGGCCTATTCTTTTGATGCTACTACTCATTACAACTATCTATGTCTAGGTACACACATAGGAAATAACCGCACACTCTTCCCAATCTAAGCTGGCACATTCCCTGTCCATACTTCTGTTATATTCAAAGGAGATATTTTAGATTTGTATCCCCTTGGTGCAGTGACCCACCTTCTCTTCCATTGTAAAGCACAATGCATTCTGATTGTATATAAATTGCATCATCATCATCGTCATCATCAACGCTTCAGTGAAGACTTACCTTTCGCGAATCAACAGATGCAAACATATTTCCCCTTGGATTGCTGAAATCAATTCCACCAGCAATTTCTTCTAACCATGCTGGGACTTCCTGTTGAGCCTCCAAAAGGAAAAAAAAAATCAATCACATTATAAATAATTCATTTTGCCACTCTCAATCTAATAAAAACAAGACCTTCAACAAAAAAGGCAACTTACATCTGCAAGCACTTTGACTAAGGGCCGTGCAATAGCACTGTCTGAATGGGGATCAAAGAAAGAAATTGCTTTGCCTGTATTACCACACCGTCCCGTTCGTCCAATTCTGTGCACATATTCATCAATTGTGGAAGGAAGATCTACATTTATAACATGTTGAACATTTTCAATATCCAGGCCTCTTGCTGCCACTGATGTAGCAACAAGAACAGGACATTTTCCAGAACGAAAGTAATGAAGAGCTTCTTCTCGCTCTCTCTGCTCTCGATCACTGTAAAGAGAAAGAATTAATACAACTTTGCAGAGACAGTAACTTTACAAGCAGTCAAACCTCTTATCAAGATGTAAGAAAAATGCAAGAAAAATGGTTTAAATACACATCTGTGAAGCTAAAAATGGTACTCAATGTTATGATAAATAAGAATACTGACTGTAGATATGTAGCTTGCCCAAAGTTTGTTGCACCTCCTACATATTCCATTTGTTCTTTTCAAAAAACGAGGTAGCTAAAAGAATTACTTCAGAGGAACATCCTAATTTTACTGATGGGAAGGAGACCAAAGATAATTTACAACCTGAAAAATGCAACTTAAGTTTTGCAAAAGGCTTGTTCCTTTCCATACAGCATAAAACTATCACAAAAATCTGTACACTTTAACAGAGCATTAAGTATTGTGGAGTAATACAGAAATATACAAAAGAGGCTAAACCTAAAAACCTCCACCTGTAACTTTTCATGGTTGCTGTAAGAGTCATTCTACGAAAGATGTATTTTAACTTTCCAAACACACACATTATGTACATCAAATTCCCAGTTTTACAGCATTGAGAGGCAAGAATACAAGAAACTATTCTTCAACTGTAATCAAATATGATACATAGACAACTGTGCAAAGAACTAAGGTTGGGTTTAACTGTAACATTAAACCATGGTTTAACATGACTAGCATAAGCCTCAAGCTTGGACACAAGGAGAGGAAGTTTGTTGCTTCCATTCTTGACTTAAAACTAGAATTTGTTGTTGTATCTGAACTTGGGCAAAGAAATACATGAAGAGGATGCACATGGAGGAAGGATCACTTTCATCAACACAAGTCTGTCCATACATCAAGATCATCTTTGGAGGCCCTCACTGCATGCCTCCACTGCAAAAACTGGGATGAGGAACTTCGGTGGTACTTTTGGGGAGAATGCTTTCCCCAGGGAGGCTTTCCTGGTGCCTTGCTTGATATTCTTTTACTGTCTGACAATCTTTTTAATTTCCTCATGCTTTTTAATTCTTTACTGCAGTGTTTCTCAGTCTGAGAACTGGAACTCATCAGGTGGGTCACAAGCCAGTTTCAGGTGGGTCCCCATTTATTTCAATATGTATTTTTAATATATGTATTAGATTTGATGCTCCCATGGTATGTAACTGCATTTGGGGAAATGTTATACAACTGTACTTCCAACGGGCTATGTATATGCTTTCAACAATGAAAATAAATGAGGCTTACTCCTGGGTCAATGCAATCAATAGGATTGCAGCCCTTGGGATGTTTGGGGAATTAAAACAAAACAAAACACAGATTAGCAGTTGCTTGGGAAGGTTGGGGGAGGTTCTTTAAGTTTTTAAACATACTTATTGTAAACTTTTAATTTACTTGATTTGATTTTGTCTCATGGTGGTGTTAAAAATTTTTCCTGCTTGAAGATGTCACTTCCACCCATGATGTCACACCCAGGTTAATGTCATCACTTCTGATAGGTTTGACAGATAGTCATTCTAAAAAGTGGGTCCCAGTGCTAATAAGTTTGAGAACCACTGTTTTAATGAATTGTTTTACTGTAGGTTTTATCTACTGTTCTTCTGTACACTGTTTTTATTGTAGCATTAGTGGAGACTTTTTCATTGCTATATACTATATTAATATTTATATGCCACTTTTCAACTAAGTTCAAAAAGTAGTGTACATAGTAAGAGAAATGAAAAGTTGATTCCATCCCAAAAGGGTTCACAATCTAAAGTTATAAGAGACACCAGGAAACAGTCAAATAGACATTAGGTTGAAGGATGAAAAAAAAAGTTGCTCTCCCCCAGCTAAAAAGAGAACCACCACTTTAAACAGTGCCTCTTGCCCAGTTAGCACCTGAAAACTTTCTCTTTTTTAGTGTGAGTACCAGAATATACATTCTTAAGATGAATATGTTTTAGCTGAACTTAGTTTTCTCCAGGATATACACTTCCTTTGAGGCAGGGACTTCATCACATTATGCTCAGAAGACTCGACAGATGCCTCCGAGGATGACGCTGTGAGCAAGTTCTCTCTCCAATGCTGGGAAGGAGATTCTGAAGCACACCCCTATTAGGCTCAGCATCAGACACACTAAGGCAGCAAGATACCAAAATGTCTGCAAAGCTTTGTATGACAAGGACATCCCACACTACCCTGCAATCTTGAGATGAAGGTGAGGAACTTCATTAGGCTTTAAAAGTACATTCAACAGAAGTTAGTATGTTGTTGGGCATTCCTGAATGTATCCATGTCTAATGTTATCTGCAGTTGCTCTTTTCTTTGTATGCCTTAGACAGAACCCAAGTTTTTGAGCAAGTATGCTACAAAACAAGTCCAAAGGAAAATAGTAATGCACATGGGAAGCCCCAGGGATCCTGCCTCTAATCAGCCAACCTGGGAGCAGGCAGCAGTGCAGAATGGGAGAGGCAAGTAGACAGGTTACATCTTATACCATACCATTCTTGGAACCAGGATCTTCCTAGTTTCTGCCCCAAAAATGGCACACTAACTTGATGCAACTAATCCACTTGTGGCACCTATGCTGCAAGCTTGCCAGCCATGTAGAAGACTGACAACCATGCACAACCATTCACAAAATCTTTTGCCACCAACCTTTATTCATGGGAAGTAGCCATATATCTGAAATAAAACAGGAATTGAGCTAAGAAAAGAAGAAAGAAATGAGATCAACTGAAAATGAACGGCTTGGATTAGCATATGAGCAAGGAGTTAATTAAAAGTCCAGATCCAATTATGATCTTAAAAGGAAGAATGAAAGCAAATGCATGAGAAACAGGAAAAATATAAACCATAACTGCTTACAAGCTAATCTTTATCTAAATCACTAGTGTGTCTATCTTATGGACTTTCAAGAATATTTGCTTTAGTTGTTTTGGTCAACTTCACACAATTCACCACCTTAGCCAAACTCACAACACTGAGTTAGGTGTCAATATTAAAACTTAACACAAAAGCAGCAGCAAACCTATTCCCTTTAGGTTTTGCTTTGACTGTAGCCATGTGTCTTGATGTAATATGTTGGGGAGGGGCACAGCAGAGGAGAACATAGGGAAAAGTTTGCTGGCTCTTCAAAGCAGCACCCAAAAACTGAGTCCATAGAGTGCATCAGCGAACACAAGATACACAGGGGTCAGCCAAACAAGATGCACTGCATCCTGTTATTAAATGGGATACAGATAGCCCCCAGCTTATGGGCATCCTGACTTACGGACAGCTGCGTCAATACTTTTGTGTGTAGGTACAATCTGTCTGGCCTTGCACTTTTGCACAGGCATGATAGTGCTGTTCCAAGTTACAGTATGTTGGTTCTGACTTCTGGTGAACCAGAACACAAGTTAAGGATTTGCTATACCTACAACATACTAACCCAATTCCCAGGGCAACTCTAAAATAGCTTCATTATCAATTATTGAGACTTGTAGGATAGAGATATTACCCATGAATACTTGTTGTTGATATATTTTCTTGGCAAAGAAATGTTGCAAGAAAGTCTGCTTTTTTCTTCGTTTCCACAAACACCATGGTCCGCTTATCCCCTGTGAATAGGTAGGCATTGACAGTCTAATATGCTTAACTATCAACATAATATAAAAGTAAACCAATAGCTTTCAAGTATCAGTAATATTGATGCTCCATACTTTTATTAAATATCTAATTCAAAAACTCAGGAAGCATGTATGTTAGATCCCAAATGCTTCAATTCACTATGGCTTTTTCCTGTTTAAAGAGCTCTTATCTCTAACATGCTATAAACATGCAAGTAGGGTCTGTGCTATAACTAATCTTTTTATACAGCCCATAGTTTTTATATACTATTACCACCACTGTACTATATTACTATTAACATCTTTACGCTTCACAATGCAATTTCATATCATTTAGCACAAAATACAGAGTAGAGCTATACTACCCTTGTCAAAGTCTGCAGATACTCTATTAGAGAATGTAAAAATCTGGAAAGATGCTTTTTCCAAGGCAAGGCTCATCCCAGAACCTACAAGTATTTTAAGGGTTGCACTGCTGCAATTGCCATTGCTATACAATTCAAACCAACTGAAATATACCAACATTTTAGAGAGCTCTTCTCCTCCCACCCTTGCTTGTCACTTGTACCTTTTTAGGAGCTCCCTTTTTTGTTGTGCACCACACCCAATTTTAACAGGAGATAGCTAAGATTAACAAAACCCTACTTCAGGGTGTTGCATGTAGAGAGAGAGAAAAGATTATTTTTGAGAGAGGAGGTTATTCAGTTAGAGTTACTTACGAATGCCACTGAGAATCTCTACAAGTTTGTTTCTCTTATCATACTGATTTACTTGAAGTATAGTCTGCTGAACATCACTGCAAGCTCCACCCACTTGTCCAACAACAACAAACAAGTATTCAGTCTTTAAAAATTCTCCAGCCAGCCTGAAAATGAACAAAAAACCTGAACTATTTCCAGTTAGGAGACATTTTATCAGATAAGTAGCTTCAAAGTGAAGATGTTACTGTTACAGCACAGAAATAAGTGGGAAAGTGATAAGGCAGAACTAGGTTTATGGTATTCTCGTGCGTGTTTGCATAACATCTATGATCTTAAAATATACCTGTTAGTCTCATGTCAAAATGGATTTTCAAAGACTATTCTGAAAGACGAGTAGCAACTATGGAGTACATTTAATTTGATATTGGTAGACAGCTTCAAATGCTAAACTGTATTGACTAATATACTGTGCTATTTTACTTAAGTGAACAAGAACCAACACTTCATTAAGGAATTTTGATAAAACAGATGCTATCATTTTAGAAATATTATATTCTGCTAGCATGTTTTCTCACCAATTCAATAATCTAAAATTTGTAATTCCATTATCTATGTTCTCAAAATGAACTGCTAACAGATACCTCTGAATTTCTTCTGGGAAAGTTGCACTAAACATTAGTGTTTGGCGCTCATCTTTGGATGGCATGCCTGGAGAGGAAATCAACTTCTTCATCTCTGGCCCAAATCCCATATCCAGCATACGGTCAGCTTCATCCAGCACCAAATATTTTAGTTTGCTCAGACCAACCTAAAGAGTTCAAACAAAAAGTAGTTAAGCCAAGAAGTAAACACTCTCCTCCTCTGACAAATTACAGCTATACAAATTTAAGCAAAGTGTCTCCATATTCCAGACAAATTTGCTATGATAATAAATAATAAATAAATACCTCTGTCTGACTAGACAGAATTAGAGGTTCAAAACCAGAATCAGAACCTCTGGACTATTGCCATTAAGTGGAAACAAGTCTCAGAGTACAATCCAAATTCACCCTTCTGCCATCACTCTGCTGGCCTAGAGTGTCACAAATGTGCTGTAAGGCACATTTGCAGCTACTCAGGAGTTGGCTGTACCAGGCTACCAGCGCCACATCCTGTCCTAAGGCCACCAGTAGAAGTAAGTATTCTGCTAACCAGTGCAGGAGCTGGGAGAGGGTGGCGGGAGGGCATTTCTGGGCAGGGAGAGGGCAGAACAGTGGTTGGGGCAGATCCAAGAGAGGAAGATTGGCAGAGGCCTCCTCCACTATATCCTAACTTTCTTCCCAGGCCATCCTACATTAGAGGTTACAGGCTGCTCAGACTTCTGCCAGCCATATAGCTGGTGGAGATCCAAACAGTCCCATAAGGCTGGCTGGGGCATTACTCCCCTTACCTGAGGAGACCTCCAACGGCCTCCTAACCTGAAAAGGATACAGCACAGGCCATGAGGCCTGGCTGCGCCAGTGCAGCTTAGGATTGGGTTGCCTATGAAATAAATATAACTTGCTGCCATTTCATGTTGAGGTTCAGGGTGTTAGAAGAATGATAAGCCTCAAGAGAAATCTACTGAATGCTTATGGGCCACAAAAATCTGTGAAGCAACTGAGGACAGTGTATAGGTTGGGTTTCCCTCATCCAAAGTGCTTGGGACCAGAAGTGTTTTGGATATTAGATTTTTCTAGATTTTGGAATACTTGCATGTACGTAATGATAGATCTGGGGTATGGGGTCCAAGTCTAAATGCAAAATTCATTTATGTTAACAAGGTTTCTTTATAAACCTTATATGCCCTATAATAAAGGGCACACTAAATTTAATGGCGGCTAATGTTGAACAAACCTCAATTAGTCTGCCACCTAGTGGCAATTGTAGACCAGATGCTTGCTTGTATGTCAGCCTATCAACTTTGAACAAAATATGAGCCAATATATACCAACTGCAGGTATAACCGAATTATCCACAATTTTTTAAACTTCGGTTTTATCTCAACAGGATGAGAAGGGCCCTTTAAATTAAAGGGAAACAGTCCTTTAACAATAGCCTCCTTAATGCAAGAGAGGGCAGCCGAATTAAATTCATCAATCATTCTCTCTCCAGGCACTTACAGAACAGCTTTAGAACAGGGCAAGCAATCCTCCCCCTCCAGAGCACATGAAAGAAAAATAATCACTTTGCATTCCTTCTCAGCACTGTGCTCTGGGTGAAGGGAGGGGTTGCTGGCTCAGAGTAAAGCCTTTCTAAGCACCTGGAAACCAATTGATGGATTGCCTGCCTAATGACTGCCTTACATCACAAAGGTCAGCAAGGCTATTTTTAAATCACCTAACAAATGGACATTGTTTTTTAAATGGATTTGCTTTAATGCGATTTTTGCTATCCTCTTCTGGGAATGGAATTCTCACAAGACTCAACCTGTACAGCAATTGTACTTATTGCTGCTAAACAAATTATTTCCTACAGCAAAACACAGAATACAAGTTGCCTCCACTGCCAATCTCAGCAAGTTCATCCACAGGAATGTAGTCATTCAGTGATCACAATCAACACTGTCATTTCAGCAGAGATTTCCCACTAAACATGTAATGCAATTGCCAAGGGTGAGTAAACCTGCAGCCATTTGAAGGTTTAGTGGAAGATGTGCCCTCATCTTTCAAGAAATCATGACTCCTAGCGAATGGAGAGAGGAACATCTCAGTTGCACCAAGTAGGATTAAGAGGTAACCCCTCCCCCCAAAACTCTCTCCACCCACCTGTAGAGATGATCCTCTCCCCCTCCCATGAGTCAGCATAGTATCTCACTGCTAAGTAATAGAGCACATGCTTGAGAACCTGGGAGGGTCACTTCTAGTCAGTATAGAATACTGGACTATATGAATCAGTCAATTTAACTTAACTTGAGCTTTAGAAAAGGTGGCATATAAGCCTTTTTAAATAAATAAAAACTCTCATGTTTCTCAGCTAGATAAGTGCAAACACACGCAACAGTGACCAGCATTCCTCTTTTTGTTATTCTGGTCTTCCAGCCAAAAGAAAGAATGCACTAACATGCTTTCCTTGATCAAAAACTATAACTATTTTGTCTATAAAGCTGCCTACGATACATGATCTTGTCCTTCTGCTAGAATTCTAACTCATTAATGATCAACTATAACAATACTACTTTGTAGACTTAAAAAACCTTGACATGCAAAAGCCTACCTTTTCTCTACCTATGACATCCAAGAGCCTTCCTGGGGTAGCACATAAGATATTACAGCCTTGCAATATCTGACGAATTGAATGACCCGTTTGTGTACCTCCATAAATCACAACTGGCCGTATACATGTTCTAGACAAGAAAATATAAGTTACAATTCTCTTTTACCAACATGACATGTTTGCACTGTTTATGATCAACATAACTTCCATTATGATCAGACGCTGTCTTAACAAAAACATGTATTTATCTTAGGTGTTTCCTGCACTGACAGAAAGCACATCATGTTCCCCTGATCTTCCTTCATTTCTGCTTCCCTCTGACCCATACAGTCCTGTTCTGGAGGGTCCCCCAAGCCACAGCAGCAGATTTGCATGGGGTTGCTACATTAAGGTACAGACATTCACTTGTACAAGCTTCCTTTTCTCGCATTCTTTAGGATACAACATATTCATAATACACTAGAAACATTCTAATAATGCTACATTACTTACAGTTTAAAACAAATAGTGAAATGACAATATAGCAGACATATAATAGTCTAGTTATCTAATATAAAATCCATTCAACATTCTCTCTACACTTTTAACATACCTAGAGTACAAATACTGAGCAAGCCCCTATTGAAATGCACAGAGAACGTGCAGTTGTAGTATGTTATGAAAGGCATCCAAACTGATATGGTCACATTTTAACCTTCCTATACTTTGGAAAAATTGTCTGATATTGGGGTCAAGATTCCCATTTTAGTCTTTTAAAATTAAAACTGTAGACTACAACACAAAAATGTAGGTATGTTCCAGATCGTTTATAACAAGAGATACAGATACCCCTAAACTATATGGTATATATAATTTCCCAATGTTAAATTTTTATTGGTCAGTACCCCAACTCTGGTACTTCTCCCTTCAATACAATTTTCTGAAAATATGAATAAACGTATAGAAGGTTAACATTATTAACTTACTTGAAGCATCAACACCAAATAGCTCCTGTGATATTAAAAGTTTTCACTACATTTGGGTCATTTAGGGCCCAATCCTATCCAACTTTCCAGGACTGATGCAACCGCAATGCAACCCTGACTTAGGGGAACAAATATTCCCTTAACCAAGGTAAGCCTCGAGGCAAGGCTTACCTTAAGGAGGCCTCCATGACCATCACCTTATTACAGGATGCAATGCATACCCCGTTGGCACAGCTGTATCAGTGATGGAAAGGACTGGGTTCTCAGACCATCTTAATATCTTGCATGTCTTTTCAATCATTAGTTATATACTGGACTGGAGTTTAAATCTTTTGAATGAATAAATGATACAGTCAGACCTACAAACCAAATTCCTAGCTCATCATATCACATATGTCAAACAGTTTTAGTTACCAGTTCCCTTTTCTGCATTCAATTTTCTGGAGCATCCAGCATTTTAGTCATCCAGGAAGTTAAATAATTTGGCAGTTTACCTCAACAGATTGAACTGAACTTCATCATATCAACCTGAGACTGCTTTTCAAGTTACAAGACATTTTTATGTTCTTTTAACAGAACAGTACCCATGGCCTCAATTCTACCAACTAGAAAAGTATAATCTGTTAGGGAGGGAATAGATACTGATTTCTTAAAAACAGTTACATTTTTATATACTGGTAGAAACACTATTTGATTTTTAAGTTTCATTGAACACTTACCCATATGCAAATTTTCTTGATTCCAGAAATATCTGGTTTATCAATTCTCTAGTGGGAGCTACAATTATACATTCTGGTTCTTGCTGCTCTTTGAACTGACTGGCAGTAACCCCTTCTCGCATCATATGAGCCAAAATTGGTATAAGAAAAGCTGCCTAGAAGCCAAAAATTATTTCCAGTTAAGAATTTCCAAACCCCCAAGGACAAGAAATGCCCCTATTTTAAACACATCCTGTAAACTCTGTTTACATAAGCTTATGGAAAGAAAAATCATTTACACAAGTTTTAAAATAACAGCCTTCTATTAAAAGTACCATTGTCAATAAAGCAGATTAACAATGTGCACCCCCATCCCACAAAATGGAATATGGACAAAGTGTGAAGCCAAAAGGCTGCAACAGGAGATCTACGGGTAGTGAAAGTGTCGACCCAATGTGCGGTAGCAGTAAAGAAGGCCAATTCTATGCTTGGGATCATTAGAAAAGGTATTGGGGCTGTTCTTATGTTCTTATGCCCAACTTAAGGACATCCCCTCTAAAGGACAGTCACATCACGCTGCTGTGTAGGTGCAGTTTCATTTTGTACAGTGATATTTTTGGACAGGCAAAACAGTACGGGTTTCTGAGAGAGAGACATACTGGTTTTTGGACAGGCAAAAATTGTGTGTAAAGGAAAGCCAGTAGTTTTTAACAGAATTGTACTTGTGTTCCTCTCCAACTAATACGAATTATAAAGTATTGCACAATGCAACTACTGTAGTACAAATGTAGCCCCCTCCTCCTTCCATCTAAGCTGCTCTAAGATTTGGTACATGACAAAAATGCAGGATTACTACAGAATATACATTCACAAGGGAGTGATTTTCTATTTTATAAATGTATAGAAATATTTCTATATTGTTTTTCAACTGCTAAAGAACATTGTTTACAATTTTGTTTATTAGAAATAGTGTAAGTAAAAAAATGTTTCCACTTACATAAGTACAAACCTCCAAACCTAACCTGTACTTAAGTAGGGGGACTACCAATAAAGTAAAATGCTTGATTTAGTATACCAAATATGTATTTTGCCAGTAAGCAAAGTATAAACATGCGTGTCTTTGTGAACTACTTGTATTACATCAAGCGTCATTTATCCAGCCATTCATAACTAGAAAAAGCATTTTTCCATTTCACTTTACCAATAGTGTCACTGTGAAACTGACTAGAAATTCAACTCTAAAAATAAGTTCAGTTATTTTATAGCTGCTAGTGTTTCTAATTCCCCTGGGGGATGGGGATAAGAATAGGCCCTCAGTTCGGCTGTACTTGTCGTAAGAGGCGACTAAACAGCCACCGGGTAGATGGGACTCATTAGCCTGGGAAGGCAGCTCATCTGAGAGAAGGAAAACTCTGATCCCAAACCTCCACTGCCTTGTGGCTACATCCAGTTATGGAAAAGGCTTCAGGAGTCAACCTCGAGGCAAAATCCGGAGCCAGAGTCCCTGAGGCAGTTCATGGCTGAACAGTTACGTTCTGGCAACTCCTGCGACGCCGCTGGAACCAACCGTATTGGCCTCTGCCTTTCCATTGGACCATTTCAGCGACGTGGAGAGGGGGGATTTGCTGCATGGGAAACAGTCTATCCTCCATATCTACTTTACCCAGGCTTTGCGCACTGGAGAGGACACTGTTCCAGAACCACCATTCAGCGTGTGACACCATAGTCTTCTGAGACTGAAGGATGCCAACAAGTGTTTCTAAACAGTTGCACATTTCAATGTTAGCCCTATTTGTTAATTAATGCACTCATGACTTGAAACATCAGATGTGTAAACACCCAAAACGACTACTGAACAACATGCACACATACACACTCCCAAATTCTCTACCTCAAATAGCAGCATTTGGCATTTTATACTTACTGTCTTTCCAGAGCCCGTTTGGGCACATGCCATTAAATCACGTCCTCCCAGCACAATAGGAATGCTATACTTCTGTACTGGAGTAAGTTTAAAATATCCAGCTCTAGCAATGTTCTTGACTAAAGTTTGACAAAGATCAGCTTCTTCAAAGGTCTAATAAAAGAATAAGCATATTACACATGAATACACATTGAGGAAGCAATTCATGCACATTCACTCGCATTCAGCAACTTGAAGTCCATTAGGAACTCACTCAGCATTTTACTGTTTGAGTAATTTCACACTAACCCAAAGGCCAAAATAGTCACATGAAGTAGATCAACATGCTAGTACAGTGGTATTGCCTGAGGGCCCTGGCCTCTGCTCCTTAAGGGGTGGGGGCAAGGGGGAAGGCAGGGATGTGATCCCCAGGATCGTGCCGCTCAGGGGGGCTTCAGAGACTGGGATGTACTCACCAGTCCCTGCAGCAGCCTTCCCGGGGTGCTGGGAGCCCTGCGCGAGAGCCTGCAGGGCTCCCCAGTTGGTTCGAAGTGACAGTAGAGCGATCATGCTCCACCTCCGCAAAACCAGGCTCCCAGCACCCTGGGAGTTTGAGAACCACTGTGCTAGTAAATTGTGCTGTGGTATTTTAAGGTTCCGCATTTTTCAAGAAGATAAACAATCTATAGTTCCTTTATCCTTGAAAACTAAAAACTAAAAATCCAAATACTAACTGGGTTTACTAAGAAGTCAGAAGATGTTCAAGAATTCATGCTGATTTCAGAACACAGAAAGGCTGAAACTGGAAATATGCTTCATGCGGTCTCCACAATCTACAGCAGGGGTGTCAAACCAGTTTCATACAGTGAGCCAAATAGCATTCATAGGACTGAAGAAGCATCATTAAGCAGAAGTGATATAATTAAGTAGATGGCCAGATACAAGGACTTGGTTCTCGCATAGGGACTCATTAGCTGAAAATGACAGAAAATGTGTAAATCGTGATCATATCTATAAGATATGGGGAAGCCCAATTATCACAGGGGCTGCCCTTTGAGTAGCACCACTTATGCAGAGGCATTAATTTGCAGAGCAACTCTCTGCTGCTGAACTGCAAAGTGAAGTAGCATTGCTGAAAGGGTAGCCCGTGTGATAACTGGGCTCTCCCAGCACCTCAGCAGCATTTCCCTCTCACCCCTCTTGGTCTGTTCCTTCCTCCAAAATATTCCTTGCCATCTGAGACAACTTCTGCCTGCCCCTCCCAGAGCTTCAGCAGAAGTGGTCTGGGAGACCTCAATCATCACATGGGCTGGATGGCTTGTGGGCCTTAGGTTTGACACCCCTGATCTAGTCCGGAATAACTATCTTCACATTCTTTAATTTTACAACAGTGCACAGGTGGCACTTCAGGGTAACATGCTCAATAGATTCCTATTGGAGTGGCAGGACACAGTGGAGGCATTTCTTAAAGATCCAAACTGCATGTAAATTGCTTTTACATTCTTGGTTAGCTGCCTTGGATTTAATGAAAAACAAAAATGAAATAAAGTATCTGTAGACCATAACCAGCAAGTTTTGGTAAAGCAAAAATGATTTAGCAGTCATGCCTCAAATGTAATGCACTCATAATAGAGCAGTGAAGCAAGTTTACCAGAACATTCTGAACTGGAAAGTTTTCCAATGCCCTAAATAGACTGTGTTCTGATTTAGCATGTTTGCCTTACATATAGAAAGCACAATTTAAAAAGCTTCTCATGTTATTTGACTTCCCAACATCCAAAATATCTGAACATAACAAAATTATGAAATAACAATGAAATAACTGAATAGGAAAAAATGTCATGCGGTGTAGTTATTCAGATTTGAGGTTTTATGCAAAACTAATTTTTATTGAAATACTACTTGTACAAATGTAATGACAATGTAGAAGGTACTTCCTTTACAATGCTGTTAAACACACACACACACACACACACACACACACAATGCAGGCTAACTCAGTTTGGCACACAAAATTGCCATAGACATGGTCATCCACTCATTTCAACAGTTAACTCTTTTCTACAGAAATCATTGCAGTACCTCAGTAGTATTATTTATTACTTCTATAACCAAGTTGAGGCAAACCCCACTCAGAGCTACTTTACCTAGATTCTAACGACTCTATGAGCCAAGACAAAGTATCATACCATCTTGTTCACCAATAGTGCTTGTGACAATTACCCAGAAGCAGTTTTGCAAAATAGAAACAAGCTTAGCAGTGCAGTCATTTGTCTATAGTCTATTCTTTTGTCTTGACAGAGTCAAAAGCATTCCAACTTTGTTCACAATGAGCAGGTGATGGTGAAACTTAGGATCTTTAGGGCAATCCTGGACAACAGTCAGGTATTACAAGGTAGAAAAGATACTGTAAGAGGAGACATTGGCTGCTTACCAAATGTCACCTTTTCTTCATTTCTCTTGCGTTGTGCTTTGCAATGTCTGTCATCAGGACTATTTCATCAATGCTGGGGACATTTGTAGTTATGTCCATAATTGTACCAAGTATTATTGTATTGGCAACCTTCAGTCTCGAAAGACTATGGTATCGCGCTCTGAAAGGTGGTTCTGGCACAGCGTCTAGTGTGGCTGAAAAGGCCAATCCGGGAGTGACAATCCCTTCCACACCGGGAGCAAGTGCAGTCTGTCCCTGGTCTGTCTCCCTGGCTATGGGCCTTCCTTCTTTGCCTCTTAGCCTCAGACTGTTGGCCAAGTGTCTCTTCAAACTGGGAAAGGCCATGCTGCACAGCCTGCCTCCAAGCGGGCCGCTCAGAGGCCAGGGTTTCCCACTTGTTGAGGTCCATCCCTAAGGCCTTCAGATCCCTCTTGCAGATGTCCTTGTATCGCAGCTGTGGTCTACCTGTAGGGCACTTTCCTTGCACGAGTTCTCCATAGAGGAGATCCTTTGGGATCCGGCCATCACCCATTCTCACGACATGACCGAGCCAACGCAGGCGTCTCTGTTTCAGCAGTGAATACATGCTAGGGATTCCAGCACGTTCCAGGACTGTGTTGTTTGGAACTTTGTCCTGCCAGGTGATGCCGAGGATGCGTCGGAGGCAGCGCATGTGGAAAGTGCTCAGTTTCCTCTCCTGTTGTGAGCGAAGAGTCCATGACTCGCTGCAGTACGCAAGTGTACTCAGGACGCAAGCAAGTGTACTCAGGACGAAAGCTTCTTGTACCAAGAAGAATATATAAATATCCCCTAACAGCCAATTTAATCTATCGGATAGACGCTGGGATGGGCAATAACAAGAGGCAGGGCCTTGTGGTTGCCCACAGTTATCAACTCCCTCCCTGAAGATCTGAGAGTTGCCCCCTCCCTCAATGTGTTCAAACAGGGACTGAAGACATTTGTTTGGCTTTTGTGCAGTTAGATGGTGGAAGGGTTATGTCTGTTGATGTTATTACCGCTTACTTCATTCCCCTTTGTTCTTATGTCCATCAGCTTGCCATTTAATCTGCGCCATTTATAGTTGCTGCTTATTTTTTACATATTTATGCTCTTTATGCCACTTGTTTTTTATTGCAAGTCTCTTCCATTGTTTTATTCCCAATATATGCAGGGTTTTGTATACTGTGGATTTTTAGTGTGAATATTTTTATGCTGTATTGCAATTATGATTGTTATTTTATAATTGAAGTTAGTTGCCTTCAGCATTCACTATATGAAAGAAAGTTAGGATAAAAGTTTTCTAATTATGGTTATAGACAGCTGCTTGTAATGGACTGCATATCTGGCAACACTGTGAATCAATAAACCATAAAACCAGAACACATTGCCCTACAATGGCTAATTTCTGACCAGTGTCCAAAACCTCCTGCTTTTGGGCAAGGTAATTGAGCATAAACATTGCCTGCAGCTTTCTTACAACTCTGAAAGCAGATTACCGCCAGATAGAGACTTGTGCAATCCGAAGGCAAAGTCAGCTTTACAGCTTTCTTAGAGCCTTCTAGGAAAAACCTATGGTTAAATGTCTATTAAGATAAACTGAGAAATACAAGTTATTGTGAGAATAAAGTAGTGTCTAGTCACCAACTCACAAGTCTCCCCAGAGCCTTGCCTGCCCTGCTGCATTCAGAAGTGAAAAGCAGCCACCGTTGCCTTGCTCAGGCCTGTCTGGCTGCACCACCCGCTTGTCTGTCTGTGTTGCTGCATAAGCCAAAATTTGCTTCCTCGCAGAGGCTCACACATTCTCATGCATAGCAGACACCAAAGGGACATACTGGGGAGGCCCCCGGGCCAGCTAAAACAGCCATGGCTGAGAGGTGGCTTTGGGATAATTTCCCATAGCAACAATATGCAACAGGAGGAGCCTTCCTCTCAACAGCGAGCAAAACAGGCATAGTGCAATTGTGCCTAGTCAGCTTCCCAGCAAACCAAGCCCAGGAGGTTAAGCTTCAGGAAGAAGGGAAAGCAGCGAGAGGGAGGGGATCCTATTGGGATGAGGGATGCTTGAGAAGTGGAGGGTTCACTTTGGCTGGATGGGGTGCACACAGGATGCCAGCTTGCCCACTGCAAGGATAGCAACCTGTTTTCATATGGTGTGGGCAGGGAAGAAGCCAACTTTTAAACTTACTTGCTCAATCTGCAGGTAGGATTGCTCCAGTCGCTTTGCTCCCCTCCCTCTGTGCCTTTTACGCCTATATATGAGATTTATGTAGACAATCTGAAATACTTCTAGTTCCAAGCATTTCAGATAAGGGATACTCAACCTGCAGAACACAGTTCACTAACCAATATTGCTGGCGGAGGATCAAGTCCTGAAACTTCCACAAGAATATTATCATATTTGTCAAAGTTTATCCCTGTCTGGTAATGAGCAAAGATGGCATCTTCATTTTCTGGTGGCGGCGGCGGTACATATGTCACTTTTGGACCTGGAAATACAGGAGCATAAAGTTTTGAAGTAAGATAGATATAAATATACAAAACTTACCTATGCTTGTATACTACAATCAGATAATTTCTACTAGTAGAATTTTTTTTTTTTTTTTTGGCATAGGGTGGAATTAATTCCATCTTCATTTTCACAAAATTTAAACACAGCAAGAAACAAATTACAAATATTTTGCTTCCAGGTGATTTCACAGTTTAATGGTCAATAAATAAAGTACAATCTAAACCAGCATGTATGCTGGCCTAGCTCACTTGCATCATATTTCAGGTGTCACAAACATGCCATAAAGCATGTTCACATCACCTTGGGAGTTGGGGAGGCCAGCGCGACGATACAGGTCAGCCTCCTCACACCAGATCCCACAACAGGCTAGTGAGTTTGTGCCAGCCAAAGGTAGCCAGCACGGGGGGGGGGGGGGGGAGAAGTGGGGCATTTATTATTATTATTATTAACAGTATTTATATACTACTTTCCAACAAAAAGTTCACAAAGCGGTTTACAGAGAAAAATCATTCAAGGCAGAGGGGTGGACTGGGCCCAGGAGGGGGCTGGGAATGAGCCTCTGGCACTTAAGCCAGTTCCTAACCCTCTCCTGAGCAGTTCAGAATTACACCGAGCTGCTCTGATCTGCACCTGCGATTTTGCCCCACTGAGGTGGCTAGGGCATTACTTGGGGTAAGGGGACATAACTCCAAGTTGCACCCCTTTTACCTCCAACCCTGCACTGGTTACTTTTCTAAAAGATGTAGTCCTGACTTTGTGAGTGAGCTCAACGATGGGCTGGGTATGGGTTCTAACAAGCTAAAGCGTTGGTGGTCAAGACAGCTGATCTGAATTTGGTTGTACCTTCCAGATGGTGCTGCACTTGACTTGAGAGAGGGGTTCACAGTTTGGGGATGATGCTGGTCAGGTGGTAGCAAGGGTAGGAGTATCACTGCATCAACTGAACTCTTCTAGTCAAGACAGATTTAGCCAATACTACACGTATAATTGTTAAATAGATTGACTACTCTGCTGTACTCTATAGGCACACTCTTGAAAACATTCAGAAACTTCAACTGGTACAAAATGCAGCAGGAAGAGCCCTGGTTATGACCCCTGCCGGAGAGTACATAAGAACAGCCCTGCTGGTTCAGGCCATAGGCTCATCTAGTCCAGCTTCCTATATCTCACAGCAGCCCACCAAATGTCTCACAAAGCAGCACACAAGACAAGAGACCTGCATCCTGGTGCCATGCCTTGTATCTGGCATTCTGAGGTAACCCATTTCTAAAATCAGGAGATTGCATGTACACATAATGGCTTGTAACCTGTGATGGACTTTTCCTCCAGAAATTTGTCCAATCCCCTTTTAAGGGTATCTACATGCCGAGTAAAGGAATATTTTCTTTTGTCTGTCCTAACTCTCCCAACTCTCAAATTTTAGCAGATGTCCCCTGGTTCTGGTGTTATGTGAGAGGCAAAAGAGCATCTCTATCCACACAATTCCAATTTTTTTCCCCTTATTGGTTACCAGCTTATTTTCAAGTCTTATTCAAGGTATGGTTATATACTTTAAAGTCCTTAACGGCATGGAACCAGGATATTTGAGGGACCATCCCATCCCCTGTAAGACTGCCCATTCTCTTCAGAAGCCCTGCTATGCATCTCTGCCCCCACCACTCATAGAGGTCTACATGCAGGATGAGAATGCACAACAGGGCCTTTTCTACTGCAGCCTCCAAACTTTGAAACTTCTTGCCCTGGTCCCTCTGAGTGTTTTTAGCTGCAACTTGTTTTTCAGTTTGTTAACTGTATATTTTTCTATGTTGAATTATTTTAGTATACTGCTACTGTGAGCTACCTTGGGACCTGAAATGGGGCTATGATTGTCTAGATCGGGGTGGCTAATCTTTCAACTTTATGGCTCCTGGACCTTTAACAACTGTGTGGAAGAGAGAATTTCAGCAGGTGCAGCTTGCCATCCCACAGATGACAAGCTGCACATGCTAAAATTTCCTCCTCTACACAATTGTTAAAAGTCCAGGAGCCATAAAGTTGAAAAGTTTGCCACCTCTGGTTTAAAGAACTAATGTTTTGTTTATTGAACTCCTTACCTGTAAGTTGTTCTTGCAGACACCAATATGTTTATACCATACACTAGTACTCCGCACTTTATGTCTCTCCAACTATATGTATTTTTGTGTTCAGAAGAACAGGCAAACTGTTTTCAAACATATTTGGTGTGGAAAACAGATCTTGAAATTGGAGATGTGTCCAGACATCAAAATACAGTCTCCAAAATCAGGAAATGTTAAAATAATCAGTCTTCCCTTGCATTTGCTGTTTTATAGTATTATGTTAAAAGTTTTGCTTTTCCATAATACAGTACATACAAGAAGCTATCCTAGTCCAACACTAGAATTCAATTAGGCAATATTTTTATCATGAAACAATGTTAACATTAAGGCATTAACACTAAACACAATTATCACTCCTCTGAGGACATGTTTATTTTCATGAAATTTAGTAACTACCAGTTACCTTGACTTCTCTGTCCATTTCATTTATTTGTTTATGTTTAACATACCTGTGCAGTCACCTCCTTCTGCATCACCATCTGATTTCCACATATCTTTATTGAAATAGTTTGGAAGAAGAAATAATGTCAGAGGAACATTTATATAAAAATCTATTTATATATTGACATTTTTGAAGCTTATACAGGTCCAGCCTATTTATACACAGATTTTTTTATATACAGATTTGACTCAACACGAATGGGCCCTGCAAATGAGAAGAAATGTGCTGATCTTTGGAGAAGGGGAAAAATGCACCCCTTTAAAATCAGTTTAAAAAACTGAGTAGTCCTTTAACAGTAGCCTCCTTAATGAGAGAGGGAAAGGGCAGCTGGCTGACAATCCATCAGTCCTTCTCTCTCCACCCTTCCCTTCCCTCTTGAGCATGTGAAAGAAAGATACTTTGGATTGGTGAAGGGAGGGGTTGGAGTGAAGCCTTTCTAAGCACTTTGAGAGAGACTTGAAAGAAACTTTGTTTCTTAAATTAATTTGCTATAGTGTGTTTTTTGCCATCCACTTGGGGGTGGATTCCACCCACACGGAATGGAACCCACAAAAATAATGAGGCTCAACTTGTATGTGAATACTTACTTCTTCCACAACCTCCAATTACTTCTTCGTTGCTTCCTTTGTAACCCCCTGTAAAATTGTATAGAAAGCATTAGGCAGACTTTAACCAAGCACTTTTTGACAATGCAGCTGGAATGGACCATATTTCTATGAGGCAGCTACACTGGAGATCCCTAGATTGACAGGTTAATATGAACCAGAAGTAGATTTGGCTAAAATGAAGCAGAGTACCACACATTATTATAGGTCAAGGAAAATGAAAAAAACTATTCATTTCAAAATAGTTACAAGAGGCAGTTTAAATTTAAAGAACTAAAGAACAAAGTCATTAGCGCATGCACACACAACACCTTCTCTTCAGTCCTTCAAACCACTTCTTTAGACATTTTACAACTACCTACGTAACACTAGAGTGCAAACCAATTGAAAAAGTCTTACCTCTGCCTCCAAATGCTCTTCCTTTATTTTCAAAGTCACCTAAAACACAAGTGCATAGTTTGAAGAGTAATGTGACAAGAGTAAAGCTCAGTGTAAACCAAATTCTACCATTTATTTAGCAGTAGATTTCTCTGTTGCACAAATCTATAATCTTACCTTCTACTAACTGAGCAAAAGGGACACCTTTTAAGATAGCCACTCTTTATCAAGATGAATGCAATAGAGTCTCCTATAGGTCTACAGGAATACCATGCACATTGATCTGGTTAGGTACCAGAGCATGGATGAAAATAAAAAATGGACAAATATCAAAGTATAGCCTTATTTAGTTACACAGTAGTGTAGCTGTGACCTCACAACTTTTTCAAGCAGGTTTATCAGCTGCTGCTGGAGACAGGTTAATGGGTGGAAAGGGTGGGCAAACTGGAGCAAAAGCCTGCAAATGGTTGAAAGAGCAAAGTGAGCAGAGTCGAGAGAACCAAGTCAGAGTATGCCTCTATTTGCTCATGCCCCTTCCTCCCACTCCTGCTGTAGCTTCTTCATGATAGGAAACCATATTTTCATTCCTTTTGCAATATAAACTGCTGTTTAATAAAGTTATCAAAGCAATATATAAATATTTTCAATAAATAATAAATTTTACTTCAGTTCTTACCTGAAGGAATACCAAACCCTCCTCTCCTACAACCAATGAAGCCAGAATTCTGCCTTCCACCTTGCTTTTCATTTTCATCATCTGGTGGAGCTGAAACCAAACAAAATAAAAAGCTCCAGTTTTTGATTTGGAGTTTCTTTTTTAAAGACCGAAAGATGGAATAATCTACAAAACGAATTTACAAAATAGCAGTCCCCCTTATCTACATGAGCTGTCAGTAATAATTATTCAAAAAACAAAGTATAGGCATGCCCCCTTGTTTGTAGGGATTCTGTTCTGGAACACCCTGCGGATATTTGAAACTGCAGAGGGGGCAAATGCCCTGCCCCACAGTCCCAGGGGACCGCTCCCCCTGGAGGGGCCTCTGAGCTCAGCCATCCCTGGCCTCTAAAGAGCTCAGACTGAGCTTAAAGACACACTACTTCCGGTTTCTCAGTGAAACCATCTTTAAAGAAAAGAAGAAAACATGGAATAAAATAAAAAACAACCAACATCCTCAAAAAAATACATTAAAAGTACAGATAAGAAAACCTCTAAAAATGTAGCATGGACAGAGTAGAATATTCTAATTACTTATAGCTCAGAAGTGACGTTTTTAAAGCCTTATGAGGCATTAGAAGGCCCAGGAATCCCTATAGTGGGCGCTCGCAGGCGTGTCTGGACCCAATCCAGAGATAATGAATCTGTGGATAAGGGATCCGCAGATATGGGGGCCCTCCTGTATATGCACAAAACACTTAAGAATAAAGGATACAGTAGATAGAGAGATGCTCTTTACACTCTCACATAACACCAGAACCAGGGAACATCCACTAAAATTGAGTGTTGGGAGAGTTAGGACAGATAAAAGAAAATATTTCTCTACTCAGCGTGTGGTTGGTTGGTCTGTGGAACTCCTTGCCACAGCATGTGGCAACGGCATCTGGCCTAGATACCTTTAAAAGGGGATTGGACAAGTTCCTGGAGGAAAAATTCATTACAGGTTACAAGCCATGATGTGTATGTGCAACCTCCTGAGTTTACAAATGGGTTGTGTCAGATGCAAGGGAGGGAACCAGGATGCAGGTCTCTTGTTGTCTTGTGTGCTCCGTGAGACATTTGGTGGGCCGCTGTGAGATATAGGAAGCTGGACTAGATGGGCCTATGGTCTGATCCAGTGTGGTTGTTCTTATGTTCTTAAGAAGTCAGTGTATTTGTTCAAATTGTCAAAATGCATCTCAAACACAATACTGGACACATGTCCACTGCTAGGTTGTTCAGGTTAGACCTGTCACTTAACAGGACAGTTCAGACAGCACTTTAAAGACCGAACCAGCTCCCTATACTTAGGAATATGCACACCGACACATCCTGGCTCTCTGTCTCTCACATGCAAGCAAATTTGCCTTATCCTGTGTAGAAGTGTTCAAACCACTTCCTACACACCAAAAAAGAAAACCTAGTGAAAGTGGTGGTAGTTACAACCAGGATGTGCAAGTGCACGCTGTTAAATGTTTAAAAGTGGTCTGTACTTGAAAGAGTCATTTGAGTCAAATCCATTTCATTTTACTCCATTACCCATGGAACTAAAAGTTACAAAGAACTTACTTGGAAGCAGCCCATATCCTCCTCTACCACTTCCAGCTGGTCCTCTTCCACCCCCACGAGCACCAGTGCCATTTCTCATCCCTTGGAAACCTGTAATGCAAAACAGTATGTACTAACCATGCTCAAGAGTTACTTAGACACACTGGCTCAATTGAAACATACTCACAAACCATTTTTAATCTTATGTCTAAATTAATAATTGTTCTGGATAAGGTTCTGGCACCATGAAGATGAGTTGACTTATAAAGCCATATGAGGACAGAGAAATGAAAATTTAAAGTAGCTATTTGTATTGGCAACCTTCAGTCTCGAAAGACCATGGTATAGCGCTCTGAAAGGTGGTTCTGGCACAGCGTCTAGTGTGGCTGAAAAGGCCAATCCAGGAGTGACAATCCCTTCCACACCGGGAGCAAGTGCAGTCTGTCCCTGGTCTGTCTCCCTGGCTATGGGCCTTCCTTCTTTGCTTCTTTGCCTCAGACTGTTGGCAAAGTGTCTCTTCAAACTGGGAAAGGCCATGTTGCACAGCCTGCCTCCAAGCAGGCCGCTCAGAGGCCAGGGTTTCCCACTTGTTGAGGTCCATCCCTAAGGCCTTCAGATCCCTCTTGCAGATGTCCTTGTATCGCAGCTGTGGTCTACCTGTAGGGCGCTTTCCTTGCACGAGTTCTCCATAGAGGAGATCCTTTGGGATCCGGCCATCATCCATTCTCACGACATGACCAAGCCAACGCAGGTGTCTCTGTTTCAACAGTGAATACATGCTAGGGATTCCAGCACATTCCAGGACTGTGTTGTTTGGAACTTTGTCCTGCCAGGTGATGCCGAGGATGCGTCGGAGGCAGCGCATGTGGAAAGCGCTCAGTTTCCTCTCCTGTTGTGAGCAAAGAGTCCATGACTCGCTGCAGTACAGAAGTGTACTCAGGACGCAAGCTCTGTAGACCTGGATCTTGGTATATAAAACATGTTATACATCAGCAAGTTCTAATCATCGTGGAACCATTCAGCCCATGGTGAGCCACTATATCCTTTTTTGCACTGGGACCTTCTTTTTAGGTATAACAACCTGTCGGGACCCACGGACATGATGTCATTAAGCAGGAAACAGAAGTGAAGACATTGTGCTGGTAGGGTCAGAAGTGATGAAATTAAGCAGGAAGTGAGGTCATAGTTTTGAATAAATCATCCTTTTTGAATAAACTGCATTTTGTAATGTTTTACTCAAAGTCTCACTTGCAGAAATGGATGGATGGCAGTTGTGTAGCCAGATGGGGTGCAGGGGCAGCAATTGCACCAGGCTGCCAGGGGACAAGTCTGGCCAATTGTCGTCATCCCTGTCCCCCAATGATTGCCGCTTACGCCTTTTGCAAAAAGTACTGGCAAAAATGGCACACTTTGCAAGAGGGACAGCGGGGATCAGTGTCTCTGCTTGCTCCAGAGCGCAATGGGGGACTGCAGCGGAGTAGAAGGAGCGAGCAGCCAGAGACTCCAATTGCTGCTAGCATCTCTGGGGGGGGGGGGGGAGCAGCTGATTTTTTTGTTTTTCAATTTTTTTTTTTAAAAAGTGCTTTTTTAAAAAAAAAAATATTTAAAAGTGTGATGTGCAGGGGCATCATTTTAAACTTTGCCCCAGGATGACTATGCCACCGATGGATGGAAAATGAATGAGTATGCGTGCAAGCCATTGGAGATGACTAATTCTCAGTTATTCAGAGACATAATATAAAGGTGTGCTATGTCTCCATACTCCAGCTGGGAAGTAGAGGTGCAAAGGGAGCAGCTTGCCCAAGGTTGCCTGCAGCAGGGAAGTGGAGGCTCACAACCCCAGCCTGAAACTTCCTCTGACAACCATATCAGCAATCAGTGATAAGCATAACACTCCACTGCATGCACAGATACAATGTCATGCAGAATCCTGTTGTTGGCAACCTTCAGTCTTGAAAGACTATGGTATTGCGCTCTGAATGGTGGTTCTGGAACAGCGTCTAGTGTGGCTGAAAAGGCCGATTCGGGAGTGACAATGCCTGCCACACTGGGAGCAAATGCAGCCTGTCCCTGGTCTGTCTCCCTAGCTATGGGCCTTCCTTCTTTGCCTCAAGTCTGTTGGCCAAGTGTCTCTTCAAACTGGGAAAGGCCATGCTGCACAGCCTGCCTCCAAGCAGGCCGCTCAGAGGCCAGGGTTTCCCACTTGTTGAGGTCTACTCCTAAGGCCTTCAGATCCCTCTTGCAGATGTCCTTGTATCGCAGCTGTGGTCTACCTGTAGGGCGCTTTCCTTGCACGAGTTCTCCATAGAGGAGATCCTTTGGGATCCTGCCATCATCCATTCTCACGACATGACCAAGCCAACGCAGGCGTCTCTGTTTCAGCAGTGCATACATGCTAGGGATTCCAGCAAGTTCCAGGACTGTGTTTGGAACTTTGTCCTGCCAGGTGATGCCGAGGATGTGTCGGAGGCAGCGCATGTGGAAAGCGTTCAATTTCCTCTCCTGTTGTGAGCGAAGAGTCCATGACTCGCTGCGGTACAGAAGTGTACTCAGGACGAAAGCTCTGTAGACCTGGATCTTGGTATGTTCCGTCAGCTTCTTGTTGGACCAGACTCTCTTTGTGAGTCTGGAAAACGTGGTAGCTGCTTTACTGATGCGCTTGTTTAGCTCGGTATCGAGAGAAAGAGTGTCAGAGATTGTTGAGCCAAGGTACACAAAGTCATGGACAACCTCCAGTTCATGCGCAGAGATTGTAATGCAGGGAGGTGAGTCCACATCCTGAACCATGACCTGTGTTTTCTTCAGGCTGATTGTCAGTCCAAAATCTTGGCAGGCCTTGGTAAAACGATCCATGAGCTGCTGGAGATCTTTGGCAGAGTGGGTAGGGACAGCTGCATCATCGGCAAAGAGGAAGTCACGCAGACATTTCAGCTGGACTTTGCTCTCAGTCTGGAGAGGTTGAAGAGCTTTCCGTCTGATCTGGTCCAGAGATAGATGCCTTCTGTTGCAGTTCCAAAGGCCTGCTTCAGCAGGACAGCGAAGAAAATCCCAAACAAGGTTGGTGCAAGAACACAGCCCTGCTTCACTCCGCTTCGGATGTCAAAGGGGTCTGATGTGGAGCCATCGAAGACAACTGTGCCCTTCATGTCCTTGTGGAAAGATCTGATGATGCTGAGGAGCCTGGGTGGACATCCGATCTTGGGGAGAATCTTGAAGAGGCCGTCTCTGCTGACCAGGTCGAAAGCCTTTGTGAGATCTATGAAGGCTATAAAGAGTGGCTGTCGTTGTTCCCTGCATTTCTCCTGCAGTTGTCTAAGGGAGAATACCATATCAGTGGTGGACCTGTTGGCTCGGAATCCACACTGCAATTCTGGATAGACGCTCTCTGCAAGTACCTGGAGCCTCTTTAGTGCAACTTGGGCAAACAGCTTAGACAGATCTCATGATAGAATCTGAGATTCACGATAGAATCTCAGATAGATAGAGATTCATAGATCTCACGAAGGCTTTTGACCTGGTCAGCAGAGACGGCCTCTTCAAGATTCTCCCCAAGATCGGATGTCCAACCAGGCTCCTCAGCATCATCGGATCTTTCCACAAGGACATGAAGGGCACTGTTGTCTTCGATGGCTCCACATCAGACCCCTTTGACATCCAAAGCGGAGTGAAGCAGGGCTGTGTTTTTGCGCCAACCTTGTTTGGGATTTTCTTCGCTGTCCTGCTGAAGCAGGCCTTTGGAACTGCAACAGAAGGCATCTATCTCCGGACCAGATCAGACGGAAAGCTCTTCAACCTCTCCAGACTGAGAGCCAAGTCCAAAGTCCAGCTGAAATGTCTGCATTACTTCCTCTTTGCCGACGATGCAGCTGTCACTACCAACTCTGCCAAAGATCTCCAGCAGCTCATGGATCGTTTTAGCAAGGCCTGCCATGCAGAATCAGGAAGACAGAAAAACAGAGACAAAGATGAGGAGGGATGCAGAGAAAAAGACACTGCAGCAATACACAGCACCAAATTAATTTCAGGATGGGAGCGGAAGGCTGCATGAATGGAATAAAAATTAGATGGATGACTGGAGGGGCACACAGGAAAGAGAAAAGGAATTGGAATGTAGTTCTAGCAGTAGAGCAACCTGCAGCCTGCTCTCCTTGCCCCTGCCGCTCCACCACCATCCTTCAATACAGTTCTTGACTCTCACTCCTTGGCTTTTCCCTATTCTTGCCCCCCCCCAATATTTAAACTTCAAGATCTATGACTGCAAGTAATGCTTATGCTTGCAATCCCTCATCTCTTCCCCACCCCCAAGTTCATGCCCACCTTTCATTCCGAACACATCTTCTCCGTGTGCTGAGACTCATGCAGGCATGCACAGGGAAGGCATGACACTCTGAGATCCAGAAGAGACTTCACCACACACCATGCACATGCGCACAGACCACCCCTCCCCCAAGACAAATCCAAGGCAAAGCTAGTTTCCCCCACAGCCAGAAGCACTGAGGAAATGGCAGTTTAATAGAAAAGCCTCTTACCTAGCCAGAAATTTCCACTGCTCCCAAATGCTAAGTTTTACAAAGCTATTTTGCAAAGGGGCTGCAGCAGGCGCAGGGAGAATTACTATCTTTAATAATATCTTTGTCTTTTAAGATAGTAAAAAAAGCATACTTAACGATCATAAACGATTGCTCCAAGAACTGCTCTCAGACTCTCGTTGTGTTCTTGCCCACCTCATGATCTCACCAACCATGTTCTTAAGCTCTCCCTTTCAGAACTCTGCTGAGCTCTTCGTGACCACCTGAAAAAACCAGCCCATACCCCCCCCTTGTGGGTCCCAACCCCCAGGCTGGGAACCAATGCACTATATTCTACAATGGAAGAGCACTGGGCTAAAAACCCCACGTTCAAAGTTCCGTTATGCTTACTGGATTGCACTGAGAAAGTAACTTCTCTCTTGCCCTCATTTCCATCACAGTAATGTTACAAGACTAATACACTGCTTTGAGCTCCTTCGAGGGAGGGAGAGGTAATAGAATACCAATACAAACCTGATTTTTAAAAAACAAACTGCAATTTCAATTTACTAATGTTTGGATTCAGATATAGCAAGTTCTAGTGGAACTGCTCCAAACAACCAAAACATATTTTACACTACTTTTGATAATGACTACAATCCTAATGACTTACACACATGCAACACAAATCACTGTAGATACTCGCCTATAAGGCAAGGGCAGATTTTCAGTTAAAAATCATGGAATGTTCCAAGATCCTCAGATAAGTCAGGGTAAAGGTGTTTATGAGGAAGAGCTGCAGCTTGCCCTGGAACCAGACTGCCCTGTATCCTGACTGAAAGCAGAGGGTGGGGGGAGAATCTGAGCTGCACCGCTGTTTTTGAAAATATTAACAAGGTGCTTATGCAGTACTATGTACCATCCCCCCCCCCCCGGTAATGGAATAGCCAGGAGGGAGGGGAGAAGAGAGGTAGCGAGGGACATTTTTTCCCCCCATCTACAGTTGTACTGAGGCTTTAAGACCCAGCAGCAGCCAGGCATCCAGACTGCCTGCCGAGTCATGTACTGGTTAGTTGCAACTGGAGAGGTTAAGCATGGCCAGCAGGAACAACACTGCGCACAACACTCCTGCCTGCTGCTCCTCTGGATTTTCCTGGCTGCTGCAACACTCCTGAACTGCCCTGACCCCCTGGGTGACCCACAAATAAGACAAGGAGATGGTCTATTTTTTGGTAAAAATTTCTCACCTTAAAGGCAAGTATCTATGGTACTTGTCTCACTGTTAATGCAAGTTTCAACCAAGAAACAGTTTCCTACACAGGCATACTCAAACATTTTATCTTGAAATAATCTAAATCACAAAGTGAGAGAGAAAAATAGCAAACAAAAGTTCTAACTTTTACACTTACCTCCTCTCCTTGAAAACCCTCTGTTTGCCTGGTTGTCTTCATTATCAGCAACTTCTTTTATTACAAAGGCATTAAAATGGAAATATGTGATTAACATTTACATGCCTGTACAGACCATTGTTTTAAGAATTCTGAATCTCAATTTAAAAAGCTTAAGCTGATCTTTTGATTCATTAACACCTTTTTAAAAGCTTGACAATGTAGTGAAGTTTGAAATTTCTCACCTTTGAACAATAAAGGAGAATAAATATGGAGCTGAATAACCATGTTTAATATCCAAGCTGACAAAGGGTAAAAGAACTGTCACAATGTTTTTTTACAAATGAATTTCTCTATGGCTTTAAACAAGTCACATTTATCACCATCCAACTAAAAGAGAAACTTGAGGGCCTTTAAGATACGTACTTGCAGATAAAACCAGAAGCCTGGGAACAGGCTTTATTCTGCTTTCTCCATTTTCCAGAAACAAAAAAAATGAAAGCCTCATCATAAAAAGAACTTTCTGTGACAAGGCAATGGATCTTAGTTCTAAGCAAACAAACATAAAACTATAAGTGCCATTTGACAGATTATGCTGTTTACAATTCCATCTCATCTACACACTAATGGCTTGCCTTGCTGAAATTTCTTAAAAGTAGCCACAACCTTTTATTGGTGAGTTCTGTGTCCAAGAAGTTTGTTTTATTGGGGGAGAAGGAGAGTTTCTACCTTTTCAGTAATTTATCCCCACTAACCAGGCAAAATGAACCATACCTAGCAATTCTCTTATTACAGTAACCCAGAAGTACAGTAACCCAGCTCTCCAGTAGCTGTATGCTACCACCCCCTTGTGACTCTTCTTAAAGACTACAATCCCCTTTATGGGATATTTTCTAATTTTTGTTTTGTTTTGCTATGAGAAGATTGCTGAAAAGTGGCATTACATCCTTAACACCATCACTGATTTTTCATCTTTGCTCAAAACTCACTAAAATTGTGCCTCAATAGTTCTCCACAGCAGATGAGACATGGTCAAGCTCAGACCAAACATGTTTTCACAAGTGAGGAAATCAAGTGGTTATTCCTTTGAAAATGCTGCTTGGATACAGGAACTACATGAAGTGCCCTAAGGTAAACCTGAGTTTCCTTAGCTGTGAGTTGTCATCCCCACCCTCTGAATAAGCCAAACACCCTTTACACAGCTTTCTGTATCTCAGTGGCCCACCAAATTCTTAGGGAACATACAAGGCAACAAGATACTTGTATCCAGTTGCCACTCCCTTGCATCAGGCATGGGACAGCCTACTCCTAAAACCAGGAGGCTGTATATACACCATCATGGCTTGTAACCTGTGATGGACTTTTCTCATAAATCTGCCCAATCCCCTTTGAAAGACATCTAGGCCAATCCCCTTTGAACGGCATCTAGGCCAGATGCCATCAACCATATCCTGTGGCAAGGAGTTCCACAGATTACACGCTGGGCAAAGAAATATTTCTGTCTGTTCTAACTCTCCCAACACTCAATTTTAGTGGATGCTCCCTAGTACTGGTGTTGCGTGAGAGGGAAAAGAACATACTCTACCCATCCCATGCATAATTTTATACATCTCAATCATGCCTCTTTCATGCCTCCCTCAGATGCCTCTTTCTAGACCAGGGGTGCCCAAACCCTGGCCCTGGGGCCACTTGCGGCCCTTGAAACTTCTCAGTGCTGCCCTCAGGGAACCCCCAGTCTCCAATGAGCCTCTGGCCCTCCGGAGATTTGTTGGAGCCCGCACTGGCATAATGCAACTGCTCTCAGTGTGAGGGCGACTGTTTGACCTCTTGCTGAGCTGTCGGATGAGGGCTCCCTCCACGGCTTGCTGTTTCACGTCTGTGATGCAGTAGCAGCAGCAAAGGAAAGGCCAGCCTTGCTTTGTGCAAGGCCTTTTATAGGCCTTGAGCTATTGCAAGACCTTCATTCATTCATGTAAGTTCATCTTTAATATATTCATTTATGTAAATTTATTCAAATTTTAAATGTAAATTTTTTTTTTTCCGGCCCCCGAAACAGTGTCAGAGAGATGATGTGGCCCTCCTGCCAAAAACTTTGGACACCTCTGTTCTAGACTGAAAATCCTTGACCAGGATGTCCAGTTCCTTTGCACTAACAATGGGGTGGGTGCATGCCACATGAGTGGCTCAGAGGTGGTAAAGCAGGAGGTGCGCTGCAATGATTACGGGCATGGGGAAAGCAGAAAAGAATTGGTCTTACTCCCCACAGTCAGGCTTTCTGCATCAGACATCCCAAGCTGTGAGTGAAGTAGACAACCTACTTTAACAGACATCTTGCACATAACAGATGTCTTTAAAACCAAGAATTTCTTCCATCCAATGCCTTATAGAGAAACACTTGGAAATGATGCAGGAGGTGGTTAGTTACCAGAAGATGGGGATGCAAATGTCTTTCCCACCTTCAGCACTGATTGCAGTAAGGATAAGACACGTATTGTACTATTTAAAGCTGAGTTCTCCTTTACAGAAATTGAACAATGGAGACCTCAGATGAACAGGGTGGAGAGAATGTGGGATCTGAGAAACAAGCAGAAGCAGCAGCACCTCAAGTTCTCCAAGGAGCTGTTACAGGCGAACTGATAATAAGTTAAAAGCTTACAGAGACACCCAACCCTTCCTACACAAACAGTCACAGCAAAGAAAACATGCTTTGAGCGTGAAGGGCACCAACAAGTAAGCCTTAGACTACTATCAGCTTCAAGACCTCGGCAGAACAGAAGTTGAAGACATTAGGAGGCTGTTTGGGGCTGTTGAAGACAGTCAGTGCATGATAGGTTGCTTCATGGAGACTTAGCTGTCCAAGCGTCACCTACCACAAACAGGGGAAAGCACTAGGATGTTCCATCATTGAGACATGAACCCTATTTTTGCACCTTGTCAATCTGCTACCATTTGTTTTGCGTGCATCTGGTTGTTACACTGGAGTGCTGTATTAATCCCATTAAAGATTTCAGAATGTTTGACAGGTTATGTGGCAGCAAACCATTTTAAAAACAAATGCTTGTTTGTTTAAAAAAACCTTATCTGAACCAGTAATCTCTCAGTGCCACTACCCTGTCAGGACCCTTGAAGAGCGCTGCCTTCAAAAGCAATACAGAGAAGAGACCAGCGCATTTTCTTATGGTGCATAAACTCCTGGATTGGAGTGAATGTGTGGTTGCAAATGCCATGAGGGTGGAAAACTCAGATGTAATTTTCCATGAAATAACTACATCTAGTGCAGGCTTCTGACTGGCTTCTTCCCTGCAAATAATCAGTAACCTTACCTTTTTTAAAACCTGAACATTTTCTTTCTTCAAACCTATTTCCCAATGCAGCTGTAGAAAAAGTACATTAAAAGTATTTTACAATTCTGTTCATTCAGTTTTATCCAAGATATTGCATCTTTCACCCTACCTCAGACAATGACCTGTCAAATCTCACAATCGGCTTCTCATTTAAAATTAAGCTTCCATTATTTTTACAACTGACTACACAAGCAGTAGCTGTTATTCCCACAAAAGAGTACTTCAAGGTAATCTTTCTTGTGTAAAGAAAAAGTTCAGGCAATAGTCCCCAATGTTAGAATGTTCTTCTGTAAGTCAGCAAATCCTGAAAGATTAGTATAGGGGTGTCAAATCCATTTGATACAGTGGGCCAAATAACATTCATGGTGCCAGCTGAGGACCAGATGCAATGTCATTAAGCAGGAAGTGATGTCATCAAGCAGCTAATGAACAAAAATAAGCATTTTTTCTCATCTAGAAACTCATTAGCTGCAAATGAGAGAAAGAAAATTCTCAAACCTTAACTATTTCAAGATATGGGAGAGCCCAATGATCATGTGGGCCACCCTTCCAGCAATGCCACTTCTGCCAAGGTTATCACTCTGCAATTCAGTAGCCAAGGGGTACTCTGCAAAAGCAGCACTGCTGAAAAGGGGGGCCTGTGGGTAACTGAGCTCTCCCAGCACCTCGGCTGTACTGTTCCTTGCTTTCTGAGGCCTTCAGTCTCTCCCTCCTATTACCTCAGAAGAAGTAGTGCTGCTAAAAGGACAGTGCTGAGGGAGCCCAAGTATGACAGGAATTAGATAAAGAACTTCCACAAGCCATATCCAGCCTGCAAGCCTTATTTGTGATACTCTTGGACTAGTATAGCATTTCCCAAATTGTGGGCTGGGACCAGATTTTTTGGTGTGTCACAAAACATTGAGCAAAAGCTTGTAAAATGTAAACCATGTAACTGAATGTAAAAAATAGGTGATGGCAAGATCAGATAACCAATTGCCTCAAGCCCGGGTGCTATTCAAAAATTAGACAGCTCCTAATTACACCCTGCAAACAGCTCAGCTCCTGGAGTTTGCAAGATAGCTGCTAATTGCCCTGCCAAAGAGCTCAGCAGCTATTATGCAAAACTATAGGAGCCAAGGCCTTTGCAAGGCAATTAGCAGCTAACTTGCAAACTCCAGGAGTTAATTGTCCTACAAAGAGCTGAACTCATGCAGTTCACAAGCACATGTAAATACAGAGAGATCAGTGTGTAAATACAGAGATAAGTTCTTCTTAGCTGATGCTCCCTAACAAAGCATTAAAAGAAATAGAAGATTTAAGGTATTTTAAATTCTGGGGGAGAAAAAGGAAAGTACTGGGGAGAATCAGGAAAGAAAGTATTTGTTCAAGTTCATTAGGGCTTGGATCAAATTTTTATGAATAAAAATACTAGTGATTACTTCCTTCTAGATCTTTTTTTAAACTCTTGTAAACCAAGGTGGGTCTCAATAGTAGTTTTAAAAAGTGAGTCCTGGGGCTAAAATGTTTGGGAACCACTGGACTACTGCATTGGCATGTGCGCACGTACACACATGGAAGAGATTCAAATGTCAAAAATACCATTAACCGTGGATCAAACATATTCTCTCCATTCAACTGCCATCCAGCAATGAAAGCTTGAGAAGAATCAACCATATGGGTGGGGATGAGGAGCCGAAGATTTTCTCTCATCTGTAAATGGTCTCATCATAGGAAAAGGTACCACAGAACTAAAAAGCGTGTTGAGTCATGCTTCAGGTTTCATGGACCAGAGTCTACTTTCTTAGATCCATGGTCTCCAAGGTAAAAGTACAGAGTTTGCTCTTTGCCTCATATAATATTTTATATTGCACTATTTTATACTGTGAACAATAAACAATAAAGATTCTGAATGGGTATGACTCATTTTCAAGTCAAAGACATCGACTAATCAACTCAACTAGTCAACAAGAGGGGAAAAAATCCATTCACATATTAGGTCCAAGTTTACTGAGTAGTCAGCTGAGAAGAAATTACAAAATATACTTCAGTGTTTCAAGTATCCCAAGAAGAATTAACATTTCCCCAAGTTTCTACTCTTGTTGTGACTTGCAGTACAGTCATGCATGTCTACTCAGAAGTAAGCCCCACTAGTTTCAGCAGAATTCACTCCCAGGTAAGCATTTACAGAATTGCAGTCTTAAGTGTTCTTGCACCTCAAATTCTACAAGTCACAACACCAAGATGAAAAGAAAAGCAGGCCAATGTTAGATTAGCACACACTTTCTCTGTTAACAGGTATCTGACAACTATTTCCCTTTTATGAACCACCCCCCCCCCAATCTGAAATACAGGTCCAGCCTTGTTATACACTGATTTGACTCAACAAGAATGGCCCCTGCAAATGAGAAGGAATGTGCTGATCCCTGGAGAAGGGGGAAAATGCAACACTTTAAAATCACAGTTTAAAAAACTGCTTTATTCTGTTGCAAAGGGACAAACATACAAATGATTACAGGTATAACCTAATTATCCACAGATTTTTCTATCTCAAAGCTGATGAAAAAGGCCCCTTAAATTAAAGGAAAATAGTCTAATAATGCCAGAGAGGGCAGTCTCTGACAATCCTTTAATCATTCTCTCTGCAGGTTTCACTCCTCCCTCCCCCCCCAGCACATGAAAGAAGGCTAAATGGCAGCAATTATCACCACCTCCATTCTTTTCACCTTGCTGGGGCTCCTGGTGAAGGGAGGGATTGCTGCCTCCTAGTGAAGCCTAAGCTCCTGGAGAGAGACTGATTGTCTCTGTGTGCATTACAAAGGTCAGCTGGCCTGTTTTTAAATCACTGGAGCAAAGGGCCTTTGTTTTTTAAATTGATTTGCTATAGGGCAGTTTTTGCCATCCACATGAGTTCTTAGAATGGAACCCTCACAAATAATGAGACTCAACCTATATAAAATAAGCTGTGTAGACAGGTGTTTCAGATGGACCAGAATGAACACTTAATGTCTTCTTACATCCCATTTTCCATATTATGCCAACTACAATAATCAAGATTCACACTTGGACATTCTTTGCAGTATTCATCAACACTCTAAAATAGACCACAGTTGCCAATAAATTCTCAAACTTGGTTAATTGATTTGCTCTCAGAAACCAACTTAATCTCTACTAAATATTCCATTTTACTAAAATGATTTCAAAACTAACAAGGATTTATTGTTGGCTGTGCAGTTTAAATACAGTTTAAACTATTCAGATATTTATTGATGTTACTTGGACACCAAGTGAAGAGTGAATAAAAATACCTATATATATTTGTTCCAACATAAAAAAAAACCATTATGTACATTAAGGTCAGATTTCAGGGGCCAGAAATGATCAAAACAAGACTGCGACCAAAAATGAACTGAAGGGCCCAATCCTATGCTTCCCTAGTGTCTAGGGTTACAGAGGCATTAAAATGGCTACCGCTGTATCTATGGGGCCAGGGAAACAGCTGAATGCCTCCTCAGCATATGAGAACAAACATTTTCTTACCGTGTGTCAACCTATAGCAGCCCCAATAGGTCTGCTCAGATCTGCACCTGCCTTTGAGTGACCCAGAACCAAGGAGACCTTTGTTGGGTTTCCCAGCTTGGGAGGGAACACTGAATTCAGCAGCACTGGAGTCTGCTGCCGTCTCCACCCCACCCCAGGTCTGTCCCACCCCCTCCCCCCATCCCATCCCAAATAAGTTTACTGCTATCAGTGGTGCAGCAGCACTGCCTGGGTATCTTCATGGAGCCAAGACCCAGCACTGACTGGCACTGGCCTCAGCACCAGTCCTGTACTTTCATCGCCAGAGTGCCTTATGGCACTCTTTGCAATACCTGGAGCTGGCAGCGAGTAGAGAACACGCAGAGGTAGGTCTGTTAAAAAGAACTCTCAAGAAGCCTACCTCTATTTCCAAAAGTCCTTTCACTTCCAAATCCACCTGCCATTTTGCTTTCCTCATTTGGTTTTCCACGAACACCTGAAAAATTTAAAGAGATCTAATTAACCAAAACTTACCTCCCATCAGTTTACCACAAGTAATGTAAACTATCTGGACTAAAAAGTTTACAAGAACTTTAAAATATTAGTTTTTGTGTCATCATATACAAGTCAACCGATTATCTTGATTAGTCATCAGTGTATTTATAGCAGCACCACAGAATACCCAACCCCCTCCACCAGGCCTTGATCTGCCTTCCTGGGTCCACTAGGACTTGCATCAGCAAAATCACCAGCTCAAGATTCCAGTAGACTGATTTCGACCCTGAAGGAATACCTCCAGGGAAGGGGGCAAATGTTCCCTCATTCAGAGGAAACCTCCGAGACACCCTCCCACAGGATGCACTCTGGCAGTGCTGCTGCATTGGTGGGGAGGGAAAGAATAGGGCTTGGACTTTAATATACTTAAAGTACAAAGGCTATAGCACAAATTATTAAAAATATTTAAATCATGATACTCCAAATACAAGAGAAATATACTGAAAGCTTCCGTTTTTGATTAAAGCACAGTTTCTCATTATATCAAATTATAGTTAGATAAAATAAAGCAGGATCCAACTGTATGTTTCCCATTCCTATTTTGCACAAGGCCAATACTTGTTACAGCCGATTTCACAACATAATGCCAGTGGATCAATGCACACATGGCACTAAACCAGGGGTCTCCAAACCCCAGCCTGGAGGCCAGATGCAGCCCGTGACAAGCCTCTATCCAGCCCATGGCATACCTCTATCCAGCCTGTGACAAGCCTCTGGACCCCTGAAAGCCCCTGGACCACTCATACCCCCATAGTTGTGCACCAGTTGCATCTGGAAGGTGTTCTGAGGGCCAGTGAGATCATGCGTCTCCAATTAAAATGCCTTTTAAAGGCCTAAAAATATCACTTCTCGTTTTCCTGCAAAACCAGAAGTGACATTTTTGGGCCGTCTGAAGGCCTTAGGCTTTCTAATGTATTTATTTAAATTTTATATTTAAGAACATAAGAACAGCCCCACTGGATCAGGCCATAGGCCCATCCAGTCCAGCTTCCTGTATCTCACAGCTACCCCACCAAATGCCCCAGGGAGCACACCAGATAACAAGAGACCTCATCCTTGTGCCCTCCCTTGCATCTGACATCGCCCATTTCAAAAATCAGAAGGTTACACATACACATCATGGCTTGTAACCCGTAATGGATTTTTCCTCCAGTAACTTGTCCAATCCCGTTAAAGGCATCCAGGCCAGATGCCGTCACCACATCCTGTGGCAAGGAGTTCCACAGACCGACCGCACGCTGAATAAAGAAATATTTTCTTTTGTCTGTCCTAACTCTCCCAACACTCAATTTTAGTGGATGTCCCCTGGATCTGGTGTTATTTGAGAGTGTAAAGAGCATCTCCCTATCCACTTTATCCTTCCCATGCGTAATTTTATATGTCTCAATCATTTCCCCCCTCAGGCGTCTCTTTTCTAGGCTGAAGAGGCCCAAACGTTGTAGCCTTTCCTCTTAAGGAAGGTGCCCCAGCCCAGGAATCATCTTAGTTGCCCTCTTTTGTACCTTTTCCATTTCCACTATATCCTTTTTGAGATGCGGCGACCAGAACTGGACACAGTACTCCAGGTGTGGCCTTACCACTGATTTGCACAATGGCATTATAATATTAGCCGTTTTGTTCTCAATACCTTTTCTAATGATCCCAAGCATAGAATTGGCCTTCTTCACTGCCGCCGCACATTGGATCGACACTTTCATCGACTTGTCCACCACCACCCCAAAATCTCTCTCCTGATCTGTCACAGTCAGCTCAGAACCTATTAGCCTATACGTGAAGTGTCAGGTCAGCAGGGGAGGATAGCCCTTGCTTTCCCCGATAGCAGAATGGCTCTGGAGCTTAGGGAGATAGCAAAAGAAGCAGGCAATCCCAAACAGAGCCAAAGAAGCAGACACAGGCTTGTTTGTTGCAGAAGCAAGTACTGGTAAAAGGAGCAGGCAGAAGAGTAGTCAGTCAAACGGTCCAGAAGTCAGGGATACAGCAGGTCACAGTCACGAGAAGGCAGTCCAAAATCAGTACACAAACCAGCAGCACGGCACGCAGAAACTCCACCACAACAACCCACACCTTTGTGTCTGTGCTTGCCCCATATATACTGGGGCCAGCCAATCAGAGTAAAGCAACCTCATAGTCACAAGACAGTCTTGTGACCTACTCTGATTGGCTGTCCAGTGGTGCACTGCACCACTCCACCACAGCCTACGTGACTCTGCGCACATCTTCCCAGAGTCACGTGACTCCATCTGCAACAGGTGCAGCTGATTGCATCAGCACTTCTACCTTGCTGATTGCTTCACACCAGGCCTAGATATCAGGACCTCCTGCCACATCCTGGCTAATAACCATCTCAAGCCAGGGATGCCAAAAACCTGATATGAAGTTTTGATTTTTTGCCCCAATGTGCATGACTTTACACTTACTTGCATTGAAACACATCTGCCATTTTGCTGCCCAGTCTGGAGAGATCCTCCTGGTGCTCCTCACAATCACTTCTGGTCTTCATCACTTGGAAAAGTTTGGTGTCGTCTGCAAACTTAGCCACCTCACTGCTCAACCCTGTCTTCAGGTCATTTATGAAGAGATTGAAGAGCACCAGTCCCAGGACAGATCCTTGGGGCACACCGCTTCTCACCTCTCTCCACTGTGAAAATTGCCCATTGACACCCACTCTCTGTTTCCTGGTCTTCAACCAGGTCTCAATCCAGGAGAGGACCTGCCCTCTAATTCCCTGACTGTGGAGTTTTTTCAGTAGCCTTTGGTGAGGGACCGTGTCAAACGCCTTCTGAAAGTCCAGATATATAATGTCTATGGGTTCTCCCGCATCCACATGCCTGTTGACCTTTTCAAAGAATTCTATAAGGTTTGTGAGGCAAGACTTACCCTTACAGAAGCCATGCCGATTCTTCCTCAGCAAGGCCTGTTCATCTATGTGTTTTGAGATTCTATCTTTGATGAGGCATTCCACCATCTTACCCGGTATAGATGTTAGGCTGACCGGCCTATAGTTTCCCGGGTCCCCCCTCTTTCCCTTTTTAAAAATAGGCGTGACATTTGCTATCCTCCAATCTTCTGGCACCGTGGCCGTTTTGAGGGACAAGTTGCATACCTTAGTCAAGAGATCTGCAACTTCATTCTTCAATTCCTTAATAACCCTTGGGTGGATGCCATCAGGGCCCGGTGACTTATTGATCTTTAATTTATCAATGAGGTCTGAAACATCTTCTCTTTTAACCTCTATCTGACTTAACTCCTCGGTTAGGAAGGGCCGTTCGGGCAGCGGTATCTGCCTGAGGTCTTCTGCCGTGAAGACAGATGCAAAGAACTCATTCAATTTCTCTGCCATCTCTAAGTCTCCTTTTATTTCCCCTTTCCCTCCCTCACCATCCAGAGGGCCAACTGCTTCTCTGGCGGGTTTCCTACTTCTAATGTATTTAAAGAAGCTTTTATTATTCCCCTTAATGCTGCTGGCCATGTGTTCCTCATAGTCTCTCTTGGCTTCCCATACCACCTTCTTACATTTCTTTTAATAATAATAATAAATAATAAACTTTATTTTTATCCCGCCCTTCTCCCCAAAGGGACCCAGGGCGGCTTACAACACATTAGAAACAAAAACAGATTAAAACATAATTTAACCGATAAAAACATATTAAAAACACATTAAGAGAAACCATAAAAACAGTAATCAGATAAAAGTCAGAATAAAAAGAGCATAAAACAGCAGTTCAAGGAGGAATTACAAACTAAAAAACTAAACTGTAAAAAACTGTAAAAAACTAAAAGATGTATAAAAGATGTTAAAAAGGCCATAGAGTCAGAAGGCTTGTGTAAACAACAAGGTCTTCAGGCCTCGCCGAAAGGTCTCGAGGGAGGGAGCCATTCTCAAGTCAAGGGGAAGGGAGTTCCATAACATTGGTGCCACTACTGAGAAGGCCCTATTTCTTGCCGCCGCCCCACGTGCCTCTTTAGGCGGCGGCACATGTAAAAAGGCCTTCTCTGATGACCTGAGAGGACGAGCCGGATTGTACGGGAGTAGGCGATCTCTAAGATAGCCTGGCCCAGAGCAGTTCTTTTGCCACAGTTTATGTTCCTTTTTATTCTCCTTATTAGGGCAAGACTTCCATTTACGGAAGGAAGCTTCCTTGCCCTTTACGGCCTCTCTAACTTGGCTGATTAGCCATGCGGGCACCCTCCTGGACTTAGTCGAGCCCTTCTTTCTTTGCGGTATACACTTGATTTGAGCAACCTCCATGCTCTCTATAGAGACTGGACTCTTTATATCTTCCCTTTCAACCTCCTTCTAACCAGACACCTCATTTGAGGGAAGTCCGCTCGTCAGAAGTCAAGGGTTTCTGTGAGAGATTTGCCCGGTCTTTTTCCCCCAACGTGCATGTCGAAACGGATCACAGCATGATCACTGTTCCCCAATGGCTCAGTAACACTGACATCTCTAACCAGGTCCTGAGTACCGCACAATATTAAATCCAGCGTCACCTGTCCTCTGGTGGGCTCCATGACTAGCTGCTCTAAGGCACAGTCATTTAGCACGTCAAGGAATCTAGTCTCCTTTTCGTGACCAGAACACAAATTGACCCAGTCAATATGAGGATAATTGAAGTCCCCCATGATTACAACCCTGTCCCTCCTTGTCACCTCCCTGATCTGTTTTCTCATTTCAAGGTCCCCTTCTGGTTTCCGGTCTGGAGGACGATAGTACGCCCCCAATATTACATCACTCCTCAGGCCTGGTAATTTAACCCATAGAGATTCTATGGAGTCTTCAATCTCTACTTTGCTGTATTCTATCCCTTCCTTAACACAAGTGGCCACCTCACCTCCAACACGCCCCTCCCTGTCCCTTCTGTAGAGTTTATAGCCCAGGATTGCGGTATCCCACTGATTCCCCGCATTCCACCAGGTTTCCGTTATGCCCACTACGTCAATGTTTTCCCTTGTCACCAGACATTCTAGTTCTTCCATCTTTGCTTGGAGACTTCGAGCATTTGCATAAAAGCATTTGTACATGGAATGCCCCTGGATGGGCTGCTTATTAGCTCCTTTACCCCTGAATCCTCTCATTGTGCCAAACCGTCTATCCCATCCCATCACACTACCATTCCCAATTTCTTCTCCTACTCTGCCTTTACCTTGTTGTTCTCTAACCTCCCCATCCTAGTCCCATAGGGATGAATTTAAAATTTATTTTTCCAGCTCTCAATACCATGCCAGGTATTTGATGTGGCCCTCTGGCCTAAAAGTTTCGAGACCCCTAAACTACACTAAGGTTTAGCATAATGCCCAAAATGGCGCACCAGAATCAGAAACTGTGGTATGCAAACATGGTTTACCTGGCCTGATTTGATAGATCACAGTTAAATCAATCTACCTTCAAAAAACTGCATCATGAACAAGAATGATTTTATGAAGCCAACCACAGAGACAAAATAAAAGCAACTCACAATAATTTGGCATGATGCCTGAACAAAGACTACAAAAGAGAACTACAAGTGTTCTTGTAGTGATGGCCAAAATGGCTGTTCTGCCATTTTCAACCACTGTGCCGTGGCACACTGGTGTACCACGAATGGTCCACAGGTGTGACACAGGAATTTGGGGGGAGGTCATTTATTAGTAGTGCCAATGGGGGATGTGAGCCCCCCACTGGCAGCATGGTGTGCCTTGTCCATTGTCAAAAACCTGATGGTGTGCCTTGACAATTTTAGTGCCTTGTCAGTGTACTGTGAGATGAAAAAGGTTGAAAATTGCTGTAGTAGAACTTTCAACATATGTTTTAAAGCAAATCTTATCTAAAGACTAGAATATAAAGTTTGCACACTAGCCACATCCAATGACTTTTAACCCAGAACCATGGCTTGTTTGATCATTCAAATTTGGACCATCAACAACCACAGTTTGATTCAGATAAAGCAGGGGTGCCCAAAACCCAGCCCTGGGGCCACTTGCGGCCCTCAAGGCTTCTCAATGCGGCCCTCAGGGAGCCCCCAGTCTCCAGTGAGCCTCTGGCCCACTGGAGATTTGTTGGGAGTCTGCACTAGCCTGACGCAACTGCTCTCAGCGTGAGGGCGACTGTTTGACCTCTCGCATGAGCTGTGAACATAAGAACATAAGAACATAAGAACAGCCCCACTGGATCAGGCCATAGGCCCATCTAGTCCAGCTTCCTGTATCTCACAGCGGCCCACCAAATGCCCCAGGGAGCACACCAGATAACAAGAGACCTCATCCTGGTGCTCTCCCCTACATCTGGCATTCTGACTTAACCCATTCCTAAAATCAGGAGGTTGCGCATACACATCATGGCTTGTACCCCATAATGGATTTTTCCTCCAGAAACTCATCCAATCCACTTTTAAAGGCGTCTAGGCTAGACGCCAGCACCACATCCTGTGGCAAGGAGTTCCACAGACTGACCACGCGCTGAGTAAAGAAATATTTTCTTTTGTCTGTCCTAACCCGCCCAACACTCAATTTTAGTGGATGTCCCCTGGTTCTGGTATTATGTGAGAGTGTAAAGAGCATCTCCCTATCCACTCTGTCCATCCCCTGCATAATTTTGTATGTCTCAATCATGTCCCCCCTCAAGCGTCTCTTTTCTAGGCTGAAGAGGCCCAAACGCCGTAGCCTTTCCTCATAAGGAAGGTGCCCCAGCCCCGTAATCAGCTTAGTCGCTCTCTTTTGCACCTTCTCCATTTCCACTATGTCTTTTTTGAGATGCGGCGACCAGAACTGGACACAATACTCCAGGTGTGGCCTTACCATCGATTTGTACAACGGCATTATAATATTAGCCGTTTTGTTCTCAATACCCTTCCTAATGATCCCAAGCATAGAATTGGCCTTCTTCACTGCCGCCGCACATTGGGTCGACACTTTCATCGACCTGTCCACCACCACCCCAAGATCTCTCTCCTGATCTGTCACAGACAGCTCAGAACCCATCAGCCTATATCTAAAGTTTTGATTTTTTGCCCCAATGTGCATGACTTTACACTTACTGACATTGAAGCGCATCTGCCATTTTGCTGCCCATTCTGCCAGTCTGGAGAGATCCTTCTGGAGCTCCTCACAATCTCCTCACAATCTGGTCTTTACCACTCGGAAAAGTTTGGTGTCGTCTGCAAACTTAGCCACTTCACTGCTCAACCCTGTCTCCAGGTCATTTATGAAGAGGTTGAAAAGCACTGGTCCCAGGACAGATCCTTGGGGCACACCGCTTTTCACCTCTCTCCATTGTGAAAATTGCCCATTGACACCCACTCTCTGCTTCCTGGCCTCCAACCAGTTCTCAATCCACGAGAGGACCTGTCCTCTAATTCCCTGACTGTGGAGTTTTTTCAGTAGCCTTTGGTGAGGGACCGTGT
Source organism: Tiliqua scincoides (assembly GCF_035046505.1). Taxonomy (NCBI): domain Eukaryota; kingdom Metazoa; phylum Chordata; class Lepidosauria; order Squamata; family Scincidae; genus Tiliqua; species Tiliqua scincoides. The sequence goes on along the minus strand of NC_089822.1, from coordinate 22,749,423 downwards.
CAAACGCCTTCTGAAAGTCCAGATATATAATGTCCACGGGTTCTCCCGCATCCACATGCCTGTTGACCTTTTCAAAGGATGAGGGCTCCCTCCACGGCTTGCTGTTTCATGTCTGTGATGCAGCAGAGGCAGCAAAGGAAAGGCCAGCCTTGCTTTGTGCAAGGCCTTTTATAGGCCTTGAGCTATTGCAAGACCTTCATTCATTCATATAAGTTCATCTTTAATATATTCATTTATGTAAACTTATGCGAATTTATTCGAATTTTAAATGTAAATTAATTCTTTTTTCCCCAAGCCCCCAACACAGTGTCAGAGAGATGATGTGGCCCTCCAGCCAAAAACTTTGGACACCCCTCAGATAAAGAAACCAGGAGCTAAAAACATGGATATCAGTGTTTGCGTTAGCTGCGGATTTCACATTACATCAGAACCAAGAATCCTGTCTTAACTGTACCTTCAGTGGCTCTGCCATCACAGAGCTGGAAACCAAGATGCCAGAGCCTATCAGCAGAGAGAGATATGCTCTCAAAAAACACTGTCCCACTTTGCCCATTTGGCAACAGCTTTGCTCACATGCAGTACGGAAATACAGTAGCAGATAGTTTTGGGCTCCACCACAATCATCAGTAAAATATAAATGTAAAGCAATCAAAAGCACCACAACCTAATTCTCTGAGACACAAAAAACTCAAGATTGTATAACAGGTACAATTTGTAAACAAATTGCTTAAACACTAAGGAAAACTAAGGCAGCCAATCCAGAGACACATGGCCCTCCCCTCACCACCCTCCCCCCACAACCAGGACCAGAGAGCAAAACAAACCAGACAAAAACAAACACAGCAGGGAATCCAGAAGTATGAAAATGAGCACAACACTACAATTTTGCCAATTATACAAAAAGCAAATTATATTGACAAAACACAAGCATTCCCTTACAACTTCAAAAAAAATCCTAAAGCAAAAGTACTTACAAAAAATGGGTCCAATATATTTCTTCACTTAAACATATAGGTTTAGCAATAAAAAAGGTTGAATTAGTCACAAAATATTTCTGATCACTTTTATCTGGGTATCATTTAAAACATTTATTTTACTTAACCAACATCTCCTCCACAGCACCACACTATTCAGTTTCACACAGAATATTCATTCATATTCATACAAACAGAAGGTTAACCAACTGCTACCCACACTGCTTAGGCCAAGGTTGTGGCTGTGGCTGTATACTCTCCTACAATTACACCACTTCCCTTCACCAATGATTATTCAGGGAAGAAGCGAGATGGAGACCAAGCGAACACCCCATCTGTGTCCCTTGCATACTCCCAACTTGTAAGCATCTTAGTATCATATTATTCAAAGACTGGATACAAGACTACATTTTAGAACGGATAAAAACTAATACAACAGGAAAACTCTGAGAATTTAATATGGACCATAACATGACTGAAGTTTTCATGATGACCCAGCTCAAGAGTACTTCATGAACTATGTCAAAAAATACTTGATGAAAGTTTTCAACTTCTTATGCATCACGATTTGTTTCTACCAATGTATTATACATCATAAAATTACCTTGGCTGCCAGGACGCCATCCAGAACCCTGCATGGGTTGATGCCCTCTGGTAGGCTCATCATCAAAATCTAGGAGAAAACAAGATTTTAGACCACTAAATTATGCATATGTGGTCACAGGGTCATCCAGCATCAACTGTGCTCGGAGGAAAAATCAAGAGGGGAAGACAGAGAGAGGGGCCAGCCAAGACAGATACCTGCTTTGTTTCAGCTAGACCAATGGTTCCCAAACATTTTCGACTGACAGCTCCTGTGACCTACTGGGCCACTGGCAGTGGCTCCCCACTAGGTCTACAATGCTATACTCCAGTGTTTCTCGAACTGTGGGTTGGGACCCACTGGGTGGGTCGCGAGCCAATTTCAGGTGGGTCCCCATTCATTTCACTATTTTATTTTTAATATATTAGACTTGATACTACCATGTTATGTGACTGCATTCGGGAAAATGTTACAGACCTGTACTTTTAATAAGCCACTATGTATATGCGTTTAACAATGACAGTTAATGGGACTTACTCCTGGGTAAGTGTGGATAGGATTGCAGCATAGGATTGTTAAAAATTTTCCTGCTTGATGATGTCACTTCCGGTCATGACATCACTGCTGGTGGGTCCTGACAGATTCTCATTCTAAAAAGTGGGTCCCAGTGCTAAATGTGTGAGAACCACTGCTATACTCTATATATGTCGGTGGGTTTTTCATGAGGATTCTGTGGCTCCCAAGGGAGCCATGGCTTCACAGTTTGGGAACCACAGAGCTAGACTATTATCTTCTAACCAATAAGGCCACCTAAGAACTGTCCTAGAAGAATAATGCCAGGCAACAAAAGGAGGCAAAGACATCAGACACCTGCTTCAGATGGACTGGTAGCAGTATTTTGCTGAAGTCTATTACATCTTATCCAGCCCTTCCAAACTTATCTGATTGGTGACACCCTTCCCCAGTGCCCGAACCTGGATACAGAGGGTGATGATGTGTTTTGTGTCACAAAGTGATGTCACCACCACTCACTTCAGGATTTGGAGGCCTGCAGTGAACTTAAAACAGCGGTAAGAGGGTTTAGGCAGGCTGGCTTTACTAAGCGTGTGAAATCTGAGTGCAGGAGCTCTGCGTGCCTCACCAAGCCTCCTGCCACCATTTGCAGGGTTGCATCACTGTCTCCCAAGCAGGTGTACCCCGCAATGCCCCAATGGGTACCTCACAACATCCTAGGGAAGTGGTTCTCACATATTTAGCATTGGGACCCACTTTTTAGAATGAGAATCTGTCACTGGAAACAATGTTATGACCGGAAGTGACAACATCAAGCAGGAAAATTTTTAAACAATCCTAGGCTGCAATTCTATCCACACTTACCCAGGAGTAAGTTCCACTTACTATCATTGTTAAAAGATTATACATAGTAGCTTATTAAATATACAGCTCTGTAACATTTCCCCAAATGCAGACACATACCATGCTAACCTCAAGTCTAATATATTAAAAAGAAAATGGGGACCCACCTGAAATTGGCTTACAACCCACCTAGTGGGTGCAGACCCACAGTTTGAGAAACACTGCCCTAAGGTGTTGTATCGCATAGCTTGGGAATCTCTATAGAGTTGCTTTGGGGACTCCATTTCAAAAGCAGAATACAAATCTACTAGATCAGTGTTTCCCAAACTGTGGGTCGGGACCCACTGGGTGGGTCGCGAGCCAATTTCAGGTGTGTCCCCATTCATTTCAATATTTTCTTTAATATATTAGACTTGATGCTAACATGATACATGACTGCTTTTGAGGAAATGTTACAGACCTGTACTTTTAACAAGCTACTATGTATATTCTTTTAACAATAATAGTCAGTGGAACTTACTCCTGGGTAAGTGCGAGTGGATTGCAGCCTAGGATTGTTAAAAATGTTCCTGCTTGATGATGTCACTTCCAGTCATTACATCAGTTCTGGTAGGTTCTGACAGACTCTCATTATAAAAAGCGGGTCCCAGTACTAAATGTGTGAGAACCACTGTACTAGATAAAACGTGTAGTTCACATGATAAAACATGTAAGCAAACAATCTTACTTTCTCAGTACACTGTGACATTGTGATGATTAAGATGTTCTAGAATTTTTTAAAAAATAAACCTGGAGCTTCTAGCCACTCTGCCCCACTCATTTGACAAAATGGTTGTCCTGCAGATGTTACTGTCTAGAAGTCAATGCCAGAAGAGTGGCAGCAGCAAGTAGAAACCGAGGAAGGCCAAATAATTCTGGCATCATATGTAAATAGTTATTCTGTTTTCAGTTTTAACATATGGTATTTTGGCTCATATGGCAAGGATGTTTTGTAATCTATTTTAAACTCCTTCAGGGATACAAAAGGAGAATATAAGTTTTAAAACACGCATGGGTGGTTATTTCAGAGTTACTTGATTTTGTCAGCCAAACTCAGGTAACTCTGAGTCAAACAGTCCTATTATATTGATTTTACATGGCCTGCTGCTTGTATAAAAATGCAGACAAAGTCTTGTAACCTAACAAAACATCCACCAAACATCCTGAACAGGTAATAGCAGCACTGTGTTACCATATGAACCTGAACTTGTTGCTTAATAGCTTGAGGTTCAAACAAGCCAGTGAGTTATTTAGTCTAACCATGATTTAAATATCACAGCTCTGTACTGAAGGTAAGAAAGCGTAAAGAGGAATTCAGGCTTGGAAAGATTCAGGCTCTGTTCCCCTGACACAACAAACCAGTTTCTTTGGTTAGCTGAAACAGCCTGCGGTAGCTTAACTCAGCACACTTACTAAATGAGAATTTATTTCTGGTGTTTTACCCTTGTCCTAGAACACATAATAAGTGACAGCCCCAATTAACTACTTTAAGAGCACAATCCTAGGATTGCGCTGGGCAGCTGCAAGTCCCTTGCGCCAGCCCAGTACTGTCAAAGTTCCATAAGGTACATTTGCACTGACTTGGCATGTCTGCGCACCAACTTGTGAAGGCCAGATACGGCCTCTGTGTCAAGGTGGAGAGGTTAGGTCACACCGGCCTCCCTAGGCTGATTCGGGTGTTGGGGGGCAGGGCAGAACTGGGGCATTCTGGAGCAACGAGAGGGCAGGTGGTGGGCGGGCCCGTATCAGACTGGGCCCAAGAGAGGGGTGGTGCCAGAATCTGGCACTTGGGCCTCTTTAGGTGGCACAGATCTGAGTAGCCCCATTCGGGCCGCTTCCATGTTACACATGGTAAGGGGAATTGATTCCCCTTGCTCTGGGTTCGCCACAGCCAGCCCCAACCCTGCTCTGAATGCAGTGCAAGACAGCTAGTCAGCCTGCCCCAGAGCAGTTAGGATTGGGCTGCCCGTGTGTTTTCTAACCTAGTCACTTGAGTTTGCAGTGCAATCCTATGCATATCTACTCAGAAGTCCCACTGTCCTCAATGGGGATTACTCCTAGGAAAGTGGGCTTACATCAAACTCTGAAGTAGCACTAAACAGTAATTTAACCAATTTGCCAACGTAAGAAGGTTGGCTGAAAAATCTTAATGTAATCATGGGATTATCTCAAGTGCAACCATAAAATTACAGAAATAAAACTCAGCACATACTCCATTAGATTAATAATTTGTTTAAATAATTCCTTGGCACATACCTGTTGGCTTTACACTGAATGTGGTTTCATTTACTCTTCCGGATAAGCTACCCTGTAAGATTGAGCAAAAAAATCAGAACACATTAGGCTAGACCTTAATTTGAGTAAACAATGGAAGTGTACTATACTGCACATTAAGCATACACTAGTCGTATCAAGAAACTAGTAGCTATCTTTTGAGAGAATTAGTCACGTGACTAGGGTTAGTGTGACCAGAATTAGTCACATGACATTAGTCACATGACTAGCATTAGCACAACTAGCTTGACCATGGCCACCCCTTCTTTTCAATAAACATGCAATCTATGATCAATAGATGCAACAGGTGAATAAAAATCAGAGTAATTGCAGCAATACATCAAGAGATAATTTCTAAGCATCTTTATACATCAAATTCACAGAAATCAAGGGGATCACTCGAACTTGCACAGGAATTACAGTCTACAGCCATATTCAGGCACCCACTCTCCAGTGATTGTAACTCCAAGGAAAGAAGGGGAAGGTACTTCAAGAAAGAATCACTGATCGGTGTAGGGTTATAACACTATGGTTACCAATTTGGATTGCAGAACCAACACTAATATTCTCAGGCCCTAACAGGAAACCCGTTAGGCCCTTTGATGCTGTGCAAATCCTTGTTCCTACTGGAAAACACAAAAAAGCCAGTTTTTAAAACTTCCGGAACTAGGACAAACATTCAGCTTCCTATTTCAGGAAGTATTAAGCCATTTCTACCCAACACTGGATATACACAACAGGGACGAAATGTGTTCACCAGTGGGCCAGGCAAAAGTGGATTAAGGCTGCTCCTCCTCAAAAAAAATTTTAAACTACTGGAATTCCATTTAACACCAGAAACTCCTTTCCATCCCCCCCCCAACTCATGTTTAACTGTGTTGAATAGTAAGGATCCTTCCTATTCCAAACTTTCATATCCACCTACCAGTTTCTGGAAGCTGGGCTGGAAAGTGGGTAGGGCACCACCACCACCACCACCTCTGCCCTTATCAATTATCTCCGTGTCCCAATCCTCACCACTCATAGTGGCTTGGCTGCTCCACCCCAACAGCAGCCCTGTGAAAGGAAAACAAAGACAAAAACCTGCTTAGTATACACAGGAACACAAGAAGAGTCCCTTCCCTTTGGATCAGGCCAAATGCCCACGTAATCCAGCTTCCTGTATCTCCCAGTGGCCCTCCAGATGCCACAGGGACCACAAGAGACCTGCATCCTAGTGCCCTTCCTCGCATCTGGCATTCAGTTTGTAACCTGTGATGAACTTTATCAATTTATCCAATCTTCTCTTACAGGCATCTAGACCAGGCTCCATCATAGCATCCTGCGGCAAGGAGTTCCACACACCAATCACACACTGGGTAAGTCAATATTTCCTTTGAGAAGGACCTTTGGAAAGTACTGCCAGCTACATAAGAATAATCTCAATGGATCTGGCCAAAGGCCCAGCTAGCCCAGTTTCCTGCATCTCACAGTCAGGGAGCTCCATGCTCCACCTTAGGGAGCACACATTGACAACAAGAGACCTGCAGTCTGGTCCCATCCCTTGAACCTTGCAATGAGATAACCTCCTTGTAAAATCAGCAGATGGCATGTGCCTATCATGGTTTGTCACCTGTGCTGGATGTTCCCTCCAGAAATCAGTCCAATCACCTTTTACAGATGTCTTGGCCAGGTACCATCACAGCATCCTGTGGCAAGGAGTTCCAAAGACTGATGACATGCTGGGTAACCAAATATTTCCTTTGAGATGGACTGATGGAAGTACTGCCAGCTACGTAAGAAAAGCCCTTCAGGATCAGACCCAGGCACAACCCAGGGCAGCCTCCTGCATCCCACAGGGGCCCCCCAGGTGCCACCAAGGGATCTGCACACCTGGCGTACAAGCGGGGGGAGGGAAGCCTTGAAGAAGGCGGTGAAGCTAGTCCCGAGCCTCAGCACCGCATGCTCCCCATCCCCTCAGCCCCCCCCCGCCTCCCAACGCCCTCTTCGGAGCCCCACCTGGCCTCACCCGCAGCCCCTCCCTCCCACCACCAAGCACCCCGCGGCCACTCCGCCCTGGACTGCGGCGGGGGGGGCTTAAACGCCGCCCCCGCGCTAACCCCCAGCCCGACCAACGACAACCCACCCCGCGCTCCTCGCCAACCACCGCTCCGCAGCACGTGCCAAGGCGACTGCCGCCTGCCCAACCCCCGCGCCGCTCGTCTTCTACCCGCCGGGCTCTGGTCACGTGCCGCCTCGCCTTCCCACCAATCGCAGACCGCAAGGGCTCGAGCGGGAGGGGGGAGAGCGGGGAGGTTAGGGTAGCAGCGTAGGGCGAGTCCCTGGTTCAATTACGCTAGTGGCGTAGCGCAGCCCCCGTGATTGGTCGCGGCCTTTGAAGGCAGTGGCTGCGCGCCAAAGGACTTTGGCCCCTCGGGGCGTTGGGTGGCGCCTGCCGCTGAACTGTGGTTGTGTAGAGGGGACGGGGCTTCTTTGGCCGGGAGCCACGCCCATAACTCCCACCCAGTCAGGCTCGGAGTGTGTGTTTTCACTCGGGCGGAAGGGTCGCCCTCAGTGGGGCTCCAACACGTACAAGCGCTGCAGTCCTGTCCTCACTGCCCTGGGAGGAAGCCCCACTGACTGTCCTGGGACTGGCTTCTGAGTGGACAGGCACAGGCTGGGCTCTGAGGCTGCAGTCCCGTCCTCACTGCCCTGGGAGGAAGCCCCACTGACTCTAATGGGACTGGCTTCTGAGTGGGCAGGCACAGGCTGGGCTCTGAGGCTGCAGTCCCTTCCTCACTGCCCTGGGAGGAAGCCCCACTGACTGTCCTGGGACTGGCTTCTGAGTGGACAGGCACAGGCTGGGCTCTGAGGCTGCAGTCCCGTCCTCACTGCCCTGGGAGGAAGCCCCACTGACTGTCCTGGGACTGGCTTCTGAGGGGACAGGCACAGGCTGGGCTCTGAGGCTGCAGTCCCTTCCTCACTGCCCTGGGAGGAAGCCCCACTGACTGTCCTGGGACTGGCTTCTGAGTGGACAGGCACAGGCTGGGCTCTGAGGCTGCAGTCCCGTCCTCGCTGCCCTGGGAGGAAGCCCCACTGACTGTCCTGGGACTGGCTTCTGAGTGGACAGGCACAGGCTGGGCTCTGAGGCTGCAGTCCCGTCCTCGCTGCCCTGGGAGGAAGCCCCACTGACTGTCCTGGGACTGGCTTCTGAGTGGACAGGCACAGGCTGGGCTCTGAGGCTGCAGTCCCGTCCTCGCTGCCCTGGGAGGAAGCCCCACTGACTGTCCTGGGACTGGCTTCTGAGTGGACAGGCACAGACTGGGCTCTGAGGCTGCAGTCCCATCCTCACTGCCCTGGGAGGAAGCCCCACTGACTGTCCTGGGACTGGCTTCTGAGGGGACAGGCACAGGCTGGGCTCTGAGGCTGCAGTCCCTTCCTCACTGCCCTGGGAGGAAGCCCCACTGACTGTCCTGGGACTGGCTTCTGAGGGGACAGGCACAGGCTGGGCTCTGAGGCTGCAGTCCCTTCCTCGCTGCCCTGGGAGGAAGCCCCACTGACTGTCCTGGGACTGGCTTCTGAGTGGACAGGCACAGGCTGGGCTCTGAGGCTGCAGTCCCGTCCTCGCTGCCCTGGGAGGAAGCCCCACTGACTGTCCTGGGACTGGCTTCTGAGTGGACAGGCACAGGCTGGGCTCTGAGGCTGCAGTCCCGTCCTCGCTGCCCTGGGAGGAAGCCCCACTGACTGTCCTGGGACTGGCTTCTGAGTGGACAGGCACAGGCTGGGCTCTGAGGCTGCAGTCCCGTCCTCGCTGCCCTGGGAGGAAGCCCCACTGACTGTCCTGGGACTGGCTTCTGAGTGGACAGGCACAGGCTGGGCTCTGAGGCTGCAGTCCCGTCCTCGCTGCCCTGGGAGGAAGCCCCACTGACTGTCCTGGGACTGGCTTCTGAGTGGACAGGCACAGGCTGGGCTCTGAGGCTGCAGTCCCGTCCTCGCTGCCCTGGGAGGAAGCCCCACTGACTGTCCTGGGACTGGCTTCTGAGTGGACAGGCACAGGCTGGGCTCTGAGGCTGCAGTCCCGTCCACACTGCCCTGGGAGGAAGCCCCACTGACTGTCCTGGGACTGGCTTCTGAGTGGACAGGCACAGGCTGGGCTCTGAGGCTGCAGTCCCGTCCTCGCTGCCCTGGGAGGAAGCCCCACTGACTGTCCTGGGACTGGCTTCTGAGTGGACAGGCACAGGCTGGGCTCTGAGGCTGCAGTCCCGTCCTCGCTGCCCTGGGAGGAAGCCCCACTGACTGTCCTGGGACTGGCTTCTGAGTGGACAGGCACAGGCTGGGCTCTGAGGCTGCAGTCCCGTCCTCGCTGCCCTGGGAGGAAGCCCCACTGACTGTCCTGGGACTGGCTTCTGAGTGGACAGGCACAGGCTGGGCTCTGAGGCTGCAGTCCCGTCCACACTGCCCTGGGAGGAAGCCCCACTGACTGTCCTGGGACTGGCTTCTGAGTGGACAGGCACAGGCTGGGCTCTGAGGCTGCAGTCCCGTCCACACTGCCCTGGGAGGAAGCCCCACTGACTGTCCTGGGACTGGCTTCTGAGTGGACAGGCACAGACAGGGCTCTGAGGCCGCAGTCCCATCCTCACTGTCCTGGGAGGAAGCCCCACTGACTGTCCTGGGACTGGCTTCTGAGTGGACAGGCACAGACTGGGCTCTGAGGCTGCAGTCCCATCCTCACTGCCCTGGGAGGAAGCCCCACTGACTTTCCTGGGACTGGCTTCTGAGTGGACAGGCACAGACTGGGCTCTGAGGCTGCAGTCCCGTCCACACTGCCCTCTGAGGAAGCCCCACTGACTGTCCTGGGACTGGCTTCTGAGTGGACAGGCACAGACAGGGCTCTGAGGCCGCAGTCCCATCCTCACTGCCCTGGGAGGAAGCCCCACTGACTGTCCTGGGACTGGCTTCTGAGTGGACAGGCACAGACTGGGCTCTGAGGCTGCAGTTCCTTCTTCACTGTCCTGGGAGGAACCCCCACTGTTGTTGTTGTAACCTTTGTTGGCATATACATACATCAAAACAATATACGAATAAAATTCAAATTTATATACGATCAGAAAATGGCTCCATAATCCATAAATGCATGTCACACACAGGAAAAATCCAATAGTCAATAGTGCCCCCATTAGCTGATCTCATACAGGGCTAAGCTTCCAGTCTCATTTCCCGCGTACTTATGACTGTGGTGATAAAACAAGAGATGTTGATAAGAGTTTCTCCCTTCTCTACTGACAAAAGTGCTTGTAGCACATCTGCCTCTGCCCATCCCTGGAAGCGCACTAGGATGGGCATAAGATGTTTCTGACATCTTATGGGTCTTATGGATGTTGGGTCTTATGCAAGGGACAAAACAAAAGGATATGTTCAACTGACTCCACATGGTTCAGATCACAAGGACAGAGCCTTGTGGAAAGAGGTATCCCTTTAAACCGGCCCCATAGAAGGGCTGAAGGAAGGGCATTACATCTTGCCAGCATGAAGGCTCTTCTTAACTGCAGATTATACAGCTGGGATAAATAAAATGGCATCCTGCCTAACTGGACAGGTACATGAAAGTGCAATGTGGAGCAGGAGGTGTTGGCGAAACTCATTAGCTCTTGACATTCAATGTCCATGATTCTCTCCCTGACAATTCTATATGCTGCTGTTTGACACAACATACCCAGACACTCAATATCGAGACCAATTGATTTTAACTTGGTGTGTAAAATGGTGATCCCACAAGGCAGGACCGAGTCTGATACCAATTGGAACATCAGATTGTCATTGACCACATTGAAAAGGATACCAAGCCAAAACTTTGCAAATCTTAGCCACGCCATTGTGTTCAACCTGATAAGACCTGTCTCAAGGCATAAGACGGAGTAAGGGACACATCTTGGCATGCCTAAAATTTTCCTAAGGAAAATAGATTGAATACGCTCCGTAGCTAGATTTAGTGCCTTGAACCAGACCGGAACACCATATAAAACTTGAGTAACAGTCTTGGCTTTAAAAACCTCCAGGGCTGCTGGAACATATATGTTGCCCTGGGTATGATAAAATCGTGCAATTGCTGACGATGAGAGATTAGCCAAGTTAAGCACTGAGCTGCGGTGGGAAGCCCATGAGTGCCTATAGTGAAATGTAATACCCAAGTATTTAAACTGGCAGACTTGCTCAATCTTATTACCCTTACAGATCCAGCTGTGAGTCTTAAAGCTGGAAGCCCCACTGACTATCCTGGGACTGGCTTCTGAGTGGACAGGCACAGGCTGGGCTCTGAGGCTGCCATCCTATCCACTTTCCTGGGAGTAAGCCCCACTGACTATGAGACTTATTTCTAAGAACATAAGAACATAAGAACAGCCCCTCTGGATCAGGCCATAGGCCCATCTAGTCCAGCTTCCTGTATCTCACAGCGGCCCACCAAATGCCCCAGGAAGCACACCAGATCTCATCCTGGTGCCCTCCCTTGCATCTGGCATTCTGACATAACCCATTTCTAAAATCAGGAGTTTGCGCATACACATCATGGCTTGTAACTTGTAATGGATTTTTCTTCCAGAAACTTGTCCAATCCCCTTTTAAAGGCGTCTAGGCTAGACGCCAGCACCACATCCTGTGGCAAGGAGTTCCACAGACCAACCACACGCTGAGTAAAGAAATATTTTCTTTTGTCTGTCCTAACCCGCCCAACACTCAATTTTAGTGGATGTCCCCTGGTTCTGGTATTATGTGAGAGTGTAAAGAGCATCTCCCTATCCACTCTGTCCATCCCCTGCATAATTTTGTATGTCTCAATCATGTCCCCCCTCTTTTCTAGGCTGAAGAGGCCCAAACGCCGTAGCCTTTCCTCATAAGGAAGGTGCCCTAGCCCCGTAATCATCTTAGTCGCTCTCTTTTGCACCTTTTCCATTTCCACTATGTCTTTTTTGAGATGTGGCGACCAGAACTGGACACAATACTCCAAGTGTGGCCTTACCATCGATTTGTACAACGGCATTATAATATTAGCCGTTTTGTTCTCAATACCCTTCCTAATGATCCCAAGCATAGAATTGGCCTTCTTCACTGCCGCCACACATTGGGTCGACACTTTCATCGACCTGTCCACCACCACCCCAAGATCTCTCTCCTGATCTGTCACTGACAGCTCAGAACCCATCAGCCTATATCTGAAGTTTTGATTTTTTGCCCCAATGTGCATGACTTTACACTTACTGACATTGAAGCACATCTGCCATTTTGTTACCCATTCTGCCAGTCTGGAGAGATCTTTCTGGAGCTCTGAGTAGGTATGCATAGGATTGGGCTCTCGGAACAGTGGGACCACTAGGCTTGAGACCTAGGTGACTTCAAGCTCCGGAAAGGGGGGAATACAGCAGCCCATGGAGGAGTGCAGGGAGTAAATTTACACAGGCCCAGGGTAAAAAGGAGGCCCAGGAACCAAAGAAAGGGGCCCAAAAATGTCCTGGAATCTCAGAAAATGTTTGCAAAAATTGCATGAAGATCAGCGTTCACATTATGTGTGAGCCTACATAGTTTTATACATCATCCAACAAGAAGCTGACAGAACATACCAAGATCCAGGTCCACAGAGCTTGCATCCTGAGTACACTTCTGTACTGCAGCGAGTCATGGACTCTCTGCTCACAACAGGAGAGGAAACTGAACGCTTTCCACATGCGCTGCCTCCGGCGCATTCTCGGCATCACCTGGCAGGACAAAGTTCCTAACAACACAGTCCTGGAACGTGCTGGAATCCCTAGCATGTATGCACTGCTGAAACAGAGATGCCTGCGTAGGCTCGGTCATGTTGTGAGAATGGATGCTGGCCGGATCCCAAAGGATCTCCTCTATGGAGAACTCGTGCAAGGAAAGCGCCCTACAGGTAGACCACAGCTGTGATACAAGGACATCTGCAAGAGGGATCTGAAGGCCTTAGGAATGGACCTCAACAAGTGGGAAACCCTGGCCTCTGAGCGGCCCACTTGGAGGCAGGCTGTGCAGCATGGCCCTTCCCAGTTTGAAGAGACACTTTGCCAACAGTCTGAGGCTAAGAGGCAAAGAAGGAAGGCCCATAGCCAGGGAGACAGACCAGGGACAGACTGCACTTGCTCCCGGTGTGGAAGGGATTGTCACTCCCGGATTGGCCTTTTCAGCCACACTAGACGCTGTGCCAGAACCACCTTTCAGAGCGCGATACCATAGTCTTTCGAGACTGAAGGTTGCCAATACAATACAATTCGTAGAAATTAAGATCCAATAGTTGTATGACACTGTTTCTCAACCAGTGGTATGAGTGGATACCTAGTGGATTTGAGGTGGTGTCTGGTGGTACTTGCGGGACACCTGCCGCCCAACCACAAGACCAGAAACGTGACACAACAAACAGTGGTTGGAGGCTTCAAAGCATTCCTTTCCAAGCTCATAAAAACCCTCTTGCCCACCCTTAGCCTTTTACTGGTGTTTGTCACACTGCATCTGGCCTCCCAACCCAGAACTTACATCCGCAATTATTTCATTGCCAGTTACTTCTGGTGGTACTTTTAAAAAGTGGATCGTGCGAACTGGTACAGTGGAGGATAAACTTTAAGAAACATTGTTGCATGAAATTATGATCCAATGGAGAAGGGAAAAAACTTTGTTCACAAACCATCAGTGGTCAAAACTTTGGCCCAAAAGGGGCCAAAAATAAATGTTGTTCCCTCTGATAAAATTCCTCACAGAGGCCCTGGCTAAGTTCCTTTGCCCCCCTTTACCATGGGGGGGGGGGAGAGCGAGTGAAGGTACTGTGAAAGGGCATGAGTGTGTGTGGGGGGGGGGGGAGAGCCAAGTGGGATTCATTAAGCTCAGAAGTAGAGGTGGAAAGAGAAGGGGTTGGAAAAGAAGAGGTTCTCTCAGTGGTGTAGCTAAGACATCTGCAACCCCAGTTCAAATGAGATTCTGTAGCATCCCACAATGAAATCAAAATTAAGAAAGTAAGTAAATAAAAAAGTGTGCCCCATATTGGTTTGACACGAGTTTAACAAGTACCCCTATCCAGCACATGATCCTCTGGGGGGGCAGGAGGGTCTCTGTTAAATTCATGGAACTTATAAAAGAGCAAGATGTGAAAGATGGGGCTGCTTGTTTTGGAACTTCTTCAGTCCTTAGCTGGTGCTTGAAGAGCAGGTTGTCCTCTCAGCCAATACGCTGCTGTAGGTGCCACTGGGATCCGTGTGTCATTCATGACACACTTCTACTTTTGCAAATTGTTAGCAATATTTCTTGCTGCATCAGTGGTCAAACGCTGGTTCCTTAGGTCTTCTTCAATGTGTGTCAATTTTCTTTGGTGCTTCCTGTATCTTACAGTGGCCCACCAGATGCCTCAGGGAGCATACAAGACAATAAGAGACCTGCATCCTGATGCCCTCCCTTGCACCTGGCATTCTGAGGTAGCCTACTTTTAAAATCAAGAAGTTGCATATTCCCATTTTCTCCCTCCCCCCCCCCCCGCCACTGCCAACATGCCTGATTAGTTCTCTTTCCTGCAGCGAAGGCTTCACCTCAACATAGACTCAAGAATCTTAGTACCTTTGCATGTCTACTCAGAAGCAAGGTCCACAAGAGTCAATGAAGCTTACTGCCGCGTAAGAGCCTCATAGTGGGTTTTCTTTGCTAAGGAAGAGCTGAGAGCTGGGAAATAGCTGACCAGTCCTCAGAAACAACTTTGTTCTGTTGTGCTGGGGCAGCACCAATGAAAAAAAGAGGGCACAGCAAAGATCGTGGCACTCAAACCCTATTCCCTTGGCATCTATGATTTTGGAAGGGAGGGGAAGGGGGGGAGTACAAGTGGTTTGACTTTTTTCTCAGGGGAGGGGCAGCTGTGAGGTTAAAACTCCATTCCAGAAGATACATATTTCTGTTTGCTGCTCTTTGGGCTCTTCTGCCTGGCCGAAGTTATATAGCAAGAGAGGCTGAAGTTCAGGGTTGGTAGCCCCAAGACAGGGACAGTGGAGGAAGGCTGCAAGTAAGAAAACAAAGTGTTTCCTCTCCCCCCTCCCTGTAAGGCCTGAAATGCATTGCACGGCTTCTCTTCTGGGATGGCTGGAGCCCCACAGAGGAGCATGCATGTGCACACATACACGTGCTTAACAGGTGGGACACGGTGGCAGCAGGTTCCAAAGTAGCAAAGAGTGTCAGTTGTGTCAGCAAAGTGGGGTCTTAGTTTCTGCATTTTTTGGAGGATTTCATAGGTATGCAGAAATGTACAGCTTAGAAACTAAAGGGAAACGTAACACAGAAGGAACAGATCTGCATATAGTCCAGCACAGACTGGGCATGTTCAGTAATCTTCAAGCATATTCGGACCTCCCAAGGAGGGGACAGGGATTTTCTACCATATTCCACTTTTCAGAAATTCATTCTCCCAACATTAATTTTCCTTTTCAAAATCCATTCTCCCCTCTTCTGTCTCTAATGTATTTATTTAAATTTATTCATTTATTTTCCAACCTTTGACACTGTCTCAGATATACAATGCAGCCCTTGTGCCAAAATGTTTGGAGACCCCTGTTTTAGACCATTAATTTATGCATATGTGGTCACAGAGCCATCCAACACTAACTGTCCTCTGAGGGAGAAGCAAGATGGGAAGAGAGAGGGGGGCCAGCAAAGACATCAGTGACCTTTGTTTCGGCTAGACCACTGGTTCTCAAACCTTTTAACAACAGGACCCACTTTTAGAATGACAGTGTCTCAGGACCCACTGGAAGTGATGCCATAGCCAAAGTGACATCATTAAGCAGGAATACTTTTAACATCCCTGATATAACAAAATCAAAACAATTAAGTAGGTGAGTAAATTATAAGTTTATAATTAGTATAAGTTTAAATTTATTTAAAATAAAGAATAACCCTCCTAGCCCGCTTAAGAAGTAGCTGATCTTTCTAAAAAAATTTCCCAAACATCCCAAAGGCTGCAATCCTACCCACGTGGGAGAAAGCCCTGTTGACTATCATTGTTAAAGCATATACCTAGTAGCCTATTAAAAGCTCTGTAACATTTCCCCAAATGCAGTCACATACCATGGTAGCATCAAATCTAATATATTAAAAATGAAATACACCTTGTAATGTATTTGTAATGTATTACACCTTGTAATGTATTAATGTAATGTAACCCACCTAAAACTGACTCATGAGCCACCTAGTGGGTGCCGATCCATAGTTTGAGAAACATTGAGAAAATTTGAGCTAGACTATTCCCTGACATGCCGCCTAAGAATTGTCCTAGGAAGATCATGTCCAGAGACAAAAGAAGGCAAAGACATCAGACCAGGGCCTAGTAGAGGGGAGTAAATTTGTACCCGGGCTCAGGGTCATAAAGGGGGCCCAGGAGCCAAAGGAGGGGGCCCAGAAATTTCCTGGGATCTGACATTTTCCTATCTACTCATACTTGTTGCCTGCATGAAATGCTGGGGACACTACAATGAGTGTGTAGCTGCAGCTATTGGCAAGCCATATATGCTGGGCCGAGGAATGCATATATGACACTCCTTAACACAATATCAAATCTGGGAGGAAACTGGTCTGGCTTGTGGATTTGCTTACCATTAAGAAGTGTATAGAAGCTCAGGGACACAGCTGCAAGACTACAGCAGCTGCAGAAGCAAGTTTTAGTATGCACAGGTCGCTTTCCATTCTAGTGTAAACTTAAATACGATGATGCTAATTTTCTGCGTGATTTTCTATATTTAAAAGATTTTAGAGATACTAAGAGCGCAATCCTAACCCCTTATGTCATTGCTTTCCAGCACTGGCATAGCAGTGCCAATGGGACATGTGCTGCATCCTGCAGTTGCGTGTCACTCACAGAAGCCTCCTCAAAGTAAGGGAATGTTTGTTCCCTTACCTCAGAGCTGCATTACCCTTATGTCAGTGCTGAAAAGGGGTTAGGATTGCGCCCTTACAAGTGTTTTTTGTTTTCCGTTATTACTGTATCTAGCTGCTGATTACATATGGGTGGATAGACCTGGGCTTCAAACACTTTTCCAGCTGTCGCCATCCTCCCCTCACCCTGTTTTGTCCCTTCCTGCCCCCATATTGCTTGCCCTTCACCACCGTCCCCCGATCTGTTTCGCCCCCCCCTTTGCGAAGGTGCCCAAAAGGAACTTTGTACCCCCTGACAGAATTCCTCTCAGAGGTCCTGCATCAGATGTACTACTTCAGATGAACCAGTAGCAGTATTTTGTTGAATATTACACCTTATCAGGAGGCCCTCACGAGGAAGTGATGTCTAAAGGCCCCTGTGCACAGCCTCTCTAGCCCTCAGAATGCTTTCAGATGGGGTGGCAATAGGTGTGGGCAGCCCTAAGGACAGCACAGCTGGGGGGAAGCAGCTGTGCCAGCTGTGCCAGCCTGGAGCATCCATGCTTCCCCCAGGTATGCTAGTTCAGCATCCTGCTGTATTCCATTTCAATACACCTTGCACAACAGCAGATCTGGGAACATTTTGATTATACCTGCCTCTTTCTCTATCCCCCTGTCATATACTTCATGTACTCCCAGGGTTTTGGGGTGCTCAGAGTTGTTGGTTCTGAACCCTGATGGTTGGCAACCTTCAGTCTCGAAAGACTATGGTGTAAGCCTACAGCACCCGGTATTCCCTGGCGGTCTCCCATCCAAGTACTACCCAGGCCTGACCCTGCTTAGCTTCCAAGATCAGACGAGATTGGGCATGTGCAACCCTAGAGCCCTCAAAGATCCCTGTTTGGTAGTACTGCCACTACCCTGTAAGAGCCAGTGTCTCAGTCCAGGGATACTGAGACCCTCTAGGCTTAACTCCTTCCCTTGTAGGCACTCAGCACTTTCTTTACTTAAAGTCTCAGTCCTCAAGTTACTAGTCCACAATGAGGATTTGGTAGCTTGCTGAATGGCTAGGCAGGATTCTGAACCTTTGTCCCCAACAGACAATGAACAACTTAGTAAAGGGATTTTTACTTTATTAAGTATATAGGGTTACAAAAAGTTACAAAAGGCAGCAAATGCTAGAGGCATAAAAACTTCTAGGAAACATATCAGCATAAAACAACAAAGCTAACTGGCTAACTCTATTATTCTCTAACTCTCACCTGGGTCAGCTTCTTTTGTAGATCCTCATGGCAGTTACCTATAAGGCCACATGGTCCTGGCGGGGCAGGATGTGCACCCACCACCTATCTCACCAAGAGACAAAGACCAAAAGACACTGTCCTACTGAAGTGGGGCTGGATGCTTGCCCTCTCAGCTCTTCCCTCCCCCCTGGAGATCTACAGCTGCATTCCATCCTTGATGGGCGTCTTTCTGGCTGCCTGGGTGCTACATTATCACCTTCCATTGAGTTGTAAATTCCTTGCAGCTAGGAGCTGCAAGCCACTTCTGTGTTACTGTTTTAGCTTGGTTCAGGCTTTACATGTTACTAGGCCTAAATTGTACATATTCATGACACCCCCACCCCCTCTCCTGTTGCTTAACTTCTAGTCTCAAGAAGTTGGTTGTTGATTTCAAGGGAACTTACTTCCTTCTAGTAAATAAATAGGATTGCAGCCCTTTGTGTCTCCCCTTGTGGTTTCCTTGTTGACCTGATTAACTAATGCAGGGGTGCCCAAACCCTGGCCAGGGGGCCATTTGCGGCCCTTGGGGGCCCCCCAATTTGGCCCGCAGGGAGCTCCCAGTTTCCAGTGAGCCTCTGGGTCTCCAGAGACTTGCTGGAGCCTGCGCTGGCCCGATGCAACTACTCTCAGTGTGAGGGCCGACTGTTTGACCTCTCGCACGAGCTGCAGGCTGAGGGCTCCCTCCACTTCTTGCTGTTTCACTCCTGTGAAACAGCAGCAAAGGAAAGGCCGGCTTTGCTTTGCACAAGGTCTTTTATAGGCCTTGAGTTATCTATCATGAGACCTTCATTCATTCATATAAATTCCATCTCTAATATAATCATTTTTGTAAATTAATGTAAATTAATTGAATACATAAGATATTCAAATTTTAAATGTAAATTAATTCTTTTTTCCAACCCCCAACACAGTGTCAGAGAGATGATGTGGCCCTCCTGCCTAAATGTTTGGACACCCCTGTACTAATGTGGAGCTGTAACAGAAAGAGCTTTTTTGTGTGGAAAGAAGCTGAGTTTGGTGAACTAGATGTGTAAACTGACAGACATACCTAATGCTGCCCTGCAGCTATATGGTGTTAGTGAAGAGGGGTGGTAGTGAGCAAGCAGTCTGTAAGGCAGTTTGTCTGCCATTATGCTACTTGTCTTTGACGATCCCCATAACAACATTTTGAAAACAATCAACAGAATATGTGCATAGAGTATTTTGTAGTTCTTCCAGAAGGGTCTGAAGTCTTTAATAGTTTTGTATGCAGAAATTCAGTACTTTTGCTATGTTCAGCCTACAGCAAACTTCATCCATTACATTTTCCTCCTCCAAGGCAGCTGTTTAGGGGAGCAATCCTAACTATAGTCTTTCACGCCACCCTGGAGGCAGTTGGGCTGGTGCAAGGAACTTGCATTGGCCTAACTGCGCTGGCGTGGGCCCTGGGGATGTTGAGTTTGCGCCGGCCAAGCTCAGCCAGTGCAGGGCTCTGGGGAGGACGGGGAGGAAGCATTTTGAGGCAGGGGGGAGGGGAGTTATGCCAGATCCCAAACCCATTCTCCGAGCAGCGTGGAGCAGCTCCAAGCTGCTCTGTTCTCCTCAGACTTGCGTCACCTTCTGAGGTGGTGCAGGTCTGAGGAGACCCATTGGAGCTGTGGTGGCTTACCCAGGAGTAAGGGGAAGAGCCTTGCTGAGCCTTCCGGCTGAGCCAGTTCTGGCCCCAGTCTTGTGCTAGATACAGCACATGCCTCCTGGCCTGTTTCCAGCACAAGTTAGGATTGCGCTGTAAAAACTTAGAGCCCTGCCAGAGAAAAGAAGGCAATTCTCACAATCCTATTTACACTGTAAGACAGTTGATTTTCTGGCAGGACTTCTCTGTGTATTTAATTTCTATTTTGGAGGTGGGAATTATTTATTTATATTCTGTATTGAATATAAGTTGAAAGGTTGAAAGGGAGGGTAAAAACAGTCCAGTCTCTCCAGAGTGCATGGAGGCTGCTTAAAACAACAGTAACAGAGGCCCAGCAGAAAGAAGGGTTCCACTAAATCCAGGAGAGTGCCCGCATGGCTAACCAGCCAAGTTAGAGAGGCTGTGAAGGGCAAGGAAGCTTCCTTCCGTAAATGGAAGTCTTGCCCTAATGAAGAGAATAAAAAGGAACATAAACTGTGGCAAAAGAAATGTAAGAAGGTGATAGGGGAGGCCAAGCGAGACTATGAGGAACGCATGGCCAGCAACATTAAGGGGAATAATAAAAGCTTCTTCAAATATGTTAGAAGCAGGAAACCCGCCAGAGAAGCGGTTGGCCCTCTGGATGGTGAGGGAGGGAAAGGGGAGATAAAAGGAGACTTAGAGATGGCAGAGAAATTAAATGAGTTCTTTGCATCTGTCTTCACGGCAGAAGACCTCGGGCAGATGCCGCTGCCCGAACGGCCCCTCCTAACCGAGGAGTTAAGTCAGATAGAGGTTAAAAGAGAAGATGTTTCAGACCTCATTGATAAATTAAAGATCAATAAGTCACCGGGCCCTGATGGCATCCACCCAAGGGTTATTAAGGAATTGAAGAATGAAGTTGCAGATCTCTTGACTAAGGTTTGCAACTTGTCCCTCAAAACGGCCACGGTACCAGAAGATTGGAGGATAGCAAATGTCACGCCTATTTTTAAAAAGGGAAAAAGGGGGGACCCGGGAAACTATAGGCCGGTCAGCCTAACATCCATACCGGGTAAGATGGTGGAATGCCTCATCAAAGATAGGATCTCAAAACACATAGACGAACAGGCCTTGCTGAGGGAGTCAGCATGGCTTCTGTAAGGGTAAGTCTTGCCTCACAAACCTTATAGAATTCTTTGAAAAGGTCAACAGGCATGTGGATGCGGGAGAACCCGTGGACATTATATATCTGGACTTTCAGAAGGCGTTTGACACGGTCCCTCACCAAAGGCTACTGAAAAAACTCCACAGTCAGGGAATTAGAGGACAGGTCCTCTCGTGGATTGAGAACTGGTTGGAGGCCAGGAAGCAGAGAGTGGGTGTCAATGGGCAATTTTCACAATGGAGAGAGGTGAAAAGCGGTGTGCCCCAAGGATCTGTCCTGGGACCGGTGCTTTTCAACCTCTTCATAAATGACCTGGAGACAGGGTTGAGCAGTGAAGTGGCTAAGTTTGCAGACGACACCAAACTTTTCCGAGTGGTGAAGACCAGAAGTGATTGTGTGGAGCTCCAGAAGGATCTCTCCAGACTGGCAGAATGGGCAGCAAAATGGCAGATGCGCTTCAATGTCAGTAAGTGTAAAGTCATGCACATTGGGGCAAAAAATCAAAACTTTAGATATAGGCTGATGGGTTCTGAGCTGTCTGTGACAGATCAGGAGAGAGATCTTGGGGTGGTGGTGGACAGGTCGATGAAAGTGTCGACCCAATGTGCGGCGGCAGTGAAGAAGGCCAATTCTATGCTTGGGATCATTAGGAAGGGTATTGAGAACAAAACGGTTAGTATTATAATGCCGTTGTACAAATCGATGGTAAGGCCACACCTGGAGTATTGTGTCCTGTTCTGGTCGCCGCATCTCAAAAAAGACATAGTGGAAATGGAAAAGGTGCAAAAGAGAGCGACTAAGATGATTACGGGGCTGGGGCACCTTCCTTATGAGGAAAGGCTACGGCGTTTGGGCCTCTTCAGCCTAGAAAAGAGACGCTTGAGGGGGGACATGATTGAGACATACAAAATTATGCAGGGGATGGACAGAGTGGATAGGGAGATGCTCTTTACAATCTCACATAATACCAGAACCAGGGGACATCCACTAAAATTGAGTGTTGGGCGGGTTAGGACAGACAAAAGAAAATATTTCTTTACTCAGCGTGTGGTCGGTCTGTGGAACTCCTTGCCACAGGATGTGGTGCTGGCGTCTAGCCTAGACGCCTTTAAAAGGGGATTGGACGAGTTTCTGGAGGAAAAATCCATTATGGGGTACAAGCCATGATGTGTATGCGCAACCTCCTGATTTTAGGAATGGGTTAAGTCAGAATGCCAGATGTAGGGGAGGGCACCAGGATGAGGTCTCTTGTTATCTGGTGTGCTCCCTGGGGCATTTGGTGGGCCGCTGTGAGATACAGGAAGCTGGACTAGATGGGCCTATGGCCTGATCCAGTGGGGCTGTTCTTATGTTCTTAGGTATTTCTCCCCAAAGGGCACCCAAATTCAACCAGTGAAATATTTTAGTTCTACCCCTAAAAAAAGTTCAATTTCTGCCTATTAACTCTGCCAACAACAGTATTACAAGCCTAGGGATAAAGTAGGTGGTATACTTAATGTTAGAACTTAAGTTTTAACATTAAATATACCACCTACTTTATCCCTAGGCTTGTAATACTGTTGTTGGCAGACTCACTCTCACAAAGGCATCCTAGAATCATGATAATTAGGCAAAAGCTTTAACACCTAAGAGAGGCTATATGGAAAAAGGATTTGTGTTGTAATCATCACAAGACAGCTGTTGACAATGGATTGCAAAAGAAATGTTGCAATCCTAGTATTTTTCACTGAAGAAATGACATGGCACTCTGGAGAATTGCTGACAGATCTGACTTTCTCCTAATTACAAAAATAATATGACAAAAACCATAGTTAGTAGCCTAAACTCTAGTTGCATACATAGGCCCTGCCTAGAGCATTACGTATGAAAACAGGAGAAAAGATAGTGATGTTTACTCAGAAGTAAAACACTGCATTCAATGGAAGTTACTCTTAGGTAGGTATGAATTCAGGTCAGTTTTATGTATAATTTAGGTCAATATCTTTTCCTCCTGGCTGGGCTCCTGTGCCTTTAATAGCCACAGGGCAAGGGGGGGGGAATCCAAAGGTAAGCTGCCTTTAAGTTTTTACTGCTGTTGGACAGTGAACCCCTGTCCAAACAATATATTTTAGACAACAGTAGGGCATTTCACTTCTATCTATAATTTTATAGTAGGTTTAATTTTCAAATGTATTTCCTAGTGTTTTTTTTCCACTCTACTCTCATACCTCATTAGCAATCATTAGGTGCAATGTTTGGAATGTACAAATTTGCTTTTTCAGCTCTTAAATCTGAAGTGTATACTAGAGTATCTATTTTTAGTGCAGTCAAGTGTAAACTCAGCTGAATAGCTATTAGTCAAACTACTATAAGCTGTATGACCTGCTGTACAATTCAAACTTGAAAACAAAAATATCTTCATCATGGCATGATAGTTTAGAAAAGTGAAATTTTAAAAATAATGGTTTATTTCTGTGATTTAAAGACTAACTGTTCAATGCTATACACATTTACTCAGAAGCAAATCCCAATGGTCCATGGGCCTTATTCTCAGGTATGCATGAATGGATTGCACCTGAACCACCATATCCAGCTGGTAGAGGAGGAGCTAGATCGGGCCCAGGAGCGCCTTGCCACAGCTCTGCAGAAGCTGGAGGAAGGCCATCGAGAACCGAGCCCTGAAAGACGAGAAGATGGAACTTCAGGAGATCCAGCTGAAGGAGGCCAAGCACATCGCTGAGGAGGCCGACAGGAAGTACAAGGAGGTTGTCCGGAAACTGGTCATCATCGAGGGGGACCTGGAGCGTACCAAGGAGAGGGCTGAGCTGGCTGAATCCCATGCCCGGGGAGCTGGACGAGCAGATCTGGTTGATGGACCAAAACTTAAAGTTCCTTGCTCAGGTTGAAGAAAAGTACTCTCAAAAAGAGGACAAGTATGAAGAGGAGATCAAGATCTTGACTGACAAACTTAAGGAGGCTGAAACCTGTGCTGAGTTTGCAGAGATCAGTAGCCAAACTGGAGAAGACCATCGATGGCTTGGAAGATAAGCTGAAATGCACCAAAGAGGAGCACCTCTGTACACAACGGATGTTGGACCAGACCCTCTTAGACCTGAAAGACATGTAAAAGGATCACTCGCCCTACAGCCAACCTTGTGCGTGCCTCCCTCTGCCCTGCCTCTGTGTTGGAGCCTGCTTGCTCTGTCTTAAAAGTTGACCTCTAACCCTGGTGAGGGGGGGAGCGGGAGGCAGGGAAGCATCAAAGGTTAACCTTTTTCCTTCACTTTTGTTGCCAACATAACCAAAAGCTGCTGCTCCTCTGTCAGTCCACCTCCTCACCCCTTGTCAAGGGGTCACCCCTTGTCATCTCATCTCAAAATGAGATGGCAGGCTTTCCAGGCTGGGCCAGCAAACACTGAGGGAAAACATGCCCACATAACTTGTATTTTTGGGGTGACGTAACTGAGATGTACACATTTTTGTACATCTCCGAGCAGCGTGGAGCAGCTCCAAGCTGCTCTGTTCTCCTCAGACTTGCATCACCTTCTGAGGTGATCTTCACCAATCTTCTACACATTTTTGTAGTAATTCTGTGGGGCGACTGGCCCTGTGTGAACATTGCATTCTTTAAAACCATAGGCTGGAAGGATTGCAATTAAATCCCATTCCCCCCCCCCCCCCATGCTTACTGTCAAGCTTCTGGGACAGCTTGATCTCTCTTCTAACCCCTCCTCCCCATTTTTATTTGGCAAGGGGTTTGGGGCCCCCTTGTCAACTTTGGCTTGGGAATTTTGCCTCCGGCAACAGTGTGGGATTTGGGGCATAGCTGTATTGAAAAGATCAAGTTTTTTTTTAAAGATCCACTTTCCCTAATGCACTTCTTAACCAGCTTCTTGGGCTAGCTCTCTCTCTCTCTCTCTCTCTCTCTCTCTCTCTCCTGGTTGCTAATAAGAACAGGGAGTTCTCTGGTCTGTCCCAGGGCAACCATCTTCCCACCCCTCATGCTGTTCCTAGTAGCTTCTGCTTAGTGTGTGTGTGTACACAGGGTACAGGATCTCCTAGAGCTCTAGCAAAGGCAATTGTGTAGAAGTGGAAATTTCAGCAGGTGCAGCTTGTCATCTCATGGATGACAAGCTGTACTTGCTGAATTCCCTCCTCTACACAATTGCTAAAGGTCCAGGAGCCCTAAAGTTGAAAGGTTGGCCACCCCTGCTGTAGCAACCACATTGTGGATATCTCAACCAAGAGAACCTCCATCTGGATGCAAACTCAGTTTGTTAGCCCTCATTCAAGGGGATGAGCTGGATTAGCCTGGCCTGAAACCAGAGTGAATGGGGTCCAGCCTATTTATACATGGATTTTTTATACACTGATTTGACTCAACAGGAATGGCCACTCAAAATGAGAAGAAATGTGCTGGAGACACATTAAAGTATCCCTTTAAAATCAGTTTAAAAAACTGAACAGTCCTTTAACAATAGTCTTGTTAATGGGGGGGGGGGCAGCTGGCTGACAATCCATCAATCCTTCTCTCTCCAGTGGACGTGAAAGAAAGGTGATCCCTTTGCATTGGTGAAGGGAGGGGCTGAGTGAAGCACTTGGAGGACTACTGATTGATGGATTGTCTTCTTAATGACTCTTATCTTAGAGTCAAAAGGTCAGCAAGGCTGTTTTTAAATCACTGAAGGAAAGAGACTTTTAAAAAATTGATTTGCTACAGTGTGTTTTTCCGACATCCACATGAGTGCTTGGAACAGAACTCACTCGAATAATGAGGCTCAACCTGTAATCCACTTCATCCAAGACCCTCTGGAGTTGAAATGCCATCACCCACTTGATCAATCTTGCCCAGAAATGGGAGGTTTGAGACTAGCCAGTAATTATCCAACATTAAAAACAAATAGCAACAGGAAAAAAAGATCCTGAAACTATACCAACTGGCGGTATTGGAGTTTGATATACAAGGGGCTGCAGAACAACTTATAGCTTACCCTGGCCTGTAGGTCACCAACCTACAAATGATTGACAACAGGGTCTGCCACATCTTTTGGAGCAATGTATTCCATAGGGCAGGAGCCACCACAGAGAGCTCTCTGTTGTGGGTCACCACCAACCACACCATACCTTATGGGAAGCAGAACCCATAAGAGTCTAACAGCCCAATCCTATGCATGTCTACTCAGAAGTGAGTCCCATTAGAGTCAATGGGGCTTACTTTCACGAAAGTGTGGATAGGATTGGGCTGTAAGAGTCTAAGATCTTACAATATAGGCCAGGCTCATGTAACGTAACAGCCCAATACAAACTAACAGCTGAGCCGGCACAGGCTCCTTGCACCCACTCTCAAGTGTTGCAATTGTGCCGTAAGGCATGCTGGCATAGCGGTCCACATAAGAACATAACATAAGAACATAAGAACATAAGAACAGCCCCACTGGATCAGGCCATAGGCCCATCTAGTCCAGCTTCCTGTATCTCACAGCGGCCCACCAAATGCCCCAGGGAGCACACCAGATAACAAGAGACCTCATCCTGGTGCCCTCCCCTACATCTGGCATTCTGACTTAACCCATTCCTAAAATCAGGAGGTTGTGCATACACATCATGGCTTGTACCCCATAATGGATTTTTCCTCCAGAAACTCGTCCAATCCCCTTTTAAAGGCGTCTAGGCTAGACGCCAGCACCACATCATGTGGCAAGGAGTTCCACAGACTGACCACGCGCTGAGTAAAGAAATATTTTCTTTTGTCTGTCCTAACCCGCCCAACACTCAATTTTAGTGGATGTCCCCTGGTTCTGGTATTATGTGAGAGTGTAAAGAGCATCTCCCTATCCACTCTGTCCATCCCCTGCATAATTTTGTATGTCTCAATCATGTCCCCCCTCAAGCGTCTCTTTTCTAGGCTGAAGAGGCCCAAACGCCGTAGCCTTTCCTCATAAGGAAGGTGCCCCAGCCCCGTAATCAGCTTAGTCGCTCTCTTTTGCACCTTTTCCATTTCCACTATGTCTTTTTTGAGATGCGGCGACCAGAACTGGACACAATACTCCAGGTGTGGCCTTACCATCGATTTGTACAACGGCATTATAATATTAGCCGTTTTGTTCTCAATACCCTTCCTAATGATCCCAAGCATAGAATTGGCCTTCTTCACTGCCGCCGCACATTGGGTCGACACTTTCATCGACCTGTCCACCACCTCATCGACCTGTCCACCACCATCAGCTTGCCAGGGCTGGATTTAGCCACTGGTGGTTGGAGGGTTTAAGAGCCCAATCCTATCCAACTTTAACATGTATCCAACTTTAACATGTAACATTTCCATACCTTGAGGAAGCTCCAGTGACTGCCCCTCCACTGCAGGATGCAGTGTACACCCCACTGGCACAACTGCACCAGCACTAGAAAATTGGGTAGGATTGGACCCTAAACCATTTCTGCCCAACATTGCACATACACAACAGTCCAAATGTGTATTCTTGTGGGCCAGGCAAAAATGGGTTAAGGTTGTGCCAGGTAGCACAGGAGGTGGGAAAGGGTGGCAGGAGGGAGTTCCAGGGCAGGGGGGCATTTTGGCAGCAGAGGACAGAAAGGGAGGTGGATTGGGTCCAGGGCGGATTGACAGCCGCAGTGCATGCCATATCCTAATCCCCATTCCCGGTCTGAGTACCCCCATAGGGCAGCCTGGGGCTCTACATGGGGTTAGGAGAAAAATATCCCCTTATGCCATGGTGACTTCCGGCCTGTTCCTGACCTGCTTTGGATACAGCACAGACCACTGCAGCCTGGTTGTAGCAGTATAGGTTAGGATCGCACCCACAGTCATACAGCACCTTAAAGGATAACAAATTTTCATTGCAACCCTGTTGCACAAGAATAAATCCCACTGAATTCATCAGGACTTACTTCTGAATAGACAATCATTGTATCGTTGTTCTATTGTTATTGTATATGTTTCCAGGATCTGAAATGTACTTAGGGCCGAATTCTATCCAGCTTTCCAGTGCTAACGTAGCCATGCCAACGGGGTGTGCGCTGCATACTGTGGTGTGGGGGCAGTCACAGAGGTCTTCTCAAGGTAAGGGAATGTTTATTTCCTTACCTCGGGGCTGCATTGTGGCTGCATCAGTGTTAGAAAGTTGGATAGGATTGGGTCCTTAATCAGTTAAGGCAGTGATTGCCAACCTTTTCCATCTCATGGCATGCTGACAAGGCACTAAAATGGTCAAGGCACACCATCAGGTTTTTGACAATTGACAAGGTACACCATGCTGCCAGTGGGGACTCACATCTCCCATTGGCCCTATTAATAAATGACTTTCCCCCAAATTCCTGTGGCACACCTGTGGACCACTCGCGGCACACCAGTGTGCTATGGCACAGTGGTTGAAAATGGCTGAGTTAAGGGCACAAGCCTAACCAGGTCTACTCAGAAGTAAGTCCTATTTTGTTCAATGGAGCTTACTCTCAGGAAAGTATGGTTAGGATTGCAGCCTGAGGGCGCAATCCTAAACCCTATTTCAGTGCTCTCCAGGACTGACATAAGGGCAATGCAGCTCTGAGGTAAGGGAACAAACATTCCCTTACTTTGAGCAGGCCTCCGTGAGTGACACCCAGCTGCAGGATGCAGCACATGTCCCATTGGCACTACTATGCCAGTGCTGGAAAACACTGACATAAGGGGTTAGGATTGAGCCCTAAATTTCTCAAACTGTAGGTTGGGACCCACTAGGTGTGTCACAAATCAATTTCAGGTGGGTCACATATCATGTAGCTCAGCCGCCATTTAAAATACAGTGCTGAAAATAGGGTACAGAGTTGCTGGGCAGGGCAGGCACCTGGTGGAAGAAGGGCATGGTGCTTTGCCCTGAATAGGTGGGAAGATGGGACCCTGGTGGGAGAAGGGCATGGTGCTTTGCCCTGAATAGGTGGGAAGATGGGACCCTGGTGGGAGAAGGGCATGGTGCTTTGCCCTGAATAGGTGGGAAGATGGGACACTGGAAAGGGGGAGGCTATGTGATTGGAGAAGGATCCAAATCTGCATTCTGTTTTGACTTCTAAACTGGAATGTGGGGCTTCCTCCCAGGGCAGTGAGGAAGGGACTGCAGCCTCAGAGCCCAGCCTGTGCGTGTCCACTTAGAAGCCAGTCCCAGGACAGTCAGTGGGGCTTCCTCCCAGGAAAGTGAGGATGGGACTGCAGCCTCAGAGCCCAGCCTGTGCCTGTCCACTCAGAAGCCAGTCCCAGGACAGTCAGTGGGGCTTCCTCCCAGGGCAGTGAGGACAGGACTGCAGCTTCAGAGCCCAGCCTGCGCCTGTCCACTCAGAAGCCAGTCCCAGGACAGTCAGTGGGGCTTCCTCCCAGGGCAGTGAGGACAGGACTGCAGCCTCAGAGCCCAGCCTGCGCCTGTCCACTCAGAAGCCAGTCCCAGGACAGTCAGTGGGGCTTCCTCCCAGGGCAGTGAGGATGGGACTGCAGCCTCAGAGCCCAGCCTGTGCCTGTCCACTCAGAAGCCAGTCCCAGGACAGTCAGTGGGGCTTCCTCCCAGGGCAGTGAGGACAGGACTGCAGCTTCAGAGCCCAGCCTGCGCCTGTCCACTCAGAAGCCAGTCCCAGGACAGTCAGTGGGGCTTCCTCCCAGGGCAGTGAGGACAGGACTGCAGCTTCAGAGCCCAGCCTGTGCCTGTCCACTCAGAAGCCAGTCCCAGGACAGTCAGTGGGGCTTCCTCCCAGGGCAGTGAGGACGGGACTGCAGCCTCAGAGCCCAGCCTGTGCCTGTCCACTTAGAAGCCAGTCCCAGGACAGTCAGTGGGGCTTCCTCCCAGGGCAGTGAGGACGGGACTGCAGCCTCAGAGCCCAGCCTGTGCCTGTTCATTCAGAAGCCAGTCCCAGGACAGTCAGTGGGGCTTCCTCCCAGGGCAGTGAGGACAGGACTGCAGCTTCAGAGCCCAGCCTGTGCCTGTCCACTCAGAAGCCAGTCCCAGGACAGTCAGTGGGGCTTCCTCCCAGGGCAGTGAGGACGGGACTGCAGCCTCAGAGCCCAGCCTGTGCCTGTCCACTTAGAAGCCAGTCCCAGGACAGTCAGTGGGGCTTCCTCCCAGGGCAGTGAGGACGGGACTGCAGCCTCAGAGCCCAGCCTGTGCCTGTTCATTCAGAAGCCAGTCCCAGGACAGTCAGTGGGGTTTCTCTCAGGGAAGCCTGGCTGGAACCGCGTCCTCAGCCACCGTCCATCCCTGGAGCGCCGAAACGAGCGCAGGCCCGGCGTGGGAGCGCGACTTCCACCCCCTCTGAGGGCAGGACCAGCTGTATGCGGAAGCGCCGCCGCTCTAGCTGACGAGGCCTCTGCGGTGCAGCCAGGCTTTGCACTGGGAGGCTGGAGAACAAGCCCGCCTTCGGAGCGGAAGCACCCGGCGGCGGCAGCAGTAGCAACAGCAGAGCGAGGCGGTGAGTGGTGCGCGCTGAGGGCAGCCTCGGTCGGTCTTCCTGGCTGCGGGCGTGGGGCTGATGGACCTGCCAGGCGTCGCCTGCCTGCCTGGCAGGGGGAGCAGCTGAAGCGCGGTGCTCAGAGTGGCTTGGAAGCGCTGGCCGGGCTGGGCTGAGCTGGGCCTCCAGTGGGGAGCGGCAGCGCCTCCGTTTAGTGGGACTTCCTTCTGAGGACACAAGTGTGGTTGGCCATGGTGGAGGCCCTGTGGGACTCACACACACAACACACACACTCCGTCTCTCTCACACACTGTGTGTATTTGTATAATGACTTATGTATTCCTTGGGCATCATAAAGGGAAATAAACTATAGGGATAAAGGGAACTGTGTAGGAAATGGGGTCCTTGGAATTTTCAGGGAACTGTAGGAACAAAAGGTATTATAAAGCGTATTTGTATAATTATAATTTAATTATATTCTCTCTCTCTCTCTCTCTCTCTCTCTCTCTCACACACACACACACACACACACACACACACACACACACACACACACGAACATTCAGTCCAATCTAGTGCCTTTTATGTGTAAACAAACACTCCCTGCCACACACTAGCTGGCTGCACAGGCTACTGGAGATAGGATTGTCTCTTCTTTGCATTAAGAACCTCTCAGTTGTGTAAACCAACACTCTGCTGCAGCTATGGGAGACAGGATTGCCTCATTCAGAGCATCTTTACTGTGCTTTGACCACCCTCATATATGCAGTCTGTCATTAAGCAGCACACACCTATACACACACACACACACACACGTGTGTGTGAGAGAGCGAGCATGTATGTATGTATGTATGTATGTATGTATGTATGTATGTATGTATGAATGCCCTTCATATATTCCTAAAGGTATTATAAAGGAATAAAGAACTATAGGAATAAACTGTATTAGAAATAATTATCTATCAGTGTGTATATGTATATATATATAGGCTGCAATTCTATCAATACTTTCCTGGGAGTAAACCCCATTGACTATAATGGGACACACACACACTGGTGCTGAAATTCTCTCACACAATTGTCCAGGAACTCTGAAGTTGAAAGTTTACCCACCCTTGAACTATAGGAATAAAGGATAAAGGAAACTATAAGCAAAGGAGCACTAACCATCAAGATGGTAATTTATAGTCTTTTAACTGGAAAAAACTAGAGTCTCTTTTTCCCTCTTCTTCCTTGAATTTCCCTGGTAGAAATGAATTTCTATGATCTGGGGGTAGTCACAATGATTTTTAAAAAGTAGTATGCAGGTATCTTGTTGTCTTGTGTGCTTCCTGAGGCACCTGGTGGGCTACTGTGAGATACAGGAAACTGGACTAGATGGGCCTTTGGCCAAATCCAGTGGGGCTCTTCTTATGTTCTTAAATGTTGTTGACCAGTATTTATCAACCGCCTTAGATGGTCTTTGGGGAGAAAGGTGAGATAAAGTAATTATTCTATAAGTTATTATCAATAAGTAATAATAAATTATTATAAAATAAATAATACCTTAGACATATTTTTCTGCCTGGAATTTAGTAATCTTAGTTGCACTCCATATTTTGCAAAAATCAAAACCATGTCAGTCTTTTCAGGATGTATGATCAAGAAAAATGCATTATTTTGCCAGAAATTTGTCACTGATTGGAGGGTTTTAAAAAACGGAGTATTTTCTTTTCATTCCATCTTAAATATTTGCTTTCATCAAAATGTTGCAATTTTGATGAAATATAATGATGACCACTGTTTGTTTTAACTTTAAACGATGTGAAATAATCTTCTACAATAGGAGGAAAAAGCATTTTTCGGATATGGATGAAGATGCTAAACCTCTCCTCATCCCTGTTGGTGGCGATGAAGTTGGTGCCGGAGTTCTCAACATTCAATTTGACCCAGAAGACTTTAAGTGCAAAAGGTGAGAAGAAATACTTTGATAATGAAAGTGAATAGTATAGGTGTTGCTCTGCATTTCTGATCTGTTTTCATAGTAGATAGTATTTCCTAGTTTGATTTTTATTTCATTTAATTTTCCATGTTTAAAAGACCACTTACCTAAAATACTGGCATTCATAGAATGGCAGAATAAGCTGTGTATCTGTTGTATTTGCTGAATCCATTAAAAGTGTAGGATGATTCACTGTGTGAAGCATATCTTGCCATAGTCCTTTATAATCCAGGTGGGTTGCTGATGTAGGACAGAACTAGCATTGATCTGGACAAGCCTAGGCCAAGGGGCCCTGTGTTCCAAACCTAATCTGGAGAGCCACGATAAGGTGGTAGACAGCCAGGATGGTGTAGTGGTTCTGGTGTTGGACTGAAAACACAATCCTATGCATGTCTTCTCAGAAGGAAGTCTCATTGATTTCATTGGGATTTACTTCCAGGTACGTGTGTATAGGATTGCAGACTTGCAGCCCAATCCTATCTACACTTTCCTGGAAGTAAGCCCCATTGACTCCAATGGGACTTACTTCTGAGAAGACATGCATAGGATTGGGCTGTTAGACCTGGAAGATCCAGGTTCAAATGTCCTCTCAGCCATGAAGTTTCCTGGGTGACAGTCACTATCTCTTAGTCTCATAGGGTTGTTGTGAGGAATAAAAGAGGGAATGAACCATGTACATCACCCAGTGGCGTAGGTAAGGCATCTCACATCCTGGGAGATGCCTTAAAAATGGGAAGCTTTTTACACTCCCCATAACATACACTCCCAAATTTTAACATCCCCCCCATATGACATCTTAGAGGCCTGTGAAAGACCGGGTTTTTGGCACAAACCAGAATTGCTTTTTGGAAGCCTCCAGGAGGCCTTATGAGGCCCTGGGAGGCTGCTAAACTTGTTGTGCAGGCATTAAAGGCACAGGTGCAAAGTCAGAAAACTGAGTAGCCCTTCTGAAAATACAGGTGAGGCTTTGGTATCTGCAGGGAATCTGTTCTTGGAACCCCCATGGGTACCAAAAACCATGAATAATCAAATCTGTGGCCCCTTAAGCCCTCCAAAGGTGAGCCCTCCGCATTGAGTCAGATCAATCCGCATTGAGCCAGATTTTGGATCCGCTGATATAGAGGCCCTACCTGTATATATTGTTTGAATCTGTGATGCAGTAGGTCGTTAAATATTAAGATGGCTAATTCATTATGATGATAAAGTAAGTGGTGCATGCACATAGGCAGAAGAAGTGTTAAGGTTTAGACATACGTTTGTCAAGGACAGGAAAGAGGACCTTTTCAGTGGTGTCACAACTCTGTTCCAGAACTCTGGAATAGTCTCACAATGGAGGTTCCTTTGGCTCCTCTTTGTCTGCTTTCAACTGTGCTTTTTGATTGTCTTGTGCCTGTAAGTGCCATTGTTTTTTAGTCTGTGCCTGTGATGATAATCTTTTAGTGTGCTATCTGCTGATGTGGTCCTTTATGATGCGGGCATCCACTGCAGTTTGTTACTTTGTTTAATTGGTTGCAATATTTATTTTTATCTGTAAGCTGCCTATAAGGCCATGAAGTGGCCTTATACTGAGTCAGACAACTGGTATTTCTAGCTCAGTATTATCTCATGATAGTGTGATTAGCAATGGCTCCCTAGTGGGGGAGGGCTTTCCCATCACCTTCTCACCCCAGAACTGGCTTTGAAAACTGTTTTTCTGCAGTTGTGTATCATCTGTGCAGCCAAGAATGAAAACAAGAAGTATTACTATAGTTCATGTCTGCTCTTTGAAATGCAAAATCAAGAGCAGCATATCCTGCCAACATTTGCAGAATAGTATCAGTGGCCTCTGCCCTGATGTGTCCCCTGAGCTGGAAGCATGTAATGCTTAGCAGGTCAGGTGACTGAGAGCCATTATCATCCTAGATTAGCATTTTTCAATGCTGCTCCCCCAATGTACCACTTGCCGCCACGCTGTTCTTGGAGGTATCACTGGAAGTAACTGGCGATTACATCATCACAAGTTACTTCCAGATTTGGAAACTGCAATGGGAGCTTCCAAGGTCAGTAAGAAGCTCAGGGTGGGCGGGCAGGCAGATGGGGTGAGCTTTTCCTTGCACTTGAAAACTGCACACTAGAGCACTGCCTGCCAGCTTGAGCTTCCTATTGCCTATTGGAAACTCCTGTGGAGGTCTCACTGCTGGGTGGCAGGTGCTGTGCTTACCACCCAACACTGCCCGGTGTATCGCTGGTGGTATGTGTACCACTGGTTGAGAACTTATGTCCTAGATGATTTTAGGAAGACCTCCCAGGTTACAGCTTCCCATGGATGACTTTCCATCCTTCCCATGGATGACCATGACCTATTGACCTACAATTTGAAGTAGAGTATTTTTGGGTGTAAAGCTTTTCACTATCCCCCTTCACTTTTTAAATGTTTGCACCACAATTAAAGTTCCAAAAACACATATGCATTTTTATACACATGTTCCAGAGTATTCAGGTCTTATTTTTCTTTAGATAAATTCAAAAGGATGGGAATTGAACCGGGGTGCAAAGCATGTGCTCTACCATTGAATTATGATCCTTTCCTTCAGATATGACTCCTATCCCTTCTCCAACACCAGGGTTCAAGCTACCTGTCTTCACTTGGCAAATGATAGCTCCAGCCATTAATCAATTCAGCTATTTGGGAAGTGACTGCATGTATTAGTGGGATGTATTAGTGGGACTTTTGACTTGCAGCTTAGTTCTAGAACATGTGGGGGAAAAGTGGGTGTGTTTCTGAGCATGTGCTGAATGTATTCCTCTAACCCAGCGGTTTTCAACCCACCGCAAGGCTGCCTCAGGTGTGCCACAGGACCAGAGCAGACAGGCAGCAGCTGCTCATGGCT
Source organism: Tiliqua scincoides (assembly GCF_035046505.1). Lineage (NCBI taxonomy): Eukaryota > Metazoa > Chordata > Lepidosauria > Squamata > Scincidae > Tiliqua > Tiliqua scincoides. The sequence goes on along the minus strand of NC_089822.1, from coordinate 22,714,001 downwards.
GCTTCACACCTCCTGCTGTCTCTTGCTCCTGAGCAAGATGAAGGCTGCAACCTGATCCTCATTTACCTGGGAGTAAGCCCCGTTGGCTATTATGGGGCTTACTTCTGAGTAGACATGCCTAGGCTTGGGCATTGAGGCGCTTGTTGCCTGCCCCACCTGCTGATTGGGCAGCCAGAGAAGCCTGGAGGAGGTCCAAGCAGAGTGAATGAGAAGAGGGAACCAGGAGCAGGCAAGTAGGTAGGAAGTGAACGAGTCTTCTGAGGCCACCAGGCAACAAATTGGCTGGCTCAAAGGGTCCTTCTAAGTCCCTTTTCCTTGCCACAGTTTGCCTGCAACTCTCCAAAGCAACCCTCCATGCCTTGCCTTTGCCATTTAGAGGAAGGGCGTTGGGCCACAATCACTTCCAGTGATACCTCCAAGAACAGCATGGCGGCAAGTGGTACATTGGGGGAGCAGCATTGAAAAATGCTAATCTAGGATGATAATGGCTCTCAGTCACCTGATCTGCTAAGCATTACATGCTTCCAGCTCAGGGGACACATCAGGGCAGAGGCCACTGATACTATTCTGCAAATGTTGGCAGGATATGCTGCTCTTGATTTTGCAATTCAAAGAGCAGACATGAACTATAGTAATACTTCTTGTTTTCATTCTTGGCTGCACAAATGATACACAACTGCAGAAAAACTGCAGTTTTCAAAGCCAGTTCTGGGGTGAGAAGGTGATGGGAAAGCCCTCCCCCACCAGGGAGCCATTGCTAACCACACTTACCTGGGAGTGAGCCCCATTGATTATAGTGGGGTTTACTTCCGAGTAGACATGCCTAGGATTGGGCTTTTGGTCTCAGTCTTTTTTCTTAAATACAGGAGCAAGCAATTGGCACTTCTCTTCTCCCCACCCCACTCCTTCCCACAGGCACACCTCCCCATCTCATAATTGCAGTTAGCACCAATCTTACTGTCCCTCCCTTCGCTCATCCCCACCTTCCAAAGGTCCAGAATCACTTGTGTCACATTCTCTCTCTCCCCCCCCCACTCCATTGGAATCCTGCAGTTGTTTCAATCATGTCTCTTCATTGCCCCTCACCCCACGTCTCTCTACTATGTGCTCAATCTCTTTGCCAACACTTTCTGGCATAACACTTTAAGAACAACATTTTTCCTCCTTTCCAGAATCACATGTACTTTCCTCTCCAAGCTTCTTGTGAGTTTCTTTGTCATGTAATGATTTAATTGTATTAATTATATTAATTAAAAATTAATCGTAATGTAGTGATTTAATGTAAGTAAAAAACTGGTTGTGTGCCTTGACAATTTTAGTGCCTTGTCAGTGTGCCGTGAGCTGAAAAAGGTTGAAAATGGCTGCTCTAACCACTTTTTAATCACAGTCTACCCTGACCTAAAGCCCAAGCCTGTGCATGTTTACTCAGAAGTAAATCTCATTATACTGAATTGCGTTTACTCCCAGGAGTAAACTGGGATAGGATTGCAACCCTCAGGATCCAATCCTATGCAGTTTTCCTATGCCAGTGTAGCCGTGCCAATGGGGCATGCACTGTGTTCTGTGGTGGCGGGACAGTCACAGAGTCCTCCTCAAGGTAAAGGAACATTTATTCCTTTACCTTGGGGCTGCATTACAGCAGCACTGGTGCTGGAAAGTTGGATAGGATTGGATGCTCAGGATTGGATGTGTTCTGCTGACATCTTATTATGTTTGCTCAAACCTTTTAGGTGAGAGGGTATGATCTACTAGCAGTTTTAAGTTTCTTCTCTTAGACATGTACTACTAATCATTTTGCTTTTGATAAAATCATTCCAGCTTCACTATCCGGCACCACTATTTCTCCTATTTCTACATCAGCATAGGAGAAAAAGTGTTATTATTATCTACACAGAGAAGCTACTTTCTGAAAGGCAATGAAGATATTATGGAGATAAGACTTGGAAGAATATTGCGTTGACTGACAAAAAGTGGGTCCACGCATGCATCTTACTTGATGGCAAAACTGTCTAAAGCAGCCATCATAGATAAAATACCATCATTAAGTCTTAACATCACACTTCAGCAGAGATTAATCAAGTTATGCATGTCTGAATCAACTATAAAAGCAGCCAAATGTATGTGTGTGAGGGAATTATGACTAAAGAGATACCAATTTTTAGTAGAAATGTGACTTTGAAAAACGCTCAGGCATCGTGGGACCCAGCTGGTGTCATTTGGGAATGGCTGTTTGTGTATGCTTAAAGCAGGGGTGCCCAAACCCCGGCCCTGGGGCCACATGCGGCCCTCGAGGCCTCTCAGTGAGGCCCTCAGGGAGCCCCCCCCGTCTCCAATGAGCCTCTGGCCCTCCAGAAATTTGTTGCAGCCCGCAGTGGCCTGACGCATCTGCTCTCAGTGTGAAGGCAACTGTTTGACCTTTTTGCGTGAGCTGTGGGATGAGGGCTTCCTCCACTGCTTGCTGTTTCATGTCTGTGATGCAGTAGTGGCAGCAAAGGAAAGGCCAGCCTTGCTTTGTGCAAGGCCTTTTATAGGCCTTGAGTTATTGCAAGACCATTCATTCATATAAGTTCATCTTTAATATATTCATTTATGTAAACTTATGTAAATTTATTCAAATTTTAAATGTAAATTAATTCTTTCTTTCCCCGGTCCCTGACACAGTGTCAGAGAGATGATGTGGCCCTCCTGCCAAAAACTTTGGACACCCCTGGCTTAAAGTGAGGGAGACTTTGCAATAAATAAGTATGAAGTCTTAAGGTGACTGTGGTGCAAAGCTGTGAGGGACTCAGTTAGAGAAGTTTTGTTATTATTAAGAATGCATACAGGTGGGTCTGCTGTATCCACGGATTTGGGATCCATGAATTTCAGTATCCACTGGTCTCTGAACCTGTGGGTTGGACCCACATTGACCCTCTGGAGGCGAGGGGAGCTGTACTTCCCTCACCTCCAGAGGGTGTTCTGAGGGCCGGGGAGGCAGCATGCGGTCATCAGAATGCAATCTAAGGCCTCTAGGAGGCCTTAGAAGGAAACTTCTGTTTTTTGTTTTTGTTGAAAAACTGAAAGTGATGTTTTAAGGTCTTAAAAGGCCTCAGGAGGGCTGGGGAAGGCTTCCCTGAATTATAAGGGCCCTGAAACTCATGGATTTCATTATCAATGGGTTTCCTTATCTGTGGGGGGTGGGGTCCTGGAACAGAACTCCCATGGATAATGCGGGTGGCCCTATATACCATTTTTGAACAAAAAATAGTTCATAACATTTTACAGAGAAAATCAGATACAGACAGTTCTCATTATCAGACAGTTCTCATAAGCTTTTAATTGTTGACAGGCTGGCTGGCGTTCTTGCTTTTATATGAAAATTCACGGAGTTTGTTTGTTTTTAGATTTTTTAATTATTGTAAATTGTTTTTAATGATTGTTTTTAATGTTGTATTTTTTTTAAAGTGTTGTAAGCCGCCTTGTGTGCTCGTTGGGCAAAAAGGCGGGGTATAAATTAATAAAATAATAATAATTATCTGCTAGGGTTAGATCAGCCATTTTCAACCTTTTTCAGCTCACCACATACTGACAAGGGACTAATATTGTCAAGGCACACTAGTAGTTTTTAATTACATTATTATGTTACAATTAATTTAATTAATATTTAAAATTATTAAATATTAAATTTAATTAATAATATAACTAATACATTGAGGGCACAATCCTAACCAGGTCTACTCAGAAATAAGTCCTATTTTGTTCAATGGTGCTTACTCTCAGGAAAGTGTGGTTAGGTTTTTAGCCTTAGATCATTACATGACAATTGAAGAAATTCACAAGCTTGGAGAGGGAAGTATATGTGGTTTCTGGACTTACGTGATCACATTGTTATCAATTGTTATGCTCTGATATGCCAGGAAGTGGCAAAGAGAGGTGAAACTGAGCACGTACTGGAGAAATGTGGGGCGAAGAGCAGTGAGAAGATGTGGCTGAAACAAGTGCAGGATTCACTGGGGTGGGAGGGGAGAGAGAGAGAGAATGCCAGGCAACTGATTCTGGACTTTGGAAGGTGGGGAAGAGGGAGGGGAGGGGCAGGCAGAGAGAGGTTAACTGCAGTTACGATGGGGGGATGTGTGTGCAGGAGGTGAGGCGGAGAAGAAAAAAGCATCACTTGCCTGCTCATGTATTCAATGAAAGAGTGCGACCAAGCCTCTGTACATCTACTCAGAAGTAAGCCCCATTATAGTCAATGGGGCTTAGGTAAGTGACGATAGGATTGTGACCCAGCACTCTTACTGTCAAAGCCAAAGCCTTGCCACTGGAGGCAATGCAGGGAGGATCACTTTGGGGCATTGCAGGTAAGGAAAAGGGTCTCTTAAGGAACCTTTTCCAGCCAGCTGCTTCTGGCTGCGTACCTGCTTCCCACGTTCCGGCTCACTGCCCGCTCTCACTCCCTCCACACTCCCACTGCCGGCAGCTCTTCTAGGCTTCTCTGGCTGCCTTGCTGGCTGTCCAGTCAGCACTTGGGGCAGGCACCAGCAACAGCAGGCGCTTCGTGGGCTGCCACTTTTTCTCCTGCTGCCATGCGAGGCTCCGAGCGGCCGCTTTTCCTGTGCGCGCAGCTGCTGCTATTGCCTGACTCCTTGGCCCCACGCACACCCGAGACAGCCTCACACCTGTATGCCGTGGCACAGCGGTTGAAAACTGCTGAGTTAGATTCCTGGAAACACAAGTGGACAGCGAATTTACAGCAGATAATGAACCATTGATCCCATTCACAGATAGTGGTTTCACATATATAGAGAACTGACTGTAACTAAATGGCTCTACATATTATAGGTGGATAATTCTACATATTACTTCTGAAACAAGATGTAATATGTGCTTTACTATTCAAACACTAACACTGATCCCTTTGCTTCCTTCAATTTGAGCCCTTGGAGTATACAATTTGTGGTTCTAGAGGGTAGGTTTATTGGTATTTGGTCAGCCAAAGAGACACCGAAGCATGCATGCTGTGGTTGCAATACTGTATAATGCAGATCACGCTGTTGGGAGCTAGGCTGGTTCCACACAATGAGTAACACAGAGTAAGTGAGACTATACATCTTTAATTTGACCAACTAATCAATAAGGGTATGGAAAGCCAACCTTTGTACTCTTGTGGGGAGGCTGTTATTCAACTTGCCTAAGCTGTTGACAGTTGCCTATAGCTCTTGTGTCTTTAACATGGCTTGATGTACACAACTCTGCAGATACTGTTTTTTACAGCATAGAGATAAACATTATTATTTATTTATTAAAGTTCTATAATAACATCTCATGCTCTTATTAAATGTACCACTGGTAAAATGTTAGCAACCTTCTTTCCAGTCCTTTATCCAGTGAGAGTCCCTGTCAGAGATGACCCAAAAGAGTTTTTAGTGCTTGAGGCAGAAAATTTGAATGGCACTCTGTGGGCTAATTAAAAATATAATGTATGAACTGACTCTCTTTGTTGTCCTGTAATGTTACTCTGCTGCCTGTGGAAGTCTGATCTTGCCCACAAGCAAGAAGAGAAAAGGCTCACATTTTAAAGACTTTTGTCTGTCACTGAAATACAGTTTTTATTCTTTTCTACAGCTTTAGACACTTGATTTAACTCTTGGATTTTTGCTGATGATTTCACACCCAGCTACACATCTCCACTCCATGCCATTTAGTACTGGGGAAGCTGTTGAAGTACTGAACTGCTGTCTGGAATCACTAGGGAAGCTGTTGAAGTACTGAACTGCTGTCTGGAATCACTAATGGGTTGTAAGAGGGCAAACAAGCTGAAATTAAATCCAAACAAGACAGAGGTACTAGTTAGGGAGTCTGACTACAGTCTGTGTAATGATAAACCTGGTGTAGATCAGGTTGCACTCCTCAGATTTGTAGTTTGGGGGTGCTTCAAAAACCAGTTTTGCTTTTGGGTGTCCAGATGTGACCTGGTGCACCATTGCTCAGCTTAGATAGTACGTTGGCTGTGTCCTCTCTTGAATCAGTCAGACCTGTTTATTGTTACACATACTCCAGTTACATCAAGTTTGGACCACTGTACAGTAATGTGCTTTCTGTGGGGCTACCTGAAGACTACTTGGAGACTTTAATTAGTGCAGAATTTGGCTGTGCAGGTTTTGTTGAGAGCCAAACTATTTGACCATTTCAGTCCTTTATTGTACCAGTTTTACTGGTTGCTAGTTTGGTTCCAAGTACAATTCAAGAAGCTGGTTATTATCTTTACAGGTCGTGCCTCCTACTTATGGATTTGGGACCTACAGGTTTAACTAACTGTGGGTTCCGAATCATGGATTTGGACAGACCTGGATCCTCCAAATGCAACTGGAGCTGTGCTTCGGTTGTGTCCAGAGGGCCTTCTGAGGGCTGGTGAAGCCATGTGCTTCCTTTCTTTGGAGGGCCTGAAGCGCCAAGACCCACGGATTTGATTATCCATGGGTTTTGGCATCTGTAGGGGTTCCAGGAACAGAACCCCCAGAGATCCCAAGGCATGACTGAAATGTCTTAAATGGCTTAGGACCAAGATACCAAGGGATCACCTTCTCTCGCCCTACAGAGCAGTTCATAAGAACATAAGAACATAAGAACAGCCCCACTGGATCAGGCCATAGGCCCATCTAGTCCAGCTTCCTGTATCTCACAGCGGCCCACCAAATGCCCCAGGGAGCACACCAGATAACAAGAGACCTCATCCTGGTGCTCTCCCCTACATCTGGCATTCTGACTTAACCCATTCCTAAAATCAGGAGGTTGCGCATACACATCATGGCTTGTACCCCATAATGGATTTTTCCTCCAGAAACTCGTCCAATCCCCTTTTAAAGGCGTCTAGGCTAGATGCCAGCACCACATCCTGTGGCAAGGAGTTCCACAGACCGACCACACGCTGAGTAAAGAAATATTTTCTTTTGTCTGTCCTAATCCGCCCAACACTCAATTTGAGTGGATGTCCCCTGGTTCTGGTATTATGTGAGATTGTAAAGAGCATCTCCCTATCCACTCTGTCCATCCCCTGCATAATTTTGTATGTCTCAATCATGTCCCCCCTCAAGCGTCTCTTTTCTAGGCTGAAGAGGCCCAAACGCCGTAGCCTTTCCTCATAAGGAAGGTGCCCCAGCCCCGTAATCATCTTAGTCGCTCTCTTTTGCACCTTTTCCATTTCCACTATGTCTTTTTTGAGATGCGGCGACCAGAACTGGACACAATACTCCAGGTGTGGCCTTACCATCGATTTGTACAACGGCATTATAATACTAACCGTTTTGTTCTCAATACCCTTCCTAATGATCCCAAGCATAGAATTGGCCTTCTTCACTGCCACCGCACATTGGGTCGACACTTTCATTGACCTGTCCACCACCACCCCAAGATCTCTCTCCTGATCTGTCACAGACAGCTCAGAACCCATCAGCCTATATCTAAAGTTTTGATTTTTTGCCCCAATGTGCATGACTTTACACTTACTGACATTGAAGCGCATCTGCCATTTTGCTGCCCATTCTGCCAGTCTGGAGAGATCCTTCTGGAGCTCCTCACAATCACTTCTGGTCTTTACCACTCGGAAAAGTTTGGTGTCGTCTGCAAACTTAGCCACTTCATTGCTCAACCCTGTCTCCAGGTCATTTATGAAGAGGTTGAAAAGCACCGGTCCCAGGACAGATCCTTGGGGCACACCGCTTTTCACCTCTCTCCATTGTGAAAATTGCCCATTGACACCCACTCTCTGCTTCCTGGCCTCCAACCAGTTCTCAATCCACGAGAGGACCTGTCCTCTAATTCCCTGACTGTGGAGTTTTTTCAGTAGCCTTTGGTGAGGGACCGTGTCAGACGCCTTCTGAAAGTCCAGATATATAATGTCCACGGGTTCTCCCGCATCCACATGCCTGTTGACCTTTTCAAAGAATTCTATAAGGTTTGTGAGGCAAGACTTACCCTTACAGAAGCCATGCTGACTCTCCCTCAGCAAGGCCTGTTCGTCTATGTGTTTTGAGATCCTATCTTTGATGAGGCATTCCACCATCTTACCCGGTATGGATGTTAGGCTGACCGGCCTATAGTTTCCCGGGTCCCCCCTCTTTCCCTTTTTAAAAATAGGCGTGACATTTGCTATCCTCCAATCTTCTGGCACCGTGGCCGTTTTGAGGGACAAGTTGCATACCTTAGTCAAGAGATCTGCAACTTCATTCTTCAATTCCTTAATAACCCTTGGGTGTATGCCATCAGGGCCCGGTGACTTATTGATCTTTAATTTATCAATGAGGTCTGAAACATCTTCTCTTTTAACCTCTATCTGACTTAACTCCTCGGTTAGGAGGGGCCGTTCGGGTAGCGGTATCTGCCCGAGGTCTTCTGCCGTGAAGACAGATGCAAAGAACTTATTTAATTTCTCTGCCATCTCTAAGTCTCCTTTTATCTCCCCTTTCCCTCCCTCACCATCCAGAGGGCCAACCGCTTCTCTGGCGGGTTTCCTGCTTCTAACATATTTGAAGAAGCTTTTATTATTCCCCTTAATGTTGCTGGCCATGCGTTCCTCATAGTCTCGCTTGGCCTCCCCTATCACCTTCTTACATTTCTTTTGCCACAGTTTATGTTCCTTTTTATTCTCCTCATTAGGGCAAGACTTCCATTTACGGAAGGAAGCTTCCTTGCCCTTCACAGCCTCTCTAACTTGGCTGGTTAGCCATGCGGGCACCCTCCTGGATTTAGTGGAACCCTTCTTTCTTTGCGGTATACACCTCTGCTGGGCCTCTATTACTGTTGTTTTAAGCAGCCTCCATGCATTCTGGAGAGACTGGACTCTTTTTACCCTCCCTTTCAACCTCCTTCTAACCAGCCTCCTCATTTGAGGGAAGTCCGCCCGTCGGAAGTCAAGGGTTTTTGTTAGAGATTTGCCTGGTGTTCTTCCCCCAACATGCACGTCAAAACGGATCGCAGCATGATCACTGTTCCCCAATGGCTCAGTAACGTTTACATCTCTAACCAGGTCTTGCGTACCGCACAAAATTAAATCCAGAGTCACCTGTCCTCTGGTGGGCTCCGTGACTAGCTGATCTAAGCCACAGTCATTCAGCACGTCAAGAAATACGGTTTCCTTATCGTGACCAGAACACAAATTGACCCAGTCAATATGAGGATAATTGAAGTCCCCCATGATTACAACCCTGTCCTTCCTTGTCACCTCCCTGATCTGTTTCCTCATTTCAAGGTCCCCATCAGATTTCTGGTCTGGAGGACGATAGCACGCCCCCAGTATTACATCGCTACACAAGCCTGGTAATTTAACCCACAGAGATTCTACGGTGGAGTCGGACCCACCTTCAATCTCTACTTTGCTGGATTCTATCCCTTCCTTAACATAAAGGGCCACCCCACCTCCAACACGCCCCTGCCTGTCCCTCCTGTAGAGTTTATAGCCCGGGATTGCGGTATCCCACTGATTCTCCGCATTCCACCAGGTTTCCGTTATGCCCACTATGTCAATATTTTCCCTTGTCACCAGACATTCCAGTTCTCCCACCTTTGCTCATAGACTTCGGGCATTCGCATAAAAGCATTTATACATGGAATGCCCCAGGATGGGCTGCTTATTCGCTCCTTTATCCCCGCATCCTCTCATTGTGCCAAACCGTCTATCACATCCCATCTCCCTACCTTTCCCAATTTCTTCTCCTACCCTGCCTTTGTCTTGTTGTTCTCTAACCTCCCCATCCTCATCCCATAGGGATGAGGAGTCCCGAACCGGATGCCCCTCGGCTCCTGTCGGCCTTCCCCCAGGGATCAGTTTAAAAGCTGCTCTGCCACCTTTTTAATGTTATCCCCTGAGGTCCTCAGAAGAGTTCCTTCTGTGGGTTCTGCTGCAAGTGGAAACATGGTTTTCAATGACCTGGAAGAGGGCCTTCTCTGTGATGGCCCATATGCAGAACCCAGCTATTAGAGATCCGACTGGTTCCCTCTCTGCCTGTTTTTGGAGGTGGCTAAAACATTTTTCTTTCATTTTTAGTGGTTGGTTTTTTGTTTGGAGAATAACTGTTCTGTGCTGTCTTGATGTTTTACTGAAATTTTTAATCCTGGCTAATTTTATACTGCTGTTATGTTTTGATTGTGCTGTTATTTTTGTTGATTGTTTTTAATTATCAGTACATGTACATTGTTGTTTTTTAACCACTGGCTGTTGGCTGTCCTTGATGCAGGGGAAGGTAAGGATATAAATATTTTAAAACATTTCTTCTATTTTTAATAAACAATATTACAGGTATTTTCAATTGTGATGCCAAGGATGTGAACTCTCTGCTCTGAAAGCTAATTTCTCTTCCCTTCCCTGTTGGCATTGAGATGCCAGAATGATACACTTTTGATCTGGTATCCTTTTAGTATGGTTGACTGAAATATTGTTCTGGATATCTTCTGATAAGTACTGTATTTTTCATCTTGTGTTGCGATTTGATAATATTTTATTGTTTTTAACCTGGATTTTGGAAGTTCCTGTGGGGATCCTTTGATGGGCCATATTTTAATAAATGAAGATTAATAACTGTCAGGGGTCGAGCCCTTGTCCGACCCCCGCCTTACCTGGCTGTGGCCCAGGGACAGAACCGCCTGGCCACAGAGCCACTGCCACCTCGCCAGCTGACCAGGCGAAACGCAGGGCAGCTGGGTGGGAGAGACAGTCATCCCAGAGCTCACCTGACTGGAGCAATAAGCAGGGCAGGATCCCCATTAACCACCAGAGAGGAGGGAAGCAGGCTAGGGTCTGGGCCCCTTTAAGCCTAGAGGGAGGAAGAGGAGGAGCCGAGGGTGTGGCTGGGGAGGATAAAAGCAGGGAAGCCTGTGATGACAGGCAGTTCTGGAGAGGGAAGGCAGGAGGCTGGAGCTGGAACCCCTGCCTGAAGACCCCCCAGGCCCTGCCTCCAGGAAGGAGACAAGGGTGTAGTGAACCCCCTCCCCCTGACTTGGTCTGAGGCTCCCCCTGCAGGGAATCCCAGGGAGGTGGAGACACCCACCCAGGGGATTCCAAGACACCAACGAGCCAACCCTCGGCATCCCTCTGGGTGACCCCCAGAGACCCCCTTCATGGGGCACCCCTCACAATAACATTCCCGAAAGCCTAAATTTTATTTATCACATCATTAAAATCTCCTGGTTGTCTTCTTTTAATTTTGGCTTAAGGGGTGTTTTCTTTTCTCTTTTAGGCCATTCCATATTGAACCCAGAAATATTGTTAGTGATCCTGACAATCTGCAGAGAGCTACAAATGAAGCTTCAGCAATGAATAAGCGAATTCATTACTACAGCAGACTCACATCACCTTCAGATAGGGCATTGGTAAGGAAAAAGATGGACTTCTGTAGAACACCAGATAAGTAGACTGATGTTCATGTTGGCCTCTTTTGCATTATTCACATGGCAGTGCTCTGTCAGGTCAGCTTTTGAGTAAGGTTATGAGAACTACTTGCTCCTTCAGCTAGTCAGTGTTTATCAATCTACAGGTTGAGTCTCATTATTTGTGAGGGTTCCATTCCCAGAGCTCCAGTGGATGGCAAAGTTAAAGCAAATCCATTTAAATCACAATGTCCTTTTGCTTAGTGATTTAAAAACAGCCTTGCTGTTCACTCGGAGCCTCAGCGTGGGGAAGGAAAGGAGGGGGTGATAATTGCTTTCACTTAGCAGCATTCTTTTACGTGCTCAGGGGAAAGGGAGGGGTTGCTTGCTTCGGACTGAAGCTGGTCTAAGCACCTGGAGAGAGAATGACTGACTGATTGTCTACTGGCTGCCCTCTCTCGCTTTAACGAGGCTATTGTTAAAACCTTTTTCCTTTTAGTTGAAAGGTGTTTTTTTATTGTGTTGAGATAAAACCGTGGGTGAAAAATCAGTGGATAATTAAGTTATACCTGTATAATCCAGGAAAACTGGAAGGAAAAGAAGTAGTGGTTGAGATGTATGGAGACCTAGCGCATGACTAGAATGTATAAGAACAAGGAGTGATTGTGTTGCTAAGAAAAATGACAGACTTATTTAACTCTGTATGCAGGGCATCTGTGTTTATGCTTTAATATAGGACACACCCAGTGTCTTGCCTGGGCTTCCCATTTTATTGCATAAAAGACACATGAAAATGGCCTCTGTACCAGTCTATGAATTCTTAAATCTGATTCACAAGCCACTAGTGCTTCAACTTTGTAGAAACATGATTCAGGTATATAACATATTTACATGCTGCAATACCATACTGCAGTGGTTCCCAAACTTTTTAGCACCAAGACCCACTTTTTAAAATGGCACACTCTCAGGACCCACCTAGGTTTCCGAGATGTAAAAAAGTTTCAGTTTACTAGCTCAAGGCTCTGTTTTTATCCTTTTTACTATGGGAGGGCACCTTCAAGAATCTAGAGCAGTGGTTCTCACACATTTAGCACTGGGACCCACTTTGTAGAATGAGAATCTGTCAGAACCCACCAGAAGTGATGTCATGACTGGAAGTGACATCATCAAGCAGGAATATTTTTAACAATCCTAGGCTGCAATCTTACCTAGAATTACGTCCCATTGACTATCATTGTTAAAAGAATAGCCCTCCAGCTTTTAATGCAGGTGGAGGTAAACTTGTCCGGTTCCCCACCTGCATGACGTGGTGAGCAGCTATTGGTCGGGGGAGGGGGCAAGCTGGGGCGTGTAGTTTAAAGGCTGGTGCCCATGCTTTCCCAGCCTCTTTGTTCCTTGGCAGCAGTGGATCCAGCCACCTTGGACTCAGGACCAGTGCAACTTCTGAGGAGGCCTCTCCTGCACTGGTTCCATGTGCAGCGTGTTTGATCTGTAAGATGGCGATGGGAGGACAGGCTCTGCCCAAGGAAAGGATCAAGTGCAGTCTGGGCACACTTTCCTGGGAGTAAGTCCCGTGGAGCGCAAGGGGACTTGCTTTTGAGCAGACATACTTGGAGCGTGCACTCAGTAGACTATTAAAGTTAATAGGGGTTACACCAACCCTAGTGATGCCACTGCATTTTGGCTGTGTGTATGATACTGTAATTTATTCTGTATGGTCTGGTATGAGAGGAGGTCCATCATGGGGGTGACACAATGAGCTTTTGCACTGGGTGATGCAAACCCTAATGATGCTTCTGCTTATCTATGATTATGAGAAAAGACTTGCAGTCCAGAGGCAAGAAAATGAACACTGTGTTAGCGCACCAAAGATTTATTAGCAAATGATTTGTACTTTCTTCTTTTTGTAGGTGGCTCCTGATCATGTACTTCCTGCTCAAGAAGAAATCTATGTATATAGTCCATTGGGAATGGCTTTTAAAGTACAAGACTGTGCTGAAGGTTATGGCAAAAACTCAAGCTTAGTAACAATGTAGGTGAAGAACATAGTTCGCATGATATATCATTTTGGTATTTGCTAGTTATAAATTTGCAGTACTTACTGTAAAAAGTGGCCTCAGTTGAATTAAGTTTCTTAATGTTATTTTCATGTGTTTTACTAGATTCATGATGTGGAACACCATGATGGGCACATCTATACTAAGCATTCCCTGGGGAATAAAACAGGTAGGTAACTTTTTTGGTAGCAGAAAAAAAATACTTGCATGATAAATCCTATTCAATAATGCGGATGATTATTTTATTTACATCAAAGCACCATTTGTTAATTGATACAGTTAATATTTATAGATCTATTTTTTAACAGGCAGGATTTACTACTGGGATCTGTATTATTTTGTTAATGGGCCTGCTGTCACTTTACTGCTGCTACAGAGTTGTCAAATCAAGGACAATGATACGTAAGTATTTATTTTATTTAGTAAATTTGTAAGTTGCCCTTCATTGAAAAGTATCTCAGAGCAACATATAATTTAAAACAGATGCATTGCATTCCATCTCATAAAACAATAATGTCACATCAGCACTCATTTGAGACACTGTGCTGGGCCGAAAATGTTATTCTTCCCCTGCTAAATATAAGAAGAACACCACTTGAAGAATTGCATCCTTACCCAATTAGCAGGGGTAACTGTATTATGATATATGGAAATGAGAGCTGACTCATATTAACACCTTATTGGTTCCATGCTGTATCATAATAACATATCATTGTGTCATATCAATAACATAATAACATGTCATTGGGTCTCAGAACAATCTTTCTCAGGTTGGTTTTGAGTTAAAGAAATCTACTTTTTGTTCCATAAGGCAGTTGTGTTTTCATTTTCTGGTTAATTGGCCATAACATTTGATATAATACAGATATTCCAATGTAGTTGGTTTCATTGCATACTGCATTAAATTACCTTTCCAATGATTTATAACATGATGGTATTCTTCATATGTACCAAGATTTTCACAGTTTTGGTCACTAGTGTCAAACTCAGCTTGTTGCTCCCCTAAAGCTTGATGCCTGGTGCAACTGCTACCCCCCTACACACCCTTAGCTACGCCACTGGTATTAACCTCCTGCTACATGGATGCTCTTCATATGTTTTTGTTCTTTCAGCTTCAACAGATACCTCAACTTGGGAGTTCCCAGATGTTTGCAAGTATTATTTTGGATCCTTTGGTCAATGGTCCAGCCTCGCATTTTCAATGGTGTCTCTTATTGGAGCCATGATGGTTTACTGGGTGCTCATGTCCAATTTCCTTTTCAACACAGGAAAGTTTATTTATAGTAAGTGTAACATTTCCTCTTTTTTTGAAACTGGAAGCCCTGGCTTTCCAATCTGAAAAACCAATGCAAAAAATTATGGCAATATTACTGCATCTGTTCAAAATGAATTTTTTGGTAGCATTCAGACATTGCAAGTTGTGTGACTTTGTGCACAGTCTTGCACTCTCATCCATAAGTTAACAGATGCCTTTCTGGATTAATCAAAGCATAGGGGCAAAACTATACATGCACTTTGCAAGCACATCTTTGGTTTTTTAAAAGATTAAATAGCTACTAGAGCTGGAGGGGGGGGACTGCAGTGGCATTCCTTGGGTTGTTGACACCCAGGGCAGGCTGCTCAAACCTATAGATAGACCTGGATTTCACCTCGAGATTTCCCAATGGAGGCCAGGTCTACCAACAGCTTGAAGCAAAAACCAGGTCTCCCCTTTGCTGAAAGATGCACACACTCCCCCCCCCCCCGTGGAGATCTGGACTACCAGCCCCTCAGATTGAAGGATAGACCTGACCTCTTCAATGAGATCCCAGGTGGAGGTCAGGTCTATTGCTCGTTGGTGCCTTGGGTGGATTTGACACTCAGGGCACACTGCCCCTGCCCCACCTTTTGGTTTTGCTAGTGATGCAGGGGGATGTGCGGGGATATTTGAGACTCCTTATCACACCATTTCCCAAGGGAGTGCAGCGTTCATGGCACCCATGAATGCTTTTTTCTTTGGCTGATAGGGCAATAGGTGGTGATTCAGATCTGAGACCATTTTGTGGGATTGTTAAGCCTCCATGCCTCACAGTCCTGATTTTTATCCCCAGTCTGGTGGTGTGTGCTTAAAGTAACACATAGTTGACCCATAGTTTGCTGATATAACTAAACTGGCAAATTGTTATTTGAGTGAGCATCTAAACCAGGATTGCAAACCACAGTTTGATTCTAGTTTTCAGTCCTGGATTTGGAAGGCTCCCTCGAAGAGAAAACTTTTTTCCCTTTAAACAAAGCAATTCTTTATTAATCTGTGCATGAGAGAGGATGGGACAGAGAGTGCATACAGTCCTCAAAACTATCTCATGGAAGATTGGAAACATGATGTCTAAATGCAATAACTCTCTACATTTCCCTATGCAGTGAACTCTTGGTTTAATGGACCTCACTTTAACCAACTTTGGAATCAATTGACATTTACTCCTTCATTGAAACCTAAACATGTATATTTTGCTCTCAGATGTCTCCATTGACTTCAGTGTATTTGGATTTAATGGGCTTTCAGTATTAACATGGACCCCTTCTGACATTAGTCTGTAAAATTGAAGATCCAATATATATAATTTTATGTGCATTTCAAACAAACATCTTATTCCTTGGGTTAACCTTTTGCTTGATTGTTTTTATTTGAATATCAAAAATAACAGCAAGAGAAGGCTTGCAGGAAGTTCGATGAATAAATAATACTAGAAATGGAAGATAAAGTCATTGTGTATGCTATAGTGTGGAATGAAAACGAGTGGAAAGACAATGTCATACCTTTCGCTTCAAAAATATTTCCAAATGCCTTTGATAAAAGTGTATTAAATTCTCAAAGAGAAAATGTGGCAGTCTTTCAGTAATTTTGGAAGCAAATACTCTCTTTAGGAGAAGGCTGCAACATGCCTTCCATGCCAAAGTAGTCAAACGGCATTTAACTCTTCTACATATGTCAGGCACAGAGACGAAGATGCTTTGTTCTGTTACATCTTTAGACAAATTGTTCACTTTATGAAAAAGCTCTTAATCATAGCTAGTAGTACCTGACTGTAAAGCGGTGGCACCCAAAGTTGCAACCGCTGTGTCTGGACCACAGCTTTCCGTTCTACCTCTCCAGGGTAGATCTGGGCTCTGGGACACTATGGGCAGCTGTGTCTGTTGCCCAGTGTCCCAGACGTTTGTGCGACAGGACGTCCAGGCAGATGCGACTGCCTGGCATGTTCTGTTGCCCAAATCTACCAAGAGGACAAGCTGCGCAGGAATGGAATGTAAAGGTCCTCTCATCAGATGAACAGATCCACCTGAACGCTGCATCCAGCCTCCAGGCCTGGATTCCCACAGCCCTGCTATAAAGTAACAAGACTCATTAAAATCAAGATTATTTCTTAAGACAGGTAGGGACTCACTTTAAAAGACCAGATGCTCTTTTCAAAACATTTTGTCTGGCTATAAAGCCTGAACAGACTTCGTTAGATGGCATGATCCACTCATTTCCTGTGTACAGGTGTCCCATTTTATGAAGTTGCTTAAACTACATTGAAGTCTCTCTTTCACCTGTGAAAGAGGGACATTACCCAATGCATATTAAATAATCAGTGCACAGGGCAGCTGCATTTAATTCTTGGTTTGTATATAAAAATACTGTGGGTTGGTAACAAAGGATGTCTTAATTGTGAGTAGGTTGTAAGATCATATGTTTCCTTGCTCATTTCCTGCTCTTTCCAGCACAGATCCCTATTGCACTCCATGACCTTGATGAAGGTCATGGACATCAACATTAATTGTTGTTGGGCTAAGCTAGTTTCCTTCTTAAACAGTAACTGAAAGTAGCTTGAGACCTTAGGTTTCAGTTCCTAATTAAAAGGAAAACCCTACTCAGTTTTAGGTTGCTACAGCAGTTTGCTAATAATGGGTTCCTCCCTTGAGCATTTCAAATGAAACAAACTGTGGAATCTAAAAGGGCCAGTAACTACTAGTAATTTAAGGAGGTTGAAAATATTAAGGGAAGACAGGCTTTGAATCATAATAAAACAACTTGCTGTTTAGAAAGAGATACATTATTTTAAAACAAATAAACGCTGAACTGATTTCTAATTGATTAAACAGTTGCACAATATTCTTATACATGGTTAAAGTCATAGATTAAAGAACTCAGTATTGACACACAGAATGTGTCAAAGAACATCAGCAGTGCACATGGTGGTGTCCTGGAACTAATTTATCGATTGGGAAAACATATGCGCATTCCTCCCTTTATGACTGCCTCTTTGAAACATGAATACAGTATTTGATTGTGTAGATATCTTGTAGCTTGATATTATGTATGTCTACTCAAAGTAAGCCCCACTTAGACCAATGGAACTGCTCTTAAGTAAGTATGTATAGGTTTGCAGCCATATTTATGTTTCTATGGTATCAGAGGCACTTTATAGTTGTAAAAGTAATAATTTGTAAGCTGTTTGAGCCACTCTAATTGGTATGGTTTTAAGGATGGTTGATGCCCTGTCCTTAAAAGCATTTATTTGAAAGTAAATTGGTTTTAGTATTTCAAACAGATATAACTACTGTTTAGCTTTTTAAGTAGTTTTTTTTATTAGCTTTTTAAGTAGTTTGCACCATTAGTTTATTATGATGATGAGAGATATCTATTTTATTTAAGCTGTTTATCCAGCAGATGGCAATGTAATGCAGCATTGGAAGAAAAATTAAGGCAGACTACTAACTTTGTATAATCCCTGGAGCCTTTTATCTTTATCTCATGTTGTTGTTTATAATGTGTACCTCTTAGTCTGCAGAAATACTTTTGAGAGTGTAATGACAAAAATACAAATGAACCTGAAATAAGCAGACAAGTGAACATAGATCCAGAAATAGCTGGTGGTGGTATCCCAAAAGAGCAGGCAGCTGTCAGAGCCCAGAAATGTTTGATCCTTTGACCCAATATAACCTTCATGCTGCTCTCCTGAACAAGTGTAAAGAGGTACATCATGAAACTGATGCAAGTGGCAAAGACTTACTGGGGAGAAACCCATGGCCTGGTTACAACTCTAGTTTAGCAGTACAATCCTAGGCATGTGTACTCAGAAGTAAGCTCCATTGAATTCAATGAGACTTACTCTGTGATAAACATCTAACCAGATCCTTCTGCTTGTATTGTGAACATCGTATTTTCTGTAAGGTAGGAAATTCTGTATCTAAAGCAATCCTTCTGAATACCTGTCTAATAAAATTATTCCGAAAAGGAAATCTTTCAACCTTTCTGAACAACTTTTTGCTTTAAATTGCCCTATAATTTCTACCAAGTCTCTTCCTATAGTTGAGATTGCCTGTTTTGTGCCCAGTCCTTTGAGAACAAAGCAACCATCATTCCCTTCTTTTTCTGAGATTTTCTTGAATATCTGAAAGCAGTGGATATATCCATCTCCCCCCTTCTTTTTTTCCCCAAAGCAAAATATACATGGTTCCTTAAGCCTTTCTCATCCTGGATTTCCAAATTCTTTAAAAATTTTATTGCTGTCCTATGAATCCTTCCCAATTTGTCCAGTATTCTCCCTGAATAGGGTGAGCTGAAGGGTTAATGCATAAAATTATTTTGTAAGCTACTTTTTCCATGTGGAAAAGTGGCCTATAAATGTTTAAATGAATAAAATGAAACATGTTGGTGTTCAAGTTACCTGAATGTTCTGTATTCTGATCTGAAACCTCTCTTCCCCCCACCTTTAGCCTCTTCTCAGATGGAAGGGGGCTGGTTGGGTTTGCTCAGAGGCAAGGGAAAATTACTATACATATTCTAGAGTGGAGTCATGCTGGGGAGAGGGAGCAAGGTGGAGAAGGGCAGAGACCTGTGGAGCTGAGCTCCATCAGATCCTGAGCTTTGTGTTGGGCCACACAGCCCAATATGGAACTCTTTGTCATACTCCCAGAGCTGCCGCAATGCGGGGCTTCTTTCCTTACCCAGGGGAAGGGGACAAACATCCACTCCCCCCCCCCCAAGGAGCCGGCGGCAGCTGCCCGACAGCACTCGGGATGCCTCAGCAGCCATTTTTGGTGCTTCAGCAGCCCCACACTCTGGGCAGTTTAGGATTGGGCTGTCAGTCACTGCTGAATAGAAGGGAGCCACAATACTTTCCAAGTTTTGGAAATGTCACTTGTGTTAATAAAACCTAAAAGGGAACTAACTTTTAGTATTGTTTATTCATTATTGTATTGATTTTTTGATTTTGTAAGTCGCCTTGAGGGCCCTTGAGTGGGGTGGAAAGGCGGGGTATAAATAAATAAATAAAATTTGCGTCATCATAGATGCATTATAGACATCATCGTTTGCGTCTTTTTCATGGTTGAATATGTATTGTTGCTAATATGTCTGGCACTTTGATTCTCTGTAGCTTGATATTTTAATACCAACTACTTGGATAATGAGTTCAGCTTTTTATAGCATAATAACTGAAGGAATGGCCTTCTTGCTTATTGCTGCCTTCTGTGTATGACATGTTTGTAAATGTACAACTGGAAAATAACTATGAGGTGGTGTATTCTTCAGGTATTTATTTTTATATTGCTCCACCCCTGAAATATTTTCAGAAGATATTTATTTTCTCATTTTTTCAGATTCTGTTCATGATATTAATGTAACAGATGTTGTTCCTGGTACAGGAAATGGGAGTGATAGAGGTAAGGAAAATAAAACATTCTTTGTTTCTTATTCCCTTGCAAAATGTTCTGATAGAATATGGAAGTCTTCTATGAGTCTCTAAAAGCTGATAGTTTAAAATAGTTCCTACACTTACATCCTTTTCATATTTACTAAGAAGTAAGTTCCATCTTACTCAACGGCTCTTACTTCCAGATAAGTGTGTTTTGGATTGCAAACTTAGGGCCCAATCCTATCCAATATTCCAGTGCCGGTGCAGCTGTGCCAATGGGGCTTGTGCTGCATCCTGTGATGGAGAAGCAGTCACAGAGGCCTCCTCAAGGTATGGGAACATCTGTTCCCTTACCTCAAGGCTGCATTGCAGTTGTACCAGCACTGGAAAGTTGGATAGGATTGGGCCCTTAATCAACAACAATAAATATAAATATTGATAACCAAAGGTAACTAAACAATGAGCTGAAAAATAGCATTTGCCCATGCTTCTCATCTATTACATCTAAGCTGGGAGTAATGGTGAAGCTGCATGTTTTGGTGTGATCATGAAATCTGATGTCTGGCAAAGGCCTGGGTGTTCAAAGAATCTCTCACCTTTTTAAAAATTAGCTTTCTGGTGCTAGTAATTATAAATACTACCTTTGTAAGTGTGTGGATAGCTTATAGTGACAACTCAGAACCCATGTTGCGGGGTGGTGGTTTTCCACTGGTCAAGGCATGATATTTAGTGACCAACATGCTTTCTTTCAGAGAAAATGGGCACTAGCTTTCTATTCATTCTCATATGAGCATATGAAGCTGTCTTCTATAGAATTTGATTACTGCTCAGTACTGTGTATAGTGACTGGAGGCATCTCTTCAGGATTTCAGTCAGGAATCTTTTCCAGCCCTATCTGGAGACACCTAAGGATTGAATCAAGGACTTTCTCCATGCCATGCATGTGTTCTACCACCCCAGCCTGGTTTCCTGTTAGTAACTACGGTGGTAAATGGGGGTGACAATTTATTCAGAAGTTTAGTTTCAGCACAGAGTTTGGTTTTCTCCCCTCCTACAAAAGTCTAGGCAGCCCTGGATGTTGGGAATAAAGTTATAAAGAGAACTAAAAGGTGACAGAAACAACGGGTTTGGGTCAAACAGATATGCAACCTAAACTAAGACACAATTATACCAGTGGCTTGCTATAATAAAAAAGTTCATGAGCCATCGCCATGATGTGTGTACACAGTAATGTATGCAGTAGCATTGCCTGCACTCAGTGATGCTCATATAAACAGTGAGGCTATGATGCACAGCCAGATATTTATTTGCTGCATTCATATATGACCATTTTTGCCTTGGCAAAAGCACTTAATGTGGTTTACAACAGTAAAACAAACATGTTACAAAAGGTTTAAAAAGCAGTGTTGTCTCAGGCCCATGATGGTTTCTCAAGAGCCTGTGACAAGGGCTCCACAGGTTTTAATCAAAAAGATCCATGTAAGCCAAGACTGCCCTGGTTTCTTTGGTGTCTGAGAATATGTATCTGTGCATGGAAAAAGCAAGACCTGACATGCAAGAGAAATGGTGAACACGTCACTCATGAAACTTCCCATGCCAATCAGAGCATTACTCATGGAAGTTTGGCTTCTAGCTGGTGACTGTTATATCTGTTGACTAATAAATGCTGGAATGTGTGTTTAGGAAAAGCTCTGTGTTGAATAACCTTTTAGAATTTTATTATCTGTTATGTGTATAGTTCCATCAATGTACTTGGCACTCTGCAGAGTGAAATAATCAAAAGCATACGTGCCTCAGGACAGGGCACTATTTATTTAAATGTTTTCCAATTACGTGTTTTATTCCATGGTGTTTCTGCTATCGGGATCTCCCTCTGCTAATGGAAGCGCCTTCTGTTCATGGAAGGAGCTCCTGATGGTGGAAGTGCTACTTATGTAGTGTCATGTATTTATTTAATTAAAGATGCACCCAAATAAGCTTGCTTTTTCCAAGGGAGGATTTTGTATGTTTGTTTGGAGGCAAGAGTTCTCTGATTCTGTAACACTTCCTTTCTAATTTGTGCACAATCAGTGCTACATAAGTAAGAATGAGTGCAAAAAAATTTGGTCAACATTTTCAGATGCAATGGTAGCTTTTTAGAAAAGGGGTACACATCAAAAGATTGGTAGTTTTGCCACATTTTCTGCCTGTTCCCTTGATATGACCATGAATCAGTCCATGAATAACATTTTTTAAAAGTCATTGCTGAGAGAGGAGGGAAGGAAGAGTGAACAGGAAGAAGGGTTGAAGTGGAGGGAATAGTGGGGGGGGGGGGGGAGATAGAGTTTGATCCCTTACTTCCCTTCTGAAAAGCTCTCCCTGTCAGTGAAATTTCACAGAACTGCTGAATGAATAAAGACATGGTATGTGTACTGGAGTTCTGATATCCCAGGGTGGCTTTAAAAAATAAGCCATATTCTTATTAAAAAACGTTCTAGTATTTTATGACAAAATATAGTGTGTAACCCAAACATAACTAAATAGAAATTTTGGAATATTGCACTATAGATGTCTCTCCCATATCCACAGATCCAGTATCTATGGATCCAGTTATCCATAGCTCTCTGTTCCTCCCCCCCCCCCCCCATTTTCTTCTTACTGGCCAAGCAAGTGTAAAGGAAGAGACAATGCTATAAACAGGTAAGCTTATAGAAAGACAAGCAGGCAGGCAGCCTGAACACTAGAGAGATACAGGCAGAATGTTAATAGTTTCCTGCTTCCTGTTTACATTCTACCTGTGTCCTTCTAGCATTTAGGCTGCCTTCCTGCTTGCCTTTCTATAAGGTTATCTGGTTATAGCGTTGTGTAAAAGGAAGTGACATGCTTACTTGGCACCACTGGTAAGAAGAAAAACAAAGGTAATGGACGTGGGGAGGGGCTGTGGAGACAGGGTTTGTGCTTATCCACAGTTTCTGTATCTGTGGGGGAAAACCTGGAACGTACCTCCCATGGAAAGGGGGGAAAGCCTGCATATACCGCAGACACCCGCCTATAAGTCGACCCCACAGATAAGTCGAGGGCAGGTTTTAAGCCAACAATCATGGAATTTTCTATGACCTTCAGATAAGTCGGTTAAACTTAGGGGGGTGTCCGACTATAGTTTTGTCTGATTTTACTCGAGGCTGGATCCTGAAAAATAACCCACCACTAATTGTCACCTAAGAACTGTGGTCTCTAATTTATTAAAAACATAGTAAAAGATCATAAGATACATTTTTATTCTTTTTAAATTCTGGTCTTCATCACCTTTTTGTAAGCACTATCAAAGTAAGTGCACTGTAAACAACATACCAGTGAAACAGTGGTTCCCAACCTGGTATTCATGTACTCCCAGGGACACTCAACAGGACCTTTAGGGGTACTTGTAAAAGAATATAATAATGGCAGAAAAAGGCAGGTCATGCTCCAGAATGCCTTGCAAGGCAGGAAGGGAGGTAGCTAGTTGGCTGTGAAAGCCCCACCAATAGCTAGTTTTTGGTCATCAATTCATGTATGAACCAGTGATTGAAAACCAGCAGAGTAAAAAATCTGAAAAATAATATGGAAAGTGATCAATCACCCAGAATTTCTCAGCACACTTCTGGTGCAAAACAGTGCAAAGGCAGAATCTTCTGTTCTTCAGAAGAAAAGAGAAAACTGTAATAAATACATGAAGTCTGGGCTTTCATATAGACGAGATGAGGGCTTGTATTATTAATTACAAACATTTTGCTAATATGAAGGGTACAATTTATGGAAATGGGCTGCCTAGGGATATGCAAATGAAAAAGGTTGGGAACCACTGCAGGAGGACCATGAATCAAATCCACCTTTAAGGTGTCTGGTGTGTTATGCCAGAAGCTCTATGTACAAGATACAACCCATAACACATAACTGGGAGTGTGCAATTCAATTCACAGCAGAGAGATGCAGCTGCATATATGTGCAACCCTTTTTACTCACTGTAGACCCACTGCTTTTCATGGGTGTTATTCTTAAGTAAGGGTGCATTGAATTGTAGCCTGCTTCAGATGGAAAGGAGGATTCCCATCCTGGTGTTTCAAAAAACAGACCTGCTTTGCAAGCATTTGCAAAGCAGAACCAGGCTGCAGCAGAAGGAAGGAGAATAAAAGGTTAACAAATTGCTTCTAAGGAGCTGTGCCTGTCTGCTGCTTGAGAAACTTGGTGCCTGTCTGCCCTTGAGAAACTAAATTTCAGAGCTGAAAGGCTTTGCCCTCTGATTGACCTGGAGATAAGGCGAAGTGATAATTTGAGCTTGATTACTTGGCAAAAATTTCACTTACTATAGGCAAGTATCTACTTTGTGTCTTTTTGTGTACTTTGTGTCTTTTTAAAGCAGTAATTAAGAAACAAAAAGGGATGCCACTCCAGGGGAATTGATCCAATGCTAAGTGAATTATGCAGTAATTTCTATCCAGAATGATTTCCGTCACATAGAAAAAGTTGGACAGAGGGATTATTGTTCACAAAAGAAATATTCTAGAGTTGAAGCAGAATAGTTTAAACATAATTATTTAGATTTTCTTTGCTTTCTCCCAAATGTGCATTCTTTGATATGCAACTTTTTATTTTATTATTACACTGGTTCTCAAACTCTCTTGGAGCTTGAGAACCAGGATAAGTTTTTGCAGGGGTGAGATAGAAAGCAGCAATGTAATCCCCAGTGATCCCCCGCTGTGGGGGAAGAGGGGGCTTTATTTCAACATATTTTACCTGTTGCCGTGGTGTGGGGAGCTTCGCTGAGCCCTCTTCAGGGCTCCCCGTGGCTTGTAGAAAGTGAAAAAAACAATTGCGACCCACTTCTAGTTTTGCAGGAGCAACCCAGAAGTGGGTTGTCATCTTTTTTTACTTCCTACAAGTCATGGGGAGCCCATGGCACTGGGCTCCATGGCACCACCTAGACCCCGGAAGAAGGTAAGATATATTAAAATAAAGCCCCCTCTTTCCTCACAGCGGCACGGTCCTCAGGATCGTGTTGCTACCTTCCTTCTTCCCTTGCCCCTTAAAGGGAAAGAGGCAGTGGTTCTCCAGCTGGTGGCTTGAGACCCACCAGTTTGAGAACCACTGGTGTATTAATGTAATACATCAGTTTTACATTACATGTAATGTTTTATTCCTGGTGATTTTCATTATGTTACATGTTTTACATTACATTACATGTTTTATTCCTGGTGTCATGTCAAAATGCAAAGAGCCACTTCCATTGTCAGCATTGTCACCTGTTTCCCGCTGCTGCTGTTGCTTCTGCAGTGCTTTCTGGGTTTGAACAGGAAAATGAATAAAAGCGGAAATTTGGAGAGAAGAAAGCCTCATTCCTTTTTTCATTTTTAAAATCAGGGCGGGGGTAGGAGTAGTAGTAGGTAAAAGCAGTTCCCACTACCTAAAACAACTGTCTGACTGGACAGTCCAGTTATGGAACAGTATTGATGTGTTTTTTAGTTTGTGCTGTTAGCTACCTTAAGCATTTTTGAATTGGAAAGTGGGGATGGAAACTGTTATAAATAAAATATAGTGAATACGTAAGAGTTCTCAAGTGCGTGAACTCTAGTCTCCATCAAATTGCAAGGGTGAAGGAACCCATGTCCCTCCACAAATGAGTCCATGTGAATTTCAGCAGCGCAGTCATCTTTCTCTCAAACACTGCCATTACACAGACAATGGAGAGCAAACAGACTGGGAAGAATAATGCTGGTGACTCACTTGCATCCATTGTTGGCTTTTCAGAAACATGACTAAATACTGTAGGAAGCCTTGTGTTTACGGGCATTGTAACTGAATGGGAGTGCTGCCAGTGTGGGATGAAAGACTTTGTATTGGGCAGATTCTGTGGAATACATCATTAGACCATGGTCTGCAAGAAACCATGCTTGTTTTCAGTAAACAATCTGACTGGCAGACAGCTGCTTTTACCAAATCCAAACAAAAATGGCAACCTTTTTCCATCAAGGGCTGTGATTTAAAGCTCAAACAGTAACTATATTACTTACATGTTTGTTACAACTCCATCCCACCCTTCTGCCAAGGAGCTCATAGCGCATATAAGGTTCTTTTCCCCCCTGCCCTCCCTTTTATCTCACAATAACCCTGTGAGGTAGCTTAGGCTGAGAGATAATAACTAGCCCAAGGTTAGTCCTTGCAGAGCAGTATATAACCCTGGGACTCCCTGGTCCTACTCTGACATTCCTAACATCTACACGGTCTCTCAGTGTAAAGTGGAGATGGAAGCTAATATTAAAAGGAGTGCATTGGTGAGCAGTACTGAACATACCTACTGCTTTCTTCTCTTCAGTGTCTCTTCAGTCTGTGGTCTGACATAAAATTCAGGGCACATGAAAAACACCTCTTCAGGGTTCAGCTTACTCCGGCATCTCGTTTAGTAGGCCCTTAACCTGCTTGCTGGAGTCTTGTTGTGCTGTGTTTGCATTCAGGGGTCTCAAGGGAAGCTATGAGGTGTATGAATGCTGCATACACAGTGTCTGAGAATCTGTACATGCAGAGCTATCTGAAGTGCTTTTGGCCCACTTTGCTACTTGTATAAGCTTGAGGTCTGCACTCTGGATGTATACCTTCTCTCATCAAAATAATCCATATCAGCATTTACATAGAATACTTCATTGTGTTTTTGGAGGAATACTATCAGTGGGTGAGGATGGGAGTGGTACAGAACAAGAAAATCGAGTGGCAGGAAGGGATTGGGGGAGTTCAGTAGGTCTAAGAACACTGGCAGGATAGTATATTAGGCAGGACACACAATGCCTTGGGCTACAATCCATGCATGGGATTTCACTGTTGACGTAGGAAGCTGCCTCCATCAGATGACTGATACAGTGCTTTTCAACTAATGCTACTTCACAATTTAGCAGATGATACTTGGCCCCACAGTCATGGTGATTATATGGTATTCCCCACCTGGTGCAACCTGCTGGAAGTAGAGATGGTTGGGATACCATTGAGTAAAATATGACTGCGCCGGTTTGGGGAAGGAGAGCGCAGAGCAAAGCCCCAAGCTGCCTATTCTTTTGCATAGCCATTGTCTACGTGGAGACACTCATGGAAACAGTACCTACAGAAGATGGCACTTGGAAGAGTGATGCTTGAAATATAAGAAGGTTGAAAAGACCTTATCTAGCTTAGTACTATCTGCACTAACAGGCTTGGGTCTCTTCCAGTTCAGGGATTGAGCCTGGGGCCTTCTCTCTGCAAGCTCTACCACTGAGTTAGAGGTCATGCCTGACTGCTTGCATGCCCTTATTTCTGCTGGCATTCTAGCACCAGCTGCTGTGCCTCTCTGCTACTGCGCATGCGACTTCCCAATAAGCAAGTAGTTGTGCTCATGCCAGCATTGAATCATGCTGTAGAATGTGCTGTCAAAATTAGCTGCAGCATTCCAGAGCAGCAGCAGGCCTGTACAAATATTTCTGTTCCTAGGGGAGGGTATAAAGGGCTGTACTAGAGGCTGTACTAGAAAGTTGAAAAGGGGGAATAGAAACAGTTTCTTGTAGGAACTCCCTTTCCATGAACAACATAAAGGAAACTGTGCGAGTTGTGACGTTCATGTGTCATTTTTCAGTGATTAAAAATATTAGCCAGTGCTCAACACCATAAATTTCACAACCTTGTAGTTCATCAGTTAATTGTTATGTAGCTATAGGCAAGTAATTATCTTCAAACAACAACCCCGCCAAACTGCAGGTGCGTGTGGGCACACACACGTGTACTCTTTTCCCCATTCTTGCCCTTGCACCTCCCAAGGACTAGCCAGCACATGCAGAAGGAGGGGGCAAAATTCTGAAGTGGTAAACTGGATTTGTTCCACTTAAACTGCAGGTGGTGGGTCACATTAGAATGCACTGTTAAATGAACATGTCTCTACAATTAGAAAAGAAGCATAACAGTGACAAGATTGGGCTAGGATCTTTCTCCCTGATGTGCTATCTTTTTTACTTGCAGAGAGGTGCTTGTGTAGGGAAGCAGTCAAAAATGGTCTTCCCGGAATTGTAGTCTAAGCTGGGACTGCCTTTTGGTACTTACTCAGGTTTCTGCCACCACATTATTTGTATGCGTAGACCAAGCCAGAGACCGCAGTGGCTCATTGGAGAAATACAGCAGTGCCTTTTGGTTACTGTTTTGATGCTCTTATACATGCTTCCTGCAACGAGAAAGACAGAAACAGCATGTAGGCTGGCAGCACCCAAAGCATTGTTCCCCAGTTTGAAAAGCCACTCTTTCTCTCTCTCACTCTCTCTTTTTCTTTCATGATGAGTCACTCCACTGCCTCCCTGGCAGTGCAGTAGGGAAGCTTATAGCCCAATCCTAATAAACTTTCCAGCACAAATGCAGCCCTGCTAACAGGGCACATATTGCAATCGGGAGGGTGCAGTTGTGGAGGCCTTCCCAAGGTAAGGCAATGTTTGTTCCTATATTTCAGGGCTGCATCAGTGCTGGCAAGTTGGTTAGGATTGGGCCATCACACTGAGTTTTGGCAGGTGGAAAGGGACTAGTGACACTACAATAATTTTTCAAGGCTGTACTAGTTTGTATGTTTTGTAGCTGAGATATGTAAAGCTTGTGCTTAAGTCCAGTGCAGTCTGCTTAGGATGGAGTTTCTGTGAGCTATAAGGTGGAGTTTAGGGCACACCTAGCAATTTTCCCTAGAATATGCTTTCAAAGTAGAAACCGTGAGGTGGTGTTTGTCTGGACACCTGATTTCATTTTTGCGTATGCCTTCTTGGAACTAAGTCTCTGTTCATTTCCCTTTTTGGTTTTTCAGTCATTTGTCCAGGTAAGGAAGTACCAGGAGGAAACAAAACCCTGATGTCCTTTTCTACCAGTGATGGAGATTTTGAGGAGTTTGAACGGTGGTGGAACAAATCGAACACTGTCCCATTATACTTGATTGCTATACTTCTGCCCTTATTGAATTTTAAGTCTCCATCTTTCTTTGCCAAATTTAACATGTTAGGTAGGTAATAATGTTCCTGGTGAATCTGTTTGCTATTTGACAAGCGTGTATGGCTGCAAAAGCTGAACTGTTTTTCCCCTCTGATATCCACTGTCCTGGCTTAGGGCTCAATCTTATGCTCCCCAGCACTGGCAGTACCCATGTACTGTCGGCTTTGAGTGTTGCAAATTTGCTGCAAAGCACGTTTGTGGCACCTGGGGAGGAGGGGGCATTGGGCCAGCGCCAGTTGGTGCTGAATGTCAGCACTAGGAGAACACGGCTGATGAGCTGCCAGTGGTAAGTAGCACTGCCAGGTGGCAGTGTAGCTTTTTGGGGTGGGGGAATGGATCAGCTCAGGAGAAGGATATGACAGAGGCCTCCTCCAATCTTATCCCCCGTGTCCAGTTGCAATGCCCGACATGGGGCTTCTTAAGTTTGTGCCGGCAAAATAACTGGTGCAGACTTGAGTAGGTCCATTGTAGACCTGGGGCCTTTCTTGGAAGGGGACCAGCTTCCCTGGCCCTGCTGGATGCAGTTGTAGCCATTTTGGTACCACTGCACGCAGTGGTGCCGGGGAGCTTAGGATTGGGCTGTCCATCAAATTCTTCAGTGTGTTTGTCTTCAGTGTTTCACTATACTTGCAACATTTTTTAACTTTGGACCAAGATTTTTAGGTGTTTTTTTAAAATATGTGTACTTGAAAATAGTGTTAGGGAGGCCCAGTGATGGAATTGGCTTGTAAGAAGCCAATTGTAAGGGCTTGTAAGGGCTTGTAAGAAGCCCTTCCCTGATGTTGTTTTCCAAATGGAAGTTGCCTCTTTCCTCATCCGACCCCTGAAACTGCTAACAACCTTCCTGAGTATATTTTAAAGAAATGTTGTGATTGTGCCTGTCTTTTCCTTTCTCCAGCAAGGCTGTTTGCAGCTTTGGGCTGGGGAAGTTTATTAGGAAAATGCTGCAGGGAGAAAAGGTTAGATGTCCTCTCTGAATACAGGCCCATTTGGTTCATTTTTCATTTGTTACACAGTGAATGCCAGAGAGCTACAAATGACCTGGTGTTTATGTCATGTGATTCATTCTAAACTCTCCACTTGTTTTTGTAATGGCAGAATTACCTGTAGTGTTGAAAGCGATGTAAAAAATAACTGTATTTAAAGTTTAAAAATACTAACAGAGTTCCTTTTTCTGCTTGCCTCCTAGCAGTTGCCGTTCCCTTGCATGGCAGTACTTGGCATGTAGCATTGGGGGAGGGGGGAAATGACCACCAAAACAAAGTTGAATTTTGCATCCTTGGGTAGAGGGCAGGAAAGGTCTGCTGCTCCTTTTAAACTTCATGCAGTTTTTTAAAAAGAAAAAAAGCCTACTGATTTGCCATAGAAGAGGTTAATACCCACACCCCTGTCTCCCACACCCTCCCCAGTTATGGTAGGTATAATGAAAATGAATGAGATAACACCAGAAACAAGTGTGATTTTAATGCATGAATAACAAACACAATTGGAATAATGAAATGGAAATGTTCTTGCATACTCCCACAAATTAGTTGCAGTCTTTCAACTTGTCAAGCACTTTTGATGTGGCCGACTGCACAAGTTATACAACTTGTTGTGTCAAGCACTTTTGATGTGGCCGACTGCACAAGTTATACAAGTTGCATTCCCTACACCAGTTCTGTTTGTAAAGAAGAAAATATGCTTCCCTGTATTGCTGATCTTTTCATGAGCAAGTCTGCTCGTAAAGGCAATGTGTTCTGTGTATCTTCTCTAACAGACTGTTGTCCCCAGAACTGGAGAGGATTTTTTTTTCCTGTCAAGACATTTTCTCTCTCCCCTCATTCCCCCCAAAAGACAACCATCATGTGGAATTAAATTGGTATTAAAGTTGCATTAACATAATTTTCTCTCCCTTCATGCTCCCTTTTTGCCTTTTCATGCTATTCAGTAGCATGAATTAATTCCCAAAGTTAGTTTACAAGTGAAAACACACAAAGGAAGGAATGCAAGAAGATCAGGGAGAGAAGTTTGGATATTGTGTCCTGTGGTTAAGAAACTGCTTGTTTGTGTTAAACTTGTTATTGTGTTTCATTTAAATGTACCTGGGTGTCTGAACTCATTTCCCCATTCCGTCTTTGCAGGTACTGTTTCAGTAATCTATCTAATTATCCTTGTTACACTGAAAACTGCACGTTTGGGATTTCATTTAGAATTCAATTGGGTTAAAGAGGACCCATATTTTGTGCCAGGTAAGCTGTTGGTTTGTGTGTGTGATTTTCAAATCAGCACCAACTCTTGTGTGTTCCCTTTTAATAATTTTAACAGGAATTTAGTTAATTATTTCAAAAGTATTGTTCTTAAAGATTTCCTGTTCCTCTTCCTAGAAAGACAGGTTAATGGTTCAAGGAGTTGTTTTTTTTTCCTTTTTAAAGCAATGTGTAAAACACCACTGATCTGTCTTTCTTCATTATTTATATAAATGGCAAGAAAATGGGTTCCCAGCACATGCTGCTTCTGTTCATTTGAAACAGAAGGGCATGGAGGAGGGAGCTGCATGCCAAGTACAGGTAAGTACTCATAGATAAGCAAGAGCCCTTCCCCATGGGTGGGTGGGTTGGTTGGGGAGGGAGGGGAGGGGAGAACTCAGCCTCCCTTCTCATATGATGCTACTGTTCATTGGAAACAGAAGCAGTGTGGATGAGGGAGGCTGCACCACATTCTCCTGGGAAGGGAAGAGGGGCAGGCCATCTAATCTTGCTGTCTATCATCTCTTTGCTATCAACTGGGTGCTTTGTCAGCACCAGGCAGAAGCAATCTGGAGCTGCTGCAGCTTTTCCCCCCTTCCCCCCTGCTGCAGCCACAATCTTCTCAGGTGCTCACTGAAGTGGTGGGCTGGAGAGGGCTGTGGTCTGATGGACTGGGTGCTTGTTTATTGCCCGTCCAAGGATGCCCAAGGGTGCAGCACCACACAACCATTTAAGGTTGCTTCATGGTAAGGTTGGCCCTGCCTGTGCACATCGTCTCATTAATTCTTGCAACCCAATTCTGCTTTCTTCCCACCATCAGCATGAATGAATGATGCTTAAAGTGGCTTCCCTGTGTTCCAGGCACAAGTGGTTCCTTGCAGCTAGATATGTGCGGATGTGGGGAAATGGTTCATTGAGAAGCAGTCATAGACCTGATGTTTCCAGAGTTACTTCAGGATAGGATGAACTGATTGGCTTTTCCAATTAGCTGGCACCTCACGCTTGCACTAGCTCCACTTTTGAGGCCAGAAGTGTCATTCTACTGCTACAAAATTCTGAGAAAGCTTTCCTCATCTGTTGTCTTATTAGATTATTCTTCTTTACATCTGCTGGCACCTTGGGAAATCATTATGCCAACTGCCAGTTTTTAATTATTTCATGGTTTTAATATGAAGCTGAGGGAATTAGAAACACTTGATGCGTTTTCCCCCAATGAATTTCACAATTCCTTCTGGTAATACAAGGAATTGTTGCAAACCAAAGCAGTTTTGCTGCTCTCCAAGCCATGATATATTGGTCACCACAAACCCAAAGAGAATTGCTAGGGACTAGTTCCAAAAGACCTTCTTTATTCCACAGAAGAATATATGTGGAAAATATTTGATAATGAGAAACCCATGCTGATGTTCCCGTCTGACATTGTCTTCCACATGTAGTCTTTGACACAAGTTTCTCTAATGGAGAGAAAGAGAGCTGTTGTAGCATTACAGGAAGAAACGGCCTTAAAAGCAGCCAGTGAGGAAACTTCCGAGCAGGCTATGCAGTGATAGTTCAGTGGGGCTCAGCAGGGAGAGGTTGACTGGCAGATTGGTGCAGTTTAAAGGGATTCTGCCCCCCCCACCATCCCTGCCTTCTTGCCTCCTTGCTTTAACCTCCCAGTTATCACTATGAATAAGGAAATAAGGGGACCCCATAGCAGCAGCGATGGTTGACAGGAAAAGGGTGAGAGGTGAACTTCCCTTTCAGCCCACTCTGAGTTGAGAGGCTGTGAGCAAGGGAAAGAATTCTGCACTTGCTTGTATGCCCAGGTTATCCCTTTTCACTTCAGCTCTCTAGCTGAGCAGAAAAGCGGCATGCGAATGTGTCCCACAGTGTGTGTTCTGGAGCACACCCACTCTCTTTTTACTTGGAAATGCAGCCAAGACAGAAGCAACCAGGCCAGTTCCCTGAATGAACTGAGAGTCCTGAAGGTGGCTGCAACTCTTGAGGGGAAGAGATGGAGTTCCACTTCATGGAGTTCTTTAGCCCAGGAAGTTTAATGGTACATGAACTTGCCATAGTTTGAATAATATTTAACAAATCTCTAGTCAGCTTTCAGTAGTTAGACATTCTTGTTTTCTCCCCCTCTCCTTAAAAAAAAAAAAGCCAAGGAAGAAATGTTGACAGTGAACCAGTTCATGCATGCAAGCTGAGCTAGGCGGAAGCTCATTCAAATGTGTCATGTGCATTTAGCAAGCTATTTACATGGGAGTGGTTCTCCAGGCAAATGCAGAGCTACTACTGCAGCCTCTCTCTCTTTCTGTAGGTTATGTTGATATTGAGGTAGTGCTGGACTTCAAGCACACCAGTTTAATCCAGACTGTGAATTACAGTCATTACCTGTGAGGCTATGTTTTTACAACAGCTGATTGAAGGCTAGTATATTTTTATTTTCTAAACCTTTATATCCCGCTTTTCCTGAATATAGTGTATAACCCAGAGTATAGCGAGTGAACTCCCTAATCAAATCTTGCCTGAGTTATGAACTGACAAGGTGGTCTTAACTACCTGAGACAAGGAAATAAGACAAGGAGGCAGGAGGTCTGGTCTAGAGGGTAGAGCCTCCGTTAGCCCGAAGATAACATCAGAAGGTCACCAGTTCGAGGACACCGGCAGCTCCCTAAACGGCTGAGAATGACGAGACCTTGAAGCAGCTGACAAGATGAGCTGAGTGATTCCACCTGCTCTTGGTGTGAGCAAGAAGCATCTTGGCTGCCCTCCATGAGAGAGATGGAGCTGCTTCTTAGCCTGCGTGGGAGAACTGGAGGCCAGAAGTGAGGCCAAACCAGGAAGATCCATCTGAAGTGTTGTTGGTTCTTGAAAGAGAGAACCTCTATGTTTGTAAAAATCCCCTTGAGGGATTTAGAAATGCCTGCCTATGTGAACCGCCTTGAATAAAGTCAGAGGAGTAATCTGATGACCAGAAAGGCGGTATATAAATACCTAGTTATTTTAAATAAGCCTCATGCATCAAGATAGTTTATTGAGAAACCAATTCTGATTTGATGAACTTTCCTTTGCAATTTAAGTTAAAATGATGAAGCAAAGCAGAGCACTAAATTGTAATTGTATTTGCCCCTCGTATTACAATGTGTGCTGTACAGGCATCAAGGCCCACTCTGGTTTGATATTATTCTTGGTATTTATAGTTTGATAAAATGTATAAATCAAGGTCATTTGCTTAAGAGGGGAAGAGTAGCTGTTTCTTTTAACAAAAAGCATATGTAAATAGGAGGAATTGTTAGGAGTCTGCACAAAGATTCAGGACTTGCGGTTTGGAAGACATTTTCCCTCCTTTCCAAACCACTATAATAGAGTAAATAACAGCACTAAAAAGTTTTCCTAGTTGATGGCTGATGTTTGTGGTAAACATAATTTCCCATCCAAATGTTGAAATGGAGAGTGGTTGAACCTTGCCTTGAGAGAGAAGGTAGGAGAAACCGTTTGTTTCAAGGAACTCAGAGAGATATGCAGTCCTCTTGATGAAGATCCAAGTAGGAAGGATGCTTTCTTCCTTGTTGTCTTCTTCAAAAAACAGATGCAATAACCATCAGGGGCAAAGTATTTATCTGTATAAGCCCAGACCATCAATTGTTGTGCCAATTCATGCAGAGGGGGGCCAACTGACATGGTAAACACACTTATGGGGTGCACATTGACAGCTTACCAAGGCGAGTGCTGTATCCGTGGCTGCCATCATGTCTGCTTTAGGTCTGTCTTAGCTGATCTAACTTGAAACCCAAAGCT
The DNA here is from genome assembly GCF_035046505.1 of Tiliqua scincoides. Lineage (NCBI taxonomy): Eukaryota > Metazoa > Chordata > Lepidosauria > Squamata > Scincidae > Tiliqua > Tiliqua scincoides. The sequence goes on along the minus strand of NC_089822.1, from coordinate 22,678,943 downwards.
GTTCCATGTCAGGCCTCCAGATGGCCTTCGTCAGAAAACACGGCTCAGATTTTACTGTTTACTGGCACACTTAATCTGTGAATGTTTATAGTCTGCGTGGTTGTCCAAATAGAGCCAGAAAAAGTAGCGCAGGGCGAAATGATGCTGCTTTGATGAATTGTTTGGGAATGGGAACAGATGTCAAGCCAGTAACTGCATCTCGGTGAATCCAGCTTTGACTTTAATCAGACCAGTTCTACAAACACAGAAAGTTCAGCCCTGGCATTCTGTTAGAGATCATGGGTGGGCACTTGGCTCATCCTTCAAGAGCCCTTGTTGAATAAAACAGGCAGTTTCAAGGCTTTTACCTGATTTTGTGAAACAAAAGGAACACGCTTGACATGTTCTGCGTAATTACTGTGGACAGCAGTAAAGAGGTATTGGTGTGTGTTTCATTTTGTTCTTTCTTTTAACAGCCCTTTCATATAATTAGGGATGAAAGCCCCCCTCTTACAATTCTACTTCTATTAGCCTCTGTCTTGCTCTGGGCAAGAGTTAGCTTTGCTGGTAGGAGGTTTGTAACTGTACCAACTTTTCCTGGTGTTTTAAAAATGCAAACGAGCAAGAATTATGCTGGAGGAGTACCCACTATTATTTTAAAAATGAATGAAAGAGCCAGATTGGGTCTTATCCTTCCAAGAAGAAGTTCCACAGCCTTTAACCCCATCTCCAGTTTGCATACCAGCTGGGTTGGGCCTGTGACACATGAATGCAAAGGGCAGAGACCAAAAATGGAGCATGTACCCAATCTCTTCAAAGTAGAGCATTTGTGTTGAGTGTGCCATAAGAAATCAGGTGGCCCCTGGTTGATAAGAAACACAAGACCCTCCTGGAGGCTGGGGAGATTGCAGAAACCATCGAGCAGAACCTTGAAAGCTTATCCTGGTGAGGTAGGAATGGCAGACCCAGGGACCATGGGAGGTGCCCACCATGCAACAGTGAGCTCCCACCAGCATCTGTGCAGCAATGCCACAGCCCTCAGTTGAACCTCACCCAGATCAGGAGCATGGAGCATCTCAAAGGAGATGTTATTGTGATGAACTGGGACACACGTGGAACCAGTGCCCCAGCTAAGAAAGTTGCTCCTCAGCTGCAGCATCAGCAAAACCCATGTTACATGTTGCATCCTATCCTCCACAGGGCCTCTCACCAAAGCATCAGGTTGCGGTAAAGGTAAATTGAGAGCAGTCCCAGGGGCTGGTTGATTCAGAGGTCAATTTTTCTATGGTTCCCAGCAGCCTTGTAGGGGTCACCCAACTCCTACCTAAAGAGATCCATGGATCTATCAAGTACACCTTGAAGCTCTTGCAGCCCTGTTCTGCCCTTGAGCCCTGTCCCTTGGGGGTAGATGTGATGGAGGGGGAATAGGTGCAGTTTCCCCTATATGCAAACTACACTGGTTTACTAGGAAAATGCTGTTTCCAGAAGTGCTATCTTAAGGATTTGTGCAGTACTGGCGTCCCTGTTTTTTGTTCTGCTCATCTTCCTGAGAGTCCTTTGCACCCCAATCCTAAGCATATTACTTTGAAGACTGTTCTGTCATAATGAGGTTTGTCTCTGAGAAAATATGCTTAGGATCAGTGTTGAACTTTGCCCCTCAGTTGCTGAACTTCCAAAGTACCCGCGCTTGAGTTGGTGTCATTTTCTAGCAAAACACAGACTGTAATGGGTGCTTGTGAATCCACTTGGATAATTTATACTTAGGGCTGACAGTAGTAAAATTTAAAATGGCTGAATGAGATACATTTTTTCCATGGAGCTGTTTGTTGGTAATCAACAGAAAAAATTTCCAAAGGCAGTTATAAGTGCAGTGCCATGGAGACATATAGAGAGAGTGAGTGTTTTGTCTGGGAGTAGCCATCCCTTTGCAGTAAGTGCCAGGGCAGTTACTGCATTCAGACGGAACAGCAACAACTCTGGAATGAGGGCTTTCTACAAATGTATTTTGTTTCATTTACATCCAGCCTTTATTCCATCATAAATGCCAAGGTAGTGTATATATAAGGCTTCCAAGATGTCACCCATCCAGTCACTGACTAAAACCTACTTAACCTCAGTAAGGTGGCTATATTATGTGCAGACACATGTGTCAACAAATGACATCCAAAGTAGTAGAGCTACTCCTGTGCCAGGCCCTTGGAACAATGCCCCTTGGAAAGCACTTCTGTTGACATCTTTCCCAGTTGCCAGAAGGGCAGCCCAATCTTATGGAGGATTGGGCTGCCAGCCGGATGTGACAGCAAAGCAGAGTTCCACTGTCCAAAACAGCTGCTGACAGCACAAGGAGCGCTCCGCCAGAGGCTATTTTGGGTTCATTTCACTGCCCCAAGAGGTGGAAGCGCCCCTTATCTGTAACCAGAACCTGCCTTTGGTACCAGAGCAGATAAGGTAGTAGAAGGGCAAGGAGGGAGAAAAACTGAGTGAGGAGGTGGCAAAACTGAGCAGGAGAGGGGAGAAATGAGGGCTGGGAGGTTCCCAGGGCGGTGGATCCAGCAGTGATGTTGTGCACCAGAGCCAATCCCCTCTGTCAACAGCATCTTTCTCTCTTTGGACTTGTGCCCATGAAAGAGCTGGTGCAGGTCCAAATAGACCCGTTGTAGAGTGGGAAGCTTATGGGGAGGGGGGTGAGGGGAGTGTCCTTATATTTCCTCATTTTGTTAGCTGCTTTGGACCTTTACATTGGAGAAGAAATGCACGCTACAAATTATATAAATAAAGCATATATTAAATTGCATTTATAAAGGAAAATGTCTTTGATACTATCACACTTCATGGTACTTAAGATCCTTCTAAAAACTTACCTATCTATAAACTGATGCTTCGTAATTACTGAGTGCACAATACAAATTGTAAAACTCCTTATTCAGTATGTTTTTAATTGTGGCCTTCTTCCACCTGCTCCCTCTCCTTTTTGTTCAGTAAAGCAGGAGATTGGGGTTTCTTCAGTAAGAACCCAGAGCAGCTGTAAAGAAGGTCCTGTTACCCAGCACAGGTCTCCCTGGAGTCAGAAGGGATGCTGTTTACTATCATGGTGTTTGCCACCATTTTGATCATGATGATTTTACTTTTGTTTCCCCAGAGTTCAGGACACTGTTTCCTCAGCTTACAGGGGTGCTGACTCTGGCCTTCTTTGTTCATAATTGTGTAATTACAATGCTTAAGAACAACAAGAACCAGGAAAACAATGTAAGTAACTTCATGAGACATTTTACCTGCAGTTGATAGCTTGTCTGAGCTGTTTTTTGGAAACTAGGTGGGAGCTCAAGTTTGTGGCTCTTTCCCTGAAATTCTGTCATGCCCCTTGCTTCTGTAGTCTGCCTACCTTGTGCTTATTCTTCATCAGTTGGCTGTGTTGATTGGCGGTGAATTGTCAAAAGGTGTAACTTGCATATACTGCACTTGGGGAATCAAATGTTCTGAATTGTGGCATCTAAACCATCCATGTAAGAGCCTTGTGGGCATGCCCTGAAAAAAGGTGATGGAGTTCACCAAATATGTTTCTTTGGTGATATGTTCTTTAATGCCATAAGAAGGATTTCAAACACAATCCCTGAGCAAGGAATCCTGTTTTTTCTTCACTTTTCTTCTTAAGTTTGACAAAATAACCCGTGAACTAAAATATATGACGCCTACATAATGAACTAAATTATCAATTTGGAAGCCAAGTTGCAGAACACCATTTAGTTTGTGAAACACATGGATAACTGCATCATTGAATATTCCAGAAATAGAGCTAGCTTTTAATTTTCCTATTTGCATCAAGCTAGTTTGCATATCATTTTCATTAACATATTTGCTAACTAATCTTGCATTTCTGGGCATGAATGTGTAGTCATCTCATTTGGAAATTATTAAAGTCAAATATTGGCAATTTAGAATCTCTTATTAAAAAGCTTGATAGTACTTGGACATTCAAAGAGCTGAAAGAAAAAATAAAGTTGAGCTTTGTTGTATTTGCCTCTCCTAGCCTTTTGCTGTGCTATTACATCACCAGTCTTACTTCCACAAACATAGTGTCTAAAAGCTTAGTTAAGGAAAGAAAAAAAGTGAGGATCTAGGGTTGTACTAGAACTTTGAGTATGCATAAAAGAATCTTTGGGATCTATATTGTTTACATTCATGGATCTGGTTATTGTATACTGAGCATTAACTTTGAGCTGGAATTCTTGTTCAAGTGTTGGTTCATTCAGGGGTGTTAGAACCTGGAGTGCTGCCCCACACCAGTGCCAATGCAATTGCCTCTTATAGTTCTTGTGTGATTTCATCAAAGCCGGAAGTGCAAGACTTCTGGGTTTATTTAAAGGGACAGCATGAACAAAGGAATCCTGCACTTCAAGTTCCAAGGAAAGTGTGTGAGGAGCAAAATAAGGAGGGGATGATCTGCTTCTTCTCACTTGAGTAGGTGGGAAGTGGATCACTGCAACTTGCATCAGTGACAGGCTGGAGGGAGGGTAACCCCGAATCCACTGCTCTCTCAGACAATCCACTGCTGATGCAACCTGCTTTGGCTTGCCTCTTGGCTGGGCTGGTTTGAGTCAAGCCACTTTTTCAAAACTATCCTTCTTCCCTTCCCTTGGCTAACATCTGTACGCTGGCCTATGATGCTTGTAATGATTACTGTGAAACTTTTCTTACTGAGATTACGGAGATATTCTTAAGTAACAATGATCAGGCTACATGCTTATTTCCCATTGTTTGTATTTTGATTCGGTAATTTATGTGCCGTGTCTAATCTGTCCTACTAACTGCAGTGTGATTTTTACACTGCATGTTTTGATCCTAATATATGCACATCCAAATATATCAACTGTGGCATAATTGTAGTGAAACTTTGTGCTAGGCTTAGATCTCATGAACAGCAGATGAGGTAGTAAACTTGTGACTGAGGGCCCAATCGTATCCAATTCTCCAGTGCCGTTGCAGCTGTGTCAGTGGAGTGTGAGCTGCATCCTGTGGTGCAGAGGCAGTCATAGAGACTTCCTCAAGATAAGCTGCATTGCAGCTGCGCTGGTGCTAGAAAGTTGGATAGGATTGAGCCCTGAGTTCTGCCATTTTACATTGCAAGTGGGAGCTCATATGATGGAATGTTCCCCTACAATACACCAACAAATAAAACCCCCCACCAGACATCTCTGCACATACAAACTAGTCTTTTCCCTGTTATGCTAAGTTTTTAATGTGAGAATTTTTTTAAAGGGGAAGTATTCATAAAACAATTCTTTTACAGAAGAGCAGTCACCTGAACTCCCATCCCTAGCTGACACTCCAAGATCTCATGCAGAGCGCTTATTTTGCTAACTGAGCCACAAAATAGCCTTCTTCAGTCTTCTGCTTGTAAAGCATGCTCTTAAAAAAAGACAAATCATTGCATATGACAAATGAAAGAACATTCTGTGTTAAATGCTTCCGGTGGAATAGCTCATGATTGTGATTGTCATTGCTCATGTTGTAAAGTTGCATTCTTCCAATATGTGAAATGCATAAAAGTGGATTTTACAACAAAGAATGATTTTGTTATACACCAATTTTTATGACATCATAATGCCCCTTGAGGACTGGAACTGGAAAAAGGATTGAACAGACCAACAAAAATCATAAGGAGTATGGAATGTCTTCCATACGTGGAGAGGCTAAAGAGTGTTGGGGCTCTTGAACATGAAAAACGAATGAATAAGAAAGAATGATAGAAGAATATAAAACGGGTTGGAATGAGTAAATAGGGAATGCATGTTTACTGTGTCAGTTAACCCATTTTTGCCTGACCCACAGGTGTATACATTTGGTCCCTGTTGTGTATATGCAGCATTGGGCAGAAATGACTTAATTAATGCCAGAATCGAGAGGCCACTAATGAGATTAACAGACCGCAGGCCTAAAATGAAACGCGTTTTAAAAACTCTTAATAATAACCTGTGGAACTTACCACCATGGATCTGAAATTATACCAACAATCATAACTCCAACAGTACTCTGCTCTTACCACTGTTTTACAAAATATTCTATAGTTGTGTCTTTCATTCCACTAATCTTTGAGGTACGCTGCTGCCATTTTGATTCTATAAATTAGGGAAGTGAAGCTGGCCAGAGTTACACAGTAAGATCATGGTATTGATAGAACTTGAACCCAGGCCTCCTAGTTTAATCATCTATCCACAAGATTGCACTGGCTCTTTTCAGGAAATGTTTTCAGGAAAAACAGTATCTGTAGAAACATTCAGATGCAACAGTTCATTGTTTGAGATCTAGTGTGATATAGTAGTTGGGGGTTAGAACAGGAGAAACCTGGTTTTAAACTCTTTCTCACCCAAGACGTTCACTAGGTGATCTTGGGAGAGCAGCTGTATCAGCTTAACCTACCTCAAAGGGCTATTGTGAGAATAACATGTGAGAGAGCAACCGCTCCAACATTTGCCCATTTCCTGCACGCCTACAATACAGCACAGTGTCTTTTCTCCAGCTAGGAATATAATGTCAGTAGAGAGACCAGTTGCATGTTGAGGGGAAGAGCAACCTGAGCTCTCTGGGGGAAGGATAAAAATGTAATGGATAGTAATGAGAATAGTAATGAGAATAGAGATCCTATCATGATCCCTCTCATTGTAGCAGTTGTATCAAATTCTGCAACAGAAATTGATTACTTCTGATCTGTTGCTATAGTTGTGACATTTTTCCATTCACCAGGGAAAAATGTCCTGACTTTCTCCACCCCTGAGAACTAGCACCTCATCCAATTTTCCTGTTATAGTACTTGTCATGAGAGATTAGAGTGATCCAAAATTCTTCAAAAGCTATTTAATTTGTCCTGTAATCTGTTGAGCCCCTGTTCTGTGCCCCTCCCCCATTTTACATCAGGACTATGCCTTTTCTCCCCCAAGGAAATGTATGAGTTAGTAAGGCATTCAGAGAATATCTTTCATGGCCACTGGAAGGATGGTGTGGGAATCTTGAGTTTAAGGCTGTCTGTCTATTCTTCATATATTTTCTCTCCATTCTCCCTTTTAAATGGTTCCCTTTTTTCCCCATCTCCAAGTAATGCTTACACAATGTCTTGGACCAGAGCCATCGCTTTATGATGTGTTTGTACAGTTCTTTACATGGTGGGCTTCTGATCTGTGTCTGGCGTTCTAGACAGTGACACAATACATTTTAATAACTAAGGTTAAGGTCTGGTCAAACAGCAAGTTGGCTCCTGCTTCCTGCAGTTTTGTCTTTCCTCATCTTTGTAATTTTAAATGGGTACCTGTGGTGAATAACAATGACCTCCAGGCAACTGGACAAAACACTCATTTCTCCCATATCATCCCTTTCCCTGCCTGGCACTTGCCCATTTCCGACACTCTTACAACACAGTGCTGTGTTTCCCTGCCAGCTATAAACATCATGTCAATAGGGAGATCAGCATGTTAAAGAAAAAGATGTGAGGAAAGTCGGAGGTAGGCAGTGGCCCCTCTGAAAATATATTCAAAAGGCTGGTGTGCTTTTTCGCTAGGCAGGTAGTGTATACTGTCAGATGCTTGAGAAATGGCCCATAGTTCAGTGGCAGGGCACATACTTTGCATGTGCAAGGCTCCAGGTTTAACCTCTGCCATCTCCATCTAAGGATATCAAGTAATAGAACTGGGGAAGGCCTGAGACCCTGGAGAATCTCTGCCAGTCAATAGTATGTCATCTAGGACTAGACGAACCAGAGGTCTGACTTGATGTAAGGCAACTTCCTATATGCTTAAATTCCAGTGGAGTTACCATCACTTTCTCACTCAGACAGACAGACAGACAGACAGACAGACAGACAGAGAGGAGAGTTTTAAATGTCAAGAGTGAAGCCAAATGGCTTTGATATGCACGATATATGAATTTGTGACCGTTCTTCTGTAAAGCTTCAATATATGACATAAGTACAGTGATGACTTTTAGAGGAGAGGCATTCTTTCCTTAACATTTCCTTTTTCTGAGCCAAAGCCCATTAATCTTTGGGAGAATTTTAGCTAAATTTTAGCTTTATTCTGGTTGAAACTAAAATAGTTTGATTCTGAAATGCTGTGTTGATGTATTAATTGGTTTTTATGGTGTTGCATTGATGCTGCACATATTTATGAAATTATTTTTTTCAAAAAAAAATCATAATTGTAATGTATCCATTTAGTAGTACAGTCTGGTCACATTTATCCCATTAGTGTGGAGACAGTCAGATCATTCGGTTCCATTTACATGAGGAACAGTAAACTTGAACAAGAACTGTCACGTAGCCCAGGTTCCGACAAATGGTGGCGCAATTATGTTTTGTAGTTCATTGTGACAACTGGTGTAACATAGTGGCTAACACAGGGGTATCCAAAGTTTTTGGCAGGAGGGCCACATCTTCTCTCTGACACTGTGTTGGGGGCCGGGGAAGAAAATAATTAATTTACATTTAAAATTTGAATAAATTTACATAAGTTTACATAAATGTGTTAAAGATGAACTTATATGAATGAATGAAGGTCTTGCAATAGCTCAAGGCCTATAAAAGGCCTTGCACAAAGCAAGGCTGGCCTTTCCTTTGCTGCCGCTACTGCATCACAGACATGAAACAACAGCATTGGAGGGAGCCCTCATCCCACAGCTCACGCAAGAGGTCAAACAGGCTCTCAATGCTGAGAGCAGTTGCATCGGGCCAGTGTGGGCTCCAGCAAATCTCCAGAGGGCCAGAGGCTCATTGGAGACTGGGGGCTCCGTGAGGGCCACATTGAGAGACCTCAAGGGCCACAAGTGGCCCCAGGGTGCCCTTGGGCTATGAGCTGGGAATCAGGACTTCCCCAATCTGAATCTCACCTCTGCCATAAACTTAGTTGCCTTAGGCAAACCACTCCATCTCAGCCTCAGCTCCTCAAATGCAATATAGGGATAAAATTACTTCCTTACAGCAAATTAAGTATTACATCAGGAATGGTATTGCACTGTGCACACTCAAAAAGACCTTTACAAATGCTAATTATCAGTAGCAGTAGTAGTGGTTGATGTTATAATTAAACTGCTTATTTTGTTGTTGAACTGCAGGTCAGAGATCTTTCCATCGCCTATTTTCTGGTGGGTTTCACATACCTCTATGTTGGGGTGTTAATCTTTGCTGCCGTTCCATCTCCACCATTGCGCAAAGAATGTGTAGAACAGGTATGGGAGAACTTTATCACATATTGACCATGCTTTTTAGTACAGGTTGAGTATCCCTCTGACAACCTTGGAACCAGAAATGTTTCAGATTTGTTTGGATTTTGGAATACATATTTGCATATAAATATTGAGATAACCTGAGGATGGAAGCCAAGTCTGAATTTGAAATTCTTTTATGTTTCATATACATCTTATACACATGACCTGAAGGTGATTTTATACAATAATTTTAATAAATTTGTGCGTGTCTGTTATGCACCTGCATTTTGACTGCAACCTGCCGCATGAGATCTGGTGTGGAGCATTCCGCTTGGGGCGTCATGTCGGCACTCATAAGTCTAGGATTTTGGAGGATTTCAGATTTTTTTATTAGGGATGCTCAACCTGCACATCCCCTGTTCTCTTTTCTTGCATCTATCCTTCCATTTATTCTAATCTCCTTGGTATAGACACTGCCTATGCTTGATATAGTAACTGTTTTATTATGGTATTTTATTTGTGAACTGCTTTGAGCAGCATAAAAATATTTTTAATAAATAGTTTGTGTTGGCACTAAACCAGAATTGTAGACAGTGCCACATATAAATGACTCTGGATTTGTCTAGCCAAGGCTGAGTTGGTAGCATGGACTTCTTACTAACTTTTTTAAAATTCCAAAACTAGACAACATTGGGTAATATGCCCATATTGCTTGAGAAATGGACTCTACTCTGCATCTAAATACTTACATAAATGCCTTCAGTACTGAAAATAGAATGTCATGCATATGAGGTGGTTGTTGTAGATCTTTCCAAAGCCTCTCCTGTATTATTTGTATATGTGATTATTATCATTTTTCAAAAAAATTTAGAAATCCTTCTTGTGTATTTTAACTGCATCGTTGTAGCAGTGGAGAAAAACACACAGTACAACAGATCTGTCATTGTTATTTCAATCTGTCATTAGCCTTTCCTCTGTTAGAATTTTTTAGACAATTTCCCCAGCAATGACATCATGGCCTGCCTTGCAAGAATATTCATGCTGTTCCAGATGGTGACTGTGTACCCACTGCTTGGCTACTTGGCACGAGTTCAGTTTTTGGGACAGGTCTTTGGTAATGTGTACCCAAGGTAAAGCTACTTTCCTTCTTTCAGTGTCCATTTTCCTTTTCCTCCCTCTCCCCCAACCCTGCACTTTAGGATACCTTGCTACTGCTCATTCTCCTCATCAGGAGAAACCTTCAGTAGTGGGAAGTAGTGGCTCCCCCGCCTTTCAAACATTTTTGTAACCCAGGAGAACCCAGGAGAGCATTGGAATACTCTCAAGGAAGGATCTTAAGCTTGGTTGTTTCAAAGCCAGTCTTACTGGCCTATTAAGAGTATCAAGTGATTAGGAAGTAGGTAGGGCCGAAGTAATTTTGTGTATTCTGACTTTGATGACATGGAGGATGGGGAAAACTAGTGGCTGATTAGAATCTAGTATTTGTTGACAGTTTCTGAGAAGAATAAGTAACTCTTATGGACTAGCTGCCCACGAATGCTGAGGAAATAAAGAATCAATCCAACAGTCCAATCCTACCCTGGGCCAGTGTGGTAGATGCAGGGTCACTGGCGCACTGGCTGCTGTATCCAACTCCCTGTCCCTGGGAAGAGGCTGGATGAGAGAGTTGAGAGGTAAAAAACCTGTCTGAGTATAGACCGTGGAAGTGTCTCTAATAGGACTCATCACAGCTGCTCCAGCTCTTTTGCTCTGAGAAGCCTGCTAAGGGCATCTTCAACTCACAACAGATATTTGAGATTTGGTGGCTGCTAGCCTCTGCCCCTAATCCGTGACCTGTCCCTAGTCTGCTCCTTCTCCTCACCAGCAGCTGGTCAGTACCATGTGGCTGGTAGCTTATGGCTTTCCAAATGCTGCACCAGTGGCAGCATGGACCAGACCTGCAGCAATGGTGGGACCCTCATATCCCTGTGTACCTCATAGTATGGCCTCATTAGTACTAGATAGGGTTGGGCTATTAGATTTGTTGAAGTGTATGAAGTATGGCGAGGAAAGAGCTTCAGAGGTGATAGATCTAGCCTTGGACTTGGAAAATGCTTTTCCCAAACTGAATCCACCCCTCCATCCAGTCCTCTTTTAAAATGCGCAGGAAAGTCAGTTCTCACAAACATTTGAAAACTATCATAAACCCCTATTTTCAAGCTTCACTGTCTTGCCTAAACGTTTTTCCACCCACTGAACACAATAGTAAATTTTCAGATCTTCATCTTTAAATTACAACTTACTTTTTACAGTTCAGCATGGCCTGAATCTCTCTGTCTTTGAAATTCGAAGTCAACATTTTCTTTTAAGACCGAAAACTTAACAGATGTGGAAACTACTGTTTTATAGCTGCTGGCAACAGCATTCAAGAAAAGATATATAAAAACCAGATAGTTACAATATTGGAGTACAAATGCAGTCTAATTCTCATTATTTGGAAATAGTTTCATACCCATTTCAGTTACATTTAAGGAAGAACCGAAGAAGTTATCTGCTGCTAAGTAACACTTTCCTGATAACTTGCTTTGTTAAGAAGTGCATTGTTCCTGGGTTGTTTTCCTAAATGGGATCTGTCAGCTGTCCAGAAGTTTGTGCTGCATCAAATACCAAATAAGAGTCTGCTTCCTGTTGGAGGTCAGACAATGGGAGCATATTACGCCAATTCTCTGGCAATCCCTTGTGTCGCAAAAGTGCCATAACTCACTCTGGAGACCAGCCCAATCCCTGTTGGGCCAGCAGGAGGGTAAGCCTGCTCGGTCAGCACAGGTGTCGGGGGGCATGGGAGGGGCAGGAAGGAGGCATTACAGGGTGGGGAAGGGTGGGTGGGCCCTTAGGTGGGCCATGGTTGAGCAGGGGTGGGGCCAGGGCACCCTGATCTCAGGCAGATCAGAGCAACTCTGGGCTACTCAGATCTGTGCCACCTCTTGAGGTGGTGCAAATCCAAGTAGTCTCATTGAGGCTACCTGTGGCATTACCTGGCATAAGGAACTGCTTTCTCCTTACCCCAAGCTGAGCTGCATTTGACCCCAACCCTGCATTAGTTACAGGACAGGCCAGCCAGCTTCTCTGTTCCAGTGCGGGTTAGGATTGGGCTGCCCTCAATTTGGGCCTAATTTCCTGGCCCCTGTGTCCTAATTGCCACCAGATAAACGCTCATTAGCAGGACAGGCCTTAGATGTTTGAGTAACTGAGCTGGAAAATCCTAATTGTTCTCCCATTCTCCAGTGTAGTAAAATGTATCACAGGATTGGGCTGTACTGTGGAGCCCATTATGACAGTGAAAGTGAATTCCCCTGTCAAAAAATGGCAGCCAGCAGAGCAGTCTGTTAGCAGCTATTTTGCACACACTGGTGCAACAGCCGGCAGCTCCGCCACTCCACTGTTGGATCTTGCTATGCCCATTGGAACAGGTAAGGTAGCGGTGGGGACAGGGAAGAGGAGGGGAGAGGAACAGGCGCAGGTGAGGGGGGGGGTGGATCCAGTGGCAGCAGCACATGCTGGATCCTATTTCCTCCTTTTTAAAGCTCCCTGCCCCTTCCTTCTCAGATTTAAGCCAGTTAAAGAGCTGACACAGATGTGAGGAGACTAATTGGGGGAATTGGAGACTTACAGAGGGGTCAGCGAAAAGAATTCTTTTTTCTTCTCCCAGCTTCTTTATCCCCCCCAATACATTGTGCGTCTTAGGCACGGCTTCATTAGTGGGGGGGGGGGAGGATAGGATTGAGCTCCCATATTAATTAATATGGATACTTGCTATCTTTATGTGGCACTTCGGAATCTACTGCTTGAAACAGCTGTGTCACACAGTCGCACACAACTATGTGCCTGCCTTGCTCTTAACAATGTCATTCATGTACTGAGAACTGGGATGTTCTAGGAAGTGTTTTTCCTTATACTGAAACAGCCATCAAATGTAGACATCCTTAGTATCCCACCCATTCTCAAAGGAGCTCAACTTGGAGATTTACCCTTGCAACAGACTGGACACACAGTCCCCCCCTGAGCCCACCCTTCAAATTGGCAACTGAGTGTGGGTTGAAACCTGATTTTTCCACCCCCAAACTCAGTACTCTTACACTGTGATGCATTGGTTGGTCACTGGAAGACTCCAAAGTGGCACAGAAAATTATGTTTGCTGGTATTCCACTGAACTGGAACTCTCTATTTTCTATTTATTTTTTCAGCTTGACTTTTCAGGGCTGGGCAGGCTGTGGATGTAAGATGGGGGAACTGCTTAAGCCTTCAGAGATGAGTAGAGCCATCTACCTAGCACTGCTGCATTGCCTCTATTAATTTTAATAGAGTTTGTGCAGCAGCTCTTGCTGAACCACCTGAGACCTGGTTGTTCATTTAAGAAGCAAGGGTTTCTTCTGTTATTTTGCATAAGCTGAATGCAACACCAGAGTTGACTGCTTTCCGCATAATTAATTCATGGTGCAATAAAGCCTGGCTGCCCCTGCTCCAGAAATAGAGAGTTCAAAGCACATTCACAGTGCTGTGAGCCCTGCTTAATACATCTTGGTAAGCTGTAGCCTACCAGCAAATCAAATGCTGGAGCATAGTCTTTCTCATGGCCCTATTGCTGCTGCTGCTTCTTGTTAAAGATAGATGAATTTAAGACACTGCCTTAGGGACCAGTCCAGATTATGCTTAAATTGCCTGACCAACCCCATGCAATAAAAGATGTGATATATTTCCTGGCTCCTCCATGAAGAATCCAGGGTCAATTTCATCAATTGTCCAATAACCCCTCTACATGCTAATAAACCTGCTTTAAAATAAGGTTGATTTATCAGTGTGTATATAGGAGTGGCTGAAACAGCTCCCCCACCATGTGATTAAGGTAACTGGCCCTGGGTGATGCCTGGGGAGGGGCCCTGCAATAATTTTCTTCCACACATGTTGTTAGTGTAGAGCCAGTTTTATGTTGACCGAACTGGCCTTTAAATTAAGTCAAATCATTGGCCCATCTAGGTCAGCATTGACTATGCTCGGCTGGCAGTGGTTCTGCAGGGTTTCACTTAGGGCTCTTCTTCCAAGCTCTGCCTGGAGGTGCCAGGGATTAAATCTAGAACCTGTATGCCAAGCACGTGCTCTATCACTGAGCTACAGTTCCTCCTGTAACTCATGCAACACTTTGTGTTGTGGAACTAACTTGCACAGCTGCTTGCCTGAGCTAATCTCATGTCTCTCTCCCCCACCCACACAGGCACATAAACACATTTCTTTGGTCTGTTGTTAATTTCCAGCCTTTCAGTGAGGGGGTGAGTAACCTCAAGCCTATGAGCCAAATTGGCTCTCCCTCAGCCTTTTCACCTGGTGTCTTGCTGACCAAAGCAATGGTAGCACGAAAGCTCACTAGCAAAAGATGGCTGCCAACAAACAGTCTGTAGGCAGAAAATTGATGGCAGAAGTCAGTTAGCTTAAGAATCCCAATCTGTAGTGAGGCATCAGAATTCATTCAGAACATAGCAACATCACGTAGTTCTTTCAGAATGGTTTGTATTCTCTTTTTCTTGAAAACCATTAGTACCTCGAAAATGGAGAGGCAGTAATGTGGCCCAGTATGTCCAGTAACTCCTGATCTGGAAATGGAACCGGTATTCCTAAATCCTTTAGTCTTTATACAAGTGTGATCCTTGCACTACATTGGAGGAAGAACTGTAGCCCGGTGAGTGCCTACTTTTCATATAGAAGGCCCCAAGTTCAATTGCTAGTGTCCCCAGGCAGGTCTGGGAAAGATCCCTTTCTGAAAGCTTGGGGAACTGCTGCCAATCCGTGTTGACATTACTGACCTAGGTTGACCAGGGGTCTGACTGGGTATAAGGCAGCTTCGCATATGCAGACACATACAGAACATTGAGCTTTCCGACACAGTTGTTCTTATTTTGCAGGATAACTGCACAGTCATTAATGTGCTGATTGTGCATGATTCAGATGGCTTTTTTTTTTTTTTTTGGAAAGCTCTTCCACGTCAGTGAGAGACTGTATTTTTCCTACACTCAGACTTGAATATTTTGTTACTGACAAAATGGGTTTCTTCCCCAGGCTAGCATGTCCACTGTGATTTGCAAGCACTGGATGGAATGCAGTTGCATGAGTATTGCAAACTTGTATTGAATTGTGCTTACAATGCCATTAAGGGTGAGCAGCACAAGTCCCCTTCCCACTGATCTGCAACCCAGTCCACACCGTTTTGTGACCTTTTTGTTTTGATGCTATAGAGGCCATGTACTTACCCAGCTGTGCAAATCTAACTTGGGAGCAGTCATCCTCCTAAAAAAAGAAAAGAAAGACAAGACACTGCATGCAGCATTGCTGGTGTTCAGTGTTCAAAATGACTCTATTTTTTAGCTTCCTGGTGTCATCTTTCTGCATATATATGATATTTCAATGTTGCTGTTTGACAGTCATTTTGAATTCATTCAGATTTATAGCACTGAGAGCCCTGCTTTATTTTTTTAGCCCTATTGAATGATGAGAAAATGTAAGCAACGAAACAAGGAATAGTAATATTATACCTGCAGGTGTGGCAGCACTTTTGCTAATAGTGTGGGGGAAAACCCATGGAGACTTGCATGTGTCAGTGGCAGGCCAGGTGCAAGAGGTTGCATAGTCAGGCAGCTACTGAAGCCCCTGCCTTAGCAAGGGTCTGGCTTCCAGTCCCTGGAGCCCACAGACTTTCCTGCTGCCCCTTCTTGCTTCCTTGCTAACCTGCCCCCTGAGTTAGCAAGCAATTAGCAGGAGTGAGAAGGAGGAGCAGCAACTTTCACTCACCTCTTGAGAACACACTATTATGAGCACACTATAATGTTCACCAAACATTAATGGATTCCTTTATTTCACTAATTTCCTTAATGCCATTCCAGCCAGTTATCTCATATTTCCTAGGTCATAAATAAGAGGAAACATAACATGGCCCTCAAAGCAACATGGTTTGGCTTCTATTTAGCTGTTTAAAAGTGCGTTTTTTGCCTGCGTAAGACAGTCATAGAACCAGAGACTAGCTTTGTATTTTAAGAAGAGGGCAGGGAGAAATGTACTATGAAATTGTCCCCTGCTAATTGGGTAAGAGGCACTTTTTCAAGTGGGTGCTCCTCTTTTATTTAGCAGGGGGAGAGTAACTGGCCCACCTCACTCCAGCAGTGTCTATTCGAGTGGCTGTCTGCTGGTGTTCTTTTTGCTTCTTTTTAGATTGTGAGCCCTTTTGGGACAGGGAGCCATTAGTTATTTGATTTTTCTCTGTAAACCGCTTTGTGAGCTTTTAGTTGAAAAGCGGTATATAAATACTGTTAATAATAATAATAATACTGTACTCTTAGAAGTTTTAATGTATTGCTGTCAGAAAAAAAATTGGAATGGGAACCATGGCAGAAAGTGTTTTAAAAGTTTGTGCTTTTGATTCTTGATCAGAATTTGCTGATCTTTCCTAAGCAAACCCATAATGTTGTTATGCATCATAAGATTTTCTGTCTATGGTTTCTTCCTTTGATTTGAATTTAAACATTTGCTATTTCTAAGCAGATGCCCCTTTTGGTTTTTCACATCAAAAGTTTTGTCCTGCCCTTGAACTGGTATTTAAACAAAGTGTGTGCTTTGTTTGGATTAAGAGACAGTGCTTGTTCAGAATGTGAAAATTCTCCAAAGTTTATTTTTCCAGTTAGAAAATTCAGAGGAATACCGTAACCTTCCTGTTTATATCTCCAAACATCTAGCTTAATGAAAATTGTTCCTAGGCGTGAGTCCTGTAAAGCTAAACATTTGTTTAACCTATCAAAATGCTTAGGATTTGCTAGTATGTGTGTATTTTGTCTAATGCTTTCCACTCTTCCGAAGATTCTTTCTCTGGTATTCATTAGTTTGCTTGCATAACACAGATCATTTCCTGGATCCAAAATGCTGCTTTTCATGTGGGAATTGAGTTCTAGAGTGAGTAGCACTTTGGTTTGGGGTTAGTTTTTTTCTATGTGTGTGTTTAAAAATTATTTCTGCATGCCAAAATAAAATCTGGATAATTGCAGCAGTAGACTCTGCTAGTGACATTGTTTTCAGAAGAACTGCCAAATCATACATAGTTGATTTGAGAATTAGCAGAGAGTCCAAACATTCAAGAGGACTTTTTAGGATCTGGCACTTGGAGGATTCAGTAGAAGTTGGGCTTGATGCAGAATTAATGACCTTTTAGTGGATGAGTCACAGAAATTGAAAGATTTCCACTAGCTTACTGAAACTGGTAAAAAGGGTTGTTCTTGTACCAGAACACCATATTGGTGGCTTTAATTTCTCTTCTCTTACAGTATTTTCCACGTGTTGATTTTGAACATAGCAGTTGTAGGACTTGGAGTTGCAATGGCCAAATTCTATCCAAACATAGGAGGAATCATAAGGTACATTTTGAATATTACACCATTGAAAAGGTCTATTTGAGGTGGAAAATGTCTATAAAATGCTTTTTATTGTATTTTACACTATAGTAGTTACAGTCAAGACTGGTATTTGGTTAGGGCAGGAACTGAATGATTCTTATGGTTGGTCTTAGGTCACATGTAGCAGAATGAAGTGGTATAATTTCAGAGTGCTAGTGGGGGATGCCATTTTTGAATGCTCCCTACATGAAACAAGCATATTAAGGAGAAATGTTTCAGTACAGTTCATTCCCTCTTGTGATAGTTTCTACTTACAGTGAGTTTTTCCAGTTACAGAAGAATTTTTTCTGAAGTGTGATTTCACCTTTTCCATCATTTGAAAACGGAATTGGTACAATCTATCCTACCACTGCAAAACATGGCCACTTCATCACCCCCCCACCCCATTCAATTGCATGTACAGACAGCTTCACGTTAAAACTGTCTCATGGAAGAAGAGGTTTACAGTTAGTATGTACAGATAGCAAACAAACAGGTGGGGATGAGTTCTGTTACTCCAGTGTATTTTGGGTGCTTGTAACATTCTGCTATCTGAATTGGCATTTATGAATCAGCATTAATTTCTCCTGAACTAGACATTTCAGTTCGCTTGGCAGACGTCAGCACTTGCCACCACCCTTCTTCCTTTGCCCTTCAATTTCTGAACACAAATGAGAATTATAACTCCACAATTTAAAAACTGCATGTTGGTTCTACCCCATTCATTAACTTAATAATTTATGTTGTTCAATTGTGATGTGAGGACATATCAGTCAATTAAAAGATGGCTTAAATTGTTCACTGTAACACCTCCTTATTCATCCCCACTTTACAGCTCAATCCTGAAGCTGGCAGCTCTGCTGGGTGTGGAGGCGCAAAATGGCTACCACTGCATCCAGCAGCACCACCAGGGCTGCTGGTGGTCTCCTTGGGGGAAAGGGAATTTTGTCCCCTTCCCCCAGGGAAAGCCTCAAGCTCTGCAATGAGGCTTCTCAAGTCTGCACCAGGTATTTTGCCAGCACAGACTTGAGACTCAGTGTCAGGCCTTCCAGCCTGAAATGGAGTTCAAGATCCAGCAGAGTCCCACCTCAGTTCCTTGCCCCGCCGTCCCCTGCCCTGTTCTGCTCATTCCCCTCCTTCCCCCCACGCTGAAATTACTTACCACCAACTGGTGCTGCTGGAGTGTCATCTGGCCCTCCACTCAGCACTGAGGCTTAGCGCCGGCAGGCCCTCCTCTCTGGATGCTGTGGGCATGCCTTATGGCACGTTTGTGACACCCAGCGCCAGTATTGATCCTTAGCATAAGTGCTGAGGAAGTTTAGGATTGGACCCTTAATTTCCCAGCCTTCCCTTCCTTAGTCCTTACAGATTCAGCATTCTATAGATTTTACTTCAGATTAGAACCCTGGATCATATTCTTTTTGCTCATTTTTCTCCTGCAGTCAGCAACACTCTCCCATTCATTTTTACTTCCCAGTACACAACAAGAAGAAGAGCAAATGAACTTTTGAGGCAAGCTTAGAACCAAGCAATAAACAGAGCAGGTGAATTCTCCCTGCTTGTCCCCCTCCAGTGGTCCAAGACTTGGGCAGGGTACTTTCTAATCTGTCACTTTGGAGAAAGACTTACCTGGGAATAGGTTAGGATACACTTTCCACTTCCTTTCTAAGCCTGCCTTTCCTCCACTGTGAAAGGACTTCCATCAGAGAAGCCAGCTAGTGCAGTTGAATCCTGTACTTACTGGCTGGGCAAGAAGAAAACAGAAGACAAAGAAGTAAACAGACTATCCCTGCCTGCCTCACAGGGGAGATGAAACCAGCTCAGAGCTACCTTGATTCATGACACACTACCCTCCTCCCTGAAGTTTCAGGAAGCAGGTGTGAGAGTGCCCATTGGATAAAGTGAAAAAGATCTTAGCAGTTAAGCCCTTGTCAAAGCTTTGTGTGCTGATATGCCTGCAGGCCTTGATCCATGTGACTGGCTGTGCTTTAGAGACATCAAGTTGTGGGACACCAGGGGGTGAAAATGGTCTAAAACAAGGTAGAAGGCAGTTGGCCCTTCAGAGTGTAAGGATCAAAGGGCTTTAGATCCGCCTGAAAAGTCCTAGCAAAGCCCTTATCATCCTTCAGCAAATGGGCTTCTAAGATGTTTGGGAGGAACACCCTCTTCCACTAAAGAGCTAGCTTTCACCAGAGTCTTGCAGAAGAGTCTTCCTGCCACTTGGTCAGCAAATTGCATAGTTCCCAGATGTTTGCTGCTGCCTCTCCCTAGAAGATGGCATCTAAGAGCATCATCTGTCTTGGTTGTTCAGGAACCTCCCCCATCCTTGTAAGAGGACATGCCTTCAGGGCTTGTTCCGATGTGTTATTTCACTGCAGCAGGTGTTTGGTGTGAGAAAAGATCTTCCTAGCATTCCCTATAGGGAGTGCCTCAGGGCACTAGTATCACCTTGTTTCACAACCCAGCCAAGCACAACCCAAAGAGTCTATAGGAGCAGTCAAACCAGTCCTCCGTGCCCCATTTTAGGGAATGTGGGTGTCTACTCCCTTGTCCTTCCTAGCTTATATGAAGACCAGGAAACTACAAACTGTAGTGAACATCCAGGGTGTAGGCTGGATTCACCAGGGCAACCACTTCTAGTTAATCTCGAGCACCTATATTGACAGCAGCCATGTCCAGCACGTTCCTGACATCCATATCCATGACATGCCTTGTAATAATAATAATAATAACTAGGTATTTATATACCGCCTTTCTGATCATTGGATTAGTCCTCTGACTTTATTCAAGGCGGTTTACATAGGCAGGCATTTCTAAATTCCTCAAGGGGATTTTTACAATCATAAAGGTTCTGTCTTTCAAGAACCAACAACATTTCAGAATGGATCTTCCTGGTTTGGTCTCACTTCTGGCCTCCAGTTCTCCCATGCAGGCTGACAAGCAGCTCCATCTCTCACATGGAGGGCAGCCAAGACGCTTCTTGCTCACAGCAAGAGCAGGTGAAATCACTCAGCTGGGTTTGTCAGCTGCTTCAAGGTCTCGCCATTCTCAGCCGTTCAGGGAGCTGCTGGTGTCCTCGAACCGGCGACCTGCTGTTGTTATCTTTGGGCTAACGGAGGCTCTACCCTCTGGACCAGACCTCCTGCCCTCGTAACATAAGCATTGAAGATTCTTCCATTTTTTTCCTGACTCAGCCGGCACCTCTAAGACAGCTAAATTCCATTGGGCTTGCCTCTGTCCTCAGAATAGTTACTGGGGCACTAGATCCCATGACAGTGGAGTTCAGGATAACAAGCATCCAAGTACTTACTAGACTCCTTAGTACAACCTGAGCCAGAGGGAACCTAGAGCAACATGCTGAGATGGCAGTGGCCACATCCAAAATCTGTTTCTTAGTCCTATTTATTTATTTTAAAAGATTTTTATCTTGCCTTTCCTCTGCCGGAGCAGATGCCTAAGGCAGCTTATAATTTATAGGGGGAAAAATTGTATACGCGCGCACACGCACACAAAATTTATAAAAACAATGCATAAACTCAAAAATAAATAAAATAAAACCAATTGCAGGAGGGCAAAACTATTAACACACAAGGAACTGCTATAGAGGCAGACAACCTGTTGTGCCAAATTTCCGTTCTAAACTTGGCCTAGATAACTTATGCCCACTTTAAGCTAATCAGTTCCCCTTGCTCAAGCACAGCTAGCTCTAGCGGCATATAAACCCACTGCTGAACCCCAGCACCAAAGGGAAGATAACTATTGGGTAGCTTGCTTGTGGGGCTACAAGGTCCCTCCTCCCAGTCCTCAAAGCAGCAGCCCCTCAACTCTCCACCACTCAGCAGTCTCTGTTGTGCTAGTTTGCCAGGCAGCCAGTTAATTCATTAGTTAGTTAACAGGTCCATTAAATGGTTAGCCAGTCCATAATCCAGTTGTCAGTCTGCGAGTCAGTCCATTCATCAGCAAGCCTTTAAGCCAGAAAGTCAGTCTGATAAGCTAGCAGGTCTCCTCCACTCTCTCTCCAGCTACAACCCACAAACTCTCCCTGCCCCAGATGCTGCTTGTATCCTGTAATGACCTGGCTGCCTCTAGTGGCTGTAGCTGTGCATCACACCCACTGCTGATTAGAACTCTGGGGTTAACCCTAGGTTTCTGGCTGATCTTGAGCAAGGGGCTACTGTCAGGGTATGGTGCTATCTCCTCAGGGGAAATCTTCTGCAGTTTCACTACACAACACAGGGCCCAATCCTATCCAATTTTCCAGTGCCAGTGCTGCTGTGCCTATGGGGTATGCACTGCTTCCTGTTTGGAGAGGCAGTCTTAGAGGCCTCCTCAAGGTATGGGAACATTTGTTCCCTTACCTTGGGGCTGCATTGCGGTTGCACTGGTGCTGGAAAGTTGGATAGGATTGGGGCCTCTATCACTCAAACACCAGACAAAACAAAATGGTTTTGAACCCTTGCCAAAATGCCATGAGGGAGGCGGTAATCTTAATTTCCTTGGTAGAGAGTTCCATAATTGTGGCACCACTACCGAGAAGGTTTGCTCCTATGCCACCATTCCCGTAACTCGGGAGAAAGGCGACACTTGCAGGAAAGCCCCTTCAGATGACGGGCCGGAAAATATGGGAGAAGGCGGTCTGTCTATACCAGTGTTTCTCAAACTGTGGGTTGGGACCCACTAGGTGGGTCGTGAGTCAATTTCAGGTCGGTCCCCATTCATTTCAATATTTTTAATATAGTAGACTTGATGCTACCATGGTATGTGACTGCATTTTGGGAAATGTTACAGATTCATACTTTTAACAGGCTACTGTGTATATGCTTCTAACATTGATAGTAAATGGAACTTATTCCTGGGTAAGTGTGGGTAGGATTGAAGCCTAGGATTGTTAAAAATTTTCCTGCTTGATATCATTTTTGGGCCTGACATTATTTCCAGTGGGTCCTGACAGATTCTCATTCTAAAAAATGAGTCCCAGTGCTAAAAGTTTGAGAACCACTGCTTTACACAAAGGGTCAGCTTCTTCCCTTATGCAAGACTGTGTACTTGAGTGTACTTATGGACACAACTCAGGCATCAGTTTCTGTCTTGGTCCAGAGGGTTGGGACTCTCCACTCGTTACTTAGTAGAGCCCCTAGTTGCACCATAAGAGTTCCTACTTGCTTAGGGGTCACAACCCTGACTCCTGGCAGTGACTTAAAAATCTTATGCCCCCTCTTTTTCTCACAAACAAGTGTCTTAGGTAGAAGTCAGAGTCAAGGGGCCATTGTTCTCCTAGCAGTGACCTTAATGGGACTCACGCTTGGTCCAGACCTCTCTCTCTATTCCAACTAGGGCTTCTCCACAGTAACTCTTGAAGATGAGTGGTTGGGACTAACTGGGATTCTGTAGCCTGTGGAGTGGATACTATACTAGTGCATAGGATGGCCTCCTCCATGAGAATCTACAAGACTGCTTTGCCATGTTCACCCTCTGATGCCAGGCCAGAGCCCACCCCTCCCAGATGTCTCCGCCCCAGCCATTCTGAAAATTTTCTGAGATTATTTTGATATAGGCCCTTGCCTAACACTCCCATAAACAAGAAACCACTGTAGGTTATCAGGGTGACTCATCCCACTGGCCGTCCATGTATATGTCATTTAACAGGTGGAGCCAGTTTGATAAGTATTATTTGAACCAACCTTTTGATAATCAGATCCCTTCTTGAGCCACATCACATCCTGATTTGCAAGACTTTAAACTCTGGCCATCGTTTGTACAAAGTTACAGAAGCTTTACAGAGTTCTTTGGGTGGATCAGCCACTTAGGGATGGGAAGCCTTATCAAATATTCAAAGAGAAGAAGGAAGCATCTGAAAATAGAAAATAGTAAGGAGTGCAATAGTCTGCTGACCACAAAAACTAGTAAGTATTTAGCTAGATGGTTAACAGCTGTTGGTTCTTTTGTTCTGGGTTGGTATCTTTTCTTTTTCTTTCTACAATAATATTTCTGACCAAGGTTTAAAACAAAGCCTTTTTCCCCTGCAGATATTCTGGAGCAACTTGTGGCCTCGCTTTTGTATTTGTATATCCATCTCTCGTCTACATAATTGCTTTGCACCGGGAAGGGCGACTGACATGGTTGGCACTGGCGGTTCATGTCTTCATAATCCTCCTAGGAGTGGCTAATTTGATTGCACAGTTTCTAATGTGAACATTAATCTTTGGTCAATTTCCTTCTTGCAAAAGAACTTGGGAGGTGCAAGAACTACGTACCTTGAGCAACAGTATTGTAAAAGCTGAGAGCTGCTCATGTATAAAAACTTTTTCCAAAGAAAAGCCTGCACTTTAAGAAAAGAAAGGAAAAATCTCTTCAAGAAACAAATAATGCACCTTTGAATGTGTTACATTATGGCACAGTGAACAGCCAACTGAATTTTAGATATACTTAAGCCATTTCTGCCCAACATTGCATACAGGTGGAGCCTTTTTATGCACGTGAGTTTTGTTCCTTGACCCGACATGATTAGGAAAAAATGCATTGTGCTAAATCAGTCCCGGAAATGATGTGTTTTACACAAATTGCATAGAGTTGCACAAATATGCTGCAGCCTGACACTTGGGGATGGAAGGAAACTAAGGCAGTGGTTCTCAATCACCTCCCCCTCCGCTCCTTTGCCTCCCCCTGCTCCGATCCATACTCAGCCCTCCCTGTTGGCAGCTGTCCCCGCTTCTTTCACAGGTGGGATACTGAGCTTTTAAGAGTCCAGTCATATGCATTTCTACTCAGAAGTAAGCCCCATTGTATTCAGTGGGGCTTACTCCAGGAAAGTGTGGAGAAGATTGTAGCCTAAATCTCATGCTTTGGCTTGCTGGGAAGACTTGCTTGCTCGGCTGTTTTGTTTGTGTAGGCTGGAGCACAGAGAGCCTGCACCATCTCAGTCTGAAGGGGGGGAATTCAGCAAACACTCCCAGGGTTTTTTTAAAGCAATCCCCTCTGTTACTACTGCACCTGCCCCTGTGTGTGTGTGTGTGTGTGTGTGTGAGAGAGAGAGAGAGAGAGAGAGAGAGAGAGTGTGTGTGTGCTCCACTTTGCTGCACGTGTTCTGGCTACAGAGGTTTCCCCCTTCCCCTCTTCAGCCTATTTGCTAGCTCAGGGGCTCCAGGAGTCTTACTGTTCCTTTGAAAGGGGAACTTCTTCCATGGCTCCAGGGCTATTTCCCTGCCTGTGTGAGGCAGAGCCTTTTTGCAGTGTTTTGGGCTGCCTTGAAATGGAGTGAGACACCAGTACAGGGCAATGGAGGCAAAGGTGTGTGTGACTTTGAATTCCCCCACCTTATTCTGAGATAAATCCTCAGATAAAAAATCCGTGGATAAATAGGTTGCACCTGTATATGCAACAAGGATGAAATGTATGTATACATGTGGGCTGGTTAGAAATGGGTTAAACTGATTTCTGTAGAAGTAGAAGAGCATTCAGAAGTCATGAAGCTTAAATTCTTACTTGGGTAAATCAATATTACTTTTCACATGAAAAAAGTCATGTGAGGCGTCTGTTGAAATAGCTATACAAGTAATTTGGGATCTGTACAGATGAAATGTAGCCTGGCTTAAATCACAGAATGTTTTTTTTTTAAACTGTTCATTGTGATACCTGTTAGAAAAAGTGCAATGCATTTTGTACTTGAAAATGGATTGCTATGTGTGCAGTCCTTCAAGTGGTTAAGGCGTACCCAGTGTAGCAAGAGGAGATTCCTGTTAAGCCATTTCTGCCCAAAGTTGCATATACACAACAGGGACCAAATGTGTATACCCGTGGGCCAGGCAAAAATGGATTAAAGTGAGCATCTTCTATTCCCCTTAGATGCAGTACATTTTTAAAAGAACTTTGCTGGCACAGACTTCATTAGCTTAAATGGAGTTTCCTCTGGGATAGTGGTTTAGCATGCCTGTCTTCTAGGTTGAACATTCAATCTGATCCATTTTCGTGAGGTGGATTTCGAAAGGTGTGCCTATGTTGGACACTTGTTGCAACATAATAGTATTCCTGCACATCCGCTCATTGTTCTTGAGGGATTTCTCAATGTGGAAATCCCCAAAGTTAGGAAACTGTTAATGTCACTGCTCCATCCAATATCTATGCATTCTGTTGAAAGTTAGAACTCATACCCATGACTAATACCAGTCACAGAAGACTACAAAAGTTTTTGATGGCCAGTCTTAATCTACTGTCACTGATACTCTATACATAGCAGAGCAGCACATACTCTTCTATTCAAAGAATACCTACTTGCTGGAACCATCAGCCACACTGTGCTGGTGGTTACTGCAGCCTGGGATTTATTAAGTGGCTTGTTGCTCCTCCAGTCTCAAAGGACCTCCTAAATTGATACCAGAGGTTTTTTAGGTGTAGAGAGCACATTGGTGAGATGAATCAACAACCTGATGTGGTCCCTTCTGCTGATCTGGGTTGTTATGCAGTGCTAGTGAATGGATGGCACTGATGGCCATGATATCTGTCATTGCATCCCACCCATAATGTTGGGATACTACTTTACCAGTATGTGTGAACTAAGAGTTCTGATATAGTGTAGTGGCTTAGAGACTGAACTGCTAATCATAGATTCCTGGTTCATATATTTCCTCAGCCAGGAATTTATTAGGTGGCTGTGGCATCCACACTGTGGATCTGATTGGTTCGAGGCCCTGAAGTGGCTGCTGCGCAGCATCTATCCCAGCAGGGAATGTGGAAGTGAAAAAACAAGGCTCCAGCTGGGCCAGTGAGAATCTAACAGAGGTGAAACAACCTGACAGTGCACAGAGAGGGACAAGCACAAGCCCATCTCTGATTGGCTGGAAGGGAGCCAAGCCCCCCCTTTAATGGAACATGGCTAGGAAAAGACGCCGGCTAGCAACATTACTATGAAGGCTGGTCTATGAGTTTACAAAGCCGCAAAACCCTGGGAGGTAGGGCTCAGGCTGCAGACCCTCTGGAACTGGGGGCAAATATGGTGGTGGCACTTCTGCCTAGGACCAGGGCCAGCATCCCCCCCCAACCAGACAATCGCAGGGGACCCACAGCCCCAGCTTCCTAGGGGACCTAGCAACCCCAAAATTCACTCTGGGGCTAATTCCATGCTTACCAACAAAGAAGAGGCTACTTGGTTGGTCGGTTTGTGCTGACAGGGACCCATGGAACCATCTGTGGACAGAAAGAGGAGACAATCACATTATTAAAGGGACCAGGCTAAGTCGGGCTGTGATGCCCTCACATGAATGTTAAAAGCACTCATTGAGTAAAAGAACGTAAGCCTACCCTGAGTTCAACTGGTCAATTGACAAAAGGGCAGAGCGTATTGGCTGAGAGGGCCATATCCTTGCATGGTTCCTTAGACTCCCACCTCCACACATATGAGGGCACCGAAGGGGGAGGGGACATCACAGTGGCCTTAGACAAGCCACTCCTTCTCGGCCTCTGCTCTCCCCAGCTGCAATATGGGGATGAGTACAGGGTTGCCAAGATCAAGATAATACATGTGAAGTTCTTTCCACACTCAGTAAGTGCTACATAAATGTTAAGTATTATTAATAATGAAATTTTGTCAATGCAGATTACACTGAAGTCTCAACAACATTGGAACAACTGATTAAAGATTTCAAAATTTTCCACAGTCAGAGCATGCTCTTTCTATTTATGGGAGTGGCTACTCTCTGAGTGACTACAGTGCGAGGAGAAAGAATTGACCCTGGCCTTGTTTATCTCTGCCACCAAAGCCCTGAATTATTGCTGCAGAAGATGCATTTTTAGGTATATAGTATGTGGAATGAAGCAGCAACCCCTAGGTTCAGGTGAACTTGCAGAAAACGGATGCTATTCTAGCTTGTCCTTCTACTGGCATTTTAATTCATGCAGCATTTTTGTTTAACATAACAAATCCTGATTACCCTGACTAGGATAATCAGGTTGGTAATGCTTGGGAACTAAAAGTACTGGTATGTACATCAAGAGGCTGCACAAGCCTCTGTCTCTTCTGTGTCTTCCTTTGCTACTCTTGGAGATTGTATGTGAGGGCAAGCCAATGAATCTGAACAAGTGCATTTTATTTTTTTATTTGTTATGTGTGCACATGACAGCCACAGGTCTGAAAAGCAAGATCTGGTGTAGTATGGGGCTTGTATGACTGAGCGGCAAGTCAGAACTTCCCTGGTTCAGATCGCACCTCTGCCCTGAACTCACTGGGTGGCCTTCGCCAATCCACTTCTCTCAGCCTTGGCTACTACATGGGAATATTAATGCTTACTTTACAGGGCTGCCACAAGGATTGCATTCAGATATTGCTTGTGAAGTGCTTTGTACAGTGTGGCTACAATCCTATCCACACTTTCCTGGGGGTAATCCTCATTAAAGGGACTTCTGAATAGACTTGTATAGGATTGGGCTCTCAGAATATATTATACAAATGTTAATTAACTAGAACTGGAGAACCAGCAGGTGTGCTGGATACATGAGGGTCTTGGGATCAGCAGGTCCATGGGTGGGACTGACCCTTCTGGTCATTTTAATAGCAACAGGACTGGCTGGAGAATGAACTGCTAAGGGGGGAAAATGGTTAAAGGCTATAGATTCAAACTCACTTCAGCAATAAGCAAACTCAAAGACTATGTTTCGTCTGGGCAGAATACCACATTCCTGATCCCCCACATGGTAAGCCTTACATGGTTTACGCATTTGGCAGGAATAATCTGTCTGCAGGAACAGGTGATTAAATGGTTGTGTTCGAGTGATAATACAGAACAACTTCATTCTATCTCCCTTTGTAGTTGACAGTGGGAACATATAGCCAATAAACTTGGGGAGGCAGGGGAAGGACCAGAAGAAATGTAGAAGAAACTCCTTGTTTCATTTCCTTTTCCAGAGGCTCTTTCCAGTGACATGTTCCAAAATGTAGTAGGCAGTAAGAAATGTGACCTTCAAAAAAAAGAAGGGGGGGGGAGGGAGGGAGGGATTGAATAGGCAGGGAAATGCAATGAACAACGGAGGGGCTTTGAATAATGTCCATAAAGAAATGCTAGGAACTGAAGAATCTTCATTGAACAGAGGACAAGGTTTTTTAATTGATGGGTCAGGATGAAGGATCATGTACTCAATTTCTGACTCAGTGATTTGTGCCTCCAAGAATGCTGGGTCTTCCCAAGCCCTGCACCTGTTAGCCTTATCTTCCAGCAAAGACTAGCAATAGTATGTACTTTCTCAGTACATTCAGCTTGGCTCCGTTTTAAGGGATTGGATGTGTACACCAGCACTAACCCCTTCTGTTTAACATGGCTGACAGCTGTGCAAATCTTCATTCATCCAGCCTGGAGATGGATTTTCTTGATGCCTTACATTTATTTTTAAATTCACAAGGAATACAGACTTTGGAATCTCATTTACTTTCAAGGTGATAATTTGCTGTTTGTGAATGTATTTGTACACTTTGCAAAGTTCTTTGTATTTTCCTGCCAGGAATGTTATTTTGCCTTACACTATAGGAATAATGTGCAAGCTATATCCAGTGCAAGCATCCAGCAAGGTCCATGGATGATTGAAAGGCACCAACGAGTCAAACTCAGCATAATCTTCAGTCTACCCTAGTTGCTCTCCTAGCACTCTGGAGTCCAAAAGAGATGGCAAATTAAGCTCAGTAGAAATGACAAGAGTTGAGAGGCACTGTTGTGGAGAGGGCCTGTGGCCTGAACAAAATGTTCTGATGCATCTGGCAACACATCCTTCTCTTTTCAACACAAGAGCATCCTGTCTGTGTCTTATTCAAATCTGACCCCATATTTGCCTGTCAAGGTCCTCCCTCCCTTTCAATAATATGTAGTAACAGACAGTCCAATCTTAGAGCCAGTGGCTCCACTGGGTGCACGGTGCCAAAACAGCTAGTGCTGCATCCAGCTGCACCACCAAAGCAATAGAGCTCTGTCCCCATCTTCCTTTTCTAATCCAGTAAGAGGGATTATTGCAGTAGTTACCTAGGGAGACTCTAGGCCAGTCCTGGAGGGCTAGCAGCCCTATGAGTAAATGTGAATTTACATTCTTCCTGCAGCAAACAGGATGAGTTGCCCTGTCATTTAAAAAAAAAAACCTGGGCTGAGTATATCAAAACATATGAGATGAATCCTGTTTTCTGTCATTAAAATTTTTCCACTGAAACCCTAATCCATGTTAATTCAGTCATTTTCAACCACTGTGCCATGGCACATTTGTGCACCACGAGTGGTCCACAGGTGTGCCACAGGAATTTGGGGGAAGGTCATTAATTAGTAGGGCCAATGGGGGATGTGAACCCCCACTGGCAGCATGGTGTGCCTTGTTAATTGTCAAAATCTGATGGTGTGCCTTGACAATTTTAATGCCTCGTCAGTGTGCTGCAAGATGAAAAAGTTTGAAAATCACTGTGTTAATTCCTTCAAAATAAAATGTTCTTAAAAGGGGGTTAATTAGCATTGGTTTCAAAATAGTATACTGTGCTGTATTCTTAAAGTTCTAAATTTAAGAACAAACAACAGTGAAACATTCTAGTGAACGTCTGACAATAGCCAGTTTTGTGTCATTGAAAGATTACTATATTGCAAAAATCAGCTGACAATAATTACATATTTCTGTTATTGCGAGTGTTCATAGAAACAAAAGGCAAGCGTACAGAGAAACCGTGGTCCTCAGATCATTAGGGAGTTATTGGAAGACAAACAAATCCAGCTGTTAATTTAAACTTGAAGATGAGTAAGACACATGGGGTAAGATAATTGACTTTGAACCTCTGCTGTAGGTAGTGGGCTCATCTAAATGGGCTGTAAAGAAACAATTAAATGAATTTCCATGTATCATGTAGAGAGAGCTAGTGTGGTATGTGGCAGACTAGGACTGGAGAGTCCTGGGTTCAAATCTCTTGTCAGCCATGAAGTTCACTGGATGATGATGATCATCTTTCAGCCTAATCTACCTCACAGGCAGCCCAATCCTAACCTGCACTGGCACAGTGGAGCTGCTCGGCTCACATTATATCCTGCGCTGGGAAGGAGCAAGCCGACCTGGATGTCTCCTTGAGGTAAGGGTACCCTTACCCAAGGTAAAGCCCCAGCCTGCACAATGGAACTACTTGGATCTGCACCAGCAAAATCACTGGCACAAGTCCAAGCAGTCTTGTGTCGGGCTTCCAAGCTCAGGAGGGGGAATGGATTCAGCATGCACCAGCACTGCCACTCCTAACCCCTTCCTGCCATTCCCCCTGTACCACCTAGGGAACATACCTGCTCCACTGGGTGCTCCTTCTAGATCCAGTGCCAGCAGGAGAGTGTAGGCTTTCCCACCAGTGCTGCTTTTTTCCAGGGTGTTGCAAAGTGCTTTACAGAATTTTTGCGACACCCTAAACTGGCACTCATCAGGAATAGGATTGTGCTGTGGCTTGTTAAAGGGAGTCACATATGCTGTATTCCAACTCTGGAGGAAAGGGAGGCTAGAAAGGTAATTTTAAAAATTGTAGTTTTTGCCTACTAGCAACTAGAAGACATATATTTGTTTGCTTGAAGATTTTATATCCCTCATGTCCCATGCCGACCCAAGCAGGGCTGACCCATGACCTGACACTTGAGGTGCCATGCCAAATGCTGCCCCTCTTACCTGATGATATGACAGCTTGGCACTCTCCTCCCTTCCACATTTCCTCTCTGTCACCCTCTTCCTTTTCCATTCCAGGCTGGAAGGAGGAGTCGGAACAGTGGAGGAAAGTAGGCAGACAGTGATGGGCGCATCCCACCAATCTGCTGCTTGATGTGACTAATTCAGTTGGCCTCATGGAAAGGCTGACCCTAGACCCAAGGGAAGGCAAGAAAGAAGAACCCCGAGCCAGGGTGATCTTATCATTCACTCTTGAAAGGCTCTGAGACAACACAGAATTTTTAATGCTCTGCAACATGTTTTGGTCATTGGGTTTAGTATTGTGAACTGTCTTGGGAGCCTGCTTTGGCCAAGGCATAAAGGTGGTGAATAAATGCAAGCCGGCAAGGAAAGAAATGAAGAAAGGTAGGTTATTAGTTCATAACTCATGGTGTGCCTGCAACTGTTTATTCAGCTGTTGATTGTGATTAGCAAGAAGGGGACATCAGCCTAACATATTCTTAGGCACATTTCTCTCATACCATAATCTGGCACATTTTAGTTTTGTCTGTTCAATTGCTTGGGATGAGCTTATTCACTGAAAATTCACCTCTTCACTTTCTGATTTTATTCTCCTGTCTTTTATATGCACTGCTTTTTGTATTTTGTATTTTTTGTATTGTGT
This sequence comes from Tiliqua scincoides, assembly GCF_035046505.1. NCBI lineage: Eukaryota > Metazoa > Chordata > Lepidosauria > Squamata > Scincidae > Tiliqua > Tiliqua scincoides. The sequence continues at coordinate 22,647,026 of NC_089822.1, read as the reverse complement.
TGTATTGTATGGGTTGTGAACTGCCATGAGCATTTCAGTTTTTAAGAGGAAAAGTGGCATACAATTTTTTTTTTAATAAACAAGTGTTGGAATCCAAACTGGGGTTTGGTTGCAGTCAAAAGATCAGACTTGATTAGGCCTAGGTTTTATAGCAACACTGTGTCAATAGGAAGTGCGAGAATAGTGTCCAATCACACCTGATCCAGTGGCATGGAAGAATAATCTGCAGTGCAGATAGACTGAACATATAAAGCGGTTTTCAGCTCACTGCTCCATCAAGGTTTGTACTATCTACACTGATGGGAGGCAGTTCTTTGGGAATCTTTCCCAGCCCAGGGATTAAACTTGGAGCCACTGAGCTACAGCCCCAGACGGGAGAGAGACAACCCTAAAGTTACCAATCATACAAGAACTTGATGGACAATCCTCCAAGTAAATACTTGGGGATCACATCCTAAATAAAAGTATCTCATTCTTTATCATGGTCTGTTTAAGGCCTTCTTTTGTTGCCCATCAGTGTTCCAGACAGCACACTGTTCGTGAATTACAGAGCTAAAGCTGTGATCTAGTTTTGCTTCAAAAGAATGTCTGTGGGGCAGCTTTTATGCACAAAAGGATGAGGCAAATGAAAGAGCTTCTGACAGGGATTTAGAGGCAGACCTGGTTTGGTGCTCGCTCCACCCTCCTGTCTCCATTCCCTTGTTTCTCTGTGCCATCCCTAATGCAAACCATTCCAGAACTAGTTACTAGACTACAAAGAGTCAGTAATATAACCAGGGAGGAGGAGTGACAGAAGCATCTGTCCTGGGTGCTACTGGGCCAGGTGTTACAAAGACCATGTAATATATTAATAGTTATTAAAATGTGTGTGTGAGTCATTCAAACTTTATTTCTCCATTTGAGTGGTTCTTGGTAAGGCATTCAGTGGCAGCTATAACGCTATTCTCCCTAAGTTGCCTCCCCCTTTTCCTATTGACATTTCTGTGTGTGTGAATGCAAGTGTGTCTTGCATCTTGTATCTTGATTGCTTGTTGTCAGTTTCTTGCATGGCCATATTTTTAGAACTGCGTGTTCATTGGGCTCAAGGATATAACAAAGGGAGGAGGGTCAGAACACGAAGGAGAGGTGGGGAGAACTCTGAAGACAATCAGTATATGGAAATAAGTGTCAAGGTTCCTCTGCATTGTATTTGCTGTAACTATAAAAATAGCAAAGCAAGTATAAATAGAAAGAACATAGTTTTCCCCAATATGAAATAATTATGTTTCCAAATAGAAGAAAAGCCATATATCAGCTTGCTTAGAGGCTTAGTGAGAGCAGAAGGCCAGCTGTCACCTTAAACTTCAACACCATTTTATAAAACTTATTTTTAAATGTCCATGTAAGTGTCCTCTCGATTATGTTTCTTGCATATCACAAACTTTTGAATGGCAATTTCAGATAGTTTGTATTAGATGACATCCCTGGATTATAAGCAGATGGCTGTTATTGGAAGTGTCCCTTTATCTCGAGTTTTAAATAATTAATGTAGACCACAATGAAATGGGACAGCTGTATACATTTAAATCAATACGACTGAAAGCAATAAATATGCCTTAGCTGAAATACGTAATTTGTTTGGAACAAGGAAAACAGGTCCTCTTAGTGTCCTTTCTCCAAATCATCTGGCTAAACTACAGGTATTTTGCTAGATCAAAAAGTCAAAGATACGAACCCTTTGAAGGTGTGATGTCTAAAACCGGTGGCATTCATGCTGCTTTAAGAGGCTGTGCTGTTTGAGGATAAAGCTCATCTTTGCAAAATAAAGCACATGTAGCCAGACACTCACAAACCCTAATTTAAACTAATAAAATTACTGGTTGCTTTTGTTGGTGTTTTTTTTAATGAATCATTATTCTTTCATGAGCTTTGCTGTTCTTTGTTATGCTTTTCAAGTAATTTTATAGTGCCAAGATTAACAAATAGCTCCAGCAGTTCTGATCTCCGTTTCTTTTCCATGCTACTTGCCGTAAACTAGGTGACTGATATCAGACTCTTAATTTAAAAAGAAATGATGCCAGTGCTGTCAGAGTGGCCAATTCTTCAAGACTGGCCTTGAGTCTCCAATAACCAGCATGAATCTCCAGGTGACTACCAAAAGCAATTCTGGAGATTTTAACAGGGCCCCCAGGAATTTCTAACATTACATTCTGCTGATAACAAAAACAAATCTCCAGGAAAAAGCTTTAGTCAGAGCTGGCAGCTGTAAGTGCTGTAGAGACCAGGGTGAGAAGGAAGTGGAGCCACACAACTGGAAATGTAAGAAAGGCTAAAATAGAAATAAGATGCTTTCCCTTAAGAGAACAATGCAGGGCCTTTTTTGTTCTTGCCCCAGTGACAGATCTTGAGCGCATGTGAATTTATTTCTCCCTCTTCCACTTCCTTATTAAGCCAAACCAGAAGAAGCAGCCTCTCTAAGGAGATAGGCAGTGCAGGAAAGACCCTCCCTCTCTCCTTGGTCTCTTTCTCTTTTTTTTAATAGTCAGTTTACCAGAAAAGGGAGTAAAACTGTGTTTCCTTCCCTGCCCCCAGCCATATTTTTTTAATGCTGTACACCTTAGTGAATAGACTGCTTTTGTGTGGGTTCTACTCATCTGAAAATACTAGGTACTGCTTTTAGACCCTGCCCTGGAACCAGAGTTGTTGATTACAGACATGAGACGAACTGAAGTGGTTGCCTCAGGCAGCGGATTGATGGGGGGCGGGTTGTTACCATCTATGTCAGCCTACTTGCCTATTTTCCTCCACTGCAAGAGATGAAGAAGAGATGTGGAGAAGAAAGTGCTTAGCTAGAACATTGGAGTATGGGAAGAACAAAAGCTGGCACATCATCGGGTAATGGGGGCAGCATTTGGCATTCTGCCTCAGGCATGAGGAGGTATATGTCCAGCCCTGCCAGAAGCTTATAACTCTAGGACCAGTTCTGATGTACAAGTTTAACTTGTGATGAGGTAATTTGCAGGATTAAATACAATGTATAAATCCATTGGGTTCCCAGGGTACAAGTTGTCCTGGGGTACAAGTTGCCCTGATTTCCAGCTTGCTACTTTTAAAGAAATCTTACCATCTATTTTTGTTTGGGATTTGGTTGTAATTTTTTTTTGCTGCATTCTGGATTGTTTTTTAACAATAAACCTCAGTTTATTATAGACAGTTGAAAATGTGCAGTAATGTAAATTAACTAGCACAATCAAATAAACAGGAGGCACTTCTATTTTAAATCTCTTTTTCATCTCTTTTTCTTGGCAGCATCAATTAATAGGCCATTATGTTCCTGGTTTCTTTCTATAAGCTGCAGATGTTAAAAAAGGGGAGAAAAGGGGTAGTCTGACTACAGTATGCTACATGTTACTTCTGTCAACTGAAGATACATCATCTGAAGTCAGCACAAAGTACTGCAAGCCTTGGAAGCAATGTTAGGAGGCCAAGGACCATGTGGACAGTGGACTGTTTCTGCCTCCAAGAGTCCCAGATGTGAGCATGGTACGCAGATGGAGGGGATGTGTTGAATATTTATCTCTTCTCACACAAAGGTCCCAAGGCAACAAAAGCACTTGGGATTATTACGAGAATCTGGAAAAAAAAATACTGGAATACTTGGATGGCACGAGGGAAAAAAGCTCCAAAACAAATAATTAAGTGACACATATAATCCAAAACTACTTCCAGGAAAAAAATTGGCTTCACAGGGAGTCCATTCCACTGAGCCAAAATCCCTCCTCCTTCCACTGCAAAAGCCAGGCAAAAGCATTGGTACTCAAATGACTTGATTTTAATCTTTGTCATTCCTAAAGTTGCAAACCTAAGCAGGCTCACTAGGAGCTCAGAGCTCTACAAATCCTCACCACAGAGAAGCTACAGAAAGAGGTATCCCCACAATGTAGTGGCATCACTAGGGGGGTGTGGGGGGTGCAGCCCGCACCAGGTGACATGCACAGGGGAAGTGACATCACTACTGGTCAAAATTTTTAAAATCTTGGTATTTTTGAATAATACCATCTTGTTATATATCAACTGATGCGTAATTTAATTCGGAATGCAATGAGGCAAACCACATTGAAATAACTCTATGCTATCAAATGTTATAGCCAAAAAAACAGTGGGGGTGGGGCAATGGCACATCACCATGCCCACTGCCCAGGGCGTTGCCCCACCCACTGAATGGGAGGAGGTCCATCATAGGGGTGACAGGCTGGCCTCCCGCTCTGGGTGACGCAAACCCTAGTGACACCGCTACCACAGTGAATTATATTTCTGCACACACATACATTTGTCCAAGCTAATCACTGCATCTTGTGGCAATGAATTCCACAAATTGTATGCTGTGTGAAGCAATACTTCCTTTTATCTGTCTAAGGGTCCAATCCTATCCAACTTTCTAGGGCCTACGCAGCCACAATGCCGCCCTGAGGGAAGGGAACAAATACTCTTTTACCTTGAGGTGGCCTCTGTGACTGCCTCCCCCACTGTTTGATTCAGTACATGCCCCATTGGCACAGCTGCAACAGTGCTGGAAAGTTGGATAGGATTGGGCCCTGAATCTCTCACCCATCAGTGTATTAGAATGATGTCTGGTTCTAATATTGTGAGAGAAAATCTTCTCTGTCTCTACTCTCTCCACACCATTCATATTTTTAGAAGTCTCACAGTCTATTCCTACTTAACTCCCCATGCCATTGCCATTGGCTGGAGTTTCAGGTTTCAGGCTGGAGTTTCAGTTTCATTGAATGCCATTAATTCAGCCATGCCATTGGAGGAGTTTCAGGTTCCAGAGCTCTCCTCAAGGTAGGAGAGCATTTGTTCTCCTTTGCTGCCCCACTGGGTCTAGTCTAGCAAGGTGGATGGAGGCCAGGAAGGGGGATTGGATATCGGCACCACTGCTGCCATAGATACAGCGCCCTTCTCAGTCTTGATCCAGCCCCTCGTTTATCTGCTCCTCCCCTTCCACCCACTCCACCCCTGACACTGTTGGCAGCACTCCTAAATGGCCAGTGGTGACACTCTGTACACACCCCAGAAGCTATTTTAAAGCAGCAGAACACAGTTCCTCTGTTGTAAATGCTTCTGCGTGCTGGTCCAATTGGGGATAGGATTTGGCCGTCAGTGATGTCCCCCCTTAATTGCCATTTTTCCAAGCTAACAAAACCTACATGTTGTAGCATTTATGGCATGCAACCCTCTGATCATTTTAGTTATCCCTTCGATTGTCCTATATGGGGATAGCAATACTCATCTTACAGGATTACATCAAGGTAAATAAAGATAAATAGATAAAAGGCTGTGAGCAATATACAAATGATGATGATGATTGAACTCAGTAGGATATTTGGGAGTACGGATGTGCCTGGCCAGACTGTAATGTCCAAAGCTGATGAGCTGTATGTAAAAACTTTTTAGAATCAAGGTTCACAAGATATATATTTCCCATCTTTGCTATTTATCCTTTCCTGGCATTGCAGTTCAAGACTTTCTCTTTCCTCAGGCACCAACCCTGTAATTCTCTTTGGTCTCCCTCACTTTGACTAAAACAGAAGGGTTCTAGATAACCTTCTCTCTACATGGTAGTTTTCTGCATGAAGGAAATATACAGGTTGGTGTCAGGGGTTGGCATTGGGCCAGCTTAGACAATAAAGTCGAAACTGGCCCAATGAAATTAAGGAAAAGTGCTCTCACAGCTTATGTACATCTTGACCTCTCTCTTCACATCCAAGTGAATTTCTCTAATTGCCCAGACCCCAGAGACATTTCAGACTGTAAAGTATCCTCTGAACCAGCCCAGTGTTAGGCAACTGCCAAGAGTCCAGCATTTCAGGAAGGCCCATCAGCGCTGACCAGTGGCATAGCTAAGGGGGTGCAGAGGGTAGCAGTTGCACTGGGCATCAAGCTTTAGGGGGGCAGCAAGCTGAGCTTGATACTAGTGACCAAAATTGTGAAAATCTTGGTACATATGAACAATACCAGCATGTTATATATCAATGGAAAGGTAATTTAATGCAGAATGCAACAAAACAAACCACACTGGAATATCTGTATTCTATCAAAAGCTATGGCCAATTAACCAGAAAATGAAAACAACTGCCTTATGGAACAAAAAAGTAGATTTCTTTAACTCAGAACTGACCTATGAGACAGATTATTCTGAGAGCCAACGACATGTTATTATGTTTATTGACATGTTGCAATGACATGTTATTATGATACAGCATGGAACCAATTAGGTGTTAATTGGGTCAGCTCTCATTGCCATATAATACAGTTACCCCTGCTAACTGGGTAAGGATGCAATTCTTCAAGTGGTGCTCTTCTTACATTTAGCAGGGGAAGAATAACCTCTTCACTCCAGTACAGTGTCTCAAAACAATGAGGGGCACACTTTTTATTTGTTTACTTAAATTTGATTTTGTCTGGCGGGGGGGGGGGGGCTACAAATCTTCTTTGACCCCAAGTAGTAGATAGATGCCTTAGCTATGCCACTGGCTGGGGGTAGATGACAGGGCAAGTGGGCGGCAAACTGCTGGAGGGAGAAGACATGTTCCCCCCCACCAATTTTCACTTTTTAAAAGCCTGGGCATGACATCACTTCTGGTTGTGATAGCACTTCTGGGGTATCATTTTGAGCTTGGCACCGGGCTACACAATCATTAGCTATGCCACTGGCACTGACCCCTGACCATTGTTGCAGCAGCCAATGATGAAGACTGAGCTGCCTCAAACATTTAGGCACCCTTCTCTATGCTATACAGGGAGCGAAGGCACAGGGCCAGCCTAGTGGTGTGCCCAAATGAAATCCTTACTTCAAACAGTGAGTGGGGGGGGGGTACTGCAGACCCCACATCTGCCCACTGCCTCCCTCTAGCCTACCACACATTGAACCACTTCAATCAGCTCTCTGATCCTCTTCCCGCTAGCTGAGAACCAGTAGGAAGAGGATACAGCCAGCAGCAGCCCACCTCTTCCTCCAGCACCACTTTCCTAAGCAGCTGCATGTGGGCAATGAGCTAGTGGCAGCACCCCTGGAAGAGAAAAAGATGCAGTTAACACCTCTTTCCCCTCGTCCACACTCAGCTGCTTAGGAAAGCAGCCAGGCAGTCAAGGAAGGCATGGCGATCCACCCCCCAGAGCTCTGGCTCTGCCTTCTTCCTTTGTGCCATCCTGTTTAAAATAAAGGGCAAGGAGGGGGCAGTGTGTGCATGCAAGCTTTTGTGGAGGTGGTATTTGGCTGTTATTTGGTATTTGGCTGCTTCAGCTGGCATTGTGGCTTGGGCTGGGCCTGGTTGAGTGAATGGGGTTGGTTGCTGCGCCTACCCACTGTCACTGTCCTGCTTGCTTACTCAGGAGGGTGTCCCAGATAACTTTAATCTGTCACAAGAGGCCTGACTGCTTATGTATTTTCAAACCTTTCTCTGCAACCTAGAGACATCTGCTCTTTACATAGTGAAAACTGTGATTCTCAGGGAGTGATTTTCTTAGTGGACACCACAGAAGATATACAGCATCGAATGCATAGTACATTCAGGTGAAACTGATGATCTGGCCAAGGGATTGTATCCAGTTCAGGCAATAACCAAAAACTGTGGAATACTCCTGTCTTCTGGAAAGGAAAGAACAGTGCAGAAAGAAAAGAACTTGGCGGTTGAAAGGTGACATGGAGTGTGTGGGAGCAACTCCAGCACTGACTTTGTCAGTGGATTAGTGGAATGGAGGTGCGAAAAACATGAGGCTAAAGCAATGAATTCATGAGCTAATGTTAGGGTTGCCTCCTCTTTCTTTTTCTGACAGGGTTCCTGTGCTACATGATAGGCAGGAATTCAAGAAGTACAGTTTTTCCCCAGCAGGACAGCCAAAGTACAGAATGCTTCAAGTGCTCAATGTTTTAATATCATACTGATGTTATAGTCAAAGAAACTCTTCCAGTAAAAGATGGCAACCCTAGCAGCTATTAGATTTCAAAACAAATGTTTCACAAAGATTAGTGCATAGTAAGATTTTTTCGTCTTCTCTTCAACCCTTCTAGATCTTATTTCTACAGGATGTGCAATTGACTGTACAATGAATTCCAACACAAAGAACATCATTCTAGTCCAGTGTTTCTCAACCAGTAGTACTCCTACAACAGGTGGTACTTGAGGTGGTGCGGGATCTCCAGACTCCCACCGCATGGCAGCAAGACCAGCAATACAATTACAATGCAATAAGCACCAATAGGAGGTTTGGCTTGGTGGGCAGAGCTCCAGTGTGCACTTATTGTGTGGTCAAAAAAGCCCTCCCATCTGCTCTGAACCTCATACAAGTATTTATCGCATTGTATCGGGCCTTCCAATCCAGAAGTAACTGGTGATGACATCACTGCCAGTGGTACTTCTAGTAGGAGGACCCTGCAAAGTGGTACAGTGGGGGGCTGTTACCCGGCACCTGGCTCTGCTGCCATGGGTCTCCTTGGGAGCAGGGGAATTGAGTAAGAACTGCCCAGATCTGGCCAGGCCTGAGATCTCACAAGATCTCAGGCTGATCACACAGCTGGAAGGGCTGGGGCCAGCTGGGCTGGTTTGTAGGGTTTAAAAGGAGCCCAGCAGCTGAAGGGAGAGGTCATTCATCCTTGGGCTCCAAACCAGGAGAACATGGGGAAACAGTTGTGACCCCGGGCCCTTCCCAATACCTGTCCCTGGCCTGGAAGGGGCTCAAAGAACCCCTTGGAGGAATGGAGGGCCCTACCGCCCCGGGGCAAGTGAACCCCAGCAGGGTGTAAGGACCGCCCAACCCCTGGCTGCCCAGGGGTACCAGGTGCCCAGCTCCCATGCTACAGCCCCCCAGAGGAAGCCCTCCAGAGGTAGTCCCTTCATGGCTGCCAGCCCAGGCCAGCAGGGACAATACCAGCAGGCTAATGCCAGTGGCAATAAGCCCACCTGGGGGCAACGCTTCAGACATCGCCTACTTGCAGACGCCTCATCCTGTGAGGTGCAACAGGGTACGGTCTTTTTGACAAGGACTATCAGCAAAGACTTTTGGACCCCCATGATCCCTGTGACATAACAGAACTGGGTGCAGCCTTCTGAAAGGACTACGGTACTGGCATGGCTATTGTGAAATAACAGGGTCAATGAATGTGAAAGCCTTAACAAGAATAAACCACTTGCGCTGACCTCTCCAGAGGCGTTCTCGCCTCCTTCTCAGCCAGGGTAAGTTGGGAAAGTCCTGAACCCTTGACAGTAGAACCACATCCTGGGGAGAAGCTGAGCGAGCCCCCGCCAAGGATGTGACATGGACGCAACAAGGACAAACGTTTAGAAACACTGTTGTAGTCTACTCTTTTGGACTAGTCTATTATGCTACATCAGTTGTGAAATTCTGGAAGAATGTATATTTGAAAAATTGCTTCTTAAAAGCAAGGGAAGGAATACCTAGTCATCATGTATAATGACAATCCACATTATCTATGTCCAAGGCTATACGTTTCTCTTTCTTTCTCTCAATAAATAATTTCCAGCACATTCTCAAAACTACAAGTCTCTGGTTATTTGAAGAAAATTATGACACTTCAACCAGTTTCAAGAATTTTAATGTTTCCAACAAGGCAAGAATTAAATCCTCAACAAAGGAGGGAATGAAAGATAAAGGATGAAATAGACAAGGATATGGGTACATTTGCAATTTAGGCATATCCTTCTGTGAGACCACAGTGGCTGATCTAAAATCATTTGGATATGAATTTTGAGCATTTCTGAATGTGATGATTTTACATTTGCTAGCAAATGGCCTATGAAGATCATTTGGCACCCGGAGCCCATAAATTTTTGGCACCCCCAATGACAAAATTACTTTCAGTAATAGTCATGACATGAAATTTATAATAATGATGACCAGAGAAGAAGCGCAGACAGTGAACAGTTTAAGAACATAAGAACAGCCCCAGTGGATCAGGCCATAGGCCCATCTAGTCTAGCTTCCTGTATCTCACAGCGGCCCACCAAATGCCCCAGGGAGCATACCAGATAACAAGAGACCTCATCCTGGTGCCCTCCCTTGCATCTGGCATTCTGACACAACCCATTTCTAAAATCAGGAGGTTGCGCATACACATCATGGCTTGTACCCCATAATGGATTTTTCCTCCAGAAACTTGTCCAATCCCCTTTTAAAGGCATCTAGGCTAGACGCCAGCACCACATCCTGTGGCAAGGAGTTCCACAGACCGACCACACGCTGAGTAAAGAAATATTTTCTTTTGTCTGTCCTAACCCGCCCAACACTCAATTTTAGTGGATGTCCCCTGGTTCTGGTATTATGTGAGAGTGTAAAGAGCATCTCCCTATCCACTCTGTCCATTCCCTGCATAACTTTGTATGTCTCAATCATGTTCCTTTTCTTTTTCTCATGTCACAGTTTCTTTTATTGAACTGTGCATATATAATATACACTAACTTTGTTGTGTATAGATAGATAGATATATTGGATATACCCTTCTAATATATCTATATCTACATATAGATATATTTGTATATCTATATATAACTTTGAGTATATAATCATACCAATGAACAATTTAAAAAATTAAGAAATTTATAGCCAGCGTCACACCCGCTGCCATCTTAGGATGGTCCCTCTAACACTCCCCTGTGGCCTAGCATCGGGGGGCCAGTCCCTCTCTTCATATGTCACTGCTGCTAGCCAATTGGTTTTGTGGTTTGCCTGCTATCCAGGATGCTTGATTGATGATTCAACAATGAGAGCTAATGGAAGGAGATCATCTCCACATACATCCCTTGAGTGTTCTGAATTTTTATGTGTCAGAGCTTGGAGAGACACCCCACCAGCTGAGAAGGGTAAAGAAAAAGAAAAAGACAGAGAGAGAGAGAGAGAGAGAGAGAGAGAGAGCGCACACAGGTTAGAGTTTTGAGCTTGGAAAGCTCAGAGTTTCCAGCTGGAAACTGTTCACTGTAACTAGGAGTACAGCCTTGAGGGGACTGCAGAAGGATTTATTTTCTCCCAATATTCTCTGCTTGCTAAGTGGTATATGATGCAAACATTAGGAAGACACTACAAGTTTTTAGTGGTCTCCCTTTTGAAGGAAACTGAAATCCTTAGTACTGCCTTGAACTTCTTACCAATCAGAGAGCAGCGCCACTATACAAGCTGGGGCTTGACACAGGCTAAGACAGTGGTTCCCAAACTTTTTTGACTGGCGGCTCCCTTGATCTACTGGACCATTGGCTGCAGCTCCCCATTAAGGTTACAATTCTGTACATTGTATAGTGACTGGTTTTTCATGATGATTCTGTGACTTCCCGGCTGGTTTCCGGGGCTCTCCAGGGAGCCACGGTTCACAATTGGGCTAAGGCAGTGGTTCTCCCACATTTAGCACCGGGACCCACTTTTTAATAATGAGAATCTGTCAGGACCTAAAGGAAGTGATGTCATGACTGGAAATGACATCATCAAGCAGGAAAATTTTAACAATCCTAGGCTACAGTCCTACCCACACTTACCCAGGAGTCAGTACCATTTACTATCATTGTTAAAAGAATAAACATAGTAGCTTGTTAAAAGTATAGTTCTATAACATTTCCCCAAATGCAGTCACATACCATGGCAGCATCAAGTCTAATATATTAAAAAATAAAATATTGAAATAAATGGGGACCCACCTGAAATTGGCTTGTGACCCACTTAGTGGGTCCCGACCCACAGTTTGCGAAACACTGGGCTAAAGGAATAAATATCCCCTTACCCTGAAGAGGCTTCTGGCCTGCCCAATTTCAGCACTGGATCCTATTCAGTGCACCAGCACTGAATAGGATTGGGCTGTGGAAATTCAGACAGTTTTGCCAGTTGTAACCATGTACAGCTTTTTCCAGCTACAAATGTGAAAGCTCCTTGAAATTGATCTGTCCAGATCCACGTCTGTATATACAAAATAATAAAGTTGGACAAGCCCCAAAGACAAATCCAGCTTCTCCCCCCAATCTACCTAGGTAATATACACATCAGAAAACTGATGTATTGCACATAAGTGCTTAAAGAGCAAACAACTTTAGACAATTTGCCAAGTGATATAGTGCCAGGAAAGATAAAATAATCTTACACAATCACTGGTCAGCCTGACCTGTAGAAAAATTAATTTCTGAATCCAAATAACTGTCAGCCTGAGTGTCACAGGACTGTCCAAGTAAGAGCTCATGGCTTGTAAAAATGATGGTATTCTGCTTGTCCAGCTTTCAAGCTTTACGTACTTTCATGATGAGAACATCTATTATCCTCTTCAACCGAAGGAGTATAATACATAATTATATTCCTGTTTATCAAGGAAATCCAATCCAGCAGAACAAACAGTTCCAACCAGATTTGAGTAATAATACAGCCATGATTCTCTTTCTTCAGCATAGTTTGCTTACCTTAGCTTCACTAGCATTCAGCCGCAAAGAGATTGTTCACAGTCCAAGTGGCTCATGTATGTTGTGATGAATGCCCTTTCTTTCTCCCTATTTTTCCCCTATTTTTTCATATTTTAGACACTTTTAACTTCCCAGAAGCTCCTATGTAGGTTCAGAAATCTAAAAAACAGCTGCCAAGCAGCCGTCATCCTTCGTCCTGTGTTTGAAACATCAGTATTCACCATCCATGTGTTGATGTGGATTAACAGAAATTCTTTGCTGCCTGCGGGTAGTTAGTCTGCCTAAGACAGACATGCCCAGCCAACTAGGCAGCAAACCTGTCTGTCATAGTAACAAGGTGGAATGGAGAAGTCAGGTGGGGTCCACACCACCAGACAGATAACTAAATAACATCATCAAACCTCAGCTAATTAAGACCAAGGACAAGGTAGCTCAATTTGCTCTGCCAAGTTCTATCTATGATATCAGATGCTTAGCCATTGGGGTGCACCCATTTACTTTCCAGTAAGCCCCGGTGTTGCATAATTGGCAGCTTGATCATGAGAATTTAAAATTTAAATTTCAGTTAAAAATTCAAACATAGCCATTAACCTGCATTATAACCTCCTGGTACATGAGAACATATTTGCCTGGTGCTAAAAGATCATAAATGCAGGTGCCAGGAGTATGGTCTGAAGGCCAAATCCTTACTTGTGCTGGAACAGGCAGACCAAGTGGCCTGCACTGTATCCAGCACAAGGTAGGTGCTGGCTGGAGCACAACTTGGGATAAAGTGTCATGTGCCAGCCACCCAATGGAACTACTCGGATCGGCACCAGCAAATTTGTTGTTACAAGTCTGAACGGCCTGTGTAAGGCCAATTGGGCAGGGAGATGGGGTTGGGATGCAGCCTAAGGTGCCAAGGTCAATCCTACCCCTCCTGGCCCAATCCACCCCCCCAGTCTTCCCACTCCTGCCCCCAAACACTCCCTCCTAACCCTCAGAATGCCCTCCCACCACCCTCTCCAACCCCCTGCACTGGCCTGCCTTAGCCAGTGCAAACTCACCCAGTCCTGGCTGGGATCTGGCTACGGGAAGCTGGTGCATGTCCCCACACTGGCGGATGCTGCTTGCAAGGAGCTGCAAACATGTACGGTCTAGATTGTGTTCTAAATGTGTCATTGGCTCTGAAGTGCTTAATTTTTACAAAATAGCTGCTGGGGGCCCAATACGGCTTGGAACTGTGGCGGGGGGGGGGGGCGTAAATTACAGCCTGCAACCCTGTGCCTTTGGGTCCCTGCTGCTGCTACAGATCTTGAGAAGAAAGTTCCCATTGGCTCCAATCTCTTGGACATACTCCAGACTGAATCCATATAAAGTTTTAAAGGTTAGCACCTGCAGCTTGAATTATAATTGGAAATAACTGGTGAACCTGTCTCAAGGCTGATGAGGGTGCCAGTCAAAGCTGAGTACTACTCAGTAAACCAACACACACTTAAAGGAACATCCAAACCATTTCAAAAGGCAGTTTACAAAACAAGTTGTTTACAAAAATAGGAAACCAATAACACTGAGGATGTGTAAAAAGAAAACCAGAAAAATTCTAAGTACAATGTGATTGCTTGCATCTTTATGCCATCCAACACTCAACCCCCCAATTGTGGCAGTTTCTGGTGTCCCAGAGGAAGAGGGAGGAAGAGGTCCTCATACTCAATGCGATTGGATAAGTTGGTTCCCACAGTTACAACATTTGGCTGAAAATGAATTTGGCCTTTTGTTATTGAAATGCTTTGGGATGTGAAATATGGTTGCCACACAAACCACAATGGATAATCCCATGGATGGTGAGAATTATGTTGCTATGTCTGTTTTTAACTTAGTTCTGTGGGTTTCCTTTCCCCCTCTCTCCTTCTGACTTTGATATTATAACCAAATTCAGTGGGTACTGGGAATTAGGCTCACATCTGAGAAGTTTGAGCTTGGTCCAATGGGTTTTTATTAATAGTATGAAATAAAAAATGTTGTGAACTAATGAGTTCCCTTGGTACAACTGGGAATGGAAAAACTCCTCATATCTTTATGGCACACACACAAAACTCTGCTGACCTTTGTGAGTCCAGAGAAATAGTATTCTTATGAGTTTGCAAATCTTGCCCTCCAGAGATATTTTCCACAAACTTTCAAGTTATATTTATAGAAATATAGGATTGGTCTTTGTCAGTACTACTTATTGCATGTTCCCAGGACCTCGGAGATGGTTTAATGTTCGGGCAGGGGCTGCATATCTGTATGTTAATTATTTGTGTTAAATCCACATGGCATTCTCTTGGCAAATACTTTCATTGCAAAGGAACTGTAGTTTCCCAGCACTCAAATCACTAAATTGGTTTCTGGGAAACAATGAGTCTTCCAACAGCACAACTATTACCTGTTGTGTTAATGTCAGCCATCTATTGGACAGAGTCTTTAACAGTACCACAAGCACCAACCCCACTCACTGCAGCTATTTTAAAATACATATGGTATATTTTTCTTGTTTTTAAAGGTAAAACACAGAAAATTACAACAAAAATAATTACAGTACAAATCCCTTGTGCCAGCCCAAGAGTGTTGCAAAAGTGCCGTAAAGCACTTTTGCACCACTCTGCTGGGAGTTGGGCTGGTACACAGATGTGTGCTGGCCTCCCAGGGACAGGGTGAGTTGTGCCGGCTGAGCTCAGCCGGCACAGGGGTCTGGGGGGAGGATGTGGGGAGGACAGGGAGGAGGTGGGAGGGAGAGATTACGAGGTGGGGGGAGGGCAGGTGGCGGATGTTCCGGGGGGGCAGGCGGGGAGCAAGAGGTAGGGCCAGGACTTGGCAGTTATGCTGGATCCTGACCCCCGTTCCTGGGTGGCGCAAAGCAGCCCCTGGCTGCTCTGTAGTGCTTGGATCTGCGCCATCCCTTGAGGAATCTAAGCAGACCCATTGGGGCCACTGCAGTGTGACGTGGGGTAAGGGGAAGTGATTCCCCTTGCCTTGAGCTGTGCTGCTTTTGGCCCCAAACTTGCGCTGGATACTGCACAGGCCCACTAGCTCGCCTGTTCCCGCACAAGTTAGGACTGGACTGTTAGTAGCATAACTGTATCTAACAGAAAAAGTGTGTATAGGAATACAGTAATTGTAAGGAGCCACTGAAATAGAAGAGAACATTCCAGGCATCAATTCACTGGCAATTTAACTACATGTATCTTTGCAAAACTCTAAATGGGACTTGGATGGCCTGGAGTGGAAAGATTTGCCATTACATGAAAAATAAACGGGTACCTAGTTATGTAAACATATCCTGACTTGGCTAAACCTCTTGACAATTCTAACTGGGTGAGTCAGCTTCACCATGAGTGCCAAACGGCATACATGAGGCTGCAATACTATAAACACTTTCCTGGGAGTAAGACGCACAGAACGCAATAGGACTTCTGAATAGACATGCATCGGAATGTGGTATTAGAAGTCTAATTTGATACAGTGAAACCAAATGTACTGAATATTTTTGGATTTGGGTTCCCATGAGGTGTTCAAGTATACCCACATTCTTTTTAGTTTTAAAAATATTGATATTATGACAACTGTTTTTATTTACTACTGTTTCAGGAAAAAAAATCTTTTTACTCTCCCCCCCCCCCCAGTTTTAACATTGGAGGAGTATATTTCCCAGTTCCAGACTTGAGCTATATGTCATAGAAA
This sequence comes from Tiliqua scincoides, assembly GCF_035046505.1. NCBI lineage: Eukaryota > Metazoa > Chordata > Lepidosauria > Squamata > Scincidae > Tiliqua > Tiliqua scincoides. The sequence continues at coordinate 22,630,896 of NC_089822.1, read as the reverse complement.
GGATATTTCCTGTCATTACGTAGGGATAGAAAAGTCCCTGGAAATGATTTACATGATTGTGTAACCATGGAGCAATTTAAAGGGGTTGTCTTATGGAAAAAATGACCTTGACCCTAAACCACAGTTCTAATTACAAGCAATAATTACTGGATGGAGATGAGTAACCCTATCAGCATCGAAGCATTTCAACAGGTTCAAAATAAACTTCGAATGCACATCTATATCCATACTGACTGTGTACAGAAGTGAGCTTCTGTATATTGCCTGGAAAGCCAGTTGCTTAGAAAGACCCTTAGTCTTTTGGGTTGGCTTTGTTTGCCTCTCTTTGTGTTATCTGTCCTGTTATTGTTGACAGATGAAAGGAAAAAATAGTGCCTTTAAAAAGAAATACTAACTTTTTCACAAAGAAACTTTGTAGTCATCAGGACTACCAGTGAAAGAACCCTGTTAGAATCAGCAGTCAGTTTCACCTTCACAAACTGCATTTGGATTGCTGAACTTATATTTTGAACTCAGTGCTTGGATTTGGATCCAGAACTATATTTGGATTCAGTGCTTATATTTTCAATTTGATTTTCTTGGTCACATTTCCAGGTTGATTTATAAGACAAGACACTAGGGTTCTAGTGCTAATGTACTGATGTACTGATGTAATGTAATGTAATGTTGCTTTGGCACTGATTGCCTACTGATAGGGGTAGCCTATGGCAACCCAAGGGTCTATGTAGAATTAAGAGCCTCCGTGTCAGGCTGGTGGTCCAACACGGAGGCTCAGAATCTGGTGAAGCGAAGCTCCATTGGTCCCACCTCCCTCCCGCCCAACTCCCTCCCCTGGCATGCCTCCTCCCTGCCTTCTCCCTGCCCTCCCTCTGCCTCCCTCCACCCCGGAATGCCTCCTTCTCACCTTCCCCCACACCCCCACCTACCTCTCTGCTGCCTGGCTGTCTGTGCGACTACTGAACAGTAGAGCACCAGTGCTCCACCAGCACTAGCTCAGTGCTGGTCAGCACTGAGTTAGCACTGGTGCTCCACCAGTGCTGAGGGCCGCAAATGTGCCTTACAGCACATTTGTGACAGTGCGCGCCAGCGGTCAGCCGGCATGGACTGCATAGGATTGGGCCCTGAAACCCTAAAGAGCTACTACTAGAAAATGCTGTTTGAAGGACCAATAGCCCAATTCTGTGTGAAGCTATTCCTGGATTTTTTTTTCCAACATGATGTAATGTTTGGAATTCCTGAAGTCCCCATTTAAAATATCCAAGATTGCTTGGTAGTCATGTAGGGATTGATACAGAATCCTGGAGACTCCAGGCAATCCTGGTTGGTTGGTAATCCTAGATCTGACTCACTAGGGCAGTTTCTTATATAACCTATGTAAAGCTAGATTAACTTTACATACTGAGTGATGGCCCCTCCCTTATAGATATACATCTCAATTATAGACAATTATCATAAATATATGTGTATATTTTTAAATATGGGGCTTCAGGTTTGCATGCAAAGCTCATCTAATTTTACGAAGGTGATGGAATCAGATCAGACCTGGGGATGCCAATCTGCCAGGATTGGCCTGGAGTCTCAAGGATTCAGCATTTCCAGGGGAATAATGAGTAATCCCGGAGTTCTTTGATCATATGATATGTTTATAATAGAGGTGTCTGTCTTACAGGGAGGGACTGTAGTTCACTCGTAGGGCACACTGCATGCACAAAGTCCCAAGTCCAGTCTTTGGTATGCTTGTGCCAGATAGGGTGGAGAAAGGTCGGTTTCTTGTATAAAACCCACCCAGGTGAATGCCAGCCAGTAAACGAATTGCATTCTCCAATATATTCTATCAATGATTTGCTAAATAAGTCTAATTTTAGTCTGATTTGCTAAATAAGTCTGCTAAAAAAACTGGCTGCATATTGCCTGCAACTCTTGTTGGTGTGGTTGCACTTCTGTGACCTCCTACAAAATTCCCTGCTTCTCTCCCTGAAGGGAACAGACAGGGGTCAAGCCATCTTCTCAACCAGTTAGGCCCTAACTGCACTAAGGCCCAAATCCTAACCAACTTTCCAGCACTGTCATAGTGGTGCCAATGGGATGTTTGCTGCATTCTGCAGTTGGGTGGCACTCACGGAGGCCTCCTCAAAGTAAGGGAATGTTTGTTCCCTTACCTCGGAGCTGTGTTGCCCTTATGTTGGTGCTGGAATGAGGTTTAGGACTGCACACTAAGTCTTAGAATGTATGACAGGTTTCTGTGTGATCTAGATTAGGACCGTGGTCTCCCATATGAGAATAAACACTGCTCTGTGATTGCTCAGGATGTTAATTGCTCAGGATATTAATTGCTCAGGGGTATTTTAAAGGGTATATATAGATAGACATGTTCTTCTGATCCCTTCAACACTTTTTAAATTTTTTTTAATCAGTTTGGTATTTTTAACAATACAGGAAACAATATTATTTTCTGTGAAGTCTTTGGTATAATGCCTTATAGCCCAATCCTAAACTCAGGCGCTGCTGCGAGGTACAGTAACATCAAAATGGCTGCTGCTGTATCCTGTGGAGCCAGAGCAGCTGCCAGAGTCTCCCTAGGGTATGGGAACATTTGTTCTCTCACCCTGGGTAAAGCCTTGCTGGTGCCAATGGTGCTATTTAGTGGGTACAGAACCGAGGAGGCTCATGTCAGGTGGCTTGGCTTGGGAGGGGGCTTGGCAGGAAAGTGACTTACGGCATTTTTATGATACCCAGTGCCAGTGCTAGGGAGGGCAGGATTGGGCCCTTAGGCTGCAATCCTAGAACACTTTCCTGGGAGTAAGACCTATTGAACACAATGGAACTTACTTCAGAGTACACATGCAAAGGATTGTTCTTGTTTCCTTTCCCTGGCATAACTAACAGTTCAGGTCTATGTACATCTGCTCATTAATGAATTCATTAACAGTAAATTAAATTCAGTAGTACTTACAGAAAGTACTCCTGTACAGAAAGTACTTACTTACTTTCAGAAAGTACAGGAGTACTTACTCCTATACTTTCTGTACTTTCTTTCTGTACAGAAAGTGTGCACAGGATTGCAGCTGAGGCTTAAGTACAATATGCCTAACTGAAACAACTGCATGTTCTTCTCTGCCTGCCCCATCCATGCCCCCTCCCCTCCCACCCCCGTATCTACAGTGTAAACCTTTGAGAACAGCATTGCTTATATTACGCCATGTACACGGATGGCGTTGTGTGAGAGGGGAAAGAGCATCCCTCTATCCACTGTATCCGGCACCACGTCCTGTGGCAAGGAGTTCTGCAGACTAATCACATGTCTGTTCTAACTCTGCTAACACTCAGTTTCAGTGGCTGTCCCTGATTCTGGTGTTGCGTGAGAGGGAAAAGGAACATCTGTTTATCCATTCTGTCCAACCCATGGCACATCCTGTGGCAAGGAGTTCCACAGACACGCGAGGGGAGGGGACAGAGTGCGCGCGTACCTGCCTACCTGTACCTGCCTGTGGAGATGCGTGGCAGCTGATTGGTTGGTTTCTCGAGGAGGCGGGGCCAAGCGCGAGTGGAGGCGGAGTGGAGCGCGAGGCGGGCCGTCGATGTCAACTGAAAAGGAAAGAGACATGTAGAGCGATGGGGCGGAGCTTGAGGAGCGAGGGGGAGGAGCCTGAGGATGAGGGGTGGAGCGTGAAGAGCTAGGGGAGGGGCCTGATGCGCGAGGCGGCCTGAAGGGAAATCATTCGACGGCGCCTCAGCTCTGCGCGGGGGCACGTGACTCTGAGTGGGCGTGGCCTGGGGAGCAGGTCCTCCTTCGCCCCGCCCCCCATTCAAGTACCAGCCCGGACGCCCGGCGAACCGCAGTAGTGGCGGCGCCGTTTTAGCTGTCGTTCTGCAGGGCTGCGCGCTCGTCTCTCCTGGACCGGCCCCCTCCCTCAGCTGCACCCCGTGACTGGATGCGGCTGAAGCCCTCTCGCTGACCTTCCCCGCGCGCGTGTTCCGGCCGGAGTCCGCGGGCGCCGCCGCGATGTTCGACAAGGCGCGGCTGCCTTATGTGGCGCTGGATGTGATCTGCGTGGTCCTGGGTACGTGGTCCTGAGGGGTTGCCTGGCCTCTGCCTGCCCCGGCCGCTCGTCCGCTGCGCGCTGCTCCCCGCCCCGCCCGGGGCTGCTGCTGCTGCTGCTTCTGCGGGCTGCTGAGGGCACTGCGGGGAGGCTGCGGGGGCGGTGGCGTAGCCGGAGGGGGACAAGGCGCTGAGTTTGGCGGGGAGCCTCACAGCTGATGCTGGTGGCGTAGCCAGAGGGGGCAAAGAGCTGGGTTTGGCGGGGAGCCTCCGGGCGGCGTGCAAGGGGCCCCTTCGGAGTCATTCCAGGCGGGTGGGGGCAAGGCGTACGCCTCCATTTTGCCCCCCACGCCTGGAAAGGCTCCGAAGAGGCCCCTTGCACGCCGCTCGGAGGCTCCTCGCCAAACCCAGCGCCTTGCCTCCCCTCTGGCAATGCCAACGGCCATACCTACTGCTGCTGCCACCTCCACAGGGAGGGCAGAGCGGGTGAGACGGCCCAGCCCTGTGCTTGCCTACTCAGAGGTAAACCCCATCCTAATCCATGGGGCTTCCTCCCAGCTCAGTGTGCAGCCTCTGTGTCTGTCTGTGGGGCAGCTTGGCTAACATCGCAGCCTCTGTCTGTGGGTCTGTAAGAGGGCAGCTTGGCTTCTTCCATCGCATGTTGGGCAGGTTCTGTGGCTTCCTTTGCCCCCTTCCATCTCCCCCTCCAGTCTCCCATTGGCGAGAGAGGGATTTCAGAATTTGTAAGCTCCTCATCCCAGTTTTCCTGGTCCTTCCCACTTATGCAGGTTTACTCAGAAGGAAGTCCCATTAGAGTCAGTGGGGCTTACTCTTGGGTAAGGTGGATAGGATGGCAGCCTTAGAGCCCAATCTTATGTATGTCGGCTCAGAAGGAAGTCCTGTTAGAGTCAGTGGGGCTTTCTCTCAGGTAAGGGTAGAAATGATTGCAGCCTGAAATGCAACAGGGAACAAATGTGTACACCTGTGGGCCAGGCAGAAAATAGGTTAAAACTCAATTCTGCCCAACCCACAGATGTACACATTTGGTCCCTGTTGCATATATGCAAAGTAGGGCAGAAATGGCGTATCTCGTTTCGATCTGCTTGTCACAGCTTTGTCCATCCTTTTTTTTTTTTTTTTTTTTGCTGTGGTTATTTTATTTCTTGTCTTTTTGTCTGTCTGTTCATCCATCCACCCATCCATAAACAAGTTTAGTGGTAAAGACTTGAGGACTGTCTTACCTGGAGGCACTTGGTTGCTGTGATTCTTCTGGCTCAAGAGAACCTGATGTAGTAGTTGGCTTCAGTGATGGGCACACCTTGAGTGACCCACTGCGGAAAGCTGGTAGCGAATGGGCAAGCATTTATTGTCTGGAAGCATTTATTGTCAAGGAGCTGAGAGCAAATGGAAAGCTGGTGATCTCCTGTTTCCCTCAATCTGGACAGGCTCATGCTTCAAGAATAGGAGTGAACAAGTTGACTAGGTTGGATAGTGATGTTCAAGAATGTGGTCATGCGTCGCCCTAACAATGGCCCCCAACTTGCTTGTTGGTATATTACGTTTATTGTCTGTTCAGGCAGTCAAGAAGCAATTTTTTCATATTGGCTACATGAAATTGGTTACATAGAAATCCTTCTATAATCTTTCTCTGAACATTATTTTTCCATTCTGATCTTTTGGAGAAATATCTCATATTGAATGTCTGTGTGATCTGTATGAAAGCAAGCTTGGAAAAAAATGTATGCATGTGGTATTTGGACATGGCATACAGGTTTTCAAAGGGGATCTGATTTTTCAACAGTTTTTGGGTAGGAGATGTGTGTTAAATATGGCATTAGAGAGTTGTGCTGTGAAAAAGTATCTGGATTTGGGATGTCCTCTCAAAATCATATGTACTCCCAAAAGTACATATTACTGATGTAATATTGGACTAAGGGGCTCACTTCCTTGTAACTAAATGTTTCCAAGTGTTACCTGTGATGATGACAGCCTGTTGATGGTGATTCAGCATCCTTTGTTATAAATCTGTTACCTCTAGGACTTGATAGAGGTTTACATTTTTTAACTTTGCTATAAGGAAGGATGGGGCTGTGAGTCAGTGATAGTGCACATGCTTGCATGCAACTTCTCCCAGGTTCAGTCTTTGACATCTCCAGGTGAAGCTGGGAAAAGACCCCATCTGAAACTCTGGAGAGCTGCTTCCAATCAGTACTGAGTTAGCTGGACCACTGGATAAGGTGACTTAATGTTTTAGTCTGCTGCAGAGTGAGCTGCTGTGGCATACTGGCTGAAAGCCTAAAGCTGCAATCCTATACACACAACTGTCCTTTTGAAGCATCATTCCTACAAAATTATTTTTGTACCATGCAAAGATTTTTTATTTTCCCAGGCCACTCAACTAAGTTTTATATACTGTTATATCTGCAGCTTTGGGTTGGTGCTTATATTGTTGTTTTTTGTCATTCTCTTTACTGATGGTTGTTTTGGGGGTCTAAAAACAGGATGTGAAGAAAACAAATTCTCTTGTACCATCTACGTACCTGGGCCTTTGCAAGAAATCCCTGAGTCCCTGTCCCAAGGAACTTACTATCTAAAAAACATATAAGGGAGTCAACAAAGGAAGGGGAGAATATATAGGTAGGATAAACAAGGAAAGTAGGTATGGTTATTGCAGTTGCATGCAGATTTTTTAATTCTGACAGGGAGGACTCAACTGCAACGGTGACATTTGAACAAGGTGGCCCGATTAGGCCAATCATTCTCTCAAGTCTTGGGCCTCCATTTCTAGTGGAAGTATAATATGGACCTTAGAAGTAGAGGGAAACATTAAATGGAAATGACTTACCAACTTGCAGCTGTTATGCCTTTCATAGCTATCCAAACCCCATGCATATGTAGTGGGGTTGGCTGTTTTAATAAAAATGCAATGCAAATCATACTTTTATTTAATTATACCATTAATTGAAGAGGGTCTTGGTATAGTTTAATTCAACATCTTGGTTCAGGATGTTGTTGAAGTAGATGGTAGTAGATTTCAACTGGCTCATTTTGCATACATCATACCACACTATTGGTGTGTTGTGGTTTGGTACATGGTCTGAATTGACAAAGCTTGGTTTGCAGTCAGCTAACAGACCAGAGCAGAAATCCATAGTTTGGGTTTTGAGTTATTCCACCTGCTCTTTGGTGTGAGCGAAGAAGCGTCTTGGCTGCCCTTAAAGTGAGAGATGAAGGAGCTGCTTGTCAGCCAGCGTGGGAGGCAACTGGGGGCCAGAAGTGATAGCAGACCATGAAAGATCCATCTGAAATGTTGCACGGTTCTTGAAAGATAGAACCTTTCTGTTGTTGTAAAAATCCCCTCGGGGGTTTGGAGGTAGCCTGCCTATGTGAACTGACTTGAATAAAGTCAGAGGAGTAATCTGATGACCAGAAAGGTGGTATATAAATGCCAGTATTATTATTTATGAACCATAGTTAGTGCTAACTATAATGTGGCATGTGTATGAACTTATTGTCTTGGTGTCCATTCATTGTTAAGAACATAAGAATAGCCCTGCTGGATCAGGCCATGGGCCTATCTAGTCCACCTTCCTGTATCTCACAGTGGCTCACCAAATGCCCCAGGGAGCACACAAAACAACAAGAGACTTGCATCCTGGTGCCCTCCCTTGCATCTTGCATTCTGAGATAGCCCATTTTTAAAATCAGGAGGTTGCACATATGCACCATGGCTTGTAACCTGTGATGGATTTTTTCTCCAGAAATTTGTCCAAACCCCTTTTAAAGGCATCTAGGCCAGATGCCATCACCACATCCTGTGGCAGGGAGTTCCACAGACTTAACTACACACTGAATAAAGCAACGTTTTCTTTTGTATGTCCTAACTCTCCCAACACTCAATTTTAGTAGATGTCCCCTGGTTCTGGTGTTGTTTGAGAGGGAAGAGAGCATCTCTTTTTCCACTCTTATCCTTCCTGTGCATAATTTTGTATGTCTCAATCATGTCCCCCCTCAGGCGGGCATGTTCAGAATGAGCATGTGGACATGTATATGTCTTAAACGTTTCTAAAAGAGGCATTATGAATTAGCATTTCCATCTGAGGCTAGAGAAAATGGAATCTTTGGAGAGTTAACTTTGAATGGGCACACTAGTCAAATGGCATTATCCAAGCAATATAGATTCTCTCTCAAATGAAATTTTAGACTGGTAAGCACAGTTAAAATAGTCAGTACTTATACCCTCTCCATAACCTCTGAGGCCATTTGAGAGAGGGGAGGAAGTAGCCAGACATCTTTCCTTCATACCTGAATGCAGGCCTGCTGCGAACCCCTTCTTGCCTGAGCAACATTTTGTATTGCATTTTAATTAGTATTTGCATTGGATTTTAACTGCTGTTAACTTCTTTAGGAGCCAGTTTTGGCTGCAAAGCAGGAAAACAATACAATAAGTGCTGTAGCAGCATATAAATGGATTTTGAGGTATGGCTCTAGTGCAGCTATTTTCAAGCACTGTGCCATGGCACACTGGTGTGCCACGAATGGTCCACAGGTGTGCTGTGGGTCTTTGGGGAGAGTCATTTATTAGTAGGGCAAATGGGGGATTTGAGCTCGCTACCAGCAACATGGTATGTGTTGTCAGTGGTCAAAAAACTGATGGTGTGCGTTGACAATTGCCTTGTCAGTGTACTGTGAGATGAAAAACCTGCTCTAGTGTCTGACCTGCTTCTCACAGTATCTACTTTTGGAGTAAGGAAATTACAGGATGTCTGTTTCTGTGTCACTAATAAGATTATAGGATTGATTTGATACAACCATGGTTCTCGTGTTTATCCCAGAGAGAAACATGAGAAGGAAACTATTCAGATGGTATGTTTTGAGTGGCCAACTGCAGTGCTAGAGCAGAAGCAGAGAACTTTTCTTTGGAAAGGGGAAAATAATGCATTCTTATTTGGTATGCATTTTCTCTGAGCTGTATTGTCATGTCCAGAGTTCATGGAAAAGATACGAATCAAAGATTTTACAGGAAGTGCAGAATGACACTCTGTTGTTGTTTGCATCCTTCAGTCTTGGAAGACTATGGTATCGCGCTCTGAATGGTGGTTCTGGAACAGAGTGTCCTCTCCAGTGCGCGAAACCTGGGTAAAGTAGATATGGAGGATAGACTGTTTCCCATGCAGCAAATCCCCCCTCTCCACGTCGCTGAAATGGTCCAATGGAAAGGCAGAAGCCAATATGGTTGGTTTCAGTGGCATCGCAGGAGTTGCCAGAACGCGACTGTGTTCAGCCATGAACTGCCTCAGGGACTCTGGCTCTGAATTTTGCCTCGAGGTTGACTCCTGAAGCCTTTTCCATAACTGGATGTAGCCACAAGGCAGTGGAGGTTTGGGATCAGAGTTTTCCTTCTCTCAGATGAGCTGCCTTCCCAGGCTATCAAGTCCCATCTACCCGGTGGCTGTTTAGTTGAAAGAGTGGAGCGTGCATTGAATAAATGACTTCTGGGTATAATTGAAATGTGTTGAAAGAGTGGATTGTTGAAATGTGAACTGTCGGAAAGTGGTTTCATTAGCTACATGATCTGTTAGAAGGGACCCATTCCTCTTCCTCGGAATGATGTCCTCTTTCTTGATACTCTCATTTTCTCTTACTCACGGTGGAACTGTCAGCTCAAAAAGAGATACCTCTATCTCAGAGGTGTCCAAAGTTTTTGGCAGGAGGGCCGGGGGAAAAAAGAACTAATTTACATTTAAAATTTGAATAAATTTGCATAAGTTTACATAAATGAATATATTAAAGATGGAACTTGTATGAATGAATGAAGATCTTGCAATAGCTCAAGACCTATAAAAGGCCTTGCACAAAGCCAGACTGGCCTTTCCTTTGCTGCTGCTACTGCATCACAGATGTGAAACAACAAGCAGTGGAGGGAACCCTCATCCACAGCTCACGTGAGATGTCGAACAGTTGCCCTCAGGTTGAGAGCAGTTGTGTCGGGCCAGTGTGGGCTCCAACAAAACTACAGAGGGTCAGAGGCTCATTGGAGACTGGGGGCTCCCTGAGGGCCACATTGAGAGGCCTCGAGGGCCGCAAGTGGCCCCAGGGCCGGGGTTTGGGCACCCCTGCTCTATCATATCATCCACATACTTGTTTCAGTTTCTCTAGGTCAGCTACCCGGGCTTCAAGGGAACAAATTTGTTAACTGAGAGCCAGTTGCTCATTGCATTGAGAACATTCCCACAACATATGCCCAACAGGCAGACAGTCATAGTTAACGGCACTCTGTTCAACACATTGGAAAGCACCCACCTCCCTGCTGGCTTTACTTTCATATCTAGATGTTGGTTCATTTTGTTTTAGTCTTCTCTGGTTTCTTTTTTTTTAAAGCTTGTGGACCTGAAAATCTAAGTCTGCAATCCTATACACACATTCCTGGGAGAAAGCCCTGTTAAATACAGTGAGATGTACGTCTGAGTAGACATACATAGGGTTAAGCTGTAGGTCTTGCATTGCTTCATTGCACCTAAAATACAATGTAATGAGGACGTGCAGTATACTTTTTCCAATTTCCTGTCAATGATTCTAAAATTACTAGCTTCCTAATGCAGCCAATGAAGCCATTCTGAAGAACAATTTTCAGTTGGCCTTAATTAGCTTTCAAAGCTGTGAATAATTTTAAGTTCCACTGAATTTCAGGTTTGTTTGCCTGCTTCATGTAATGCTGCTATAGTGACTAAAACAGTGCTTGGGGCCCAAAGTACTTATTGTGCTTCAATGTGTATAATAGTAGCCTTATGGCCTGTTTCAATGAAGGAAAAACTGCTTTTGTCTGTGGCAATGAGGAACAGAAAATCTGTGGGAGGAAAAGCACTTAACCCATTTCTGCCCAACCCACAAATGTAAACATTTGATCCCTGTTGTGTGTATACAGTGTTGGGCAGAAATGGCTTGACTTGTTGGTTGTTCCTGTCTCAAATGCCACATTTGCAAGTTCCTTTATTTAAAACTGAGGCATGGGAGACCACTGGGAGGTGACTTTGAATGAAGAAGTGTAAGAATTGAATGCACTTCCATTACCTTTTCTGGAAGCAGCTTATCTGATTGGGCAAGCTGAAAATCTAGCTTGAAAATCTTGCTTTTTTTCTCTTGAATCATGGGAGGTCATATTAAGAATGTCCTCAAGGGAGGACATTATCAAGGAGGACATTGAGGGCACCAGGATGTAAAGGGAGGGCACCAGGATGCAGGTCTCTTGTGCTCCCTGGGGCATTTGGTGGGCCACTGTGAGATACAGGAAACTGAACTAGATGGGCCTATGGTCTGATCCAGTGGGGCTGTTCTTATGTTCTTATGACGTCTGAGTGGTATCAATGATTCTATCATTAAAATATTTTCAGGTTTTAGTTGCAAGATTAAATTAAAATGCCTTTAAACAGCTCTGTGAAAAGCACCAAGTACTGGGATTGTGAGACTTGCAAATATGTGAAAAAGTTAGATCAAATGAAGAGCGTGTATGTGGTTTCCCTAAAGATGTAGCCATAGTGTGATCCAGTCATTTGACTTCTGTGAATCTCTTCTCAGTAGTTCATAGGCTTCCGCCTGAAACTCTTTGTTGTAATGTAGAGCTGAACTTGGTTCATGTCACTGTGGCCTTGCAATCCTACATCCTTGTAAAATTCATCCTTGTAAAATTGTGGATCACAATGTTTTGTGCGACCCTCAGTCACAGGGCTGATACATTCACAGGGCTGATAAACTTTTATGATTCTTAGGTATTCCAAATGACAGTCTGAGAAGTCTAGATTACAAGCTGAGATTTTTTGACTATTATGTAGGATTATGTAGGATTCTGACTGTTTGCCTGAGGAATTGGAGCATGCTATGTATCTTTCTTCTAGAAAGGGCTCACCTGATTAGAACATAAGAACAGCCCCACTAGATCAGGCCATAGGCCCATCTAGTCCAGCTTCCTGTATCTCACAGCGGCCCACCAAATGCCCCAGGGAGCATACCAGATAACAAAAGACCTCATCCTAGTGCCCTCCCTTTGCATCTGGCATTCTGACATAACCCATTTCTAAAATCAGGAGGTTGCGCATACACATCATGGCTTGTACCCCGTAATGGATTTTTCCTCCAGAAACTTGTCCAATCCCCTTTTAAAGGCATCCAGGCTAGACGCCATCACCACATCCTGTGGCAAGGAGTTCCACAGACCAACCACACGCTGAGTAAAGAAATATTTCCTTTTGTCTGTTCTAACTCTCCCAACACTCAATTTTAGTGGATGTCCCCTGGTTCTGGTGTTATGTGAGAGTGTAAAGAGTATCTCCCTATCCACTCTGTCCATCCCCTGCATAATTTTGTATGTCTCAATCATGTCCCCCTTCAGGCGTCTCTTTTCTAGGCTGAAGAGGCCCAAACGCCGTAGCCTTTCCTCGTAAGGAAGGTGCCCCAGCCCCATAATAATCTTAGTCGCTCTCTTTTGCACCTTTCCATTTCGTCTTTTTTGAGATGCGGCAACCAGAACTGAACACAATACTCCAGGTGTGGCCTTACCATCGATTTGTACAACGGCATTATAATATTAGCCGTTTTGTTCTCAATACCCTTCCTAATGATCCCAAGCATAGAATTGGCCTTCTTTACTGCCGCAGCACATTGAGTTGACACTTTCATCGACCTGTCCACCACCATCCCAAGATCTCTCTCCTGATCTGTCACAGACAGCTCAGAACCCATCAGCCTATATGTGAAGTTTTGATTTTTTGCCCCAATGTGCATGACTTTACACTTACTGACATTGAAGCGCATCTGCCATTTTGTTGCCTATTCTGCCAGTCTGGAGCGATCCTTCTGGAGCTCCTTACAATCACTTCTGGTCTTCACCACTCGGAAAAGTTTGGTGTTGTCTGCAAACTTTGCAACCTCACTGCTCAACCCTGTCTCCAGGTCATTTATGAAGAGGTTGAAAAGCACCAGTCCCAGGACAGATCCTTGGGGCACCCCGATTTTCACTTCTCTCCATTGTGAAAATTGCCCATTGACACCCACTCTCTGTTTCCTGGCCTTCAACCAGTTCTCAATCCATGAGAGGACCTGTCCTCTAATTCCCTTACTGTGGAGTTTTTTCAGTAGCCTTTGGTGAGGGACCGTGTCAAACGCTTTCTGAAAGTCCAGATATATAATGTCCACCGGTTCTCCCACATCCACATGCCTTTGGTGCATAACTTCAAGATATCCAACAGATATTGCCTCTTCTATCACTGTACGTCAGTGCTGGGAAAAAACTGCTGCTGTTAAGGAACTGGAACCATGCTGGCTAAAGGTATCAACCTTGGGTGTATTGCCTTCCATCCCCCTATGCTTTTCCAGTATAATAAAGGTGACTGTGTGCCTCCACACCTGTGGTGTTGAATGGTGAAGGACTTCATTGTTCCTTGGATCTGTTCCCAACTGAATTGGGATGGAAGTGCAATGGAAGACAAAGACTATAAACAGCTTTCATGGAACAAAGTTTCCTTGAAATAAATGGGAGTCATTTCCTGGTAAATGTGTTGATGATTGGTGTATTATGTTTGGGAAAAGGGATGGTCTTAATTTGGAGTGACTCTGCTTTGCTTTGCATAGTATGAAAATCTGTGCTGAATACAAAACCTTAACAACATATCTATTACTGGAAAGCAATCTGAAGTGTCTACTTGCTAGCCCTTTTTTCTTTTTTTAATTTGGCATAGTTTCTCAGTCCTTGACCATGTCTTTGATGTAGTCTTGCTGTCAAGTACAGCACAAAGGAGCATTCCCTTTGTGGCATAATGGAGATAGTTGCACTTGTTCCATCATACTACTTCCTATGCAATACACAGAACAAATCTGTGCTTTTTCCTAGGCTGCAGGTTTGTTTGAAGCCTCTGTCTGTTTCTTACTTTTAAAAGGCAGAAGAACAAAACAGTTTAACTGTAAATTATCATCTTTTCATAATTTATTACATGAGTTGTAAAGGATCATCTTAGTTTTATTCCCAGCTGTTGATGGTGCATTAAATTTTAAGGACTTGTAACTGGGCTCTTATTTCTCTGACTTGGTGGGTAGAAAACTGTTAAGGTAGTCAGGTTGCTAGGTTATAAAAAAATATCTCATCAAAATGGTCTGGAAAAAAGGATGGGGATGGATGTAGCTGATAAGATAGTAGCTGAATAAGGGGCATTTTTCAGTTGGCTCAACTATATTAGAGGCTTTGCCTCTTAGGTAGTTATATGTACCTTAATCTGTTACCTACCTCAAAGTCTGTCATGTTTCCTTTGGCATAGTTCTTTTGATCTGTCATATGGAACTTTTTTTCTTATGATGTTTACCATTCTGCTTGCTTGCACCCACAGACATATAAATATCAACAAAAAGCTGATCTCCATCCCACCCTCTTAGCCCATATGGGCCAAATCTGGATGATACGTATGCAGAAGCATGTTGATGGAATTAGCACTGCATATGTTATGAAGAACTTCTGAAACCTAGTGACTCATTTTGTGGAGTTTTAAGTAAAAGCAAGTGAGATGGTTTGTTTTTTAGCCCTGCTAACTGGTTAAGAGGCACTTTTTCAAGTGGGTGCTCCTCTTTTATTTAGCAGGGGGAGAGTAACTGGCCCACCTCACCCCAGCAGTGTCTTTTCTAGTGGCTGTCTGCTGGTGTTCTTTTTGCATCTTTTTAGATTGTGAGCCCTTTTGGGACAGGGAGCCATTAGATATTTGACTTTTTCTGTAAACCGCTTTGTGAACTTTTTGTTGAAAAGCGGTATATAAATACTGTTGTTGTTGTTGTTTTTTACGTGACCAATTTATGTAATGACTATCAAGTCAAAAAAGTTTATCATATGATAAACTGATGCATTTGTTGGATGAGATAGCTCTGTGATGGCTGTTGTGGTGCTTGATAATTGTGTGAGTGTGGATATGGGAATTAGCTCTTAGAAGAGAATAAATAAAATTGTTCCATACAGGTGCCTTGTCTGCTTCTTGGTGTATGTTTGTAAAATACCCTTTAATCATGAATAATATGGGTCTTTTTCAAAACCAAGTTGTGTACAAATGACTTTGATTTAAATAGCCCACTAATCTAAGTGCCCAAAGCCCTAAACTTGAATATCTTTATAGCACAATCCTATGCAGTAAATTCAGCAGTAAATTTCATGATATTCAGTGGGGTTTACTGAAAGTGTGTATAGGATTGCAGCCTTAGTAAGGTCATTACATACATACATACATACTTACCACTCCTGTTACCAGTATTTGTCAGCTTATAATATTAATAGAATCCAACTAGTGCACATTTGAGAAACATCTGACTTTACCTTGAAGCAACATTCATAGTCCTAAGAACTAAAAACTTAAATTCTTTGTTTTTAATTACAGCTGATGTTATTGCAATGAAGTGTTCACCTTCAACCAAGCAACAGTTCCCAAACTAAGTACATTCCATGTTTACTTCTTGGGTACCTGTTGGCTGCCTTGGAAATAGGAGTATCTTGATTAATTCTATTAAAGCACTTTGCAGTGCTTTAAATGTGAATTGCAGTTTGGTTTATGTCCCGCAATGTAGTAATGACATGGTTTTAAAGATAGAGCTAGTACTGGAAATGCATCCCATCTTGCATACTGTGGAAACTTTCAGTGTGCCAAGGGAAGAGATGGTTCCCATTACACCCAGAAGGGTTTTCTGTTTTGCATTTTGTTGCATTGTATGTTTCACATACTATGGGGTAATACTGTACTTTTGGACGTACAGGGCTGGCTCAGGCTCAGTAAAGCTGTTATGAAACTGATAATAGTTGCTCCCATACTTTGTTCCTCAAGTCTTGCATGAAATGATAAAGAATTGCATCTTTTCCCCCAGTTAGAGTGTGCGGTTTACTCTTAACACATCTGCTCATCCAAAAGCAGTTATCTATTGCATTGTATTAGTGCCCATTAAAGTGTTGCACAAGAAAAGTGAGCAAACATTTGAATAGTTCACCACATTGTGAAGTTCTTGTTGGTCCTCATAACGTGTTGCTCTACTGTTTTGATTTTTTTCTAATGGAACAGCATGGCACCTGCATTTTTTTCCTGCTTGTGCAGCATGTGAGTACCAGTTTAGGATGGAGAAATGTTTTAAATAATTGGCTGAGTGCAGAGGCTTTGTGTGCAGTGGGAAACTACTAGACTGTTATAGAATGCCTTTCTTGTTGGAAAAGCATACCTAGCACTTCATGAACTTAGTAGTTTCTTAAGCAGCTGGTGGACCACTGTGGGAAACAGGATGCTGGACTGGATGGGCTTCTGGTCTGTTCCTGCAGGGTTTTTCTTCTGTTCTTAGGAAGTGGTATCAGTTAAATGCCCCAGTGTGGGAGGTGGATTGTCCAACATGAAAATGAATTGAATTATTTGTCGTAGACTGAGTTATAGATGCACGCGGATAATATCCTTGATGTGTGTCATGTTCTGGATTACCTATTAAGGGGCTTCTCTTCCCCAGTGTTTGAAGGAAATAATTCAAAACTGTAGTTGTAGCTTATTTTGGATTGTTTTGTCATGGATTCTACCGTAAATGCAAGAAAGATTGAGAGTGCAATCCAAAGCTGAATCTTTTCTGGTGCAGCAGAAGCTGTGCCAGTGGGGGGTGTCACGGACGTGCTATAAATCACATTCATGGCACCCAGAGAACAAGCGGTGCTGGTGGGGAAGCCTACACCACCCTGCTGACTCTGCGTCTTGAAGAATGGCTGCCAGTGGAGGTAACAAATGCACCATGTGGTAGGAGGGTGAAAATGAGGTGGGCAAGGGGTGTTTTGGGGTGAGGAGGGTGGAATGGGGGGTGAATCAGACCTGGAGCAGGTTTGGCAGAGCAGGTCTCTGCTGTATCCTAACCCCCCATCCCAGGCCTGCTAGCCTTACGTGGGGCTGCTCAGACTTGCACCTGTTATTTAGCAGGCACAGATTTGAATTGCTGCATTGGGCAGGCTGGGATGTTACTTGACATAAGAGGAGGGATATCTTCTTATCCTGAGGAGATCTCCAGCCTGCTCTAAAGCTGCACTGGATACAGCAGAGGCCATGTGCTGCCACTGCACCAGCATAGCTTTGAAATGGGCTGCCCTTTGCTTTCTCCGGACTTGGCATCTAGGTGCAGCCCTTTCCATTGCCTTCTGCAACTCCTCCTCTACTCATCATCCCTGTCCTTTTGTGGGTGTGACTGTCTTGCTGCACTGTCACATCTTTAAATAGAAGAGGTGAGACTAACATGAGTGGCCTTGGGGAGGCCTGGTTCTGTCAGTTGTAATTAGATTACAACTCATACAGTTGGGATGCAGTTTGGTAGGCTTGGGCTTGTGTAATGTCCCAGGTTCTCTTCATGGCAAATCAAGTGGCTGGGTTGGAAAAGACTTCTGCCTGTGACCTTCGGAAGTTGCTGCCAATCTGGAAATATAGTATTGGGTTAAATGGGCTAATAGCCTGACTCCGTTAGGCAGAAAATTAGTGTATGTGAGGGGAGACAACTTAGTCTTGTGCATTGGGACCTGATCCTAGTTAACAGCTCTTCTGTAGAAGTAGCTGTAGGTAGCTTTTTGCAGTTGTAGAAGTAGCTTTTTGCACTGGTACTTCCCTTCTGAATAATAGAGCTGATTATTACCTCTTATGTGGCTTTGTGTCACCCTTTTAATACTAGTGGACGGAAGCACAATGTAGTGCTTTGTGTTAAGACAAAACTTGGAATCTCTGCTTCTGAAAGCAATACCTACTGCTTTGTAAGATACCTGTAGTGCAGGCAAGGCACCTGTATTGTCCCTTTACTGGTTAGTTTGGCTCGGGTCCTCACTTACATATGTTGAACAGTATTATTATTATTATTATTATTATTATTATTATTATTATTATTATTATTATTATACTGCTTCTCAACAAAAAAGCGGTTTATAGGCAATGTGAAATGTTCCAAAAGGGCTCACAATCTAAAAAGACGCAACATAACATTACAGCAGCCACTAGATAAAAACAGTGCTGGGGTGAAAAGGGGCAGTTACTCCCCCCTTGCTAAAGAACACCACTTGAAAAAGTGCCTCTTGCCTAGTTAGCAGGGGATCTACCTTATTGTGCATGGTTCCATTTCTACAATAATATTTCCACATCAAGTTTTTTTCATTTTGTTCTGTATTTATACACTGAAATTTATATTCCTGTGCTTTAGTGAAATTCTGCATGGCATCATATAAATTTATATTCCTGTGCTTTAGTGAAATTCTACATGGCATCATCGCTGCATTCTCCTTGGAGCTGTTAATTAGCTCTGAATATAGCCATACAGTTTGGTTTCAGGAGATGAATTTTGATTTGTGTTTGGTGGTTAGTCTTAAATAATCAAGATATGGGTTGTCTTGGAGACTGTCAAATATTGGAAGCTAAAGGTATCTGAATTTGAGCAGGATTTTACTTTGGAGGCATCCAGCCCACCCATGTAGGTATGTTGAAGGAAGCCAACAGAGTGAATTTGGCACTTGAAATACCTTTCATTATTGTACGTGAACTAGTTCTGTAAAACTGTTTGGAGAAAAACTGAGAACACAGTCAAACAAATGCAAGAGTGTGTTTTCTCTGAGTTTTAGAACACGTTTCAAGATTACTTAAAATATGCCTAATTTTCTCTGAAGAAAATATCCCTGTACGAGTTGGATTTACTGCATGTTGTGTGTTGGGGGAAGCTGTGGCCCATCTGCAAAGTCTAGTACGTGTACAAACAAAGAAGTATTGCATGCCTGTCATAATAAGCAAATCTAATTGCAATGGTTATGCTTTTTGTTTCACAGAATACCTTTCTGTGCAGGAAATCTGTCACATTTGAAGAGGTGCTTCTTCCTTGAAGTCATAAAATAATATACTGTAATGAGAGGAGGATGAGACAAGATGGATAATACATTAGATTTGTAGTGTGTTCATATAACGGATTTGTCCAACACCAGTGTGACACCAGTTTTGATATTTCTAATTTTTTAAATTGACAAAACACATAGTTTAAAAAGAGCTAATATACTTGGGTACATTTCATTTCCTGTTTTTATTTTGGTACACCAGTAATTGGAATTGGATCAAGCATGTTTGTTTTTCAAGGTTCTGTCTCCTTTATACTTTTTATTAAAAAATACAAGGAATTTAAAATTTTAAATAAAGATTAGAGCACGCATCAGTTTTCATTAAAGATTAAAGGCGTAATCCTAACTGGCAGATGGGCCAGTGTAAGTCCCTTGCGCAAGTTCCGTAAAGCAGTTTCGCACCGAGTTAGGAGCAAGGAGACCAGTGCACAGATATGCGCCATCCTCCAGGCATTGGCCCAAACCCTGTCTGGCTGACGCTACAGTAAGCACACACTGGTTGAACCAGGCCAGTGCAGGGGTGTGTGGGGAGGGTGGGAGGGAGGCATTTTGGAATGGGAGGAGGGCAAGCTCATGGTCTGGCAGCAGGTGTGCAGGGGATGGGGCCAGGATCTGGCACTTGTGCTAGATTCTATCCCTGGTCCCAGGCAACCCCGGACTGCTTGGATCTGTGCCACCTCTTTAGGTAGCACATATCTGAGTAGCCCCATTGGGGCTGCTGCAGCTTTACCCTGGGGTAAGGGAAAGTGATTCCCTTAGCCTTGGACTGAGCTGCTTTTGGCCCCAACCTCGCTTTGGGTATGGGGCAAGCCTGCTGACCTCTGCATTCCAGTGCAAGTTAGGATTGGGCTGTAAAATTCTCATACTTTTGTAGATCATGCTATGATTTGATAAAGACAATTGTATTATAGATGTAAACAATTGTGTTAATGAATCTCCATCCACAGTACTTGGGGCTGTGCTTACAGTATTAACCTTCACTCCTCTCCAGTAATGGCAAATTGAGCCATCACAAACCAGCCTGTGTAATTGTTCATCTTGTTGCACCCAATATCTAGCTAGTAGTTGTTTTGGATCTTTTAATTCAGGTTTTACCACTTCTAAACTGTAGATTGATCAGAGAGATATTAATTTGAATAATTGGAGATGGTCTCTAGTATAATTGGCAAAGGGGAGCTTTAGTGGATGGGAGAGATTTAAGGGTACATGTATTTAATTATTGAGGTTGTTTTTGGCTTATTACTCTAATAGGGAGTTAGAAAATGAAAGAGAACCTTTGCTTCTAAGAGTGAATGGTAGCAATAGTTTTATTTAATATCTCCAAAAAGAAAACCTGTGTTGAAGCTTTGGTAATATAGGAATTTATTTAAATGTATTAATTAGAACTTATCTAATCTGTTGACAGTCCTACTACTGTCTGGTGTTCTGAATTTTTAAAAACTGTTTTCTGCCTTTCTGGTATTCCTTGGTAGTGATGCAAGTGGACTCTCCCAGCTTTCTTTTTCAGTTTGAGCTACAGAATACTGTTTACCAGCAAAATACTGCTAAAACCAAAGCTCCCTTTGTGTGAGGCTGTAACAAAGGAAAATTACTTGACTCTCAGAGCAGTGTCTAAGGGAGTTCTCTGTATTACTAGAGCCCCATGCACACACTGCCGGATATAATTCTCTGCTTGTCTGTTGCCCTAGCACCAGCTCCTTTAAATGGCAAGTGACACCAGCCAGAGACTGTGCAGCTGCATGCAAGTTCACCTCAGCTTCTGTAATCTAACACTTGGGACTAAGTCTCCCTGAGCCCTTTCCTCTGTGTTTCACCCATGAGAAATATCAACTGTTAATTAGGATATTGATTTAAAAAAAATAACCTGACTTGATGCTGTGACTTCAACTGTGAAGTTAGAGTTTTGTTCAATAAAATTTGCAAAAGGTTATTTAAGGCTTTCTTATTATAGTATTAATAAAGCAAATTGGGCTGTTTTTGAAACATTCTTTGCTTGCCTCTAGGGTTAAAATCTTCACTTTGAATGGGAATATTTTCCTAATATAAACAGATTAATGAAAAATTAGTGAACGGACTTGCTTTTGCCAAGGGAAGCACATTTTTCACCTCAGAGGATATTAACATGTTGGTACTCCTTTCCTGTGGATGTGAACTTGTTTAAATGAGGATTTCCTGTGAGCTTCCCCTCCCTGCTCCTACTTCCTTCCTTGATGGCACTTGTGCTGTAACAATTGCTTAGAGTTCTGTTCAAGACTGATACAGTTTGTTCTTTGGCTAGCTAGTGCTGTGATTGCAGGAATTGCTATAAATTGGAACAGGGACAGAATGTCTGTATTTGTGTTATGATTAAACCTTTAACATTTCCAAAGTTACAGGATAAAATGTCATTTTGGTTCTCAGCATTTTTTAATACTGAGATTTTTCTCTTTGACTTTGTGGAAGAAAAGCAACAAAACTGATGTGTAATTGTGCACTTGTAGTTTTCCAGTCTTAATTGAACAGCAGAGTAGAAGCATATTATTTTGGGAAATTGGAAGCACTATTGCACCAAGTCTGGGAAAAGTCTATTTTTCCAAGTATTCTCTGGCAGCAGTTCTTTAGGGTCTTGAGCCAAAGTCTTTTCTAACCCTATTTGGTATCCCTTTGACAGGGAGGGGTACAACCTTTCTGTGTTCAGAACTGCTGTAGGAAACTGCTTTATACTTAGACCTGAGTCATCTAGCCTAATATGGACAGACAGTGGCTTTTCAGGCTCTTCATCTAAGGTTGTTTGCTACTTGACAACCTCTGCTGCAGATTACAAGGATTAAACCTTGACCTGGGGATTTGTGTTCTTGACTCTTTCCCTCCCTCTTTCAGAAATGACAGCCTCTAGTAACTCTGTGGGTGTTATAGGGATCTTCCCTCTAGGACGCAACTTCTTTGAGGGATGTGACATTTTTTTAGCACTTGCTTAGGAATTTAATGGGGGGGGGTGAGAATTCAACTGTTCTCCTTCCCTGCCTGCACCTCTACTGCTATTGAGATTGTTACATGTGTTTTGGTTGTGTGATTGTCATAGGTACCTATTGAATAGTGTCTGTGCATCACTAACAAGAGGCGCAATCTTCCACATTATATTTAGTATTCAGAGTTTATTTTGTGCTAGTTGCTAAAATTCATTTCCATAATGAGGTCTTCCATGAGTCTGCATGAGGACTTGCATGCCCTTTTTTAGAACAAAAGCATAACAAAATGTGACAGTTACCCCTCGCCTGAAGCACCAGTTCGTCATTTTCAGATTCTCATTTGATCTTTACATTTTAAAAATAGTTTTAAATAGTTGCTCCACTGCTTTTTCCAGTTTGTATTTCTAAAACGTTTCAAATGCTAGTATTAGGATGTCTGCTGAAGAATGATTGGCAGCACCTACGGAGAGACTAGCACAACTTTTGCCTGAAAGTAAACTCTGAATTGCAGTGAACGTGTGGTCCCAAATCCCATGTAAGTTGAAATTTATGGATACATTTCCCAGGGAATACAGTAGCTGCTTATTTGGTTTGAGCTGAACTGTTGTCTCATGTTGACTTAAAAGTTTTTTTGTATTGATCTTGTAGATGAAAGCCTGTCTCACTGTTGCAACGTTATCTTGGTATTGCTTCTCTTCAGAATTGTGTCCTAGCATCAAACTGTTCTGTCTAATTTTATAGACTAATTTTAACATAACTAAATAGTCATTAATGGTTAACAGAAGCCAGGCTTCCTTCCAGCCAGACCCAGTTCTTGCTGCAGTAGCTGAAAGAGAGAATTTTCCTTATTAGATGGTTAATGTTCGTTGATTTTGTAAAATTGGAGTAATCCTGGAGCTGGTAGTTTGAGAAGGATTGTGTACTTCACCAAAATATTGAGTTGGCAGGTAGCTTTAAGGGTATAAGAGGTACTTATGTGAAGCAGCTGGCATAGTCAAAGTGCTGTTGAAGTGGCTGTTAAGAGGCATACTCTGCTCCTGATTGCACTCATAACAAATCTGATTGCAAATCGGAATACTTAACTTTCTGAATGAAGTCTGATAACTTTGCTAATAGTGCATTTTAACTTAAGCAAGTTAAAATGCACTATTTGGGTATAAGCCTGATAAGTTACATTGTAAGTCAGTGGCACTTTGTGTGTATACAAGTACAGTGGTGCCTCGCATAACGGAATTAATCCGTTCCGCGAGTCCTTTCGTTATGCGAGTTTTTTGTTTTGCGAAGCGCGTTTTCCCATAGGAATGCATTGAAATTTAATTCATGCGTTCCTATGGGCAAGAAAAGTCAGAACAAAGTCAAATTTGCTTTACAAAGTGATTATTAAGTGCTCTTTAAAGACATACATACTGTACAGAGGATTTCAAAAAGGGGGGGATGCTGAGTGGGGAGCTTGAAGGCTGTAATCCTGTGCACACTTTCCTGGGAGTAAGCATAATGGGACTTACTTCTGAGGAGACACGCACAGGATTGTGCTCTAAGCTGGGGAGGACACAGCAGTTGCATTCAATTGCTTGCTTTTGCTGTGATCATGGGGGGAAACGTGAAGGAAATGGGGCAGTGAGAGGGTGAATGAGCGATGGGGGGATGCTGAGTGGGGAGTTTGAAGGCTGTAATCCTGTGCACACTTTCCTGGGAGCAAGCTGACATGAAGATCCGCCCCTTACTAGGGTGGACGGGATCATAAAGTGACATGAAGATCCGCCCCTTACTAGGGTGGACGGGATCATAAAGTGACATGAAGATCCGCCCCTTACTACGGTGGACGGGATCATAAAGTGACATGAAGATCCGCCCCTTACTACGGTGGATGGGATCAGAAAGGGACATGAAGATCCTCCCCCTTAAGACAAACCAGGACAATAAAAAAAAAATTCGTTATGCGAAGCATAAGTCATAAAAATTCGTTATGCGAGTTACCAAACTTCGCACACCGCTTTCGTTCTGCGGGTTTTTCGCTGCGCGGGGCATTTCTTATGCGAGGCACCACTGTACATACAATCCTGTGTATGCAGGGGCAAGCTCCTTTCAACACTGTGCAAATTTTTTCTGAGTAGACTTAAGTAGGCTCAGATTGTAAATATGCTAAAGAAGTTTAGTTGAAATAAATTTTTGGTTGTATTAGATTGTGGATTGTGCTGCCAGTTTCTGTACTTTCGGGTATAGCTTATAGCAGTGGTACTCAAACTTTTCCGGCCAGTGGCTCCCTTGACCCCCGTGGCTGTTGGCCATGACTTCCCATCATGTTCCTGAGGGCTGGAAGTGACATCATTAAATAGGAAGTGGCCAGAAATATTAACTATATTAAATATAATATAATATTGTATGTATTATAATCTATTAAATATAAACTATATTAATATTAATTATATTAATTATATCATTAATTAAATGCAGATCTTAAAAATATATTATTAATACGCAGCAATATACATGCTTTATAAATGATCAGCTGCTGATCAGTGTTGGAGACAGGATGCTGGAGTAGGTAGATTTTGTCTGGTTCAGGAGGATTCATTTTTAAACTTTGTAAGCATACCAATAGAATTGTTTTATCAAATGAACTTTGTGAACAACCAGTCTGACCAACATTACACACACACACCCCTGTGAACCCCAATCCAACTAGTCATTTCTCTCATTCTCCTTGGATAGGATTGAACCCTTTATTAATTTAATGAAATTAAATTTTTCCAGCAGCTGGTGGGGAAAACAAAAATAGACCATAAAAATATATCAGAGCTGTTAAGGGTTTGGTTAGGAAGCTGATTTGTCTCCTATACTAGGAGATGCACAGCTCAAGCCTATGCATGCCTACTCAGAAGAAAGTCCCATTAGAGTCAATGGGGCTTACTCCCAGGAAAGTGTGGATAGGATTGGGCTGGCAATCACTTCATCAATGGCTGATAAGTATTCCCTTCAAATAGCAAGATTCATCACTTTAAAAATACAGCCTTTCCTCTTCAGTCAAACAACAAGATTAATAAATCACTTTCAAAACAGTACCCCTTTTCTGCTCCTGGCCAAGTAAAGTTTGTGCTTCTCTCTCTCTCTTCCCCCCCCCCCTTTGCCAACTGCATGGAAACAACTTTAAGACCCCTGGTGACTGGTAAGTGTTTTATTTGGGGAGGGGGAGGAAAGTGGGAAGGTTTGGAGATTGAAAGGGGGGAGTGGAAGAGGGAGGGGGTTGAAAAGAGAGATTTCACTTTGATGAGAAGTGATCCCAGGCTGGGAATTAGGAACCAACCAGACAAGGATCAAGGAGGGTTAAGGACTGCAAACTGAGCATGCTCAGTACTTGCCAGATAGGGGTTGGAGTCCAAGAGCTTTGGAAACAGCAAGCAGCGAACACAGAAGGCGGCAGCCTCAGAGTGGAGGGAGAAGAGGGTGAGGCGGCAGCAGCCACTCTCGCAGCTGAGCAACTCCCATTTCTTCTGCTTTAAGAAAAAGCACAGATGACGGGCAGAAGATGGGCTTGTATTCTGCCCAGGGGTGTAACTGTATCGCTGCGAGAGGACATCCCGCACCTCCCCTTTCAGTTCCTGGCGCTTCCCTAAAGAGCCGTGCCGCACAGTTTGAATAACACTGGCTTATAGCTACAATTAGATTAGACTCTAAGCAGGTTTTTAAGGATCTGGACAGCCTCTTCTGTTTTGCATGACATTTTAGAATAGCTATAGTAGTGGCTGTAGTTGAATAGCTATTAGTTGACAACCTTCAGTCTCAAGAGACTATGGTATCGCGCTCTGAATGGTGGTTCTGGAACAGCGTCTGGTGTGGCTGAAAAGGCCAATTCGGGAGTGACAATCCCTTCCACACTGGGAGCAAGTGCAGTCTGTCCCTGGTGTGTGTCCCTGGCTGTGGGCCTTCCTTCTTTGCCTCTTTGCCTCAGTCTGTTGGCCAAGTGTCTCTTCAAACTGGGAAATGCCATGCTGCACAGCCTGCCTCCAAGCGGGCCGATCAGAGGCCAGGGTTTCCCACCTGTTGAGGTCCACTCCTAAGGCCTTCAGATCCCTCTTGCAGATGTCCCTGTATCGCAGCTGTGGTCTACCTGTAGGGCGCTTTCCTTGCATGGGTTCTCCATAGAAGAGATCCTTTGGGATCCGGCCATCATCCATTCTCACAACATGGCTGAGCCAACGCAGACGTCTCTGTTTCAGCAGTGCATACATGCTAGGGACTCCAGCTCGTTCCAGGACTATGTTTGGAACTTTGTCCTGCCAGGTGATGCCGAGGATGCATCGGAGGCAGCGCATGTGGAAAGCTTTCAGTTTCCTCTCCTGTTGTGAGCGAAGAGTCCATGACTCGCTGCAGTACAGAAGTGTACTCAGGATGCAAGCTCTGTAGACGTGGATCTTGGTATGTTCCGTCAGCTTCTTGTTGGACCAGACTCTCTTTGTGAGTCTGGAAAACGTGGTAGCTGCTTTACCGATGCATTTGTTTAGCTTGGTATCGAGAGAAAGAGTGTCGGAGATCATTGAGCCAAGGTATACAAAGTCATGGACAACCTCCAGTTCATGTGCAGAGATTGTAATGCAGGGAGGTGAGTCCACATCCTGAACCATGACCTGTGTTTTCTTCAGGCTGATTGTCAGTCCAAAATCTTGTCAGGCCTTGCTAAAACGATCCATGAGCTGCTGGAGATCTTTGGCAGAGTGGGTAGTGACAGCTGCATTGTCGGGAAAGAGGAAGTCACATAGACATTTCAGCTGGACTTTGGAGTTTGCTCTCAGTCTGGAGAGGTTGAAGAGCTTTCTGTCTGATCTGGTCCGGAGATAGATGCCTTCTGTTGCATTTCCAAAGTCCTGCTTCAGCAGGACAGCGAAGAAAATCCCAAACAAGGTTGGCACAAGAACACAGCCCTGCTTCACTCCGCTTCGGATGTCAAAGGGGTCTGATGTGGAGCCATCGAAGACAACAGTGCCCTTCATGTCTCTAAAAAGTCACATGTGTAAACTTTTTAAAAACTCAGTTCCCTTTTTGGTCTTACGACTGATGTTTACTATAGTTAGCATTTGTGTAATATAGTGGTTTTAATTCTTTTTCATTTCATGGCACACTGACAAGGCGCTAAAATTGTCAAGGCATACCTTCGGTTTTTTGACAGTTGACAAGGCGCACCCATTGACAGCAGGGGCTCACATCTCCCAGTGGCGTACTAAAAATGACTCTCCCCCAAATGCTTGCGGCACACCTGTAGATCTGTCACAGCAAAGTGGTTGAAAATGGCTGGTATAATGCATCTGAGTGTTTGGAGTGTTTAAGCATGTATTCTCAGTAGTGATGGAAGGTGTATTTTATTTTATTTTTGTCAGTTTCTCCTTCCTGCTGCATTCTCAATTGTGCCACATCCTGTGGTGTTGTGGAAAGTTCCTTCAACCAACACAGAGGCTTTTGGGAAGATCCAGGAAACTGTACTAGGAAAGGGGAAATGGAAAAACTTTTCAGCTTTTTCTTCTGGAGTTCTGCTCTTGGAGGCTGGTTCTGCTCTAAGCCATCATGTTGTAGTACAATTCTCTGTGTCATAGACTTCACTGTTAAAATGTGCTTTAGTTGTGTTCATTTATGATGCATGACTAAACACAAGTTGAAAAATGAAATACTGCTAATGCAGGAGAATTTTCAAACTGTATTTCAGAAGAAAACTGCAAACAGATGCTTATGAGGAGTTCCTGAATGAAAAAGTTTGGATTCAGTGAACAAGGCTCTCTGGAAAGATAGCTTGTCCATTGCTACCAATCTTTCTGTGCAATCATATCTGTAGGGTTAGTGTCAGCTCAGTGACACACATTAAGTTCACACATTACCTTCACTAGAAAAGATGCAGAAGAGAGCTACCAAAATGCTGGGGCACCTCCCTTAGGAGGAAAGGCTGCAGCGCTTGAGGCTCTTCAATCTAGAAAAGAGGTGCCTGAGGGGGGACATGACTGAGAGATACAAAATTATGCAGGGGATTGATAGATAGATGGATGCTCTTTTCCCTCTCACACAACACCTAAACCAGGGGACATCCACTGAAACCAAATGTCAGGAGAGTTAGAACAGACAAAAGGAAGTATTTCTTTTCCCAGCATGTAATTAGTCTGTGAAACTCCTTGCCACAGGATGTGATGATGGCATCCAGCCTAGATGCCTTTAAAAGGGGTTTGAACAGATATCTGGAGGAAAACTCCATCACAGATTATAAGCCACGATGGGTATGTACAGTCTGAGATTGGTCACTGTCTTTAATAAAATAACACGAGTTAAACTCAATTGCAATCTGGTGCCTTTGCTGGGGGGCTGTGAGCATAAATAGAATACCAGATGAAGGGGAGTGGCAGTGAGATTCAAGTATTTTGTGGTTTTGTATGTGTTCCCTGAGGCATCAGATGGGCCACTGTGAGATACAGGAAGCTGGACTAGTTGGGCCTTTGGCCTGGTCCTGCGGGGCTCTTCTTATGTTCACATGGGGCAATGCAGGCAAAAGAAGTCTATGAGTGTCCTGTGTAAGTGGAATATGCTCCTTAGAACATACCTCATAACTACGGTCATGCCCCTGTGTCTGCAATGTATCCGTTCCATGGACCACCTTTTCTTGGGTACAGACTGAGGGTACAGGCTTGGGGTACAGACTGAGGCTCATGAGGGGGAGGGAGGTGGGCAAGTGTTTGTGGACTCCTGGAGGAAACACTTCCTTGTTGCAGTGAGCCTCAAGTGGGAAAGCAGAATAGAAATGGTAACATAATTTTGGTGAGTTTTAGAATCTTTTTTTCTTTAAACTAGTGGTGATTCCACCGCAGTTCAAGAGATGCTGTTCCACAGTTCAAAACCTGCTCCTAATTCATGAATTCATGAATGGTCACCACATTGCTTTCAAGAAATTATCTCAATACTTCCTTTAACTAAACTGGACAGACTAGCTTCTTGAACCTCTTTTCATTAATAGGTACTACATTCTTTGTCATTCTGGCTGTTCTTATTTATGTTGTATCCGTGTTTCAAATTCTTGTGCTTGTGTTACTCCCTTTCCCTCGTGAACAGGCCAGGTAAATATAATTTAGAACTTGCTTATCTAGAATATCATCTGGGATAATATTCAAGATCTCTGAACTTTGCACCACTCTAATTTCTGTGGTTATCGGCAAGCCTGGTTGCTGCTAATTAAAGGGACACACGGTTATGTGGGACTTTGGTGTATATTGCATGTTACTGAATACCCTGTTCTGACTTGTCAAAATTCTGCAGTGTTGCATGTTGCTCACTAGCTTCCTCCATGCTGGTAAAATATATTTAACTTTGTATTTTTTTTTCTTGATTTCCCCCAACAGTTGGCTTACCCCTTGCTGTTCTAAACTTGGCAAAAGTAAAACCGTTTCAGAGAGGCTTTTTCTGTAATGATGACAGCATCAAGTATCCGTTCCATTCCAGTACCATCACATCCACTGTCCTCTACACAGTGGGGTTCACCTTGCCCATTTGCTCTGTAAGTAGCTAAATATCCAGGCCGCTGTGTGGGGGAAAGTGTGTGGTGAAAATTAATCATTGTAATAAAGTTTTTGAATGAGAAATATTGACTTAAACATCCTTAGCAGTCTAAATATTTTGAAGAACCCCAAATTGTAAAAAATATTAAAATTATTACTTATGTGCCTCTGAAGTAACTTTTGAGTTTTTTTGCCATGAGTTTCACAGAAATCTCCAGGTGATAACTTTGCATTTGATGGAAAATAATTCCATCCATGTTAGACTATAATTATTACAAGATAAATAGATGTACAAAGAGATCAGAGGAAAATATAACTAGAGTGTTAATTGCGATTGAGAATAGGTTAGTCATAATTGAATAATGTCCTCTTTAATGTTAGAAGCTACTGTAAATAAAGTAGTTATTATAGAACTGGAGTTACCTTTTGTAATGCCACAAGCATGTGATAAAGTCTTAGCTCTTCAGAGACTGCTTTATAATGAGATTGCCTACAGGGAGCACATTAACTCATTATTAAAAAATGAATAGCTTGCATAATTTGATTTGACCTGGGAATTACTTGTCTAACCAATGGTAAATGCAAAAGCAAATAGCTGTACAAACTTAACTAAGAGGCAGTAGCTAGGCATCTTCTCAATAATAGTTGTCAAAACAAGACAGTTCTCCGCCTCCCCCAAAAAACCCTCCTGTGAATACAAAGCTAGGTGTTTCTGTTCTTCATTTGCCAGTTTTTGATACTTCTTGAGGAAGTATTCAATCATGTAGCTCACTCCTTGTAGTCTGAAGTGTACAGTCCAGAAACCATTTTACCACCTCAACTACTGTTTGTGTGAACCAGTGTAGTTTGCAAACTAGGATTTGATCTTTGATTTGATCCAGCCAATATCCTGGCTTGTAAGTCATAATTAAGCAACAGCTCCTGGGCTAGGTGGACACATAGAACAGTGGTATAATCAGCCTGAATTTTTCTCTCTCAACTGGGTACATGAGATGAGAAGGAAAGAGGAAAGGTTGTCACATGAGTTGTCACTCATTCATGTCACATTTCTTGAAGTGTGTGGCATGGGATGGTTGGGGTTAGGCAAGAAGGAAGAGGTGGTGATGCCTGTGCAGTCATGAGTAGGAACAAAATTGGAAGCAAGGACATTAGCCTGCTATGAATCAGTGGGAAAAGCCGCATGGTATAGTTTCAGTGTACATCAAGTCCTCACTTTAAGTCATTTCGCTTAAAAGTTGTTTTGTTATAAAGTTGTTGAGAAAAAAAATCAACTCCTGCATCTGTGTGGAGTTTTCATATTCTCTCCAAGTCTCCAGCACAGAAAGCTCATATTTATTTCAGTGTTTAATATTAGAAGCGTTTTGGTTTTTATTTAGAAGTTTGGTGAATTTTTTAAATCAGAAATATGCTGTGGCAACATAACTCTTGTATATGTATATCAATTAGCCTAGGATAAAATTGTTTTTGTTATGTTGCTTTGCTTAAAGTTGCAGTTTCCAAGAGCCTATAGACAACTTTAAGTGAGCACTTGCTATAAACTCCTGTATTTTAAGATACTGTGAGAAAAAATGTAAAGGCAGCTTTAATAGACAAAGACCTTTTATAGAAGATTGAAATGGACAGAATTCTTATGAAAACATAGGAAATAAGCATTATTGCAGTTTGGTTAAAAGTAGTACTGAATGGAAAGAATTTCTGGTTCTGTAGTTACAATTAAACATATTTAAGTATGGCCATGTTTGTAATTAGTGAGTTTGAAATGCAAGTATTGAACTCTTTTTTTAAAGTGATATGCTTTCATTTCTGTGTTTAAAAAGAGGTGGAAATATGATTGATTTGCATATTATAGTAATCAAGAACTCTCATTTTGGCATAGGAAGAGCTGCTGGTGAAAGAATGGGTAGGTTGAGGTTAGAAAAATAGGTTTGCTGCTCAAAGACCTAAGTAGACATGTGCCTGCACTGAAAAAGCTCAAAATTAGGTTTGCCTATATACTGCAGGTAAAATTAAAATAAACATTTGAGAGCTTTAGCAATACTTTTAAATGCATATGTAGGATTAATCACATGATCCTTTTGCATACTTGTTTGGATACAAGTCCTGCTGAATTCACTGAGCTTATGCTTATTTGGGTGTGTGCATAGGATTTGTTTGATTTATAGAGCCCCAAAAATTGCAGTTTTAGGATTTTTAGTAAGGCTGCTTCTTTTGTGGTGTTCCTAAAATGAGAGATCTGCATCTCAGTTAAGTGTAGCCCTTTATCACCAAAGTACTGGTCCACATTTTAAAAAATCGATAGTTAAAAGGCCTTTGGAAATACTGCATCACATGCAGTAGTGCAGTCTCGTTGTTAAAGGAAAATTGAAATGTTCACTGAAATGCATGGAGTAGTTGTAATCTTAACAGCAAAGATTATACTGATTTGTAAGAGTAACTTTTTGGAAGTAATATTTTTGCTGTTCGTTTATATTGCCCAAAGTCAATAGTGCTCATATGTTTGCTTTTTACTTTACACTTTACATTACAGTGTTAATACTCCAGATCTCTGTAAAAGCAAATAATCTGGATGCTTAAGCTTGTACATGCTGCTGACACTTAATGTCCAAATAGTTACTTCAGCCAAGAGCTGTTTGAATGCTGGAATGTCATTTTGCTTTCTAATGACTGTATGAAGAAAGTTGCTTGCCTTTAAGTTATAATTAAAGTAACCTAAAGCAGTATTTCATGTACAACAATTTCTTTTGCCATGCTTAAAACTGGAAAGTAAGAAAATGAAAACAGAAAATTTTCAACAGTGCATCCCAATTAATGTTTTTTACTTAAATCCCTCATTTCCATTCAAAAGGCAGCTCAGAGCAGCTTACTTGCAATTGCTGAACAAAGGCAAGAAATAGGGATTTCAGGATATATATTCTGTTAAGAATCTAACTTTCTTAGTGTTTCAGAACACATCTTGAACACAGGGATTATGAGAAGATTTATTTAAAGGAGTTAGGACACATTTATATAGTAGAAAGTAATACTGAGAGAAGAAATGTTGGGCTCTTACATTCTGTCTCCTTCAATGAAGATATTTGTGTCTATTTATAAATATATATACTACTTTGTTCCATTGAGAGAACAATGGTTCCAGATAGTCCATATAACATCTAGTTAAGACAGTGATTCTCGAACTTTTCTGGCCCGCAGCTCCCCTGATCCTTATGGCCATTGGCCACAGCTCCCCATTACAACACCATTTGGTGGGGAGAGTTTTGGAAAGTGATGAATTTGCTGGAGGAGGAGAAGACTTTGTTTTGTGTGTATCTGCTAATTGCAAACTGAGACCCAGAGACTGTTTGACAGCAATCCTAACCTCACTTTCCTGGGAGTAAGTCCCATTACACACAGTAGGACTTACTTCTGAGTAGACCTAGCTAGGCTTGTACCTTTTGTCTTACAATAGCAGCCAACATGGGAAGTATCCCCCCCCCCCCCCAAAGGAGGCAGGAGGAAAAAGGGGCTGAAAAGGAATGGGTATTTTTATTTTTTAATCAATTTTTGGAGACAAAGCCATCAAGAGTGGATTTTTTTCTTTTTTGAAGGGGGAGGAAAAAGAGAAAGGTGAAGATCCTTGGTTAAGCTGACACAGATGCCAAGCCTATGTAGGTCTACTCAGAAGTAAGTCCCATTTGAGTCAATGGGTCTTACTCCCAGGAAAGTGTGACTAGGATTGCAACCACACAGAGCAAGATTACAACTCACCCCCAAAGTAGATGGGAGCTGCTCACACACATACACCCCAACTTACAGATGCCACCCCTGTTCCCCCCAGGCAAGATGGAGGAATGCAGTCTGGGGCATTTGGACACCCCTCCCCCACTAAGAGCAGGCTGGGCTCCCTCCTTCCCAAGTGGAGGAAAGCGCTGCATACCTTCTAGCTTCTCCCAGTCAGCCTTGTCTCTGCACCTTCTAGCCAGCCTTCCCAGCCTCCCAGCCAGCCTTGTCTCTGCTGTGCACCGTTTCTCCCCCTACCCTCTTCTCTGCCCCCCCCACTGACCCGGAAGTAATTGCAGTGATGACTACAACACAATTACTTATACGCAACTACCTCCTTTGTTCCCTCTTTGAAAACAAGGGGGATCGGAGCAGGTAGCCGAGGCCCCCACGGAGTCTTATGTGCCGCTTACAAGCGGCGCAGAGGTCTCCATTGCAGCGGTCTGGGGCTGCTTCCAGTGGCCCCAAACCACTCCATTGGAGACCTCTGCGCCGCTTGTAAGCGGCACGGCTTCGTGGGGGCCTGGGAAGCGGCACACATCTCCTCTGAGATCAGAGGGGGTGGGTGCTCCTCCTCTGCCTCTGAGGGATGCCCTTCAGAGGCAGAGGAGGGGCACTCCAGCGGAGCGTTCCGCGCCGCTTGTAAACGGCATGGAGGTCTCCTCTGGAGCAGTCTGGGGCTCTGGAAGCGGTACTCCAGACAGGCGGGCTTCCAGCAGCCCAAGACCGCTGCAAAGGAGACTTCCGCGCTGCTTACAAGCAGCATGGAAGGCTCCGTTGGAGCCCAGAGGAGGAGGCGCGCACCACTTCCCCTCCACCTCTGACGGATGCCCTCAGAAGTGGAGCAGGGGTGCCCAGGAGCGCTCCTGGGAAGCAGCGGGAAGCAACGTCAGTGCCTCTCTAGGGCACCTGTCTCCTATCCTCCTATAAAGGAGAAGGGGAGGCGGGCGGCTCAGTTGGCAGCAAGCTGCCTCTCCACAGCGCTCCTCGGCACTCCTCCTCCGGTGGGGGGGTGAGGCTTGGGGTGGCGCCCCTGGAGAGTCGACACTTGAGGCATTTGCCCCGTTTGCCCCCCCAGGTCAGCCAGTGGCAGCAACAGTTTGCCCCCCCCAATATAGGTGGTGTCAATGTATAAAGATTTTTGTGTAGTGACCTGAATAGAGTGTTTGTATGGTTTTTCAAGGAAATGACCAGCTATGTTGCCTTTTAAGTGTTGGGACTTGCAGCACAGTTCGGTGCTCAGGTGTTTATACCACTTTATTCAATAAGGAATAGGATTACACCTATGTGTTCTTTTGGTAAAACAGACAAACCAAAATCCTGGCTGCCATAGGAAGGGGGTGCAGATCATAATACAAAAATTTGTTTTCCTGTTTTAATCCCCGAAATTGGCACCTGTCTTGCTGAGCCAATGGTTGTGGCTTGTCTTTTCATTGTTTCACATTTTGATGGTGTGACCATTTGCAAGTGCAACCTGTCTTGAATACTTGATGGTGATAAACTAGAAAGGTTTACTTTAAACCTTTAAGTTTTAGGCCAGGTCAGGTGGTCAGGTGACACTTGGAAGAATGAGCAGCAGAATGAATCCCAGCCCCTTGCCCTCCCATTTCCTAGCATGTTTGTGGGACTGCTGCTGCACACCCTTTTGATACTGCATCCTTCCCAAATAAGAGAACCTGCCTCCTAGTGTGGAAAAAGAGCAGAATGGCAAAGTGGGGGAGGCGGCCCTTCTGCTTTACTGCTCCCTTGCCATGCCACTAACAGCAGGAGTTAGCTGGCTGGTGCAAGAGAGATGCGCGTGAGGAGGCAATACCCTTGGTGACAGATGAAGCGTGGCTGCAAAGATGATAGGGAAAATTGGACAAATGCCACGCTTGTGTGTCCCCCAAATTATTAAAATAAAAAATTAGTGGGGGTGGGAAACAGTGCTAGATTGTTTTATTTTTTGAGAAAGGGGTGTTTGGTCCCTCCCAGACTGTTGATTATTAGATGTGTTCTTTATAAACAGGTTAAAGTTTTGCTCTTCAGTAAGTATAATGCCTCTTTCTGCATTATTAGTCTCAGTGCCGTGTGCTAAATTTGTGTGTACCACAGTGGGTTGTGATGTGGTGCATACCTGTGTATGGAAAACATTGCAGATACTGTCCTGGCTTTTTGGGATGGTTTGGATGTCCCTGTTGAACTGTTTTATTTTGCAATTTCACTACATAGGTAAATAAATTGGTATTTGGTATGGAAATCATCATCCTGCAAAACTTAGGTTTGACTGTTGCTTTTGTATTTTTATTACTTTTTGTAAGGAAGGTTTCTCACTATGTAAAACTGGGCAGGTAGGCTGGAAAGCAGGTACCAAGTTAGGCTGAGCAAAAGTGGGTGCAGAGGCATTTCATAAATTACCATGAAATGAGTCTCCCTGATGTGGCAAGGGGAGGGCACCCTAAGAGGGGATAAATTAAGTTTACTTGCCTCACAGTGCTATACAGAGTGTGATTTCTACCCTCTTCACTGACTTGACCAGAGAAGAAGTGGTTAACACTCTGTTTATCAAGCTGTGGTGTAAATACCTCCTTTCAAGTTGTTTCAGTGTAATCCATTTATCCCAGCTCTTGTTTAGAAAAGGAGTGAACTGTGTTCCCCCACAGCACTGGGAATTGTTTTCCTTAGTGACTGCAGCAGAAGTAAACTGTAACCACATGAAGCACCCCTCTTTTTGAGGGGTTGCCACATTTCAAAAAATATAGTGGAAATGTAAAAGGTGCAAAAGAGAGCAACCAAAATGATTACTAGGCTGGCGTACCTCCCTTACAAGGAAAGACTACAGCATTTGGGGCTCTTCAATCTGGAAAAGAGGTGCCTGGCAGGGACATGATTGAGACATACAAAATTATGCAGGGAGTGGATAGAGAGATAATCATTTCCCTCTCACATAACACTAGAACTAGGGTATGTTCACTAAAATTAAGTGTTGGGAGAGTTAGGACAGACAAAAGAAAATATTTATTTACCCAGCTTGTAATTAGTTGTGGAACTCCTTGCCATAAGTAGTAGTGATGGCATCTTGCCCAGGTGCCTTTAAGAGGGGATTGGACAAAAGTTTGGAAGATAAGTTGATCACAGGTTACAAGCCATGATGTGTATGTGCAGCCTCCTGAATTTAGAAGTAGGCTGTTTCTCAATGCCAGATGCAGGTGAGGAAAAGGCCATCACAGGTTACAAGTCATGATAGGTATGTGCAAGCTTCTGATTTTAGACATAGGCTACTTTAGAATGCCAGATGCAGGGATGGGCACCAGGATACAGGTTATCTCGTTACCTTGTGTGCTCCCTGTAGCATTTGGTGGGCCACACTGACATACCGGAAGCTGGACTCGATGGGCCTTTAGCCTGATCCAGTGGGGCTCTTCTTGTGTTCTTTTTAGCAAGTGCTTTTGTCGAGAGAGGAAGTGTTTCAATTTCTCAGCAAAAGGCATTGTTCATCTTGGAAGTCCTGTTTGTTTAGAGAGAATATATATATATATATTTCCAAGAAGTACTGTAGATACTCGTCGCGTAAAATTTCTTCCCAGAAAGGAAGCCTGAATCATTGCCCCGCCTTATCTCCGGGGCAGGCAAGCAGCGAGGGTGGGGAGGGGGGAGAAGCGAGTGAGCCAGCCAGCCACTCTCTATTGTGGGAGGGAAGGAGGGACGCTGAGAGGAGGTGTTGTGCAGGCTGCTGCTGCTGAGCGCTCCACGTGCTCCTCCAGGCTGTTGCCCAGCTGCAGGAGCTCAATGCGCTGGGCAGGGCAGCACAGGACAGGGGCATCTGCCACCGAAGCCATCGGCTGCCCCCCTCGCTCAGCACCAGCACCCACGGAGGCATCCTGGAGCGTCACCCAAGACAGCAGGACGTGCAGGAGACAATGAGCTGTGTGTGCATGTGTGGGAGGGGGTGTGAGAGAGGGAGCTGTGAGCAAGGGAGAAGCAGTCATTTGAAACAGCTGAGTCCATCTCCTTTTTCCTTCTTGTTCCCCCCTTCCCCACTGTATATAAACTTCAAGCACTTCATTGGAAAGCCCAACTTGCTAACCCCCTTCCTATCTCCCCACAGATGAAGCTGGACAGGGTGGGGGAAGGGGGGAGAGTGATCTTTTTACAAAAATAGAAGAGAGAGAGAGAGGCAGCCTGCAGAAGGCTGTACCTTTGTTTCTCAAGCCATTGAAAGGGTTAAGTCCATCTCCTCTTTCCTTCTTGTTTCTGCCCCCCCCTTATTGAATCCAAACTTTAAACTCTCTGTTGCAAAGCTGAGGCTTGCTAACCCCTCTCCCCATAATCATTCACAACAGATGTGGAGGAAGAGGTGGGGGCAGAGAGGAGAGAGTGCACTTAAAATAGTTAAGGCTACAATCCTATCCTCACTTTCATGGGAGTAAGCCCCATGGACTATTAAGGGACTTGCTTCTGAATAGGCATGCCTAGGATTGGGCTCCCAGTCTATTCCCTCTTCTGGTTTTCCTCTCTACCTCCCCCCCTTACTGTATACAGTCGCACTTCAATTTCTCCCTTGCAAAGCTTTTTGCAAACCTCCTTGTTAACCCCATTTTCCCCTATCCTCACCAATGATATTGGACTGGAGGAGAAAAGTCCCTGCATTTGTCTATGTGGGGGGGAGCATCTGTGTGTGAGAGAGAGAGAGAGAGAGAGAGAAGCAATCTTCCTGTGTGTGGAAGAGTCCAGGAGACCTTGCAAAGATGAAAAACACAGGAAAAGCAGAGTAGAATTTTAAAGTAGAATTATTCTACAGCAACAGGTATTTTAGCCAGAGATCTAAGCTGCATGCTAGCAGGACCTATGAAGCACTTGCAACTGCTACTTATGTGGTAAACTTTTAGGAGAGCGTGCTTGCTTCTGCAGTATCCCCAGGCAATTGGGCATATAGATGCGGGAGAATCCGTGGACATTATATATCTGGACTTTCAGAAGGCGTTTGACACGGTCCCTCACCAAAGGCTACTGAAAAATCTCCACAGTCAGGGAATTAGAGGGCATATCCTCTCCTGGATTGAGACCTGGTTGAAGACCAGGAAACAGAGAGTGGGTGTCAATGGGCAATTTTCACAATGGAGAGAGGTGAAAAGCTGTGTGCCCCAAGGATCTGTCCTGGTACCCGTGCTCTTCATCCTCTTCATCCTGTTCATAAATGACCTGGAGACAGGGTTGAGCAGTGAGGTGGCTAAGTTTGCAGACAACATCAAACTTTTCCAAGTGGTGAAGACCAGAAGTAATTGTGAGGAGCTCCAAACTGGCAGAATGGGCAGCAAAATGGCAGATGCATTTCAGTGTAAGTAAGTGTAAAGTCATGCACATTGGGGCAAAAAATCAAAACTTCAAATATAGGCTAATGGGTTCTGAGCTGTCTGTGACAGATCAGGAGAGAGATCTTGGGGTGGTGGTGGACAAGTTGATGAAAGTGTCGACCTAGTGTGTGGCGGCAGTAAAGAAGGCCAAATCTATTCTTGGGATCATTAGAAAAGGTATTGAGAACAAAACAGCTAATATTATAATGCCATTGTACAAATCGATGGTAAGACCACACCTGGAGTATTGTGTCCAGTTCTGATCACCGCATCTCAAAAAGGATATAGTGGAAATGGAAAAGGTGCAAAAGAGGGCAACTAAGATGATTCCTGGGCTGGGGCACCTTCCTTATGAGGAAAGACTATGGCATTTGGGCCTCTTCAGCCTAGAAAAGAGACGCCTGAGGGGGGACATGATTGAGACATACAAAATTATGCATGGGAAGGATAAAGTGGATAGAGAAATGCTCTTTACACTCTCACATAACACCAGGACCAGGGAACATCCACTCAAATTGAGTGTTGGGAGGGTTAGGACAGGCAAAAGAAAATATTTCTTTACTCAGCGTGTTGTTGGTCTGTGGAACTCCTTGCCATAGGATGTGGTGATGGCATCTGGCCTGGATGCCTTTAAAAGGAGATTGGACAAGTTACTGGAGGAAAAATCCATCACAGGTTACAAGCCATGATGTGTATGTACAACCTCCTGATTTTAGAAATGGGCTATGTCAGAATGCCAGATGCAAGGGAGGGCACCAGGATGCAGGTCTCTTGTTATCTGGTGTGCTCCTTGGGGCATTTGGTGGGCCGCTGTGAGATACAGGAAGCTGGACTAGATGGACCTATGGCCTGATCTAGTGGGGCTGTTCTTATGTTCTTAATCAGGCATTTATGCAGCAAAGTTTAGCTGTCTCTGAGATCCCATTGCAATGTTCTGTGCCCATGCAGGAGCCACTGAAACCCTCCTGGGGGAGAAGGAAGGGATTATTTGCCATCCCTGAGGTCCCCACCCCCCACTTGGGGTTGTGTGTGAATAATGTTATTGGCTTGCTTTGCTATACTTAACACTTCGGCTTTTTATTACTTGTGTTCTTGCAGCCTTGCTTATTGTCTGTTGTTTGTTATAATATGGATATTTTAAATTAAATTCTTGTATATGTGTTCCTAGAGGCTTTTGATGTTACATTAACCACTGGGGGGGGGGAATAATCTTATGCTTGAGAAATTATCTCTGAGTATTTTCTTGATCTTTACTAGTAATACATTAAATTTTGAAAGGGTCAGGAGAGAGAATAATTCCTTTAGGTGGAATAGGTGCTTTGATGGCTGCTAATTCTTGCCTTATTTCCAGTGGTCTTCCTTCACCTCACCCTCTTTCAATAGTCAAAAGTGGAGATAACTGGACTAAATTGTGAGGTCAGAGCATGCTGAATTTCACAGCAAGAGATTGATAGTGCATTAGTGCTTCTTAATAATTTGAATTAATTGTAGAATATATTCTTTAATTTTTATTTCATTGTATGGGACGTGCCAAAAATTTATGGGCCCCGAGTGCCAAATGACCTTTGCATGCCACTGAGTCAGACACCCCCCTAAGTTTAACCCCTGACTTATCCAAGGGTCATAGAAAATTCAATGATTTGTGGCTCAAAACCTGCCCTCAACTTATCTGTGAGGTCGACTTATGCCTGTGTATCTGTGGTAGATCGTGAGAGGAATTTATTTGTGCTGTGCTAGTCAGGCAGTTTGGGGGATTGCTTGATGCAGCGCTTTTGTCTGCAAAATCAAAGAGTGCTGCATTTTCTCATCATTGTGTTTGCTTCAGAAATGACTGTTGGTGGGACTGGGGAACAGTGAGGAATGGAGGGGGTGCTAGAAACTAGGAGTGAGGCATAAGCAGAGGTTAGGGTTCAGGAAACCTAAAAGTGGTCCTGTTGGTGTGCTGACAAGCTGCAGTGGAAGATATATGTGGCTTGCCATGTTGGAGACAGTAGTGTTCTATCAATTCATCCTTTTGGGTTCACTTTTACATTGGGTCTGCTGAACTGGGAAGGAGGCTGCCGTGTCACAAGAGAGGCAAGCCACAGGTAGTCAAGCTCCTTTCCAGCCCTGCTTTAAGCTCCTGCTGTTAGTGACACCTCTGTGTCAGATTGGCCACTCAAGCTGTGTTAGGGCACTGGTTGACTTCTCTGCCCCCCATTCTCTTGTTTAATTCTAGTTCTTTTCACTCTTTCTAAAGTAATAGAAGTTTATTATGTTCTAAAGCCTAATTTATTTTATGGTCTCTCACAAAAAAACTGAATGTGCACATGACAGGCCAGACTTGTACAAACTTTTTGGACAGTACATTTAGAGCCCATTTCAGGGCTGTCCCAGGGTGTAAACATGAGTTCAGGTGGAAAAAGGAACAGGTTTTGCAGGAGTGGAAGCAGGTTTCATGGGAGTGGTAAAATAAGGATGCAGATAGCACATGGGTCCTTTCAGCATGACTTGGTAGCATGCATATTATTTAAACAGATTTCTACTTCTGTGTTTTCTGCTCCTAACACTTCCTTTTTCTTTTCTTGCCAGTGTGATGCAGGTGATAAATAGTTTGGATTCCTAGTCAGTCATATTACTGATTTGTCTTAGTAGTGTCCGTTTGGTTCCCTACTGTTTATAAATCTAAATTCTCAACTTTAAATTACTATATATGGTTAGGGCAACTTCACATATTACATTTCTAGGTATACACCTAAATAGGCAAAGTTTGTTGCTTATTTAGGTGTACACCTAAATAAAGGATTTGTAAACCATGTACAGGATTCCCTGGCAGTCACCTAACCAGGCACTGCCTGACCAGATCTAGACCATCTTGGCTTCAGCAGTTGACTGTATCCTGTGCCCTCAGACTATCCTCTGGGACGCCTGAGATATTGGTTGCCTATTTAGGTGTATACCTTTTGCTGACAAACCTTGATTTACCTCTGACATTTGAAATGTTATTGTAAATAGAACTTAGACAAAATTGGTGAAATTCTTTTCTTGTTAAAAGGCTAAACATACAGTCTTGAAGTCTACATCTCATTGAGGCAATGGTGTTGATAAACAAGGTTAAGAATCTTCCAGGTAACCATTGTGGTTCAGTCATTAACATTGGGTTGGATATGGTACACCTAGGTTTCAACTCCTACGCAGCCTACTGAGTTCCTTTGACCAGTCAATATCAGTCAAACACGCGTCATAGGATTGTTTGTGCGCTACATTACAATTGTGAACTCTTTGGAGGAAGAGCAGAATGCAGTCGATAAGACTGTTAGTTTCAAATTCCTAATTAAGAAATTCTTTTGTCAGGAAAGATTTATGCAAACAGACTTAAGCATAGCCATTAGATATTTGATTTTCTCTGTAAACCGCTTTGTGAACTTTTTGTTGAAAAGCGGTATATAAATACTTTTGTTGTTGTTGTTTTTATGTTTTAATTACCTTTAAGCACGTTTACCAAATTAATTCAATTACTGCATTAATCGGCGTGATACTAGGCGTGTACAAACAGCATTTGGTAGCCTTCTGATGTCTAAATTTAATCCATCACATTACCTGATTATATTATGTTGTGTTTTGCACCACCCCATTTTCCCATATTAGATGTTGGAAATACATCCGGTGTGTCAGTTGCTGTGGTCTGGTTGCCTCTGGAGGACTTTCTGAAGCCTGCAGAGGCCGCACGTGCCCGCCCTTGGCTCTGCAGGCTTCAGAATGCCTTCTAGCAGCAAAAAAAACTACTTCCAGTTTTCGGAGGAAAATCGAAAGTGATGATTTTATTCCTTTAAAAGGCATTCTAAGGGCTGGGGAAGCCTCTGGGTGGAGGGTTCAGGTTGGGCTGACTCTGGCTCATTACGGTTCTGCAGGTGATAGAAAAACTGTGGATAAGTAGGCTCAGCCTGTAAAGATCTGGTCAACATTAATGTATTTAAATCTTTTGCTGCAATTGTATTGCTGCTGTTAAGAAGTTTGTGCTGTTCCTATATCTCCAAATAATAAACCTTTTTGAATAATGCGGAAAGGAATAATCATTTGTCTCATAAACTATTGGACTTCGGAAAAATCAGTGCATCCAAGAAAAAATGATCTTGTTAAATAGTTATTGATCTTTAAGGCTTAAAATAATAGTTATTTGGCTAAATTGGAGGGTAGGCCAAAAGTTATATCTGCAAAATATTGTTTGCTGATTTAACCAGTGGAGCTGATTATTTCTTAAAAATTATGTAAATGCTCTGTATTGCAAGATTATCATAATGTTGTTCTGGGTGTCTTTACAGAGGAGAGAACTTCCAATTTATAGGAAACATTAGAAAGATAGCTTAGCACCTTGAGAAATGACTGACGAAGGCTTGGAAGAATATGGAAATAGCCATTTTCAGAAAACCTTGCTAGAAAATT
Organism: Tiliqua scincoides; assembly: GCF_035046505.1. Taxonomy (NCBI): domain Eukaryota; kingdom Metazoa; phylum Chordata; class Lepidosauria; order Squamata; family Scincidae; genus Tiliqua; species Tiliqua scincoides. Next base: position 22,587,982 of record NC_089822.1, on the reverse strand, counting down.
ACCCTGTATGATTTAAGAGAGTACTGTATAACCTAGATAACAAATGTGACCTGACAGAAAGTTGTTATCATCTTGTATTGGATCTTGTAGATATTGACCATGCACTTGGATATACAGTACCTATTTATATGAACTAGGATGGGGAGGAAGAAGAAAAACAGTGCTTGCAGCTAAGAATCTCTAATTTTTTAATTAGATCTTCCTGGGACATAGCTGGTGAGGTTAACGATGAAATTCTGTCTTAGCTGATTGAATTAATTCTACCCATCCTCTTAGTTTCCTGGTAACCACAGATTGTTCCAGAAAATGCTTTAAGAGCCAGCTGCTCTTTGTATAATGAGTGGAATTGTGAATTCCTTTGCTGCCGCCCCCTTCTTCTAGTGCACTTTCTCCCTTTATCTTATCTTGTTGGGGAGGTATTTTTCTGTCCCCCCCCCCACCCCTGGGACAGTTGAAAGGTATACTGGAAGGAGGACCAGGGTGTGCACGGTCAACTCAAAAGCCAGTTCTTAAAGTATCCTTTGAATTGGCTCACTCTCAGGTTCTTGGCTGCTGAGACTAACAGTTTCCAAGGGACCTGTACCAAAGTGTACCTTCGGTTGTAGGTGAGATTTGGAAATGTCCAACCTTTCATCTTTCAAAGATTGATAAAAATTTTTGTCAATTTCCTTTGAGAAATTAGGGAACAAATTAGGTTTGTTTACATGGCATAAAAGTACTTGAAGTGGAAAAATTGTCCAAATTGCTGTATGAGATTAAGATAAAAAGCAGAAGAAAACCATGGGATTCTTGAACTAGAAAGCTTTCTAATGTCAACATGCTGAGCTACTGTTTATATTAATGAGGCTTACCCATTGCCAAGACTATGTATACCTCATGCAGAACGAAGTCTGGCACTAACACGGAGCTAGCTTCTTGAGCATATTGAGTTTCTAAAGCTAACTTATAATCTTTAGAATTGTTGAACAGTTTTGAAAGCTTTGGACAGAGGGTGTTGATTTCTAAGCTGAAGGTGTCGTGGTATGTGAATGATAGGAAACAGATTAGGACAGTAGTTCTCAAACATTTTAATGCTGCAACCCACTTTGTCAGCTGTAGTGGTCATGTTGCACCACAGAATTCCTTGTAGCTTCCGGGTCACGTTCCAGAATGCAAGGTTATAAGGAATTTTGGGGTGTGATGCAGCCAAAGAAGCAGGTCATGTGCCTTGCCACCCAGAATCCACAAGGCATTCTGGGTTGTGATGTGGCCCAGAATGTGTTGTGGCCTTCAGGTAGCACAGGACCCATGACTCACCAAAAATCAGGTTGTGACCCATGACTTGAGAACTGCTGGGTTAGAATGTCTCTGCCTGCTTGGCTGACTTTTATTGTGATGCTTTGCTTCTACTAACCTGGACCTACCCTGCTCTTGTAGAATAAATTTTTTTTAATGTCCTAACATCAAAAGCTGTCGTATTGAATCAGATCATTGGTCTTTCTAGGTCAGTGGTTCTCACACATTTAGCACCAGGACCCACTTTTTAGCATGAGAATTTGTCAGGGCCCAGCAGAAGTGATGTCATGACCGGAAGTGACATCATCAAGCAGGAGATTTTTTTAACAATCCTAGGCTGCAATCCTACCCACACTTATCCAGGAGCAAGTTCATTTACTATTGTTGTTAAAAGCATATACATAGTAGCTTGTTAAAAGTACAGGTCTGTAACATTTCCCCAAATGCAGTCACATACCATGGGAGCATCAAGTCCAACATATTAAAAACAAAATATTGAAATGAATGGGGACCCACCTGAAACCCGACCCACAGTTTGAGAAACACTGTTCTAGGTCATTTGTCTGCTCTGACTAATAGTAGCTCTCCAGTACTTCAGACAGACTTTCACATTCCTTCCTGGAGATACCAGGGATTGAAACTGGGACCCAAGTTCTATTTAAAAAACATAAATATAAGTGGAAATGTTTAGTTTTCTTCAGCACATATTTTTGGAATATAGTGTGTTTAGATCTTTCGTTTGTTTCTAAGTTTCAGGTCTGTCTTTTATCAGCTGTAGTGGTGGTAGCGAACAGGAAACTTAATATTGTTCTAATGTCTTATGTTAGAAATCCCTGGATGCTAGTACTTTGTGGTTGGCAGCTCTGAAATTCATTTTGTGCCCCAACATTTTTCCTCTTTATTAAAATGTTTAAAAAAATGTTGAGTAGGCACCATGCCTTCCAGCCTTTCTGGGAGGACAGAGATTAACATCCTGGATTTTATGCTTGATAGTTTCATGGGCGGTTCAGCTGAACTCTTAATTATGGAACACACCCCATTTCCCAATTAAGACTAAACCAACAGAAAATTTTGATATAGGTGTCATGATGGGCATATTCTGTAATTGTGGTGAGGCAAATGGGTGATGTGTAAGCTTGTTTACAACCATTTGTTTTCCTGAACATTTTAAAAACAAGCTTTTAAGGATGACAGCAAGCAGGCTTTCACTTTTTTGGAGTTGGAGCAGAACATTGCTAGGATTTGTACCCTTTTAAATAATTTTTAGAAATTACTGACTCACCTCTGGTGGGAAAGCATTCCACTGTCTTGAGCTTTTTCTGGTTTACTTCTGTCTATTTTTGCCATCTGCATCTTTTTTGTCTACTGTATTACTAAGTTTGGAATTTTTCACCCCTTGTGACCTTGGCATCATTTTGAGAAATACATTGTAGGTATGATGTATGGAAATGACTGGGTGGGTGTGCATGCCAAATTAAAACTGCCCTGTGGGTCTTCATCAATGGAGCTGGTGGAAAAACTGCTTTTGATTCTTTCTACAGTCTTGGGTCCAATAGGCAGTTATGAAGACATGAACATTCCAAGGCTGAGAGACTGAATGATCAAAGTGGAGCTAAACCTCAAACAGACATTTATCTGGCTCCTTATTCATAGTTTTCTGGTAGTGTCTGGATATAACTTCAATCCACTTATCTGCGTATAGTCCCCAACTCTTGTCAGATAGGTTTTGAGCCTCAACTAAATGTGACAAAAATGCAGGTTCGTTCAGACTTATAAATCCTGCTTGTTACATTCATTGAGGGATATTTTCTATTTAATGTTAAAATTGCAATGAATATATAGTTTTATACAAGATCTACTTGTAAAAGGAAATGTACGAAAGAAAAGTTGGTAAATGTGGTAACTAGTTTACAAAACAAGCAGCGACCAAGTTTTTCCTAGGTTCCTGTATGCGCTTTCCCTGCTTTTCCCTTCCTATCTTACGTCCTCCTTTGATAGTGCACTTGTGATTTTGTGAAATGGTATCACAAGTATTGATAACAGACGTTGTAGAACAGACAATACTAATCTGACTTGCTTTAAGGGTAAAGAAATAAAGGACACTGGAGTGGCCGTAAAATCATTTCGAGTATTTAGTTTTTGCAAACTGAATGTGCACTTAAGCACATTCATGTGGGTAAATAGAGTTGCTGAAAAGTCTGTGTCGTCCCCCCCCCCCCCGTTCACTCCTGTGAATCTTACTCAGTTGGGAGCCTCTAAACATGTATTGAAAAGAACCTAAAACATTCAAACTTTCTGCATGTATCCTTCGTGCTGTTGCTTTGCTCTGGATGGAATGTGCTTGGGGTTATAGCTTTTCGAAACATCCTATGTAATATAATTATCTTATTCTTTTTGCTAGCTGGCTTGCCTTTTGCAATTCTGACTGCGAGGCATACTCCCTTCAAACGAGGACTGTTCTGTAATGATGAATCCATCCAGTACCCTAACAAAGCTGACACCATTTCATATGAATTATTAGCGGGGATAATTATTCCTTTCGATATAATCGTTGTAAGTTTACACCTCATTTTCCTCCATTACACTGCATTTTAGAAGTTGTTGTATCTTGCTGTTTGTAAACATGATGTCAAAGGGGGGGAGTATTCTTGCTGGTTTGGAAGAAAGTAACATTTGACCAATAAAAATGGAATTGCTGTAGGTGTAAGCATTTTATTTATTTAGAGATGATTAATAGTAACATCGCACTAGGAGAGGTTTGCACATATTCTTGAAACATTGAAGCACAGTATTTGTAATTGCTTTTATTTATTTGCATATATACTCTATTCTAAAAGCTCAGGCAGGTCTTACTAAGTATTTGAATTATGGAGAATAGGTAAGATTTAATGAAATTCACAAGCACCCAACCCTGATTCACTCCAATTTAGCTATATCATGGCCCTCTTATAACTATCTAAAGAATAATTAAGAAGAATAAAACAACCACCTCTAATTTGAGCGTTGCATTTGGCAACCTTTTTTAAATGGCCATGGACTTCTGGCCAACTCCCCATCTGCTGGAAAAACTCCCTGTGTGTGCTGAAGCCTGGAATTTCAGTGGTAAAGGAGCAGTCCAATGTTCCAAGTCTGTGATCACAGGAGATTGCATATCTTTCCAGGGGCAGGTATCTCTCGCCTATTGATGATCCCTGAAGCTGACTCTGCCCTTGCTTATATTATATTAAACTTTGTTCAGGCTATGTGTAAGCCTTGAAATTGCAGGCCTTGGCTTAGGTGCAAAGGATAATGGAGGGAGAGATATATTAATGGCATGGAGCTTGATATCTGTATGATCTCACCCAGTGGCTTTGTGTATGTTGAAAAAATAGGGGCTATAAATTCAAACCTCATGGGAATTGCTCTCAATCTTCTGTCATCACTTTCTGTGTCCCATTAAATTGAACTGGATCCAGATTAACAGAAAAAGACTGAACCTCTGACAAAAAAGCCCTACTGGATCAGACCCAAGGCCCATCTAGTCTAGCTTCCTGTATCTCACAGTGGCCCGCAAGATGCGTCAGATCAGCTAAACACAACCAATTTTTGTCTGTGCATCTGTGTGCTCTGATTCAGTATTTCCCAAACTGTGCGTTGTGACCTGATGTGCGGTGGGTCATGATGCTCTCTGTTGCATGGCAAAGCATTGCTGGGAGCTTATGGAGGCTGCTTCCAGGTGTTCTGTAAGTAGCAATAGAACTGTTAAGTCATTAGGCAAGAAATGTATAGTTGTGTATTTGTTGGAGTATTGATAATACTGAACTCCATGATTTCTATATCTCCACATAGTTACACTTATTTATGATAACCAGTAGATAGAATATTACTGAATACTACATCCTAAGTATTTCAGAGATGATGAATCCATCACTGCTGATTGACTGAAACCAGATTGGCATTTCCAGTTCTCCTTATAAATGTGTAGCAACCCATAGTGATTCTGTACCAAATGTTAAGTCTGAGTGACTGGGCTGGCCATTTTTCTTCAGCTCAAAAACATCAGTAGATTTAATGACCTTACCACACGTGGTGCCTACCCCACAGCATCATTAAAAGTTAGATTCTGTTGCAGCTGTAGCACTGCTGGAATATTTTTTCAGTTACCTCTTTCTGTTGCCTGGGTTTGGAAGCCAGGCAACAATTTAGCAAACACTCAAATGTCAAATTAGCATATCAGCTCATTTAAGACTGACCAATATCATCTTTATGATGTATGTCAACAAAAGTATCACTATCCTGGCACTTACCTTGAACAAACCAGCATGTACAACTGATAGATGTGAGTCCCTGGCCTATGCCTTTTGCTTCCTTAAATCTACAAATTTCTGCTAAACCACACCTCCTTGTAGACCAGGGGTGTCCAAACATTTTGGCAGGAGGGCCACATCATCTCTCTGACACTGTATTGGGGGGCCGGGGAAAAAAAGAATAAATTTACATTTCAAATTTGAATAAATTTACATAAATGAATTTATTAGAGATGGAAATTATATGAATGAATGAAGGTCTTGCAGTAGCCCGAGGCCTATAAAAGGCCTTGCACAAAGCAAGGGCAGCCTTTCCTTCTCTGTCACTGCTGCATCACAGATGTGAAACAGCAAGCAATGGAGGGAGCCCTCATCCCATAGCTTAGGTAAGAGGTCATCGGGCCAGTACGGGCTCCAGGAAGTCTCTGGAGGACCAGAGGCTCATTGGAGACTGGGGGCTGCCTGAGCGCCTGATTGGGAACCCCTGAGGGCCGCAATTGGCCCCCCGGGCCAGGGTTTGGGTACCCCTGATGTAGACCAAAGATACAAATAGTCTGGCAGGAGTCAAAGCACTGAATGACGCTTTCAGCAACTGAGAGAGGCTGGTAGTGGCTAAAGGAGTGATTCTATCACTCATCCTAAACCTGCTAGAAACATGGATTGAGCAGTTTCTGTGCCATAGGATAATGGATATGATCCTGACATTGGGATAGGTTGCTATCAGTCTGAAACTTTCAGCATGGTAACCAAGCAAGCCAACAAGTTTGACCAAGTACCTGAGACTGAAATCTACCTCAGTTTAGATTAAATACTTTGTCAGTGCCTGAACTAAATATGGACTGGGTGGACTGCACGGACTTGTTGATAATTAATGCTAGGATTAAAAGGGCCCCCCACCCCACATGAACAGAAATCACTTTTTCATGCATATGTTACAGAAGTTCAGTGCAACCTCTTACTCTGAATAAGAGCCAACATAAAAAGCCAGAGCTTTCCAGAGCTTGTTGGTTCTCTCTGGTCGTCTTGGGGATGAGATGGACAGGGTAGGCAAGAGGAGGACTGTAAAGCTTTAGTGCAGCCTTATGGATGCCAGTTATTTTTACCCCCATGGTTTAGTTTTAGTTAATAAAACAGTATATGGTATTGGCAAAAGATGGGCATGTTGGATATTTTTGAAGGGCCAGTTAAAATATTTCATCCAGTTTTGATTTGTGTCCTGTGTTACAATTAGGTAGTTCACTTGCAGCGGATATTCCTTGCAGGCACTTGTGGTAATAGTTAATCTATGTGAACGTTCAGCTCATGTTCTCAAGGACACAATAATACCTATAGTCATGGGAATGAGCCACAGTCTCTGTGCTTAATGAACTTTGCACTCTATTTTAGAAGGAGATTTTTGTCAAGTATGTGCTGCATTTAATAATGCTTTAGACTTGACTTGAGATTTGCACTAAAGGAAATACCTTCCAGATCTTGATCACTTTAACTAAAGGCTAACTTCTCTTGTGTGTTTGTATTTTTAAAAAATGAATACTGTTTTAAATAGTCACTCATGCCCATTCAGTATGTTGAACTGCTAGCAACCAAGGAGAAATTAAGAGTAACTAAAATTGGGCTCAAATTATGAATGTGCAAGAAGAATTTGTCCCTGTTCTGTCAGACTAACTGTAAAAAATGAGCACCCCCTCAAAAATGCTGAAATACAAAGCTACTGTTCACCTCCTGCACCTTTGTTATTGTTTCAGTAAAACTTTGCTTCCTGGAGGAAGCTGCCTCTCTTAAAAAATATTCCATTTTCCTGAAGTATGGGAGGTTACCATGTTAATTTATTGACCTTTAACATCTCTAGCAAAAGTGTTCTTGCCTAGTTCTTTGCTTGGTTCTTGACTTTCCCGGGTAATGTTCTTGGCAAAGAAACCATTTCTTCTGAGCAGAAGGTTAAGAATGAGAGGAAACATGATGAAGAATAAAATGTTCTGCATGCTTAGGGTGCTTACCATTGGGTCTTTTGTGAAATAGTGTGGGAAAGGTTGTTATCTCTGGAAAAAACAGAAGGTTTCCAGTGCTTATGCTGCCCATTTAATTGAACCTTCACCTTATACTCAAATGGAAAAAGACCAGAAGTTCCTGTTGACTGTAGTGACTTTTAGCTCAACCATTTGAAACAGAAGTCCAAATAGCTTCCAGAAATTGTTTGGTTTTTTTCCTAGTCTGATGTTCACATTATCAAAAATCAAATGTATATTTGTGCATAGCAATGTTAGAGCAACTCCTACATGCGATAGCTTCTTTACTCTGAAGATATGCAAGTGTTTAACTCGTGTATTTCTGTGTTTTTTATTCCAGATACTCCTAGGAGAGGCCCTTTCTGTGTATTACAACCGTTTACATTCCAACTCCTTTGTCCGAAACAACTATGTTGCGGCTATTTACAAAGCCATTGGGACGTTCATTTTTGGCGCAGCTATCAGTCAATCTCTGACGGACATTGCCAAGTATTCTATAGGTAGACTAAGACCTCACTTTCTGCACGTATGTAAGCCAGATTGGAAACTGATCAACTGCAATGCAGGTTACATTGAAGATTTCCATTGCACTGGAGATAAAGTGCTGATTAATGAGGGAAGGTGAGTCTGCTAACCTAACATGTTTGGTCATGAAGGCTTTTATTTTGTTTAATGAATTTCCTGGCATCAGTGGAAAGTCTAATTGCTCTAACTGGGGTTTTGATCCCAGTAGGATGGGTTTTGTGCTGATAATGGATTTGAAGTACACCTCAAAGTACAAACTCAGTCTTTTCCTCTGTCAGCATATAGAATGCATTGCATATAATTCAGAGAGTGCTTCCATTAACAGAAACCACATTTCCTTAATTTTGCTAACTGATTTTTCAATTACAGATTGACAACAACTGCATCACTCTGTATATTAGATTCAATTTATGAAGCACTCATAATTATGGAACAAAGTCGATGACAAATTTGGTAACAGTTACTAAACATTGTTCTCATTATCTCTGCTTCCCTTTTAATATTATCAAGTGCAGGATGGCAGAAGTAGTAGAAAGGATTAATTAACCCACTAATCACTCTAAGCTTCTCCTTGTTGGTTTTTAAGCAAAAGTATCTAACACTTCTGTGACAGCAGTTAAAACAAAAAAGAAAAGAGTTTGGTACTGATACTGGAGGATGCCTGTATAGATCCAAAAGATTACATAATTTAGCTCCAAATGCTGAGGGTAGTAGATTTGTATTTCTTGAATAGCAACCTTTCATGCTGCTTGGAAAACTTGTTTGAGGGGAGCTTTAAAAGCAGTTTGTGAAGTGGCATAGGGAAGGCATGCTGTTCAGAAGGGAAAAAAGTAAAATATTCCTTTGAGGGTCCCCAGTCCCTTGTGCCTAAAGTAACTCTCTGAGTCTTAGCCATTACCGCTGAGTGGTCAGCTATGGCACCTTAGTTGATCTTCCAAAAGCAAGTTCTATAGGACAGTCTCCAGCCTCCTAATGACAGAAGACCAGATACTGCACTGTATTGCCTTGGAACCTCACAGTTGCCTTCTCATTTTGCTTATTCATAGAAGATTTTTCTGTCTTCAGTAGTATATCTAACCAAGTCAGAGTGGCAAGAAGTTTACTCAGCCAGTCTTGTTTTATGGTAGTTGGTTGTGTGTGTGTGTTTTAGGAAACATTATATAGATTATAACCAGAGGAAACCACTGGATATTCTACCCCATTAAAAAGCAACGTTAGTAATAAAACTGCTCTCAAAGATGTTTTATGTGAATGTTTTCAAGAATGGAAGAGAAATAAAAAATATATTATGAAAGCTAATGAAAACCAGAGCAATCTCTCTAGTAAGACATGAAACAAGAGACTAGCATGAGGTCTATAGAACAATAGTATACTAGTAAAATACAACTTGTAGTTTCTAGTTCCATTTATGTATTGGAAATGCTTACCATAGTTCTTAAGCTTCATATGTAGTGGTCCCTTGACATTATAGGCCTACATGATTGAGCTGGTACGCAGAAATTTAGGTCTTACTGTTCTCCTGACTTACATTTTAAAAATCTGTTTAAAACTGAGATTTAAAAAACCTCTTAAAATTGTGACTAGGAGTTAGGCAAGAGCAAGAGTTGGGAAAACTGGAAAACTTTAGAATAGCTCTTTCCTCAGCTATGGTCTATGTTCAGCATAAGTCTCAATTGATAGTGAAATCAAGGTTGCATAACGGTACAAGTAAAAAGTTGGACAGTAGATAAAATCCAGAATTAACAATGGAAGAATTTGTAAATAAAGTATTAATTCAGTTCTTCAAAATACTTTTCTAGCAAAGATACTACGTATATATAAAAACTAATAGTTTAGGAACCCTTGGCCTATACTCTGCTTCATGATGCCCTGGGGCATCACAAGACATTTCCTGGGGTGCCACAGGCTGCTGGTTGGCTGTCTCAGACTGCAAAGGGACCGTGCAATGGTAGTACAAGACTTGGCCAGGTAGGCTGAATTCCTGGATGTGGTTTTTGTGCACTTGAAAAAACACGCCTACCCTGAGCCATTTAATGTCATTTGTAGCTCCTGCCCCACTCTCCAAACCCGGAAGTAAGTGGCAATGATGTCATCACCAGTTACTTCTGGGAGCTGTGCACTGTGTTTGCAGCATGGGGGTGCATGTATGTTATGAGACACTGAAGATTGAGAAATGCTGGTGTAGGCCATTGGCATGGCTGCATACTGTTGTGTCTTATATTGGTTAACAGGCATTGGATAGACAGACGACTATCTGGCGACACACTTGTGAATGTGTGTTTGCTTTCTCTAGTGACTTCTGTACTCAATCTGGTTAGTACCAGTGGTGTTTGTTTTTTGGTAGTTTGATAGCTTTTCTACTTTTGGTTTGGAATTTAGGGTGTGTCTCTTTTCAAAACTTGTATGGATAGAACTAGAAGTCTAGAACTAAAAGTCTGAAGTATCATAAATACAGAATAAAAATTGTATAAATCCTCTCTGCAGCAGTCACATACTTTAAAAGAGTTACGGCCGACCTAAATGCCAGGAGATAAGAGGCCAAGTGCGACTTGCAAGAAGGAGTTTAAAAATCTAATTGCTGCAGCTGTGAAGTTGCTGTCTCCTGTGTCTTCCACCCATATTTCAGGCAGAATGGGTCATGGAACAGGGTCTCCCCAGCCAATTGGAGGGTTAGGATCATGCGGGTGCAGGTAATCTTTAAGGCCATGTCTTTGGCTGTATCTGAGTACAGTGGTGTAGCTAGTGAGGGACGGGGGTGTGTGGTCCTCCCTAGTTACAAGCCTTGGGGGGTGACACCACAAGTGATCTCAATTGCTAACATTGCGGTGGTTAAGAATAATACCATCATTCTACATACCATTGGATGCGGAATTTCCAGCAGAATACAATGAAAAAAAATCGGAATGAAATACTTCCTTTCTATCAAAAGGTATGGCCAAAAAACCGGAAAACAAAAAATGCATGGAGTCCTATGGAAAGTGAATCTGGGCTATATTGTGCGTTTACTTGCGAGTAGATGAACTTTCCCTAGTCCTTCAGAAAGGGCAGGCCAAGAGGAATCCAATGATATCAGAATGGTCCTGATTAAATGAATGCAGTCCCCCAAAAACACCTGAGAAAGAGATCCCTCTTTCCAAGCTGACGAATGTATTGAGTCCTATGGAAAGTGAAACTAAGCCACATGGCCGTGTTTACTCGTGAGTAAGCAAATATGTATTGGCTCTTGGTCAAGTTGGGCACAGGGGAATGCAAGGCTAGTAGCATGGTCCTGATCTGATGAAAGTGAAGCTCAACAAATACTCCAGAAGGCAGCACCCCCCCCTCCAAATAATAAAACAGGCTTGAGCTGGTAAGGTGGACACTGAGGAGGGCTGAAAATCTCACTTATTTATTTGTGTGTGTGTGTGTGGGGGGGGGGTGTTATTGTGGGCAGGCTACAGAGTCAATTCACATGGTGGAACAGGGCTGGCTTCCCATTATTTAATTATTTGTTTTTCTTTAATTTAATTATAATTATTTATTTTAATTTGCTTGATAATGTCACTTCCAGCCATGACATCATTTCTGGTTTGTCTCAGACAGATTGTCATTCTAAAAAGTGGGTCCCTGTGCTAAAAGTTTGAGAACCAGTGCCTTAACTCAAAATGAACCAATAAGACATCCTGGGTGGGGGTGACCCCCTTGTGACCAAAGTTGTGGAAATTTTGACTTTTAGGAATAATACCATCATGGTATATACCAGGCATGTTCAACTTTGAACAGGTCGTGATCTACTTTTTCCGGCCAAAAGTGCCGGTGATCTACCACCATGAAAATTAAGTTTCAAATTAGTTTCAAATTAAATTTTAACCCAATAAAGTTGGAGGATTCCCCCCCCCCATTTTTAATGAACCTTGTCATTTACTTGGATGTGATCAGCTGTTAAGCAAATTAAGCAAAAACAAAACAGAGACGAAGATCCAGTAAGAACTGCGAGGGGAAATTGTTGTGTACGTTGTGTACTCTTTGTCATTTTCAGATGGGAAAACGCAGATTTGCACAAATAAGTTGAACCGAAACAGGAGTGTACAGCTTCACTGCATCTTCTCAAGTTGGGAAATTTGTCTCTAGGCACTAGCTTCCAAAATGATTCTTGCTCAACACGGGTCTTGAGAAAAATGTTATTTTTAAGGGTTAATATTTAACCCTTAATATTAATTTAATATTTTCAAAAGATGGCTTGTTCAGTGAGTAATTTTTACTGATAGCAGCTGCAGTTTCTTTAATGTCCACATCTACTTTGAATGGGTATGATGAGTACTCCACAACTGTTCCAATTTTTTGGAAGTCACAGAATCTATTTTCGAATTCCTGGATAACAGAACAGATTTCTGTCACATACTTCTGAAAAACAAAATTTGGATATTGTCCCAGATAGACCTGCGTATTAGGAAAGTGATCAGAAGTGTTGTTTGCAAGGTCAGTCATCATTAGCTCAAATTTGCTCTTGTAGGATGAAACTGTACTCATCATCTTGCCAATGCATTTGTTTTTACCTTGTAGTTCAAGGTTCATATCGCTTAGTTCGCCTATAAAGTCAGCGAGAAGTGCCAGATCACATAACCACTCCTCATCTTCCAACTCTGCTTGGTCATCTCCCCCCTCATTCAAAAAACTTCTTATTTCATTCAGCAAATCATGAAATCTTTGCAGAAATTTGTGCCTACTTAGCCACTTTACATCTGTGTGCAAAATGATTTCCGCTGCCCCTTCATCAAGAGTAAGATTGAAAAGCCGTCTTTGAAGTGATCTTCTGCGAACTGAATTTACAATTTTGAAAGTGATGTCCATGACAGTCTTTGTATTGAGTCTCTTGCTTGCCAAAACTTGCTAGTGAATGATGCAGTGGTAAGAAAGGAAATCTGGGAAGTCGTCATGCTGTCTACAGAGGGCTATGAAACCGTTAACCTCACCTGTCATTGCTCTTGCTCCATCAGTAGTGATGGGAACAAGTCTATGCAATGGAAGATTACACTTTGTCACAAAAGAATGGAAAGAACTGAATATTTCCTGACCGGTAGTTCTCCCTTTTAAAGAAATCATTTCAAGTAGATCTTCTTTATCCGGATGGTTTTTGAAGACTTCAGTTTTAAAGACTAGTTATTGGGCTATGTCTCTTATGTCTGTAGATTCATCCAGTTGGAATGAGAAAGCAACACAATTTGAAACATCCTCCAACAATTGTTCAGTTGTGTCTCCACACATCTTTTCTATTTGCCGCACGATGGTGTTTCTTGACAATTGTACATCTTGAATAACAGCTATGATCTCTTTCTTATTTTTAAATCCTTCAAAAAGATTGTCAGCTGCTTCAAGAAAACAATCTTTTACAAATTCCCCTTCAGTGAAAGGTTTGCATTTCTTTGCGATCAGGTTGCTGACCTTGAAGAATGCTATGGTTGCATTGACCGAATGTGACCTTGGCTTCGCCATTAACTGTTGCTGAGCAGCCAATTTCAATTTAAATTCTTTGAGCTTCAGTTTATGAATTTCACTTTTGGGTGGAAAATCAGCATCAAACTTATTGCTATGCAGAGCCTTATAATGATGTTCCAGATTACCCTTTTTGGGCAAGGATATTGGGGTGTTACAAATTAGACATTTGTCTTTCACCATGATGAAGTAGTAGTCCATTTCCCATTCATCATGAAAGTGGTAGGTTTTGCTCTTCTTTTGCACTGCAAAATAAAATTGCAGTGTAGAATCAATGCAAAGGCTAGGCAATATAAAATTACAAAGGCAAGCAAAAGTCACAGTGGTTTGAACCAATTCGAAGGCAAGGCATAGGCAAGTTAGAACAAAATTGGAAAAGCCTGCCAAAATAACCAAGTTCTTGACACTTTGTTGTGTCTGCCCGAAAATGTTTAATGAAAGCGAACTATAAAGCGACCAATGACCAGCACACAACGCAACTAATACGGTAAGTATATTCAGTTAAAGCCCAGGTGAATGGATATCGCCCGGTATATAACACACTTCTAAGGGGTGTTGGGGTGGGGTCAGGAATGGGTGATTCTGAGAGGCAGGAGACCAGGTATGACATCGGGCCTGTGACGTCTCATCACGGGGCGCGGGCAGCAGCCCCCTGGGGTACCCACAAACTATTGGCACGAAAACAACGCCCCCAATACACCTGCAGGCAAGATTCCCACAGGCAGGGAAAAATGACAGGCAAAGGATCAGCGGCAGCGGCAAGCCCTGGGCAGACGACCTGCTGGCACGAGCTCTCTCCTGGCGACGGGGCGAGCTGCTGGAGAGATGGAGCCAAGTGGGGCTGGCAGTCTACCTCTGACCCCTCCGCGATCTACAGGTGGATCGCTATTTACTTGTTGGACATGCCTGGTATATACCATTTGATGCAGAATTTCATCCATTGCTTGTGGGAAATATTCACTGTATTTATTATCTGGCCATTGTTATTCATTTCATGTCATGACTATTACTATCTCTCAGTCTCACAGGGTTGTTGGGAGGACAAAATAAGGGAGGAACCATGTAACCCTGAGCTCCTTAGAGGAAAGGTGGTATAAAAATGTGTATACTTAATTAATTGTGTCATATGGGATGACAGAAATGTATGGGCCTCAGGTGTCAAATGACCTGAGTATCAGTATGATTACAAAACGACTTTGAAATCTGTGTGTTAGGCAGTAATTTCCAATCAGCAAGACTCAGAATCCTTGGGAGGATATAGTCAGTCATCCCTAGAAATTTCTATGCAAAAAAATAGTGACTGACAGAGATCAGCATACGCTTTAATTATACTACTTGCCTTCTACCTTTGTACCAGAAAGTGGATTTTAAAACAGGCAGAAATTTTATGATTAAAAGTGGTTAGATATGATTGAAGTCCTGATGTGATGGCAGCAGTTTCTAAAGTTGTGGCAGGAAGGGAGAATTGGACAGAAGCACTGAGAGAAAGCTTTGCCTATATCCTCCCAGTGCCCCTTCCAGATATTAAATATATGGGCAGATGTTGCTCATACTCAGAAGAGCACAGGTGTACAGCTAGCAACTGAGAGAAGGTTTTGGGGAAGCTAAACATACTGGCTTCCTGCTGTGAATTCAGCTACTGTGCCAGCTTTATTATTACTGCTCTGGGGTTTAGAAATGCTTGTCCAACTTTGAAGCTGCTTTTCCTACAGGTGATTGAGAAACAAAGTTTCTCAGATTTCTTATTGCCACACACACCTTTTTTCTCCTTCCCCCCTTCTTGCCTCTGCTCCCCCTTAATAAGGAATTTTTGAGAACAAGAACTCATTTGACTAATTTGGTGGTGGTGTTGAGGCTGCTTCAGAGGTATGAAGGACTTTGTAAATGTGACTTCAATTTTTGCAGCAGGCACCAAAATGTTTAAGACCAACACTTGCAACTGGCCACTGTTTCCGCCATGGTAAATTTATGAATGTGCCCATAAAGATAGTTTCAATCAAATTCCTTTGCTATCACTTTAACCCTAGTCTTCTGCCCAGGTTTAACCAACACTATTTGTGTTTGGTGAAAGACTTGCATTCCCATAGTATTTTGTATAGAAATAGGAATGTAGCAATACCCTGAGAAAGTATGGAAAATGAAATTTTAAAAAATCTACTCTGTGCCTTGTAAAAATTAAGACAGATCTACAAATGAGTCTGTTGCTTTACTACAACAGCAAGTGTTGTTAAAGCTACAAGTGTTTGAGAAAACAGTATGTTTTGAAAATTAACTTCCTAACTTGGTATAAAATTATATCACTTTCAAGGAAGCATGAACTTTCCCTTGCTTGGTCAGAAGGGCTTGGATTTGTGCACATTCCAAGAAATGTGCTTGAATCCTTAGGCCTGTGAAAACAGTCACTTTGTTTGCTCAGAAAGCACCCAAGCAGTGTTGCTAACATTATTGATTACCCCTGCTAATTGGGTAAGAGGCACTTTTTCAAGTGGATGCTCCTTTTTTTAGCAGGGGGAGAGTAACTGGCCCACCTCACCCCAGCAGTGTCTGTTCTAGTGGCTATCTGCTGGTATTCATTTGCATCTTTTTAGATTGTGAGCCCTTTTGGGACAGGGAGCCATTTAGTTATTTGATTTTTCTCTGTAAACCACTTTGTGAACTTTTTGTTGAAAAGTGATATATAAATACTGTTAATAATAATAATAACAACAACATCTCCCCTTGCTCCTCTGACCCAAGACACCCAGAAGGTTCATTTGAGGCATGAAGGGGGCTGTTTAACCCTTTTCCTACAGTGACAAGTCTTTGCACCTATAGCAGCTTAACTTCTAGAACAAGAACAGTTTTGGATTTTTTTGTTTGTGGTGGGTGGACTGTGGTGCAGAGAGAGTTAATTCCCATGCTGTGATCAAGATTGGCGACCTCTGACTCCTATCAAAACAAAACAGAAAACGAGAGAGCAATTTTATAACACATTTAACATTTACACATTTAACAGGGGCCCTAACAGGCATTCTTGGAAATCCTCTTGGTAGGTACAGGGGTCAGAAATTTCTGTGCTAATTGATTCTTTTTTAGCTCCTTAATGAAGTTGGCACTATGCAACAGTCAGTACTTCTCAGTTAGTGAAACATAAGTTGTTGCATACTGAATCAGATCATTGTTTTACCTTGCTCAACATTGTCCACATTGACTTGCAGTGGCTGTCTAGAGTTTCAGGAGGGATTTTTTTCTCTCTGCCTTACCTAGCAATTCTGGCAAGTTGAAACTGGGATCTTCACATGCAAAGGATGTGCTCTTTCATTGAGCTACACAGAACCTTAGAGAAAGCTTACATGTGATTTTTCAGATTGAGAATTAAATTTGAGTAGGAAGGATGAGGGTTTCTTTGCTTTCAGCAAAAGATGCTCATCTGTTCATAATATCTTTTTCATTTGTTCTGTTATTGCTAAAAGTGGAGCTCCAGCTTAAACTAAGGAAAACTTTTCTATTTGAGGTGAAGATAGAGTGCTAAAATGGAAGCTGAAAGGAAGTTAAATGCAACCCTAGAGGACGTGCTACATACACGTTATAATATTTTTAGCATTTAATGTAGGACTTGTATTGCCAAAAGCATAAATGTCCATAGTGGAAAATGATACATCACAGTTCTTTTTCAGAAAGGTCAGGTATATGGAGATGATCTTCCTAAACTTGCTGCTCTAATTTTTCAGTGTGGTAAGAATAACACTGAAGAAAAGCAGAAGATCAGAACTTACCATGTCTTTGTTTGGCTTTTTCACACCAGTCCTTTGTAAACTGGTAAACACAAACTGTGTGTATAATAACCGAAATAGTCCTGTCTTGTTGCAATTGATTCTTTAATTAAAACCAAACAAATAAAAAGGCAACATCAACTTTGGCAGAATGCTCTTTGTTTTTTAATTATTCCAGTGACTTATCAGTTAGTGAGCTGTTGGTGCAAGTTTAATTACCAACAGAAGGAAATGTTTAAACTGACTGTGAAACCACAAAAATGCAAGGCATTTTTTGCATCAGAGGTACCTGGAGCTAGCTTTTGCAGGCAAGGTGAAAGGACCTAGATTTTAGTTGACCAAGTTTTGGCATACAAGCGGTGGCATAGGTGGAGGGGGGCGTACGGCTCCGTTTTGCTCCCCCCGCCAGGAATGGCTCTGAATGGCTCAGCACTTGCCCACCACACTGAATCTCCCTGCCAGACTGGGTGTTCCGCCCCCCTCCAGCTACGCCAATGCATACAAGAACTGTTTTTATTTGAGAATTCTATTGCTCCAGTTCACTCTATTTATAGTGCAATCCTGTGCATGTCTGCTCAGAAGTGAGTCCCACTGAGCTCAAAGGGACTTACTCTTGAGTTCATAGGATTGCAGTCTTAATATATATTGGCTTCCCAAAGCATGGACATTCAGTTCTTGGACAGCTGTGTTTGCTCTTTTGCACAGGCACAATGTGTCCTTTGTGGTGCTTTTGCATAGGCACAATAGACTTAGGCTGGCAAGTGCCAACTATTTCAAGATACTTGTGTTCCAACTTCTGTACAGACTTCTGGGCAGGAGGTCTGGTCTAGAGGGTAGAGCCTCCATTTGCCTGAAGATTAACATCCACAAGGTCGGCAGTTCGAGGCCACCGGCACCGTGCGACCTTGAAGCAGCTGGCAAGCTGCAGCTGAGCTGTTCCATCTGCTCGGAGCGTGGGAGGATGGAGGCCAGAATGTTAAACCAGATCGGAGTGTAACACCTTGAATATGTAGTGGTTCTTGAAAGAGAGAACCTTCTTTCAATTTGTAAAAATCCCTGCGTGGATTTAATAAGCCTGCCTGTGTAAACCGCCTTGAATAAAGTCTTGAATAAAGACCAAGAAAGGCGGTATATAAATACTGTATATTATTATTATTATTATTCTGGAACCTGTACATATGCAGGGGACACAGATTCAGGATATCAAATATTATTGATTTGATATCTTGAATGAACTTTCCCCACTACATTACACTTTGAAAGAACTTCCTCCACTACATGCAAATATTTTTGGCAGTTTAGCAAGTGATTGTTCATCCATTTTTAAAGACTCAAATCTTTAGACCTGCACTTGACAGAAATGTCTACATTTCAGCCCAGCAGAATCATGGTACCATATGCTTTAGACAGGCATCAGAGAAGAGGATGGCTGTTCTTTTCATACCCTGTTTATGAGCTTCCATAAGTGTTTCAGACACTCGAGTGTTTGAAAACAGAACCTTGGTCAGATGGATTTTCAGTCTGATCTGGCAAGGCAGTTCTTTTTATCCATTTCAGTTTGTCAGGCTGCATATTGTACAGCATCATACTCTTAGTAGGAGAACATAAAAACATAAGAACATAAGAACAGCCCCACTGGATCAGGCCATAGGCCCATCTAGTCCAGCTTCCTGTATCTCACAGCGGCCCACCAAATGCCCCAGGGAGCACACCAGATAACAAGAGACCTCATCCTGGTGCTCTCCCCTACATCTGGCATTCTGACTTAACCCATTCCTAAAATCAGGAGGTTGCGCATACACATCATGGCTTGTACCCCATAATGGATTTTTCCTCCAGAAACTCGTCCAATCCCCTTTTAAAGGCGTCTAGGCTAGACGCCAGCACCACATCCTGTGGCAAGGAGTTCCACAGACCGACCACGCGCTGAGTAAAGAAATATTTTCTTTTGTCTGTCCTAACCCGCCCAACACTCAATTTTAGTGGATGTCCCCTGGTTCTGGTATTATGTGAGAGTGTAAAGAGCATCTCCCTATCCACTCTGTCCATCCCCTGCATAATTTTGTATGTCTCAATCATGTCCCCCCTCAAGCGTCTCTTTTCTAGGCTGAAGAGGCCCAAACGCCGTAGCCTTTCCTCATAAGGAAGGTGCCCCAGCCCCGTAATCATCTTAGTCGCTCTCTTTTGCACCTTTTCCATTTCCACTATGTCCACTAGGAGGAAAGAGCCATCTTTCTTACCACGCAAAAAATTATTTTGTATTGAGCTGAGAGATCTGATAAGACCGACAATTCCACAGGAATTTCCATGTGCTAGAAAAACCTCTGTGTTTCCTCCAAGAAACTATTAACTGTTTGCCTTCTAAATGTTCACTTTATCAGAGTGTTCAGGTTACAGGGGTGTGTGTCTGTTTTTTTAATTGGCACCTAACGCTTTTACATTTATTCTGTTCTGGCTTCAGAAGCAGCTAGAGATCTGCTTTTTAGCAAAATATCTTTTTGGCTCACAAATTTACGACACAGTGCTGCCAAACTTGCCACATCACAAGAACATGCTGTAGGGATTTTTCTGTGTCACTTTTTCCATGGGTTGGCATACAGTTTGCCATTGGATATATGACAGTCCTGAGCACCAGGGCCATTAACACCCCAGGGTGGCAACTTTCTAGCTCCATTTTGTCCTTCAAATTTTCTTCATTGTTTGTTGTAAAATGCTTAAAAGTATATTAAGTGCTATAGGAGGTTAAAGGACCAGTCTGCTGAAACCATTTGCAAGCTAAGTTTTTGAAAAGGAAGGAGATAATCTACAGCTGCTTAAGTATCCTCCTTTATTATATAAATATATGGTAAAAGTATATATAATAAAACAGCAGTATGGGAGAGATAAAACATGGGAGCTTTAAGCATTTATTAGAAAGAAGCATGATCAGTTGGAGAGGGCAGGGAAGGATATTTCAAATGGAAGGACTACTGAAGAATGGCAAGAACATTATGTGAGGAAGAACAGCAGGATAGGAACTTTAAAAAAAAAATGAATAACCTTCACCAGGGTGTTAAAACATAAGACCCACAGGTCAGATACAGCCTGCAGAAGCTCTTTATTTGTCCCATGTGATAATTGGGCTCTTCCAGCCCCACTATTAGCTGTTCTCAGCTGCTGAGCTACAAAGTGATGCATTGGCAGAAATAGTGCTGCTGAAAGTGCAGTGCTGGGAGAGCCCATTTATCATATGGGCAGCCCTTTCAGTGGCACTGCTTCTGCCAAGTCCTTGGGAGGCCTCAGAATGAGGAGTGGTACAGGGTAATGGACAGACCAAGATAGGGGGAGAAGTCAGATGCTGCTGAGGTACTCGGAAAGCCTAATTATCATGTATTGCACTCTTTCCAGCAGTGCTGCTTCTGCCAAGGCATTACTGCTGAACTGTGAAATGCCTTGGCAGAGGTAGTGCTGCTGAAAGGGGCTGCCCATGTGATAATTGGGTCTTCCTATATCTTGAAAATATGGTCAATACTTGCACATTTTCTCTTCTGTCATTTGCAGCTAATGAGTGAGAAAAGTGCTTATTTCTGGTCATCACCTGATCATCATTAATGATGTCACTACTGGCCATCAGCAGATGCCATGAATGCTATTCAGTCTGCTGTATTAAATGAGTTGGATATCCCTGACTTACCCTTAGTTACATTTATATATGTATACTTTTACTACTCTGATAAACTGTAATTTTCAGAGATCGTAAAAATTAGAGGAAGAAAGTACTTGGTCAAGAAGAGAAGCAAGAAACAATAAGACCCTAGAAAACTCAGAATCCAGAGAGTCCTTGAGAGCCAGGAAACTAGGCTGTACAAGGGAAGGCTTTGGGCCAGCCTGTAGCAGGCAGCTAGAGTCAGCCAGGAGTTTTATTGCTCAGCCATGCTCTCTGGCAATAGGGTAAAGGTATAGAGCCAATCTCCACAGTGACCTCTGCTTGTGTCCTATTATATTCCAGTGTACTCTGCTGCTTCAATTTGGCTCCAGGTCAGAACCATTTAATGCTTCCATGGTGCTGTTCGGCTAGTTGGGTACCTAGTAGGAATGATCTGGTCCAACTCCCTGCATGGAGAGAGAATTAAATTTCATTTTGGATTAGATTGAGTCTCTTCTTCTAAATTCACAGTTGAAGATACTTCATATCACAAATGGGAAAACTTGTTTGTTTACACTGTGTAGTACATAATGCTGAATTTTTAATGTTACACAGAGTTGCTGATTCCAAAGTTAATAGTTTTTTGAATCAAAACATTTGTTACCTTAAATTTAGTGTTTTGATTAATCTTATTACCATTGTAATATGTATCTTACAAATGCATAAATCTTGGAATAGCATAACTATTGCTACTATGCCATAACTATTTTCTATGCTGAAATACTAGTGGCATTTTAGAAATCTTTGCACCAAAATTAATAAAGAAGCATCATAATATTCAGACAAACACAAAATTGTTTGAATTTTATTACACCCTATATTTGTACATGGAGTTAGAAGGAATGATTTCTAACCCAAATACTTATCCTCTTCTAGATTTCCTGCCCCATTTTTATGGCAAGTTTATCTCATGGTAGCCTTTTGGAGACTTCTTATGCCTTTGCTAGTTTTTTCCCCCCAGGACTACCATTCAAAGCATTCAGCACTTTTCATTTTGAACGACAGTACAGTTCTACCCACACTTGGTTAAAACTCAGTATAACAGAGGCCAGACTGAGTTTTGGATCTGCAAGTAAAGCTGAGCCCTAACTACTGCTGACTAGAATGATATAGCTGTTTTGTACTCCAGTTTAAAAACTCCAGTACCCACTTCGTAATATTTAATCTTTTAAACCAACATTTTAGTTTACATTCATTCCGATGCATTTAAGAGCATCTTAAATTGGTTGTTCCAGTTGAAGACATGAGAAAAAACATGACCCACAGGAATAATTGGCTGTCCCATGTCAGCACAGCATTCCATTCCCTATTTATTTCTGGTGATCTGTTTTTCATTTATACAAATAAAGATTGGATATAAATTTTCCAAGTTAAATATATGTATTTGCAAGCATGGAAACAGTGCACCCAAATAGGTTTTCTTCCTTCAGAGGAGATCTCTCCTTTAGACACTCTATGAGCAAACTTTCCCCTCAGTGTTGTAGAAAGCATTTTTGAAGACAGATGTATGACATCAAGATTTAATGCACTTGACCTCTTTTGTTGAATTGATTGTATTCAGATATTTATCTTTGCGGACCTATTGAATACTGAGCTTGCCCAGCTCTGAGGCTTTTAATTTATTTTATGCTAGTTACTTTGGGTTGTATCCTAGGTGGCAGTAATATGAATGGAAATTGTTTATCTTTCCTGTTAGAGCTTCCTGTGCTGCATGTCATCCTTCTCTGGAGGGTTCCCTACCCTACAGGAGAAGATTTCGGAGAAATGTTGAGGGGCAGGAGGAAGGGGGATTTGGTAAAAATCATTCTTCAGTTGCATGAATAGATGACAGAGTGGTACTGACTTCATAGACATGTGTCAATGAAACAAAACCCCCATCAGCTTCAGTTCTGCAAATTTTCATAGAATAAATCAGTGTTCCTGCGTGAGAAGGCTCCCCATGCCGATAATTTTTCAGAAATTGTATGTGTCAGTTCAGAATATGAAGGAAACTCTTGTCCCCCTCTATGCATCTTGGCCTCTGGAATATCTGGAAGCCCACTCACTGAGGCCCATGTTCCCTTTGAACTTGTAGAATTGTTTCCACCAGTACCTCGCAAATCTGATTTATAGTAGAATTTTGTGTATGGGAGTCTTTTGAGGTGAGAGATACATATTCATAGATTATGGATAGAAGTTTGTATGGTTTATGCAGGATAAGATTTCCCTGGACACAATAGACGGGTACTCTGTCTTTCTCATCAAATGAAACCTGCAAGGGCTCTGTTACTGAACTCTTACCTCTCTCTATTTTGGAAACTATTTCAGGCACAAGCCAGGAGAGGGATAGAATTTCGTTTGACAGAACTCTGAAATCAAATCGTCAGATGTTTTCAAATTAACTGTCTTCTAAACTTAGTGAACCAAAAACAAGACTTCAGATTTTAAAATTATGTATGATCAAAAGCTGCCAAATAATCTTAGTGGGAGGCTTGATTAATCGGCTTGGATTTTCTGAATTTGGTGCCATTGAACAGGACTTGGCAATGGAGTACAAAAATAGTTTACAATCCTGATCTAGCCTGACAGACTCTCTTAATTGCAGCATGCGTCAAAGTCTCCAGAGATAGCTCTGCAGAGTTGTTTCAACAGATGTTTGTGTCACTTTTGACAGAGAAGATGAATTGGTATGTTAGCACATAAACATTTTTACAAATATTTCAATTCGATAAAGGGGTTGCCTGTAACTTCAGAAGGCTTGCTGAGTAGGAAAGTGTACCTTCAGAAGCATAAAAGGTGGCTTTCTTCCAGTGCTCTTGAAATCGGGAATGACAGAAATGGAACACACTTCTTAAAATGCTTCTTTTAGGCAAGAGAAGTGCAAATCATTAGTCACAGAAGAGCAGCCACTGCTCCATACTTCATACCTGTGGACTTGAGGTTCAAGTAAGGAATTTGAAATGGTCTCCAGTAGCACTGCCTTTGAGGAGGTTTGATGCTTTTCCAACCAAATCTGAGTAATTCCCTGCCCTCCTGCAAATACTTCTCTCTTTAGTTCCTGGATTGCATATTCTGAAACTGAAGGGGCACTGAGATGGTCACTGGCATGGCACAAAATGTTGTGATGGCTTGAAAAAGAAACTTGGCTGTTAGTCTGTTCTTACTAGAGATGGAACACTGGACTAGATAGGTCTGTGGGGAGATTGTTCATTATTTGAAGCAAGTTGATGTAAAATGTGAGGTCTTTGAAATGGCGATAACAAAGCCTTTGCTTAAGGCAGGTGGTGTGGTTTTTTTAATTGTCAGGTGTTGTCTTGTCTCTTGCCTTGGATCATGGTTATAGTTTTAGCATTGGAGCTACTGGTCTAGACTAATCTTTGAGTAGTAGGTTTTAGGTGGGCCGTGAACATCATCACCATGCTTGCTCAGTGGCACATGTAAATGCACTTATGTGTTGAATGAAACGTGAGGTAAAGATGATTTTATGAACCTTTGATTTGTGTTGCATCCAAAAAGAAGTTGGCATTACAAAAGCTGAGGTGCAAATATAGATGCAAATGTAGTATTGGATGGGTTAAGCTTATAATCGAATGGCAAGGAAATAAGAATGAATCAACTCTGTTCACAATAGTGTTGCCTAGGAAATGATGCTTGGCTATTTAGCAGTGGTTTCAGGGAACTTGAGGTGAAGAGAGAAAGTAACATTGCTCTTTGAAAGAGGAAAGGGGTGGGGGAGGGGCCAGCCAGCAGCTGAACAGACGTGCCTCTCTCAGGCTCTTGAAAGGCACTCTGTTTTTCCCCAAAAACTGCGGATCTGAGGAAATCCGAGGATTGTTTGTCAGGAGAGACAAACTCCTCCATGTGATGGCACGATTCCTGAGGAGATAAAAGCCCGACCAGGGGGCTTTCCCAGGAGACTCCGCCATCTTGGCAGCAAAGGTGAAGAATTCAGGTTGAATCGAGCTGAAGGGCCCCTGGAGGGAAAGTCGTTGAAAGACTTAAGTAAATGTTATTCCATTTGTGTATGCCTGGTGTGAACTGAATAATTTGATTGCCTGATTTGTTTTCTTGCCGTGAGAAGAGGGGGGGGGCTCCCCAGCTGTTTATCGATGTGAGGAGAAATCGTAGAGGAGATTTACCAAGCTTGCTATGGATATATGAAAATATAATTACAACTTTATAATTTTGAATTTCAGTGGATTACAAATTAACTGTCCTTAAAAAGTTTGTGTATTGGAGCATTTATTGCCTTGGTTTGTTACTATCATTTGGGAGTGCCTGAAGGAGCGACTGGATGTTTTGACATTCCTGCGTTGCCAAGGCTAAAAGTCTAAACAAGATAAGAGAAATATAAATAAAACTGCACCAGTGACATCTAGTGGATTTTGAAAGACATTGCAAGAACTGGATTTGTGTTTATAATTAAAGCAAGGAAGATAATACGCTGAGGAGATCTAGTGGCCTCTAGACATCTAGAACACTGCGAGCAGAAGGAAGGAAGAATGAAGATGGTGGGCAAAACAGTGAAAGTCCAAGGCTCACCAGCGTCGGAGACGGGACTTGGAAAATTACTACAAGGGGAACCAAAAGGGAAAGACTGGAAACAGACTGTGCAAGACAACATAGAAAAACTGTTGGTGATGGTACAGCAACTAACAAACCAATCTGTACAAACTCAAGCTAGTGTGGATGCTTTAACTAAATGATTAGATGATCTTATTGGACAACTGATGGAGGTGAAAATTACATCAG
This sequence comes from Tiliqua scincoides, assembly GCF_035046505.1. Lineage (NCBI taxonomy): Eukaryota > Metazoa > Chordata > Lepidosauria > Squamata > Scincidae > Tiliqua > Tiliqua scincoides. The sequence goes on along the minus strand of NC_089822.1, from coordinate 22,562,250 downwards.
AAGAAAATAAACAAAAGATTGAGAGACTGGGACAAAAGATAAGAAAAGATCAAGTTAAAATATCGGAGATAGAAGAAAATCAGCATGATGCGGAGATAACGTTAATGGAAATTCAGATGGATAGTGCAGCCCGAGTGGTGAGGATACAAAATATACCAGAGGAGAAAGGAGAAGATACATCGCGACCGATTGTCAGATTAATATCAGAATGGATTGCTATACCGATGGAGGAGATATCTAAAGAATTGGAGTCAGTGAGAAGAGTGAGCACTTCTTATCTGAGAAAACACAAATTACCAAGAGAAATCCATGTGAAATTCTTCAGAACCTTTTACAGAGATAAATTATTGAAGGCCTCACAGGAAAAGGAATGGACAGTGGATAATAGTAAAGTCAACATTTTGAGACATGTTCCAAGGAGAGTGAGGGAGAAGAGAAAAAAATATGAAAACCTGACAAAATTTTTAAGAGAAAAGCAAATACCATACAGATAGCTTTCTCCGGAATGTATGCTTTTTCAGTATCAAACAGAGATATAATATACTCGTAAATTCAGCAATGAAAGCAGAAAACTTCTTGAGTACAGTGATGAGAGATGAGATAAGAAAAGAAGAAAAGGAGGAAGAGAGAGAAGAAAAGAATTAGAAGAATATAGATCAGAAATGGAGTCTGATGAAAAGAAATCAGATGATTTAGGAACAACAAATGAATCAGAGAGGGAAGAACCTAGAGGAGCGAGTAAGAGGCACTCACCAATAGCAACAAGAAAAAGACAAAAAGAGAGGAAGACCAGTAAAAAGAAACGTGATGACTAATGAATAGGGCATTGTTGGTGAATAAAAATTAGAAGTTTTTGTGACTTCAGATGAAAAAAAGTGTTGCTATTTATGTTAAAGAAAGATTGAGAACAAAATCAATATATGCATTATAAGATGGACTATTGGACTTTGAGATGTAAGAAGAAACAGTAAAACAATGCCTGATAAAATGGGCGTAAAATATAGGCCATAATATCACAATAGATATATGGAAACAGATTTGGAAGCATAATTTAAAAAAAATTTGCTAGAGCAACAAATTTTATATTATTTTAGATATTATAGATAAAGAAAATGATGTATACTTAGTTATTATGATTTTAACTGTAGTGAGGATCTTATGTTAGATAATGGAAGGACTCTAAAATACTAATGAAAAATGAATTAATAGAGAAAATAATGAATGTGACGGAAATGGACAGACTTTTAAAAGTTTTGGATTAACAACGAAAACTGACACAAATTGAGCAAGGGAAAAAACCCTTTTTGGGTCGGTTGGAAATGAAGTTTTAGAAATACATACGTGTGTTGGCAACCTTCAGTCTCGAAAGACTATGGTATCACGCTCTGAAAGGTGGTTCTGGAACAGCGTCTAGTGTGGCTGAAAAGGCCAATTCAGGAGTGATAATCCCTTCCACACCGGGAGCAAGTGCAGTCTGTCCCTGGTCTGTCTCCCTGGCTATGGGCCTTCCTTCTTTGCCTCTTTGCCTCAGACTGTTGGCAAAGTGTCTCTTCAAACTGGGAAAGGCCATGCTGCACAGCCTGCTTCCAAGCGGGCCGCTCAGAGGCCAGGGTTTCCCACTTGTTGAGGTCCACGCCTAAGGCCTTCAGATCCCTCTTGCAGATGTCCTTATATCGCAGCTGTGGTCTACCTGTAGAGCGCTTTCCTTGCACGAGTTCTCCATAGAAAAGATTTTAGAAATATATGATAGGGCATTTAGATGATTGCATTACATATATATTATCTTTGATATGATATGATACATGTATGATGAATGAAAAATGATATTAAGAGGTAAATTTAGAAGAGGAATTGATCAAGATATGTAATGATTTATTAGTTTTAGTGATATATGATAATGATATATGATTTCCTGCACCCTTTGTGTTTTTTGTATAGTGAAGTGTGTTATGTTTTTGTGTTATGTGTTATGTGTTATTTGTTTATAGTTTTTGGAAAAAAAAGAAAAAAATAAAGAGGAAAGGGGCAGCAGAATAAAACATCAGCATCTCTCCACTTGTATATTTACCTAGGAGGCAAAGAGGATTTTGGTGAAATCAAGGCTTACGGACAAGAGAAATTCTGTGACTAGGCATGGAGAAAGTAGGAATTCAAACCAAACTGCAGAGATGCAGCTGTGGCTTGCTTCGGAATAGTTAAAGGAGTAAATCTCGAAATGTGGTATAAGCTTCCTAACAGCTGGGACACAAATTCCTAACCTTTAGTGGGAATTTACAGAAGGGACAAAGTTCTCTTAATTGATGCACAAATGTCTCTGAATGCGATAGGGTCTCGATTTTTCTGTGCATGTTCTGTTCATTTTATAAGACTTGATGGATTGATTTAAAGGAAATTATACTTTTAGGGAATATGAAAGAAAATCTTCTGGGGGCCTGCCCTAATTGGTTAAAAGTAGAGGTCTAACCTTGTTATATACGGATCTTTTATACACGGGTTTGACTCAACACGAATGGCCACTGCAAATGAGAAGGAATGTGCTGATCCCTGAAGAAGGGGAAAAATGCATCCCTTTAAAATAGTTTTAAAAACGGCTTTTTACTGTTGTAGAGAGACTGTCATGCAAGTGATTACAGGTATAATCTAATTATCCACAGATTTTTCTATCTCCACATGATGGGAAGTACCCTTTAATTAAAGGAAAACAGTCCTTTAACAATAGCCTCATTAATGCAAGAGAGGGCATCCAGCTGACAATCTATCAATCATTCTTTCTCCAGGCCAAGGCAAACTCCTCCCTTCCCCCTGAGCATGTGAAGGAAGGCTAAATGGCAGTGATTATCACCCATTCTTTCCCCCTCACTGGGGCTCCTAGTGAAGGGAGGAATTGATGCCTCCTAGTGAAGCCTATACGCCTGGAGAGAGACTGATTGCCTCTGTGTGCATTACAAAAGGTCAGCAAGGCCAGAGCAAAGCAACTAAATCGCCAGAGCAAAGCAACTTTTCTTTTTAAATTGATTAGTGGTTTTTTGCAATCCAGGTTAACAGAAACCTCACCAGTAATGAGACACCACCTGTAGTCTCCAAAATACAGACATAGCCTTTGGATGGAGATTTAACACACATCTTTTGGAGCTGTTAAGCATGTAAACCTTGTAGAGATGTGCAGAAAGAGCAGCGGAACACACTGCCTTGTGGTCTCTCTGTGGAGGAAAGGGAGAAAGTGGTCAAGGTAACATCTCCTAAATCTGCTGGGACTACTTTCATAATGACCTGCATAGGTGACATGGAAAAGGATCAAGGTTCTGGGTAACATACTCAGAGGTACTCTTTGTTATAGCAGTAAACCCTATAATTGAAAATAGGTTCCATCCAAGTACTGAATTAAATGTCAGTCCTGGGAAGAAAATAAACTACTTCTCATATTTAGTCATTCCGTCAATGATAAGCCACAATATTTCCGTCAATGATAAGGCCACAATATCAGTGTATGATATACACTGATATATACACTGATATATACACTGATATACATAAAGCCCTTGGATTCTTGTAAATACCAGTTAATCCTGCTTTTACAGGAAAAAAATGTGAAAACTGTATGTTGTGCTTAGCAGGTTAGCACATCATTGAGAAATATTAGCATTTGCAATCCAGCGACCCCTGGCAATCACCTGAAAACAGCTTCTGGATATGGTTGAATAACTGGAGTAATTGGTGTGTGCATTTGCTGAAAATTTCCTCAAAAGCAGGGGTTCACTTTCCAATGAACAGAAAAAGGAAATTCTCAGGGGCATCTGCAGCAAAGGCATGTTGCCCAAATTTTGGTTCTAAAATTCTGTGGCTGAACGGTGGTCGTGCTTAAGATAAGTGTAGTCTGGTTTTATGCAGTTTTATGATAAAGCATTCTGCAGGATCTGCTTGTATTCTTTCTTCTCTCATAAATGAGGTGGTGAATGCTGCTGGAAAATCCCTTTTATGGAAAATTAGAAATGCTTAGTTCTAATCTTATTGTAGTCACTTGTCCTGGGCAAGTTTTTGTCTCCTCAATAGGGATAGTTCTTATAAAAATCAAAGGCTCAGGTACAAGTTGTTTTGGGGATATGTACTAAGGTAGATTAAATGAATAATTCCTTCAACATCAGTGTTTCTCAGCATTTGTTCCCCGCTGTATCACCTCACATGGTCCACCTATTGGAAGTACCATCAAAAGTAACTGGTGATGATACCATCGCCAGTTACTTCTGGGTTGGGAGGCCAGATGCAGCACGACTAACACCCGTAAGAGGCTCAGGGTGGTGGGAGGGCTTTTTTGGATGTACGAAAAGCACATTTTAGAGCCCTACCTGCCAAACCATGCCTCCTACTGCTGTTTGTTGAATCACTTGTCTCGCTGCTGGGTGGGAGGGATCTCACGTGTACCACCAGACACCACCTCAGGTGCCACCATTGGTGCCCATACTACTGGTTGAGACGCTGTTTTGCACTTAATGAATGCATTCCAAATTCTACATAGGAGTGGAAAATTATTTGATTCAGTGGTTTCCAAATGTTATAGTGCTGGGACCCACTCTTTAAAAAAGCACTATATTGGGGCCCACCTAACTTGACGACGCTAAAAAATGTTTCACTTTACCAGATGCTCAAGCCTTTGTTTTTATCCCTTTTATTATGTTTGGGGAACGGACGGATGGACTGCTTTGTGGAGCATTTGTTGAGCTCCAAGTTCATAGGACTGGGACAATTCTGGTAGTCTTTCATTCCCCTTTGCCTGGCCCTTCAATGAGAGCTGAGGCACGGATGCCTACTTGTATGTAAACACGCATGTGTGACTCAGTTTTGCTTTCCATAAGGCTCAATACATTTTCCTTGTCAGCTTGGGGGTGGGTGGAGAGAACTCCTCCTTGAGAGTTTTGGATGTGCATTCATTGAATCAGGACCATTCTGGTGGCATTGGCATTTCTCTCAGCCTGTCCTTCGAAGTGGATTGACATGCACTAGCGTACTCATGAGTAAATGTGCCCGTGTTACTCTGTTTCATTTTACTCAGGCCTCAATACATTTTTCTTGACAGCTGTCAGTTTCAGGACCCACCAAGAATCTGGTTGATTGTAATTATAGCCTGCTGGTTTTCCAAGTTGTTCAGGGCAGTGTGTTTAGAACTTCTTGCCAATCCTTTTATCTTCACAACAACCCTATGGGGAAGCTTAGGCTGAGAGATAGTGATTGACCCAAGGTCATTTTCACTTTCATTTGCAGAGACGGGCAAAACTGCTTTCAAGGGCAGCTGCATCTAATTTATGGGGTGCTGCTTTAGAGGGTCCTGTACCCTTGGAGGGAGTTTTCAGGTTTGTGGGGTGCTGATGCTTAAAAGTGTTGGTGTGTGAATGGAGTAGCTCTTTGCTGGTATCTCCTTTTTGTTAATTCTCTTCCGAAATAGGCTCTCAATTTTCTATTTTCCATTTCCTGTATAAACTGCTTTGGGAACTTCTTGTTGAAAAGTGGTATATAAATAGTCTTAATTCAGTTTACTTGGCTTATGTCTGAGCTTAAATGTCTTGATTGAATTGTGGAGAAGATGAGTGGAGATTGAATATTCTGGGTAAAATGAAAAGATATGCAATATCCACACCAAATCTATTTGATTTTTTTCTCAGTTTTGCTCCAGATGTTCTGTTAGTGGGCCGAAGAGGGATTATTCACCTCTATAAAATGTCTTAAAACTAAGAAATGCAGAATTTTCTTTGAACCTCACATTTTGTATTGCTTGAAGAAATATTACTATATTAAGGAATTTGTGGAGAGTTACCTCATTTGCTCTTCATCTAGCTTAGGCTAAATGTGCATTTATAAATAAATGCTTCCCTATTGGTTGACAAAAGCCATTTATAACTCTTGAACTTCATGTAATGTTTATGAATTTGCAGATGTAGGTAAATACTTTTAGAACCTTTATTGGCTTAAAGATGTAAGTAAATACACATAATACGTATGGAGAATGAGTGCTTTAATGGTTCTTCAGAATGTTTTTTGTGAGTGCAGTTGTGTTGGGGCAAGATGTGCTAATGGTTTAGAAAGAGAATACACTGTACACTTTGTTCTTTTAGAGAATGCACAACTTAAAGCATGCTGTGGTGGCGTGAAAAACCATGTGTGTGCTGTTTCTTAGGTTATCTCCTTATCTTTAAAGGCTGACTTAAGAGCACTGCATAATCTATGTTGTTTGAACAAGTCTGTTTCTTCAATGTGCTGCACTTTTCAGTTAATCCTGTTGAATGTATTCTCAGTGGCAAACCTAGGTTTCTTGTTGCATAATCATGAAATGGTCAGGCTTTATATGTTTCCAGAATGAGAACCTGGTTGTTTCTTTTAAAATTCACCTATGATGATGCTCAGTGTTGTATTTCCATCCATTCGCTTGCAGGTCCCTATTTTGTTTCCTACATTTCAACCAAAGCACTGTACTCACTTTTGTGAACACCACAGGTGCTGTTTCCAATTTGTCTGAAGTGTGAGTTTGTAGTAACAGACTGAAATGCTAAACATAATTGAATCACTTTACTCTTGGGAATGTAAAGCTGCCAAAATCTTGATTCCCCCCCCCCTTTAAATGCAAAATATGCAGCATTTTATGACAGCTTTATTATGAAGGATTTGCAAAAACTCTGCAGAACTTTTGGGGGGTTACAGATCTCTTTTGTGTAAACTGCCATAGTTCAAAATTGACAATAGAGTATTTTATAAGTATATGACATACTATGTCAAAAAAGCATTAACAGAGTAATTTTCAACTGACTTGACAATGCTTTTCAGATGGATCACATTAGATAAGTTTCAGCATGTGTGCATGGAAAGAGTCCATGTTGGATTATTTCCTCCTAAGTGAACCTCTAAAATAGGCTTTAGTGCAAGTTATCCTTGTATTAGCAACTCTTTCCTAAATTTAAATAGTTTATTCAAAAAAGAAGTGTCAACATTAGACTTAATGGCCAGAGTGAAAAGCCAAAATAAAATATGTGCTCTAGGTTTGTATTATCTGACTTGTTGAAATAAACCCTTCCAACAGAAAAATATGTGAAGTCAGTTGTAATGAAACAATAATATACATCTTGACAGCTCTGGAGGCCTGATGTATGAACTGCTACTGGAATTATTTCAATCTCTTGAAAATTTGAAGAGAGAAGAATGCAGCAAAATAAAAATTTTATGTTTCCCACTATGCAGCATTTTCACTTTGGGGAATACTTTACTGACGTGATGTTGGTGAGATCAGTGGGTAGGAAAGGTGACCGTGCAAAGACCAAGGAACTTTATGTTCACTAACGCTGTGCACTCGGGAGCATTCAAACCCTTAGCTGGCAGGGGAGACGGAATGTTCCGAGAGCTGCTTTTGGAAGAAGGGGCTTACTGCCTGTGAAGGAATGTTGAGCAGGCCCTTCTATTGTCTCTCTCTGTCTGTCTGCTTAAAATATTAAAATTGGAGTGGGAAAGAAGAAAAACATGTGTGACTGACAGGTTGATAAGGGGCAGATATTTCCAGCTGGAACCTTGGCACCACCAGTGGTTCTGCTGAAGCTGCACTGTGTGGAGACTTGGTTTTGGCCTCAGCTTGTGCACCCAAAGCACACCTGTAAGCTTGAAAATGGAGGTCCTCTACTGTTGGCAGAGCATGACTTTCTCTCCAAAGGAGAAAGCAGTTTTTCGTAGTGTGACTTCAGACTCTTTAGTTGTGTACCTGTCTCCACTAATCATTTTACAAGTCCGTTGTTTGAATGCTATGACTTGGTGGCCTTAGGCTAGCCTTTGTCTTTGTCTCAGTCCTCCATCTGCAATGTGAGGATGATGATAAGAGAACAATCTTATGAGGTCATTGTTTGAGGTACAACAAGTTACTGCATGTGAAGTGTTTCAATATTTTAAAGCACCCTATAAACTCTGCTATTATCTGACTTATCAGAGCAGCCATTTGTTTGGTACCTTTGTTTCCCACCTTCCTTGTCAACTTCTTTGTAAGAAAGGTTACTTTCTAAGACAATTTGATCAAGACTCTTCAGTGAGCTTCATCAGACTCCTTTTTTCTCTCATCAAACATCAAAATGTTTATTTGCTACTTCATACTGGTTATCAGTTATGTGATAGTTTATATTGCATGAGCCTAAGTTGTGCATGTATTGCAAATATGAGGGTGAATCAGAAACAGTGTCTCACTGACCTTGGAAGGACTGCAGCCTTAGCAGCTGTCCAGATCATGGTCTGTGCAGTACTGTTTCTTGTTCCCCTCCATTTTGTGCTGCAAAGTCCAGCAGACTGCCAGGAGATGTGCTAACGACTACTGGCTTCAGCTCTGCTCCCAGGTACAGATAGCAGCTGACACAGGCAACATCAAGGGGATGTATGATGGTATCAAGCAGGCCCTAGGTCCAATACAGAAGAAAATTGCACCTCTGAAGTCTGCCACAGGCGAGGTCATCCAGGATCGGGCGCAGCAGATGGAACGCTGGGCGCAGCACTACTCTGAGCTATATTCCAGAGAAAATGTAGTCACCGAAGAAGCGCTGAACAACATTGAGTGCCTGCCTTTGCTGGAGGAGCTTGACAGTGAACCAACCCTAGAAGAACTTCATGTGGCCCTGGACTCCCTTGCCTTTGGCAAGGCACCTGGAAAAGACAGCATCCCTGCTGAAGTCCTAAAGTGCTGCAAAGAGATCATCGCTACTGAGCTGCATGAAATCCTCTGTCTCTGCTGGAGAGAAGGTGAAGTACCTCAAGACATGAGGGATGCAAACATCATCATGCTGTACAAGAACAAAGGTGACAGGGGTGACTGCAACAACTACCGTGGCATCTCTCTCCTTAGCGTTGTAGGAAAGTTGTTTGCCTGAGTTGCACTAAAGAGGCTCCAGGTACTTGCAGAGAGCGTTTACCCAGAATCACAGTGCAGATTCCGAGCCAGCAGATCCACCACTGATATGGTATTCTCCCTTAGACAACCACAGGAGAAATGCAGGGAACAATGACAGCCACTCTTTATAGCCTTCATAGATCTCACGAAGGCTTTTGACCTGGTCAGCAGGGACGGCCTCTTCAAGATTCTCCCCAAGATCGGATGTCCACCCAGGCTCCTCAGCATCATCAGATCCTTCCACAAGGACATGAAGGGCACTGTTGTCTTCAATGGCTCCACATCAGACCCCTTTGACATCCGAAGCAGTGTGAAGCAGGGCTGTGTTCTTGCACCAACCTTGTTTGGGATTTTCTTCGCTGTCCTACTGAAGCAGGCCTTTGGAACTGCAACAGAAGGCATCTATCTCCGGACCAGATCAGACAGAAAGCTCTTCAACCTCTCCAGACTGAGAGCAAACTCCAAAGTCCAGCTGAAATGTCTGCGTGACTTCCTCTTTGCCGACGATGCAGCTGTCACTACCCACTCTGCCAAAGAACTCCAGCAGCTCATGGATCATTTTAGCAAGGCCTGCCAAGATTTTGGACTGACGATCAGCCTAAAGAAAACACAGGTCATGGTCCAGGATGTGGACTCACCTCCCTGCATTACAATCTCTGCGCATGAACTGGAGGTTGTCCATGACTTTGTGTACCTTGGCTCAACGATCTCCAACACTCTTTCTCTCGATACTGAGCTAAACAAACGCATCGGTAAAGCAGCTACCACGTTTTCCAGACTCACAAAGAGAGTCTGGTCCAACAAGAAGCTGACGGAACATAGCAAGATCCAGGTCTACAGAGCTTGCGTCCTGAGTACACTTCTGTACTGCAGCGAGTCATGGACTCTCCGCTCACAACAGGAGAGGAAACTGAACGCTTACCACGTGCGCTGCTTCCGGCGCATTCTCGGCATCACCTGGCAGGACAAAGTTCCTAACAACACAGTCCTGGAACGTGCTGGAATCCCTAGCACGTATGCACTGCTGAAACAGAGACGCCTGCGTTGGCTCGGTCATGTGGTGAGAATGGATGATGGCAGGATCCCAAAGGATCTCCTCTATGGAGAACTCGTGCAAGGAAAGCGCCCTACAGGTAGACCACAGCTGCGATACAAGGACATCTGCAAGAGGGATCTGAAGGCCTTAGGGATGGACCTCAACAAGTGGGAAACCCTGGCCTCTGAGCGGCCCGCTTGGAGGCAGGCTGTGCAGCATGGCCTTTCCCAGTTTGAAGAGACACTTTGCCAACAGTCTGAGGCAAAGAGGCAAAGAAGGAAGGCCCATAGCCAGGGAGACAGACCAGGGACAGATTGCACTTGCTCCCGGTGTGGAAGGGATTGTCACTCCCGGTTTGGCCTTTTCAGCCACACTAGACGCTGTTCCAGAACCACCTTTCAGAGCGTGATACCATAGTCTTTCGAGACTGAAGGTTGCCAATACCATTTTGTGATACATGCACAACTTGGTTTATGCTTCTTATTCCTAGTTCCTCATTTGAACGGAACTGCTGCATAAACAGCCTGAATAAAGAGCGGAAATTTACATACCATGGCACCCCAGAGTGAACTTTGAGGTATCCTGTATTCTGCAACTCCGTGATTGGAGGACTTTCTCCTTCAGTGGTAACAAGGATTCTGACCAGCCCAAAAATGTTGTACAACATGCTTTAAATACGTGAAGCTTGCAATCAAAAGGTTCTGGGCCACCCACCAAATTGTACCCTTGGAGAAAGGTGGGCACTGTCTTACGAGACATGCTAGTGTCATATATGGCCCATTGCTTTGTTTTTGCACAACAAATGATCAAGCTCTGTATTTGAAATGAAGAACTGGAAACCATAAGAATATATGAACATAAGAACAGCTCCACTGGATTAGGCCCATCTAGTCCAGCTTCCTGTATCTCACAGCGGCCCATCAAATGCTCCAAGGAGCACACCAGATAACAAGAGACCTGCATCCTGCTGCCCTCCCTTGCATCTGGCATTCTGACATAGCCCATTTCTAAAATCAGGAGGTTGCACATACACATCATGCCTTGTAACCCATAATGGAGTTTTCCTCCAGAAACTTATCCAATCCCCTTTTAAAGGCATCCAGGCCAGATGCCGTCACCACATCCTGCAGCAAGGAGTTCCACAGACTGACCACACGCTGAGTAAAGAAATATTTTTTTGTCTGTCCTAACCCTCCCAACACTCAATTTGAGTGGATGTCCCCTGGTCCTGGTGTTATGTGAGAGGGAAAAGAGCATCTCTCTATCCACTTTATCCTTCCCCTGCATAATTTTGTATGTCTCAATCATGTCCCCCCTCAGGCGCCTCTTTTCTAGGCTGAAGAGGCCCAAACGCTGTAGCCTTATCTCATAAGGAAGGTGCACCAGCCCAGTAATCGTCTTAGTTGCCCTCTTTTGTACCTTTTCCATTTCCACTATATCCTTTTTGAGATGTGGTGACCCGAACTGGACACAGTACTCCAGGTGTGGCTTTACCATAGATTTGTATAATGGCATTATAATATTAGCTGTTTTGTTCTCAATACCTTTTCTAATGATCCCAAGCATAGAATTGGCCTTCTTCACTGCCGCCACACATTGGGTCGACACTTTCATCGACTTGTCCACCACCACCCCAAGATCTCTCTCCTGATCTGTCACAGACAGCTCAGAACCCATCAGCCTATTTGTGAAGTTTTGATTTTTTGCCTCATTGTGCATGATTTTACACTTACTGACATTGAAGCGCATCTGCCATTTTGCTGCCCATTCTGCCAGTCTGGAGAGATCCTTCTGGATCTCCTCACAATCACTTCTGGTCTTCACCACTCGGAAAAGTTTGGTGTTGTCTGCAAACTTAGCCACCTCACTGCTCACCCCTGTCTCCAGGTCATTTATGAAGAGGTTGAAAAGCACTGGTCCCAGGACAGATCCAGCTTTCAGCTTTCAGCTGCTTGGACCATCAGAATGCTAGACAACTGGTTTCTCTAGCCGAGAGTCTCTGTGTCTGCATATGGCAGCACTTTAAGGTATAATATGTTGTCCACAGGCTATGTTTTAACATTTTCTTTTATTAAAACTTTCTGAATAATTTTAGATCTGGGTGGGCATGTTTGTTTATTGGGTATGATGGATTATTGGTCCTTTGCATTAGCAGCTGTTCTTATTAAAACATCCAGTTTTGTATTATACAAATGACAATAAAACACTAGCAAACTAAGAAATCCTTCCACTATCCCGTGGTTCTAGGAGGAAATGTAACTTTTGAAGAATAACATACGTTTAACTAGAAACACAAAAGCAGAACTATGTAATGGGCTGAGGGTGGGGAATAATTGTAAATTTCTCCATTGTAATTGCAAGTCATGACTCACCATGTGCTGTGTGAGCCTATTCTCGTGCTCTCAACTGTTTTATACTTGTGTACAATTTGAGTCTGATAATTTATGGCACTTTCAACATCAACTTGGCAAATAAGAACAGATTTGCCTAATGATGTTCAAAATTTCCTGTTTATCCTTTAATCCAAGGTTATGGTGGCTGTGGTCCTAATGATGTTGCTTGGCGGCTTCTAGGTTCCATGTTCCTCTGGTGTTTCTCAGCAGTCTGTCTGCTATTACAGGTCATCCTCTGCAATGTGTAGTGAAATGGTTGAGCACATTCTAGGATATACTTTCAGTTCGTCGAGGACAATCACAGAACCTAGGAGACTAGTCTGGTGCCCAAAATATACTTGGAGTGCCCCGGGGTAATGCATCCTGAATCCCTTCTGACATCTTGGGACTCTTTAGTAGTTGCCTTCATGCCCTTTTTGTGGGTTTCCCAGAGGCATTTGACTACTTTTGGAAACATGATACTAGACCAGTTGGACTGTTGGTGTGTCTTACGCATAAAGGCTCCTTGTCTAATAAGCTATTACAGGTGGACCTGTATTACTCATTGGGATTCTGTTCAAGAAACCCCTGCGGATACCAAAACCTGCAGATGATGAAATCCATAGGTCTTGGGGCCCTCTAATCGTCTGGATGCTACAGGAGCTATGCTTCCATTGCCTCCAGTGGATGTTCTCAGGGTCTTCTAAGGCCTTCGGAAGGCCTTAGAAGATTACTTCCAGTTTTTCTCAAAACTGGAAGTGTTGTCTAAAGGCCTTTGGAGGGCCAGGGAAACCTCAGAACACTCTCCAGTTGCTTCTGGAGGGTCCATGTGGGACCAAACCTATGGGTTTGGGACCTGCGGATAGTGAGATCTGCAGGTCCTGAATCCATACATACAGCAGGCTCATTGTATGAGGATAAACTTGAAGATAGAAAGCTTGAAAACCACTAATGCAGATGTTTTTCTTTAAGAAATATACTGGCAAAGTGCTCTTTCCTTAGCGGTTGCAAAAGTTTCTGTTGGGAGCTACAAAGTGCCATTTTATGTGAAGTGGGAGTTCTTTGTACTAGTGTCAGTGTTTTACCTGTCCTTGTTATTTACAGAAAGATTCAGATCATGTCTAATATTAATGAGCCTGATGTAATAAAAGATAACAAATGTGTCTGTTCTCTTATTTTTCAGACTGTCATTTTACTCTGGACATTCTTCATTCTCCATGTATTGCATGCTGTTCTTAGCAGTGAGTATAAGCCTTATTATAAAAATCTGTTTTTGCTGCATAGCATGAAGTTGAAAAACTGCTGTATTGGCATTTCCTTTGGGCAAAGGAAAGCATGGTGTGCAAAAGAGGCACACACATAAATGAAACTGGATGGTCAAAACAACATGTAGTCAAGATGCAGAAGGATAAAGCCGACCTGCTAACATTTTGCTACTTGTATTCTGTCTCAGTTAAGCCTGGCAACAACATGTGGGGAAAAACTGGTGTTAAGCTGGGAACAAACAGATGTTGCCTTTCAGGGGGCAGTCTTTTTCTAGTGATCCTTTACTATTAGAGTGGCTGTGATCTTAATGGATAAGTAGGAGCATGAAATAGATGACTGCTACGTCTGTTAGAATGTAGGTCCATTCTATTTATGAAATTTTTAAAGCAGCTTTCATCCAAAGACCACAAGACAATTTACAATATAACAAAAATACCATAAAACCTTAATTCCAAATTCAGTAAAAAATTTTCAAATCTCTACAATGTAAATGCAAATAGAGAAGAACAACAAAATCTAGCATTAATCTGCAGCAAAAGAAAACAAGCAGCAGGTCCTTCATCTCCTTCCACCAAGTACCTGAGTGAGCAAGATGGTCTTCAGTAGTCTCCAGTGTCTGAAAGGAGGGAATAGTCCAGATCTCCCTCAAGAGGCTGTTCTGCAGCCTGGAACCAACTAATCTTTGTCCCACATGCATGACAACAAAGTCTCAGCAAGTGACAGCACTTGGAGCGGAGTCCCTTACTGAATATAGACATTCCTTACTGAGTATGTAGAAGCAGAGTTCCTTACTGAATATATGTAGAAGAGATAAGGCCAGTGGAAGGTGATATTTTTTTGCCTCCCCTGAGTAATAACCCCTGCATAAGCAGACAATGCATCCCAGAGCCACTTGTGACACTGCTGGAAATACTGGGGCTTCACCTCATTCAAGTAGGGAATTGGCCACAACTGAGTCTGGACTTTACTCTTTTATTTTCGACCTAGGCAGTAGTCTACTTTGTCAGTATGACTGGGCCAGTTCTGGAAAGAGTTCAGCTCCTAGAGTTCAGCAATCACTTCTTCCTCTGAGCTTGCAACAAACCACATAGATGCAGAGGCAGTTAGAAAGGGCAGAGAGTCATCTTTCCTTAAGCCATTTCTCTTCCCAACCTTAGCCTTGGGAATGTGAATGGTGTAACAACCAGGCTAAGCAGGAGGCAGGGATGGTGTGCTATAGGCACAACAGCTCACTTCCATTAGAAAAGAAAGGAGAGGGAAAGGGTAACAGGCTTCAACAGCATAAATATCAGTTTGTAATTGCCATCCAGTTTTGGTGCAGTACATAAGAACAGGCCTGCTGGATCAGGCCATTGGCTCATCCATTCCATCTTCCTGTATCTCACAGTGGCCCACCAAATCCCTCAGGGAGCACACAAGACAACAAGAGACCTGCATCCTGGTGCCATCCCTTGCATCTGGTAATTCTGAGCTAACCTGAGGTAACCTGCTTCTAAAATCAGGAGGTTGCACATACACATCATGGCCTGTAACCTGTGATGGACTTTTCCTCCAGAAACTTGTCCGATCCCTTTTTAAAGGCATCTGGGCCAGATGCCATCACCGAATCCTGTGGCAAGTAGTTTCACAGACTAACTGCATGCTGAGTAAAGAAATATTTTCTTTTGTCTGTCCTAACTCTCCCAACACTCAATTTTAGCAGATGTCCCCTGGTTCTGGTGTTATGTGAGAGGGAAAAGAGCCTCTATCCATCTCCTGCATAATTTTGTATCTCTCAGTCAAGTCCCTCCTCAGGTGCCTTTTTTCTAGACCACATTCTGTTTGTTCATGTTTCTTTGTCCCATCTGCTTTGGAAGTTACTTCTCTCTTGGCCAGTCTATGGAGGGTTCAACTTCATGTCTGTGTTTTTAAACAAACAACAACAAAAAATGCCTGCTGTCTTTTCAGTGAGGCGTGCAGGAATGGGTTTTATAAATTATTCCCCACATGACTTTGTGTACGTTTAGATTTATTATAGTCTGCAAACCTGAAAACTTTTTAAGCACTGTGTTTTCATTTTGCAGAGAATTGGCTCTTGTCAGATTGATCATACAGAGAGTGTTTTTTAAGACAATGTCATTCTTGTGCCCAACTAGCATGTCTCTGTGTAGGATTTGCTTTATGATCTCTCTGACAAAATATGAGTTTCTATGACTTCCACCAAGTTGACAGGTCTAGTTTTCTTGACTAGTTGTGACATTAATGAAATGGCCTCTTTTGTTTTATCTGAGGCAGTCATAAGCGCTAACTATTCTTGGTTGGATCTCGTGTGTTTGTGTCTGTTCTGGGGACACATGAATTGCATGGACCAGCTTTGTGATGTGGAGAATGAAGGCCTTCATTAATAAACAGTGGCAGTGCTACAGATCATGGTGTCTTCGAAAGCTTTGCTGGCCATGTGTAAAAGAGCTGCCTGATGCCTATGGTCATTCTAGTCTGGTTCTTAAAGATCTCAAGCTGAGTCTTTTCCTAACCCTGTTTTCCTAAAATCTTGCAGTGCCGGAGACTGTGAGACTCTAATGTGTGCAAAAGCATACGGTCCAACATTGAGCTGTAGGTCAGACACTTACAAGGAACTCCTGCAAGGAGCACCAACACTACATGTGCCTTTTTGTTTACTCTATACAGGGTAGAAGTAATGAAAAGCATGATATTTCTCTCGTCTTAGTAAGTTGAGTATTTAGCCTGAAAACAGAGGGATGAGCAATTTCCATGACAGTTTCTTTAGGGTGAACAGACATTTAGGTTTCCAATGATGTTCTGGTGCTTTTGATCTACTCTTGTCAGAGCTTCAACATGTCTGACTTACAAATAGTCACGTTCTGAAAAGGCTTTGAAAAATGGGTTGAACCAGAATGTCAGCTGGAAGTTTGTTCAAATAACAAAAAAAGCCAACTTTCATTGACCTCACTGCATTTTTTTAACAGGCATGTGGATTTCTCTTTGTTCTTTTTTTTGGGGGGGGGGGGGAGAGTGATGTTCTGGCACAAAAACTTTTGAATTTGCACCTTTCTTCTGATTACTTTGTAACTCTGTTTCTCTGACGCCTCTTACTCTTATATGGTTGAAGAACAACCTATTCAGTACTTTAACATGCAGAATGATGTAATGGGTAACAAGAAGCTTTGGGCTAGCTTTGGAATCCCAGAGTGTTTTGGAACCCAAACTTCTAGACATCCCTTTAATAGAATGGAAATAACTTTATATGATAGTGAAGCAATCATAAAGTTTCAAAGGGATGATGAGTTTACTTTTCTGACATGGAGCTGCGCAGTTTCCCCAGAACAGCCTTGCTAGATTGAGGTGGGTCCCACTGCTAATTCTTCAGCTTGTTACAAAAACCGTTGCTGTACATGCCATCTCCAGTGCAGCAGAGTTTTCAGCTGGCTGCACTTGTTTTTGACTCAGCTTCATATACTTAGATAGATGTTGAATTTCTAAGTAAACATACTCCTTGACAGTTTCACAGCTCTTTCTAGTGATGGGCTAGTAAACATATTGAACTTTTTGCAGGGTTTTCCTCTCTGTTGGTATCAGCTGGGATGAACTAGAAAGAGCAGTGAGAATTTCTTTGTGTTGGAATGCGCTCAGTCCTTAATGAATTAAGTGGCAATATTTTGTGCACTAGGGAAGGGCTTACTCGAGCTGGTAACAAAAGGCAGCTGCAATTGTGTCCATCTCTGGATGTTTCATGAAACTCCTAACTTTTTCACGTGGCAACATGGAGAATTTTGTCACTGGCCCGGTGTCAAGCCTAATGCATCTGATAACCTGTTTCAAATGTACTTTCTGCCTGCCTTCTGCTTGCCATTTGCACGGTCAGCTCCAGCTGCAGTTCTGTACTGTGTTTGCGTCCCCAGTTCTGAACATGTGACATTACTCATGGCCTGTGTTAATCATAACCAGACATTTGAAACTTCAGCCTCTTGAGGGCTGGAGGAATCTGATGTATGTCACCGTGACTGAAGAAACAAAACAAAAACCTCAATCAAAAAGGATTACAGTTGTGAGACCAGCTATACTGACAAGTAGATTACAGGTCTGCAGGCCTAGAGAGATCAACAGAACCCCTGTCTCCTCATTCCATTTCAACATTTGCTGCAAAATATCCCCATGAACTTCCTCCGGATTGCAAGAAGGGGTGGTGGAAGTATTTGCTCTGGCCTGTGGGCTGATACCACAGTTTGTCAGTTAGTTAAAGCTATTTGCTGAGCCACAAACCTTGGATTGTAGCAGCTGCTGCCTGTGTCAGTGTATGTATTGTCACTGTGAATGCTTCTATTTTCTGCTGTATAATACTGACCCTGTTGCAATAGGTAATAATCCAGTATACCTACTCAGTGCTCTTAGAAAAGTATAGGAATGCATTTATTTTGTAGCATATTGCTCACATCAGGCTACTGTGACAGAGAAGCGCAGTATATGGCAGTAATGAGTCACTCTGCTTCTACATCAGAGATGAACAGAGAACATGCTCACATTTCTTCCTGCACATACTTGCTATCTTACTCCCATTACTTACAAGTATCTGAGGATGTGTAAATTGGTTTAAGAGGCTTTATTTTCTGTGTACTCTTTGTCAAGGAGTTGGTGCACTTGAATACATGTGGTCTGGCTTACTGGTAATCTCTAAGTAATCCCTGTTGTCTTTATAGAGGGGTTGATTAATCCCCTGCTCTTCTTTGATCCATTGTTGATAATTTATCTGATGTGCAGACATGATCAGTAACACCACCAGCATGGATTTGACTGGCTGGTGTATTTGCAAATAATTTGCAGGTTTTCTAGAGTGCTTTGGGTGCCTGCTGTAGGAACAGTGGTTCTGAAATTCTAAGTAAATAAAAATCACAGTTGACTACTGTTGTTGATCACATAAGAGAAGTTAACCCATTTTTGCCCAGCCCACAGGTATACGCATTTGATCCCTGTTGCGTATATACAACGTTGGACAAAACTGGTTTAAGTAGGATGATTAGCATTGGATTAGTGTTTGCAATAATTAGCATTGAATTGATGAAGTAACTCGTGCATTGTCACTGCAGTTGCACAACAAAGGAGAACTCTGGCTGCTGTTTTCTTCCCTGTTGCCTGGTAAGTACCCTCTGAACTTTCTTGAGATGAGTGGGAACAGCAGCTGTAATAGCCTGTCCTTCTCCTCCTTCCTGGGCGCTATTTAAAAATTCTTGGGTAACTTGGCCCATGATGTTTTGTTAAGAATGGAATATCTGGGAATTTTAAAATTGTGCCTGGGGAGGATAGACTCCTGCTGCTGATCTCTCCCATGTCATCTAGTCAGTGATGGGAAAGGTTACTGGGTAATGGGGGGCCTGTTGCTGGGGGCTAGATGGGGCTTAGCTGGGCACAGTCTTCTCCAGAGGCATGAGTACCTTGGCATATGCTTGACCAGGTGCTACCTGTCATAGCACTTCTGATCTGCAAATTTGCAATTATTTTTGTGTAGCGTATAACTTTTACCCTTTTCCTAACCCCTTTCCTGGCTTATAGATTTCATTATTTAACTCCAGGAGTTAAAGTTCTCGCTACAAAGATGTCATTGGCTGACCACCGAGTAATAGTGGCGCCATTGACAAACTTAGAATAGAAATGCTGCTTTGGAATTTCAGGCCACCTCACTGCCAAGGAAAAGGAACTGGCAAACAAATATGTGGTAATGTTTGTTTTTGCTCTGCAATGTTCTTACTAGAAGAGAAATTCTTTCCAGATAGCAGAACATTTTTGCTCCTGTTCCCATTGAACTGAGCATTGCTGGTATGCCTTGTGAATACTGAAGGCTGATGAGGAACGAGCAGAACACTGGGTGAGCTAATGATAGTATGCCTCTTGGCCCACCCTTTGCTTCCTTACAAGGTACAGCAGGTTGGCTGTAAGGGGTCACCTGTATTTCAGGAAACTGAGTGTTTCATATAATGTGCAGTCAGTCCCCTGTGGACAGTTAAGAGCGGAGGGGATCTAGACTATTCAGCTGGCATAATAAGGACAGTTAAGAATAAAAATGCCAAACCAAGCAGTGCTTGCTTTAAAAATTATGAAAAAATAAATATTTGTAGAACTGTTTTTTAAAAGAAAATCAGCAAGATTGTAAGGAACATCCATGGGATTTAAGATGTGGACTTTGGTTCTTTCTGTGTTCTTGTTTGGAATCTACTCGTAAGTTCTGGTTAACTGGGCAGCTGTCCTGAGACTGACTGACTCAGGAATGGAAAGATTTACTTGACGTGGAAATCGGACATGTCCCTGCCTATGAAAATGCAGCTGTCGTCTTGTCCTTCACATTTACGTTTATTGAAAATGGGCTATCCCTGCCTTTTCCCCAGCACGGAAAAATAAAAATCCTATAGAGGTGATTCATGACTTTTTGCTCTTATATGGGTATCCCAGGAGACAGGTCTGTATGATCATGTGTAGCTCACAGTTAGCAAATTGTGCTCAGAGGTTGATATTGGATGAAATACTTCAAAGCGTAGTTGACTGCAAGGTGGTTTAGCGCTTCTTTAGCCTTTGGGAGAGGGGGGGTCAGAATGCCTATAGATCAGTGATTTTCAACCTTTTACATCTCATAGCACACTGACAAGGCACTAAAATGGTCAAGGCACACCACCAGGTTTTTGACAAATGACAAGGCACACCATGCTGCCAGTGGGGGCTCATATCTCCCATTGACCCTATTAATAAATGACCTCCCCCCAAATTCCTGTGGCACACCTGTGGACCACTAGCGGCAAACCAGTGTGCCAAGGCACAGTGGCTGAAAATGACTGCTATAGATATTACTCTTGCATAATATTGATGTAAGGTTTAACTGTAATCCACACCACTCATGTTGCACTGTTTCAGAATCTAAAACAGAATTGTTAATGGAAACAAACCCTTCTTATCTGTCTTAAACAAACTTAACCTGTTACTGTAGAAAGCTCTTACTGTTCAAGAGAAGGTTGTTCCATTTTCCTTGCTGATCATGGAGGCCTTTGAGATTAACACCCTATGTTCATGAATATGCATAGAGCAGGGAGGCATTCTGAAGCATATTGGCCATTTGCCCACACACCTCTCTCTCCTGTTAGAAGTCCCACAAAGGCAGGACCCCAATCATGGGAAAAACACGTGTAGGACCATGCAGAGGATGTAGGAGGCAGAGCCTGCTTCTGCAGTGTTGCCCATTATGTGTTCACTGAACTCATGGAGCTCTTCCTGATGGGGCTTATTTGGAAGACAGTGTGATGCAATCATCCAAAGTCCTCCTCT
Organism: Tiliqua scincoides; assembly: GCF_035046505.1. Classification (NCBI taxonomy): domain Eukaryota; kingdom Metazoa; phylum Chordata; class Lepidosauria; order Squamata; family Scincidae; genus Tiliqua; species Tiliqua scincoides. The sequence continues at coordinate 22,541,375 of NC_089822.1, read as the reverse complement.
TAGCGAAGACTTGGGAATGACTTGAAGTTTATAATTGGTTCAGCCTTGCAAATTAGTCCTCGAGTTACTAGCCCACAATTTGTTACTAGTGGGCGCAAAGCGCCTCCTGCCAAACAGAAGTGCTTTGTGCCTGCTTTCAGGGAAAGTTCCAAGCCTAAGGGAGTGCTGTGCAGGGCTCCCCCACCAGTTTGAGAACCACTGCCTTAGAGGATGGGTGTAAATGGGGCTGTCTGTGTCATGCACTGTGTCATGTTTAAAAAGAAATATGGGACATATATGAGTTATGCAGATGCACATGGTTTTGCTAGTCATGGGAAAAGACAAGTTGCTATGTAGAGGCACTGAAGCCCTACCTCCTGAACCCCTTCTCTTCTGGAAATACGTGAAGTAAGTTGTTACAGCCGCCTTGTTATTGCTTCTTGTTCAGACAAGTGCAATACAGGTCCAACCTTGTTATACACAGATTTGACTCAACACAAATGGCCACTGCAAATGGGAAGGAATATGCTGATTCCTGGAGAAGGGGAAAAATGCATCCCTTTAAAATCACAGTTTAAAAAAACTGCTTTTCTTACTGTTGTAGAGACACAGTCATGCAAGCGATTACAGATATAACCAAATTATCCACAGATTTTTCACCTGTGGAAAAATCCAGACTTTTCTACCTCAATGTGGTGAGAAGAGCTAAGAAGGGCCCTGTAAATTAAAGGAAAACAGTCCTTTAACAATAGCCTCCTTAATGCGAGAGGGCAGCTGGCTGACAATCTATCAGTCATTCTCTCACCAGGCAGCTCCAAGGCAGCGACCCCTCCCTTCCCCCTGAGCATGTGAAACAATAACAACAATAATAACTAGGTATTTATATACCGCCTTTCTGGTCATCGGATTACTCCTCTGACTTTATTCAAGGCGGTTTACATAGGCAGGCATTTCTAAATCCCTCAAGGGGATTTTTACAATCATAGAGGTTCTCTCTTTCAAGAACCAACAACATTTCAGATGGATCTTCCTCCTCTCATCTCACTTCTGGCCTCCAGTTGCCTCCCACGCAGGCTGACAAGCAGCTCCTTCATCTCTCACATGGAGGGAAGCCAAGACGCTTCCTCGCTCACAGGGAAGAGCAGGTGGAATAACTCAGCCCGGCTTGTCAGCTGCTTCAAGGTCTTGCTGTTCAGGGAGCTGTTGGTGGCCTCGAACTGCCGACCTTCCTTTGGAATAATGGAGGCTCTACCAGGCGACCTACTTTGGAGACCTTCCTTTGGAATAATGGAGGCTCTACCAGGCGACCTACTTTGCCAGGAATAATGGAGGCTCTACCAGGAAGGTCTACTGGCGACCTTCCTTTGGAATAATGGAGACCAGACCTCCTGCCCAGAAAGATTATCATTTTGCATTGGTGAAGGGAGGGGTTGCTGGCTCAGAGTGAAGCCTTCTAAGTGCCTGGTGGGAGGCTGATTGCTGATTGTTTTCTTAATGACTCTATCTTATATCCCAAAGGTCAGCAAGGCTGTTTTTAAATTGCCTAGCAAAGGGACATTGTTTTAAAATGGATTTGCTTTTGAATTCTGGGAACTGAGCCCTTGCAAATAATGAGACTCAACATGTACAGTTACATGATAGTGGTAGCAAAAGACAACCAATGAAGAAGAGAGGATCCATATCTGACTTATAAACTAGTTCAGGTGTGTTTAAATTTAATCACAGATAAAACTAGAACTTATATAGAACTCCCTTCCTGCCCCCACCCCAACTCCTGTATGTTGGAGAAGCAAGGGCGAAGCGTTTACAGACAGCCACCTTTCCTGAGACACTACAAGCTGTGTCGGCCAATGTTTTTCTTTTACTTGACTGAAAAAGTATACTATAGGCACCTGTACTGTGCCTGTACGGTATAGGCACCTGTACCTGTACTGTGGCTGTAGCAGCTGCCAGGGTGTGGAGATTTAGATCAGGAAAATTGTAGGAAGCTGCTTAAAGTGAAGAATAAAAGCAAAAGGTATAGTAGAAAAATGCGATCAAGTTTCACTTCTGTTCTGGCCCTAAGTGAAACACAGATCTGTATCTTGTTTCCGTACTGTAGTCTCTGTGCTGGATAATGACTGCAAGCCCTATAAACCATGCTGCAGTCCCATCTGAAGTGCTTGAGGAAGTTATCTCTGCATAGTGATCTTTTATTGCTTACAAGTATATGAAATGCTGATGTGTTCATTTTGCCTAATAACAGGTTCAGAGCCAGTCAATGAGAAACACAAAGCCTAGTTATTCATAAGACTCATGAAGAAAGGTTCTCCTTCTGCATTCTAGCTCTGCCTTTCCCACACACTGTATATAAGATCTGTGTAACTTACTGCTTTCCTATTATGGAAAGGTATTTTGTATAGGAAAATTATGTATAGATAATCACACATGCTCACTGAATGTGTGCCCTGTTTATGACAATATACACAAAGCTTTCACACTTTTCTCTGCTAGTTTTGCTCTCTTTGTGTGGAAAACAGCATCTGGAGGTGCCTCCAGAGTTTTGAGTTTATCTTGTTGCATCTCCAGTTCTGTCACTATAATTTATTGCTTAATTTTTTCTGCAAGTGCTCTTTGTGGTGATGGATGGCTGACTTGCTCTGTTGTAACTGGAAGCCATCTCTGTGTGGTCTTGTCCTCCCTTTCCCAAAGGGCAGGGTGACCTGACAGACACAATAGAGAAGCCTCTCCTCTACAGAGCTGATACTGTTTAGATGACAGCTTTCTTGCTGTTAATAATTGCATATTCAAATGTGAAGCCACTTCTGAGGCTGCTCATATTCTTCATTTGAGGGAACAGCTCATCACAAGCTGTTCTTTCCACTCTGTTCTGTTAGAGGTGAGGGGGAGGAAAAGGTGTGAGCAGATGTCAGCAAAGAAAAACCCTTGTGAAACACCTCCTCTCTCCCTACCCTGGAGGTAGGTTTTTTTAAAATATATATAAAAGGAGCACCTCAACTGCTAAGTCCTAGTACCAGATGAGGCTTCTGTGGTTTTATGATTCACTCCCCTGAAGCTAAGGAATTGCTTGGGCTGTGTTCTGTTTGCAGTGACTGGCACACAACTTAATGGCAATGGGGGTTCCTAGTACCCTCTCGCAACAATGTTTAAAATGTTTTATCGGTCACAGCTTATAGCAACAACCTACAGCAAATTTTAGGGTGCTTGATAAACAGTTCATTTCCTATATGGAAATTTCATTCACCTCCAGTATTTAGTCATTTAGGATACATACAGTCTCTTTCGCCACACTTGCATACCATATAAATCCACTGCCAATTGGAAACTTGATGTATGAAGCAGCCTTTGGAGTGGTATGTAGAAGGGGTGAGCTTCCCACCCTTATTTCTCCACCACTGCCTGATCCCCAGCCGGCCTGAAGCACACAGCAGATGCTGTATCAGCACTGGATAGGATTGGGCAATAAGTCATTTTGAAATGGGGTAGAACTCAAAGCCTTTGATCCCTTTTATATTTAATTTCTTTTGTGTATAAAATCTCTTTTGGGTGCCCTTAGGGGAGAAAGGCGGATTATAAATCAAATAAATGGATGGACGGGCGAGCGGGCTTGTTTCTGGTAAGATAGGATTACAGCCCAAGTCTTACTGAATACAATGAGGTTACTTCTGAATAAAATAACAGTTTTCAAACCTCTCTCTATAATACATTTAAGATTAATTACCTTATCAAATACAATGGTTTCTCCAACTGGGTGAAGGGGGTAGCTTTGCTAATCTGTTGCAGCAAATATAACACTTGTCCACAAACGTTTATGCTGTAAAAATCTATTAAAGACTTGTCAGGACAGTTTTGCACAGCCTGAAGAAATCTGCTGTCTGAGCATGGTTGGCAACCTTCAGTCTCAAAAGACTATGGTATAAGCCTACAGCAGCTGGTCTCCCATCCTGAAAGCCTGGGGACTGTATCTGTGTGTAAGCCCGTGGCCAGAGTAAGGCAGAATTTATGTGTGCCATATGACCCTGGACTGACCAATCAACACTGTTTAAATGTGCTGAGTCACTGTGACTATGCATCTTGGGAAGATGATGCAAGAGAATCACGAGAGTATGAGGTAATGGAGATGAGGTCATCCCTTACCTGATTGGTCGAGAGGGAGGTATAAAAGGGAGGTTTCCAGAGCCTACCCTTGTGGATTGTGGTGAGGAGTTTAGAAGAGCGTAAATTTGTGTTGGAGCGTTTCATGACTGTTTGCTGTTTTGCTGCTGGTGAGTCCAGCTATCTGTAATACATATAAATACAACTTGGTGGTGGAAATCTGCCTGACTTTGTATTTTCATTCCTTCTCCGAGCTATCTTGTATCACTGCTGGTGCAAGCAGTACGCTGCACTACATCGTCTGTGGGTTGTGCACGCCGCATAGCCCCGACAAGACTCTTCAGCATAAACAGCAGTGAGAAGACCCTGTGTTCTACAATGGCTTATGTACATGGTTGCGTATGTGAAACATAATCTGAGTTAATAGAACAAGTTCTGGGAGGTCAAGTCGCCAGACTTAATTCAAAGGACAGAAACAGAAAATTCAAATATTGATTCATAGATTGCTTATTATTCCTTTTTTGGTCTGATCTTTTAAAAAGCGGTTCTTAACTGTGACTCTAAAAATCCCCGTTCTTTTAAAAAGCGTTTCTTAACTGTGACTCTAAAAATCCCCGTTAACAAGAACTTCTTGTTGAGATGTTAATGTGTTGTTATAAGAGCAAATCACTTGACTTGAAAAGATGTTTCCACTTGTGTCTGTGGCTTCTTCTAAAGGGGGTGAATGTTGAATTTTCAGTGGGAGAAAAGGAGCACTGGACTGAAAAGTGGGAAGACTGCTGCTCAGGATGTATGTGGCGGAGTCTGTATTTTCATTATGAATGAAAGCTTAACCACATTCCATAAACACATCTAAGAAGGAGCCGTGAGGGTATTTTATTAGGAAATCAAAAGCACTTTTAAAAGAGGACCACCAAAGCTAAAAGGATTTGGTATCAAAGGTAAATGGCAATGAACAGAGCAGAAAGGATTCTGGAGAAACTCTGCATCTGTGCCACTTGCAGATTAACACTGCTATCTCCCTTTCCTCAAAGCCAAAGCTGTTTCAGAGGTGTCTTCGCCACCAGCACCTTGTGGCAGGTTTCTCTTGCTATCTGTGCTGTAAGCACATACCATAAGTAATGGATTTTCTTGCCCCTATTCTCATTGGCAGTGGTTTACAATCTTGCTTTGTGCCATTTTGCCAATTATGACTGAACTGCTGCTAAATGTCACCTTTTGGGAGGTGAAAAACTCATGCTATAAGTGCCATCCTATAGCAATTAATGTAGCTCTCCTTTCTGGCTTAATCATGTCAGGCTGAGCTGTAGGTCACTTGAATGTTAAAATCTTAAATTTTCTTTCATCTGACGAAATGGGCCATAGTGTCCAAAAGCTTGCTGCAGGACTCTGTGTGTGTTTAGAAGAACTTTAATTCTAAAAAGCTTATACTAGTTTAGGCCTAGCTTAATGAATAGTGTGCGTACTCAAATTTTGAAATGTGACTTCTAGGCCAAGAGGTTGCAGGACTGTTGCACATTTGAGTGAAAGACACTAAATTAATACTAGGTATGAGTTCTTGGGTGGCAGATACTTGAAGCTTGAAGCTCCAAATCACACATTTAAAAGTAGTCTGAGTAATAAAAGCCTGAAGCTGCCTCTTAATGTCTTATGGCAGTCTGGAGCTGCCATAGACAAGCCTTCCTCCTATGTACGTTTCATAGCATATCAGAAGACCATTGCTGCCATTTCTAAAAAGCTATGGTAGGTGCCAGCATTTGCTCTTGGTTGAATTATTTATTAATTATTGCTTCACTTGGGGGATGCTGGGGAAAAAGGGGTACAGATAACAGTACCTGCTGTTAAGTTGCAGTTCAGATGAGAGGGCAGCTGATGTGCTTTAATACAGATTACCACTGTTAACAGGCATGAGAAATTAAACTATGCATGTGTAACAAGCAGCAGCTGCTGATGTTAAACTTGTCAGTTCTTTGAAGTGAATTTGATGGCATTGGGGCTAGGAGGCTGTAGACTTGCTAGTTCTATCCAGGCATTTGAGACTGAAGGAGGATGCTGTGCAACTTGGAAGTTCTGTTCTCTGGTTTAAAATGTTACCACCAGTACTGATGCAACAAAACAGGTAGCTGTGTGATTCCTTTTCATTTAGGACCAACACAGCAACCACTATCTTTTGTAGTAAAACAAATGTAAGAGCCATATGTCTGTGCTATTGATGCCTAGCTCTTACACCTTAAACAGCTATGGCTGTGTCAAGAAAGTCCATAAACTTGAGTTTCCTGTTTTGCCATGGGGGTTGTGCAGTCTTTCTTGGTGACTGTATTGTGCTTTAGTAAGGTTCAAACGGCCTGTTGACAGACCAGCAAGTGGCACAAAATCCTGAATCATGCATTCAGATCCCTTTGCACTCTTCCAAGCAACTGCCTTGAAGTCCGCCTTCTCTCCCACTCATGCCCGCATATACCACCTTCCCTCCTATATGTGTGATGTTCCTCTGCCAACTACAGCAATGGCTTCTATGTGGAAAACAGTATTAGCAACGGAATGCATTTTTTCACTGTCTTCTGTGGAATTTCTCAGCTGGAAAGAAGGAAACATGCCAGCCAACTGATGTCCTGCTCTCTGCAGACCACCAGCATGACTCGTGTTCTCACTGGGAAGAAATGATTTATGTTGGTGTAGAAATGGGTCACAAATAGGCCTTGTGAAAACAATCTATTGGCTTGTAACTCTACTGTGTAATTTTACTGTGTTGAACTTCAGCAGTTAGAGCAGCTGTCAGGCCTACTCTGCTCTTGAAACAGAGTATGTGCACGTCTTTGAAAACATGCCTCTAGTGAGCCTGATAACGTTCATGTACAAGTATGTTAAAGTTTGAAGTATAGCTTCAGTTTATGGGAAACTTCTTCAGTCAGGCTTTCCCAGTATTCCTCCGTAGAGTATGAAACTTTGGCCTATCCTTTTGTAGCATTGAAGAGCTCGATACAAATACTAATATAAACTGCTTTGAAAAACTGGTTAGACATTTCCCAAATATTTACCTTTAGAAAGTAGCAACTCCTGCCCCACTGGACATTTAAATTCAGGTTGATGACTAGAAAACTTGGACTAGTAGTAAAGCAACTCATAAAGAGGAATTTTCTCTCTACGAAATAAGGTGTTATAAAGAGGGCTTACCACGGAATTTGTGGTTAATATAGTATCTGTACAGCAAATATGAATATCCAGGGAGGGCAAGATACATAGGTTAAAACTGAATAACATTTATCTTGGAATAAGTTCGGTTGAACTCAGTGGGGCTTGCCTCTGCGTAGACATCATAGGATTACACTGAAAAAACCTGCTCCCTTTTGTTCTAGTTAATCACACAATGCCAAAACAAATGCTAGCACGATAATACTATAAATAATGATGTCCTTTTAAGACCCCAGAAGGTTTGGAGGAGGAAAACAGGGGAGAGAAAGAAGTGCACAGACACAGTAAAAGAATATTCACATATTCAAAATGTGAATATCCAGCACTGTCTCTTTAAGAGTTTTGAGGACAAAAGAGCCTGCAAGTGCAGTGAAGGCTAAATCCAGGGTTGTTGCTTTAAAAGCTCCAAGAATAAAGGGAAGTCTGCATGAGGTTAAGGATATAAGTGTGGGGAATTTCATTGTTCACATCTTCAAAAAGTGGAGGACTTAGCTCTGGAGAAATATACTGTAGCTGTGGGGGGACTTATAACAGAGACCCCCATAAATATTCCAACTTGAGTAGGTCCATAAGCTTTGAAGTATCCTATGGCAGTGCTAAGCACAACTTGCATCCTATCAAATAAGGTGTAAACATATCTGATGCTAGGTGCTGCAGTCCTAATAATCCTAGCACCCAGCCTATCCTACAAAGAGAGCTGGTCTGGTTCAGCCTGTTTTGCACAGGAAAGCACCCCATCTCAGTGGCATAGCCGGTGCCAAGCTCAAAATGTTGCCCTGGAAGTGAGGTCACAACCGGAAGTGACATCACGCCGGGGCTTTTTGAAAAGTGAAAATTGGGAGGAACCCGCCTCCCCCCCCAGCAGCTCACCCAATGATATGATGGTATTATTCATACATACCATGATTTTCACAATTTTGGTCACTAGTGTCCAGCTCAGCTTGTTGTCCCTCTAAAGCTTGTTGCCCGGTGCAACTGCTACCTCCTGCACTCCCTTAGCTATGTCACTGCCCCATCTGAGGGTGCAGGTGCACAGCCTGGGGATATTCCTAGAGACTCAACTTCTACCTGAGCCCAGTGTGCAACAATTCCAGTTGCAACCCATTTTGAGAAATCATATCAGCCTGCCATCACCTGTGCCTTTAGTTGTATCCTGATTAGATTTTTGCAATCTGTTTTACATAGGGCTGCTCTTGGAAAAGTATTTAAAAACTACAAGTGGTGTAAAGCACTGCTCTCAGGTTCTTTTCTGGGCTGTCTCACATGAATTGCTACTGGTTAATCGGCATCAGTTCTTTGTTTCTAGATGCAATACAGAGTCCTGGTATCCAGCTGACCAACAATTAGGGCCCAATCCTGATATCCAACCTAACCAACAATTGGGACTCTCAGTATCCAACTGACCACTTCTCTTCTATTTGTCTACTCTCCTGCTAAGGTTGTTTGAGAGAAGCTCTGCTCTGCAGGCCAATGCCTGTTGAGGCTCACATCACAAACCCAAAGCACCATGTCTTCTGCGGGGATATAGGCCTTGCCTTGGAGGCTTGTGCTGTCCCCCCCCCCATCCCTCCCTGTTTATGCACTTCTAAAGACCTGCTTATATTGGTGTACCTTTTGGGACTGTTTATAATTGAGAGAATACTTAGCCTAACTTTAAGAGACTGGTATTTTTGTTACAAAGCTAGTAACTGTTTAATGTGTTGTGAGAATGGATGATGGCCGGATCCCAAAGGATCTCCTCTATGGAGAACTCGTGCAAGGAAAGCGCCCTACGGGTAGACCACAGCTGCGATACAAGGATATCTGCAAGAGGGATCTGAAGGCCTTAGGGATGGACCTCAACAAGTGGGAAACCCTGGCCTCTGAGCGGCCCGCTTGGAAGCAGGCTGTGCAGCATAGCCTTTCCCAGTTTGAAGAGACACTTTGCCAACAGTCTGAGGCTAAGAGGCAAAGAAGGAAGGCCCATAGCCAGGGAGACAGACCAGGGACAGACTGCACTTGCTCCCAGTGTGGAAGGGATTGTCACTCCCGAATCGGCCTTTTCAGCCACACTAGACGCTGTTCCAGAACCACCATTCAGAGCGCGATACCAGTCTTTCGAGACTAAAGGTTGTCGACACAGGTGTTCAAACTTTTCAGCATTGCATAGCTTATCTGTAGTTTATCCTCTGCAATAGGTCATGACCAGCATCTTAGTTGGAGGCCTGGGAGGTCTCTTCTGGGTCATGCTGGACTGCCTACTCACTCGGTTGTCCTTCACACAGAAGCAACCAGAATCAACTTCTGGTCAAACTGAAAGTTGTCTGCAAAATGGAATTTTGAGTTCTCCCAACCTGCTTCTCCTTTCCCTGGTGTCTTTAGTTTGTAATGGTGTCAGTGGATTCCAAATACCATGGCTTTCCCCTTTTAGCTGCTGGTGTAGGGAAAGTGAATACAACAGGAAGAGTTGTGTACACACTATTAGGCACTACTTAGTCAGCCTGCCTTTTTCCAGGACTTGCTGTGCACCATGCACTATGAAACACTATACAGCTTAAATCTAAAGGTAGATACTGAAGATTAACCTTTCCCAACCCCTCTAAAGTCCATTTTACAAGCCCAGCAAAAAATGCATCTGTGAGACTAGGGCTGACACAGCAGACACCATTACATGTTTGTATTACATCAGAATTAGGTTGACTCTATATTTAAGCTTCAGTAGATAGCAAGCTCCAGGTAGGTATATCCAGAAATTAACAAAATGAATCACCTTTTCTACCAACCAGTGGACTAACATAAGTTGTATTGAAACATGTAATTGTGTTGATGCAAGTATAAAGATGCATGCAAATCATTGTTCTGTTTAAGTTACCTTATGTACTTGTGATATTTCAATAAGAGCTCAGAAAATGTAAAAAAAAAAAAGCCCTAAGGTTCTTGTGCTAAATGTATGTCCTTTTGGTTTTAGCTTTATCTTCAGGCCAGAATGAAAGGTGATTGGGCAAGACTTCTGCGTCCTACAGCACAGTTTGGTTTGATTGCAGCATCCATCTATGTGGGGCTCTCTCGTGTTTCTGATTATAAGCATCATTGGAGTGATGTATTGACTGGACTTATTCAGGGAGCACTGGTTGCCATACTTATTGTAAGTAGATACTAAGTTACTTTTGCTATGTTTATTCTGTTTCCTGATAAGTTGAGTTTAATAAGTTTTAGTGACATTAAGTTTCAGGATAATGTCTCACTGAGAGTAAACAATTAAGGAACCTTTCTGTTTACTTAGCTACTTCAGTGGAAGGGTGGAGAAAATGGTATGGTAAATTAGGCATTTTCTGGGTAACTGAAAAGCAGGATGCCCCTTTAGCTTTATTGCATTTGGTCCAGGTCTCAGCTTTTCTCCTGCTCTTTAAACCAGCTGCTGCAAATGTGTGTATAGCCAGGGTATATTACTACATAAGCTCCTACTGCCACCTAAACTGTTTTGAGAAGCAGCATTTCCTGTCAGCTAGGGTACATATTGTTATAACACCAAAGGTAGAAGGAGCTTGGAGCATGGCATTGGCAGAGTTTTCCTCTGCAATGATGTGTTGTCTAATGATGTCCAATCTGTTCCTCTAGGCTGTATATGTATCAGATTTCTTCAAAGAGAGGGGTCATTCATTTAAACAGAAGGAGGAGGAAGATTCACACACAACTTTACATGAGACACCTACCAATGGAAATCACTATGGCAGTAATCACCAGCCATGAGATTTCAAGAACGACCCTGTGGAAAAATCACAATTCTTTCTGGGCTATATATGTATAAATAAATTAAATACCTTTTGAAGGGACTGCTGCTATACCTCTTGAATGCTCACTTTAAGTGTGTGTGTGTATATAGTAACAGATGACAGACATATCTTAAAACTTCAAATTTTTATGGGTTCAAGCTTTTGCTTTAAAGACACAATTCTGGCTTTAATTAAAACAATGTGGTAACACTTATGTACAAACTGATTGTATAGTGTGCTTTGCTAGCATGAGACTTGTGGTGAAATACATACAAGTTAAGAACATTAAGCATTGTCTTGCTCAGCGAGAAGGAGGAATGGCAGCCTTTCCCATTAAAACTTCATGTTTAGTGGTGGATGCCTCTGCTGCAAAATTGGTGTTAGCAGTCTTCCTACTTCATTTTGGAAACACTTTTATAGATAAAGACTTGCAGCAAACACAATGTCTCTTTTGATTTTGGTAATACCTGTTAAGGAGAAAAATACAAGTCAAAGGCAGCTTGGTATTAAGTCTTGAAAATGTATCATTTTCAGTTTCCCATCCCAAAAGCTTACACAGCTATCTTGATGCAGTGCAGAGACATGAAGAGCCTTCCCATTATCTATTACATTAAAGAGAATAAAGTGGATAGCCCCATAACACATCAAGCCTACATTCAAGTCAGTAGGGATATTTTGGCTTGTGCTAAACAGACTTCACATTTTAAACTGTATGTATAAGATGCTGAACATACAGACCTTCTGCAAATTTATTTTCCAGTTCTGTGTTTCCAATAGCCTTCGCTGCTTGGCACATCTGACGGAGCAGTTCTTCTAGTCGTCTCATACAGCGAATTATGCTGCCTGCAGGGAACAGGAAAAGACTTCCCTTAAAATACATTAAAGCAGATTTTCCAAATATGTTTTCTGCACAAAATTAGTCTACATTTTCACTGTACTATCTCAGAGGCATAACCATTTATTCCCAGGCCTGTACAAGATCATTCATGTTCCTGATCTATACCACTAAATCTAAACTACCCCCAATTATATAGCATTCAAATAGCTACTCCACAGTATGGTGCACTCTCATTTCTTGCAACCTTCCTTTCAGCTTTGTGGTTGGCCCCAGCCTCTTAAGTGTACACATCCTGGCCTACCAGAGGGAAGAGCAGCTTCTGCTTGGTCATATGTTTCATGTCTTAAGTCAGGGCTTTTCAAACTGACTTTTCTTAAGTCAGGGCTTTTCAAACTTTGAAGGGGGGGCAACCTGGAGGCAGGGAGGAGACAGCAGCACCATCCCCAGGACCGCACTGCCCAGGGGAGCTGCAGGAGGCTTGGGTGCACTTACCCAAGCCTCCTGCAGCCTCCCCAGGCTGCAGGGAGCCAGGCATGACCTGCAGCAGGACTCCCGCCAGCAGTGAAAGTAAATGCAGCGAGATCGCGCTCCACTTCCGCTTTAGCGGAGACAGGGCACAATTACTCTGCATTTACTTTCACTGCTGCCAGGCTCCCCCTACATTAGTGCACCCAAGCCCCTGCAGCCCCCCTGGGCAGTGTGATCCTGGGGATCACGCCGCTGCCTCCCCCCCACCCACGCAAGTACTTAGTGGCTCTCAAACTCTCCCAGAGTTTGAGAACCACTGTCTTAAGTGAACAGGCATAATGGTTAGTGCATCCTTGCCTTTGCTCAAGCACAGGTGTCAGCAGCTGGCATGACTTACTTTAGTCATGCAGAAACTGAAAAAGGAGGTGATCTTATAACTTAGGCCAGGGGTGACAAACTCATTTCTTACAGAGGGCCGAAGTTAGCATTCATGGTGGCTCTAGTGGCTGAAGCAGCTGATGGCCAGAAATCAGCACTTTGTTATCATATAGAAGCTTATTAACTGCAAATGGCAGAAGAGAAAATATGCAAATCTTGATAGTATTTCAAGATATGGGAAAGCCCAATTTTCATGTTTGCTGCTGTTTCAGCAGTAACACTCAGCACTGCTCAGCAGTTGAGAGCCTGAGGACCGGATTAAAAGCTTCCAGGGGCCGCATCTGGCCCCCGGGCCTTATGTTTGACATCCTTGACTTAGGCAGTAGCTTAACTCTTGCAGGTACTCAGACATCCCGCTAGAGCAGGGGTTGCCAAACCCTAGCCCAGGAGCCACATGGAACGATTGCTTCCATGACTGTATCTCTACAACAATAAGAAAAGCAGTTTTTAAAACTGCTTTTAAAGGGATTCATTTTTCCTGCTTTTCCAGGGATCAGCACATTCCTTCTCATTTGCAGTGGCCATTTGTATGGAGTCAAAGCCATGTATAACAAGGTTGGACCTGTGTATCGCATTCAGCTACTAGAGGTACTGAATGTAATGGAAAGAGTATTCCATTACATAGCATTACATTCAGCACCTCTAGTGGCTGAATGAGGTACATACCAATGCTGGGAGACTTAGATATTAATTTTACATTTATATTCCATGTTAAACTTACATGGAGCAGAAACAGACAACGTTTGATTTGCATCGTAGGTTGCTTGATGCTGTTTCAAAACCATTTCTCATTCCATTTGTGCAAGTCAGTTTTGCCTTCTGCTCCCTTCCTCCTTCCACCTCCACCCACTTACTGTATTCAAACTCTCAGCACATCGGTTCTCCATGTATATATTATTTATTTTCCAGCCCTCTACACTGCATGAGTAGAGTACACTGCTGCAGCCCTCATGCCAAAAAGTCTGGGCACACTTGCTCCAGCTGCAAAGAAGTTCTGCTAACATTCAGCATATATGCATAGTAAATCCTATAATATGAGGCACGGAGCCAAGAATCATGATTTTCACCACCAACCACCCCACATACTTTACAATACACACAGTATGATATAAAGGCACATTTTTGCCTAAAACATTTTTGGGTATAAATGGGTACATGCTAAATCTGTAACAGGTGGGGTGGCCTAGAGCTCAAGAGTGAGTTTTCCTTCTAAGATCATAACTTAGAAATTAGGCCACTGATGTATTTTTTCCCCCAGCTAGCTTCAATGTGAGATTAAATTTGATGGTTTGATTCTGGATCCAGCAATACAAGCCACCTGGAGTCAATTACCAAAAAGACACAAGTCTGAGCCAAAAGAAGCTGGGATACATCCTCAAGAGTAGGCCATGCTGTACGCTGAGCAAGCAATCATTAGGCTGACATATGCTTGCAAGACTTGTTATGAAAATGCAGCCTAAGTACATTGACACCCACATAAGGTTCCTTGTAGGATTAAAATAAGCATGTGTGGGTCCTGTTTTATATAAACACATTTTTTGTATACAAACTTGGTCAGTCCTTGTTAAGCATACTGAAGTATCTATAGCTTGTTGCTCTAGTTTTCTTTAAAAATACCACACATTTCCAGCCCTAGCCACTGAAATCTTAAATGTCTTTTACATAATAAAAAGTGCCTTCTTATAGACATTGCCTCTTGCAGTTACTAGAAACAGCATCCTTTTGTTAAAGGACTGCTAATTTACCATAAGAAAATAAGGATGTGCCATTTATACTGAGTTAGCAAAAAATGGGTGGGATGGTGGTTTGGGATTATGCTATCATGGTCAGTGCCTTGTCTGGGTTTTATATAATTTCTACCCTAGCAACGGAAATCGCTGTTGTGGGCAGCTTACAAAGCTTTATTATCCCACTCTGCCTGATGCCCAACAACAAGACACTTGCCTCATAATGCAACTCTGACCTCCCTATTGTAGCAGAGAGTTCACTTACTGTGCAAGACCCATTACTATCTACTTGCATGGGGAGAGGGTATGGGGACATCTTGATGCAGTATTTGCAATTGAAACCAGCCACAGAATTGACTGCTTACCTGCTTCACTGCAACCAATAAAGTGTATCTGACAAAAATGAAACCAAGTCTCTTTTGTTCTCCCACCTTACCCTTTCTGCTGCTTTTCACTACATGAAAGTTAGAGGGGTGGGGACATACAGGACATCAACAGCCTTCATGTGGACCCAGTGACAGAATTTCTCCTTCTTGGTAAAGTTTGAAGAGGAGGTCAAGAGATCAAGTGTGGATTGTTTATGTCAGTGGTTTTTATTTAACCATGGACATACACTTGAACTGCATCAGATTCTTTAACCAGCAGGTGTGTGTCTCAGCATAAGCATTACACAGAAAGAGAGAGCTAAATCATGGGATTCCTCACCCTTCTTTCAACACAAAACAGCATGACCTGCTCTTATAAATACGGGTGGGACAGCAATTCAACCATGATTCTGTAGTCATTAATTTACCAGGACTTATTGAAGCACAAAGCGTTCTCAGAAACAAGTGACGCTCTCCATTAGCACAACAGTTTTTTGTATAAAAAGAGATGGACAATTACTTGTATCCATTTGTTTTAAGGCTTTTGTAAGCTGTGATCCAAACAACTGGTGCCTTCAAAAAGGCTGTAATGAAGCAATACTGACATCAGGATTACATCAAAACATTAAACAAGCAAACATAATACTGCTGACAGTTTTGTGCAATAGTCCTGCAAAGACTTGACAGCTTTTATGCTGGCAACATCAGCAAAATGTAGGATGTCCGCAGACAACCTCTCACCCCGCTTGGAACCATGGCATCATGTAAGAAAATCATCTACAAATTTTGCAAATGGGGTTCATATTTCACCATCAGCCTGCTAAGAGTTTCTAGAGAATTCAACCAAAAACACTGAAAGTCACATTTTCACCTGACAAGAAAACAAGCAGAACAGTTCTTTGTGCTGAATTGAATTCAGCACATCATTTTTCCCCAAGATCTAGAGAACTAGTAAGATTATATCTGCAGTCCTGTCAGAATTATGTTGTGTTTGTTGTAGTGGCGACATCTCCTCATGAACAAGCCAATGTGTCAGCCTGGAAGGCAAAGACTTTGTTGCAGCCTGATCCTAGGTATGATTACTATTTTACTCTGTCCCATTTATTTCAATGGAGCTCACTCCCATGTAATGTTACATAGTATTGTGATCTTCACCTATCTTGTGCTCTGAGGAAAAGGAGAAGCTACAACTGTGCCTCCCTGCATATCAGTCTGATCCGCTGGTTTGCACAGACAGCTGCAATGATTAAAGTAGATAGTGGAGAAGGAGAGAAGGTGTATTGGCAAATTGCAGTAATGGGCAGCCCAATCCTGAGCTGCGGGACCCAGCGGCTCCACGGAGGGCTTCCGCCGGATCCAGTGCCTTCTGCGCTACTGCGGGAGGCTCCCCAGGAGAAGGGGACGTTTGTCCTCTTCCCCTGAGTAACGGAAGCAACCCCACAATGGGGCTACTCACTTTAGCGGTGATTGTTTGGTCGCCGCTAAAGTGAAGGTGCTCCTGTAGGATGAGCAGCCCTGCCCGAGCACCCTGGATCCTGCGGAGCTTGGCTCCGTGGATCCGCCTCTCCCCCACCACACCTCACCCACGCCCCCAGCCATGCCTCCCCCCACACGCCCGGACACGCCCATCTCCCATTCTGCAGCCCAGCGGTCACAGAGACTGGTGAGCTGCGGAACCCGGGTGCCCGCTGCGCGCTGGTTCAGCACCAGCCAGAGCTGAGCCAGCTCTGGCAGGAGCCCGGCGGTAAGCCCCGCAAACGTGCTTTATGGCATGTTTGCGACTGTGGCCCGCGCTGTGGATCAGGCCCTGATTCTCCTCATTTTTCTCCTGCTCACTGCAGTGCAAAGAAGAAGAAAAAAAGATTTTGGTACAAGGCACAGGTATGTGGGAATTAGTCCCACTCAGCTGAAATGGGACTTCTGAGTAAGTAGGCACAAGAACAGGCTGTAAACATCTTTTGCATCATGTTCAGAAGAGAAGCAAGAGACTTGGAAAGGCCAGGGCAGGGAACAAGATTGTCCCACAGGCCTCTGATAAGGTGCCTGGAGGTGGTGAAGGATTTGTACACTGATATTTTACCAGCTAATACACTGCTTGCAGGACTAGTCTATCTAGCCACATATGTGTATAAAAATAATGGATCATTAGAAGTAGTAATCAGAAGCATCGTACCTTCAAAGACATCTGTCATTTTACATATGTGGGCAAATGTAGCTCCATTGGCCCAAGTGTATACCACATCCATCAAGTTTGGCCTAAAGGAATTGAGGTAGTTTTCTTCATCGATTTCCAATTTAGCTTCTGCTGACACTTTAGCAATTCGTTTTGCACATTCCTTTAAAAAGAAAGGCCTTTATTAAACACAAGTACACACCAACAGACACCATCACCAGACAGGAAAATCTCTTCCTAGAGTATGCACAACACCAAATACACAGCTGGCATTAATTATCTATTAAGTAAGAGAGAGACTTTATTATTTATATACCAGGAGTACATAAATAAACCAGGAGGATATTTACTGTATAAATATACAGTATTTATACACCACTTTTCAACAACCTAGTTCACACAATACCCCTTCTCTCCTTGATGTCCTAAGGAGGATCAGAGGTGAATATCTCTGCACTACAGGGAGAAAAGGAAAAGTTTCATGTGAAGCCCATGAGTGCACAAGACCACAGGTGCACAAGTAAAGTAGAGCCATTACTTTTTCTTTCTAATGGGATGTCATCTTCCATTTCTCTCTACCGACTGTCTACCAGAATTCAAATTTAAAGTCCAACTTTCAAATATTTCTTTATATCTCTAATGGCCCAGTCCTAATGCCACTGCAACTAGTGCCACTAGGACACTGAAAAAGCCATGGCACTGTAATGCGCACTGGGGCACGCACACACGCCAGTAGCCCCTGGAAGCCATGCTGGTGCAAATAAGGTCATTGTGGGTGGTTTGAAGGTGGAAGAATCAGGGCAGGCAAGGGACTGGTTTGAGAATGGAGGGGGTGTACATCAGCTCATGCTAGATCCTATCCCTGTTTTACCGGCCCAAAATGCCCCCTACTTTTCCTCACACGACACCTAAGTAGCTGATGTAGGTCCAAGGAGACTCACTAATGGTCAGGTGGCCTATGAAGAAGTAAAAATTATTTTTACCTCTACTGGGCCATCTGGTTGTGGACCCCCCCCCCCCCAGTATGCAGGACATGGTCATGCAGTGCAGCTGAATAGGGTATGATGATAGGGGATAGATTGGCCGTTAAAGAGTATCAGATTAAATACTACCAAAGAAATCCATTTGACAATTAATGTTCCAGCCTTAAAATTTGAAATCTGTAATGCACATGTTTAATTCTTCACCAAGAGAGCTCTGTATGAAGTCAGCAAACACTTGGCTGAAAGATGTTTACCTGCATTTGGCGGAGGGGACCTGCCAATTGTTCTGTTAGTTTGGGCATTTCACTGGACTGGAAAAGGATGAAAAGAACATCAGTATTTAGTGTTAACATTATTTAATTTCAGAACTGTTTAACTACACAAGTTATTTCGCTGGTGCACTGAAACAAATGGAGGCAAAGCTTGATTGAGTATGCTTATCATCTCCCTAATGATCCTGTGGGGTGTCTTTGAACAAAAAGGTACTCATGCATTAAAACATAAGAACAGCCCCACTGGATCAGGCCATAGGCCCATCTAGTCCAGCTTCCTGTATCTCACAACGGCCCACCAAATGCCCCAGGGAGCACACCAGATAACAAGAGACCTCATTCTGGTGCCCTCCCTTGCATCTGGCCTTCTGACATAGCCAATTTCTAAAATCAGGAGGTTGCACATGTACATCATGGCTTGTAACCCCGTAATGGATTTTTCCTCCAGAAACTTGTCCAATCCCCTTTTAAAGGCACCCAGGCCAGACGCCATCACCACATCCTGTGGCAAGGAGTTCCACATACCAACCATACGCTGAGTAAAGAAATAGTTTCTTTTGTCTGTCCTAACTCTCCCAACACTCAATTTTAGTGGATGTCCCCTGGTTCTGGTGTTATGTGAGAGTGTAAAGAGCATCTCTCTATCCACTCTGTCCATCCCCTGCATAATTTTGTATGTCTCAATCATGTTCCCCCCTCAGGCGTCTCTTTTCTAGGCTGAAGAGGCCCAAACACCGTAGCCTTTCCTCATAAGGAAGGTGCCCCAGCCCAGTAACCATCTTAGTTGCTCTCTTTTGCACCTTTTCCATTTCCACTATGTCTTTTTTGAGATGTGGCGACCAGAACTGGACACAATACTCCAGGTGTGGCCTTACCATCAATTTCTACAATGGCATTATAATATTAGCCGTTTTGTTCTCAATACCTTTTCTAATGATCCCAAGCATAGAATTGGCCTTCTTCACTGCCACGGCACATTGAGTCGACACTTTCATCGACCTGTCCACCACCACCCCAAGATCTCTCTCCTGATCTGTCACAGACAGCTCAGAACCCATCAGCCTATATCTAAAGTTTTGATTTTTTGCCCCAATGCGCATGACCTTACACTTACTGGCATTAAAGCGTATCTGACATTTTGCTGCCCATTCTGCCAGTCTGGAGAGATCCTTCTGGAGCTCCTCACAATCACTTCTGGTCTTTACCACTCGGAAAAGTTTGGTGTCGTCTCCAAACTTTGCCAGCTCACTGCTCAACCCAGTCTCCAGGTCATTTATGAAGAGGTTGGAAAGCACGGGTCCCAGGACAGATCCTTGGGGCACACTGCTTTTCACCTCTCTCCATTGTGAAAATTGCCCATTGACACCCACTCTCTGTTTCCTGGTCTTCAACCAGTTCTCAATCCATGAGAGGACCTGTCCTCTAATTCCCTGACTATGGAGTTTTTTCAGTAGCCTTTCGTGGGGGACCGTGTCAAACGGCTTCTGAAAGTCCAGATATATAATGTCCACGGGTTCTCCCGCATCCACATGCCTGTTGACCTTTTCAAAGAATTCTATAAGGTTTGTGAGGCAAGACTTACCCTTAGAGAAGCCATGCTGATTCCCCCTCAGCAAGGCCTGTTCGTCTATGTGTTTTGAGATTCTATCTTTGATGAGGCATTCCACCATCTTACCCAGTATGGATGTTAGGCTGACCGGCCTATAGTTTCCCGGGTCCCCCCTCTTTCCCTTATTAAAAATAGGCGTGACATTTGCTATCCTCCAATCTTCTGGCACCGTGGCCGTTTTGAGGGACAAGTTGCATACCTTAGTCAATAGATCTGCAACTTCATTCTTCAATTCCTTAATAACTCTTGGGTGGATGCCATCTGGGCCCGGTGACTTATTGATCTTTAATTTATCAATGAGGTCTGAAACATCTTCTCTTTTAACCTCTATCATTATAACCTAACCTCATTAGGTCAGAGTATAGTATATTAAGACAACAACTCGGAACAAAAATAAACACTGCAATTACAACTGAATCACAGAACTTTTAAAAAGTTGTCTGTGTTTGACACAAACTAGTAGCTGCAAATAGTATTGAAAATATTTATAAGCTTTTCTATTAAATATTCAAAGCACTAAGACCTATAACTACTGACAATGTTATTACTAAACTATGCTATTTAACCATAAGTGTTTATATTTTTCTTTCTACAAAAATGTGTTTTCCTATCAAATATTAGCTGGGATGTGGTTGGGATCCACATCCCACATGGTTCCACATGTGCACCAAGACACTTCTAGATGCCACTGCAGCCCCTCACACCCTCAAAATGCCATCTTGTAGGGTCAGGGGGTTCTTTGGAGCAGCAAGAGATGAGGTACAGGGGCAACATGTCTCCAGGCATGCTGGTAACTGCCTTCTGCTTATATGCAGGACTGGAGTACTGTGTTCAGTTCTGGTCACCACATCTTAAAAAGGACATAGTGGAACTAGAAAAGGTGCAGAAGAGAGTGACCAAAATGATTACTGGGCTGGGGCACCTCCCTTATGAGGAAAGACTACTGAAATTAGAGCTCTTTCGTCTAGAAAAGAGGTGCCTGAGGGGGGGACAGGATTGAGACATACAAAATACAGTGGTGCCTCGCAAGACGAAATTAATTCGTTCCGCGAGTCGTTTCATATTGCGAAATTTTCGTCTTGCGAAGCTCGATTTAAAACAAACCAAAATAAAACAAAACAAAAGCAATAAAATTCGTCTTGCGAAGCACGGCCATAGAAAAATTCGTCTTGCTTTCGTCTTGCGAGTTTTTCGTTGCAAGAGGCATTCGTCTTGTGAGGCATCACTGTATGCAGGGGATGGATAGAGTGGATAAGGGATGCTCTTTTCCCTCTCACACAACACCAGAACCAGGGGATAGCCACTAAAATTGAGTGTTGAGAGTTAGGACAGACAAAAAAAATATTTCTTTACCCAGTGTGTAATTAGTCTGTGGAATCCCTTGCCGCAGGATGCGGTGATGGCGTCTTGTTTAGATGCCTTGAAAAGGGGATTGGACAGATTTCTGGAGGAAAACTCCATCACAGGTTACAAGCCATGATGGGTATGTACAGTCTTGCTCATCTCATCATGAGAGCTGGGCAGGAATTTCTTTCTGTCATCTGAATTGGCATTGGATTGCAGTTTTTCTGCCTACTCCAGACTGGTGAGGGAGGGAAGGTATAGTCAGTCAGTTTCATGCATTAAAAATTGGTCACTGTGTTTAATAAAGTGGTACGTGTTAAGTCAAGTGCAGTCTGGTGTCTTCACTGGGAGGTGTGAGGGTAAGTATCTTGTGGTCTTGTGTGCCCCCTGAGGCATCTGGTGGGCTGCTGAGAGATACAGGAAGTTGGACTAGATGGGCCCTGGGCCCGATCCAAAAAGGCTCTTCTTATGTTCTTATGCTGGGATAGTGGAAACGGACAAGGAAACGTTTAGCAGCTTGGAAACAATGTACTTTTATGGTGTTTACAGCAAGTAAACGTTACAACAAAGGAGTTAGACCAGTGGTTCCCAAACTGTGAGCCATGGCTCCCCAGGGAGCCACAGAAACCAGCAAGTTGAGCCACAGAATCCTCATGAAAAACCTGCCATCCTATACAATGTATAGGATTGTAGCTCTAATGGGGAGCTGTGGTTAATGACCCAATAGATCAAGGGAGCTACCAGTTGACAAAGTTTGGGAACCAAACTGTATGAGTTAGACAATATAAAACACTGAGTTAAAATGCAAACATTTTTCACAGTAAATTTCTCTGCTATAAGAGAAATCTTGATAGCTGTGAATGTTATCTAACTTCCTGTGCCACCTACCACTTTCTCTGCCTGCCCTACATTATGTTGCATTTAAAGTTGCCCAGAACTAACTTACCCAGGAAGTGGGCTCTAAAATAAGAAATGGATTTAAGATTATATCAAAACTCACATTTTCTTGAAATACAAAGCAGCTTAGTAAAGCAGTTGCTTGTTCTGAAGACAAGTCATTGAAAAGCCCATTGAACATCATTTCTGTCAGCAACAGTTCATCTGCGCTAAAAAGAGGGAGAAAAACATTACTGGCACTTTTAATGGCTTTCTATTTTAAAATCAATTTTCTGAAAAACTCAAAAGTTTTTGTTAAAAAAGAAAAAAAGGAAAAATAAAAACCTCTAAATCAAAACAATGCTTTGCATAAGTAACCAGAAATTGAAAGAGGAAAAAGAAATGAACATGTCTAGATGTAGTCATAGCTCCTATGAACGGAATAGCAGAGCACTGCAGAGGTCCTGAGAAACAAAACAAGACAGACAAGGGCTAACAGGAACCTGTTTATGATAAACCACTGGGAAACAGATAGACTTACATGATGAGATTTAACTAAAAGCATAGAATCAATATAGTTTATGAATAAAAGCTTAGTTCAACAATCTATGGGGAGGTAAACAAGCACTGGTTATGCCTGACAGAAGACTACATTAGATTATAGTCCAGACTTTAAATATACACTATTGTCAATTCATTTTGTATATTGCTTAATTCTGCAGGACTAAACCAAGATAACTTTTTAAAAAACAAATTCTTGATTTTCTGATGCAACGTTTCGCTTTCCAACCCACTTATTGCAATATAATCAAATGACAACAAAAGATTATATACTGCTATGTAGTCAAAATATTGGAAGACAGCAGCATTTCATATGCTGAATACAAGGCAGGTTCATAAAGTCTTATCAGATTACCAGCAGCACATAAATCTATACAGTGAGTTGCACCCTAAGCATTTACATAGACACACTCTGCCATGCGCAACTTCCCCAAGTGGAAGGAAAGTTGTGTACATGCAAGGGTCTCTGCAAAAAGGACCTGCTGTCATAAAGCACCTCCACTGGGAGGCTCAGGAATCAACCCAGCGCAGAACCACTCTTTTTTAGATCTCACTATTGTTCTACCGATCAAGAATTTTGTATTAGGGAGTCAAATGGAAGATTTACAAATGTCTAGCATACATAAGATATGTCATTCATATTGGCTGAATATTAAACAAATAGAGGAATCCAGAAGAAATGTCTTGAGAAATGTCTCTGGCATGGCATGGGATCCAAACAGCTGCCTTAGGATGAGCACACCCTATCATAAGAACATAAGAACAGCCCCACTGGATCAGGGCATAGGCCCATCTAGTCCAGCTTCCTGTATCTCACAGCGGCCCACCAAATGCCCCAGGGAGCACACCAGATAACAAGAGACCTCATCCTGGTGCCCTCCCCTGCATCTGGCATTCTGACATAACCCATTTCTAAAATCAGGAAGTTGCGCATACACATCATGGCTTTTACCCCATAATGGATTTTTCCTCCAGAAACTTGTCCAATCCCCTTTTAAAGGCGTCTAGGCTAGACGCCAGCACCACATCCTGTGGCAAGGAGTTCCACAGACCGACCACACGCTGAGTAAAGAAATATTTTCTTTTGTCTGTCCTAACCCGCCCAACACTCAATTTTAGTGGATGTCCCCTGGTTCTGGTATTATGTGAGAGTGTAAAGAGCATCTCTCTATCCACTCTGTCCATTCCCTGCATAATTTTGTATGTCTCAATCATGACCCCCCTCAAGCGTCTCTTTTCTAGGCTGAAGAGGCCCAAACGCCGTAGCCTTTCCTCATAAGGAAGGTGCCCCAGCCCCGTAATCATCTTAGTTGCTCTCTTTTGCACCTTTTCCATTTCCACTATTTTTTGAGATGCGGCGACCAGAACTGGACACAATACTCCAGGTGTGGCCTTACCATAGATTTGTACAACAGCATTATAATACTAGCCGTTTTGTTCTGAATACCCTTCCTAATGATCCCAAGCATAGAATTGGCCTTCTTCACTGCTGCCGCACATTGGGTCGACACTTTCATCGACCTGTCCACCACCACCCCAAGATCTCTCTCCTGATCTGTCACAGACAGCTCAGAACCCATCAGCCTATATCTAAAGTTTTGATTTTTTGCCCCAATGTGCATGACTTTACACTTACTGACATTGAAGCGCACCTGCCATTTTGCTGCCCATTCTGCCAGTCTGGAGAGATCCTTCTGGAGCTCCTCACAATCACTTCTGGTCTTCACCACTCGGAAAAGTTTGGTGTCATCTGCAAACTTAGCCACTTCACTGCTCAACCCTGTCTCCAGGTCATTTATGAAGAGGTTGAAAAGCACCGGTCCCAGGACAGATCCTTGGGGCACACTGCTTTTCACCTCTCTCCATTGTGAAAATTGCCCATTGACACCCACTCTCTGCTTCCTGGCCTCCAACCAGTTCTCAGTCCACGAGAGGACCTGTCCTCTAATTCCCTGACTGTGGAGTTTTTTCAGTAGCCTTTGGTGAGGGACCGTGTCAAACGCCTTCTGAAAGTCCAGATATATAACATCCACGGATTCTCCTGCATCCACATGCCTGTTGACCGTATCAAACCGTCTACCATTTCTTTCTCTGAACAA
The DNA here is from genome assembly GCF_035046505.1 of Tiliqua scincoides. Classification (NCBI taxonomy): domain Eukaryota; kingdom Metazoa; phylum Chordata; class Lepidosauria; order Squamata; family Scincidae; genus Tiliqua; species Tiliqua scincoides. Next base: position 22,516,604 of record NC_089822.1, on the reverse strand, counting down.
CAATTCTATATCCTCCAATACTGCATCACAAACTCCTTAATTTCAAAAGCTGTTTGATATGGGTGGGGGGAGAGGTTCTATTGCTGCAATAAAAAAACCCGAAGCCTCTTGGGAATTGTGCACATTCGTGCTGCCCAGCCTTCAGAAATCAACATTGTTACTAGAGAGAAACTCTTCAATCTTGTGTTTTTAAAATTTTTGACACATATAAATCCAAGATTTTTCTATAGTGTCCAAACTCAAAGTCCATCATAGCAAAACGGGGAAAAAATATGTATACAGAAACTGTGAGACACGCGTATGTTTATTAACTAGGATTTTAAAAAAACACACACAAAAGCAGAAGCATCTTTTACCTGCTGATTTCACAAGCAACTCGTCCTTTCATCTCTATGACGTCTGAAGAGGTTGCAAAACCCAGCCGTCTTAAAACACGTTTACGACACTTGAGCTCATCCATTTGTAATACAGTCCTGGCTTTCTTCAATTCTCTTTTAGCCACTTTAATGTCAATAGCGATCTAAAGTTAAGCAGAAGTATTTGGAGAAAACAGTTTTGATCCTAGTTTTGACAAAGAAGTTGTATTTGGAATGTACAACTTTAATCCTCATGATTTCCAGTCCCACACAACTACTGATATGTTAGTGAAGAGAGTGAACTATGAATTAGGACTTCTCTGGTGTGAATCTTGCCTCTGCCATGAACTCACTAAGGGCCCAATACTATTGGGCTGTTGCACTCTGATGGCACAATGGCCTCGCCAGCATCGCAAACTGATACAATGTTGCACGGAATTGGGCTGTTGCTAGAAATGGCAGCTGCTGCTGCACTACAGCAGCCTGGAAATATGTCCTATGCCAATACATTGGCATGGGAGTGGGAGGGAAGGGGGAAAGAATGGGGATGTGTGTGGTTATTGGTGGCAGTGGCTCCACTGATATCATCCCTGCCTTGTTCTACCTCTCTGACAAAAGAGCTGGTGTAGGTCAAAGTAGATCGACCAGGAAAGTGGATTAAAGTTCCTGTACCTTGACGAGGCCTCCAGGACTGCCTCCCCAAAGGATACAGCACACACACTGTGGGCATGGCTGCACTGGTGGGGGGGGGGAGTTAAGTAGGATTGGGCTATGTGACCTCAGGCAAGCCATTAGCTCTGCTCCCCAGTTACAATATGTGGAATAATAATACTACAACCCTGTAAAGTGTGTAAGAACAATAAATATCAAGGTAACACATGTGAAATGTTTTGCACACTCAGTATTATACAAATGCAAGGTATTATTATTATTAGCATGATCCAAGTCACAGTCCGCCACAGACTGTGGTCACTACTTTAAGATGAACAATCTAAAGCACTCATAAATAAGCTCCACTGGATTCAAAGTGCTTATTCCCAGATTTAGGAAAATCAGGAACTGTCAATTCACAATTCCCCCCTCCAAAAAAACCTTCTAGTTTTCCTGCCAAAAATAATCTAAACATTTTCTAGCCAGTCACTGTATTCACACTGACAAGTCAACCATCTTCCTTAATAGATTCTAGAACAGAGGAAAAAACCCTCAAATTTAAATTATGAAATGTGTAGGCATTCAACATGGTTACTGCTTCAAGTTAACCACCTAAAAAGGCTGCTTCTTACCTGTGCTTTTCTTTCACAAAGTTTGTACACAGTTTCTAAATTTGCGTCGTTGTGAAGAGGATGAGAATACATCCTGTGTTCAAACGCTTCTATTTTTTGGATTACTTTTTTCAGGCCTGGATCTTTGATCCCCATGTCATCAACAGGATCCAGCAAAGGGACTCCATCAGGGAACCGTTTCTGCACTTCCTTAATGAAAAATAAAACACAAAATGTTAAGGTTCTGCATAAATCTTTATTTCAAAAATAGTCTGATTTCGATTGTACCATTGCCTGGAGTAGGTTATTTTCCTTGACTTAAGAAAAGCAAGTTACAGTGGAGATACTTCACCTGTATTGACTTCAACACACTCTGCCTGTTATCAAGAGGTCTCAGGTCTTTGGGTATATAAAGGCGAACACTGCTGATTGCCGACAGAAGATGCACCAAAACAGGAACAACCTATTAAAAACAGAAACTGATCAGCAATCTAAAAATGTGCTCACTGACCCTGGATTGATACATCATATCCCGAGAATAACACTAAATGCTGTTATCTTGTTTTGTTACCAATTTCCTAATACAAACTGTTCATCCAATATAAACTGATCATTCATCATTCTGGCACTTCCCTAAAATCCAAGAGTGTGCGATCCAACCAAGTGATCAGGCTATACACATGCAATTTAATACTACCAGTTATGTTGGCAACCTTCAGTCTCGAAAGACTATGGTATCGCGCTCTGAAAGGTGGTTCTGGAACAGCGTCTAGTGTGGCTGAAAAGGCCGATTCGGGAGTGACAATCCCTTCCACACTGGGAGCAAGTGCAGTCTGTCCCTGGCCTGTCTCCCTGGCTATGGGCCTTCCTTCTTTGCCTCTTAGCCTCAGACTGTTGGCCAAGTGTCTCTTCAAACTGGGAAAGGCCATGTTGCACAGCCTGCCTCCAAGCGGGCCGCTCAGAGGCCAGGGTTTCCCACTTGTTGAGGTCCACTCCTAAGGCCTTCAGATCCCTCTTGCAGATGTCCTTGTATCGCAGCTGTGGTCTACCCGTAGGACGCTTTCCTTGCACGAGTTCTCCATAGAGGAGATCCTTTGGGATCCGGCCATCATCCATTCTCACGACATGACCGAGCCAACGCAGGCGTCTCTGTTTCAGTAGTGCATACATGCTAGGGATTCCAGCACGTTCCAGGACTGTGTTGTTTGGAACCAGTTTGGACGTTTGTTTGGACCAGTTATATGGCCACAAGAACAACAGTGATTTACACTCAGAACAGAGACTTGCCTGCATTTCCCCTTTCTCATCAGGTTTTGCTGGTTTTGCAGCCTCGGTAGCAGAATTTTTCAAGCTCTCTTTGCTGCAGTGCAGGAGGATTTCAGCAACGTAGAGGGGATCCAGTTCACCAGAATTAGGCTATGGTGATAACAAGCAACAAGGTTAGTAAGAGTCTTCTTGAATATCAATAAAGGAAACAAAGTAAGAAGTATGTGACTTCTTACAGCAGAGTACTTCTTTCAGATAAAGATGTGTGAGTTCTTAACTAATAGGAAAAAATATACTTCAACATAAGTTCAGTTACCTCCTTTCATTCTATGTAAAAACTGAAAAATTTCATGAAAATCCCCATTAGCATTTAGGGTGTTGTGGTTATAGGATCTAGATTTCTTTTAATTGTCTAGATATGGCTTTTCATTCCAAAACATAATGGGCTGGTAACAATTCTTTGGTTCTACTTGGGTTCTTTAGTCTCCTATGATCCACAGTTACAAAGATCACAAAGTTTGTGCTCTTCTCTCATTCTACCCCATTCTCCCATACTTTTGGTAGAGAACTGAATCATATCTGAAACCAGCCAGCAAGACTCCTTGACTGAATTAGGGAGTCTCCACTACACCACACTTTCTTGTAATCCTCTCACTTCTAGCCGCTACTCATAAACATGTGTCTCTTGCCAGCCTGAAAGGAGAAGGACCAAAGCTGGTAAAGCAGACGATGTTAGCAACCCTAATTTCTTAGTTTAACATAGCAAAATCTTAAAGCAAATATTTTTACAAAGTAAAAGAAATGGAAACCATCACTACAACTGTGTGTGTTTGATTTGCTGGCAAGTTTCCCTTCCCTGTGATGTAAATGGATCGTCTTTTTCAGGCAAATGAATAGAAAGGTGTAGACTAGAGGGTCTTTCGAGCAGGAAAGCTGGTAGGGCTTGCCAGAGCTTGGATGTTTTTTGTGATAGGGATCAAGAGGACTCCTCAACTCTCGTCCAATTTATTTGTGGTTGCCACTGACTCACTAGTCCCCTGGTATTATTATAGTCTTATTTCAGACTGCAGGTAGGGGGGTTACATATTTGAATGCTTCCCTATCTAAATATTGCTCTGTGATCACAAAACAAGCATAGATAAGAGTGAGCAAAACAGACAAAACATCTCCTCCAATGTATTCATTTTTTTTTTTACTTGCAGGAAGTTTGGTACATGAAAGAACAATACAAAATAGCATTTCCTATCTACAGTCTGAATTAGTACAGTATTCTACCTCCCTATCATCACTTCCCTTTGCTGCACATGTAGATCAGGCCTCAGTCTCACAACGGGCTTTCAGGGCACTCAGAAAAAAGACTCCCTGATAGAATATACCTCCAAAGTCTAGTGAGGGATTGAGCCTCCTCCCTTCCCCAAGTTCTCACACTTGCAGAGGATTTAGGAGATGGACAGAGTCCACTGCAGAGTCATCAAACACAGAGCACTCAGAGCTCTTTCCAATGTGTGGAACAGACAAGGAAAGGGAGGCATCTCCCACTCTGCCCTGGGCTACCAAGTGCAGAGAGTCACCAAAGAGACCTGTGGTCACTGATGATCTGCTGATCACAGTAGTGGACTACCATGACACAGTCAGATAGTTTATCACTGCCAGTGGCTCCTCCATTACATAGCTACAAAACACGGTTAGAGCAAAAGCTGCTTGGCAGAAAACCTAAATTAAAGAGCCAGGATAAAATCACTTCATCAAATAGTACCACCTCAGGACATTTGTGGCCCATTTCCTTCTGAGAAAGAAAAGAGAAGAATTTGCTTAACAGGGCGCAGAACTTGAGAAATATTGTTGGAAAACATTATAAGAATTTCACAGTGTATCACAGATAGTTTTAAGATGCCCAGTTGTAAACAGAAACACATGACTTGTTCTACTATTAGATTACCCAATAATCAAAGTATTTATTCATTAAAAATAGTTGTGAATAATACTATACCGTTCCATTCAAAACATATTTACAGCAGCTGTTTTAATTTATGTTTAAAGATCTCTGTTTATACTTGTGTCATCTGAACTGCATTTGAAAATGCAATCCATATGTGGAAAAGCACCCTTAAGCCAGCATTAAAAACATGTGTTGTTTACTCAAACTTGGAATAGGCTGACATATGCATAAAATACTCCAAGGGCACACAAAGTAACCAACACTAAATTACATCATCAACACCAGTTGCATTCTACAACAAGTAGCCAAGTATGTCATATAGAAATCCTCAAAAAGATGCAATCTCTATTCTTATTTTAAAGTGTGTACTACACGGACCAAATGTCATAGGGCTAAAGTTCGCAATACTTAATTTTATGGCACTGTTACAGAAATGGAAGCCAACCTTCTGACTTTGCACCTTAGTTTATCCCCCCCCCCCAATAGTGTTAAACTTAAAACAAAAAAAGACTTTAAAAAAAAATTGTATGTTGCCGGCAATCTGTCAGTGATGCCCAAATTCCCTTACGAAAAGAAATTCCCAAATTATCAGGGAATCATTATGATAGGCATAAGCTAGCAGAGGTGAAATAAATGCATAGTATTATAATTTAAAAGCATAATTGTATTCATTTTAAAGGAGGTTAGGAGTTCACACAAACTTAAAAGTTACTTATTCTGGAATAAAGCATAAAAAACAGGAACACACAAGATTTTTTTTAAGCAAAATGTCTTTCCTGTACTAAAAGTTGAAATAACAGGCAAGAAGTGGTAAAAACAAGTTGATTTTGCAGAAATGGAAGGAGTTTCTGTTCATATACAGGGAATTTCACCAATTCACCCATTAGTCTCCTAAATCGCACAGTATCCTGCTTCAGAGGATCCCCCTATCCTCAGGAATTATTTGGTTGTGTAGGAAGATACTGCAAGGAGCAGGAAGCAGAACTTGCAAAACAAAGCTGCATACCTTAGATTCACAGTGTTTCTCAAACTGTAAGTTGGGACCCAACAGGAAGGTCGCGAGCCACTTTCCGGTGGGTCCCCATTCATTTCAATGTGTTTTATTTTTATTAGACTTGATGCTAACATGGTATGTGACTGCATTTGGGGAAATGTTACAGATCTGTACTTTTAACAGGTTACTATGTATATGTTTTTAACAATAGTAAATGAACTTGCTCCTGGATAAGTGTGGGTAGGATTGCAGCCTAGAACTGTTAAAAATTTTCCTGCTTGATGATGTCACTTCCAGTCATGACATCACTTCTGGTGGGTCCTGACAGAATCTCATTCTAAAAGTGGGTCTTGGTGCTAAAGGTTTGAGAACCACTGCCTTAGAACATCAAACACTATAAGAAACTAGGCCTTCTACACACTTTCACAAAAGTGAGCATCTTGGTCAGAACAGAAGTATCGTTTTTAACTACCACTAATGTCCACCGAAGCACATATTTACACATCAATGAAAAAGACTACTGGACATTGTTTTACCTTAACATTGGATTTCTTGGAGAAATTTACTACCACTCCCCAGCCAAAATCATCATCTTCATTTTTCACCTGAAGAAACAAACATGAAGCTCATGCATAAAGTTATACAACAGTAAAATATTAAAGTATTACATTTAAATGAGGCGGTATGATGTCAGCTAACTTAATATGAGAAAATGGCTGTCTAGTAGATACATGCTGGGTATTCAGTTTGAGACATTCTGCACTGATTTGCTTAGCAGCGCAAATGCCTATTAGAGGTTGAAGTCTATCAAAGGCACACCATTACGTTGGCCAAATGAAACTGCAATAGAGTGTTTTGAAATTTTTTTTAAGCTAGTATGGTGAACAGGACCGTCTAATAAATCCTCTGTGCATAAAATGCAGCTAATCTGGCTCAGGAGATGTTTGCAGCTCCATTTTTATACTGCCTGTACCTACACATCCTCTGGTAAGACATAAGTTAGGATGTGCACTGTCAGCACCAGCATGGCTGCATCCATAAAATAATGGGCCAGCCCGAAAGCACCAGCACTCTCCTGGAATCTGCTGTCAACTCTCCATTGGACAAGTTCATCCACCTGACCACAGCCACGGGTGGTCCAGGAACCTGGGTTGGAGGTTCCTACTTGTAGAATAGTGAATAGAGGAGGCAGAATCTCAATTTCCTAGATTCTAATCTTATACTTATTTTTTACTACTTAAATTTTTTCCTTTTAATCAACTATTTTTTTTTTTTTAAAAACTCATCATCCTGTTTCATCCAGACCAGAACAGAAAACAATTTGCTCTCTTACAGATCACTCATGTTAATGCTACAAGTCTCGTGTACATTGCACATGCGTGCACAGAAAGTGGAGTGGACTAGCCAGGTTAGTGGGTCCCCAGATGCTTCTACGTCTGTAGGAGATGGGAAGATGGATGTGGAAAGACACCCTTTTATTTTGGCTTCCCTTCCTATGGGTCTGTTTCTGTCAAGGTGGCTGCATCTGTAACAGCCACCCCATGAGATATCCAAGGGTATGTAGGAAGTTTACGAGAATGGGTTGCGTGTTTCTTACTTCCCATACTGTGAACTGCGGCAGCTTCAATAGATCATCACAGCTAAACGGGTTTTTTTCCAGTTTTTAAGAAAAAAAATGATACGCATGGTAATCTCTATGTAACTGCTTGTCAAAACCCACAGCTGCAGAACCCCAATTTTAGAACTGCATACAGAGCAAAAAGAAGAAACTAATGTTAAAAAGTTGCTTAACAGAATGCACATTTCAAATGACACAAGATGAAAAATACAACTTACTTTTACCAGCCTGCCAGGTTGCAAAAATGGTAAGCAGTACTTTGGCTTGTGAATGTACTCTTCTATTTCTTTACCCAGTTTAGCAAGTTGTTGCCTGATTTTATAATAGATTACCACATTTTCCTCATTTGGAATGTCGATCTCATTGTACTGTTGTTCCAATTTATTTACCTCTGCAAATAATTTTGAAAAACTGATTATATCAAACAAATTCTCCTTCCATATACTCTTATAATGCTTAATAATAGATTTGATGCCTACATTTGTACCCAAAATAAAAAATGTGGAAATAAGATGAAATAATTCACGTGGGGGGAGAAGAAAAAGGTACCCACTCTGATCCAATAGCCTATTACTTTGATCCAGAGGCACATTTAATTGGAAAGGATTGAAATAATAATAATAATAATAAGAGATTGGAGAGGCACAAAGAGCGTGAAGGAATGGGGGGAGAAATGAAGACAAAGAGTTAAAGACAGGGGAAAACAATGGAACACAGTAAGATATGGAGAAGGAAAACTGGAATGAAACAGAAAGAAAGAGGGAAAAGTATAGAAAGACACAAAACAAGGGGCAGATTGAACAGAGAAAAACAGGAATACAAAACAGAAAAACACCTGCAGAAAGGTGGGACAAACAAGTACAATTAATAGAAGTCAACAAAAATTATTTTAAGGGCTGGTTAGATGCGGCAGCATCTTGTTGCAACCCCTTCTTGTTTACTAAGAATGATCCAAATGATCTTCTTTAACACAAGTGCAGCAAGGTAGCTGCTCATAGAAATAGCATAAGGTTCTAGCAACATGACAATAGTTTACGCTTTACTAGAAATAGGCCCTGGCCTTACAGCAAAAGTGGCACAGGCTTCACTCCCAGGACTGAAACACTCACCTGTCATAGACAGGCAGCTTTTACACAAGATTCAGAAGTCATCCACTGGCTTGCAAGTAACATTACAAGGTATCAGGCATACAGGCATTTCAGGGATCACAAAACTGCAAGTCAGGAGCAAGCTATCCCTTTGAAGACTCATTCAGTTGCGATTAGTTGCCTAGGGATCTGAAGAACCAAACCAGCTAGTTCTGCATGTCCAGAGGGCTTGTATTTCTTGAACAGTAGCATCATGTGTCACATGGCAAATCCTTTTTGAAAGTAAGAGCACTTTCAGAAGTGGTTTGTGGTTTAACATGGAGGCCTGGTCACTGTCAAACACGGTTCCTGCCAACTAAAAATTTATTAACTAACAGGTTAACTGGCTCTGTAGAAAACACTGCAAGCCAGCCCTCAGAGTACACAAACTAGCAGATAATTCACTATACATTTCATATCACACTTACTTTCAACTACTCCTGGAATAGCTCTGTAATGCTGGAACTGGTAAAATGATTTCTCCAACATATATTCTGGGTTAATTTCTTCCACACGCAGCAAGTTTAATACCATATTGTATGTCAAATGGAAAGCACTATTTAGAGGGTCAGCAGATCCCTAAAACAGAAAAAGGAATTAGCAGATGTAGGCAGTACTGTGTAAAGGATCTGAAAAGTTTTACCTTGGGACTCCAGCTGGAAGCCTCACATTTTGTCTCTAACGTTTACATACTCTATTAAGCAGGGGTGCCCAAACCTCGGCCCACAGGCCATTTGCAGCCCTCAGGGACCCCTAATCCAGCCTGAAGGGAGCCCCCAGTCTCCAGTGAGCCTCTGGCTCTAGATACTTGCTGGAGCCCACTCTGGTCTGCAACTGCCTAACACATGCCGCAGGCCAAGTTTATGCAAGACCTTTAATAGGATTTGAGCTACCACAAGACCCTTGAAGGTCTTATGATAGCTCAAGGCCTATAAAAGGCCTTGGGCAAAGTGAGGCGAGTGACAGCAGCAGGGGAGAGCCCTACACCACGGCGGTTCTCCACAGTGACTGCTGCGTGGTGCTCTCTGTTGCTGCCACCAGCCATCCCTACACCAGGGCCACCACCAGCGAGCCAAACAGTGCAGTTGCTGCTACTTTGCACCCTTCACAGTGACCACTGCTTCATGCCCCCTTGCAGAGGGACTGAGGGGAGCACAAGAGCAAAGAGAGAGCCCTCCACCACGGACACCACACTGTACAATTTGTAAGTGCCTGGTGCCTCCCATTTTGTCCTTTGATGCTTTTATTTTGTTTATTCTGCTCTCAGGTGGGGAGGAGTGGGGGTTAAGCGGGAGGGCAGCATGGCTTCACATCTGTGTGTTCCTTTCTTTTTAAAAAAACTTGGTAGTACCTGGTGTTCCCCATTGCGTCCCATGGTGATGCTCATTTTATCCCAGATTACACAGGCCAACACACATTTTGCTTCCTTAAACGTTACACCCATTTCTGGGTATATTTGGGGTGCTAATTCCAAAAATGGCATCCGTTTTGCCCTATCATGTCTAATTTTGGAGATATAGTATAGCCTCTTTAGTGAATGGTTCAAGCAGCTTCCTCATGAGGAAACCTACACCATGGCTTCCTCATGAGGAAGCTGCTTGAACCATTCACTAATGAGGCTAAACTATAAATCCAAAACTAGACGTGATAGGGCAAAATAGATGCCATTTTTGGAATCAGCACCCCAAATTCATATCAAACCACTATAAAGTTTGGGAAAAACTTTTCTGACCCTCAGTTTTGTAGGCCTGTGTTAACTGCTTTTACTTTTCTTCTGCTCTCTCTGGTGGGATGGGGGTTTGGGCAACACAGCTTCATACTGGGTTTCCCTTTTCGGTTTGGAAAATATTACAAATCCCTGGTGTTTCCCATTTCATCCCACAAATATACCTGCTTTTATTTTTTTATTCTGCTGTCTGCGGTAGAGTAGGCAGCATGGCTTCATTCTGGTTTTCCCTTTTCTATTTGGAAAAATATTAGAAGTCCTTGGTGTATTTATTTAAATTTTAAAATTTATTAATTTATTTTTCGGGCCCTTGACACTGTGCCAGATATATGATGTGACCCTCATGTCAAAAAGTTTGGACACCCCTATATTATACTAAACATGACATGTTTAATAAAAGTTGTAAAGTATCCCAGGATGTTCGTTCAAGACAGGTCTAAGAGTTAGAGGGAGAAAGAGATCGCCATCAGGGAAGATGAAAGCTCTACTCACAAATTCTCTGTAGTTGATGGACACGTACACATATATTACAGAGTGGACATCCGTAGACTTGATGGCTAAAGCTGGAGATCACCAGCTGTCTACCCTATTGTAATCTGGATTCAGTTAAAGACTGGACCACTTAAAAAATTCTAGTTTTTTTAGAATTAAAACCACACCCATGGAGCTCACAGAATTAGCTTCAAGGAAAATCTCCCCCCCTCCTCAACCTAATCAAGCAGCGGTTTTGCAAGGGTAAACAGATGGAAGAGAGGCATGTGCTTGTGTGCAGTCAAGAGGAACATGCACATTACCCTGGGCTTGGGAGAAGGGTAGAATAATAACTGCAATAACTGTTTAAGAACTGCCACTGTTCCTTTATCTTATCTACAAATATGTCTGACATGCTTCTTTTGGAAACACTGAACACAAATAAATTTTGAACAACCACCACCACCTAAAGATCCCCTCTGGTAGAGTGCATGTAATAATAATAATAATAACTACTTTATTTTTACCCCGCCTTTCTCCCCGAAGGGACTCAAGGAGGCTTACAACAGGTTAAAAACAGATTAAACAACATAATTAAAAAAACAGATTAACAACATAATTTAAAAAACAGATAAAAGTATATTAACACATATCATAAAAACAGTAGTCAGATAACAAGTAGTAAAAAGGTAAAAAGAGCATAGAGCAGCAAGTCATAAAAGAATCAGGCCTGTAAAAAATTAAAAGATGTTGAAAAGATGTTAAAAAGGCCGAGAACTCAGAAGGCTTGTTTAAACAGAAGGGTCTTCAGGCTTCGCCGAAAAGTCTCAAGAGAGGGAGCCATTCTTAAGTCAAGGGGAAGGGAATATTTTATTATTCTTATTATTTATAAGTAGATTATAAGTTATTTATATTAATTATCTATAGATTTAAGAACATATAGCTAGATTCTCTATCCACTGGGAGCATATAATATTCTGATGAATTGTTTCATTTTAAGTGTGCCTGCAATAATTACTGCACCAAAGCGCTGAACACGCTGACTCCTCTTGAACTGCCCTGGTGGCCCTCCAGCTGAGTCCTTCATGCCAGACTCTGGTTGACAGGTCATGTCCTTCAACAAACTAAGGTCTATTAAGTTTTCCAAACCCTGCCCACACATGTGGATGTTTGGAAACACATTGTGAATGAGCTTGATGTAAAACCAACAGAGAGCCTGCAATTAAGTCTGTGTGTTCAGTTGATGTTTATACATGGACTCTATACAGCTGGACAGATTCCACTCCAGCAGCGTATTTGAGGGCATGCATCTCTGTCTTGTCATAAACAGTGAGGTCAGAGAATGAATTTCAATGAGAAATTAGCTTCAGGAGTAAATACTGTAAAATATAGGTTCTCCTTCTGGGAAGACACAGAAAAAATGGGAGTATACACATCAAAGAGATGCTTTCATCAGAAAATATTCACATACATTCTTCAGGACAGTGTTCTTCAACCTGTGGGTCACGAAACCAACGGGGTCAAGAAGCCTCATCTTGGGGGTTATGGTAACCTTTCAGAGCCTGTGCAAGAGAGGGTTTGGATCCAATCCAATAAATGGTTCTGCCTTATCAAAACTGAGTTCTTGATATAATCCTGCACAGCCTTTTCTTGCTGTCTTGCTCAGGTTGCTACCTCACAGGGTTGTTGTGAAGGTACAAGAGGTAGGGAAAGTGGGCAAGGGGTGACTGGGTCCTGGGAGGGGCAGGTGGGATCGGCAGTGAGCCCCCAGTTTCATACTTTAAACTAACTTATTTATTTGGGTCATGGCACAAAAATGGTTGAAGACCACTGCTTTAGGAAAATGACCAACTGTCTAAAGCAGAAGCATTTCTCATAAAGGTATGTGAGATGTGTAATGAAGTTAAAATCCTAAAGGCACAAACTCCTATCTCTTACAGGTAGCAAAAAATTGTACAGAAATATGTTCAGGATTCCAATCTACATAATGACACTTTCAACTGAATTGGTATTATTCTGAACTAAGGTGCTAGAAACAAGAGCCTGCAAAAGCTAATGGAGAGATTTACAAATTACTGGGAATCTGGGAACTTCAGGAACACAAATACACTGTAACCTTAGTACTGAGCAGCAGCAGCAGTCGCACCCAATCTGCCATCAAGAGACAGACGGGGGCACAACAGTGACTCAGTACAGGGTTTTGCCCCATCGTTCCCCAGCAATCTGGCACTAGCACTGCAAACAATACTAAATATATTGCACAACGGTGCTCCCAAAGAAAAGATTGGATGGGCAGCCCAACTCTGAGCTGCCCGGAGCTCCCGGACCCGGCGGCTCCATGGAGGACTCCCGCCAGATCCTGCACCTCCCACGCTACCGCGGGAGGCTCCTCGGGAGAAAGGGACATTCGTCCCCTTCCCCCAAGTAAGGGAAGCAGCCTTGCAATGGAGCTACTCACTTTAGCGGCGACCTTTTGGTAAAGGCGCTTGTGTAGGATGAGCAGCCCTGCCCAAGCACCCTGCTGCGGATCCACCTCTCCCCCTGACATGGCTCCCCCACGCCCCCAGCCACACCTCCTCCCTCCCCGGAACACCTCCCCCACACCCCAGCCACGCCCCCATATCCTGTTCCGAAGCCCAGAGGTCCAGGAGACTGCTGAGCCACGGAACGCGGGGACCCGCCGTGTGCTGGCTGGAGCCGGGTTAGCTCCAGCAGGAGCCCGGTGGTAAGCCCCGCAAACGTGCCTTACAGACCACGCCACAGACCTCAGGATCAGGCTCCAAAGCTGCTACAGTTAACTAGTGTTTGGAAAACAAGATTTCATATCATGCTCCATATGTAGTTTAGAAATATTCAGTCAGCTACTACCTTTAGAAGCTGTTTTCCAATGGTTGGGCTCATTTTCTCATCCACCATAAGAATTACTATCCCCCTATCATCCATGCCTCGACGTCCAGCACGACCAGACATCTGAATGTATTCACCTGAGGAGATCTGAAAGCATGTCAAAATTAGGCAATAATAAAATAATAATGATGATATTTATTACACCACCTGTAACTAAGAACAGTATAAAAAGAGCTGAGTAAGACAGGTCCTGCCTACAGGTTCTTAGCTATAGAAGAGATAAAAAAAGAAGAAATAGGAAGTAGGATGGAAAGGCGGGAAGAGAGTACGTTTTAAAGTTAAATACAGGAAGTGGTGGGCCTGTCAGAAGAAAAAGAATTCCAAAGAAAGAGCATTGTGAGAGAGAAGTAGTGAAGACAGAAAAAAGCAGACTTAAATGTTTGAAATAAGTAGAGACAAGGAAATGAATAAGAGATCAAAGATAAACTGAAGCAAGAGAATGTAGTCATCTTTGGAATCAGCAACAGTAGCATACTTGCAGTTAGATACTATGTTCCAAGTTCTTTAGTTAAACTGCTTGTGGTGCTCATAAGCAACTGTGTATGCCCTTCATTACACATCAGGTCCTCCTGCCTTTCCAATATGGCTCATGTACAGCGTAATAATTTGCTTACCCATCTGAAATCTTTCCCATCAAATTTTCTGGCACTTGTGAACAGCACTGTCCTTGCTGGCATGTTAATTCCCATAGCAAAAGTCTCAGTTGCAAATAAGGCCTAGGTCAACATAGTAATGAATAAAAACAAAGGAAGCCTGTTGAGGTATTTTAAAATAATCAGACAGTATTAGATAATATTCTCTCAAGTTAAATCCCTGCTTCACAGAAACAAGCAACTAGAGGCTAAAGGCTAAATCCAATTCCTTGAGCCTTGCAATCTAGTCTGCAGCATAGCCTTGGATCACAAGAATACCTCTTTATTAATAGCTAAGTTATTCCACAAAAGCCAAGACATAGGTAAAGGGGCTGCTTAAGACAAATCCAGCACCGAAGGCAACCTAGGCTGTTAAATGAGTGTTCAAGAGCTGTTTGCCCTCTTTGGCTTGCCCTGCTTCGGAAAAAGTTGCTAATAAGGGGAACGGCTCTGGCAAAAACTTCTGTTCCTCTCTACACCAAGGAGACAGTTGTTAAAAAGCCCTCTGTCTTCTCTACATTCCTGTGGGATTAAGTCAGTGAGAATGTTGTTGGCCCTTCCACTCTTGGCTCAATTTAAAATTTGAAAAATGTGTTGCCAGCCAGGGCTCTACTGTATAATTCACCTGAAGCACACATCATCTTAGATCAGGAATGAATATTCTGCCCACGAGACCATATGAGAAAACTCAGAAAGCAACCCTGATAAAATCCCATGAAACAACAAGAAATCAAACACTGTTAAAGCCAATTAGGTAAGAGAAGTCACATGCCACATCGTGAGGCAAGGACTATTTTTAATCTAGTACTACAGATTAAAGTAGCGATTTTTGCAGGAAAAACCACCCTATGTGTAAAGACAATTACAAAATTGCTAATATATACCTACTAGATGGAAAGGTAGTACATACCTTTATCAGTCCCTCAGAGAAAAGGATTTCTATGGTCTCCTTTAAAATGGGAAGCAAGCCCCCATGGTGGATTCCAATACCTCGCTTCAGAAGTGGAAGCACATGCTCAACCTGTGAATACACATGAATGCATATTTTACCTCAAAAGAATAAAATAGGGGTATTTTAATACATGTAAGACAAGTGTATAAGTCTGCCTTGATGCCTGTGGGAAACAATCATTTTCTCCAGGCTAAGGTAGAAAGATCAACAAAAACTGGTGGCACTTTTTCAAGCTAACAGTGCAATCCTCAACACCAGTGTTTCCCAAACTGTGGGTCAGGACCTGATAGTTGGTGGGCCGTGCAACCGACAAGCTGATAGCTAACAAAGAAAATGTATTGAGCCCTATGAAAGGGGCAACTGAGCCACTCTCTTTCTGCAACCCACTTCCGCAACCCTCTTTGCCTGGGCCACCAATGAGTTGATCATCCCTCTCTTTTGTCTCTGATGGTGATTAAAGGATGAATGTTTCACAGGCACTGGAACAATTTAATTCAAGTATCAAAGAGATAAAAAGAAATACAAAAATACTGTAAACAATATGAACAAAAAGGAGGAGACTTTGAGCACCAGCAATGCTTGGCTACCAGCCTTTATAAATGCTAGGATCCAGGAATTTGGAACAGGAAAAGAACTGGGTTGAGGAAATAAAGTACATAGTCCTTTAAGGAACATACGGTGAACAATAAGATAGTGACTGTTATTGTCAGTTGCTCTGGGGTGAGAGGAACAGTCTGGGGTTCTGACATCTAGTCCTTTGAAAATGACCACCATAGTTGTTGGTGAAATGTTAGGAAATGAAAATCTCATAGACCGTGGCCAACAAGCCCGAACAATTCTTACTGCAACATTAACAGTACCAGCCATGAAAGCCTTAGGTTATATGTCTAAGTGCATTGAGTTCAGTGATGCTTACTTCCTGGTAAGCGAGTTCAAATTTGCAACCTAATAGTAAAAATTTCTTGGACTTTTGCATATTACTTATAAGGCTTATACAGAACTTATAAGAATACAAGAATCATATTTTGTGTCTTTGGAATAAATCACCAGAACTTTGCCTTCAAAGGCAATGGTCTGATCTATCTTGCCTATGATGCCATTCCAACCATTCAATAGTATTACTTTTCTAATCTCATTTGTGAGTACTAGGATGCACACAGATGTTGGAAATTGCTTTTTGTTGGTCACTGAACAGTAATTAGAATGTATATACTGCTCTCAAAAAGTACAATATAGTATGAGAATGTTGGGTTATTTCTTCTCTTCTTACATGAAAAGACTGCTTTTAAAACCTATGAACATTTACAAGCTAAATAGTGCAATGTATCCAAACTGACATATGACAGATTTATATTATTCTGCCTGCTAGAAGAAAATGTCATATATATAAAAAGGACAATACTAGTGCTCAGATAGGTAGTTTGTACAAGAAGTCATGAGTTTCCTTACCAAATTCTATACTATAACTCCACACGGTTCAGGATTTAACATCACTTGCATTTACTTGCAAATGCAGTAGAAAAGAATATGGAGTATGTAGTGGTGCGATGGATTTCCTGTGCTATAGTCAAAGAAGCATGAGTGGAAGGAAACTTGTGCAAAAGAACTTTCCCCACTCTCTCCTCCCCACAGCAGGCCCTGTGCCCTGCAAAACACCATATCTGGGAACTGTGGCACCCTCAGAAGCTAAGAAGCATGCGGGGAGGGGGCGGACTGCAGCTTCACTCACTCAAGATGCCTCTTGTCCTACTTGGCAGATCTCTCCCTCCACTTTGTGCCATAACCTGTCCTATTTCCAAGGATTCTCTGACACTTAAGAGAGGGTCATGGGGGAGGGCAGCATGAGAGGCTACAGTAAAGAGCAGGACAGGAAAGTCCTGCTCTGTGAGCTTCCTTCTGTTCCCACATCTTTGGATGCAATTTTCTATATTTTCTAGGGTAACACAGGAACCATTCCCCACATGACACACAACAATCCTGCACCAATTCATGTGACCAAGCCATTTGGTACTCACATCATCTTAATTGTCCTGAAGTACTCACCTGAGGAAGTTTTTTATCTTCGTCGGACAAACAGTCAATTGCATTATTAAATACTTCTTCAACCATCCTTTTTTCCTCATCTGTAAAGAGGCACATTCATATATAAATGTTTTTCCCTACAAAAACTACTATGCTTGTGATCTAAATGATGACAAAACGCCACACTAAAGTTCTTTACAGACATACACATGCATATTTCAGAAGAACTGATGGGATTCCACAAAAGACTACTAGAATGCCTCGCACTCAGACTGGACAGTTCAGATACTGTTCTGGAAGCCCGTGAGATACCTTCACCACACCCCCATTATAGAATTGTAACTCAAGCAAGATAAAACCAGAAATGCCTTTCAGGCTCTGGAAGGCCTTCTGAGGTGCGTGGAGAACGTGTGCGGACTCCCCCGCACCTCAGAAGACATTCCAGACGTGAGCTCTGATTGCATCAGGGAGATCCTCTGAAGTCCTCCATCACAGGTTTGCGATCTGCAGTGAGTCAAATCCACAGACTGCAAACTCGAGGATGATGGTAACCGACTGTATACGTAAACAAGATCAGCAAAGAAGTCTGTTTTTGTCTGACAGAAGCCACAACAGAGGAACCATAAGAAATTTTGATACACCGCTTCTCTCTTCTGAAGCACTGCATAGTTTCATGGTAGAGCTTTTCTGGGGACTTGACAAATATAACTTCTTCACTGTGGAAAGAAGTATGCATGGGTATGCAGAACTGGAGTATTTAGAAAGTTATGTATGCAATCACATAACCGCTTCAAATAACAAGTAACTTATTTGGATAATCAAACAAAAAGTAAAAAATTGAGAATTAAAAAAATATGCAGGTGCTGCTAAGGAAATATAAGCACTGTCTTATATTTCCCTATCAAGATGTTGGCCAGAATCCAAAGAATCATGAAACTTGTTCTGTGAGCCCCTCCAAGAGCTTTAGATTTGTTTTGCCTCAAGTAGTGGTTCTGCATGCTACATTACTCCTCCTTTAATTAATTAAGGAAAGATCCAGAAGCAATTTATGGTATGTCCAGGCAGTGGGGGGGGGGGGGGGGATCTAGTCAAAGGAAACAAAGGTCCAGAATTCTACTGGCCTAGCCAAGACACACTTGTGTGAATCTCAACAATCCTTTAGCTCCTGGCCATTGACTAAAGCATCTTAGAAGCAATGGTACAAGCTATTAGTACGCACCTGTGTTGAAGTCAAGTTTTGTCATCTGAAGGGCATAAGCTTCACAGTCTTTTTTACTGAAACTGAATATAATTACAGGTTGAAAGTTTCTTTCCATGATCATCTTTACAATCTTAAATACGTTTGATGGTCCTAGGAAGACAGCAAAGCCAGCAAGACATTAAATTTCTAGGGAGAGATAATAATCTTCGTTTTAGCTGCCAGTACTACATGATTTATTTCACAATACACGTTATAAGAAAATGTTAAACTCACCTTTTGTTCCTCCTTTTCTGCCTTTTTGGTCTCCTTTGGCCAAATCTCCTGCATCTCGAAGTACCTGCATAGCTGTATTAAAATTATCTTCCCTAAAATCACCCTGGGAGGGAGAGTGAACTTTGTTAGCATGCATGCATTTCATCTGCATATACATTACTTTCATTGCAGTTTGAATAGAACGTGGGATTTTTCATCATCATTTGTCCTTTATGCTTTTAGAGTTCCACTACCAGTAACCACAACAATGTTTGTAATGCATGCCTAAAGGTATTTGAACAACTTTTTAATGGCAATCTTTTATATATAAAATAGAAAGGTGTTGCAATTTTTATTTATGGCCCTATGCATGTCTATATCTATATAGGGCACATAGCAAGTAGAGCCACCCAAGTTAATGGCTGTGCAGCTGAACTGAATGCAGCTTCATAATTTACCAGTGCAACATCGCACCATCTCTCTCTGCTCAAAGTCTAGCTTTCCCATGAATCTACTGGCTTAATACCAGAGTTGCACTTCATTTTATTTTGCATTAAGTATGGGCAACTCCACTGTCCCTTGTGAAGCAGACCAGGCTCTGGCTTGAAAGTCTCATGTTTTTGGATGCATTTAACCTAACAACTGGCATGGCCTGAGAGCGCCGTGTACCTGTCCAAACATGGGGGGTGGGGAATAGGGACAGAGGGGGATCATCTTGTTCTTCACTTCAGACAGAAAAGTATCTAGGGCCCATCTTGTCCATTACAAACTACTTTTGACACCGAGAAAAGCTTTAAAAACAGTTTTCGATATGGCAAAAGGCTTGCTGTTCTAAGTCAAATATCCCATAAGGCAACACAGAAGCCCACAAATGCACCTGAACTAGCTCTGGATTCTGATCTGTATTCAGCTTACATCCTACACTCCAAAGTACAAGACACCATACATTCAAATAAAAAAAAATTCTTACATTTTCATCAACCACAAGGTGAAGTCCATCTCCCCCTGCTGGGAAAATATAATGCTGTAGTGGAGTGGGTCGGTAATCTGTATAAATCACATGGCAAGGCTGGCACAAAAAAAGAACATTACCATTTGTAACATCTATATATAGTGTTTCTATACACAACAGAGTGTCTCCAATTCTTAGTTCATTAATCTTCATAAGAACCTGAGTAATACATCAAGACAGTGAACCCAATTAAAGAGGTGAATGGCACAGAATTTGTTGTAGTCTACAATTAATGAGATATTACTATTTCGAGCCTGACAACCCAGGCAACCCTAGACAGTTCAGTCAGAATCCTACACACAGGAATAAGCCCTGTTGAACTCAAAAGCTATGCAAAGCAAAATTATGTGTTCAAATGTTCTGTGTTTTTTAGTGTAGCAACAGAACATTATGCAAAAATCATGATATATGTGCTATTATAATATACCAAGTCAGATAAAATCTCCAGCTATCCCAGCATTGACTGGCAGCAGCTCTTCGGAATGTCAGGTAGAGACCTTTGCAACTAACTGGCTGAACACTGAACCATTCAAAGCCTGTGCAGTACTACAGGGCAATGGCCACCTTCCAAGTCTGTTGCTCACAGCAGCCCTGGGATGTTGCACCAGTAAGCTGATTAGAGTGGCATCACTATGCAAGGAATCCCACAAGTCACAGCAACATGTTAGGTTTCACTTATACATAACGTGAGAATACCGTGGAAATAAGCAGCAACTTCTGAGACATTACTCCCTAGTCATCCTAGCTTTCTAGTCTGGCATGATCTCAAGAGGTATTTCACAATCAATGTCTGACAATGAACAACAAATGTACCTGTTTGTGAAGATGGCAGATCCATTCAGCAAACTGGCGAGCATTTGGAATAGTAGCAGAAAGAAACACATAGTGAACATTGTCTGGGAGTAAAATAATGGTTTCTTCCCATACCACACCACGTTCTAGAAACAGAAAATTCACAGGTCAAGTTATAAGGTACTGTCTCTTTATTTCACTGTCGGCTCAGAGATGAAGCTTTTCATAAAACTACCTACATTTTCTGTGGTATACGAGGCTTTTCAAAATCATTTTCCACAACTTACAACAATAAATATAATTCATTAGCACTAATTTTGAACTACAAAGACCACTAATGGTAATGATCTATGGAATTGAAGTCAACGATGAAACAGTAATTCCTAAAGTTAACCTTAAGCAAACAACAGGTCTAAGTACTAGAATCAAACGAGACACCTCCATTACATCATATTTCTCATTTCTTTATACTGCATCTTTCTTTCACTAGGAGTTCCAAAGTGGATTTCTGTATGCATATAATAGCAAATAACCAATACCTGCATCTCTCATGTAATGGATTTCATCAAATATAACCCAAGCAACTTCCCTCATGACTTCAGAACCTCTATATAGCATACTTCGTAAAATCTGAAAAAGAAATGTATATTAGGTATGTATTAAAATGTTAATTGGAACAGAAGTCTCTCAGTGTCAGGAAAGTCAGAGCTGTAGTTCACTCCAAACCCTTGAGAACTGAAACTCCTTTTCATAAACGACTATATTTTATGTCCAAACCTGATTATAACAAAACACTACAGATATTCAAAAGAAACCATCCCCTTTTTGATTTAAATGTCCAAGTGAAATTTCACAGGCTTCTACTAGTAGTGAATAAAAGCCACTATACTGTAACATGGTGGCTCGCGGTGATGATTTGCAAAGCACTTCATTGATCAGACCCAATGTGACTTGGACTCCACATCAGGAATATCTAATAATGTCCCTTTAGCACTTACCTGTTCTATCACTTGGGATTCTTTTCAGCTTATAGAGCTTGAGGATGTGGGCAGGATTCTTTGGAATGTAAGATTGCCTGCTTGACCTCTGCCTGATGCGGCTCATTAGATCTGCCTGGGAGGGTGGCTGAGTGGACAATGATGAATTCATCTTTAAGGGAGGGGATGGTGCCACTGGCACTGAAAGAGATGGCAGTTCATTCCCTTCCAAAGAAACCTTCCCTGGGCCCTACCTTTTTGGATAGTTTCTGGTCAGTCTCAAATATCTCATTTTTGGGCAAGGTGATTGAGCAGTTGGTGGTGTCCCAGCTCCCGAATGACTTGGAAGAAGCTGGTTACCTGAATTCATTTCAGTCTGACTTCAGGCCAGGGTCCAGTCTGCCTTGGTTGCATTGAGTGATGACCTGCATCAGGGACAGGTAAGGGGGAGTGCATCCCTGTTGATTCTGCTATTCATCTCAGCAGCCTTTGACATCACTGACCACTGTGTTCTTCTGGGTCAGTTACCTGAGCTGGGACTTGCAAGCACCATTTTGGAGTGATTCTGCTCATTCCAGGCCATCAGATCCCAGAAGGTGGTGCTGGGGCATTTCTGCTTGGCACTTTGGCCCTTGAGGTGTGGGGTGCCACAGGGCTGGATTTTATCCCCCATGCTACATTTATATGAAGCTGCTGGGAGAGGTCATCCAAAGATCTGGGGTAGGAGCCATCAATACACTGATGACACCTAACTCTTTCTCTCCTTTCCACCTGATTCCAATGGGTCCTGGAATCGCTGTTGAGGTCCTGGATTGCTGTGCCTGGAGCTGAATGTGGGCAAACAACATGAAACTAAATCCTGATAAAAGGTTCTCCTGGTCTGGAAATCCTCGATGCAGGTATTGTTTTTAAATGTTGTTAGCCCCTTTGGGTACCAGGAGAGAAGCAGGGTATAAATTCAGTAGATAAACTTAAGATTACAGAATAAGGACTGCTAAAATATAAGTTCTTCACGTGATCTTTAAAGCTATGATCCCACACTCACCCACCCTACAATTACCACTTAAATAAATGGGACTTCTGAGCACACATGCATAGAATTGTGCTTGTAAATTAATTTGCTAAGTCTGCCTTAACATACTTTGAATATCATCCAGCACAACCAATGAGAGTTAGGGTAGGATAATGAATAGCCATACCTCTGTTGTCATTACAAGGCAAGACGCTGTAGGATTGATCGTGACATCTCCAGTCATCAAACCAACATCCTGAAATTCTTCATACATCTCACGATATTTCTGGTTACTTAGAGCTTTAATAGGACTGGTAAATATCACCCTCTGTTTTTCTTTCAAAGCCAAGGCAATGGCATACCTGAAGTGTATGTCCAATGGAGTATATGTTATAATCAAATATATTTTGCAGTGTCTTACATTTTTACAACATCCACCAAAAACTTTGTCTAGGGCAGCATTTCCCAACCAGTGGTTTGGGTACCACTGGTGGTACACATGGGACCCCTGGACACCTGCTGCCCATCAACGAGACCAGCAACATGATGCATCAAACAGAGGTAGGAGGCTT
Source organism: Tiliqua scincoides (assembly GCF_035046505.1). Taxonomy (NCBI): domain Eukaryota; kingdom Metazoa; phylum Chordata; class Lepidosauria; order Squamata; family Scincidae; genus Tiliqua; species Tiliqua scincoides. Next base: position 22,493,514 of record NC_089822.1, on the reverse strand, counting down.
GGCTAAACAGGCAGAGCTCCAAAACATGCTTTTCTACACTTGAAAAAGCCCTCCCATCCACCCTGAGCCTCTTACTGGTGTTTGTTGCATCATATCTGGCCTCCCAACCTGGAAGTAATGGGTGATGACGTAATTACCATCTAACATAAGAACAGCCCCGCTGGATCAGGCCACAGGCCCAACTAATCCAGCTTCCTGTATCTCACAGTGGCCCACCAAATGCCCCAGGAAGCACACAAGACATGACCTACATCCTGGTGCCCTCCCTTGCATCTGGCATTCTGACGTAGCCCATTTCAAAAACCAGGAGGTTGCAAATACCCATTATGGCTTGTAACCCATAATAGATTTTTCCTCCAGAAACTTGTCCAATCCCCTTTTAGAGGCATCTAGGCCAGATGCCATCACCACATGCTGTGGCAAGGAGTTCCACAGACCAACTACATGCTGAGTAAAGAAATATTTTATTTTGGCTGTCCTAACTCTCCCAACACTCAATTTTAATGGATGTCCCCTGGTTCTAGTGTTGTGTGAGAGGGTACATCTACTTCCAGTACTACTTCCAACAGGCGGACCTTGCAAAGTGGCACAGTGGAGGACAAACACTGAGAAACACTGATCTAGGAGCTTCATTATATACAGTTTTTCATTCTGCATTTACAAGCTGAAATCCAGGAAACACTAGACCAAATGACAGCAGAATAAGTGCATCACATAAGCTCAAGTCACTTGAATTCTGTGTTACCCTATTTCCATTTGGTGTTGAAATTCAGTTTTTGCCACTTGCTAGAAACTTTCACCAACTGTCAGTCACAGCTTGAGAACAGATTTTATAGCACTATGAAGTTAAGCCATTTCTGCCCAATGTTGCATATATGCAACATTGATAAAATGTGTAAACTGGTGGGCTGGACAGAAACAGGTTAGATAAAGGACATCTCAACAGTATATAATAGGCTACAGATATGATTTCTCCTAATTTTACATGATGGTCTCAAAAAAGCAAGACAAGATGTAAAACTGAAGCACCAACATCCAAATGTTGCATATAAGCACACAACATAAGGACAACATCAGAAGAGACTGCACTTTTTTTTTTTTCAAGAAATGAGACCTCTTGGTCCCTTGCCAAAATGTGATACGGCAATCAGGCAAAAAAATTTTCTTAAATATTTACTACTACAGTATATACTTGAAATTACTAGATAATATGAACATCAATGTAATGTGTTCCCAATATTAAGTATATCTTATATGGAATATTTTGATTTATTTTTGCATGCTGAAAATGGTGCTATTTACTGAGAATTATGCTAACTCTGAATAGCACATTTCCAGAGCAGAAACTTTGGAGAAAAAAACAAACAAACCCACTCACTGGAAAAAGCAAGTAGATGAGAGAGAAAAGAACTGCCTTTAAGCAACATTTCTTAACAAACGGCAAATACAAATCCAAAGATCACACAGGTTCCTGGAGGTTATTTTATTTTTTGTCATAAGCATCAGATCAGTGTTCACTAAGGGCCCAATCCTATCCAACTTTCCAGCACCAGTGCAGCCAAAATGCAGCCCTGAGGTAAGGGAAAAATGTTCCCATACCCTGAGGACGCCTCTGTGACTGCTTCCGCACCATAGGATGCAGTGCACGCCCCACTGGCACAGCTACACCAGTCCTGGAAAATTGGATAGGATTGGGCCCTTAATTAGGCTTGCAAAACAGGCACATTATCACATTTATTGTTTAGTACATCACAGAATTACTCACTCTGCACACACTGTTTTCCCTGCTGATGTATGAGCAGACACTAAAACTGACTGATTGTTATCCACGCACAGGATAGCTTCTCTTTGGAATGCATCAAGGATGAATGGATATTCCTGAAAAGAACACACTTTACTATGCATACTTTATAGTTGTCAATTTTCTGAGCAGAACATGAAAATAAAAGTTTCACATTAAGTTCCACTTTATACTGTTTTTCTAACAGCAAATCAGCATTTATTGATTATGCTGCTGCCATTATTCTTCCTCCTCAAACCAAGGTTTGAAGCTTCTACTGTTTGTATTTGTTCTGTTAGTTGTCTGAATTTTACAAATAAATGACAATATAAACATAGTAGCAATCTTTCCCGATATCACAGTTTTATCATATATTGTTTTAGAATTTAGAGGAACTGAGAATAAACCAGGCCAACTTCTATATCTATTATGAGATGAGGCCCCATTTATGCTTTTTAAAGATATTTTGAATATGTATCTCACTTCTAGATGTGAGAAATCTATGGCAAAAATGAAAAACTACTAAAAGTCATAAACAATGCACACTCTTGATATTAGCCATTAGAAATTGGTATATTTCTACAGGCTATTTGGTCTAAGCACAACATCCTGGGCAAGGATTAATCATTTCCTTAACATCATCACACTGGTATTTCCCCAATTTTCTTTCTAAAAATGGTTTTAATGGGATTCTCAGTACATACAGATATTAAACACAAACATAAAAAAACAATAGTTCACTAGCAAAAAAAATATTGTAATCAATACACTGGCAATTAACATCAAAATATTCACTTAAGGCCCAGCTTTCTTCAATGACCTACCTGTCAACCAGAAATGGGCCTTCCAATCATATCAAACAAAGGAATGACCGGGTCTGCTTTAGATCAAATCATAGTAAGGTGCCAGAAAGAATCATGGCTTATTGCAGGTTTCAAATCATATAAAAACCAGAGATGTTTAAGAAGAAATAATCCACGCAGAAACTTTTGAACAAAGTTATGTTAAAAGTTTACCTGCTCTGTCCTTTATTTGTCCTATCTAAACCATCCCATTTTTTTCTTTGTTATTCACTATGAAATTAAAAGAGTGTCAGATAACTAACCTTTGCAGCTTTTCCAGTTCTTGGCTTTAGGGCTATAAAGTCGTCATCTGCTGGAAGAGCAACCTAACAAAAACATTATTTAGTTTTAATGCCTTTTTACCTTTCTTGGTTGCAACACTTCAAGCCATCATCCTGCCAGAATGTCCAAAAAAAACCCTATTAATATTAACTATTACAAAAAAAATGAAGAACTGGATAACACTGTCAAGGAGGATCCAGGAAAGGATTCTACATTCTCTCTCTGTGACATAATTATTTTTAACAGAAATGCAGTACTTACTCTCCTTTAAATCCATCCCTTCAAAATTTCATGAATTAATAAATCCTACCACTAGCAATTAATTCAATCTAATATTCAGTGTAATTAAATTTTTTCCACCTTAACTGATCATTATTCTGGAACAGAATGTTTTGAGTAAGGTGATAAATAAAATACTGTCCCATAACTACCTCCGACTCTAGCTCTGCAGCTAGTCCCAGCTTAAAAGAAACAACTCAGCCTCTTTTTTCTAGGACTGGGATCTGTAATAGCCCCTTGTGCATCACTCATGCACCAGGTACCTTCTGTGAGGAAGAGGAAGCAGAAAAACAGGTGACATTCCAAAAGCTGAAATTCTAAATTCAGTAAAAATGATCCCACTGCTTAACCAGTGTAAGCAAATGAGTGCAAGGATCATTTTCATTAACACATTTTTGCCCCGCCCACAGGTGTACACATTTGGTTCCTGTTGCATATATGCAACTTTGGGCAGAAATGGCTTGATTTTTTAAAAAATGAGAAAAAGTTGGACAGCTCTGGTAAACTTTGCTGATTGCTAAACATGCAAGCCCCATGACAGTAAGTATGGCGAAATATCTTGTTACATGGACTTCCACAATCTCCCTATACATAACTTACTATCAGCCAGGAAATACAAGGCAGGGCAAGAATAAGTAAATGTAAGAGTAGGGCTACAGACAGTGAGGTGACTTCTCTGGTTCAAATCTCACATCTGCCAGAGAAACTAGGAAGCTTTGGGCAAGCTGCTCTCCCTCAACTTCAGCTCTCCAGTTGCAAAATGGGGATAAAACTTATAGGGTTGTTGTAAAAACAACATCAAGATAATGTGTGAAATGCTTCACACAGAGTAATTATATTACTGCATCCTCATGCTAGTAGTAGACAACAAAAGATAATTCCTTTTGGCACTCACCTCATGTGTACATCCTTCAATAGTTTCAACAGCTTGCACCTTTACTTTTGGCATCAGGTCTGCCAAACTGAAAAACGAATGAGTGAATTAATACAAAAAGTGAATTAATACAAACAATGAATGCAATGCATGAATGCAACTGGTTTATCAGTTAAATGTTACAATGATAGCCTGTTGCAAGATTTCAAACCTATGATGCTTTCCAATAATATCGCTAAGTACACTAATTAAATATTTCCAGACCGTACACCACTACTAGAATTGAGGAACCAGTTTACAAACACTCCATGGCAATCTGACACTCACTTTTTTCACCTGGAGCAAATAATGATTGACCCAGATAAGAAACAGCATGGAAAACTACATCTATACACCATATATACTGCATATTCCTGTCAATCATTGTCAATGATAAGCTATCATTATAGTGTCAATCACTATACACCTGATTGATTCCTGTCAAACCGCTTCCCAGAATCATTAGCGTTATTCCAAGTGCGTATGCTAGCCCTTTAAAATGTGGAGAGGAATCCCAAAAAGCCCCAAGGAAACAGCACAGAGTTTTGGAGACTGAATGGACACAAAGCTAAAGATTGAAAGCTGAGATTTAACCAGGTATGCTCATCTTATATTCTTAAATAATTATTGGCTGGCTACACATTGTTCCATGCAATATTTACAAAATAAGATTTACAAGATGTTTGTTCCCTTAAAAACCAAGAGGACATTCACTCTTAGTTTTGCATAACAAGGCACTAGCAGAGCTCTGCAGCATGCAAAGCTAATGGCACAGCACTATTTCCCTGCTTCATATTCAAAGGCTATATGGGTGTTAACCTATTTTTTAAAATAATTAAAGTAGTTAAGAACAGTTTCAAAGCTGTATGGGCACTTGGAAGGTAGAATAGGGGTGAAAATTGGGTCTCATTGGGGATGTCATTACTGACACCAACAGACACCTGTGACAATTGCACAAACTTGTTAAATCAAATCCACGGACTTGTTATCTTCGGATTTTTCTCAACCCGAATGGGATGGGGGTACTGAATGTCACACACTGCCCTGCACTGGCATCTCACTCTGTTTCCAGGCAGCCCAAAACACTGCAAAGGCTCCGCCTCACCCAGGCAGGGAAACAGCCCTGGAAGAGGTTCCCCTTGCAAGGAACAGTAACATTCCTGGAGACCCTGAGCCAGCAAAGAGGCTGAAGAGGGGAAGGGAGGGCAGAAAACCTCTGTAGCCAGAACACATGCAGCAAGGTGGAGCGCGCGCGCGTGTGTGTGTGCGTGTGTGTGTGTGTGTGTGTGTGTGTGTGTGTGTGCGCGCGCGCTCTCTCTCTCTCTCTCTCCCTCTCACACACACACAGGTGTGGTGGCAACAGACAGGATTGCTTTAAAAAACCCAGGGAGTGTTTGCTTAAAAGTTCAGGACAGCTGGCAGCAGGGAGGGCTGAGTTTGGAGGGGAGGGGATTGATAACAGCTGCCTTAGTTTCCTTCCATCTGGAAGTGTCAGGCTGCAGTGTATTTGCATAACTCTATGGAATTTAGCACAACACGTTTTTGTTAATCACACCAAGTCATGGAATGAAACTAACGTGGAAAAATAGGCTGCACCTGTATTACAGTAGAACTTGTTGCATTTCTGAAGAGCAACAGATTGTGAGAGAGTTGTCTTCGCACAAGTGTGCAGTACTCTTGTGCAGCCCCTGTTCACTTAAATGAACCTTGTATAAGAGTTTTTTGGGTTAGTTCATTAGTATTCCCATTGGATGCTACAAAATTATTTAAAACTCAATTAAATTCTTAAAAGATTCAAATTGCCACTGACCACAGCACTACAGAAAAACACGCACAAGAACATGAATCATCATATTCAATAAAACATCAAACAAGACTTCAAACACAAGAACTTTCAAGCCCTAAACTAGAATTCCAAGCTACCTCTATGTCGATCAAAATGTATCCTTAAAGTTATTCACCTAGATAAGTCTTAACTGGACAAAATTGAGATGTTTCATAAGATTATTGATGGCCATGTGTTCCACACTGTCACTTGACCTCACTCAACAAAGCAGCAGAATGCTGCCCCTGGTGAAGAAGACAAGTGAACCTCAGATTTCTGCTCTATCTTAGAACTGTAGTAATTCCCCCACAAAGATCCTTACTAAGCCCCAAAGTGTGGAAGAAGGCTGTGGTTGCATGATGTTGTTTTATCAAGGCATCTAGAACACTTTTGCCATGCAGGATCAAACAATCAAGTCCCATGCCTCCCTTTCCTGTTCTTGAGTAGGAAGTGAAGTACAGGAGTTGATGCAGAGCACCACAAATAAGCACTCCCTCCCAGCATTTCCCCTTGCTATTCAACAAAAAAGGAAGACACAGTGGTGTGTGTCTGTGTGTGTGTGTGGGGGGGGGGGGCTGCTGGCTTCCACAGCACTTCTAAGCACTGTGATTGAATAACAGACAAACAAGCCCAACTCCTACAAATTTCCCCTTGCAGCTCTTGAGCATACATATGGCTACTACTGGGCTGTGACACTCACAAGCACCATGACTAGGTAGCATCTAAGCCAACACATCCTTACATACCATCTATTCCTGCTTAAGAGCAGGAAGAAGAAACAGTAGTGGGGTTGTTGGTTGGTTGGTTAACTGGGCAGCTGCAAGGTTGAGGCACTATGGAGAACTGCAACCAAACCCCCACCCCAGTGCATGGAGGGGATGCATGGGGTGAGGAAGGCGATCACCATTTGCCTCAGAATACAAGGCCAAAACAAGTACCACTGTGGACCTCTGTTTATGGCAAGCTGCTGTGGTATGTGGATGAGTCTACAAAACTCATCTAACAGCAAAATACCTTTTATTGTAGTTTTCTTTCTCCCATTTACCGCACAAGCACCATTAATGCCTCAAGAAACAAAAATACAAATTGCTCTCTTTGTAACCATTTCTTAGCACCAGATAAAAAATGTATTCTTACTTGAGCTCTTCTGCAGTGAAATCTTCCAACTTGGGCTTCTTCCCAAAGACTGTAACATCTGCACTGTCAATCTCTGCATCTCTCCTAGCTTTTGATGGGAGTTTAGCAGAAGCCGTAGATTTGCCATTTGCTCGTTTCCTGAAATATAAATATGACCAGAAATCATAGTAAATACTCAGAAACCATATGCTAAAGCTCTAAAGGTACTGAAATACGTCACAGAACACAACATTCTTTACGCTTACAGTGACATGTCGGTCAGAGTTAAACAACCAGCGATACACTGTTTTGTATGCAGAAAATCTCAGATTTGATCTCTGGCATGATCTCTGCATAGAGAAGGGAAAGATCTCCATCTGAAACCTGGGAGCACCATTGCCAATCAGTGCACACCAGTGTTTCTCAACACTAGTCCTCCACTATACATGGTCCACCTATTTGAAGTACTACTGGAACTAACTGGTGATGGTGTCATAGCCAGTTACTTTGGGTTGGGAGGCCAGATGCAAAGCAACAAACCCTAGCAAAATACTCAGGGTGAACAGGAGGGCTTATTTAGGTGTGGGAGAGTATGCTTTGGAGCTGTGCCCACTGAGCCAAGCCTCCTGCCACTGTTTGATGTGTCACGTTCCTGGTCCCACTGCTGTGTGGCAGGTGTCTAGGAGTCCCAAAAGTACCACCAGACACCTCAAGTACCACTGATGGTACCCATACCACTGGTTGAGAAACACTGGTGTACACAATTCTGAGCCAGTTGGACTGAAGATATCACCAAATGTTCACAGAAAATCACAGCTGTCTAGAAACAGGAATAGCAGAAAGTTAATTCTCAGGAGAACACTTACTGCCACCTAGGACCAGGATAAAACCTTAAGCCAGAACCTGACAATTGTTCCATCCTGACAATCAAGAAGGCTTTACACAGGGTTCCCAGGCAGCCCCTCAGTCAGGCACTGAACATAAGAACATAAGAACAGCCCCACTGGATCAGGCCATAGGCCCATCTAGTCCAGCTTCCTGTATCTCACAGCAGCCCACCAAATGCCCCAGGGAGCACACCAGATAACAAGAGACCTCATCCTGGTGCCCTCCCTTGCATCTGGCATTCTGACATAACCCATTTCTAAAATCAGGAGGTTGCACATACACATCATGGCTTGTACCCCATAATGGATTTTTCCTCCAGAAACTTGTCCAATCCCCTTTTAAAGGCTTCTAGGCTAGACGCCAGCACCACATGCTGTGACAAGGAGTTCCACAGACCAACCACACTGACCAGGTCTAGATCTGAGTAGCTTCAACCAGGTGGCTGCTGGATGCTGCAATCCTATCCACTTACACATTGACTATAATAAAATTTGCTTCTGAGTAAAAAGACAGAGGATGGGCTCTGAGGCTGCAGTCCCATCCACACTGCCCTGGGAGGAAGTCCCACTGACTGTCCTGGGACTAGCTTCTGAGTGGACAGGCACAGGCTGGGCTCTGAGGCTGCAGTCCCGTCCTCACTGCCCTGGGAGGAAGCCCCACTGACTCTCAGGGGACTGGCTTCTGAGTGGACAGGCACAGGCTGGGCTCTGAGGCTGCAGTCCCGCCCACACTGCCCTGGAAGGAAGCCCCACTGACTCTCATGGGACGGGAACGGGAACGGGGACCAGCAGAGGGAGCTCGGCCGCCCTCAGTCCACTCCCCCTCCCGCCTCCTGCGCTCACAGGCAGCTCACCCAGCCCTGCCCTCCACCACGGCTGGTGCCGCCTTCGCTTTCTGAGAGCCCGACGAGGCGGCGGAGTCTTCCTCGAACACGCTGAAAAGCTCGTCGCCGAAGGCGTCCGCCATCTTCCTTGGTCTCTCACGCCGGCCCTCCCAGCACGCAACGCGCGTTGAAAGCGAGTGGGACGGCTGGAGCGACACATGTAGGACTTCCGGTAAGAACCGGAAGTGCTCCTGGCAATGGTTTTTCTCCTTGAGGGAAAGAACAAAGCCATCCCATACCATAGAGGTGCCTAGATGGTCTCCATACCAGTGCTTGGTTCCCAAACCATTTAGCACCAGGGCCCACTCTTTAAAATGACACTCTGTTGGGACTCACCTAGGTTAACTACAGTGTAAAAAGGAGGGCTATAAGTAATAACAACCAGAAAAAGACCCTCAAACACTTATCTCCCTTTATTGACACATCCTTGCAAACCGCAGGAGCTGAGCAGTTTGGTGGCACTCTGCAGGGCAGTTTGGTGGCTGCCTTGCAAACTGCAGGAGCTGATCTATTTGCAGGGTAATCAGCAGCTACAGTATCTGGATTTTCCAATACCCTCAGGACTTTTTGTTTTGTTTTGTTTCCTGGATGAGATTATTCTGTCATAGCAAATAGAAATTTGAGTTTTTAATACAATTAAAAATGGTTGAGCTGATGGTGCCTTAAGCTCATTGGTGGCTTGATGGGCTGAAGGCTGTAGGGGGAGGCAGTGGGCAGACACTGGGTATAGGACATCCCTTGTCAGTTTTCTGGTCTTCTCTAACTTTGTGCTCAGAGCCCAATTCTATGCATATCTATTCAGAAGTGAGCCCCATTATACTCAATGGGGCTTACTCCCAGGTGGGTAGGATCGTGGCCTCAGTTGACCTGTCTGTTAGAGGCTCTGTTCCAAGCAGACATGCATAGAATTGAACTGGAAGAAAACAGACAGATCTGTGGAAAAGTTTAAAAGCTGGCATTCCAAGGAAGAAACTGTAAATGTCAGAGTCCTGACTTCATTGAGGCGTGGTATGATGGTCATAACTCAACAGGACTTCAGAGCAAACATGCATAAGTTTGTGCTATAAGTAAAATAGGCAAAGTAAAATGTTTGCCTGCCCCCTTTTTTGAGGCCATGATTATTTAAAAGTACTGCAACAGCAGCTTCTAATCCTTGTCTTTATCTGATTTTAAAAAAAATGGTTTCATGCCAGTTATTCCAATTTATTTGCTCAGTTTCTCCCCTGCACCAAGGATTCTATAAAATATGATCAGAAATCTACAATGTAATATATATATATTATATATATATATATATTGGCAACCTTCAGTCTCGAAAGACTATGGTATCGCGCTCTGAAAGGTGGTTATGGCACAGCGTCTAGTGTGGCTGAAAAGGCCAATCCGGGAGTGACAATCCCTTCCACACCGGGAGCAAGTGCAGTCTGTCCCTGGTCTGTCTCCCTGGCTATGGGCCTTCCTTCTTTGCCTCTTAGCCTCAGACTGTTGGCAAAGTGTCTCTTCAAACTGGGAAAGGCCATGCTGCACAGCCTGCCTCCAAGCAGGCCGCTCAGAGGCCAGGGTTTCCCACTTGTTGAGGTCCATCCCTAAGGCCTTCAGATCCCTCTTGCAGATGTCCTTGTATCGCAGCTGTGGTCTACCTGTAGGGCGCTTTCCTTGCACGAGTTCTCCATAGAGGAGATCCTTTGGGATCCGGCCATCATCCATTCTCACGACATGACCAAGCCAACGCAGGCGTCTCTGTTTCAGCAGTGAATACATGCTAGGGATTCCAGCACGTTCCAGGACTGTGTTGTTTGGAACTTTGTCCTGCCAGGTGATGCCGAGGATGCGTCGGAGGCAGCGCATGTGGAAAGCGCTCAGTTTCCTCTCCTGTTTAATATAGTAGTTAGAAAAAGAGCTACAGTCTTATACCTGTACACATTTTTCTGGGTGTAGATCCCACTGAACTCAATGGGATTTACTTCTGAGTAAATTAGTCTGTAATTAGACTGTGCAACTCCTTGCCACAGGATTTGGTGTTGGCACCGGGCCTAGATGCCTTTGAAAGGGGATTGGTTGATGTCTAGAGGAAAAGTCCATCACAGGTTACAAGCTGTGATGGATATATGCAACTTCTTGGTTCTAGAAGTGGGCTACCTCAGAGTGCCATGTGCAAGGGAGGGCACCAAGGATGTAGGCCTTGTGCTGTCTGGGTGCTCCCTGAGGCACCTGGTGGGCCCCTGTGGGGTGCAGGAGGCTGGACCAGACGGGCCCTGGCTGCTGCAGCAGGCTCTTCCTGTGTTCTTCTGTGCAGCTGTTCAGTCCTACTCAGTCGCATGATGCTCTCTCTACCCGAAGCAGTGCCACTGGTTCAGAAACACTGCTCTGTGCCTCTCACACCAAGTCCCTCAAAGGGTGAGCTGCCATGGGGTAAGGCATGTGGGGTGGAGGAACAGTGTACTGGGGCGGCACAGGGTGGACAAGAACATAAGAACAGCCCCACTGGATCAGGCCATAGGCCCATCTAGTCCAGCTTCCTGTATCTCACAGCGGCCCACTAAATGCCCCAGGGAGCACACCAGATAACAAGAGACCTCATCCTGGTGCCCTCTCTAAGGACAAGGAAGTGGAAGACTGTCCCTATAGAGCACCTTGCTGGGGAGCAGCAGCAGCAGCAGCCGCCACCCTGTTTCAGAAGAGCAAGGACTCAGTCTCCCAGAATGCACAGCGGCAGGAAGCCCCGCCCTGCCGGCCAGTGCGGGCGGAAGCGGCTGCCAATGAGGGCTCGCCCTCGTCCAATCCGCGAGCGGCCGCCTTCTGTGCCCGGATGTCTGCAGCCGGCGTGGGGGGCGGGGCTCCGCGAGGGTTGCGTGGTGGCGCGGAGCGGAGTCATGGACCGCAAGCACAAGAAATCCAAGGGCGGCAGCGGTAGCGGTAGCGGTGGGGCCGCGGGGGCCGGGATGGTCAACCCGGCGGCTGTGGCTGCGGCTCGGGCCAAGGCGGGCGGTCCTGCACCGGCCGAGTCTGGAGCCGCTGGGGAAGCCGCGGGCAAGAGACCGGCCACCTCCCGCCCCGGCGCCGCCGCCGCCGCCGCCGCCTCCTCTTCCAAGGACCCGCGTCTCAAGCAAGGTAAGGGGAGCCTCCGCAGGGCTGCCCTCGCAGGCTGGTCCGCCCCCCACGTAGCCTCCGTCTGCCGCCGCCCCGGGAGACTGCATTGGGTTGGGGCTGTGGCGTGGCAGACAGGGACCGGGTCGCGCAGTGTCAGAACCTCCGTTGCCGCCCTGACCCGCGCTGGGCTGCAACCCTCTCTGTGTCAGTCGGTTGCTCAGTTAGTAAGTCAGCCAGTCATCAATCAGTAAGTCAACCAGTTGGTCAATCAATAAATCAGTCAGTCAGTAAGTCAACCAGTTGATCAGTCAATAGATTAGTCAATATGTCAGTTGGTCGATCAATAAATCATTTGGTAAATCAATAAATAAGTCAGTCAATCTGTCAGTTAATCAATAAATCAACCAGTCGGTCAATCAATAAATCAACCAGTCGGTCAATCAATAAATCAGTCAATAAACAAAATCAGTGCTTCTCAAACTTTTTAGCACGAGATCCACTTTTTAGAATGATAATCTGTCGTACCCACCAGAAGTGATGTCATTAACCTGGGAGTTATGTCATGGTCAGAATATTTTTTAACACCCCCATATCATCAAAATCAATCAATCAAGTAAGTCAATTAAGAGTTTAGAATAAATTAAAAAACTGGCAGCCCAATCCTATCCAATTTTCCAGCACCGTTGCAACCATAATGCAGCCCCGGGAACAAATGTTTCCAAACCTTAAGGAGGCCTCTGTGACTGCAACCCCAACATAGGAAGCAGTGCTTCCCCCACAGGCACAGCAGCACCAGCACTGGAAAATTGGATAAGATTGGGCTGATAGTTATTTGATTTTTCTCTATAAACAGCATGAGCATATGAATAAAATGTATTTAAACACTGAATTAAATGAAATATGAGACTCGGGACCGGTCTACCAGCCCCCCTTCTAGCACCCTATCCACTCACTCCTTGCCCCCATCACCACCCACTCCCTTCCCCTATTATGTACTCTCACCACTGTTCACTGTAACCAAATATTCTTATTAGAGCAGAAAAAGTTACCATGAAGCCTGGCACTAGTGAAAGCAATTTTAGCACAGTTGGTAAGACCCTGAACAGGACTGGAACACAATCTCTTGGTATCTGAAGTGGTACACCAGATGTCTCCCCCTTTACCTGGTGGTATTCTAGTCCAGTGGTTTTCATCCTTTTCCAGTCCTGTAATTTGCCGCAACCTGGCAACTGAGGCTTTGTGACTCCATTGGGATCTCAATCCCAAGGTTGAAGAACACTGCTTTAAAGAGAACCTTATAGGTAGGTCCCCAGTTGGTGAACTCTGTGGCTCACTGCCTTCCCCTGGCATGGTTTATACAGGTTGCAGAGAAACTCCTTACTTGTTTAAGTTTTTCCATGATTTCTCTCAGTTGCTTTATAAAAAATACAATATTCTACATGCTTTTGCATTTTTTCAGAACAATATATTAACAAAAATGGGATGTGATGAGGGGCTGGCTGGAGTGGGTCATGTTTAACATACGCTGATGGCTGCTTATCCTTTTATGTGTGCTTGCCAAGATAGTCACTGGCACTGCTAACATCAACATGCAAATGGACAAGCACATATTGTGAATAGATATTAAATGTGAATAGGTGTACGTGGAAAACTTTGGTAAGGATTTTCCCTTTGAACTGAATAGATTAAACTTCATTCCAGTCAGCAATTCTGCTTTTGTAATATACAACTTCTAGGCATAGGAGGCTTTTCAGAAAATAAAGCTTTCTGTGGGGCAAATCCAGCCACCAGCCTTCATCAGCTTCATTTTGCTTACTGAAATTGATGGAACTATAGATTAGTAAATGTATATAATTGAACCTTTACTGCTGTGGTTTTCAATATCTCAGTGAGTTTGAAAACTGCAGTAAGTCCTTGCAGGGGAGGGGAGGAAAGCAGCGGGAATGGGGGAAGCGGGGCTGCAGGTACTGGGAAGTACTCACCTGCAGCAGCCGTCCTGGGGTGCAAGGAGCCCTGTGCGAGTGTCTGCAGGGCTCCCCAGAAAGTGAAAGTGGAACAATCGCGCTCCGTATCTGCAAAACCAGAAGTGGAGCGCAATTGCTCCACTTTCAATTTTGGAAAGCTGGTGAGCCATGCAGATGCTCACGCAGGGCTCCCCGCACCCCCAGGATGCTGCTGCAGGGACTGGTGAGTACATCCCAGTCCCTGCAGCCCCCCTTAGCGACGCTACCCTGGGGATCGCGTTGCTGCCTCCTCCCTGCCCCCTCCCCCTTTTTAATTTTATTTATTTATTTATTTATTTTGAATTAACACACACATACATACAAACACATAACATACAATTAGGAGTGCTAAATACCATATACCATTACTCATTAATCATACTATATCTCCTAGTCTACTACTCATCTACTTCTGCCTCTTATTAGTTTATCCATTTATTTATATAATATATACTAAATTTTTCCTAATGCCCTGTACTATGTTCTCTAAATTTTCACTTTCTATCAAACATAAACTTACTTTAATTACTCATTAATATGAAAACAAAATAATCTAATTAGCAAAGTATAACAACATATAAAACAGTTCTTCCATCTACTTCTAACTCTTCTACTCATTTATATATTTCTTATATCAAATATAATAGATTTTTCCTAATTCCCTATATAATTCCCTTTTCTAAATATTCACTTTTTATCATCTCAACTAGTTCAATTATTCATTAATATCAAATAATAATTAATTTCCAAATTATAATAAAACCAACAATCTCTTATAATATGTTCTTTACCATTCTCCAATCTAATTCTCTAATCTGATTACATTTTTTTCTTTAACATAATAACCACCTATAAAACAATTCATCCACACGTTAACATTTCCTGCTATTTTTTCTAATTCATTCTAATTCATATGTATCAATTTCGTATATATTTTTTAAGTAAACTTAAACTAAATAAAACATTAACTAAATAAAATCCTCCAATTTTCTTTAACCCTCAGGTTTCTTTTTCTTTCTTTCCATTTTTTCTCCTGTAATATTTTTAATCATTTATCTCTATAATAGTATCCAGTAAGCCCACACTTTCTTGTATAAGGTATGTTCATTCTTCCAATTAACTGGGATATGTTTTCTTCTTGTTCCAACAAATTTTGTATCTTGTGCACCCATGTTACTCTGCCCATCTTCTCTATTTCAGTCTCCATCAATGTCCCCTCTAGATCCTGTTGATTTTCTACTCTTCTAATTTCTGTATCCACTCTTCTGATGATGATTTCATCCCTTACCATCAACTT
Source organism: Tiliqua scincoides (assembly GCF_035046505.1). Classification (NCBI taxonomy): domain Eukaryota; kingdom Metazoa; phylum Chordata; class Lepidosauria; order Squamata; family Scincidae; genus Tiliqua; species Tiliqua scincoides. The sequence continues at coordinate 22,478,316 of NC_089822.1, read as the reverse complement.
TTCCGCTTTCTCCTTCTGTTTATCTTCTGTTTTCTTCACATCTTCCAATTGCTCCTTGCACACATCTATCTGTTGAGAGAGAGTCTTTAAACTGGCTTGAATCTACAAGGACCAACTCAACTGCTGTCTTCTCATTGTGAGCAATTTTTCCAAATTTTTGAGGATCATTTGAGTCCAAATGTCTGGAACAGGATCCATCTTGCAATTTCTCTCTGATCCACAAGATGTCCATAGCGTATTATTCTCCTTACTTCCACCACATGTTTTTTCAGTCAGGCATTTTTTGAATTTTTCTTACAGATAACAGTGTGATTAATGGAGAAAAACAAAATGAAAGAAACAGTCTCAAGGAGACAAAACTCTTTCAAGTCTAATAAAAATTATGTCCACAAGTAATTCTGGATTTTAGTCCATGCACCAAATTATATTTATAATTATAATTCACGACCGATTTATTCCACTACAAAGATAAAGAGCGCTTTGAACATCCTTAAAAAATTTCTCATTAACGCCTTCAGTGTATCCAGGGCTTTTAGCCAAATCAGTCAATCAAAGCTGGGGACAATATTAACACATACTTATCTTAAATTTCCAACTTAAACTTTACGCTTCATTCCATATAGTTTAGCACGGAGCCAGCAGCTTGATTATAGACACTGCACCTCCCCAAATACTGATGATTAGGTTTCCGAGAAGAAAGCCCCCCCCCCCCCCCCGGTTGGGCTTTCAACATCTCTGGTACCTGCACCGTGGAAAGATCTTATCTCTCCTGATAAAGATCTTCAGATCCTCATCAGACCTGCAGTTTTTTTGGGGGGAAACAGACTGTCTCTCAGGAGCCCCAGGAGACATGTCTGTTCATCCACTGTTTGGCTCCTCCTCCCCCCCTGCCCCCTCCCCTTAAGGGGGCAGAGGCCAGGGCCTTTAGGCTGGGGTGTCACGACGCCTCAATTTGAAAATCACTGCTTTACTGTAATATACAGCTATTTAAGAATATTCAGCAATCATATATTTCCAAAAAATTTTTGTTGCATAGGGTAGATGGGTTTCAGCATTGATTGTGTTAGTTTCACAGATATCACATATGGCAATATGAACATTCCTTTCAGACATAGCACAGTCTCTCAACCAACTTTATCTTCACAGACTTGGAATGGATATGAGAAGTTGTTCTTTCCAACTGGTTGTAGTTATTTTGAAGTCTCTAATACAAATTCTAGAAAACAATCCCAAACATGTTTGACAAGTTTGGTGCAGGATCAGAGGGGTTGTACATGTACAGCATGTAGACAAACCAGCTCACTTGCAATGGATCTATACACTCTGTCCCTGACATACATACTGATTCAGGTCCAGAGATCTCCTTAGAATCTGAACATACATAGCTTAAAACAGCCAGCTCTTGCTGACACAGCACTATTGCCTTTGTGCAAAAGCATCACAAAAGTTTACTGCACCTATTGAAAAGTGCCGACTTGGTTTTCTATAATTCAAAGAGCCAGTGTTCACAATTTAGGAACTTTTTTATGTTTGCTTTTTACCTATATACTTCTCATTTTTCTTGAACACAGATAATGATATTCCATATTTTTGTTAGAGCTGTAATTTTTCAATTATATATGCAAAAAGTGGCTCCAATAATCTAGCTATCAGTTTTGTTCTTGTGTGGTATTACTCAAATAATTGTTTCCTCAAATATATAGGTCCCAAAACTTACAGTTTCGGTTCTGTAGCTGACTCTGGTGCTTCTGCAAATGCAGATAAATCAGTTCTTAAGGTAAGTCCTGGAGTGAGGGGAGAAAATGAAAATCTTCTCTGTGAGTAGTATTGCAATTAACAGTTAGGGAATTTGCTGTTGTAGGATGTCATGACTGTTGCTAACGTAGATGGCTTTAAGAGGGGATTAGGCACATTCATGGGAGAGAGGTCTCTGGTTGATAGCTGTTAGTCATGGTGACTGCATAGAAACTTTGTGTTGAGAGGCAGTTTGGCACTCAGTTCCAATTGCAGGAAAGCAAACAGCAGGAGAAAGTTGTTGTCTTCATGTCCTGTATGCAGATGCTTTCAGATGCATCTGGTTGACCACTGTGGAAATCAGAATACTTTACTAGATGGACCTTTGGTCTGAAATTACATTCTTATGTCTTATTTTTACAAATATTTCTTTTTCTGGACATCAAATTTCACTGAAGACGCAATTCAGACTTGTCCTTCGGCCAGCACAAGTCTCTTCCGCCGGCCCAGGAGGGTTGCAAACGCGCCGTAAGGCACATTTGCACCTCCTCAAGAGCTGGCTGGACTGGTGCATGGAGGCTGAATCCAACCTCCACGCCTACATAGGGAGCAAACCTTGCATTGGCCGTGCTCAGCCGACACAAGACACTGAGGAGGGTGGGGAGGAGGTGGGAGAGAGGCATTCTGGGGTGGGAGGAGGGTGGGCGGAGGGAGGTCTCGGGGCGGGCAGGGAGCAGGAGGCGGGGCTGGAATCTGGCTGTTTTGCCAGATCCTAGCCCTGATACCTGAGCAGCGTGGAGCGACTCCAAGCTGCTCTGCTCTCCTCAGATTTGTGCCACCTCCTTAGTGTTCCAAGTTTGAGGAGACCAATAGGGGCTGCAGTGGCTTACCTGGGGGTAAGGGGAAAAGTTTTCTCCTACCTTCAGCTGAGCCACTTTGGAGCCCTATCTTGTGCTGGATACAGCACAAGCCTCCTGGACTGAAATCCAATGCACATTTACCTGGGAGTAAATCTAATTGAACTCTCTTGGCTTACTTCTGAGCAGACCTGATTGGGATTGCGGTGTGACTTTCTTATACAAATGTATATTAAGCATATAAATTTTCATGTTGAAACATGAAATATACAGTGCATGGCCCCATGTAGAGGCTGTTTCATGGTTTTATCTTTCGTTACTAATTTAGTTCAGCTAATAATCTGCAAGAGCTTGTTCAGGTTATAACTAACTTTTCTCTCCACAGGTAGTGATTAACAGTAATTTGGAAAAAAGAATTATTGATGTAATCAATGAGCATAAGAAACAAAGTGGTGAAAAGGGAATGATTTCTAGAAGACTTACTGCTAAAAAATTACAGGTACAGTGTAAGCTCTTTTGCCTCTTGTTCAAGAATACATGCTTTGAAGCATGTTCTGGTAGTGAAGTCTGGGGACAGGTGCGGTGTGATTGAAAAAGTCTAAAATGTCTGAAAAACAAATCTGGCTTCACTGAAACGGTGTGGAGAAATTCTTATATTAATCTTGACTGTATTGAATATCCCGCTATACATGAACAAGTTAAAATCAGTCTTCATTTTGCGGGAGAGAAGATATTTATGGTTGAATTTAGTTAATCAGCATGTTATGCATCTTTGGGCTGGTGAGATGTAATGTGTTGCATCCTTATCTATCCTGACCATGGCTGAACCATGGGTTCATGTTCTCCCTGCCAGATCAAGAGCATTTTCTTCCCCCATCCCATTCCAGTCTGTACAAACCTTAAGGTTAATGTGAATCAGGGTTCTTTTTTTAAATCCGAATTTAATTCCAGCATTTGGAATCTGGTTAAAACCAGAGTTTGAATCTGCTTAGCAAATCCTGCTAAAACTATGGTTATAGTCAGAACTGTCAGAACCCTTAACCATATTTGAGTAGTGGGGATTTATATTCAGAAATGGAGGGCTGGTGGAAAGAAGTATGCAATCCCACAATTTGACCCTGATCCCATGGCTCTCATAGAATTTGCACCAGTAAACACTATTTGATGTATTCTTTCCTGGGCAATATAACATCTTTATACTGGGTTCTCTAGCTCTCTGAGATGTTTGCTTGCATACAGGCATGTGGACTGATCCAAAGCTCCATGGGCACTTAATGTACACATATGATCTCTGTGAGCATGGATTTTTTACTCACTACAGACATGACTCTTTGCAGTGGGATGCAAGCATGGGACTATTCAGCTGTACCAGTGTGAACAGGGATTCAGTGTTCCTATGTGAACATAGAGTCTCTAGGCTGAGTGGAAGTATCTTCTACGCCTTGCCATTTTCCTGAACATGTTGTTTTCTATAGGATGTATATATGGCTTTGCAAGGATTTTCTTTTAAGACTGAAGATATTGAAGAAGCTATGAAAAATACTATCTTGTATGGTGGTGACCTACACTCTGCGCTTGATTGGCTGTGCTTGAACCTTTCAGATGGTAACTATAAAGGCAAATTGTGTTGTATAGTTGTTACTTTTAAATAATTGAAACTGACCTTTTCCATATTTGCTATCTAGCAATATGAAAAATCAATTTTAATTAAAATTTTCTAGAACTTTGCATTTACGCCAGTATTTTAACACTGGCTTCCTGGAATTGCTACTAGAAGTACCTCACAACTGCAATGTGATATTTTAGTGTTGTGTTAGACTGCTAACTCTGTAGGTGTTAGTCAAGGCCAGAAGGTGGTACAAGAAAAAACAGACCCTTTATTTTACTTTTTACCATACCAGAAAACCCCAAGGTGGCTTACAATATAAACTAAAAAGAATAAGATAAAAATTTCATTTAATAACACAACATAAATCAATAAAACTTAATCTGAGACAAAAAGGTCACAAAGCAGCAGATGCAGCATACTACCAAGCCAATGGTCAGATGGAATTTGTTTTTAGTGCTTTTTTAAGGCTGGGAGCCATCCCATGTCCCCTGAAAAGGGATACTCCAGCACTGGGAGCTAATATAGAAAAGGTTCTGTTCCACATCAACCACATTTAGGGCCCATTTCTAAGGCAGGGCAGCGCTGGTGGCCAGCACACTGTCTTGGCAACCACCTTAGCAAAAGTGCTGTAAGGCACTCCTGTGCTGGTGCTGAGGAAGCAGTGCCAGTTGGTGTTGGGCCATAGTGCTAGGAAGACATCTGTGTAGAGTGGCCAGCAGTAGGTGCTATTGCCAGCTGTGTGCCATTCTTCAGGGTGGTGGAAAGGCAAAGGGAGGCCAAACTATGGAAAGGATTGGGCCCAGGAGGGGTGGGGATGGAGGCAGAGACTGTTGGCCACAGCTGCTGCCTGATCATCCAGGAACAGAGCCAGGTTCATTAGCATCCCCAGAGTGTGCACTTGCTCCTTCTTGGTGGAATTGCACTCCCTCTGAACAGTTTGAATCTTAAGTCCAGGACGTTGCACATAAGCATGTTAGATTCTCTTTCAGTTTGTTAGTGCGCGTCCAGCCCATCACTGCCTCATCATTTATTTTAGGCATTTATATGCCTAAAATAATTTATATAAACAGCACATTCTAAGGTCAGTATTTTTTGCTTTGTTTCTTTAAGATGCTTTGCCTGAAGGTTTCAGTCAACAGTTTGGTGAAGAACAACAGGAAACTAGGGCAAGATTTTATTCTCCTTTATCACACTGTGAAACTCCCCAGGCACCAATGCATAAAAAGAAAGATGATTGTGATAAAAAGGTACGGTATTGAACGTGGGAGATGTATAAAGACACTTTTAAAAAAGCTTTTTTTCCTTACGCACTTACACACTTTTCCCCTAGACTAATAAAACACTTATTTTGTTTAGCCTTTTCTTCATTTGAATGCTTGTTTCAGAAATCCTTAAACTAGGTATTTGGTGAGGTAAACTCTGCCCTCACCAAATAGAGGTAGGAAGGAACAGGCATATTGCTTCCCTTCCCTAAAAGGGAAAAACCCCTCTATTTCTGGACAACATGTTAATAACACATTAGAATCTGAACTACCTTGTTATGCCCCATACTTATAGAAGAGAGATGTTTCAAAAATGCAGAGTAGAGAATGCTGGAATATCCTCCTATGAACAGAACAGTGCAATATACTGCTATCCAACTTCCTAGCACCGATGTAGCAGCAATGCAACTCTGAGCTAATGTTTCCTTACCTTGAGGAGGACTTTGTGACTGCCCTACCACCATAGGTGCATGCCATAGACCGCATGCCCCATTGGCATGGCTACACCAGGCCTGGGAAGTTCAATAGGATTTGGACCTAGGCATGTGTGAGAAATTTGGGGAATGTAGTCCTCTGCCTACAATGCACACGTGAACAATACAGAATTAAGGCACGTCCTCCAGAATAATGCCTACTGAAGTCCCTAACACATTTTGCATTTGTTCTGTAATGCAGTACGATTTCTGTAATGCTATTTTTTAAGGCAGATTTAAAAACATTAACAAGAATTTATTTGTTCTTACAATATCGCAAGGTAAACACAGAAAAAAAGAAAGAGATCAGCATGAAGGAATGGATCTTGCAGTATGCTGAGCAACAGAGTAATGAAGAGAAAAGTGAATCTATGAAAAATTCAGATGAAGAAAAATTTGACCCAGTAAGTTTGTGGCCCTCTCTTGACTTAAAACTCATTGTAAAGGCCAAGGCTGATTTTGACAGGGATCATTTATAGTAAAGCACTTACGTTATTGATTTCAGTGAGACTTAGGGCCCCGTCCTAGCTAACTTTCCCATTGTGATTTCCAAATACTGCTGATCAAAGCTACGGAATGAGCAGAGCAAAAATGCAGCTTCAGAAGAAGAGCCAATTCTTTGTTTGCTCATACTACCCTCCATGGATAAGGTCATAGTGGTAGTGACAGGAGATACCTGCCAATTTATTACCTGCTCACTTCTTCCAGCCAATTGAAAGATATATCAGAGATTCTTTCTACATATTTTCCCTTTATAAGAAGGAAATTATTTTATTTTCCCTTTATTTATCTTCATAAGGTAATTTAAGAACAAATTAAGTGTAGCTACCAACAAAATATCAAGAGCAGATGAGTTGGGATGCTAAACCCAAGATTGAATTAGGACAGTGGTTCTCAAACTGGGGCATTGTGATGCCCCAGCCCTGAGGTATTCAATCTGTGCGTCGGGCCTCCCTCGGGAGGGTGGCTAGCTCCCAGGGGCGTTGTTCGGTATCTGAGGGAGAGAGGTGGCCGTAGCTGCTCTGCTCAACTGTATGTGCTGCGTCCCAACTTGCTGCTTTTCTGCAGCTGTGAACAAGTGGGGCAGTGTGGTAGGGAGGGCTGTGAAACATGGGGGGGAGGTAGTGGAGCCTCCCCACAAAATGGCGAGAAGTCTAGCTGGGAGGTGCGCGGTGGAGAGAAGGCAGGCTGGGAAGGCTGGCTGGAAGGTGTGGAGAGAAGGCTGACTGGGAGTAGCTGGAAGGTGTGCAGCACTTTCTTCCGCTTGGGTAGGAGGGAGCCCAGCCTGTTCTTAGTGAGGGGGGGGTGTCCAAATGCCACGGCCTGCATTTCTCCATCTTGCCTGGAGGCAATAGGGGTGGCATATGCATGTTGGGGTGTATGTGTGTGAGCGTGCCTCCATCTACTTTGGGGGTGAGTTGTAATTTTGCTCTGTGTGGCTACAATCCTAGTTGCACTTTCCTGGGAGTAAGCCCCATTGACTCAAATGGGACTTACTTATGAGTTGACCTACATAGGCTTGGGGTCTGTGTCAGCTTAACCAAGGATCTTCACCTTTCGCTTTTTCTTCCCCCTTCAAAAAAGGAAAAAAAGCCACTCTTGATGGCTTTGTCTTCAAAAATTGATTAAAAATTAAAAATACCTATTCCTTTTCAGCTATCCCCCTTTTTCCTCCTGGCTCCTTGGGGGGGGGGGGGTACTTCCCATGTTGGCTGCTAAAGACACAATCCCAGCTAGGTCTACTCAGAAGTAAGTCCTATTGTGTTCAATGGGACTTACTCCCAGGAAAGTGAGGTTAGGATTGCAGACAAACAGTCTCAGGGTCTCAGTTTGCATCAGTGTGCAATTAGCAGATACACACAAAACAAAGCCTTCCCCTCGCCCAGCAAATTCATCACTTCTCCCCCAGCAAATTCATCACCCTTGCTGCCAGGGTCCAGGGGGTGTGGAAAGCTCCATGGAGCCCTCTTCAGGGCTCCTCTTGGCTTGTAAGCAGTAAAAAAATAGATTGCACCCACTTCCAGTTTCGCGATTGCAACCCAAAAGTAGATTGCAATTGATTTTTTTAACAGTTTACAAGCCATGGGGAGCCCTGTAGTGGCCTCTGCAGGGCTCCCCGCAGTCCCCCAGACCCCAGCAGCAGGTAGGGCACTTTAGAAAAAAGTCCCCACTGCCCCTGCAGCAGGGAGATCCTTGAGATCGCATTGCTGCTGTTTTCCCCACCCCTGCAAAGACCTTGGGGCTCAAACTCTCAGGGAATTTGAGAACCCTTGAATTAGGGTCATGGAGAGTCTTACCTCTTCTGAAGGAGACCTGCCATTTTCTTTTCAATGTAAGAGAATGACTTGCACATAGCTGCTACTGCTTCTGATGCTTTACTAATTCTGAATTGCCGTATAAACAAAATATAATGTACTGTATATATCTTTATTGCAAAGTTGAGGTCCTTTTTGACACTAATTCTAGCTGCATGGGAGTTGCTGCAGTATGGCTTCTTTCCCTGTTATTGAGTGGTATAAAGAGCCTCCAGAACCTCTATTGGCTTGGAAAGGAGCCTATTGTGGACACTGAGGACTAAGTTCGCGTTCGTTCATATCTTTAACAAATCAGTGGTGTTGGTTTTTAAAATGCTGATGATCTTCAAATTGTCTTGCTAGCACCATATAAATAATTGTTGCAAAATTAATTATTTGATCCGGAACAGAATGAGAGATATTTACACTTGGCTGGGAAACTTGTGGAAGCCAAAGAACAAGCAAGTTCTTCCAAGCAAGACAAGAACAAGCAAGGCCAGAAGGTGGCGCAAGAAAAAATAAGACGCATTCAAAATGGTAGGAGCATTCAAAATTCGGTGCTTATATCTGGCAGCCTGGACAAATGTACTTCTGCTGGCATTTAACACACATGGTGCCTTGGGTTGTGATTCTAAGCATCCTTACTAGGGCGGAAGCACCATTGGGCACGCTGGAACTTACTTCTCTCTAAATATGCATATGAATGAACTGGTAATGTGGGTGTTTTTTAAATTAGTATGTAACTAAGAACCTTGCATACTATCCCAAATGTAATCACAAGAAAAAAGAAATGAAATAAACACCAGCAAGCAATGAGAAAAGGGATGAATATGCTAGGATGAATAGGGAAATTTGCTCTCATCCTGCTAAATATAAGGGGACCAGCAATTCTAAAAATTGCCTTCTTGCCCATTTAGCAAGTTTACCCTTTTGATATAGAAACCACTACTGAAACTCCTTCATGAAGGACAGTCCTCTCCCTTAACAAGCCACAGAAAAGGCTGTTTTGTGTTGCACAAAAGCATGTAGGGAAGTGACCAAAATTGTGATCTAACTAGCGAGATTGGCTAGGCCCACACCTCTTATTTAGGCTTGACATTTCCAGGATTAGCCAAGTGCCTGTAATTTTTCTGACCACTTTTCATAAGGCAAGGAAACATAGACTGAAAATGAGCTCAAATTAAGCAGCCTACAGTAGCCCTAGGCAGGGAAAGATCAGGTGCATCTGGACAATAGAGTACCTGCTTGCAGCTTTTTACTTTTCATTTCTGCTAAATGTCTTCCTCTTCTAGCCATCATACAGATTTAATCTGCTTTCCCATTATTGCGAATGGAAACTCTTAAGGCATTATTATTGCTAGCCTATTCCCCTTTGACAGGACTTGTCCAAGATTTGAACCTGGGATCTCTTGCACCTTAAACAAGAATGGCACCCAGGATGCTTTAAAAAGATATTAGCCATAATGGAACCTGTGCTTCAGATACTGAATACCAGTTAGTGGTGAGCAACAACAGGATAGGGCTACTGCCTGCAATCCTGCTTGCGGCCTTCCAGAGCCATTCAGGTGGCCCATGTGGGAAACTGAACTAAATGGATCTGATTCAGCAGGGCTCTTGATATTTTTTCGAAAACATCAGATTCTCAAAGGCCACTTTAATAAAAACCTGCTGCTTCCTTTCCCTGCATTGAAGTAAAGGCACCAGTTTGTCCAAGTATCGGTTCTTACTCATGTTGGTTGTGGTCTTTGGAGTCTCCTGATAGACATATTCAGGAATCTGAGATTCTAGTCTGATCAGAAACCTTTGGCTATGCAGCCCCACTTCAGCAGCACAATTTTACAGAACTTAAGAAACTTACAAAATTTCTGAATTCTGTATTTCCTTCTATAACTTATATTTCCTCTTGGCAGAAATGTCAGTGCTGGAAGAACACCCTGTGTTCGATCCTGCTATTAAAATTTCAAGCCAACCAAGTGAAAAGAAAAAAGCTCCTGTGCCTCTGGAAACCGATGGTGCTTTGAATCTGAAAATGCTTGAACAATCTCAAGCTGCTCCTGAGGAACAAAAAGGTAGGAGAAATTGCTTAGTAGATTCTTAAAAATCTTTTAAGAATTTGCTAGAAACACTGCATAGAAATACAGTAAGACGACTCCATGCGGTAGAATGAGGATTTCTCTATTAACTTTCTTAAACTGATTCATAACATCTGTAATTCCAGGTACATTTCTGTATGTCTTCAGTGTTCTGAAAAGCTTTCCTTGGCTGATCTTGGGACTCTTGACAATTACTGCTTTGCTTCTTTTTTTATTCACCTGAGCCATCAAACAAACACTTAACTTTCAAAAGCGAGGAAACCGAGTTGTTGTTCTGTTGGCTCAGACTCTAGGATCCACTCTAAAGGATTTGCTCAAAAGACATACTCTTCCAAAGCCCTGGTTATTCGCATCTGTTTTGTCTTACTTGTCTTTGGGGGTCCAAAACTCCTACCATTCATTTCTGTCTGATTGGAGAAATTTCAAATTTCTGATGAAATGGATGAAATGATGAAATGGAAGCATAGTCCTCTATCTCTGTCTTCCCTGTAAATGGAAGGTTTTACTATGTAATTTTGAAAATTACTGTTCTTAAATTAGGTTTTTGTATTAATTTTGTATTAATACACGTTACTGTATTTCAAAAATTTGCAAATCAAACCTGCCTGAAGGGATAGGTATCTGTATCCCAGCCATTTTCAACCACTGTGCCGTGGCAGGTGTGCAGCAGGAGTTTGGGGTAGGGTCATTTTTTAATAGGGCCATTGGGGATGTGAGCGCCCCACCAACAGCATGGTGTGCCTTGTCCATTGTCAGAAAACTGATGGTGTGCCTTGACAATTTTAGTCCCTTGTCAGTGTGCTGTGAGACGAAAAAGGTTGAAAATCACTGCTGTATCCAAACATAGCTGAAACAGGTTTATAAAAGCAAACACGAGAAACTTTTAAATGTTTGATTAAACATTTGAGATTAAATATAATAAAGTTGCAATCCTTTGAACTTAAACTTGACAAGTTGCTCTGGAATTGATCCCTCTGGTGCATTCATAATGGAGAAATGGGCCAGAGTGTTATCATTCTTATCAATTATGCACATCCTTTCATGCAGAATGATGAATTTCTAAGATGATAACAATATTAACTGAAGTGGAGCCTGGAGACACTAATTATGTTGTATGTAGCCATAATGAATTGACAGAGAAGAGTATCCCAGTTCCCTTCTCTAGACTGCTCTTCCGCCCTTCTCTTGGAGCAGGACAAATGTTGACGTGCATATGCAGGACCTGTTACATTACCAACAAATGTTATCTACATCAAATGTGGCATCTGGACTAGTTAGCAAGTTTCAAGGGAGAAAAATCATTCTCTGTAGTTTTGCTGTATGCTGCATATATAAACACGTTCACATGTGTGACTCTATTAAATAGACCTTCAAAGTCTGGTAATGGTTCATGTGCGTTTCTGCTTTAAATAGTAACAAATTTTATTTTACAAATTTTAGTGAAAAAGAGAGAACCTCAAGATGTAAGGAATTTTGATTATACGGCTCGAAGCTGGACTGGTAAATCTCCCAAACAGTTTTTGATTGATTGGTGCAGAAAACACTATCCTAAGTGCTCAAACCCTTCTTTTGAAAAAGTCCCAGCAGGGAGATATTGGAGATGTAGGTATGTACTGCTGATGAAATGATTTTCCTGTTGATTTTGTTTAATATGTTTAATTCCTTTCAGTCATTTTCATATAATACTGAACACATACACTAATTTAAAAGTCTTATTAAGGTGTTATGAGCATATGTATCTACAGTGTTCATTTTTAAGGGGTGCATTGAATTTGCAGTTCTATTCTAATTCATTTTTCGATACCTTTGAATGAAGCTGTTGTATGTTCCCATTTTTTTTCTCAGTTACTGATTTTACAGCTGGGGAAAATCGATGCAGAGGCATTATGCCTTATACGAGGCTGTTGTAAACTAATAGTGGAACGAGGCCCTCACATATCACCTACTAAAGGTGAACCTAAGTAGTTTATCTTTCATCCTATGACAAATAAAGCATAGCTCTCTCTATAGATATAGATAACTGAAAGAGTATAGCCTTTTCATTTTAACTATAGCATCAGCATTACTATGTTTTGGTTACAGTCCTACATGCTCATATTCAGGAGTTATTGGCTACAGGATCCAGTCCTGTCCAATTTTCTAGTTCAATGAAGCTGCAATGCAGCCCCAAGATAAATGAACAAACGTTCCCTTTCCTTGAGGAGGCCTCCCTGACTCCCTCCCACCACCACAGAATTCAGCCCGCACCCTGTCGGCATGGCTGCATCAGCACTGGAAAGTTGGATGGGATTGGGTCCACAGCAAAACTTGCAGTGCAATCCTATGCAAGTGTGTTCAAAACTACATTCATAAAGTTTTGACTTAATTAAACTCTCAGATTAAAAACAAAATCCTGAGGTGGAGAGTTGTTGAAACACTTTAGAACAAAAAATACAGTACTTGAAATGGCACAGAATAGGTGAAAACTTCCTACATTTTTAATTCTTCATTTGCTCAGTTATGATCTCAGATTTGCATGCAAGTTGAAATCTGAGAACATGCAGATGAAAACCATATTTTACTATTAAGTAGAAAAGGATACTTAATGACCAAATAATCTTATGCTTGATTTATCTGTTTTTAAGGGTGAGAGTTACCAAGTCGGCTGACGATACAATGGTAGTATGTCCAACAATTCTTACTGAGGACAGCATGCAGGCTCAACATTTGGCTGCTACATTAGCACTCTATCACTTAACCAAAGGACAGGTGAGATTTTTAATGATGACTGGCAGGGGGCATCCATTTCCATCCATCAACTCACCTCCACAGTTCCACTCCCTGAATTGGAAAAGGAAGAGGGTGGCAATCAGAAGTCTGGATGGGAGTGATGAATGTTGGAGGAGGAGAGACTGGCACACACCAGCTAAGGCGGCGACATTTGGCATGCTGCCTCGGGCACCAGGAGGTGTTGGGCTGCCACTACATTGCATTTGGATTTTTCTTTTTAAAACAGTAGAAATCCTACTGGATGTGTCTAATCCTATCAGGACCTTATGGTAGCAGATCTCACGATCTCTCACCATAAGTTTCAGAGTGATGGCACAAATGTTGCTGTGTTTTGTGGGCCACAACCACCTGGGCAAATGGTTGGAGGCTGTGCACAGTTGAAGACTCATTGAGGGCCCAATCTTGTCTAGTTTTCCAGTGCACCCCTACCAATGGGGCATGCACTGCATCTTGTGGTGGGGAGGCAGTCACAGAGCATTTATTCCCTTACCTCAGGGCTGCATTGAAGCTGCATCATTGCTGAAAAGTTGGATAGGATTGTACACTGGTTCTCCTCCATCTCACACTGCAACTGGTGTGGGTAGAATGGCAAAAAGTACAATTATTATTATTTTTTTTTAAATAGTGAATTAGATATCAAAGATCTAAAGAGTATTTCTTTTGGATTTTTCCTCTTCTGCAGTCAGTCCATCAGTTACTTCCACCTACATACAGAGATGTTTGGTTAGAATGGAGCGATACTGAAAAGCAAAAGGAAGAAGAAAACAAGATAGAAACCAACAAGCCCCGTGACCATTTTATTGCTAAACTCTTAAACAAGCTGAAGCAGCAGCAGTCTGAACAGCAGTTTGAAAGCAAGCCCAAAATATCAGAAGATGCTGAGGACTCTTGGGAAAATTTAGTTTCTGAAGATGTTTTCAGTGGGCTTTCTCTTGAGAGCCCAGTAATCGATGACTTGGAACCTGCAAGGGCCCTCTTCAGAAAACAGCAGAGTACGCCAAGATACCAGAGGCTTTTGAAGGAGAGAGAGCAATTACCTGTGTTTAAATACAGGCATTCCATCATAGAAACTCTAAAAAAGCATCGGGTTATGGTTGTGGCTGGAGAAACAGGCAGTGGCAAAAGTACCCAAGTGCCACACTTTTTGTTAGAGGACTTGCTACTCAATGAAAGAAATTTGAGTAAATGCAATATTGTTTGCACCCAACCTCGAAGAATCTCAGCAGTGAGTTTGGCAACTAGAGTATCTGAAGAGCTGGGCTGTGAAAGTGGACCTGGAGGAAGAGTAAGCTGTTCCTTTGGTCTTTTGTTCCACATATGCATGAGACTGTTTTAATCAGGCTTTATAATAGGAGCATTGTGGCCTTCCCTGACTATTAGTTTATAGTGGAATCAGTTCACATCTTGCTTATATAGATTTACAGCGCCAGCCTATTCATATCTAGTGAGTTTATTAATTCAGTGGAACTGTCAGCATATCTGCTCAGAAACAATTTCCATCACATTCATTGGGGCTTACTCCCAGGAAAGTGTGTGTAGGATTGCAGCCTAAGCCATGGGTAGGTCTCTCTGAGGCAGAAATGCATCACTGCTGCATCGGTTGAAGCTGGACAAATGCAGTCCTAGCCACAACTGCCATCTGCACTTCTAAGATCAATGTTGGGTCCAGGGATAGACCCAAACTACATACCTGATGGCTATATCCACAACACACTTTTGCAAAGACTACTTAATAGTAATTTCAGTCCCTCAGCTGAGCTTAATGGGCCCTTCAAGACACTGACTCTCACAAGGCTGCCTCTGGTAAGCCCTGCAGTGAAATAGTACACACCTGCCAAATTCTGTTTCTATGTGGTTTTAAACTCTGGTTTTAAGATTTTAGATAAATAGGTGTATGGCTTATGTGCTGATCAACCTAATAAACTTGAACTTGATACCTGATGGGTACAAGTTCATCAAGAACAGGTTGTCATACTATCACTGTCTTAGTAGGTCTCCTAAAAGGAGAAACTCTGTCTTGTCCAGATTTAATTTCAGTTTGTATGCCCTCATCTAGTCCTTCACAGACTCCAGAGAAGAGTTCAGAACTTCTATAACCCATCCAGTGGGATTAGACAGATAAATACAATTAGGTGTACAAATCTGTACAAATACAGATAAATATATACTGATGTCCCCCACTGCCACACTCCCAGATGAATATATTATGCATTGACTTGAATTGGACCCATACAAACTCTCCAGGAATAAAACTCCATTTTAAATAAGGCATAAATACGAATCAGTAATAAATTCACTATTGAAGCATCCAATGAATATTAAACTGTTTTTTTCCCCTTAAGAATTCCTTATGTGGCTATCAAATCCGCATGGAATCTCGAATAGGTGAAGCCACTAGATTGCTTTATTGTACAACAGGAGTCCTCCTTCGGAAGCTGCAAGAAGATCTTCTTCTTTCTAATGTGTCTCATGTTATAGTAGATGAGGTTAGCAATTTTCACATTTATCTTTGGGTGATGGGAACTCTCCAAGGCCACATGTTTTCTAGAAAGTCCTAGGCTTTTGCCTCTCATTAATTCCTTTTCTGTTCTTTTCTTTTTTCAAGGTTCATGAAAGAACTGTCCATTCTGACTTCTTGCTGATTATCCTTCGGGAGATTTTGCACAAGCGTTCAGATTTGCATCTGATTTTGATGAGTGCCACTGTAGACAGTGAGAAATTCTCCAGGTACTTCACTCACTGTCCCATACTTAGAATTTCAGGAAGGAGTTATCCTGTAGAGGTAAACACATAACTTCATTTTTGTATTTAGACTGCTTCAAAAAATTACTTGATGATACCCAGTAATGTCTGCTTACTGGCTTACCTAGGTCAAGAGGGGGTCAAGGTGGAATGTGCCCATGGGCAGCAAGCCTGGGGAGTTGCCATTGCCATCCACCACCCCCCCCCCCCATTTTTTTCTGCTTTTTTTTCAAGTGCTGCTGCTGGCTTCTTTCACTGGCAAAAAGGCCAAAAAGGGGGGTGGCAATTCAGAGCGACCTGCTCCAAATGACTGTTCCTTTTTCCAAAGTGACTGAAGCTGCTGGTTTTTGTCGCTTTTGAAAATGAGCGAAAAAGGGTGAGGGGTGGCTGGCCAGAAGTAATTCCTGTGATGTCATCGCAATTATGTCTGGGTGAGGCAGAGGGTAGCACTGGCATTCCTGACTCCTGGGTGGCTCTTGCAACAGGAGATTTGGTGACTTTGAGGCCTTATTGGAACCAAATTACCTATATCGTTTTAAAAAATCTAAAATGATAAATTCTATAAATTCATAGATTCTTACAAGGTCACACATCGATGCTTATTTTATTCTTTTGAAGAAATTGCATAAATTGTCATCATTTAGGCATCCTAAGATGAGAGGCAGGGCCAGTTCCAGAGGGTAAGTCTACCTGAGCATTTGCCAAGAACTTTTGACTCCTGTAGGTACCTGCCTGCCCCTCTGTTGTCCGCTACAGGAGTTATGACAATGTCAAGTCCACTCAGGAAAATCTAGAGCAGTCATCTTCAACCTTTTTCATGTCATACCTCCAATCAATAAATGAGACTGGGGCCCCACTGTCAATTCCCCCTCCACTCCTACAAATATTTGTAGCTATTTTCTTGACTGTTTGAAAATATTTTTATATTTCATAATTATGTTTATTGTCCAGTGCAGATCAGATTGTTTAGGGTCTAGAGATTACCTTTTTAAAGTTACTATTTAGAAAAAGATTTTATAGGGGAGTGATTTCTACTTTTTAAACCTCTCAAAAGGTGCTGGGCTCAAGGAAGGGAATCCTAGGATTCTATGAGCACTAATGCCTTGATTAATACACTTTATTGTGGTTTGGAATAACTGGGCTCAGCATGTAACAGTACTGAACAAGAGGAATACTCTTAACAACAACAATAAATCTTGCTTGCTTTATAGTATTGGAAACATGCTCAAGTTTGTTCAAAATTCAAAGGTTTTTTTTGTGTGTATCTAGGTTTACCATGTTGAAGATGTGATAGAGGAGACTGGTTTTGTTCTGGAAAAAGACTCTGAATATTGCCAGAAATTCTTGGAAGAGGAAGAAGAAATAACAATAAATGTTACCAACAAGGGAGGAGGAATTACAAAATACCAGGTAAGAGAACTACTTTATCCAGGGGTTGATCCATTTAATGAAATATTCCTGATGGGAATGGTCTGAAAGCAGATTTCCAAGTTTGGCTCTAAAGCCACTCATTAGGTTAAAATCTGAGCATTGACAGGCGGAAGCTGAGTGTATGAGCCCATGACACATCTTATTACTTATGGATTTCATCCTTCCTTGAACAAAATTGTAGGTGGCTATGTTGGTCCACTGGAAGAAAAATTCATAATCCAATGATAAATAAGCAGTGGTCAGTTATGCAGCAGACTCTGACCTAATTCCCTGATGAATACAGTACTATGAATGCAATTGCATTAAAACAGTATTATAATTACTTCTGTAGTGCTGTAGAAGCACATCCACAGCATTGATATTGACTCACTGTATCTCACAGTGCTGTCCAATTCAGGAATGATTTGTATTGATGTACAGGCTTGGGGGCATGGTGCTGGGTAAGCAGGGAGGAAATATATTTGGTCTATACTATTATATTTCTGGGGGTTCCCTCTCCCTGTTTTTTTAGGAACATGTTCCAGTTCAGGCTGCAGCAAGTACTGATCTAAGTCCTTACTACCAAAAATACAGCACTCGAACTCGGCAAGCCATCTTCTACATGAACCCCTATAAGATTAACTTTGATCTCATTTTGGAGTTGCTTGCATTTTTAGGTATGACTTTCAGTATTTATTTATTCAATTTATGTCCTACTTTCTTCCTGAAAGAGCACTCAAAAAGGCTCAAAATATATTGTGGATTATAAAAAATTTGGGTTTTATATTGCCTAAAAATATATTGTGTAAAACCTACACCTTTTTGTCTGAGATTTTCCAATTACTTATTTTTTTTCTACAACGTAATTGTTCAGTCCTATGCATGTTTACTCAGAAGTTATGTCTCACTATATTTAATGGGGCCTACTCTCAGAACCATGTGCCTTAAGACTTAATTAGTGGTTTGTTTGCTAGCTCTTGTTCATAGTTCAAAAATTTATGCTCGTGTGCAAGTCTCTAAATACTTCTTTTTAAAGAAGCAAGCACATTTTTAACCTTCTCTTCTGAATTACTTTCTGTTTGGTATCTTTGCAGACCGAAGTCCCCAATTCAAAAATGTGGAAGGAGCTGTCTTGATTTTTCTACCAGGACTTGCTCATATTCAACAGTTATATGACCTCATTTCAACTGACAGAAGATTTAATCTACAGGAGAGGTAATAATCTTGAAAAAGTGCCGTAATTATAGTTCAGTTTGAGAACTATGTACAATATTTGCGTGAATAATTTCTTATACAATTAAGAGAGAGAAAAAGCTATCCAATTAAAAACCTGAGCTAAGCTTATTTAATGCGCCAACTGTTTTCTCCTTGTTTTTAATGTTAATTGCATCTCCAGTATCTCTCACCATGCATAAACATTTAGCATTCTCTGCTCACAAGCTTTCCCTTAGTGACTTGTTTTCATGTGTGTAAAACTGAATTGCCCATGTGTAAAGTTTCATAGTTGCTTCATGTTAACTCTTAATGTGTGATTGAATTATAAAAGTTTACATGGAAATAGTGCTTACCTATATCTCTTTGCTGTATATAAACCAAAGCCATCTTGTATCCCTGGACTTTATCCAATGGCCCACTCAGTGGAGAGGGAGACTCCTCTGAGTCATTGGAAACCAGGCTTAAGCACTTCTTCCTTGCTGTCTACTTCCCCTATGTTTTTTGACATGGCAGTGTACCTCCCCTGCTGGCACCATCCCTGAACTGCTTTTTTGGGATATAACCACCCTACAAGCCATGCAGAGGAGGTTTGGAGGGTCAAGGATGTCAAAGTAGGGCATGCTTGTCCTGGAGTGCCCAGAGCAGCTTTTGTTCTCCTTCACCAGTTTGTAGTTCCTTAACTTTGCCCCTTCATTCCTCAAAGTCCCTCTAGTAGCCCATGAGCTTCTCTGAAATATAGTGGAATTGCTCCACATTTTGGTAATTTTGGGTGAGAGCCACCTGGACAACCTCTTTCCACCAAACTCTGTGAAGACTTTCCACTCCTCCTCACTCCACAAAGGGTTCCTCAGACAGCAAGGAAACTCATCTGCTGATAGGAGTAGCTGGAACACTGGTTTCCTCCATCATGAAACCAAAGATCCTGAGATTCAGTCCAAATTCAAGTGGTCTACTTTTGTGCCCTTCTCTCCTCCTCACAAGTTTCCAAGAGGAAATGGCTCCCTCTGAAAGACAAAAGCAAGGAGAGGGCAAACTGTAGTGGAGGGCTTTGGGAGGAGCCAGTTTAGGATGCCATTTCACCACTCACCACTTCCAAGAATTCAAAATTTCCTGATATAAGAAAGGATTTTTTATACAGGTGTGTGCCACTTAATGACAGGGATACATTCTCCCATCATGTTGTGATGTGATTATGTTGCTAAGTGAACATTTGGCCCAATCTAGTGCCTTTGTTGTGTAAATGGTCCCTGCCAGATACTCACTGGCTGCACAGACTACTGGAGATAGATTGCCTTTTCTTTGCATTAAGAGACAGTTTGCTGTGTTAACACACACTCTGCTGCAGGCTATGGGAGACCAGACTACTTCATTAAGAGCCTCTTTGTTGTGCTTTGACCATCGTCGTATATGCGTTCCGTCTTTAAGCGAAAGGTCATTAAGCAGCACATGCCTGTACTGCTGTAGAAGATTTGAAATCGTAGAATAAAAAGGGTGGGCAAGTATTTTGATATTCCATGGGAAAACACTCATGGATGTCTCACAGATAAGAAAACCCACATTGGTTTGCTATCAAACAGTTACTCCATTGCAAATACCCACTTCCACATGAGTTTGTGCATCTTAGTTACTTCTATGTTGTATTTCTTATTTCTTTCAGGCACCAGTTAATAGCTCTGCATTCTATTCTAGCCACTCAAGACCAAGCATCTGCATTTATAGTGCCTCCTCTTGGTGTTAGGAAGGTATGTCTGTCACACACACACACACACACACACACACACACACACACACACGTTACTGTGCTACCTAACTTGTTGATTGCTTCTTCCTTTCTTCACAAATTAAACACTTGCTTTCTAGATAACGTTTTGATTGCTGCTGCTGAATTCCACATACCTCTCAAATATCCTAGATCAGTGTTGGCAAACCTATGGCATGCGTGCCAGAGAGGGCACTCCGAGCCATCTCTGTGGGCACGCGCGCTGAGCCAGGCAGCCTGGAGAGGGGCGCTGAAGCTGCTGTCGCTCTAAAGAAAATGGAGGCTCTCTCTGAGACTCCCAGTGTGGGGAGGGCGGGCTGCTTCCCTCCGCCCCCTGAGCTCACTACCCTCCTCTCCCTTCGCTCCATTGCCCCCACCTGCCCTGAGTTTGTTTCCCTTTTCAATTTTGCCCACTCTGCAGGCTTAAGGTCCCTGTTTTTCCCTTCCCCAACTCTCCAGCAGGCTGAGCCAATCCACATCCAGCAGGCTCCTGGCTTTTTCTGTTGTAATGGCTCAGGGCCCTTCACTGGCTCACCACCAGCCAATCCTGAGCTGCCCTCCTCTTCAGCCATTTCGAGCCTTTGCAGCCCGCCTTTCCGTGAGCAGCTCCCCACTCAGTGCCAGGAGAGGCTTTTCCTCCACAGCACAGGCGCAGCTGGGGGTGAGCAGCGCAGCCAGAGACAAGTCCTGCGTGTCTACTCAGAAGTAAGCCGCATTACAGTGGATGAGGCTTAGTCTCAGGAAAGAGTGGCTGGGATTGCAACCTTGGAGCCCGCTCCTGTGCGTGTCTACTCAGAAGTAAACCCCACAGAAAATGAGCAGTGGCAAGGTCTTGCAGCCACCCGCTCCCTGCCAATATTTCTTTACCCAGCATGTAATTAGTCTGTGGAACTCTGCCACAGGAAGCAGTGATGACAACTTGCCTAGATGCCTTTAAGAAGGGATTGGACAAATTTCTAGAGGAAAAGTTCATTATGGGTTACAAGTAATAGTAGGTAAAAGATGTTAATGTATGAGTTGTTTTTTCTAATCTAAAACCTCAGTATTCAGGTTAAATTGCCGTGTTGGCACTTTGCAATTAAAAAGTGGGTTTTGGGTTGTGGTTTGGGCACTCGGTCTCTAAAAGGTTTGCCATCACTGTCCTAGATTAAAAAAAACATTATTTTGCTATCTTGGAAAATCTTTGATTCTTTTCCGGTATTCCTAAATTCCTTTGAAATGTCAGCACATGTAGCTTCTAGAGCAGGGGTGTCCAAACATTTTGGCAGGAGGGCCACATCATCTCTCACACTGTGTCGGGGGCCGGGGGAAAAAAAGAATTTACATTTAAAATTTGAATAAATTTACATAAATGAGTTTATTAGAGATGGAACTTACATGAATGAATGAAGGTCTTGCAGTAGTAGCTCAAGGCCTATAAAAGTTCTTGCACAAAGCAAGGCCAGCCTTTCCTTCGCTGCCACCACTGCAGCACAGATGTGAAACAGCAAGTAGTGGAGGGAGCCCTCATCCCACAGCTCAGGTGAGAGGTTGAACAGTCGTCCTCATGCTGAGAGCAGTAGCGTTGGACCAGCATGGGCTCCAGCAACTCTCCTGAGGGCCAGAGGCTCATTGGAGACTGGGGACTCCCCATGGGCCAGATTGGGAGCCCCTGAGGGCCACAAGTGACCCCTGGGCTGGGGTTTGGGCTCCCCTGTTCTAAAGATTATTGCGCTGATTAACAGAAGTTAACACAAGTTTTTTGTCAGCTGCATGAAATGCAGAAAAATGTTTGCACCTGTTAGGATTCTTCTGGGGATGAGTTGATCTGACTGGGTATATGGTGATAGATAATGCAGAATGCATTAGTGTCAGATTACAAGGGGTCCGACAGGCTGGCAGGTTTAGCGTGCCCTTCATCCTGAATAGGCTATTGCCCCCTTCCATCCCACTGCTGATGCAAGCTACAATGATCTGCTGCCTCCTCTCTATAGCATGCAGGGAGATCAGTAAGGAGGAGAATGATCTGCTATCATCAAATTAGGGAGTGTGAGACTTCCATTTTTATTTACAAGGACAATGTGAGTGTTCATTCTGTCTCTGTAAACGAGTCTGGAAATCCTGCACTTCCAGGTTTGACAACAACATGTGAGAAACACAGTAAGGGTTTGTGGTTTTTCAGTACACAGGTGGCAGATCTAAGATGGCATCAGGTGGTGTTATTGGTCACATAACCTCTGAGTGGTGAAGTCAAAATATTTTCAGCTTCTATATTTACTTTGGGTTGGCTCATTTAGATAAGAATCTGATATCATTAGTCATTCAGTCATGGTTTCCATATCTGTAAAGGTACTGACTCCCAAAACCATTTTGTTATTAAAAGTATTATTTTTGTTTCTTTTACAGATTGTATTGGCAACCAATATTGCCGAGACGGGTATTACTATACCTGATGTTGTTTTTGTAATTGATACTGGGCGAACAAAAGAAAACAGGTAACATTCAGTTACAGTGCATTGTGTATATTGGGTGGGGGTAGGTGGGAGAATTGGTATTGGAAGTGTTCTTGGAATTTGGGCAGTCAAATGCAGCTCAAGAGGCATTTGACTTACCTTAACCATTAACCCACATTCCAAGAAAGCCGCATTCCTGATTAAAAAGAAGTCTTCGTACATGATTGTTTCACGCAATTGCATGAAGATTACATGACACTGAGTAGTTCCTCTAGAATAAGATAATGTTCATTTGGAAGGTAATGATTCCATGGCACGTGTGACTTTTGTGTGCTAAAAAACTGATGCTTTAAAAAAAATTAAGATTCTACAATTAAAATAAATGATTTATGTTTCTATTCATGCTGCAAAATTTTGAAAATTTTGAGTACTTTGGTAATAAAACAATACTTGGAATTGAAGAAGGGTTGGAAAGCAGAATGATGGAAAGAGCTACCCATTTCCAGGGAGATCATGTTAAAAAAATTACTGGAAGCTTTCTTTAGTAAGAAGTTTCTCAATTTTTACCTACATTCTCTAAATTTTAGCAGAAAAGCACTGCCTACGAGAAGTCTACAAGCAGGTGAAAAGGTATACTTCTCTCCTGCCATTGCTCTCCTATACTTAGTACTCAAAGACATGCTGCCTCTGAATGCAGGTCTTGTACATAATCCCATGACCTATGTAGCATATGCTGGGCTTTATCACTCCAAATTTTTGTATACTTTTTCAGGTACCATGAAAGCAGTCAGATGAGCTCATTAGAAGAAACTTTTGTCAGTAAAGCTAGTGCCCTTCAGCGTCAAGGGAGAGCTGGCCGTGTCAGGGACGGATTCTGCTTTCGAATGTATACTATAGACCGGTAAGACTACTTTGACCATCAAATTTATGCTGACCGCTAGCGGGACAGACACGTGTACTGTTACAAATATACCAAAAGGCATATTGTGGCAGTGCAGAGGACCCTGGCACTGGCAATAATTACTCTGTTAGCTGGGGGAGGTGGGAGTGTGGTGAGGGGTCAAGGGATGCATGATCGGGCAGGGAACTGGATGCATCAGGCCCAGGAGAGGGGCAGGAACATTGGAGAAGGCCTCTGCCATATCCTATTTCCCTTCCCGAGCCTTTTCCCCAACACAGAGCAGCTTGGATCTGACCCCCATAGAGGCTTCTTGGGGATCAGTTTACTTAGGGGACAAAAATCTCCTTACCCTGAGGAGAACTCCAACAGTGTCTAGTCCAACAGTGGATGCAATGGAGGCTGCACTGACCCTGCTAGATCACAGCATGGGACTGTCATTAGGATTTGGCTGTAAGCCAGTTGTATTTCATGCAGAGCCAGATATTAAAGTGCAGCATGGTGCTTGCAAACATCCTTTTTGACAGTTCACTTTTAAAAGACTACATATATTCCATTACAAGAATATTTACCTGTATAGTGCTTATATGCAAAGGAACCACCTTTACCCCTAGCACAGTGATCTTCACAATAAGTATGAAAAGGCTTTGGGGACAATCAAGAAAAACTGGTGAATTATAGTTCTGAATATGTTATCCTCTGCTGTCTTTTCCAAAAGCCTCTGCTGGTTTTTTTCAAAAACCACAGCCAAAGAAACAGCTGCCATTTCAGTTCACATGAATACACTGGCGTCGCTAGGGCGGTGCGGGGTGTGTGTGGGTTGCACCGGGTGACGCGCCTGGGGGTGATGCGCTAACTTCACGGCATTAGGAGCTACCCCATCGTGCCTACACCGTTGGATGCGGAATGGCCAGCGGAGTGCAATGCAAAATATGGAATTGAAATAACTCATTTTGTTCAAAAGTTATGGCCAAAAAACCAGAAGGAAAAAATGCACAGAGCTCTATGGAAAGGGAAAGTGAGCCGTATCGCACATTTACTTGTGAGTAGGCGTACTTGCCATAGTCCATCGGAAAGGGCAGGCTGAGAGGAATCCAACGACACCACAATGGTCCTGATCCAATGAATGCATCCCCCCAAAAACAGCCAAGAAGCTCCCCCTTCCCAGCTGCAAGTCTGAGCCCGAAACGAAGCCACGTGGTTGCGTTTACTCACAAGTAGGCGGACTTGCCTTAGTCAAGGCAGGCTGAGAGGACTCCAAAGAGGTCAGAATGGTCCTAATCCAATGAATGCAGCCCCAAAAAACACGGAGAAGGCGTTCCCCCTTCCCAGCTGCAGTCTATGGAGCCCTATGGAAAGTGAAGCAGCCTCATGTTGTGTTTACTCGCGAGTAGGCAGAAGTGCCTTGGCTGGTGGTCAGGCCAGGCAAAGGGGAATGTGAGGACACCAGAAGGGTCCCGATCCAATGGAGCTGGAGTGCAACAAATGCTCCAGAAGGCGGCTTCCCCCCCCCCCACTATGAAGGACAAAAAATAGGCTTGAATTGGTAAGGGGAATGTTTTCTATTTTGCACTTGCAAAGCCAGGTGGGTCTTTATCCTGATATGCTTGAAGTAGAAGAACTTTAAATTGGGCACTGGGGAGGGCTGGAAATCTCACTGATTCTTTTTGGGGGGTATTATTGCAGGCAGACTACAGAGTAAGCTCTATTGACCACTTTGGGACTTACTTCAGAGTAGATATGCATAGGCTTGGACTCACAGGCTGCAATCCTACCCACACTTTCCTGAGAGTAAGCCCCATTGACCACTATGGGACTTACTTCAGAGTAGATTCACTTGGTGGAACAGGACTGGCTCTCCCTTATTTAATTATTTTAATTTAATTTAATGATTTATAATTTATTTTAATTTGCTTGATGATGTCACTTCTGGCCATGACATCGCTTCCAATGGGTCCTGGACAGGTTGTCATTCTAAAAAGTGGGTCCCAGTGCTAAAAGTTTGAGAACTGCTGCAATAAGGTGTTAGTAAGTTGACATGGGGTGTGTGTGTGTGAGAGAGAGACCTCTACAAGTTTTCAAAATCACTAAAATCAGTTTGGAGGAATAAGACCATCATGTTATATATCAATCAATGCGTCATTTCATGCAGAATGCCATGAAACAAACCACATTGAAATATCTGTGTTATAACAAAAGGTACAGCCAAAAAACCAGTGGGGGCGGGGCAATGGTACATCACCATGTCCAGCACCTGGGGTGTTGCCCCACCCACTGCATGGGGTGACGCGCAGGCCTCCCGCACCGGGTAACTCTAATCCTAGTGACGCCACTGCATGAATAGTCAGCCGCACAAGTGGTCTGATTAGAAATTGCATGGAAGAACTTTTAGCAGCATGAACAAAGTCCTTTAGTCTGTCCTGTGGTTTTTGCAGGTTTCAAAGCTTTCTAGAATATTCTGTTCCAGAAATACTGCGGGTGCCCTTGGAAGAATTGTGTCTTCATATCATGGTATGACCTTTCTGCTGTAATTTGGGCTTACTAGAAAATGATAAGAATTAGTCTTAATTTATAGTCTCTCTTGGGATTTCTGAAGGCCTGCAGAAAATTGTAGCTCCTTAGAAGAGAATGCAAAAAACATAATTTTGATCTTGAGAAGCACCCATGTGATCTCTGTAGGTGGGGAGAGAGAGGAACAGATAACTATATCATTTAATATTTGTCACGCAGACTGATGCAGCTGAAGGGAAATACTTCTGAATATTAGTTTTTGTCCAAACATACAGTGTACTTAGTACATAAGAACATAAGAACAGTCCCCCTGGATCAGGCCATAGGCCCATCTAGTCCAGCTTCCTGTATTTCACAGCGGCCCACCAAATACCCCAGGGAGCACACCAGATAACAAGAGACCTCATCCTGGTGCCCTCCCTTGCATCTGGCATTCTGACATAACCCATTTCTAAAATCAGGAGGTTACACGTCATGGCTTGTACCCCATAATGGATTTTTTCCCCATCATGAAATCCTAGAACTAGGCACAGCACAGAAGGCCACAGAAGGTGAGGAGAGCAGAATAGGTTGAGGAGAACAGAGAGAAGGAGACTGAGAGAGGGCTTTAGCTGTATAGCAAGTGTTCAAGAGAATTAACCTAAAAGGTTGTCCCTTCATGAAAACGTTGTAAAACATACACTCTGTTAGAAGCACCAGGCTAATGTCAAACTGTTACTTTTAATCTGTAATTGAGAGAGTGGGTTGGGAGAGAAAACAAATCCTTGAGGTTTTACTGTATTTATAATGTATCTTCTGTCAGATGTATTTATCTCTTCTTCATCTGGTTCATCTACAGAAATGTAATCTTGGCTCTCCTGAAGACTCCCTCTCAAAGGCCTTGGATCCGCCTCAGCCTCAGGTGGTTGGTAATGCCATGAACCTTCTCAGGAAGATTGGGGCTTGTGAATTAAGTGAACCAAAGCTGACTCCTTTGGGCCAACACCTTGCA
This sequence comes from Tiliqua scincoides, assembly GCF_035046505.1. Lineage (NCBI taxonomy): Eukaryota > Metazoa > Chordata > Lepidosauria > Squamata > Scincidae > Tiliqua > Tiliqua scincoides. Next base: position 22,451,267 of record NC_089822.1, on the reverse strand, counting down.
GCATTACCAGTCAATGTAAAGATTGGTAAAATGCTTATATTTGGTGCTATTTTTGGCTGCTTGGATTCTGTGGTAAGTTGATAACAACCATTACCCTGTCCTTGTAAGCATCAATATCTTAACTGCCTGTTGATGTTAGCTGTGAATTTTTGCATTGCAAATTGGCATGCCCTGCAGTAGAAGGAACTCTTCTGAAATGTATGTTTTGGTTGATACACCCAAGCAGGATGTGAATAATCTTAACTGAAGCTCTGCCCAGTTAAGAATATGGTGGGAAAATATGTTTATTGCTTATATATCCTGCCTTTCTGCAATGATGAAGCACAAGGCAATGCGCATGGGTTTTCCAGTCTCCCCTCCAGACACCAGTTAGATGCAGACCTGCCTAACTTCAGCAAGGTTGTTGTATCATGTATTTTCAGATTCCATACAGTGGAATCTAAGGGGAAAAATGGTCTTTATCATGCCTTACTTGTGACTTTTTTAGAAACATTACGCTTGATTACATAGTGCATGGTGTGATCTGGCAATGCAGTCCTTACATCCTGTTATTTGTTTCTGTTTCCAGAACTGGCACAAATGTCTGACTTTATTTGCTTTAATTTTTCTATTAATGAAATTAGCAGAAAATGCTTTCCTCTTCGTTTGCTCAGCTGTTTAGATCCCTAAGCTTTGCAGCAAGAAATGATTCTAAGCTAAGTATCTTATTGGGAATAGTGGTGTGCTATTGTAATTGCATTGTTCACTATTATGAAGCAGGTGGTTTATCAAAAAGTAATTTTTATGGGGGTGAATACATTGCTACTATTAGATTAACATTTTGCTGTGTTCTGCAGGCCACTCTTGCTGCTGTAATGACAGAAAAATCTCCATTTACTACACCAATTGGAAGAAAAGATGAAGCAGACCTTGCAAAATCTTCTCTGGCGGTAGCAAACTCAGACCACTTGACAATTTACAAGGCATACCTAGGGTAACTGAAGTATATTTTCTTTAAAAAATTATCACAGATAAGCACCTTCTAATGGTACCTTATATTACTAATAATGTATTATTCCATTCATATAATGTGCTTAAGCATCCCATAGTTGCTTATGGAGTATCTCTTGTCTGCATTTCCAAAGTGCTCTGCTACCCATCTAGACCAGAGAAATGCAGTGTGGTTGGGGTGCATTGTCAGCTTCTTCTGATATTTCTGATACTTCTTCTGTCAGAAGTTCCAGAAGACACACTGTTGCTAGTGCAGCTGCTATAGTAAAGGGCTATATTTTCCAGCCCCAAAAATCCAAGTGTGTGTATATTTCCTCTTTCCAATGGTACTAAGGTCAGAGGAGAGACTGGCAATTGCCCCAGCACCATGCTGCATTTTTCCACAAGGGAAGGAACAGTATGATAGATGTGGTTCCTCTTTGTGTGTTGGACTTAAGAATTACCAGCCCTTTGAAGGTATTGGGATGATACAGGCTTTAAGCAGACACACCAGCAAAACTGTAGATTGAAGAAATGTAGTGCTGACTCTTTGGCAATGAAATCTGGATGGAGAAGCTGAGTTGGTGATGGGAAAGCTCCTGAACCAGTATTTGCAAAACTGATTTCCTTTTCAATTCATTCATTTTTATTTATGTTCTTATACGTGTAAATTTTTCCTTTTTTGTTTGGTCATAAAGCATTTATTGTTGATCATTGTGTCATACTCATAATATGCAAACTACAGGGGGGCCCATATCCATGGATTCACTTATCCGTAGATTGGGTCTGGGACCACCCAGCGTTTCTCTCCCCCCCTCCCCCGAACACTCCCCCTCCAGGCCATCAAAAGAGCTTCTGAGCCCAGCAGAGTACATCCGTTCCCTGCCTCTGCTGGGCTCAGACTGAACTGTAGAGCTCAAAACACATGACTTCAGATTCATAGAGAAACAGGAATGCCTTATAATTTTTAATGCCTTATAAGGCACTGGGAAGCCCAGGGAAGCCCTCCAGGGGCATTATAAGACTTTAATTGGAAGTGGTTTCTGATCTCTATTTTTAGTTGATTGGAGGCTTGGGGAGCCCTGTAGTGGAGAGGATTCCGTGGAGCTCCCCATACCTCCTGGAGGCCAGCACTACCTAAGGTAAGTGAAGGAAAAACCCTCTTCTGTGCCAGCAGCAGCATGATTCTGCAGCCCCGCAAAGACTTAACATGGTTCTTTCCTCCCACGGAGAACTTTGGTAACCACTACCTTACGGTATGTTAAAATTTACTTTGGTGCGCATGCTAAGTACTTAGGTTCTAGATCATAGATCAACTTTTTAAAAGTGCATTGACATTTTATATTTTAGAAGCTGTTGAAATTGTGGCTTATTTTCTGACAGAACAGTGCTGAGTGAAATTGTGTTTTCACAATTCATTATTGAAGGAGTTTCTAACTTTTCTTTCTACAGCGCTAATTCCTATGGTGTTAAATACTAGTATTTTTTTGTGTGTTTCTAGGTGGAAGAAAGCTCGTCATGAGGGAGGGTACCGTGCTGAAATGACTTATTGCAGGAGAAATTTCCTCAACCGAACTTCATTATTAACTCTGGAGGTACCACCATCAATCTTACCCTATTTTTCAATGCAAGAAAACTAATAAACATAGGGAGTTACCTTCTACTAAGTCAGACCATTGGTCCATCTGGTTCAGTATTAACTAACACTGACTGGTAGTATCTCTTCAGAGTTTCAGTTGAGCAATGCTAAGTATTGAACCTGGGACATTTTGTGTTCTTTCATTGAATTATGGCCCCCTTCCACATCTAATTACTGTAATGCAGTAATATTTTGTGGTTTATACTGTGAACTTAAACCACCTGGAAATAAGTGCCACTAAAATAAATAGGATTTATTTTCATGTAGTTGCTTTAAGCAGGTGGGTTGAATTCATCCATGGAACAGAAAAGAGCTTTTTCTGTTGGGGGGGGAGGAGCCCCATGTACATGTGAGTTTCTGGGTTATTGTAACGCTTGTACCAAGTAGTAGAGAGACCGAGGCTATATATCTTCCATTATATAACCCGTTATATATATATACCCCTGCACTTTTTCAAGTGGGTGCTCTTTTTTTAGCAGGGGGAGAGTAACTGGCCCACCTCACCCCAGCACTGTCTGAACAAGTGGCTGTCTGCTGGTATTCATTTGCATCTTTTTAGATTGTGAGCCCTTTTGGGACAGGGAGCCATTTAGTTATTTGATTTTTCTCTGTCAACCGCTTTGTGAACTTTTAGTTGGAAAGCGGTATATAAATACTGTTAATAATAATAATAATAATAATTAATATATGTAGTTCCTCATGGTGACTGTACAGGCATGTGAATGGGATTCTGTGCCTGCTCAAAGCTTATTCCAGACTCTTCTAGAACTTTAGCCTGAAGACTTTTGGTGAGCCCCACCCGTCTCCCAGGAACGGACATGCCCAAATGGGCATGCACTTTACCTTCTTCGACCACCACAGTGGCAGCATTATGGGGAATTTTCTATTGGGTACAAGTCATTTGGAAGAATTTTCTGGCTTGATTCCTCTCTTTTATCCCATCTTTCTTCTTTATATGTACTTATCCTTTCTCTGTTGCATTTTATTTTTCTCTCACATTTTTGCCTCTTCAACCCACCTGGGTCAAGGCTTATGGCACTCTGAAGTTCTTTTAAAAAGTGTTTTGTGTGTGGAGCTAAACTTCAATCAACAGGCAGCTGTGAACTCTGTCTAGTTCATTTGGGAAAGAAGCACAAGGTTGCACCTGTTTGTGTTACCAAATATTTACTAAGACTCATCCTAATCATTTTTCCTGCCTTTGACTACTCTTGTGAGAGAAGGCACTGCCTCATTATAATTCTAGTCAGATTCCGTTCTGTTCAAGACTGTTGAAAAGACCCTATCTGCCTTGTCCTCAAGTACTTCATTCCCTTCAGGTCCTGTAATCTCCATTATTATAATTCAAAATTGCCTTTCTAGTTGCTATAACTTCACCATGACATGTTGGGCTCTTCTGATTTCTCACAAAATCAAGGTCATTCTCCATCTGGACACTACCTTTTTTAACCTCAGATTGTTTCAGAATTCCGTGTTTCAAAATGCTTCTTTCCTTTGCCCAAAACACAGGGAAGCTGTTATCTCACAACCACACACTGGATATTCTTTGACCTGTCGCCTTCTATATACATTGCTTTTTGCCATGACCTCCCTTGTTTGCTATTCAAGCCCACAAAAGGGTTACCAGGTTTTTTCTCAGTATCTCTCCCATTTGCTTGCTGAGAAAATTCATCTAGTCTACCAGTTAGTGGGACATTCTTCTCCTGACAAAACCAGAGCCCATTCCACACCAGCAGTTTCCTAGGATTTCTCTGAGGGACTGTTCTTACCTGAACTCTGCTGAGCTGCCTCATGGTCTTAACCTTTTGTCAGTCTGCACTAGATGTATGCTCTTGAGCAGGCATTTACAACTGCCTGTTCTGTATTCTTTGTTCAGCTGAGAGCTCTGCAGCCTCCATCCAAAGTGAATAAAACTTATCAGTCTTCCATATGTGCCTTTACAGAGACCACAAAGAAAACCAACAGGTTGTTGACCTATAAGTGTTGTTCTTTGAGTGGTCAACTGTGTAGTCACACAGCTCAGCTCACCTTATTGTTCCTTTTCTGTGATTAGCAAGAGAATTAAGGAGATAGTCCTGTGAGATGGGTAGTGCTTGTGCCAAGTCTTGATGCTAAAGGTTTTGGGGATTCCAAATGAAGCTCTGTGCAGGCACAGAATCTCTTATGTGTGACTGCATGATGACCACCCAAAAATGCCATCCAGATAAGCAGCCTGTTCTTTTTCACTGTTAGTTGCAAAAGAGTAAAAAAGCCATGGGTATAACTTGAGCATGGTGGATGGAATGTTCTGACACACTTTTATACAAATTTGTATATGCCTTTATTATTGGAATAGAAATTGTAGATTTTCTGAGTTTCTAGAGACTATACTGTACTAGTGGGATTTTTAAAATGTGGGTTTGATTTAAGATGAATGAATGGTTATGATTGTCTTAATCTATTTCAGGATGTAAAGCAAGAATTAATTAGGGTAGTGCGAGCAGCAGGGTTTGCTGCCCCATCCTGCCTTAATGGAGGAACACACGCCCTTTCGCAGCAAGAAATGGTCCTCCTTAAAGCTGTGCTGACCGCAGGGCTGTATGACAACGTTGGAAAGATAATGTATGTTAAGTCTGTGGATATTACAGAGAAGTTGGCATGCATGGTAGAGACTGCTCAGGGGAAAGCACAAGTGCACCCCTCTTCTGTGAACAGAGATCTGCAGACTTATGGGTGGCTGCTGTATCAAGATAAGGTAAGATCTTGTAACAGCCTGCCTGTTCTTCTGTCACTAAAATGGCTAAAATAGTTTTATTCCAGTGTGATACTTTAAGAAATTACTGAGAGCTTATCAGGTTAATCCTGTGCAAATCCTTTACATGTCTAATTGGATGTAAACCCCACTGATGCAGATGGTTCTTACTACTAGGTAAGTATATATACTATTGCAGCCTTAATTTTTTTCATTTCAAACAAATTTTTTATAACAGTGTAATAATAGCAAAATACTGGGTGTTTTAAAGATGACTGGATTCAACTGAGTTTGTCACTATTAGAGAGAGGCTTTCAAACCTCGTGGCTTGTTAAGATTTTTTTCTCTAAAAATGTCTTTTAGTGGCCATAGCATGGTTGGCCTTCAACTAATTACCTCTTCCTTGTGTAAAGATTTATCTTGTCCCACATGCCCACCATCTGGAGATCCTCTTCTGTGTGCTTTATTGTTTGTGCAAGGACCTGTCCTATATGCAAAAGACAGCTTGAGCAGGAGGGTGAACGGCCCCACAGAATAACACAAGGGAGTTTTGTTTTCTTCCACGTCTTAACTCTCTGGATAGTGGCCAAGGGATGTCAGACTTTTATTGGGAGGCATGGCATTTTATGTAATAGCTGACCATGTTTTACAATGGGAGTGTGTAACAAGTTTCCAGGGGCAGGAAAATAACATTTTGCTATATTTAAAAATTACATATTGGTGTTTTGTAAAGGAACTGAATTGCTTGTGTTTGTATTTTGCACACAGATTAGGTATGCCAGGGTGTACTTGAAAGAGACGACTTTAATTTCTCCCTTTCCAATTTTACTCTTTGGTGGCGACATAGAAGTGTTACATCGTGAACGGCTCTTGTCTGTTGATGGCTGGATCCATTTTCAGGTATTGCTAGGTTCTGGTGGCTCCTTATACACTATGTAGCCCACAAGGTGGGGTGGTGGTGGTGGAAGCATTGTCCTCGATTATGTAATTGATGCGTTCTTTTCTTCCAGTGCTAAACTAAGCAGCAGTGCAATAAGCTCCTAGGCAGACATGCCCTAATATAAGGCATAATGTAAAGAAAGGTCTGTTCATTGCACCTATTTTCATAAAACTATCATGTAGGAAAAAGTTGGGGCATTCCTCAGTTTTTCCCATTCAGGTGCTAAATGAAAAAGATTTTGCATAATGATTTGCAGAATTTGATTTAATCTTTATGTGTGGAAAATAGTTTTAAAAGTTTGGTTTTACATTTAATCTTTGATCTTACAGGCCCCTGTAAAAATTGCAGTCATTTTCAAGCAACTGAGAACACTTATTGAATCGGTTTTAAAGCAAAAACTTGAAAACCCTAAAATGCCACTTGAAGGTAATTTTATCATTTTTCGTATTGCTTTGGATGTGTCATGTAAAAAATGCACTGTGTACCATGCAGAATAGCAAAACATATGCATCTTGTCTAAAATTAATCACATGATGTGGATAACACCATTTTTGAGAAACACGTTACTCAAAACATGTAACTGGGCGTGTTACTTTGCCCAGGAGTCTTCCACTTGAGATCTTCAAAAGCAAGGAAACTGTGGAAAAGTTTGTTTCAAGCTGAGTCTAATTTACCTACTTTTGATGACATCTGTCATAACAAATGGATGTTGGCATCCATTCAAGCTTACTATGTGTCTTTTGCCAAACGTTTTACTTGGCATAAGTAACAACTTGTACATAGGAGTTGCAATGGCTGCATGGAATTCTCACCCCCCCCCCCAAATAATAATTTTGCCATTTATTTCAATAAAAGGATCTAATTGATGTAAACAGGAATGCACATGCAGATTGGGCCCATCTATCAAACCCAAATGAAAAGCCTGTATACCCACGAGAAACACATTTGTTTATGCAAACTTAAGACTTCTGGATTGGTTGTCATATACTTCCTTTGATTATGAATAGAATGACTAAACTACCCAAATGAAATTCAGAATAGGTAAGGTAAACCTAAAGTAATTTGACAAAATTCATCAGGTAGACTGGAAAAATAAGTATCTCTGCTTTTGACTTCAAAGATTATTACAAGCACATTTAAGCCACTTCAGATATTGGCCTAATCCAACATTTTTTAAAATTTTAGACATAGTACTTCAACCAACATTGTAATAGCCTCAAAACAAGGCCTCTCTTCAGCTCATTGCCATTTGTATTCAAGAGAGTGATGTGTGCAAATTCCTTGGCATGTTTCCCAAATTTTATTCAAATTTTCTTTTTGAGACAAAGATTGAAAGGAAGTTTGGGCATCAATTTGCATGCAAATTGGTGGCTTCAGTCACCACAAATAACTTACCTCATACTACCTCAGCTCTGTGAATTTGCAGAAGACATATTTGGACTGTTGCTGAATGTGTTGGCTGTATAAGCTAACCTTCAGAGTACGAGTGTTCTCAACAGCATATTTAATTCTGCTTTTTTAAACTGACTCAAGGGAACACTCATGGGTTATCAATTTTATAATTCTAATTGGAAAAATGTCACCTCCCTCGCGACCCCACTGATAATACACATGACAAAAGTGACTGGGAAAAATACTATGGTTCCACCTTGATAGTGGGGGATGTAAAAAGACTGAAGTTAACATTTTGATGCACTTAACTATTGTTCTGTCCCTCAGATGACAAGATTTTGAACATTATCAAAGAACTGATAAAAACAGAAAATGCTATCTGAAACAAGAATTTGTCGGCAGCTACGGAATCATAATAATCGGAAGAAGAAAATGTATACATAAATTTTAAAAAAATCTTTGGTTAAAAGGGTCTTAGAGCAATCGTCATGTGCAGACTGCTTGAACTTTGCATATAAGTACATTTTCTATGTCACTTTCATTGAACAATAGGAATATGTTGTAAAATTTCCAATAAATTTTGGTGCCATTTACTAGAAAGTCTAAATGATGATTGAAATGCAAGTTGTTTCAGTATAAATAAGAAAATAAAAAAATGCCAGGCCCTGATGGATTACCAGCTGAATTTTATAAGAAATTTGAAGAAGTATTGTTGTTGCCATTCAAAAAAGTGATTGATGATATATGGGAGACTGAAGAAATACCAAATTCATGGAAGAAGGGAACAATTACTTTGTTACATAAATCAGACACGGATGAAAAAGAAATTAAAAACTATAGACCCATTTTGCTTTTAAACACAGACTATAAAATTTTCACTTCAATTCTAGCTACAAGATTTAAAAATATATTAAATCAGATAATTAAAGAAGATCAAACTGGTTTTTTTACCAAAAAGACAATTGAAAAACAATGTGAGAACTATAATAAATATATTGGAATTTTTTGAAGCGCATCCAGATAAGAAATTAGCCCTAGTGTTTTTAGACACCCAGAAAGCTTTTCCCAATTTACATTGGGACTTTATGATTAATTGTCTTCAAGAACTACATTTTGGTCCAAAATTTATCAAGATGATACAAGGAATATATTCGGATCAAAAAGCAAGGATAAGAGTAAATGGAGAGTTGACGAGAGAGATTAACATTCAACAAGGAGTAAAACAAGGTTGTCCACTTTCACCATTGTTGTTTATTTTGAGGCTAGAAATATTGAATAATAAGAGAAGATGACAGGATGAAACCGCTCAAAATTAAAAGTGAAGAATACAAACTACAAGCGTTTGCGGACGATTTGGTATTTGTCCTGGAAGATCCACTCAATTCCATAGAATTTTTGATAGAAGACTTAATATGGGGAAGTGGCAGGCCTAAAAATAAATTACCAGAAGACCAAAATGATACTTAAAAATATAAAAGACAACGATATAGAACGATTAAAAGAATTTGGACTACAGATAACAAGCAAAGTAAAATATCTAGGAATTGTGATTGATTGATTGAGACCTTTATTGGCATAAAACAATTTCCAGGAGATAGAAACAATGGACAATATAAAATGCACACAATAAAAACATGAACGTAATTTAAAAAAATCAAACATTATACTACTGTACTCAGGGCACAAGATAAAGAATTGTAATTACCAAAAAGACAAGTTCATTAATGGAAGACAATTAATTATATTAAATTAATGAAAGAAATAAAAAAAGATTTGGAGAAATATAATAAACTGCAACTATCCCTAATGGGAAGAATAGCTCTACTGAAAATGAAAATATTACCAAAATTAATGTTTTTATTCCAGACTATTCCGATTATTTTGAAGAGAACTTTTTTTGAAGAAATGAATAAAATTACTATAAAATTCTTCTGGCAAGGTAAAAAAAAAAAACCGAGAATAAGACTGAAATTACTTCAAGAGGATAATAAAAGAGCAGGATTCAGATTACCGGACTGGGAATTATATTATCAAGCAGCAGCCTTAAACTGGATAAAAGATTGGGGTCTTATACCAAATTCAAAAATTTTAACATTAGAAGCACATGATCTACAAATAGGCTGGCACGCATTCCTGTTTTATGATAAAGTCAAACAGCACGAATATTTTAGACAACACATTTTAAGATCTTTAATTTGGATATGGGAGCAGATAAAATACAAGATATATTCTAAATTACCCAGACAGATAAAACCGCTTGAAATAGCAACTAATCCGAACTGGATTAAAAAAGACCAAAATAAACCATATAGCGATCTGCTAAATATTAAATGAGAGATCCTAAGTAAGCCTGAGTTAGAAGAGAAAGGAATAAAATTGGACTGGTGAAATGAAATGCAAATAACAAGATTACGAGAAGACCAAAAAATAGGTTTTTATGAAGAAGATATAAGTTTTGATAAAAAAAATTTTGATTGAGGGGAAGTATATTAAAAAATGTACAATTTTCTCCTGGAGATAAGAATGAAGGATGAGACAGTTAAAGATGCAATGGTGCGTTGGGCAAAAAATTTCGGATATAATATATCAATGGATGGACTGGAAGCAAATTTGGAATATAAATATTAAGATAACTAGAAAGTCTGGTCCAACAAGAAGCTGACAGAACATACCAAGATCCAGGTCTACAGAGCTTGTGTCCTGAGTACACTTCTATACTGCAGCGAGTCATGGACTCTTCGCTCACAACACTCCCGGTGTGGAAGGGATTGTCACTCCCGAATCGGCCTTTTCAGCCACACTAGACGCTGTTCCAGAACCACCATTCAGAGCGCAGAACCATAGTCTTTCGAGACTGAAGGTTGTCAACAACATGTCTTTTAAAGAGAATTTATATAAAATGTTTTATAGATGGCATCTAACTCCAGAGAAATTAGCAAAAATGTACTCTGGGTTATCAAATAATTGTTGGAAATGTAAAGAGGTTGAAGGAACCTTTTATCATATGTGGTGGACATGTGAAAAAGCAAAGAAATATTGGAAAATGATACATAAATTGTTGCAAGAGATATTGAACTGTGTATTACCATTCAAACCAGAAATATTCCTCCTAAATGTGACATCAGAAATTAAAGACCAATGTAAGAAATACCTAATTGTACATATTGTTACAGCAGCAAGAATATTGTTTGCGCAAAAATTGAAATCTACAGATGTGCCAACTAGAGAAAATTTAATAGACAAAATTTATGAAATAGCAGAAATGGAAGTTTTAACAGAAAGAAAGAGAGATTTAGATAGAGTAAGAAAATATTGGAAGTCTTTTTATGACTGGATAATTTTACGTAGTTAAACAATATTGAATGTTTCGGTAAATCTAAATTTTTATATTGATAAATATGATAGCCTTTGTATTGATGATTATTGTGTTTTTTTGTTGAATGATGCATGTTGTAATCTAGGGCCAATATCCTCATGTGTAATCTGTGTTGTACCAGCCCTAAGTATAACCCATTTTCCTTACCTGTATCTGTAATAAATAAAAAAAATATTTTTTTAAAAACTAATTAATTAATTAAATATGAAAATAAACACTTCATACTTTTTTTGTTTCCATTCAATGTTTATCTTGATAATGGCTTTTAAAAACAGAATTTGAATTTTTAGAGTTGTTTAGTTTGTTTAGGAAGATACCCTTAAGAAGGTGAAGTTACTTTTTTCGTATTTATCACAATGTGCTGGTACTTTTTTTTTTTTTTTACATTATTATCTGTTGTGAGATAGGCTTTTACCTACATCATGGTAATTTTAAGCAATACATTTGAAGAAATTACTGCTTCATTTGTTACCCATGAGGTGAGTTTAAGTGGAACAAACTATAGTTCTGTTGAAGCTGTTATTGTCTCTGGAACTCCAGTATTTTGGAAGCTTTCGAGTTAAAGTTTGGTACTTGAATTGAATATACAACATGCCTTGCAAGGTATGTTAAAGGTTTTTTAAAAAATAAATATTTACTATTGTGCATAAGAAGTTTTAAATTTTCTCCTTTGGAAGAAAGGATGCAATGAAGTAAACCAGGTTACCTTGCGATCACCTCCACATCCCAATGAAGTAGCTATTATCCTTTGTTCTTATTGTTTGAGCATCATTCCCAAATGACCCAAGTTACTTGTCTTTGAGCTAGCTTACTGCACCATGAAGCCCACCTGATTTCCAAGAACAGGAAATTCCAAGATCCAAGGAATACCTACAGGCACCCAATCCCACAGGTGAAACATGGGACACAAGGGTTATAAAAAGCAAGGTTGCAAACAGACCTTTTCACACATTTGCTCAAGTCTGATAGCAGGAGCATCTGATGCTTGGTGGGGGGGGGGGCTCACTGACTTGTCAGGCCTCTGTCACAAGTATGGGTATTAAGACCGGAATCTTGGACAGTATAAGTAGGGACGGTAGGAAACTTGGGGCCCAATCCTATCCAACTTTCCAGCACCAGTGAAGCTGCAATGCAGCCCCAAGGTATGGGAACAAATGTTCCCATACCTTGAGGAGGCCTCTGTGACTGCCTCCCCACCACAGAATGCGGTGCATGTCCCTTTGGCACAGCTGCACTGGCACTGGAAAATTGGATAGGATTAAGCCCTCAATCAGTTAATCACGTCAGGGTTTTTGTTTTATTTGCTTCTTGCATTCCAACCACCTTGCCAGGGTTTTCTGTTCCTCCATTTGGTATTGATCAATGATTTGTTTTCATTTCATGCACGTTTCCACCATTGTTTGGATTTCTCATGCTTCTAATAAACTATTTTTACTACTCAGTTTGCTTGGAAGGGAGCAGGTTATTCTGTCTACCAGACTGCCTGTATTTCACTACTGGCTGGTTTGAAGCAAACCTGCTCTGCATCTTTGCTTTGGGGTCTCTGTTAAGTAGGGAGGGAGGATTTTCTAAGGCAGTTTCCACTTGTCTGGCTCTCTGGTTTTAGGTAGTGGTAGTGAAAGCTACCTATCCTTTTCTAATCCCAGTTTACCCAACAAAAAAATTGAAGGGAAGAATAAAGGGGTTGATGCCGTAGCAAACTGGTAGATAATGCACTCATTTTGTCTCTCTGTTAAGAATTATGTTCATCTTTAAAGTGCTGCAAAACTGTTGCTTCTGCTTCTAAAATGAATGAAAGGGTCACACTACCCACTAGTTCCCCAACTTACATGAGGATTCTGTTCCAGACAAGCTTAGTAAGTCAATTTTCACATGTTGGAATCAGTCCACCTTACCAGCAGCAATCCTGTTAAAGGTTGTATGCTGGTGTGTGGACCTTTGACAGCTGCATGCTGCCTCTGGCCATTTAGTTCCGGGTTGCCAAGCTCCATGCTCTATGAAGCTTGGTTGGGAGTTGCACAACCACTTGACTGCTTACCTTGGGGAATTTTATTTCCCGGTAGATTCCTCTGCACACATAGTCTTTAAACAAATCAGAAAATGTAGAATGTGCTTGGATTGCTCCCAATGTGTTCTTTGTTTTCTCTCTTGTTTAAAGAGCTCATGCAGTCCTTAGAGCACAGCAATCTGGCCCTTGCAAAAGTAGGAGGGAGCAAGGTGAGAAGGCACAAGGGGTCTGAGTGTGGAGTCTTGCAATTTCTTCTGCATGCACTCCTTAAACACAAGAGAAAATTCATAGCCTGCTGGAAGTGATCCCAGTGCTTTCTGTATTTCCTGGTTTGTTTGTTTTAAAGAGCAGATGCCTCCTATGCAAGTTTTCATAAAGTTGAAATATAAATTAATGCTTCTGAAATTTGGGAACCTACTGTACAAAACTAGACTGAAAGCCTACATTGCTGCACCTGTAGGGGGAGCGATTTATTTGGACAGATTATTTTGCAGAGAGGTTAAGATGAAGCTCCAAATCATAAGTAAGCTGTTTTCCTTTCTTATTATTTCAATCCTAGCAACAGATCGCAACATAGCTTTTTTCATTTTCAGAACAGCACTATGGTTTTGAAATCTTGTACAACCTGCAAGGGTTTGAAAAAGCAACTTTTTATGTGTTCCTGTTCAAGATGTTTGGGAGCTGTTTCTTTTCAAATTGTTCAGTCTAATCTACTATTTTGAACTGTCATTCCTATGGAATATTTAGTGCTAGAAAGAATTATAAAACTATTTCCTTATTCAATCCACCTCAACTTTTTAAAGTCCCCCCTCATTGTGCAGGGGTGCTCTTGACAGTTCCTACAACCCTACTGTGTCTTCACAACAACTCTGTGAGCTAGCAGCTTGAGCTGGTCTGGCCTTAGGAACTGTGGGGCAAGACAGTGAGAAGAGGCTGTGCACAATTATATCAAGAACTCAGTTTTGATAAAGCAGTACCATTATTGGAATGGATCCAAGCCCTCTCTTGCATAGACTGAAAGTGCCATGACCCCCCCCCCCCGCCCAATGAGGCTTCGTGACCCACAACACTCAGTAAGTTGTAGAAAACTGTGCTGCTAGGTTATATGATCGCTGCATCATATCCTGGAGCCTATGCATCAAGGGAGTGACTTGAAGGCAAACACATAAGCCCTGGTGCTGCCTCTGAATCTCCTCAGATATATGTGACCTATTTTGGTGGGTTATGTCCAAAGAGAGAAAAGGGACAAGATGGTTTTTGAAAGAGGGTATAAGATCTGGTGTGCACTATTGCTACTGGATCCACTCCCTCCCGCCTCCTCCCCACCCTTGCTTCCACCCCCAGAACTCCAAATTCCATCCCTTCCCTGCCCATGATCTGCCCACCACACAATCTTACCTGCTGCCACTACTGTTTGTGGTGGTGCTGGCGGCTCCAAAATGGCTGCTAGCCGCATGCTGTGTGCACTTCTGTATGGCCAGTTATGACAGTGGAACTCTGTTCCGCTGTCATAACTAGCCCAATAGAATTGGGCTGCAATCTTATATACACTTGAGGTCCTAACCCTATCCAATTTTTCAGCACAGTGCAGCTGTGCCAAGGGGATGTGCTGCATCCTGCAATGAGGGGGCAATCATGGAGGCTTCCTCCAGGTGAGGAGACATTTGTTCCTTTACCTCAAGGCTGCATTGCAGCTGCATTGGCAGTGGAAAGTTGAATAGGATTGGGCCCTAGGTCCTATTGAACTCAATGGGACTTCTGAGTTCACATTAATTGCACTGTTAAAGGCCGCAGGCCTATTTTCAGTTGCTGCGACTACATGGAAATGTGTCATCTGTCACCATATGACAGCATTTCTGGTGGCCTTTCCGTGTTCAATGGGCTGAGTGTAGAAAAGGCTGAGAGTGTAATAGTTCTGGACCGGCATGTGGTGGGTGGGTGGCAGGCGAGGAACAGCCTTCCCATAAGCATCCTTTGAAAAACACTGCCACCATGCGAGGTGTGCAAGCACATACAACCCACACACAGAGGCAGGTGAGGCAGAGCCTCCCCACTGGAGTCCTTCGAAAAGCCCTGCTGCTGTGTGAGGCACCCAAGCTCCCACAACCCACGCACAGAGGCAGGTGAGGTAGTCTCCCCACCGGAGTCCTTTAAAAAGCACCACCGTTACGTGAGCTGCCCAAGCACTCACACTCATGGGCAGGAGCAAGTAAGGCACAGCCTCCCCACTGGAGTCCTTTGAAAAGTGCCGCCGCCATGTGAGGCACCCACAACCCAAGTGCAGAGCGCGTGAGTGCCTCAGGACTCCAGTGGGGAGGCTCTGCCTCACCTGCTCCCACACCCACCACACATCCCTGGTTGTGAGTGAACAAGGGAGTCCATCTTGCAGACCTGGTGAGCTGCAGGCAGTTGGATCAGTGAACCTGGCGGGGGGGGGGGAGATTGCGTCCTCTCCCCTCAGGTACTAATGCGTCCTCTGAGGGGGCGGGAGGGAGGCCACCTCTGCACCAGAGCAGTGTCTACTCGGGAGTAAGCCCACTGTAGTGAGTGGGGCTCAGTCCCAGGGCAGCGCGGACGGGACTGCAGCCTCACAGCCCGCGCTGCGCGTGTCTACTCGGGAGGAAGCCCCGGCGCGGCTCACTCGCGGGCGCCAGCCGAGAGCGGTTCTTCAGCCGGGAAAGCCGCGGCGTGGGTGGGCCGGGCCGGGGGCGGGGCGGCGAGACGTCCCCGACATATAGCGGCCCGTGCGCTCTCCTCGGGCTGCCGGGAGGCGGCGAGACGCTCGCAACGCCATGGTGACGACCCTCCCCGCCGGCCAGGAGCGCCCCGTGCCCGCGGGCGGGCGGCGCAGCTGGAGCCCCGCGCGCAAGCGGCAGCGGGCCGAGGACGTCACCCCCGAAGAGCGGGCCGAGCCCCCGAGCGGCGGCGCCGGTGCGCCCGTCAAGAAGAGCAGGGCCCCCCCGCAGGAGCGGCCTCCCGGCCGGCTGGGCTCCCCCCGGCACTGCGAGCCGCTGCGGCCGCTGGAGCTGCAGACCTTCCGCGACTACGGGCAGAGCTGGTACCGCTTCCGAAGGGGCCTGGAGGGCAAGTTCCACCCGCTCGACCCGCTCGCCCAGCAGCCGCAGGTAAGCGCCGGTGGCCGGAGGCTCTCAGGACAGAGCTGGGCGAGCCTCGTCGCGTGAGAACGTGGACAACACGCGTGCCTCACACTCATCACTTGAAAACGTGAACCAACACGCGTGTTCTCGTGTTCATCACGTGAGAGGCGAACAGCAACACGCGTGTTTTCACGTTCATCACGTGAGAAGGCGAACAGCAACACGTTTTTATATTCTTGCTCCATCTCCACGGATGTTGCTTTTCCAGTGTGGATATCACTTTGTACATAGAGAAAAAACACTGACCCGCATGTCGATTGACTCATGTGACTCTCATATGTGGCTATTCCTGCTCATGCATATGCACTGAACATGTGGAAGGGCAGGGGAGCAGCATTTTGCCTGCTGGCCTCCTTGCTGATTTCTGTATGTTCAATGTGTGGGTGTTTTGCTCGCATATAGCAATGCACAGCATGCAGTTGAGAAGCCTGTGTGATCAGTGGCCCTGATCCTGTGTACAGTTGTGAAACATAGTTCATGCTGTGTATTTAAACCAGGTGTGCACATTTGGTCCCTGATGCGTATATGCAACATTGGGTGGAAATGGCTTAACTTACAGATGGGTCATCCAGTGCAACCCTCTCACTCTCCAGTGAACAAGTAGTGAAGATGTGAAGAGGCCTGTTGTACCTACAGGTGCTAGAGGAGGCTGTGATTCCAGCACATCCACATACAAATGTGAACGTTCATACATCATGTGGTGGTCACACAATAGCTTTGTGTGACAAAAGTCACAAAAGTGGTTTCTGAGAAAGCAAATATCTGAGATGTCACTTCAGTTATAAGTTCTTTATTGCAAGGATCTTTCTGTTTTAGAGGTGTCAAGTACTTGGAACTTATGCAGAAGCTATATAAAAAGAGAGGAGAGAGAAAAGCTCCCTTCACTTTTATTTTAGTGACATTACATTAGTCTTCAGCAGCACAACTATACATAGTGGTAGCCAAATCCCAGATTTTAGGAAAACATAATAGGAACTGAAGATTTTGTAGAAGTAATGAGAGGTGTTTTTTTTTAAATTAGCGTTAAAATCAAAGATGTTCCTGACCATGAGGCAAATTTAGGAGTTATGATCAAAGGTTGAATGGGCAACCTGAGCTGTTGCAGATTTAGGAGGAAATAGAGTACCAGCTAAACACAACATTCTGGTATGTATTTGTCTAGAAATTGCAGTCCAGAAGGTATGATTGATATTCCTCATTATAGTTTTCTGTTGCATGCATTGTAATTTTGTTCACTGCACAGAATCTGATAATAATCTGGATGTAGTTGCCTGCCGCAATGTGCTTATGCTTTGTAATCTCATTTCTGCCCTGGCACATTGCCATCCCCAGAACATTTTGAGATGATCCATACATACCAAATGCAAAGCTACTTGTGTGCTGCTTCTTTCAATCACTTCCTGCAGATTACTCTTAATAGAGTCAGTAGAAGCTACTGCTGAACAGTAAGGGAGGCTTTGTAATCACAATCGTCTTGTAATTTTAAGGTATTGTGGCATTTCTTCTCAACTGTTTCGTCAATTTAATTGGGTAGTCCTATTCCTATGCCTTTCATGTAAGACTTTTCCTACAACAGTTAGAGAAGGGAAAACTGTATATATACCATTATTTGTGAAATTTGTTTTGTTTCATGTGCACTTTGACAGCAAAAGAGACTTGTTGATTTCTTTCTTATATTGATAATACTTGAATATGCCTGGTCTTTTTGGTAGACTCATTGTTTAAAACAGCCATGGAGTGGCAACACTGATGTGGAACTAAGTTCTATGTTACATAATTGAATGGTGCCATTGTTCTAAAATAGTTCTATAATAATGTTAACATACTGCCTGCTGTTAATATTGTTGGCATATCTTTGCTATGATAAATAAATATGCCTCGGAAATGAAAGTTAACAACACTGCTGCTGACCAAGTGGTAGTAACTTATTGATGGCATGGAGTTACATCTCTCTAAGTTAAGTCTAAGTCCAAGGATACAGTATCTTCCACTAACTGAAATCTACTTGTGTATCTTCCTTTTCAAAGTGAAAGATCCTAGCATAGAAGGGGAAGTTATAGAAGGAGAGTGCCCCTGACCACTGGATAGGGGTGTGTGGAGAGTCCCTTTTCTGCTTTCTCTTCACTTTCCGTCACCCCTCAGATCTTTGTTGCCAATTGGGAGGCACTGGAGAGAGGGAACTGCGTTTCTACCTTTTTTTCTGATTGCAGATCCCCAGTTGCAAAAAATATTAAACATCCTCATTCAAAACTGTATTCTGTCCTTATTTTTAACTCCCATTTGTGCATATGAGACATAAAGTACATTATTTGAGAACCATAATAGAACTTGCTTCCTTCAAACACAAGAGAAGTAAAGCCTATCATGTGTAAGCAGACAGCTCTTCAGATAACCTGGTTGCACTGAATTTCCTGCCACTTGGTGATCACAAATATCATTATCCAATGGGGAAAAAATTATTTTCTGAATTTACCTTTTCTGTTGCAACTATATATCACAACTATATGTCCCCTGGGGGCTGGGGATAAGAATAGGCCCTCAGTTTGACTGTACTTGTCATAAGAGGCGACTAAATAGCCACCAGGTAGATGGGACTCGTTAGCCTGGGAAGGCAGCTCATCTGAGAGAAGGAAAACTCTGATCCCAAACCTCCACTGCCTTGTAACTACATCCAGTTATGGAAAAGGCTTCAGGAGTCAACCTCGAGGCAAAATCCGGAGCCAGAGTCCCTGAGGCAGTTCATGGCTGAATACAGTCACGTTCTGGCAACTCTTGCAATGCTGCTGGAACCAACTGTATTGGCTTCTACCTTTCCATTGGACCATTTCAGCGACATGGAGAGGGGGGATTTGCTGCATGGGTAACAGTCTATCCTCCATATCTACTTTATCCAGGCTTTGCGCACTGGAGGGGACACTCTGTTCCAGAACCACCATTCAGAGTGCGACACCATAGTCTTCTGAGACTGAAGGATGCCAACAACATATATCACAGAGACATACATATTTACAAGGCAGTGCTCATCATGAAATAAAAGTTAAAAAATCCTAACTCTGAAGTAATTTCATACTAATATTTTGGTTGTCATCAGTCATTCTCAGTAATATTGTCAATGACTTTTTCAAGGTTTCATCATACCCTCTTTTGCATCCTAACTCTTCCTGTCCTTAACTTCACAGGTAACTGCAGAAGCCCGGTGCAAACTGATCAGCTGGCTAATTCCAGTACATAAACACTTCGGTTTTTCTTTTGAGTCTTTATGCTTGGCAGTAAACACTCTAGACCGCTTCCTCACCACAACCCCCGTGGCTGCTGACTGCTTCCAACTCCTAGGGGTCACAGCCCTCTTCATCTCTTGCAAACAGGTAACAGGACCTAAAGTATATTTTTGTTAAGGGGTAAGATTTGTATTTTCTACTGGAGCGTGGGAGGACAAACTGTAAAATGTAAGTTCACCTGTAAAGCTAGAGAATATGGAGTGTTTTGAACTGGGATGTCCAGGAAGCACCAAGAAATTACTAGGAAAATGCATACAGCCTTGTGCTGGATATGAATGGTAAAGATGAATGCACTTTCTTCACATGACACTTGCTTCAGTGCAATGCAGTGCCATAACAAACTGCTATCCAGTATCCGCTGCTACAGGAGTGAGAGTCTTGTTTCAGGGTATCACTATTTTGTGTTTTTCCACATCTCTGAATCAGGGGAAATGTGCCGTGCAGCTTCAGAGATAAGCTACGACCTTCAAAAAAATCCTAATGTCATGTCCAGTCAAGTTAGCCCCCTTTTAAATTTCTCTTAGTTTTTCAGTGAAGAAGAATTAAACAGTTCTCCCCACTGAAATAAATGGAATTGGAAAAAAAGTTAAGGTTGGCTGGATTGTATTCCATGAATTAGATCAGGGGTGCCCAAATCCACTTGAGGCCCTCAGGGACTCCCAATCTGGCCTGAAGAAAGCCCCCTGTCTCCAGTGAGCCTCTGGCACTCCAAAGACTTGCTGGAGCCCAACCTTGACTGTTCAACCTTTTGTGTGAGCTATGTGATGAGGGCTTCCTCCACTACTTGCTGCTTCACGTTTGTGATGCAGCAATGGAAAGGTCAGCCTTGCTTTGTGCAAGGCCTTTTATAGGCCATGAACTATTGCCAGACCTTCATTCATTCATATAAGTTCCATCTCTAATACATTTATGTAAATTTATTCAAATTTAAAATGTAAATTCTTCCCCCCCCCCCCCGGCCTCTGATATAGTGTCAGAGAGATGCTGTGGCCCTCCTGCCAAAAAGTTTGGGCACCCCTGAATTAGATTACAGATCATAAGGACAGTGGGAAGTGTTTTACTTTGGGGTATATAACAGCAGATAGTAACATACTTTTGTACTTCCAATACTACTGGGGTCTCGTAAAACACTTTTGGGGGGGAAGGGAATTCAGATGTTCTTCTTGTGAGCATTCTGTGTTTATGGTATTGTACATTGCTTTCTCTCTTTGTGTGACTTTCAGGTGGAAGTGCACCCACCCAAGGTGAAACAGCTGCTTGCCCTTTGCTGTGACACTTTCTCTCGCCAGCAGCTCTGTAACCTGGAGTGCATCATTTTGAACAAGCTCGAGTTCAACCTAGCAGCCCCCACCATCAGCTTTTTCCTGGAACACTTCACTCACGTGCGGATGGAGGCTTGTGAGGCTGATGCCTGGGAGGCTAACAATGCCAAAACTCTAGCCAAAGGTGTGGCTGAACTTAGCCTGGCTGACTATGCTTTTAATAAATACACACCTTCTTTGCTAGCTGTTTGCTGCTTGGGGCTGGCTGACCAAATGTTGCAGCACCAGAAACCACTGGACCTCCACTTAAGTGACTATCCAGAGGGTATTTTACAAGATTGCTTGGACAAGCTGCATTTGCTGGTGTCTCTGAATGAAGACTCTTTGCCTTTGGTACTGCCCCCAGATATTTCAGATCAGTTTCTGAACTTAGAAAAATGACCTAGCCAAATAAAACATACTTGAAGCATTGTTTGTAGCCATGCATTTGAAAATGTATATTGTCCATTTTATCTGATGTATGTACAGAAGCATTATTGATGGTTACAATAACTCTTAATAACAGTATTCATTTTGTTCTTTTGCTTAATAGTCTCTTCAATATGTTTTACATAGTATTTATATTTATTTGTAATGGAAGCTATTACACTGGTTGAGAATATGGTCATCTAAGCAATGTCTTCTCTAATCTTTTTAACATAATTTTCAAATTTGATTTTGCACTTGTCATGTATTGCACTGGCAATATTTTGAGAAAATAGGTTAACATTGTAAATAGTGTATATTATTCCTGTACTTATTTATTGAGATGATAGTTCAATACTAAGCCATAGAAAGACAATAGTACTGTAAATTTATTTATCTAATAAAATTTTTATCAATAATTGTCTCCTATGGCATGTTTGCATCTTTTTCTGTTTCAAGAAAATATAAACTCATTACTCATTTAGAAAAAATTGGTTCTTCATTGTGTTCCTTAAGGTCTAATAATACATGCTATAAAGAGGTAGGGAAGCAATTTCAAGCAGATAAGCTGTAGACAGGACAGGATGCTGCACTCTTTTCTCATTCCATGCTTTTCCATTTGCATCCACTCCACCAAGCTGCTTTTCTCCCAGTCAAGGTTATTTAGGAGGAAGGAGTGCAAAAGAGAAGGGTTCAGCATCCCACCCTTGTCCCCCCATCCACTGTTTGCAGAATTTTGTTAACATCCACGTTCTAAAACATCGAGAGCAATCCAAATGCCAGGTTTGACTGGCGCAGCAGCAGCTGTGCTGGCTGAAGGTGTCATGAACATGCCATAAAGTATGCTCATTGCACCCAGAGAGGAGGCTGAACTGGCAGGGAGGCCAGCGACAAGCCACCAACACTATATCCAGGTGTTTGGCCAGATGATGCAGATAAGGTTGATCCCAGCAGTAGAGGGGCCTAGGAGGCTGGGAGGGGGTGTTTCTGGGCAGGGGAGTGTAGAATGGGACTGGATCAGGTCTGGGAGGGTAGGGATCAGTGGAGCCCCCCCCCGCCTTATCCTAATGACCCTCCTGGCTTTACACTGGGCTTCCTGGATTTGCGCTAGCTCTGTAGCTGGCGCAGATCCAAGAATCCCCATAGGGCAGTCTGGGGCTTGACATGGGGTAAAGGGAAAAATACCCCATTACCCCAAGGAGATGTCTAGCCACTAATCTGTGCAGTATATTACTCCTCTGACTTTATTCAAGGCTGTTTACGTAGGCAGGCATTTCTAAATGCCTCAAGCGGATTTTTACAATCATAGAGGTTCTGTCTTTCAAGAGCCAACAACATTTCAGAATGGATCTTCCTGGTTTGGTCTCACTTCTGGCCTCTGGTTCAGCAGCTCCATCTCTCACACAGAGGGCAGCCAAGACGCTTCTTGCTCACACCAAGAGCAGGTGGAATCACTCAGCTGGGCTTGTCAGCTGCTTCAAGGTCTCCCCATTTTCAGCTGTTCAGGGAGCTGCTGGTGTCCTCAAACTGGCAACCTTCTGATGTTCTGGCTAACAGAGGCTCTACCCTCTAGACCAGACCATGCAGCTTGGCTGGGTTGGTACAGGTTAGGATTCGGCTGATAGTTTTGGTTTTGTAACATGGACCAAAGTCCTTACACACATGCACCACCTTGCTTTTCAAATGCCAAAAAAGAGGCATGTTTGAACCAAAAACGTATACTAACAGAGTAAACTTATTGAAATGGAATTTTATATATGTTGTTCCTGCTTTATTATTAGTCTGAATTCTTGAAAAACCTAAGTTAGAAAAGGACAATGAGAAACTCAGACGGGTGCTGTAGGGACAGCTGGACAGGGGCTGCCTAGCTCTGATTGGTCTGCAGAACTCCTTGCTACAGGAGGTGGTGGTGATGGCCCCTGAAAGCTTAGATGTCTTTCAAAGGGGGTTGGACAAACAGGGGTGCTGGATGCAGGGTGGCTGGTGGACTCACTCCCTTTCCACCCTTGGATCTTAGGGTCTGGGGTGTGGCTTTACATGGTGTTGCACAGGTTCTGTGGGGAGGTGGGCCTGGAGCTGTGAAGTACCTGGTCTGGGTCTCCCTGTGAGTCTGGAGCTCAGCTCAGGTGCCATCATTTTGGGGACTGGAAAGCACCTGACAGGCTTCAACGGGGTGAAGAGCTCAGTGCCTCCCTGGGGGCTGCTGCCCACTTGTACCAGCAGGCACGGGTGGGACCAGTCCAGCTTGGGTGGGGGGGTGGGAGAGAGAGGGGCTCCTCTCCCAGGAGGAGGAGAGGCAACCAGCTGGGGTCAGGGGGAGAAAGGGGTCTAGGTGGGGGACACCCTGGAGGTGGTGGTAAAGGAGCGTCTCCCCTGCCTGCCTGCGACGAGGGGCTGAACCGAGGGGCTGGCCAGGGGTAAGTGGGGGATTCCCGCTGACGTCACAGGCGCAGCCACCTGAAGGGGTGCTGCGAAGAGCCTGGGGAGGGCAGCGCAGGGGCGCCCCTGGTGGGGAGCGGGGCTGGAGCCGAGTCCCAGTGACGTCAGGGGAATCCCGTGACGCCACAGCCGAGCTAAGGGGCGGCCCGGACGGCCCGTCTCCGGGGGCGACGGTGGCGCCGCGGGTGTCCGCGGTGGGGATACGGATCGCAGCCAGGCGGTAACTTCGCCTCTGCCGGGGAGCCGGTGCCGCCTGGTGGGCGCCCAGACGGAGCGCGCGGCGCTCCCGGGGGTGGGCCGGGCAAGAGCGCGGGGCGAGTCTGACTCGCTGCGGGGTTCCCAGCGGCCTCCCGGGCAAGGGCCGCCGAGCTCCGCGACCCCGAGGCGCCCGCGCTGCCCCTTGTGCCCCCCACGCCCGGGAGGCGTGGAGAAGAGAGGGAGAAGGGGCCAACACCTAGCAGACCCTGCAGGCCCTCTGGCAGCAGCGCCCGGGCAGGGGCAGGATCTGGTTCCCCGGAGCTCAGCCACCTCCCCCCACCCCTGGCAGAAGGCTCATCCTCTCTTCTCCCCAGCAAAGCAGGCACCACGCGCGGTTCCTCCAGGGTTGGACTGGGATGCGGTTCAGCCACTGGCTTGACTCGGTCACCCATCCCTACTCCCAGTGGCGTAGCTAAGGAGGTGCAGGGGGTAGCAGTTGCACCGGGCACCAAGCTTTAGGGGGGCAACGAGCTGAGCTTGACACTAGTAACCAAAATTGTGAAAATCTTGATATGAATGAATAATACCGTCATGTTAGATATCATTGGAAAGGTAATTTAATGCAGAGTGCAATGAAACAAACGGCACCGGAATATCTGTTTTCTATCAAAAGTTATGACTAATTAACCAGAAAATGAAAACACAACTGTGGAACTGTGGACTTGTGGAACAAAAAGTGGATTTGCTTAACTCCAAACTGACCTATGAGACTGTTTGTTCTGAGTTCCAATGAGATGTTATTATGATTCATCATGGAACCAATAACTTTTTATTTATTTACTTAATTAAATTTGATTTTGTCGTGCGGGGGGGGGGGCTACAAAATCTTCTTGGTTGCAGACAGATGCCTTAGCTATGCCACTAACTGGGGGAGGCAGCAGAGCAAGTGGGTGGTGAGCTGCTGGGGCAAGGAAGTGGGTTCCTCCCAATTTTCACTTTTTAAAAAGCCTGGGTGTGATGTCATTTTCAGTTGTGACATCACTTCTGGGGCAACATTTTGAGCTTGGTACCAGGCTACCCGATCATTAGCTACACCACTGCCTACTCCCCCATCCATCCCCCCTTATCCATCCTTCCCTCCCTTCATCCCTCCCTCGCCCATCCCTCCATCCATTCCCCGTCCACCCCTCCCCCATCCATCCCTCCCTTCCACCCCATCCATCCCTCCCTCCCTCTCCCCTCCGTCCGTCCGTCCGTCCGTCCATCCATCCATCCATCCATCCATCCTCTTATTCATCCACCCCTCCCTCCCTCCTCCCATCTATGCATCCATCCCTCCCCCCATCCATCCATCCCAGTCTGAATGGTGGCCCCACAAGGTTGTGCAGGATGTGAAAACAGTAAGCAAGCACACCCAGACACAGACTCAAGTCAGCATGTGTGGGAATGAGTGCCAAGTCAGGGAGCTCCTGACTCGGGTGTTTTTCCGAGTCTTCCACACGTGCAAGTCACGAGTCCGCGAAAAACCGGCATTTTCACAAACTCGAGGCCAAGTCATTCCAGTAGTTCCCAACCCTGTCTAAAGCCCCCAGTTGGGGTGGAAGTGTCTGGGGAGGGGAAGCCCATGCTAAGTGAGGGTGGAGTGCAAGAAGATTGAGGACGTGATGCAGGAAATATATACAGTCAAGTCTCATTATTCACTGTGGTTAGATTCTTGGAACACCCAGCAGATACCTCTTCAGTGGATCCAGAGTCATTGATCCTATGGGATCAATGGTTTTAGGATGGGGTCTCTAAGCTTTTAGGCCAGAGGGCTGCATCAAATATCTTGCATGGTCTTGAAGGCTGGAAAAAATATATAAAAGTTAAATATAAAATTTAAATAAATATATTAGAAAGCCCCAGAAAGCCTAAGGCCTTCACATGGCCCAAAAACCATCTGGTTTTTCAGGAAAACCAGAAAGTGATGTTTTTAGGCTTTTGAAGGCATTCTGAGGGGAGGTGCATGACTTCCCTGGTCCTCAGAACACCCTCCAACTGGAGTATTGCTTTGGTCACATTCAGTTGAGTGGGCCAGAGGCTTGCAGGGGACCAGAGACTTGTTGCAGGCTGGACAGAGGCTTGTTGTAGACTGCATCTGCCCCCAGGCCAGGGTTTGGAGACCCCTAGTTTAGGGGGAGGGGTAGCTAACCTGGTCAGGAATACCAGCAGTGTGATGTACTACTCTGGCCCAAAGGAAGTCTTCCTCCTTGTACTTAATTTCAAGAATGAGATGCTAGAGGCAGCCCAATTCTAAGCTTGGTGGTGCCAGAAATGGCTGGGTTGATACAAGCACATTTTTGACATCCTAGTTTTGAATATGCCCTACAGAAAAATCCCTTTGCAAGTAGGAAACGAGCACAGTAGGGAGCAGCAGGCTAGGCTAGAACCTTTTCTCCCTGATGTGCTAGGGCAGTGGTTCCCAAACTGTGGGTTGGGACCCACTGGTGGGTCACAACCTGATTTTGGTGGGTCCCATAGCAGCTGAGCAGCACCTCCAATGAAAACACAGGTGGTGGAAGGATCAGGTAAGTAATTGCCTCAAGCCATGAGACTTTTCAAAAATCAGAATTGCCCTGCAAAGAGCTCCTGCAGTTTGCTAGAATGTGTAACTAAAGGGAGATAAATGCTGGAGCATCTTTCTTCTGGTTATTATTACATACAAATAAGTGAAAATATTATTTCTTTCTAGATTTTTAAAAAGTCTTGTAAACCTAGGTGGTTTTTTAAATAATTAATAATAAAAACCTATTATTATTAATAAATAATAATAAATGAATACATGATATTTATTTAATAAATAAATATGCCAATGGCATAAATCCCATGGCACACCTGTGGACCACTTGCAGCACACCAGTGTGCTGCAGCACACTGGTTGAAAATCACTGCAATAGAGTGTCATTTTAAAAAGTGGGTTCCAGTGCTAAAACATTTAGGAACCACTATGCTGGGGTGGTTTTTGTTTGTTACAGGGAATGTTGAAGTGGGGAGCACTGGAAACTATGACTCTCCAACTGCAGTCTAAAGTGACACAGAGCATACAGTTCATTTAGAGCACTGGTTCCCAACCTGTGGTCCGTGAGACCCTAAGAAGCAGTCCACAAGATCTCAGAAAAAAGGTCACGAATCATTTCAGGCATCTCGCTAAGCAACCACCAGAGAGGGAGAAGTACAGTCTGTCTGTAGCCCTCAATGAAGTGTCTCTGGGCAGTCCATTCTCCAACAGAGCAGAGAACAGACTGCGCAGCAACTCAGAAATCTTCTCTATCAATCAATAATCTCTAATAAATATTCTCTAATTCAGTGGTTCTCAAACTTTTAGCACCAGGACCCACATTTTAGAATAAGAATTGGTCAGGGCCCACCTGATGTTATGTCATGACGGGAACTGACATAGTCAAGCAGGTAGATTTTTAACAATCCTAGGCTGCAATCCTACCCACACTTACTCAGGAGTAAGTCCCATTGAGTATCATTGTTAAAAGCATATACAGAGTAGCCTGTTAAAAGTACGGATGTGTAACATTTCCCCAAATGCAGTCACATCCCATGGTAGCATCAAGTCTAATATATTAAAAATAAAATACTGAAATGGATGGGGACCCACCTGATATTGGCTCGTGACCCACCTGGTGGGTCCTGACCCACAGTTTGAGAATCACTGCTCTAATTATAACAAATTTAATTGTATTTTTTGTGTTGGGGGGGGTAGTGTGGTCCACAATAATTCCAGTGTTTGCCTCAGTGGTCCGCAAGCTCCTAAAGGTTGGGAACCAGTGGTTTAGAGCTGTTCTGTGGTTAGAGGAGGTCTGAGAGAAAAGCACTTTGCACATGTGCAGAGGAAGCACATTGAGGTTGATACTGAGCCCTGGTCTTGGAAGCAGCTTCTGAGGTTCTGGCTCCCCCCCTGCCACACGCGAAGCCGGAGTTGCTGCACCCACTGGAGCCTGGGGGACGGAGCCCAGCCAGCTCCCTCCAGCCGTCGGTTGATCGCGGCGCCAATGTGCAGGGAAAGGGCGCAATTTGCTGCGTGGGCTCCGGGCAGAGCGGCTGGGTCTGTCCCGGGGGAGAGGACTGGAAGAGGAGGGGACGGGGCCGGGCTGGCTCCCTGGTTGCCAGGCTGGCGTGCGCCAAGGCGAAGGCGCCACCTCTGGCGCTCAAGCGGCAGCCGGCCCGCCTCCCTCGCTCCTTTCCTCCCCAGAGAGGCTGCAGCGGAGGGAGGGCTCCCGAGGCGAGCCCGCTCAGCAGCCGGTCCTCGGGGGCGAGAGAGCGCCATGGAGAGCCGCGGCTGCCGGCGAGCCTTCGACAGCCTCTGTCCCAACAGGGCGCACGAGCTGGCCCAGCGCCTGGCCAGAAAGCCGGGCAAAAAGGTGCGTGTCCTTGGGAAGCTGTGCAGAGGCTCGGGGACCAGCGGCGGCAGAAGCGACAGCGTGCCTCTGAGCATGTGCGGAGTATTTTTCTCCCCTGAATAACGCGTGCCCCGCCAGCCACCTTACCTTTGGGATGACTTTCTAGGGGGCAAACGCCCGAGTTTTCAGGGAAACCTGAGCCCCGGCACCTTTCATTTTAGGGCTGAGAAGCTTTGCCCCAATGGGCCACAACTTGGACGTGAGTTGGAAATAGCAGTTTGCTCTGATGCCCTGAGAGCACAGTCTGAAGCAGAAAGCTCCGCAGAGTTCAATGGGACTGACTCGCAAGTGTGTGTGCCTTTGCAACTCTTGTGTCAGGTTTACCTCGAGGCAAAATGACACGTGTCGTCGTATACAGAAGAAATCAATGAGAGACAGTGAAGCTTGGTAGGGCTAGCCAGGGACAGGGCTATGCAGCCAGAGCCTGTTTACTCGAGACTGAGGTTACAATCCTATCCACACTTTTCTGGAAGTAAGCCCCATTGACTATAATGGGACTTGCTTCTGAGTAGACATGATTAGGATCAGGCTTTAAGGCTGCAATCCTATCCCAACTTTCCTGGGAGTAAGCCCCATTGACTATAATAGGACTTACTTCTGAGTAGACATGCATAGGATTGGGCTCTAAGGCTGCAATCCCATCCACACTTACCCGGGAGTAAGCCCCATTGACTATAATGGGACTTACTTCTGAGTAGACATTCCTAGGCTTGGGCTGTCAGGCTGCAAGCGTATGCATGTCTACTTAGAAGTAAGTCCCGTTTTGTTCAATGAGACTTACTCCCGGGAAAGTAAGGATCGGATTGCAGCCTACATTTACCTGGGAGTAAGCCCCATTTACTACAACAGTACTTATTTCTGAGTAGACATGCCTAGGATTGGGTTCTAAGTCCCACTGAATTCAATGGGCTTACTCCCAGGTAAATATGCCGAGGAGGAGTGCAACCTTAGCAGCTCACGCCTAACTTTTTTGTTTGTGCTCGTTCGCTGGTAGGTGCCACGGAAGATCCAACCCAGAAGCAACTCAGTAGCCATTTACAACGACCCGTCTCCGGACTCGGTAGATTTAGGTGAGTTCAGATGGAACATTTTCTGTCCAGAGACAAATGTGAGTTGCTCCGGAATACTGAACCAGTGGCGTAGCTAGAGGGGGGTGCAAAGCGGAAAGTCTTGCAGGGAGCCTCACCTCAGTGTGCCAGTGGCCCCCCTCCCAGAATGGCTCCGAAGGGGAGGGTGGGGGGCCGCTTTCCCGCTACTGTGAGGCTCCCTGCAGGACTTAGTGCTTTGCACCCCTTCTAGATATGCCGCTGAGTGAACTTGGGATTAAAATAGCTGAATTTTATTCTAATGATGCATTCTTTTTAAGGTGCATCCTCTCTACTCACGGGTCCTAAACACCCCTCTTTTTGTACCCATTCTTCTCTTCTCTGCCTCTTGGTCCAAGGATCCAGCCTTTCCAGCAAGCTTCATTGTGAGCTTCCCTTTCCCTTACAGCGTTTGCTACAATCGATTGGCAAGACCTGGCCGACTGCACCTCAGGCTTTCAGCAGGACGGTTCTAGAGTTCCTACAACGCAGCAGGTAACCCACAGCCGCAGCGCCCCCCTCCCCTTCATAACTGACCCCTTTGCCCGAAGTCTTCCCGAAGTTGTTACTCATCTTCAAGGCACCAAACTCTGCTACAGGTTGTACAGCATTCATCAGAGTTCCACTAATCTGAAAAATTAGTTAGAAAAATGCACCTCCTCCCCTACATGAATTCTGGGTGGCTATCTTCTAAACTGGATTTTCCTGGTGGAAACTTTCCAGGGCAATCTATTTTTGAGAGAGTGATGATGTCTAAACATGAGGAGGGGTTACCATTCTTCTTGATTGTTCAGTATGTGCAATGGAGGGAATGAAAGCTGAAGAGGAAATGTAGAGGAGAGTGAGCAGGGGTTGGATTAGAAGACCTCTAAGCATGGCCAGCAACTGATGAGGTTTGTACTAGGTTATACATTGGGGGATGAGACAGGCAACAGATACCCACCACCAACTCCTTCCAGGCTACCCTTGACGGAGCTGATCTCCTTATTTCCAACCTACCTCCACCTGGGCTTTTTAAGTAGGAAGTGCAGAGCCTGCCTGGAGCACTTCCTATTTAAAGGGCCTGTGTGGTGGAAGGAGTAAGGTAAGGGGTCATGGGTGGTCTCTAGGGTCAGCACTAATGCTAGGATTCTGTGAATTTGGAGTGGTGGACCCCATCAATTCTATCAGTGACATCACTGGTTCTTTGGTCTGAGACATGTATGTAGCCCTTTCTTTGGAATGATTTTGCTATTGGAAAGAGGTACATGTGCAAGATGACTTTTGCTCTCTATTTTATGAACTCAGGTTATTTTTAACCCAATCACAGTTACAGGTTTTAATGGAATTTCCTCTATCATTAGCCAGGTAAGTGTGTATTGGACTTTCACAGCCCAATACTATGCCTGTCTCCTCAGAAGTAAGTGCCATTATAGTCAATGGGGCTTACTCCCAGGTAAGTGAGGATAGGATTGTAGCCTCAGTTTTCCTAAGTAGGGCTGCAATCCATTCCCATTTACCTTGGAGTGAGTCCCATTGACTATAATGGCATATGCTCCTAAAGTAGACATGCATAGAGTTGGGATCTTAGTCACATTGTCTTCAGTGAAACTTCTAAGTAAACACTCTCAAGATCAGACTTCAGGGCTCCTAGGTGTTATCTGGCCAGAAACAGTCTCTTCTATTTTCCATAACCACAAAAGCTAGTCTAATATACTAACCCATAGGTGCAATCTACCCACCCATTAAGGCTGCACCCCTATGTATACTTTCCTAGGAGTAAGTTCCATTGAATGCAGTGGGGCTTACTTATGAGTAGACATGCATGGGATGTGCTGTCAGCAGGCCGCCAGATAGGAAGGAAGACCGCATGGGCACTCTGTGTACTTTGCAGAGCTTTCTATTCTCTTTGAATGTGTCTAGCACAGGGTGAGGAAGAGCTGAGGCCAGCTGGTTGCTCTTGAAGTGCTGCTAAACGAAGTGTGTTCAAGTTAAATGCTCCACCAGGACTAGAGAGAATTGCCTAGCTTAGAGAAGAAGGATTGGCTCCTGCAGCTAGCCAATGGGGTTGTGCTAAACTCTGTAAGGGAAGGAGCCAGTCTGGGAGGAGGCAAGCACTGGTATTAATCTGGGATGGTCATAACTTGCTGCATTCAGCCCTTAGCCACCCCTGTACTTGCTTGCATACTGGCTTTTCTTTTGCTATGGCAGTTCAGGCATGCTATCTCCGCTCCCTAGCATGGCCAGTGGATTTCAAGGTGTGCAGGTGCAGAAGTAGTGGCATAGCTAGAGGGGGGGCAAGGCACTAAGTCTGTTTTGCTCCCACTGCCCGGAATGGCTCTGAAGGAGAGGGAACTGCTTGTATGGTGCAGTGAAGCTCCCTGCCAAACTTAGTGCCTTGCCCCCTCTAGCTATGCCACTGTGCAGAAGAGACTGAGCAATTTCCCCTGAATAAGAGGACTGGATTAAGAAGAGTTTTGCTAATTGTGAAGCTTCTCTTGTGTCTTTCAGAGCTCCTGTTTGCAATCCGAGCCTGACTTTGACTTTCAGGAATTTAGCGATGCTGTGGATAACTTCATATCTGGCAAGTATATTTGGAGATCAGTACTGCATTTTCCTTAAACTTTTGCACCAAGCAGGAGGGCTTTCTTTGAAGTTGTACCAGCTTAAAATAAATCATGTAGCACCATCACTTCTGTTTCCATTGAAATAAGTTCCACTGCTTACTCTCTTTTTGTACTGAAATAAGTTCCACTGCTTACTCATTTGTATTAAGAAGTGTAGCCTTAGCTGTTTATAGATTTTTGTTGATTGAGCTACTAAATGATTACCTTGTTTACCTCTGCTGATATTGTCTTCAATATTGGAGGCATTTCTTCCTCTGTGTGAGAGAGGAAGGTTTATGCCACTTTTAAGATGACATCTACCATGTGTTCTTTAAATTGGGAAGAGCAAATTAACCCTTTCCCTGCTTCCCCTTTTATCAGAATGACAGTTCCCAGATCTTCAAATCAACCACCTGGGGTTATTACTTAGCTTTTAAGGAAATGCCAGCATGAGGTCCTAATTTATTTATTATTTATTTATTGAAGAGATTTACACCTTGCCTTTCCACCCTGTTTAAGGGCCCTCAAGGCCCATCTCTCCTATTGTGCCTAGCCAAAATAAAAGCAAAATAAAAATTGTCTGTATGCTAGTAACAGCATTCCAGTTGGTCATTTGTCTGTATTTTTATTCTTAATGGTCTCCTAGATCCATCCTCTCTGATGCCTCCTCTGCTGAACTCTGATGATTTTTCTTTCCCTGCGGATGTTGGCAGATCCTTCAGCCCTTGCCTTCATCAGCCTGTGCAGGGTGATCCTTTCTCACAGACGAATGTAGAAAACATCTCTTCTCCTGAACAGTACTGGAAGAATTTGGCAGATCACAATGAGAAAGCCCTGGGCGATGCACTTGTGGAAAACAATCAGGTAGGAAGATAAGTGTGTGAAAACAGCTGTTCTCTAACCATCCTGAGTGGCTGCTTAGTGGCAAATGACGGGTTGCTTAAGACATTGTGTAAGCAGACTATTGCACTGAAATGAAGCATATACGGGTCCTGCCATATCTGCAGGGTATCTGTTTCAGGACTGCCTATCTTTAAGATTCCAGATGGATTTTTTCCTTCCCTATCTGGAGGGAGGATAGCAGATCTTTGCATCCTTCAAAGATGCAAATACAGCATCTCTTATCTGGTATTCAGAAATCCAAAGTATTTGGAAAACCATAACTTTTTTGAGCGCCGACATGACACTCCATAAGTGGAAATTTCACACCTGACCTCATGTGACAGGCTGCACAAAATTTTTAAAAATATTGTATAAAACTCAGGTGATCAAGGTGCATATGAAAATAAATGAATTTTATGTTTCTACATGGACCCCATCCCCCAAATAGCCCATTAGGTATATGCGAGTATTCCAAAATATGGCAAAATTCAATATCCAAAACGGTACTGGTCCCAAGCACTTTGGTTAAGGGATGTCCAACCTGCATCACGATAAGATAGCTCCACTGAGCAATGGCCCTTCACCAACTTCAGAGGGATAAAGTGTGCATGTTTATCGTGATTCTGTGTGGTTTGGGAGTTATAGGCAAAGGAGTGTCCTCTTGTGTCAGTAAAGATTAAAAATGTAATTTACAACCAGTGTAGGAGAGATGTCATTGAAGTGGAGAGGAACAAGTGTTGAGGAACAAGATGGGAATTACTAATTGGTTAATGAGAAAAGAAATTGTGCTTCCTTTCCCTTGAGCTTGATTTTCAAGAACTGTGTAAATCACACTTTGCAGGACTTA
Organism: Tiliqua scincoides; assembly: GCF_035046505.1. Classification (NCBI taxonomy): domain Eukaryota; kingdom Metazoa; phylum Chordata; class Lepidosauria; order Squamata; family Scincidae; genus Tiliqua; species Tiliqua scincoides. The sequence continues at coordinate 22,417,565 of NC_089822.1, read as the reverse complement.
CTGTTGTTGACCAGATGACCTAAATGTACAATGATGTATGGATAAACAATGCAATTCAATCTTCTTGTACTGTGTATGGTGTCCCTCCAAGACCACAGTTCAGCTCTTGTTGTACTTGGGAGATTGTACAACATGTTTGGAGGGATATATTTGGTTTAGCTTTTGCACCAAGCTTTAGCAAAGTGGTCTGTTGATCTTGTTTACAGGATGATAATACAATGGGATTTCTGACTGACCCATTTATCTCTCAACAGCTTCAAGTGACACTAACTCAAAAGCAAGAAGAGATTGCTTCCTTGAAGGAAAAAAATACCCATCTCAAGGAACTGGCCAGCCAAGCAAAGCAGCTCGCCTCTGTTCTGGATGTAAGTGCTAAAAGAGTTTTTCCACTGGTTAACTTCTTGTGTCTGGAAGCTGCACTTTTTGATGTAGAATCTTGGGGATGTTGCATAGTGGTGGTGGAAATAGTACTCTACACTTGCCCACAGGCACGTTTGTTGTCATATGGAGCATTGAGTAAGGTTCTGGGGTTGAACCCTGGTGTATCATAACAGTATCTGCTCCAAATGATCTTCTAGAAATGGGTTGTTAACCATGTCTATGACAGAGTAATGCTATTTTTCTTCAAGGGTAGGAGAGTTTTTGGCAGTTTGGTCTATAGGAGGCACTGTTGGTTCAAAAACATTATAAAGAGTTTCGTCTTTAGATCTGCACATGTGCCAGGCACACAGTAAATGATTTACTATACTTGTGTCTTAAAAAAAAAATTCTTCCTAGAAGCTGATGATCCCACACAGCTCAGACTTTTCTCCCACCAACGGTCCCAACAAGAGAAGCCTGGTACAGATGTCTGTTGCTGATCAAGAGGACGACACAGAAGTGAATGAAATCTTGCGGGAAATATCGGACAAGTGCAATGCAGCCTTACAGTCCATGGATGAAAACAGAGGTCCAAAGCGTCCTCGTGGAGAGAGGGAAGCCATCCATATGTACGGAGCGTTCCATGGATTGCAGACATGTAACAGCCGAAGCTCCCTGGACTTGAGTGGCAGTGAGCTGGAGGAAGGGGTGTCCTTCAGGACATCCATCAATGAGCACTGTAATATCCGGACACTAGCCTTTCCCCAAGGCAATGCGTTTACTGTCAGGACAGCCAATGGGGGCTATAAGTTCAGATGGGTCCCCAGCTGATTAGAGACTTCATTCCAAGGAAGTCCAAGGCATGGTTCATGTTCATGCTTAGTCTTGCTTCTTCTTCCACTCCAGACATTTCAGGTAGTGTCTGCTATTGGGAGCTAAATACCGTGTGCCAGAGTTGCTAATATTTAGCTGGAAGCTAATGGTTTCTGTTAAGAGAAACAAAACAGCTGCCTTCCTCTCCCAACATTTATTACATAAAAGTAAGCTGTGGAACATTTAGGGATCCATTATATCCTGTTCCGATGGCTAGATACTTGAATTGTTTAAGTAGGTTACTTTCAAACTTTAATTATTTGTCAATAGCATTTGTTTCTGTGTATCCTAGACCTTATGATTCCACTCATGACCTGAAAGCTATGATGTTTTTATATTTACTGTAGCACATCCACCAATCCAATGCCATGTGTGTCCCAAATGACCCTAGCACTGTTTGATTTTTTTTCTAAATGTTCCAAAGCAGTACTAACTGATGAATTGCTGCTGTCCTTTCTGATGTATGCTTGTCAGCAAGAGAGGAAAAAAGGATCAGCAGTGTATCCTGAAGAGTTAAAACCAGTCAGAGCCTTTGTATTGAATTCTGAAAATCCACTGTTCCTTGGGTTTCTGACCAGCCTAATTCAGAGATGGCAGAGGCCAAGAAACGTGATAGTGGAATTGTAAACGGTGGCAAGTTACCAAACAGGAAAACTCTTACTAACTGGAAGAGAACTGGTGCTTATTTTTCTCCTTCCTTCCTTTAGATTCCTGGTATTCCACAAATGGCTGCTATATGAACTCCTGAGTTTTATTGTGATATAAAGAGCTGCTGTGAAGGCTTCACCTTCCCATTTAGAGAAGTTATATTGCTGCTATGGCTTTGAACTGGATATAGGTTTAGCAACTGCTGGTAAGGGAATTTCCTGGTAATGAAGGGGAGTGTTTGAGAGAAACAAAGGATGTGGAATCCTTTGCAGTCTTGCTTATAAGTAAATTCTACTGAAACTTTTAAGTAGGTGTTCTGAGGTTAGTAGAGCCAGGCTGCCCCAGGATATGGGCTGAGGGCTCATGATGAGTCATTTTACTGTAACTAAACATGCCTGACCCACCTGGATGAGAGACTGTCTAGAAACAGCATGTATACCATGGAAGAAACTGGGTTGTAAATGTAACTGATGATAGAATCCTTTTAAATTATTGGAACAGATGTCCTGGGTTGAAGTAGCATCTGTTTAAGGAACTCTGTCAGAAACATGATGAAAAGATGCATTCAGGCAGAACCTTTGAAGGCAAGTCCGTTGTTCTTGAGTATAATTTGAACAATACCAGAAAGTTTACAAAATCTTGCTTTGTATGTTGGTGAACACATAATTACACTTTATTCAGGTGTAACTCCCTAGAGGGTCTGTGCATTTTTCTTTTTTTGTGCGCTTAGGGTGACACTAATTATAACAAGCATTGTTTTTATTTCAGTGGAAGCACTGGTTTTCATTGGTTATATTTCTTTGCAATGATCTGAGCAAAAATGGTAACATCTTTATGATTCTGTGACATATGGACTCTGTACTTCCTCAGAGCAATGAGGAAGACACAAGCATTTCAAGGGGTGTGGTAAGGTAGGTTTCCATCTGCAGGTCTCTGGTTCCCTCTCTGGTTACCTCATGGAGCTCATGTGCAATTATGTACATACTAAGCTGCCTTAGACTGAGTTCATCTTGTGTGATACTGTCTACTCTGACTGCAGCTGTGACTAGCTTTCCCATCCCTGCTATTCAACATGCTTAAAACTCTCTCTGTCACCAGGATATTTTGCAGGCATGCAAGTGCTCTACCACTTAACTATGGATAGGCCTAGTAGGGTGTCATAGAGATGCAATCATTACAGTAGAACTCTTTGGTTTTTTGCTCATGCTGGATAGAATGGAGATATAATGAATGAATAAAATTAGACAGTAAACGAAGAAGATGAAGAAACTTTCCAGTGACAGTTCTATGATTTGATGTAAAACACTGTGAATGTTGAGCACTTTATAATAATGGAGATTTATGATAGCAATGCAAAAATGTGATTCAATAAATGTTTTGAATGAAAGGTGTGCTGCCAGACCTATGCGTGTTGACTCTGAATGGGTCTTACTGGTCAGTGGGCCTTGTTCCTGAGTAAAGTGTGTTTAGGGTTGCAATTGATCTTTTTTTTAATTTTAATTAATTGATCTTAGTGAGACCGTATTAGCTGAAATGCAAGTACTATACAACATTTTATCCAACACTTCACAGATCAAAAACAGGTGAACTTGTTGCATACCATGGATTGCTGTTGAAGCCCTTTCCTCCATTATATGTTGTCAAAGGTTCAATTTGGCCTTATGTTTGCTGTATTCATTTAATTCTGCAATAGCCTGCCATGTATGGTTTTAAACACCAAAAAGGTGCTTGAGTTTTTTGTTTTGTTTTTGAGTAAGGTTTAAAGGTGTGCTGAATAGCATGATAATTATCAGTGAACAACAGTGCATAAAGAACTTCGTCAGTATGTAAACAGCAAACAGTGCAGTATATAAGCCTTAATGTGCCTGCGTGTACATCTCCATTACATTCATGTGTAAAACATAAATGATGGTGAAAAGATGCAACTCCACCACTTGTATTGGCAACCTTCAGTCTCGAAAGACTATGGTATCGCGCTCTGAAAGGTGGTTCTGGCACAGCGTCTAGTGTGGCTGAAAAGGCCAATCCGGGAGTGACAATCCCTTCCACACCGGGAGCAAGTGCAGTCTGTCCCTGGTCTGTCTCCCTGGCTATGGGCCTTCCTTCTTTGCCTCTTAGCCTCAGACTGTTGGCAAAGTGTCTCTTCAAACTGGGAAAGGCCATGCTGCACAGCCTGCCTCCAAGCGGGCCGCTCAGAGGCCAGGGTTTCCCACTTGTTGAGGTCCATCCCTAAGGCCTTCAGATCCCTCTTGCAGATGTCCTTGTATCGCAGCTGTGGTCTACCTGTAGGGCGCTTTCCTTGCACGAGTTCTCCATAGAGGAGATCCTTTGGAATCCGGCCATCATCCATTCTCACAACATGACCAAGCCAACGCAGGCGTCTCTGTTTCAGCAGTGAATACATGCTAGGGATTCCAGCACGTTCCAGGACTGTGTTGTTTGGAACTTTGTCCTGCCAGGTGATGCCAAGGATGCGTCGGAGGCAGCGCATGTGGAAAGCGCTCAGTTTCCTCTCCTGTTGTGAGCGAAGAGTCCATGACTCGCTGCAGTACAGAAGTGTACTCAGGACGCAAGCTCTGTAGACCTGGATCTTGGTATGTTCCGTCAGCTTCTTGTTGGACCAGACTCTCTTTGTGAGTCTGGAAAACGTGGTAGCTGCTTTACCGATGCGCTTGTTTAGCTCGGTAGCGAGAGAATGAGTGGGCAGGTGGCAAATCACACATCTAGGCAAATGAGTAAGTAGTTGGATATGAAGTGTAAATTATCTTCACTGGCACTGAAATTCTTTGCTCCATGCCTTTAACTTGCTTGAGTCTCACTTATTCTAATGGGATTTATGCATTGGAAACCAGGATAGAAAAGTACAAACCAGAATTAGTTCAAAAGTAAACGCTTTTACTATGCAAATATTGGCTTTAGTCACCTGGACATTGCCTCTGCAGCAATTTATGAGGCCAACCCAGACATTTGTATCAGGCAGTTGATTGGTAGGTAGTGTCCCTGTCCATTAGCCCATTTCCCTCTATTGTTCCTCCTTTTCCCACTTCCTAGATTAGGAAAGTAAGATGGGGATAAATTGGAAGAAATGTGGAGGAGAAAGAATGGTGGACTAGAGTGTCTTTTCTTTGTGCCACCAGTCTCCTCCACACTTTCACATCATTTCCTTCCTTTTCCAATCCAGAGAATGGGAGAAGCAGAGGCTGGCACATCATCAAATAAGGGGGGGGGGGCGGCATTTGGCAGTCTGCCCATGGCACTGGGAGAACTTGGGTCACTATTTTTCATAGTGCACTTGTTTTCTGATTTTGGATGTGTGTAAGTGTGTATAAGAGAGAGGGGGGTCCTGTATTTGCTTCCACCTGTTAATCTATGGAAAACAGCCACATTTGGACTCTACAAACATAAATATGGCCATTAGATCATATGACATATTGCCTTTAATGCTGTGCATGTGTGACTTGAGTGTAGCATTCCACACAGTGTACTGTTGCCCTTAAAAGAGCAATTGTTGGCTTTGGCTCTTTTCCTTGAACTGATTGCAAGGCAATGGCATCTTACTGACTTTTCTTTCTGTTTTCTTGGACTTTATAGACAAACATGCTGCCAATCTCACAGAAAAGCCCAACCATCTGAGCTAACATAAGAACATAAGAACAGCCCCACTGAATCAGGCCATAGGCCCTTCTAGTCCAGCTTCCTGTATCTCACAGCGGCCCACCAAATGCCCCAGGGAGCACACCATATAACAAGAGACCTCATCCTGGTGCCCTCCCTTGCATCTGGCATTCTGACATAACCCATTTCTAAAATCAGGAGGTTGCGCATACACATCATGGCTTGTACCCTGTAATGGATTTTTCCTCCAGAAACTTGTCCAATCCCTTTTTAAAGGCGTCTAGGCTAGACGCCAGCACCACATCCTGTGGCAAGGAGTTCCACAGACCGACCACACGCTGAGTAAAGAAATATTTTCTTTTGTCTGTCCTAACCCGCCCAACACTCAATTTTAGTGGATGTCCCCTGGTTCTGGTATTATGTGAGAGTGTAAAAAGCATCTCCCTCTCCACTTTGTCCATCCCCTGCATAATTTTGTATGTCTCAATCATGTCCTCCCTCAAGCGTCTCTTTTCTAGGCTGAAGAGGCCCAAACGCCGTAGCCTTTCCTCCTAAGGAAGGTGCCCCAGCCCCGTAATGATCTTAGTCACTCTCTTTTGCACCTTTTCCATTTCCACTATGTCTTTTTTGAGATGTGGTGACCAGAACTGGACACAATACTCCAGGTGTGGCCTTACCATCAATTTGTACAACAGCATTATAATATTAGCCGTTTTGTTCTCAATACCCTTCCTAATGATCCCAAGCATAGAATTGGCCTTCTTCACTGCCGCCGCACATTGGGTCGACACTTTCATCGACCTGTCCACCACCACCCCAAGATCTCTCTCCTGATCTGTCACAGACAGCTCAGAACCCATCAGCCTATATCTAAAGTTTTGATTTTTTGCCCCAATGTGCATGACTTTACACTTACTGACATTGAAGCGCATCTGCCATTTTGCTGCCCATTCTGCCAGTCTGGAGAGATCCTTCTGGAGCTCCTCACAATCACTTCTGGTCTTCACCACTCGGAAAAGTTTAGTGTTGTCCACAAACTTTGCAACCTCACTGCTCAACCCTGTCTCCAGGTCATTTATGAAGAGGTTGAAAAGCACTGGTCCCAGGACAGATCCTTGGGGCACACCGCTTTTCACCTCTCTCCATTGTGAAAATTGCCCATTGACACCCACTCTCTGTTCCCTGGCCTTCAACCAGTTCTCAATCCATGAGAGGACCTGTCCTCTAATTCCCTGACTGTGGAGTTTTTTCAGTAGCCTTTGGTGAGGGCTAGTTTTATGACAGCAGTGAGCCTCTTCATCATCTCCAAACACTGACTTACTCCTGCTCATTTGCTGTTGCTTGTTTTGGCACTATATGTTTTAAATAGCTGATGCTAGTGAGGTCAAGAAGCATAGGACTTGCTGTGACACAGCTGTTTCATAGGTGCACCGGAAACAACCATCAAGTCTCCCTTGCACTAGACACCTGTTCAAATGCTCTCAGCTAATGCCTATGTCTTTTCAATATTCACACTCTTAAGGAAAATCTTAGGAGAAATCAAGATTTGTAAATACCTTTAGGTTTGTTCATGCAGCTTGCTCTATTTAAGGAAACAAGCCGTATTGACATGGATGGCACCATGGTTGCAATGAAGTTTAAAATATTTTGCTTTCCTTCACTGGCCTTCCAGATTTTCATATTTGTGATGCCCCTTAGCCTGATTTCTTCCCTTTCCACTCTGCTAAAATTGCTATCACTTTAGCTATTAGTGCAATTAATGGCCCCCAGCTTCTTTACCAAATCTAGATGCTTTCAGTCTTCCTACTTTTATAACTCTTCATCATCATGTCCAATCTCAGGTGACAAAGTATCAATGCTGGGGTGATGCGGGAGGATCAATGCTGCACCAGGAGACGTGCGCAGAGGTGACACCACTACTGGCCAAAATTTTTAAAGTCTTGGTATTTTTGAATAATACCATCATGTTATATCAATCGATGCATAATTTCATGCAGAATGCAATGAAACAAACTGCATTGAAATATCTCTATTCTATCAAAAGTCATAGCAAAAAACCCAGTGGGGGTGGAGTAATGGCGCCACCATGCCCACCACCTGTGGCATTGCCCTGCCCTGCTACTTGGGAGGAGGTCCATCAAGGGGGTGACATGCTGGACTCCTGCACTGGGTGACCTGCTGCCAACCCTAGTGACACCACTGCAAAGTATTTTCTTTATTCTTTTATCTGAAGGAGGATGTGCCACCTAAGCGCTCATTTTAAGTCCAAAGAAACCCATTTGTGCTTTCATTCACAACTCAGGTTGGTTACTTTGAGTGTTAGATTTTCAAATTGCCACAAACAATTTGCACCCCTGATTTCAAGTAAAGTATATGAGCAGTAATTAATGGAAAAAAAGAATCAAAATTAGGGACAGTCTGGCTGGTTAAAAACTTGGAACTGAATGAAGTCCTATTGATTCTGAAAGAAAAGATAAGTTAATTTTTCAGCCTCTCCCTTTGGAATCAGTGGAACTTCAAAATGTTTAACTTTGTCTAGAATGGGCTCCAGTATCTGCATACTCATATATGCATATTTGTTACAAAATTTTTTTTAAATACAGCAAGTCCTCACTTAAAATTGTAGATAGGGTCTCGGAAACAGCAACTTTAAGCAAAATGACTACTAACAAAGCCAGTTTTACTGTAACCTGTTTGCTATGCATAAACAAGAGCAAAGTTCTTCCAGCCTATTTCTAGTCACAAAACATCACCAAGCTTCTAAATACCCAAAACACTTCTAATATTAAACACTGAAATAACAGTGAACTTTTTGGGCCAGAGAAAACTCACACAGACAGGGGGAAAACATGCAAACTCCACACAGACAGTGGCCTTGGCCAGGAATAATTTTTTTTTCCTCATCCACTTTATAACAAAATAGTTTAAAATGAAACAACTTTAAGTGAGGGTATATCTCTGTCTGTGGACAGTCTAGAATTAACTCAAATGCTATTTTTTTAATCACCATACTCCAAGTACCTATATTTAGGAGTTAAATATACACCTTTTCAGGAACATTTCTACAAGATAAATTAATTATTCCTTTAAAATGAATGCTCTGATTTTGGTGTAGTCAACCGATTGACAGAGCATATGAAACGATTCATTTGTGGGAATATTGGCAAGGCAAGGCAAATGTACCTGAGAGGTCACAGGGGCAAAACAGCTGGTTTCCTCCTCCCGATCATCCCTGACATTTCAGATTAACTGTGCCACAGATTAAAGTGAGTAGGTAGAGCAGAAAATGGAAATGAGGGGGAGAAGATGCCTATTTGATAAACCTGACTTCTTCAAAGAAACTTCTTCATTCAAGACTAAAGTGAAGCTCAAGGGTGCCGTTCAGAAAGTACAGGGGAGGGGTGTCATTCTCCCCCCCTCGGGTTAGGACAACATGTGATTATCCTTCAGAATCAGCTTGATCTCTGGTTATTTTGTTGAACTGCCTACAGTGGATAATTTCTTTTTCTTTCTTTGCATGCCAATGTTTGTACATTTCTGATAAAATATTTTAAGTTATGACATATAGTATAAATTTATCAATGTACAAGTGCATTTAGCCTTTTGTAATAATGCTGAAAGGGCATATAAGAAGCGCCCTGTTGCATCAAGCCAAAGGCCCATCTAGTACAGCTTCCTATATCTCACAGTGGCCCACCAGTTGCCTCAGGGAACCAATAAGAGACCTGTATTAATGCCACATTCTGTGGCAAGGAGTTCCACAGACTAATCACGCACAGTTTCAACTTTTTTATTACATATGTCTCAACTCTGTCCTGAAATGTGGTGTTCCAATGAACTTGGATTTTAGCAAATTTATTTTGTTAGTATTCTCCTTTCTGCCTTCTATAGAAAGTCTTAGGGCCCAATCCTATCCAACTTTCCAGTGCTAATGCAACCACACCAATGGGGCATGCACTGTATCTGGTGGTTGGGGGAAGTCATGGAGGCCTCCTCAAGGTAAGGGAACATTTGTTCCCTTGCCCCAGGGCTGCATTATAGCTGCATCGGTGCTGGAAAATTGGACAGGATTGGGCTCATAGTAGGCAATCATGTTACTGACCATGTACAACTATGCCAGTCTGTTAGCTTGTTAATCTTTGTTGATCTTTTCTGCAGCCAATAAACTGGTGATTAGTCCTTAAGTCCCTGCCACAATCCCATGCTCTCAATCAGGGGTGTCAAACTTAAGGCCCGTAGGCTGGATAGGGCCCACAGAAGCTCTTTATTCTGCCCTTTGCTGCGTTCTGCAATGATTAAGTAGAACACCATTTAATGTTGTTCACATAACACATAAAAAGTCCCTTTTAAGTTATAAATATATATCACACAGCAGGTGGATTCTCAAAATCAGAACCAGCAGCTGAGTATTTATTTGACATTAAATATTTGCTAATAAGTAGATCTTCACTTAACCAGTGGACCTAAAGTTCTTCAAAACGGTATCATTTACAGCATCTCGTTCCAGGGTTCTGGGTTTAAGCCAAAGTAAACCTCTGCAGCAAGAGCAGTGAGTGGAGGTGATAAAGAGGGTATTTCTAAATGCAATGCTATTATTTTTTTTACACTTTTGCGTGGTTGTGCAGCATCCTAAACGCCTGACCAATTTGATTTCAGTGGGAGAATTCAGCTGACACCAGTGACATTACCAGGGGTGTGTGAACCACACCGGGGGATGCGCACGGGAGGGTGGGGGAGGGTTTGACATCACTACTGGCCAAAATTTTTAAAATCTTGGAATTTTTGAATAATACCATCATGTTATACATCATTCTATATGTAATTTCATGCAGAATACAATGAAACAAACCCCATTGAAATATCTCTATCAAAAGTTATAGCCAAATATCCAGTGAGGCAGGGGAATGGTGCATCACCATGTCCACTGACCAGGGCTGCCCACTGCATGGGAGGAGGTCCATCATGGGAGTGACGGGCTGGCCTCCACCACCGAGTGTGGCAAACCCTAGTGACACCACCTGCTGACACTGTTCTTCTCCATGAAAATAGATGCAATTCACAATGCTTAACTTTGGCTGAACTGTGCCTTATATACTTGCTCTCACCTAAAAGTGATTATAATGGACAGCCCATCCGCAATGCATACAATGTGGTTCAAATTGAGCAGAGGTGGTGTGGGATTTGGAGCTGCCCATTCATCCTGTGTCTACTGCCATCTCATTCTACCACATGCTTTATGGAACATTTGTGACCCTCATGGGCCAGCGCAAGGGCCTTGCGCCACTCCAAGGCCGACCTAGGATTGCACCCATGACTCACCACTGAAACCGAGGTCCACCTCTAAATGCCTTGTAACAAGGAAAAAGGTATCAAAATCCAATTTCCAACACTTTTGCGCTATTAAATAATCATAACTTAATTCCACTAGATTCCATTATTCATCTCATATAGTGGCTAAATGCAGTATAGCGTCTAAACCAATGCAATCTGGGGTGACAATGAAGGAGGAAGAAACGTGGAATTGGGTCTTTCACCCATCTCTGCCAAGCCTACAGGTGTACACATTTGATCCCTGTTGTGTATATGCAACATTGGGCAAAAATGGCTTAAAGCTGTTTTTCCACTGATTTGGTATCCATTTTTTTTTTAATCCACTAGGGATTTTGGAACTGAACCCCAGTGGACAACAAGATGTGACCTGGATACAGCAAATAGTTTGCTTTAAATTTGATCCTATGCCTGTTAACCTGGAAGTGATTCTCACTGAGTTCAAGCTTGTTCCTGTGCATGTTTATCTGGAAGTAAATCTCACAAGTTTAAGGGAACTTACTTTTTATTAAGTTGCCTGAGGTTCTTAGTCATTGAGACCTTTTTAAACAATTATAATCAGGGATAGCCCAATGGAATTTGCCACCTGATGCTACCGGTCCATTGCTATGCCATTTCAAAATCAAAACCCAGAAAGAATAGCTTACTCTGGTCTCTCCCACATCATTCTTTTCAACAACATGGAAAGTGCAGGTCGTTTTAGGAGTCCCCAGCATGTCCCATTCTATGGCCCATGAGAGGGGAATGCAGAGGAGTAAATTGTACCTAGGCCAACGGTCAAAAAGAAGACCCGGGAGCCCAATGAGGGGGTTTGAAAATTTCCAGGGATCTTACATTTTCTGATCTCACACTTTCTGTTTTATTTAAAGGGACCACATGAGGAAGTTCCCCCTCCCCCATATCTCCTGTAGCATGTGTCCAGTTGTACCCTACAATCCTTGAACTGGAGATGCAACTGAACTTGCATGCAAAGAATATACTCTACTACAAAGGGGCAATTTACATTTGATGTTTAGTTGTGTAGTTTTCCCATTTTCTTTTTTTCATAAAATACAGCTGCAGGGATTAGGCACTTAGCTGTGGAAGACCAGAGGGGGGAAACCCTTGCTCCTCCAATAGTACTTCCTCTAAAATTTGTCGTCCCCCCCCAAGCTGCTTTTTCTGCAGGTTCAGTGCAGACATGATTCTGTATTAAAGTGACTGCATGTAACATAATGGTAACTGTGAAATTCTGAGTAGTCCTGAATGCTCAATGGTTATGTAAAGCATAATTTTTGCGGTAATTGCGGGTAACCCAATAATAGACTGTGTAGTGGCAAAAAAAAAAAATCTTTTCAATTTATTGAACAATATACAGCTGTTTAAATAAAGAATTAAAACAAATCAGGTTACAGCCCTAAAACTGAGATTCAGCCAAGATTAACTTGTTTACTGTACCCAAGACTCACCTACAGTGGGTTGTTTTACTGTTTCAGTCAGCAGTTACCACATAAGCCCAGAAAATTTATGAATACATATGAATGCAGTTCTAACAATGGTTGCATATTTAATCAAAGCCCTGAAGTTTAAATTGCAACCTCTGGTATGCATGCAGTTAATAAATAAAAAGTAACGTTCATTTCATTTTTCTATTTACTTTTCTTTCTAGATGTAATGGAAACACCTATAAAAATACAAAGGGTGAACAGAACTAGATCTTAATTGCAGAACTAAACTCCATTTTTTAATGGCATCAGGAAATGGGTATTCCTTGTATCCAGTGTTGGGACTTGAGTCAGGTAACTCGAACTCCAGTCGCAAAAATGCATGATTTGGGGTAACTCATTGACTTGTGAGCCATGCACATGGAAGACTCTTAAAAAGACTCGCATCAGGGCCCCCCTGACTCGGTACTTTCCCCCATGCATGCTGACTGTTGCTTACTGTTTCCGCCACATGGAAAACCTCATGGGGCCATAATTCTGACCAGAGCAGCAGGGAATTTCAGCTGGGAGGCAGGAAAGGGTTAATGAATAGGAGGGGGGAGGCGGGAGTGAGATCTCCATCTCTAATCTCTTTTTCAGCATCTCTGATAGGAGGGAAGGAACCAATGATCACTGGACAAACAATGGGTATTTGGATATTTTTATTGGCTGAGGGAGAGCAGGAGAAGGAGCCCACGGAATTTCTTGCCTTACAATTGGTTGCAAGCCCACGGAGGCAGGAGAAAACTCTTTTGCCCAATGCTGCTTTCCAACCTTATGGCTTTTCTTGGCTCTGTTGTTACTTGGGGGAGGAAGCCCATTGAATGACTGGCTAAAGCGGGACTACTTATGAGTAGAGCTGCAAGGATTGGGTCATCCTGGAAAGCCTCCCACCTGCTGCTCATGACCCTCCTCCCTCTCGCTGCTTCTGTCCCAGCTCTCAGTCAGTCTCTCCCATCCCTCCCACCCTGTTATAGAAGGGACAGGGCAGCAGGAGAGTAGTTAAAGAGAACTCCAACACACACACAAAACCTGGCAGCAGCCCTGTTTTTTTCAGGGTTTTTTAAGGGGGGGGGGAAGTGACTCGAGTCCATTAGAGTCACTAAAGGGTGACTTGGAAAGTGCTGCTGTTATGAGTGTTTTTTTAGTCCAGTCGCAGGGGGCGCTGACTCGGTGACTCGACTTAAGTCGAGATTTTCCCAACACTGCTTGTATCCATAGATAAAATGTACAGATGGAAGGATCTCAGAAGACTCCATTAATCACGGGTACAGGACTGAGAAAAAAATACATATTTTGGAGAAAATTGCATCCTCCAGAATATCCCTTCGTCTTGGAGATACAGTACTTTTTTATTGCTATTGTTACATTTGTTTACAAAGTAGTTCTAACAGAAGAAAAATTGTAGCTCAAATTATTGCACTGATTACTTATTCATACATTTCCAGTAAAAAAAATTAGTAAATTGTACTGGTGTGCACAGCTTCATTAAAATGTTGCGATCACCCAAGGTCAAGCATGCCTGTTGCGAAACTTTGCACACAGTGTGCACAACAAATGGGGAAATCAAACAAACCAATGGAACATTTGCAACTTGGAAATCCCCTACAAACGCACCCCCAGAATTCCCATGATTCGCTCTAGTGGGGTTAACTGTGAAAACACTATAAGGAAATATTAGTTAGTGATTTGTTTCACTCCCATTGCTGCTACTTGTTTGAAAGGCTCATGGATTTGTCATTGAGACTCAAAGTGCCACCTTTTTTGGCATTCCGGCATATTTCAGACTTGCCCTTGACATTGCAAATAACACAGGCCAACACACATTTTGCTTCCTTAAACGTTACACCAATTCATGGGTTACACCAATTTGTGGGTACACCAATTTGGGGTGCTGATTCCAAAAATGGCATCTGTTTTGTCCTATCACATCTAGTTTTGGAGATATAGTATAGCCTCATAAGTGAATGGTTCAAGCAGCTTCCTCATGAGGAAGCCAACAGCATGGACTTTTTCGGGACATAGTTGTTTCCAGTTTGGAAACGTATTCCGGTTTGGAATTCTGTAGCACATCCAGTCTCTAGATAGGGTGAATAATTGAATAATGGAATCTAATAGGATAATTTCATTCCATTAGATCCCTTCATTCAACCCATCTAGTAGCTAAATGCAGTATAGTGTCCATAGACTATATTTGTAATAGAACACATGTTTCCATACCTTGTGGAGGCCTCTGTGATTGCCTTACCACCACAGAATGCAGCACACATCCCATTGGTGCGGCTACACCGGCACTTGAAAATTGGATAGGATTGGGCCCTTAGTTATCTATGAATCTGAGGAACAACAACAGCAAAAGGTTGATTGCATTATGAAGGTACTGCATTATACGTAGTAATGAGGAATTCTTGATCTCAATGGCATTGCTAGGGGGTGCAGGGAATGCAGTGCCACACTGGATGATGCGCACGGGGAGCGGGAGGTTGACACCACTATTGGCCAATATTTTTAAAATCTTGGTATTTTTGAATAATACCATCGTGTTATATATCAGTCGATGTGTAATTTCATGCAGAATGCAATGAACCAAGCAGCGTTGAAATATCTCTATTCTATCAAAAACTATAGCCAAAAAAACAGTGCAGGTGGGGCAATGGTGCATTACCATACCCACCGCCTGGGGCATTGCCCCTTTGCTGGCCTTCTGCACTGGGTGACACTAACCCTGGTGGTGCTACTGTTTGTTTTGTTGAATTTGTGTGTCACGACTATCAGGAAAAAATTGCAATATTAACTTATCTAAATAACACTAATTGCTCTTGTGAAAAGGTAGGAGTAAAGCAACACATTTCTGTAAGATAAATACACGTGAAGAGTATTTAAATTTTTTCCCCTGTTTCAGACCCCTCACTGTGCCCTACCTTGTTCCTTCATCCTATACTTAGCCTTTGTCTCCACCTTTGGTATAAATGTCCAGGGCCTCAAACCACTTCACATGGAGTATTTACCCTTATAGTATGGTGTCAGGCACACCTTCCACTGCTCTTAAATGCAAACATGTCTTGTTTTATTTCAAGGACAAAGCCAGGAACCGGAGTGTTGCCTCCTTTGCTATTTATTGCAACACCTGCAAGTTCTTATAGTTGTTTTCTTATGTGTTGTTCTGGTAGCTGTTTCAAAATTCAAATTCCAGAGGGGAAGATTCTGAAAAAAGACAAGGATGTGGCTTAAAATATCCCCCCTCCTGCAACCTATACATATAACTTCTGGTTGATTTATTAAAGAAGTAAAAACTAATGGCCTCAATCTGTTATATATTACAATTTAAACCAAGTAATGTATGAGAGAGGTTTGGTTTCTGTGATGTAGGGTCTGTGATGTAGGGTCATGTAGCTTCAGAAGTCTGAAAAAATATATGTACTTTTTAAACCTTGAAAGTGCTTCAGGAGTTTTATTTTTGAAAGTGAAATTCACACAAACACATCCAGAGAGTGACCTGTGCCTATTCTATGGTGGCATTGTGGTAAATTTTTAACTGCAAGACCTCGTCATGACACTTGCCATCCTACAGCTATACCTGCATAGCCACATCCCATTTTGCTTTTGATTATTTTGTCTGAGATCAGCAACACTGTGAGATACAGGAAGCTGGGCCTATAGCCTGATCCATTGGGGCTGTTCTTATGTTATGTAATAGAACTGACTACTCTTATAAGGGCCAGTGGCGTAGCTAAGGAGGTGCAGGGGGTAGCAGTTGCACCAGGCATCAAGCTTTAGGGGGGCAACAAGCTGAACTTGACACTAGTGACCAAAATTGTGAAAATCTTGGTATGTATGAATAATACCATCATGTTATATATCATTGGAAAGGTAATTTAATGCCGAATGCAGTGAAAAAAACTGCATTGGAATATCTAATTTCTATCAAAAGTTACGACCAATTAACCAGAAAATGAAAACACAACAAAAAGTGGATTTTCTTAACTCAAAACTGACTTATGAAACTGATTATTCTGAGAGCTAATGACATGTTATTATGTTATTGACATATTGACATATTATCACGATACAGCATGAAACCAATAAGGAGTTAATATGAATCAGCTCTCATTTCCATGTATCATAATGCAGTTACCCCTGCTAACTGGGTAAAAAGGCACTTTTTCAAGTGGTGCCTCTCTTATATTTACCAAACCACCCCTCTTCACCCAGGGGCACACTTTTTATTTATTTATTTTATTAAATTTGATTTTGTTGGAGGGGCTACAAATGTTCTTTGACCCCAGGTAGCAGATAGATGGCTTAGCTATGCCACTGACTGGGGGGAGGCAGCAGAGCAATTGGGTGGCGAGCTGCTGGGGGGAGGAGGTGGGTTCCTCCCAATTTTCACTTTGTAAAAAGCCTGGTTGTGACATCACATCCGGGGCAACATTTTGAGCTTGGTACCGGGCTACACAATTATTAGCTACACTACTGATAAGGGCCAGACTAGATGTGACGCTTGTGTCTTCAAATGGGTCTGTTGTTGGATTCATATAAAGTAGTAGGTAGGGATGCAGCAGGGATGAGCAGTGTGGAAGAAAGCTCTCCTTTATTACATATTTTACATCATTCTTGGCTTTTTTTCTTGCCCCCATATAATTGCATTTCCAAAGAGCATATCTGAGGAACCTGGTGTGTCCTGGTGTGTCCCATGTGCCATATCATGTGTCATAACATCTCTGCCTCCAAGCGGCCACTTCCACATGTGTTTTGTTTGCAGTTCTGGTAATGAAAAGCTTTTACACAAGCAGCATCTGAGCATGTGCGAACAGAGTGGAAGCCTCCTGATTTTGGGATGCCTAGTAATGCTATCCATCCAGATTATGCAGATACAAAAAAGAGACATTTATGCATGATAAAACTTGGTTTTTTAAAAAATGAATTTATTAAGAATTTCAGGTCATCAGATCCATGGCTTGGTGCACTTTCAGAATGGCAACCTGGCAAGATTCATATCACAGTCTGGCAATTATGATTCTGTATCCAGCTGCTCTATTTCAGGTGGAGAGTCAAAACTAGAAGCAAGTCTGCCAGTAATAAACAGGTACAATAGTTTCTATGTGAAAATCACGGGTGGCAAAAGGTGTAGGTTCTCTCTCCTGCTTCCCAACCTGGGGTAACAGTATCCCCTCCCCTCTTTATATTCAGTTGAATTGGATCTGCTGTCATCACATCAAATTTGACTCTAAAAAATTCACATGAATATTGTGCAAACAGAGCCATGCTTTAAACAAACATGTTATTACTGCAGTTCCTCGTTAAAATGATAAGTACCCTATCAAACTGGGTATGAAGTGCTGTTAACACACTGCAATCATTTTATTTGTAGGTAGAAAGGTGCTAACAGGGTTAACATGTCTGCATGCCATTGTGTTTAAGCAAATGGCCATCCACTGTTAGCAAAACAAGTTGTGTCTTTAACAACAATGGTGGACATTGGTGGACAGAGAGATCTTGGGGTGGTGGTGGACAGCTCGATGAAAGTGTCGACCCAATGTGCAGCAGCAGTGAATAATAATAATAATAATAATAATAATTAATTAGGTATTTATATACCGCCTTTCTGGTCATTGGATTACTCCTCTGACTTTATTCAAGGTGGTTTACATAGGCAGGCGTTTCTAAATCCCTCAAGGGGATTTTTTTAC
Source organism: Tiliqua scincoides (assembly GCF_035046505.1). Taxonomy (NCBI): domain Eukaryota; kingdom Metazoa; phylum Chordata; class Lepidosauria; order Squamata; family Scincidae; genus Tiliqua; species Tiliqua scincoides. Next base: position 22,399,588 of record NC_089822.1, on the reverse strand, counting down.
AGTCATAGAGGTTCTCTCTTTCAAGAACCAACAACATTTCAGAATGGATCTTCCTGGTTTGGTCTCACTTGTGGCCTCCAGTTCTCCCGCGCAGGCTGCCAAGCAGCTCCATCTCTCACATGGAGGGCAGCCAAGATGTTTCTTGCTCACAGCAAGAGCAGGTGGAATCACTCAGCTGGGCTTGTCAGCTGCTTCAAGGTCTCACCATTCTCAGCCATTCAGGGAGCTGCCAGAGTCCTCGAACTGGCGACCTTCTGATGTTATTTTCGGGCTAATGGAGACTCTACCCTCTAGACCAGAACTCCTGCCCGAAGAAGGCCAATTCTATGCTTGGGATCATTAGAAAAGGTATTGAGAACAAAACGGCTAATATTATAATGCTGTTGTACAAATCTATGGTAAGGCCACACCTGGAGTATTGTGTCCAGTTCTGGTTGCCACATCTCAAAAAAGACATAGTGGAAATGGAAAAGGTGCAAAAGAGAGCGACTAAGATGATTACTGGGCTGGGGCACCTTCCTTAGGAGGAAAGGCTACGGCGGCGTTTGGGCCTCTTCAGCCTAGAAAAGAGGCGCCTGAGGGGGGACATGACTGAGACATACAAAATTCTGCAGGGGATGGACAGAGTGGATAGAGAGATGCTCTTTACACTCTCACATAACACCAGAACCAGGGGACATCCACTCAAATTGAGTGTTGGGAGAGTTAGAACAAACAAAAGAAAATATTTCTTTACTCAGTGTGTGGTCGGTCTGTGGAACTCCTTGGCACAGGATGTGGTGATGGCATCTGGCCAGGATGCCTTTAAAAGGGGATTGGACAAGTTTCTGGAGGAAAAATCCATTATGGGTTACAAGCCATGATGTGTATGTGCAACCTCCTGATTTTAGAAATGGGCTATGTCAGAAGGCCAGATGCAAAGGAGGGCACCAGAATGAGGTCTCTTGTTATCTGGTGTGCTCCCTGGGGCATTTGGTGGGCTGCTGTGAGATACAGGAAGCTGGACTAGATGGGCCTATGAGCTGATCCAATGGGGCTGTTCTTATGTTCTTAAGTTCTTATGTTCTTATGACATTGGTGTTCCGTGCTTACAAAATAAGTCAAAATTCTGAACAAACGGAAGTTAAATTCTTCACCAAGAAAAACGGAATTCTTCCATCCATAAATTTGGTGAATTTGCTCATTTTATATAAAATATTTTGCCTCTCTGGGTATGGGCAAGCTGTGGTATTCAAGATAATGTATCCCTCCTCACCTTGAAGGATAGTGAAGAATTGTGGCCAAAAGGATTAGAAACTTGCCTTTAGAAAGAAACAAAAGCAGATATTCTCAATAATTCCGTAGTCATTTGTTTTTTCTGCAGAGTATATGCAGGTTTTGAAGAAGCTTTTGTTCTTTATCTCATTACAGAACCATCTCATGTGCTTTGAAGTTAAGACACAAATTGCACGTTATATGAAAATGCATGTTATGGTAGCATGATGGTTTGTTCTGATGAGGAAAACCATTTAGGGTAAGGATAACTGGGAGTGAAGAAGATGTAGGGCCATTTACTCTTTTTTATCCCCCATTTCCCTGCATTTTCCTGTACACTCACTGCTCAGTGCAAGAAAATAGTGGGCACTTGTGGGGAGGAGTTGTGTTGCTCACTATTCATGAATGATATCACAGCCAAAAGCCAATGGATATCAATGTCTTTGTACAACTCATTAAACATTACAGAGACAGCAACAAAAGATAGACACTCTGGGGCAGTGGCATCGGAGTGTGGACTGCACTGGTGATGTGAACAGGGGGTGGTGGTAGTGACGCCACTACTCGCCCAAAATTTTTAAGATCTTGGTATTTTTGTATAATACCATCATGTTATATATCAATTGATGGGTAATTTCATGCAGAATGCAATGAAATGAACCATATTTAAATATCTCTGTTCTATCAAAAGTTCTAGCCAAAAAACCAGTGAGGAAGGGCAATGGTACGTCACCACTCCCACTGCCTGGGGCATTACTCCACCCACTGCATGGGAGGAGGTCCATCGTAGGGATGACACGCTGGCCTTCCACATTGGGTAACACAAACCCTGGTGATGCCACTCCTCCAGGGGAAAAACCACACTTTTCCAGGCACATAATGAGTTTTCAGGGTTGGAAAAATTCAATATCTCTACAATAGAGTTGCAACCTTGTGAGAAGATGTGTAGTCTCTGCACAGTCTGTGTAAAAAGTGTCCCTCTGTTGGACAAAATTTAAATACCTAGAATGATCCTGATGGAATTTGTCTGCAAGGCTTGATTAGTTCACCTTAAATTGTTCTAAAAATGTGGTCAAATTCTGAATTTTCTTCAGAGTGTGCAATTTAAATCCAATGCTTTTTAACTACTGTGCCTACGTGGTTAAGGCACCGTTTAGGGCATTGTATTTAAATTGCACTTTCAGGAAAGAGTTCGGAATTCCACCACATTTTCTGAGCCGTTTAATCATTAATTTTGATATTTAAGTCAATGACAGTCACGCCTGAAGAGGTTTAGGAGGCCAATTGTGGGAGCATCCACTGACTAATGGAAGACAGTTCATCTGTCACAGCACTAAAGAGAAAAACCAATTCATTGTGAATTCTATTAAGCAGCTAATCCTAGCAAGGATCTTTTCTTTATCTTTTCAGGAAGCCAGCCCAGGACCAGATCACCGAGATGCAAGTGGAAAAGGAAAGAAATTAGGAAGCCATTCGATGTTCTCCAGTGTGACAGACTGGCTGATGGACTGGCAGCAAAGCAGATAATGTACAAAAATCATAAGATGTGAAAGAGAAATCAATTTTGTTGTTAGTCTCCCCCCCCACCTCCTGTTTACAACTGGTTCTAACTTTAATTTTTGTGTGTATGTGAGTTATCCTGGTCATTCCTCATGTGCAACAATAGTAACTTGTGGGCTGGGCACTTGGAGAAGAGGAAAACAACTACAGTCAGTTTTCTTTATATGCAAATTAGCTATCTGCAAATTCCTTTATCCGCAAGGGGCAGAATTTCTACCTTCTCAGAATTGCACCTCTGTTAGCTGTAATGCAGAGACCTTCTGGAGACCGCAGGGACCTTCAGAATAGTGCCTGTAACCAGCACGGCCCCTTTTAAAATGGCCAGCAGAAGCTTCCATTGGTCATTTTAAAAGGGTCTGCACTGATTGCAGGTTCCTTGCTGAAAGTCCCTGTAGCTTCTGGAAGGTTTCTGTAGCATTCAGGGATATTTTGGCATTTCCTGCTGCACTCTGCTGGCTTCTTGAGGGTCTCTACTGGATTCTTCTGATGGTACCCCTTCCCCCCATAGGGTACCCCTTGTACCTAACCCCATTGATGCTACAGGATCAATTGTTTGTTATTTGTAATTCACTATCCACTAGGGTTTCCAGGAACCTAACCCTAGCAGATAATAAGAACTGATGGTATATGGATATCCAGAAAGCACATACCAGACTCTAGTGCATGTACATAACATGATGACTGGGTGGGGAAAGGGAAGGAAAGGCTTGTTTCTCTCATCATATAGCTGCACTTGCATGGTGCATGTGTGTGGATTTTGCCCTTGAGTTTTTTTTTTTAGGTCACTGAAAAGCTGATGGACATAAGCACAATTGAAGAACACATTTAGACACGCGCAATGGCATTAGAATAGTCTAACTGTAGTGGAGTCTGAGTCTTAAATGACTCATCTTTCTTATTGCTAGAGATGGGTGAAAATGGTTTTATTTTTCACAGATCTCAGTGTTTTTCAAAGTCAGAAGTACAGAAAGTGGTGTTATATGTTTTTATTCCAAGGTACATTTTATTAAAAATTATAATTGCTTTAAAAGTGTACTAGGTAGGTGATATAGGTGGTATGGTTTCAGCAGGTGCAGCCACATGCATGTAGAGGTGTTTGAGAATGGTATTTTTTGCAGTTTTATTTTGTTTGTTTTTATGAAAATGAGAAGTGCAGAAAGTGGTGTTATATATTTTGATTTTGTTATCACCAAAAACCCCCCACCGCTACTAATTTCATTTAGGGTAAGGCGATACTCTGCAGACCATGAACAACTGAGGTATCAGAGCCACTTGAATCTTTGACTTCTTCTCTGTGCTGGCCTTCTCTTTTGACCTGCCCGTACCCGAAAACTATCTTTCTTAAAACTGGAATGAATGTATTTTGGTTTCCCAGCAGGAAAATATCATTGTAAACGTGCTTGAATTTGTAAAATGTTGGTTAATTTATTTTATGGTCTGTGTGCCAAAGCTGTGTGATTGTATTTCTTTCAGTTTATTTTCATCCTCTACCTGGCAAACTAAACAAACAATGAAAAAAATTCATTGGCACTGTTTCCTTCAGTGGTCAGGCAGCTCTTAAACAGACATTAAAAGCCCCAAGTGCTATACTTTATTTGAGATCACCTGGGCTGGGCACATATGGATAACTCCACAATAACAAAAACACAATCAAAAAATACTCCCTTTCAGAGATTAAAGATTAATGTCAATGCTGTTAATCTATAATAAATGACATTGGTTTTTTTGCCGCCCCCCCACTTGACGTTCTCGTAGATTTCCATCATCACGAACTGTAAAAGTAGTTGTCTGTGAGCCACAAAGGCATACGCTTGCTTGTGCTCAATTGATTAACAAATATTTAATATCACACAAAGAAATGCAGTGAAACAGATTCAACTGCCCTTGGTTACAGCAGAAATACAAATCCTTTCTCCATAAACTCCCCATATAAGTTTGGGTGATACAAGTGGACAAAGAATAATCTGCCATTCTTCCTAAACTGCCAAAATAATATTCTTCCAGTATATTAATAATGGGCTCTTTTTGGAAATGTATTGGAATTACTGTCCAATACTTTTGGACAACGTCCCTTTTGGACAACGTCCCTTTTTGCAGGGAACAACGACAGCCACTCTTTATAGCCTTCATAGATCTCACAAACGCTTTCGACCTGGTCAGCAGAGACGGCCTCTTCAAGATTCTCCCCAAGATTGGATGTCCACCCAGGCTCCTCAGCATCATCAGATCTTTCCACAAGGACATGAAGGGCACTGTTGTCTTCGATGGCTCCACATCAGACCCTTTTGACATCCGAAGCGGAGTGAAGCAGGGCTGTGTTCTTGCACCAACCTTGTTTGGGATTTTCTTCGCTGTCCTGCTGAAGCAGGCCTTTGGAACTGCAACAGAAGGCATCTATCTCGGGACCAGATCAGACGGAAAGCTCTTCAACCTCTCCAGACTGAGAGCAAAATCCAAAGTCCAGCTGAAATGTCTGCGTGACTTCCTCTTTGCCGACGATGCAGCTGTCACTACCCACTCTGCCAAAGATCTCCAGCAGCTCATGGATCGTTTTAGCAAGGCCTGCCAAGATTTTGGACTGACAATCAGCCTGAAGAAAACACAGGTCATGGTTCAGGATGTGGACTCACCTCCCTGCATTACAATCTCTGAGCATGAACTGGAGGTTGTCCATGACTTTGTGTACCTTGGCTCAACGATCTCCGACACTCTTTCTCTCGATACCGAGCTAAACAAGCGCATCGGTAAAGCAGCTACCACGTTTTCCAGACTCACAAAGAGAGTCTGGTCCAACAAGAAGCTGACGGAACATACCAAGATCCAGGTCTACAGAGCTTGCGTCCTGAGTACACTTCTGTACTGCAGCGAGTCATGGACTCTTCGCTCACAACAGGAGAGGAAACTGAGCGCTTTCCACATGCGCTGCCTCCGACGCATCCTCGGCATCACCTGGCAGGACAAAGTTCTAAACAACACAGTCCTGGAACGTGCTGGAATCCCTAGCATGTATTCACTGCTGAAACAGAGACGCCTGCGTTGGCTTGGTCATGTTGTGAGAATGGATGATGGCCGGATCCCAAAGGATCTCCTCTGTGGAGAACTCGTGCAAGGAAAGCGCCCTACAGGTAGACCACAACTGCGATACAAGGACATCTGCAAGAGGGATCTGAAGGCCTTAGGGATGGACCTCAACAAGTGGGAAACCCTGGCCTCTGAGCGGCCCGCTTGGAGGCAGGCTGTGCATCATGGCCTTTCCCAGTTTGAAGAGACACTTTGCCAACAGTCTGAGGCTAAGAGGCAAAGAAGGAAGGCCCATAGCCAGGGAGACAGACCAGGGACAGACTGCACTTGCTCCCGGTGTGGAAGGGATTGTCACTCCCGGATTGGCCTTTTCAGCCACACTAGACGCTGTTCCAGAAACACCTTTCAGAGCGCGATACCATAGTCTTTCGAGACTGAAGGTTGCCAATACAATAATACTTTTGGACAATGTTGTAACTGTCAGGAGTGGTGTCTTAACCATCAGCAGCACTGATATCACCATCACTATCAGGAGCCTGGAGTGCTTCCCAGAAATTATGAGAAAGATGGGTGTCCTTGCTGTTTGTGCTATAGTAGCTTACCCAGTAAGAACATAAGAACAGCCCCACTGGATCAGGCCATAGGCCCATCTAGTCCAACTTCCTGTATCTCATAGCGGCCCACCAAATGCCCCAGGGAGCACACCAGATAACAAGAGACCTCATCCTGGTGCCCTCCCTTGCATCTGGCATTCTGACATAACCCATTTCTAAAATCAGGAGGTTGCATATACACATCATGGCTTGTACTCCATAATGGATTTTTCCTCCAGAAACTTGTCCAATCCCCTTTTAAAGGCGTCTAGGCTAGACGCCAGCACCACATCCTGTGACAAGGAGTTCCACAGACCGACCACACACTGAGTAAAGAAATATTTTCTTTTGCCTGTCCTAACCTGCCCAACACTCAATTTGAGTGGATGTCCCCTGGTTCTGGTATTATGTGAGAGTGTAAAGAGCATCTCCCTATCCACTTTGTCCATCCCCTGCATAATTTTGTATGTCTCAATCATGTCCCCCCTCAGGCGTCTCTTTTCTAGGCTGAAGAGGCCCAAACGCCGTAGAATTTCCTCATAAGGAAGGTGCCCCAGCCCCGTAATCATCTTAGTCGCTCTCTTTTGCACCTTTTCCATTTCCACTATGTCTTTTTTGAGATGCGGGGACCAGAACTGGACACAATATTCCAGGTGTGGCCTTACCATAGATTTGTACAACGGCATTATAATACTAGCTGTTTTGTTCTCAATACCCTTCCTAATGATCCCAAGCATAGAATTGGCCTTCTTCACTGCCGCCGCACATTGGGTGGATACTTTCATCGACCTATCGACCACCACCCCATCATAGTAGATGATGCTATGCTGTGGCATCCTTATGTTGCATGTGAATGTCATGAAGGCAACTTCCTATGGTTGGTGGCAGTGGCTGTTGCTGCATTATTCATTCCTAGGGGCTGCTGTGGGTGGGTGTTGGCCTGGCAATGGCTGTTTGTTGGATCTGTGCCTGCTGTCACCCCCTTTTTGGCTCACCATGGAAGTGCTTCACTGGCCACTGGTGTTGGGGCTGGGTGATTAGTTTGTATGTATGTATATTTTATTATTATATAACCATAGGTCATTACAATATATAAAGACACATATTACAGTATATGCATATAAGCGCATACAATAACATTACAACCCGCTAAGAACATAAAATATAACCAAAAATGGAAAGCGCTACTCAATTTTGGGGTCTTACAGACAAATAAAAACAGAGGAATATGAATTTAGGAGAGCAAAAATTTAGCTCGTAGCTTCCTAGCCACAAGGGCAAAGATAGCCACGTTATAAGTAACATCAGGGTCAGAGTAAGCAAGAAGCCAACAAATCAAAGCTGAGGTGGATCTCTCTTGAAACAGGGTGATTAGTTTATTTAAGTAATCTTTATTTCAATCTCTTTATGTATAAGAAATCTGTATTCTATATTTCTCCAAGAAATACATGGTGTGTACATGGAACCCATTTTATACTCACAAGAACCCTGTGTTAACTTGTGCTTTTAGGGTGCAAGGTAGTGAGTCTAAAGACCACCCAGTGAGCTTCATGGGTGAGTGGGGATTTGGATTCCTGAATTTCAGCATTGTTAACCAATATACTGTACAGGTTTTCAAATTTAATTCAACTAATGCTAAAATGCTGGTTTTCTTGTCTTCAGTTTGAACAATATTTTTTTTTCATCCAAATCAATCAAATATGAGTTTTCCAAATAGTCGAGATAGTATGGAGATGGGCAGTCTGGAAATGAAGTCTGGTTTTGTATGCTTGCAAGAGCTGGGTGGTTAGCCTGCAGGACTTCAGTTTCCCATTAAATAAAGTCTGGCTGTTTAGAAGGGGTGGTGGCACCTGCTAGAGGGTAGTTTGTCCTTTCATACGACCACCTGTGTGGTGTCCTTGGTCAGTCAGGTGAACGTGCACAAGAACTTGTACTCAACATTTGGCTTATTGGCCTGGGAAGTTTGCCCTGCTCTCTCCTGGAGTAGTAAGACCCTTGAGATAGTAGAATACACAACAGAAAATTGGCAACATGCATTTCTGACTCATTGGGGTGCTTGGCTAGTGAACTGGGCGTGCGTAGGATTAGTCCATGAGACCCTGGACTGTGACATCTAGTATAGCAGAACAAAGTCAAAACAGCCACAGTAAGGCGAACCATCAACGCAATGCGGAAAAAAAGCAAATCCATAAGAAGTCGAAACTTGGAACGCTATAAAAAGAAATGTGAGGTAAGCTTGTCATAAAAGCACAAAATTTGTTAACTGCAGTATGAGTTTCTGTTTGCATATTGACAGACTTGGTGAAGAACAGCACACTCCCACTGGCATGAGACAAGGGGAATTCAAGTATAAAGAACAGAAAGTTGGATATTCAGCAATTTAACTATTCCGGCAATAACACTAAAAAGCTTCCTTGGGGAACAATGCACATTTATTGCAGAACAAATAATGGAAAAATATAATTGGCTTTTAATTGAATATAGAAGTCTTTCATATCTAAACCATCTCTATTCACTTGTGCTCATTTTTGTGTGATAATTGTAATTGCAATTTACTTTCCTATGTTGCCCATTTGTGAGGCAATGTGTAAATATATGAGGGCAAGTGGAAAAAGCAACTGCACCTATTACAGCACAATCCTAAGCTGCCTCATTGCTGTGTGGAACAGAGGTGCTGAAATGGCTGTTGTATCCTATAGGGCTGGGGCAGCTGCTGAAGTTTCCTTGGGGTAAGGGAACAGTTGTTCCCCTATCCCACGTCGAGCTCTGCCGGCAGCAATGGGTCTCCTTGGAATTGTGTCCGCTATTTAGTGGGCGCAGAACCAAGGAGACCCATGTCAGCCTTTCAGGCTTGGGTGGGGATTCAGGATTCAGTGGCAGAGTCTGCTGCCATCCCAGCTCCCACCCAGGCCTGATCCTCCCCTTGGTCCATCCTCTGTCCATTTATGGCCTAATTGCCCTGCACAGGAGCAAAGACGAGCATGCTCCATGTGTACATATGTCTTTTGCCATATGGGGATGGTCAGACAGGTGAATATTGTCTGAACTATCTCAGTGCTGATCAAACTGCTTTGGGCCTAAGATCCCTTGGTAAAACTGGAGCAAACCATTGTAGGTGATATGCAAAGGAGCCAAATGCATGTTATAATTACAAGCTGATACAAGGGCAGCTGTGGCCTCCAAACTGCCCCCTCCTTTTAAAAAGCAAATCTATTTCAGAAGAAGGGATTTAGCTCAGTGGGAGGTAAGTGAGGGGACACTTAACTCTGTCCTCATTTCTCCATCCCAAATTATCCACTAAGTATCCACTTCACATGGGACGCCACATGTATGCTTTCTCCAAATCATTTTTCTTGTTCTAGCAGCCCAATCTTATCCCCTGCCATGTGATAGCATGCAGCCATGCTGACAGAGCATGTGTTGCATACTATGTGGGGCAGGGGGCGTAAAGAACATATCCCTTAGTAGACCTTATGGTAGTCCCTATGGACCTATGCCAGCTATGTTGCTGGTGTAAGTCCAAGGAGAGGAAGGGGCAGGCTGAAAAATTGGGGATAGGATCCTGGTGCAAATTGCTACTGCCAAGATCCAGCCCCCAAACCAACCCCTCTTCTCCGCTTGTTTCCCCCTGTTTCATTCAGTCAAAATGAATTGAGTTGTAATGGGCGGAGTTGTAACTTGGGTGGAGCCTGAGGGACACATGCTCTGGGCACTATGCAGGGCACTCGCGCATGACTGCCCCAGGCTCTGCCTAGTCACGTCTGGCCAGGTTTCCCCTGGAGGGTAGGGCGCTGCTGTGGCTTCATGCCCCTTTCCTTTTGGAGGCCGTCTTCTTTCCCAAAGACTACCCGAGAGACAGCATATTACATTAAGGCTACAATCCTTTGCAAATTAACCTGACTGTCAGTCCCACTGAACACAGTGGAACTTACTTCTATATGTGCATTGGCTAGCACTTCTATATGTAGCTGGGAATTCGATGTTTATTCATTTGTGTATTAACCAGTTAAGGTATTTAAAGTTGTTTTATTGTTTTAGCAGTGTATGTGATATGAAGATGAGTTCTTGCACTTCAAAATTTACCACTACACCACAGCATGAACTGTAGACACCTGAGTTCCAAGCCTTTGTCAACCAGGAAGCTCACTGACTTGCCTTTAACCAGTCACAATCTTTCAGCCTTGCCTACCTCACAGGGTTCTTATGAGGTTAAAAGGGGATAAGCCCATGCTGCTCAAACTTCTCTGGAGGCAAAGCAGGACACTGATGGGACCATAAAACACATTTGGTCATTTCCCAGTAACTGAAAATACCTGCAAATGTTGCCATGTGCGAAAACCTCGGCATTTGTAAAAATAGGACTGTTTATTTCCAATGCCTCTTCCAAGTACTTATCATTTGCGGTGTGTATGCTGAAAATCTGTTTTAAAGATTTATTTCATTGTTTTACTTTTCTTCTTATTGCTCTTTTGAACAAATAAGAGTCCACTTATAAGGCACAGAATAACAGTGGATGTAAAAGACATCCTCTGGCAAAGTAGCCTGTCAAACTTCCACCGTACTCACCAAACACATTAATCATTGTTATAAACAATGAAGAAGAAAAAAAATAAAAGTCTCTTAACTGAACTTTTGAGTGTTTTCTAAAAGAATGACGTAAGCCTAAAAATCTGAAGGGTGAAGTTGCATCTTCACGTGTCTGTATGTAGTTAATGTAACATGTGTATTTAAGAGAGCTGTTTCCTAAAATAGCACAATAGAGCACGTGCAGAACAGAGTTCCAGCCTCCCTGCTTCCATGTCTTGGCTGCCAGCCATTTTGGCTGCCAACTTAGGTCAGTTGCTTCCATGGGAAATATGGAGGTCCTGTGCTAAGTGAACTATGCACAAACAACTGCAGCAAATTTATCATCTTAGTTTAACAGCCTGTATCAGCTCAGGTGAAAGCACTTGGGTAGCTTATGGGTTGAGCTCATACAGGATGAGCCACTTCAAAAATTTGGTCAATTGACTGGCAGTGGCATAGCTGGAGGGGGAGCAAAGCACTAAGTTTTGCAAGTGTCTGAATGTACCATGCAAGTGGCCCCTCCCTCTCCTGTTTGGAGCCAGTCTGGCAGTGGGAGCACCACTCACCACCCAGAATGGCTCCAAAGGGGAGGGTACGCTTTTACAGTGTGTTCAGGTGCCTGAAAAACTTAGTGCTTTGCACCCCCTCTAGCTATGCTACTGTTGACTGGTCAAATATTGTAAAATAAGTGTCAAGTATTTTGACAGCGCAATCCAGTGCACATCTACTCAGAAGCAGGGCCCATTCAGGGCCATGGGGCTTACTCTGAAGTAAGTGTGTTTAGGATTGCAACCTCAAAGCATTAGAACAACTCAAAAGATGTTGCATTTCCCTGAATCTCTATAATTTGACATTTTGCTCTCAGCAGGGTCTTGTGTAAGCTGCGTACATACTGCAACATTCCTGGCTTCATGGACTATTTGACAATATCCAGCTGGTCAAATAATATATGGTCAATTACCTTGCATGCCAACTTGAAGAAACCACAGGGTTACCATTTTTGACTTTTAGAAAAGTAGTGACCACAGTTCACATGTGGTGAGATATTAGGTCCAGGATGAGTTGAGCCTGGCTGGTAAAAAAATTTAGTGAAGGCAGAACCTAACAGATTACAGATATGGCTTGGAAGAATGTGGTGGTGATTGGAGGCAGCATCAACACTGGGTGGTGTCACCCAGTATGGAGCTTGGCAACTCAGATGTTTGGTGGTGAAGTGATGACATTATCATATGTCAGTTCTGGGTTGACAAGCTTTTGCTGAGAGAGGGGGAAAAAACCAGCTGTGGCACACTGAGTGCAGGTGCACATGTGGGTGTGTGTTGGCTCCGGCCATGGTGAGTGCCACTGGCTCTCTTGCCTACTGCTCTTCATTGACAACTGAGCCTCCTGCTGGCTGGGCTATGACATGTCTGAGCCTGCTGGTGCAGCTGGTGTGGGTGCCCCCTCAACACCCTCTTATGGCTGCCCCCTTGCCCCATGTTGCTATGCCACAGCCTGGATGAGTCTGGCAGAACAGCAGTTGTCAGGATTTTCAGCCCATAATACTTACTACCTGACAACATGGCTAGACCAGTAAATATTGGTTAGCTGGTTGAGAGCCCTGAAAAGCAGGCCTACAGTAGCAGAATTTGAGAGTTCATGTTCTAGAAATGTTGGGAACAGAAATGTTGGGAACAATGACTCAGAAAAATCAATGTGGTTGCCTGAGGCAATGCACAATTGGTTAGAAAACAGAACATAGAGAGACTGAATGGGCAGAGGTTACAGGGTCTGATGAGTGGAACTGTTGTGTTTTCATAATCCTGCTGTTGGAATAACAACAACATTTTATTTATTTTATCTATTGTCCTAGAGATTTGGGAATGTGGCAGGGATAACTATTGCTTTCTGGTCATGTACTGCAGGAAATGGAATCAATAAGGGAAGACAGTTTATCTGCCTCAACTTCAGAAACATTTTTATACAGAAAATTATAATTAGAAATTATTAGAAATAATTAGTAATTAGAAATTACTAGAATTAGAAATTCTAATTAGTAATTAGAAAAAGCTCCATCGTACTTAAAAATCCTGCTACTCCTAGATTTAAGTAATAGTTGCTGGATGGCACTTCAGAATTATAAATATTTGGTTATAGAAAAGAATAATTGTCCTGATTGCAGTGATGGCAACATTCAATACTATGCCATTTCAACAAATTTGCTGTACATTTGTCATTATTTTTCAGGGATGTCAATAAGCATTATACTAGAGTGTAATCTGTTACATCAGTTCTCTTGAAGATGTTTCCTTTACTTCTTGCATTCTAGGTCACAACAAATAGAAAGAATCAGCACCACCTGGTGCCAGCAGAGGCACATTCACAATTGCGACTGCAGCAAAAAGACAAACATTGTTTTACTTTAGAGCATGGGTCTCCAAGCCCCGGCCTGGGAGTCAGATGCGGCCTGTGGCAAGCCTCTATCCAGCCCGCGGACAGCCTCTTGTCCCCTGAAAGCCTCTGGCCCACTTGGCCAAACATGACTGGAACTGTGCTCTGGTTGCATCTGGAGGGTGTTCTAAGGTCCAGAGAGTTTGAAGGAATGAGCCCATTCATTCATTTATTCACTCATATAAGCTCCACCTCTTATTTATTTATATAAATTTTATATTAAAAAAATTTTCCGGCCCTCAACACCATGCCAGATATTTGATGTGGTGCTCTGGCCAAAATGTTTGGAGACCCCTGCTTTAGAGACTCAGAGCCCAATGACTCAACTTATGCCAATGTCTGTATTTTTTGAAGTTTTTTTTTTTGAAATAATGAAAAGCAGCTGGTGGAGGCAATTTGGAACAGAGAAGCAGTGGGGTTCTAGATGCACATTGTAAACATGCATCTGGAACCCAGAAAGCAGCTGCGGGGTTGCAGTTTAAAAGAGTAAAGGCGCAAGCCAGCCCTTTACCTGGGCTGGTGCAAGCCTCCGCGCCAGCTTCCTCTGCGCAGTTTGCCTTGGTCCAACTGGGCCAACACAAGGAGCAAAGGTAGGCGGGGGGGAGGCAAAAGGGAAGCCATCCTGGGTGGGGGGAGGGCTGGCTCTCCGTGTGACTTGATGGGAATGACAAGGGGCCAGTGGAGGTGAAAGTCTCCATATGACTGCATCAGAGATCCCAAATAAATGCCATGAGATTAAACTCCCATGATTTCAGTGTGTGAGAGAGGAAAAACTTTGACTAATAGTTATTGTCCAACCAGGACTTTGTGCCTGGTAGAATTACTGTGACTCACCTGTAATAGTCAAAGGAGTTTGAAGGCAGAAAAGGAGCAGGTGCCACCCGCTGCCCTGGGGCCTTCACATGCATGAACCACCTACTGGAAAGTCTATGTAGAAAAGAACAGCTGCCCCATCATTCTGTGCCCTCTGTTAGTAAGAGCCAGGGGTGTGTGCAGTTCTATTGTGTACAGCTTCTTAATAGGCGTTGTTTAACCACACTCTCCTACTCCCCAAGCCTCAAACTGTCACTACTTTGTTCCCCAAACTGGTTAAGGTTCCTAAGTGACAAGGCTGTAAGGTATTAAATAATTTACAAAAAGCCAAGAACAGTACTTAAAATGCGGAAATGAGAGCCGAAGGGCAAAATAAACTGTACATGACCCACATAATAAACAATCTCCATTCTTTTAAGGACAAAGAAATGCATATTTCATCACAGTGCAAGAGACTCAACGTCTTCAGTCTTGACCTGATATCATTATTTGGCAACAGCGGTGAGTCACTCCTTCTGGACTAATTTGTGGAGCATTAATGGCTCCTAATGTGATCAAGGGAATCTTGTACATTAAAATTGTTAGCATGTCAAGATCACCTGAGGACCCATTGAAGGTGTGGAAGGGATGGTGAGAGTGGAATAGTGAGATGAAGGCTCTTGCCTTCATCTTCTGATTGTGGACTTTGAGGAGGCATGAGGTTAATCATTGTGAGACCCACCAAGGCTCTTCTGATATGGCTTTTTGAAATTTCTTGCATTATGCAACCTTGTAACTAGCCATATTCCTAGGTCGGATTTTGTTCGTTCTGTCTCTCTCTCATCATCATCATCATCTTACAAACATACCTGTAAAGTAGCTCTAAACACTGTTAAAATCATTCTTTGGGAAAATGAAAATTGATTCTGCTTTGGACTGCACTTAAGAATATAAGATGAGCCCCCCTGAATCAGGCCACAGATCCATCTCGTCCAGCTTCCTGCAAGTCACAGTGGCCCACCAGATGCCTCAGGGACCACATAAGACAACAAGAGACCTGCATCCTGATACTTGCATTGTTCTGGAGTCTTGCTTAGGAACAAGAAGTTGCAGCTTCTTGATTGAACAAAGGCTCCTCTGTTGTGCTGACTAGTTCTTAGGTGATAGGGGCCTTGTGCACCCCTCACATCTGCAGACCAAGCAGACAAGCTTCCATTTTATTTCAAAATTTAATTCAACATTTATTCACTTGGGATTTGGTGAATGATCAAGAAACATCTGAGAAGGCAGCACTACTGAAGCTAAGCAGTTGTAGAACTGATCAATCTCTTCGGTGAGAAACTGCTGGAAGCCCCATACAGAAGTAGGAAATAATAACATTACAGTCCAGGATTTCACCTCGTTGCCAGCAGAATGTGATTCTGTTGGCAGCAACTGCTGCAAAAGTGCCATAAAGCGCTTTCCAACAATGTACTGAGTAGTGTGCTACCAGAATGCTAGTGGTAGCAGGTAAACCAGTAGGAGAGGCAGGAGGGGGTGAGAGCAGTGGCTTGGCTAGTGAGGGGCAGGGTGGTGGTCTACCCTAGGCACCAACCTTGGGGGGGGGGGTGACATTACAAGTTACCAAAATCGCTAACATCCCGGTGGTTAGGAATAATAGCATCATGCTATATGCCATTGGATGTGGAATTTACAGCAGAATGCAATGAAAAAACTGGAATGAAATATCTCCTTTCTACCAAATGTTATGGCCAAAAAACCAGAAAACAAAAAAATGCATGGAGCTCTGTGGAAAGTGAAACTGAACCATACTGCGCATTTACTCGTGAATAGGCAATCTTGCCTTAGTCCTTTGGAATCCAAGGACGCCAGAATGGTCCTGATTCAATGAACGTAGCTCCATAAAAACACCAGAGAAGGAGGTCCCTGCCTCTAAGCTGGCGAATGTATTGAACCCTATGGAAAGCTAAACCTTTACTCATGAGTAAGCAAACATGCCTTGGCTTATGGTCAGGTCAGGCAAAGGGGAATATAAAGCCACCAAAATGGTCCCAATCTGATGGAACTGGTGCTCAAAAAATGTTCCAGATGGCAGCCCCCCCAAAAGAATAAAACAGAAGCTTCAGTTGGTAATGTTTTCTATTTTAGACTTGTAAAGCTTGGTGGGTCTTAATAGTGCTATGCTTGAAATATAAAACTTAAATTGAACTGGGCTCTGGGTAGGTCTGAAAATCTCACTGATGTTTTGCTTGTGTGTGCGCGTGTGGGGGTGTTATTGCAGGCAGGCTACAGGGAAGGAGTTTTACACAGGAGTAAGGGGATTTAAACCCCCTTCCTTGCTGAAACTTCCTGATCTGACCTTCCCACTGGATACAGCATGCCCATTTTTGGCACAGCTGCAGCAGTGAGGGAGGGAAAGGATAGCATTGGACTTTAGTAACAGAATTATCCGTTCCTAACAGCAAAAAAAGTAAAAAGTAAAATATTGCTGTTGTAGATATGTACACTAGGGCATACTTTTCCCAGGGGCATGGAGACTAAACTGTGCATTAGCAGATGGCTTGTTGACCAGAAGTGTCCCTTCATTGATAACCAGCCATGAGGTGATATGAGCATAAATAACACACTTTTCCTGTGCCATTTTCTCACCAAAAGTTGCTCCTCTAGGAGCTGACACTTTGTCCCCTAGTGGCTACTTGCAGAAACTGTAGTGGAGTGTGCCAATGTTCAGTGGCGTAGCAAGAGGGGGTGCAAAGCATTAAGTTTTGCAGGGAGCCTCATCGCACCATGCAAACGGTCCCTCCCCCTCCTTTTTGGAGCCATTATCAGCCACTTGAGAAAAAAGGGAGGCATTTTGCTAAATTATAACCATCATTGACAAGATGGATAAGAAAGTCTGAATAGTAAACACTGCCATATCTGGTAACAGTAGAACAGAAGATAAAAAACTGGAGAAAATCACCAAGTATACAGACTTGCAAATTGAAATTGAAAGACTGTGGCATAAGAAATCCAGAAGAATACCAATTGGGGCCTTGGGTGCTACCCTGAAACACCTGGAAAAGCATTTGAACACTATCAGGATGAGTACAAGCGCCATCAGTCAATTATAATAGGCTGCCTTACTAGGAACAGCGCAAATACTACGGAAATATTTGCAATGCAACAACATAAAAACCAAAAATAGCTGCCTATCCTAGGTCCTTGGGAACAACTTGTAGGTGGATATACACAAAATCCATTCAAAAGCAATATGACTATGCGAAAATAGGGGCTGTTGTGAGAATCAAACCTAGGACATTCTGCTTCAATGCCTGAGGCAGTGGTGTAGCTAGTCACTCTGAAGCTTGGGGCAAAATTAAAAATGCCTCCAGGTCACACCTGGAAGTGATATCACTTGTGGGTGTGACATCTCACATGTGGTTTTTGAAAAAAAATTGAAAAACAAAAAAATCTGTTCTCCATCCCTTCACCTTCCGTTCACCTTCTCCATCCCAGTCCCCTCCTGCTTGCCCCCAAGCCACCAGGTTGCCCCCCAAGCCCCTGGAGCAAGGGAAGCAAGCAGCCGAAAACTGCCATCGCTGCTTCCCTTCTTGCAAAGAGTGGTGTTTTTAATGACACTTTTTTGCAAGAGGTGTGAGTGGCAATCATGGGGGTGTGCGTGTGCAACTGCACAGGCTGGGTGGGGGGGGCAGACTGTTGCTCCCAGGCAGCCTGCAATTGCCACCCCTGTGCCTCTTCTATCTTTGCCACTGGCCTGAGACAAAAAAATCAAAAAGCCCTTCCAAAATGTAATGACCAAGTTCAGTGTTTCTCAAGGTTTGTTCTCTGCCATACCACTTCACATGGTCCACCTATTCAAAGTACCACTGGAAGTAACCGGTGATGACATCATTGCCAGTTACTTCTGTGTTGGGAGAACAAATGTGAAGCAACAAACACCTGTAAGAGGCTCAGGGTGGATGGGAGGGCAGAAAAGCATGCTTTGGAGCTCTGTCTGAAGCCTCCTACCACTGTTTGTTGTATCACATTCCTGGTCTCACTACCGGGCAGTGGGGTCCAGGGGTCCTGCGGATACCACCAGACACCATCTCAAGTACCACTGGTGGTATCCAAACCACTGGTCAAAAAACACTGACCTAGCTGAATATTTTCGGTCATGTTATGGCGCTTCCCCAGGTCTGTTCCTTGAAGTGGCCTGTCTCACTTTACCAAAGGGGAAGAGCTGTCCCTGCAAGATGCACTGCAAAGTACCAAACTGGTTGCTTTGATCCATCAACAAGTCTGCCTGTTTGTCCGGATGGCCTGCATATAATTAGAGATATGAAAAAAGATCATAAGGACTGATTAAATTTACACAACTGTTTTAACTTTGAACCAGTGGCGTAGCTAGAGGGGGAGCAAAGAACAAAGTTTTGCAGGGAGCCTCACCGCAGTGTGCAAGGGGCCCCTTCCCATCCCCTTTGGAACAATTCCAGGTGGGGGGAGCATATGCCTCCGTGTGGCTCTCCCCTGCCTGGAATGACTCTGAAAAAGAGGGGAAGGGACCCCTTGCACCCTGCGGTGAAGGTCCCTGCAAGACTGAGGCTGCACACCTATGCACACTTTCCTGGGAGCAAGCCCCATTGAATGTAATGGGACTTACTTTTGAATAGACCCTCTGAGGATTGGGCTGTTAGTGCTTTGCACCCCCCTCTAGCTATGCCACTGCTTTGAACGCACCCACCAGCAGGCTTTGCGGGCCATCCCCTCTCACCCTACCCAAAACCTAACTCGACACCCCCGGGGACACCAGGAGATGCCTTGTATGTGGGGGGGGGGGGAGAGAAGTGAGCCAGCCCCTTCCCCGCTTCTTTGCCCGCCCTTGCGCTCTTTGCCGCTGCTCCCAACGGCTCTAGCCGCGCTGCCCCGCGCCAGACAATGGAGGAGTCTCCACGGTGTCCTGCAGGAGCGGGGCTTTGCCCGGGATCTCCAGCGGCCAAGAAAAGAGGGGTGGGAACAACCCCGCCGCCTGCGAGCGCCTCAACGTTCCATGGAAGGGAACCTCCTGACGTCAGGCGGCCAGGCAGCCAATCAGGTTTCAGAGCGAGGGATTCCCGCTTCGTTTGCCGCTGGTTCAGTCTCTTTAAACGGTTCCACCCGGGAGCGACCTCAGTGGGGCTGGGGAATAGTGGGTGGCTCAGGGGGAATCCCCTGGGGGTTCTAGAAGGCTGCGGGGAGAGGGCATGGCAGGGGGGATCCGGGGAAGGAACAGAAGGCAGAGGAAAGGGGCAGCAGGGAGACAAGTGCACCCCAGAGGCTCTCGCTGCGGGAGAAAGGGAGGGGGGGGCGATCAGGCGAGAGAAGGGAGGGTTCAAGGCTGGCACAGCTAACAAGCTAAGCGCCCCACTCCAGGGATGGAGTGGAAGTTAGAAAGAACAGCCCCCCGGAAGGTCAAGGCGGATGAAGATGTGTTGTGGGTAAATCATGGACCCCTTTCAGTCCTTTCGAGTCAGCTCTGCTGCCCTTGACACAGTGGCGTAGCTAGAGGGGTGTGTGCAAAGCGCTACGTTTTGCAGGGGCCGCTTGCACGCTGCGCCGAGGCTCCCTGCGAGACTTAGCGCTTTGCACCCCGTCTGGCTACGCCACTGTCTTGATAGAAGGTCGCCCAGGAAAATGATCCGCCTGGGAGGATGACTAGAATTTAAAAAAAAGTCAATCATTCAGGCTGCCATCCTCTCCACCCTTACCTGGAAGAAAGCTCCAATGGGGCTTACTTTTGAGTAAACCTGCACTGGATTATGCTGCTGTTCTTGGAGAGAGCCAGAAAATGCAGGAGAACGCCAATAACTTTTAGAGTAATTTAATTTTGATGGGAGCTATTGGTTAAAGTTTTGGGCTAGGGTCAAGGAGGCTTGGGTTCAAATCCCCTCTCAGCCCAATCCTATGCATGTCTACGCAGAAGTAAGTCCCATTAGTGTTGATGGGGCTTGATCGTAGGAAAGCGTGGATAGGATTGGGCTGTCAGGAAGCTTTCTGACTGGTCTCTCTCTCTCTCTCACCTTTTTTGGGAGTTGTTGTGAGGTTAGAAGGCTCTGATCCTACATATGTTACTCTGGAGCTTTTTGGAGTAAGGGAAGTATAAATGAAAGCAGTAATATGATCCATGAGTCTATGAACAGTGTAGAGATGTTAATGTGTCACACATCCCATCAGATTAGAGGTACTGTTAACCTTATGGCATATGACATTACCATATGGAGTTCTCTCTCTCTCTCTTTCCTAATCTAGGCATAACTCCATGTTGGTTGACTGGGAAATTAATTTGTATAAAAGAGTGCAAAAGTCTTGCTTAAAGGTGTGTGTGAGAGAGTGAGTGAGTATATTTTGCTGGGAAAATGTGGTGTGGGGGCCATCACTAGATTTGGACAAATGATTTGTTGGGACAAGTGATTCAGAATGTAGATGGAGATTTGTGATGCTCAGAACTAATATCTAAAAGCTGAATGGCTTCACTGTATATCTCTATCTTTTCATTTAAAGGAGAACATCATGAGAGCACTTGGGACAGACCTTGGGCGGATCAGAAAACAAAGTATTTGCAGGCTCACTAAGGTAAGTGTGAAATTCTGCAAGCTTTACCTTGCCTGCAAAATTTTGTGGCTTGTCTGGATGATACTCTTCATGCCTGATTGGCCCCGTGCAATAAAGAATGTGCAAGCTCACAGTGATGTGCCTGTTTCATAATGACCTGGGCCTGGTCTGGACAATAGTCTTGGTGCTCAACTGATTCTAGGTAATAAAGAACATGCTCATCCTTGTGCTTGCCCTCCTTTCTAGGAAAGTTCAGGACACTTTCTTTAACTGGGTGAGGGTGTGGATGAGCTTTCCCTTGCCACATGTTGATAAATTTTCAGCCCCAGCAGGAGATAAAAAGACATCTTTTTCAGTTGGTTTGCCCCATCTTAGTTTTGGTTTTGATACTGCCTGGTCTTCCATTTTGGTTTGGCTCTTTGTTAGGGGGGGGGGGCTGACTCTATTTTTGTTAATTTTGGGAGGCGATAGTGTTGCTGTTTTTAGATGCTTTGATTACTATTGTTGCTGCCACATTTTCTGTATTTTGTATGCTGGCCATTGCTTTTTTACTTGTTACTATATTTTAATGAATATTGTAAGCCTCCCTGGGATTCCTATTGCTGGGGGAGGAGGTTGGTGTGGAGAAGTGAGTGGCTGTGTTCCTGTCCAGAAATTTTCACTGCTATGGTGTTTCTCTGCTCCTCCTTTTCTTCCAGGTCAACAGGAAGAAGAGGTGGGACAGAGAATGGCATAGTGGCAGTGTACACTCAGTTTTGAAAGTCAGAGGGAGAGAAAGCAAGGTAAGGCAAGGCAGGTGGATGAGTGGTGGGGTGGTTTAATCTTGGTTAAAGCAACTCCTCCCAACCCTCGGGTAGAAGTTATCTCATCCAGCCTTGTGGGTCCTAACACATTTTTGAAGGCATCTGTTCTATATTAACCAAAGTACTAAAAAAAAATTGAGTTGAATGGAAAAAACCATCAGTGAGGGGAGCCTGAAGAAAAGGTGGGTGCTTTAAAGGCATGATATTATTGGAGTGGTGCTAACAATGCTTTTTTTTACAGGTGTTTCTCGAAAGTTTACTTTCTCAGTGAAAACTCAGAAAAGCATATTCACTTCCAACAATGTCAACGTCATCATTTATATTGTGAATCACTAAGAGCAGATAATGCAAGTTAACACAGGAATGGGTCACCTTGGCAGGGCAGTCCAACTGGTCTGTTTGGGTATATGCATTGTGCAGTTGCATAGTGCACTGCAAAA
This sequence comes from Tiliqua scincoides, assembly GCF_035046505.1. Classification (NCBI taxonomy): domain Eukaryota; kingdom Metazoa; phylum Chordata; class Lepidosauria; order Squamata; family Scincidae; genus Tiliqua; species Tiliqua scincoides. Next base: position 22,377,556 of record NC_089822.1, on the reverse strand, counting down.
GTAATGGAAGTGCGCCCCCTTGTGAACCATACTAGGATATCAACCTAATGACTCGGACGCTGAAAATTTCAGATTAATCCTTGCTCTCTGTGCTCAGAATCCCCACAACCATCAATCTACAAGCCTTTAAATTATCATATCACTGTGACTTAGTGGCTAATGGATTGAAAGAAGTGACTATTAATACATTAAGGGCGCAATCCTAACCAACTTTCCAACAAGGGCAATGCAGCTCAGTGGTAAGGGAATGTTTATTCACAGAGGAGGCTTCCATGCCTGCCACCTAACTGCAGGATGCAGCCCATGCCCCACTAGCACAGCTATGTTAGGGCTAGTAAGTTGGTTTGGATTTGGGCCTGAGTTAAATTACATTAAATTGCACATGAAATTATAATTGTGTAACTTTATAGGTTACTTAAGGCTTAAAGGCTTTATACTTAAAGGCTTCAAATATTACCTTTGAAGAGCTGTTTGTTGTAATGGAAATTTTAGGATTAAACAGACACTTCAGAGGTATGAAGTAGTTAAATTTCTTTTATGTCCACACTATAGTAATTGACTGTCTGAACCATGAGCCTGTGTGGCTGCTACTCCTAAGTAAATCTATAGCATAATTCCATCCTATGTTTACTCAGAAATAAGTCCCATTGTGTTTGGTGGGTCTTCCAGGTGAGTATGCATAGGACTGGAACCCAAACAGGGAGAACAGATCCAATGGAGGACAGAGTGCCTGTACCTATAACCATTGTATAGAACAGCCATTTTCAACCACTGTGCCATGGCACACTGGTGTGCCATGAGTGGTCCACAGGCGTGCCACAGGAATTTGGGGGAAGGTCATTTATTAATAGGGCCAATGGGAGATGTGAGCCCCCACTGGAAGCATGGTGTGTCTTGTCAATTGTCAAAAACCTGGTGGTGTGCCTTGACCATTTTAATACCTTGTCAGTGTGCTGTGAGATGTAAAAGGTTGAAAACCACTGGTATAGAAGAAGGAATTAGGGCAGGTGCAGCTCTTTAAACCTTTCCATGTTGAGCTGAACCTGCCCAAATTCCCTCTTTTTATACAATGGTTAAAGGTATAGGTGCCCTATCTTCCAGTGGATCTGGTCACCCTGGGCCCAAAGCCCCTAACTATATAGTGATGCATTTAGTGATCTGTGTATTTCAGTAGCGGAACTGCTGAATTATTGTAGTAATATAGTTTCTACCATTGTAGAAAGCTGCTACTATCAATCTGAGTAGGTAGCACTGGACAAAATGGATCATGTGTTCATATAGTTTTCTGCAAATACAGGGTAAGTTCTAATTTTCATGGCAGGGCAGAGGTCTTGAGGCTGCTTTGTTATTATGACTGATGGAGCCAATCTTTTGGGTGTTTGCTTCCTGCGTCTGGTAGGCAGTGCAGAATTAGCTGGCTGCTCTATATGGCTCTAGCAGTCACTACTGCACTGTTACCTGCTGCAGGGGTGGTACGTTGCCAAAGACAATGCTGTGAAGACCTGTGTGTGTGTGGTGGAATGGCAGTGTACTGTTAGCTGGATGAATATCTGAATGACACCAGCTGACATTCAGCTGCCAGCCTACTGCACGTATTTTGGTCATCAGACCAGCATAGAGACCTTCAGAAACGTTTGACCATTGTTAAAGAATGCTTGACATTGTTTAGCCTTTTTCCAGTGCTACTATGTTGCAGACTTCTGAACCTCACAAGGTGGTTCTTCTTCAGGCTTAGGGAACAGCAACATAAAATCAAGGAATAAAGTAATCTTTTGTATGTCTGGGCATGGTTCCTTGCAGTGTTCTGAGAACAAACGTGATGGACTAGAATCTGATTATGCTTTTAACTTTGAATGAGTTCAAGTTGGCTAATATCAATATTGATGTTAAAAGTAAATCCATCTTCATGTATGTAGAAAAAGAGGCTTTCCAACTGGATTCTGTATTAGTAACAGTGTTGTATGTGTGTGATGGTTTGGCAGTGTACTGTTAGTTAGCTGGTGCTTATATTCCAGCAACTAAATACACTTCCATATTATCATATGACTGTACATCGTAGTTCAGACCAATGCTTTCAGCACCCTTCCATTCGCAAATCCATCAATGTCCACAGTGTTGTGAAAATTTGCTCTAGTCCAGGTAGTAATTTTATTTCTGTTCAAACCAGTGGCTGGCCCACATGCTATGTTCTCCAGCTTTGTTCACTTGCATGGCTTTTCTCCTTCAAACTAGTTTATTTGCTGAAGTGCATTTCTTGCTAGTTGGTGGAAGATAAGAGAGCATTAGCAATATCTTCAGTGAGGGTTTTGGGTGTCCTCAGCCAACAACTGTAACACAGTATTGGGCCCTGGCGGCTGAGTAGGCTGTTCTGTGATACCGTATTCTGATCATTATTAAGAATATTTATATACTGCTTTTCAACAAGAGTAATTCACAAAGCGGTTTACATAGTAAAATAAATGGTTCCCTGTTCCCAAAGGGCATTCACCTCCATTTTGCTCCCACCAACTGGAATGGCTCTGAAGGGGAGGGGCTGCTTACACGCTGTGGTGAGGTTCCCTGCGAAACTCACTGCTTTGCACCCCTCTAGCTATGCCACTGGTCAGGAATGTAGTTCAGCAACTAGTTTTTTTATCCTTTATCCCAGCCTTATTATGACACAAATCTTGATAATGTTTTCTGTTCAAACTATCTGAGGTGAAGGGAATATTGAAAGCATTGAATCAACTAAAAGTCCAATAAATCTATTTATATAGGACAAGGCTGATACGGAACTGTATGGTAGTCACACGTCGGAATTGCAAAATCATGTAACTGAGATGCAGGTAAAGCAGATTCTTTTGTACTAGGTGCACCTGTATTAACAGTGTTCATTTTCTGGACAAAATGAAATGAAAGAAATGATAACATTCTTATGGGGGGGGGGAGTTTGAAGAGCAGAAGAGAAAACTAGTAATAAATGTGCTTAGTTTATCCTCACTTAAAAAATTATATAAAGGACTGCCATTATGTTGGGCAGTATGAGGATGGAGAGGGGTCTGTGGGACATAAGAAGAGCCCCACTGGATCAGGCCAAAGGCCCATCTAGTCCAGCTTCCTGTATCTCACAGTGGTCCACTAAATGCTTCAGGGAGCACATAAGACAGCAAGACACAGCCTGTGTCCTGGTGCCTTTCCTTGCATCTAGCATTACGATCTACCAGTGCAGGTCATTGTCTGGGATGGCCAGAAGGTTTTGATTTCCTTGCAACTGTGTCCTTAAGTTCAGTACGTAATTGAACTGAATGGCATCCTATTACTTGTGTGGGATAAAGTAAAGGCATGTACTTTTGGACATTACTGAGGTGAGACTTGGGAGCTAAATCTGTCCTTTGCCCCAATCTGATCTGATTGACCCCAGCCATTGCAAATCAAACCAGTTTCCATTTACATAGCTCTACCTGGGCTCTGTTTCTTGGTCACACTGCAGTAAGATGAAATGTTGGAAACTGATATAAAACTTGTGTGTTTCCCTCTTTACTTCTGTACTAGCCTCAGTGTATGCAGTGACACATAGTAAGCCAATGTTTGAAACACATGCAAAACAGACTTTCTTTTTAAAAAAAAAACATCATCATAGAATTATTTACACTTTTTTTGGAGACTTTTTCACAATGCATCTCTTTTCTGCTACTCTGAATACAAGGTTAGCATATTTCAGTAGTACACAATTCTGAAACCTGATTCAACGGCTTGAAAACTTCACAGAACATTCATGTTTGGCAAATAGGGTTTTAAAGTAACTAGATAACTGATTTTTCTCTGTTTCACAGGCCTACGAAATTGAGGATCAGAAAAGTTTTTCCCAAACTTTATGGTGGTTTGATATGAATTTGTGGTGCTGATTCCAAAAATGGCATCTGTTTTGCCCTATCACATCTAGTTTTGGAGATATAGTATAGCCTCTTTAGTGAAAGGTTCAAGCAGCTTCCAAAACTAGACGTGATAGGGCAAAACAGATGCCATTTTTGGAATCAGCACCACAAATTTTGGAATCAGCACCCCAAATATATTCAGGAATTGGTGTAACATTTAAGGAAGCAAAATGTGTATTGGCCTGTGTTATCCAGCAACAGCTATCTTTCCCAGCCACAGCTAGAGATGTTGGAAATGAAACCTGAGGCTTTCTGCATGCAAATAATTGGACTACAGCCCCACCTCCATGCATTCTAGGGGATTTTCAGATGCATCCTTTATTGCCTAGACCAAAATGTTGGGCAATGTCCTAACATTGATAAATGCAATGGACCAGTTTGCACAGAGCTCCACAGCATTACTATGTGCTATTCACAGTGGTTGTGATTGACACAGAAATATTCAAGGCAAGTCAAAATACTACAATTGAGGAACGGTACAGGAATGCAATGTGGGAAGAGTTCTTAATTTGCTGCCTGGATAATTTTGACCCATGAAACAGATCAGATTTCTGGATGTTCCCTTTGCCTCTAAAGTAGGTGATCGGTATTTATTTTGTATACAAACACCACAGCCACTGCTTTTGAGAAACATCCATGACTATACTCATTCAGTATTACGTTCATTATAATTCTTCTTTTGAAATGCTTCCTGAATCACTTTACAGTTTTATAGGAAACATGCCACATCCAGGGCTCAGTTCTGCAAAACTGATTGCATTAATTCTTCTGTTTGCTTCACTTGCAGTCAGCAAAAACTTATCTTAAACAAGAAGAGTTTTCTGTCAAAGGTGGCAATGAAATGAACCAGAAAAAAAACACCCAACTCACTGTCCAGCTTCTACCATTGTTGAGCAGGAATGTGCTAAGGCTGTGTAGTTGCAATATAAAATTTTCAAGACAGTGTAGCTTTCTCAAAGGTCCTCTTTCTTTTTCATAATGATCTGCCTAATCTGGGCTGCTATATCTGGCTTGATGTTTTCAATAGGCTCTTCAGTTCTCCAGACATTCACAACTTGACCTTCAGGGCTGATTAGGTATTTCCAGAAATTCCACTTAGGCTCTTTCTTGGTGGATTCTGCAAGAACAGCACAAGATATATTTAGATCACAAGCAGAAAGGGTGGCATCCTTCAGAAAAAAAAGATGTATGCATCCAACTCCTCGTACTTAATTTATCCCATGCATCCAACTCCCACTGAAATCAATCACATTTCAATCACTGAAATGAAGTGCACGATTCTTTGGATTGTACAATAGTCAAACTCCTTTTATTTTTAGTTTAATTTACAGGCTTGCACCCATATCTGCAGGGAATCTGGTCTAGGATACAGATACAGAAATCCCAGATATAGGGCTGCCTGTATTAATAGTGGCCCCTGCGTGCATCCCAATTAATGTTCTTTAAAGCCTTACCAGAGTTTCTTGCTTTAAACAGGGCACTATAAGCATTCAAGCTCATTGTATAACTGGAGCAGGCTGCTGGCAGCCTGAATAACTGATGAAACTAAACAACGCTAAACAGGAAGCAGAAATTAACTACTTTGTGTTTAGTGTTAGTTCTAATTTTCTCAGCTATTCAGGCTGCGGGCAGCCTCTTCGCCTTGTTTGAATGTGTATATGCCATGTCTAAAGCAAGAAATACTTACCAGTAAGACTTTAAAGAACATTAATGGGTACGCAGGGGGCCCTGCATCTATAGATCGGTGGATAATTGCAGATACTGGATTCATGGATATTGGAGCCCACATGTATTGCTAGAGAGTAGAACCTAAAGATTATTTTAGATCAAGAAGGGCATAATTCTAACTTGTGCTGGAACAGGCAGGCCCAATGGCCAGTGCTCAATCCAGCACAAGGTAGGTGCGGGCTTGGGCACAACTCGGAATAATGGAATTTTATTCCCCTTACCCTGTGTTGCATGCCAGCCAGCCCTACAGGGCTACTTGAATTCGCACCTGCAATTTTGTGGGCGCAAATCTGGTTGTGTTGTGGCTGGGAGTTAGGATCCAGCCTGTGCTGTCACCACCAGTCCCATCACCCTTCCAGGTCTGATCTACCTCCTGGGTCACTTCCCCTCAAAACATTCCCTCCTTGCTGCCAACATGCACTCTTGCCACCCTCTCCAGCTCCCTGTGCCAACCTGCCTGGACTGGCAAAAACCTACCCTCTCCTGGAGCAGATGTGCCTAGATCAGCACATGTCTGTGTGCTGGCCTAGCCTGCTCCTGAGTATGCATGTGTGTAGACACAAATGTGCTTTACAGCATGTTTGTCATACTCAAGACCTGGTGCAAGCGCTGGCTCAGAAAGGTTTAGGATTGCACTGTAAGTGAATTTTTGCCTTTCTAAATTCTGATCCTATTTTCTGCCCGTTTTCCCTTGAGCCTTTTCTTTTTTGATCAGCCTGTTTTTCCACTGTTTTTTTTTTTTGGCCCTTTCCTACTTCTCTTGTCTTGCTGCCTTCTCCTTTCCTAGGCTGTGGTTATCTATGCACTTTTGTCTGCCCCATCCCTCTCTTGAACTTGAGAGATTAGATCAGTGATTTTCAACCTTTTTCATCTCACGGCACACTGAAAAAGCACTAAAGGCACACCATCAGTTTTTTGACAATTGACAAGGCACACCACAATGACTGCAGGGGCTCGCATCCCCCAGTGGCCCTACTAACAAACGATCCTCCCCCAAACACCTGCGGCACACCTGCAGACCACGCATAGCACACCAGTGTGCCATGGTACAGTGGTTGAAAATGGCTGGACTGGGTCAGTGGCTGCCAGAGGGCCATTAATTTACTTATTCTTACATCTGCAAGACCAAACTAAATGTGCATATGAATGATATTTCCTACTGGCAGTGTCTATTATTTATTAAATATTCACCCATGAATGGGGGAGTGATTCTGGCCAGGATCAGGATGTATGGGGAGAGGGTCCCTCTTACTTTGAATTTATAGCTACACATGTGAATATCTCTGCATTTACATCAATAAACATTTTGGTGCCTTAAAAATGAAAGCTACAATTCAGATTTCAAGGAAGCCCCATGGGATGCACCACAGTCCATCTCTAGAGCTGTATCTATTCAAATTTGAAGAGTAAAAATAAAAATTCTGCATCCTAGAAATCAAAGCTTTGCACCAAGGCCTCTGAATTCTGCAACCTGAATAAATTATGCAGATCAAACCACCTGTGAACAGAATTTGTCTTTTCCCCCATAATTCTTGAAATATTCATGATTGTGCATAATTTATATTGGGCTTGGGGAAAACAAGGAGTTATATGGAATGCTAAAGCTCCATGCACAATGCTGGAAATGACATCTCTAGCTTCTGAGATTTTGGCAGGATTGGTTATGCACTTTCATGGATATCTTTGCAGTCTTAACAATAAGAAGTATACTGTATGTATACCGTATGCAGCCCCAGGCTTTTAAATTGAAAGTTGGGATTATCAGGAAGATTGATTCTGTTCCCAATACCACTTTCTCTGTTTTTCCTGTCCCTTTGTTACCTAAAAGTAACATTATATACCCAGCAAATAAGTAATGTAGAAGAGACACATGCTTACCAATCAGAAATTTATACACAGGTGATGCTTCAGATCCCATAATTTTAATTTTGCTGAAAATGGGAAAAGTTACTCCATAATTTGATTTTGCAAAATATTCGATCTCCTGGCTTGTGCCTCGCTCTGTTTCTCCATACTGACTGCAGGGGAAGGCCAACACTGTGAAGTGAGATGATCCAAGCTCCCTGTGGAGTTCCTGCAGCATGATGTAACTTTTCTCCGTGTGCTCACAGTGGCTTGCCACGTTTACAACCAGAGCTGCCTTTAGACAGATGGGAGAATTAGTAGGAATTGCTACTTGGAGTGATAATAACAACATCCGGTCATGTCCCACCCTCCTCATCTCAGCATTTTAAGTGTAGATAAGTATATTAGTCCAATTCCATTTTCAGTTCAAGGAATCAATATCTATTCAGTTTTGTTTAGAAAATACGAAGTTTCTGCACTTACAGGAAGGAAAATATTAGTACCAACAGTCATCTGCTATTTTGCAGATCTCCCTTCAGAGGATATCATAGCATTTAAATGCATATGTTATAGTGCAGGTCAGAAGTTGGAGACTGTCGACTGTTCACCAGTCAATTTTTCCTCGGCTTGTGATAATCAAAATCACTTGGAAACAATTGATAGTGGCATAGCTAGAAGGGTTTAAAGTGCTACATTTTGCAGGCGCCTGAATGTGCTGTGCAAGCAGTTCCTCCCTCTCCCCTTTGGAACCATTCTGGATGGGGGAATTCTGGATTCCCCCTGCCTGGAATGGCTGCAAAGGGGATGGGGAGAGACTGCTTGCACACTGTGGTGAGGCCCCCTGCAAAACTTAGTGCTTTGCACCCCCTCTAGCTACGCCACTGGATATAATCCAGCCCAAGTGAAGCACACTGGTCTCAGTGGGAAAGTTAAGAACACGCTTGGAGTCAGTGGCACTAAAAGTGGCACTAAAAGCTAGCCTCCAATTTCAAATATCCACAGTAATTTAGGGCCCAATCCTGTCCCACTTTCCAGCACTGACATAGCTGCTGGAAAGTTCCCTATGGTAAGGGAACAAACATTCCCTTACTCTGCTCCCCCCCTCCTCCATGCAGCACATGCCCTGTTGGCATGAATGCTTTGGTGCTGGAAAGTTGGATAGCATTGGGCCATTATACAAAGAAAGAAAGGAAGAAAGAAAGATTAAGCCCACAGAATCCAATTCATCCACATGTGCACATTTCATAATGGATGTCTGAAGGCTCTAGCTGACATTCACAGCTTCTCTAATTTAAACACAGAATAACATTGATCAGTTTTGGAAGATCTGGCCTGCTGGCTCAGATCAGACCAAAGGGCCAGCCACGTAGTCCTGTATTCTGTTGCCTAAAGCCTTCTTTTGTTTTTCTTGCAGCAATTAGAATCTGCAAGTATTTTTTTTTTTTGAAACGTTACAACTTAATCAGCTAACACTGTACTACAGTATTTGCAATGCAATCCTATACATGTCTGTTCAGAAGCAAGCCCCACTGAGTTCAATGGGGTAGCAGCAACTGTTACCCTGCACATGCCTGATCTTGTCTGATCTTGGAAGCTAAGCAGGGTCAGGCCTGGTTAGTACTTGGGTGGGAGACCGCCGTGGAATACCGGGTGCTGTAGGCTTATACCATAGTCTTTCGAGACTGAAGGTTGCCAATCATCATCACTCCCTGATAAGAGTGCATAAGATTGCAGCCCAAGTAATCTTTTACTCTGCAGCTTAGAATTCCCTTCATCCCCCCCCCCAACAGTAAAATGCATTCCTGTAGTATAAGCATTTAACAGTTCCAACACTCTCCAGAATAGATATAAATGCCTCTGATCATCCAGTTGGTAGATGCTGTCTAAAGTGAAAGGATTTCAAAAACAAAAGATGCATCTTACTTTGCCTCTGTACTTCTCCAAGGAAACAGTCCTCCCTTTGGAATCTTTCACTTCAAAAGAATAAAAGTCTTTGGGCTTTAAGAATTTAATCTGCAGGAAGCCCAGCAAGGTTGTGAAGAAAACCATAGAGAATAAAACAATTAAAATCCTGGTTTTTAGCATTGAGCTTTTACAAGAATATGTTGTAAGAGGTAGCGGCAGCTCCATTTTGGAGAATTTTAGGGGAAGTCTCAGCAGGCCTCCAATGTGAGGAGGAGCTGAAATTCGAAACTCACGGCAACTTGGGGGGGGGGGAGGCGGAAACACTGGCTGCTGTTTCTTTTCTTTCTGTCTAGACTTTGCCAAAAGTGCTAGGGACAGAAAGCTGTTGCTGCAATCTCTCTTCATGTCACCAACACACTGATCAGCAATCATATGATTCTCAGAAATTGGCTTATTAATGCAGATCTATCTGTTGCTACGCAAGAATTTTGGATCTGAATTGGTTTCATAACAAACTCCTCCCTCTCCTCATTCTGTACTAACAAAATAAGGCTTACAAACCATTTATTATGATTGAGACTCTTGAACCAAGAGGGGGTGAGTGTTAGAGGACATCAGAGGTGGGTGTTAAATGTCAATGCACAAACTTCTTTCCTTTTAATTCCCTTCCAGCCTCTCCCCACCTTTGTGTGTCTGTTTTTCTATCCTAACACCTGTGAGCATCACTCTTCCATTTCCACCATCCTCAACCTTCTGATGGTGTTGTGTTTTCTCATATGACTCTGCTCCTTCTCCCTTGCTGCCTTTCATATCTTGAAGCATCTTCATGATAATCACTTATCTAATTTTCTTTAAAACCAACCTAAAACTACCTGGGATTTCCACTGGGCAGAAATTCAGAGTGGGGAGGATGGGAGGGAAGGCTGGGGAAGCAAGATGAGCAGGATGGAGCCGGGTTGGGTGGGGATAGGAGCTGGTGTGAATGTGAGCCAGGGGTTGGGTTGCATGATCTCACCAAGGATCATCAGAGGGCAGTTCCTACCTATACTGTACTAAGTCCCTGTAGTAAAATACAGTAATTGCATATTCTTTCTGAGCTTTTTGTTGCTTTCACTTACCTTCTTCTGTTAATTCCCAGTAATAACTTCACACAATAATATGGAATATGTTTTCAGAAATATAAGACTTAGGGCCCAATCCTATCCAATTTTCCAGAGTCAGTGCAGCCTCAATGCAGTCCTGAGAAAAGGGAACAAATCTTCCCTTACCTGGAGGAGGCCTCCATGGCTAATATTATAATGCCGTTGTACAAATCGATGGTAAGGCCACACCTGGAGTATTGTGTCCAGTTCTGGTCCCCACATATCAAAAAGGACATAGAGGTAATGGAAAAGGTGCAAAAGCAAGCGACTAAGATGATTACTGGGCTGGGGCACCTTCCTTATGAGGAAAGGCTAAGGCGTTTGGGCCTCTTTGGCCTAGAAAAGAGACGCCTGAGGGGGGACATGATTGAGACATATAAAATTATGCAGGGGATGGACAGAGTGGATAGGGAGATGCTCTTTACACTCTCACATAACACCAGAACCAGGGGACATCCACTCAAATTGAGTGTTGGGAGGGTTAGGACAGACAAAAGAAAATATTTCTTTACTCAGTGTGTGGTCGGTCTGTGGAACTCCTTGCCACAGGATGTGGTGACGGCATCTGGCCTGGATGCCTTCAAAAGGGGATTGGACAAGTTTCTGGAGGAAAAATCCATTATGGGTTACAAGCCATGATGTGTATGTGCAACCTCCTGATTTTAGAAATGGGCTATGTCAGAATGCCAGATGCAAGGGAGGGCACCAGGATGCAGGTCTCTTGTTATCTGGTGTGCTCCCTGGGGCATTTGGTGGGCCGCTGTGAGATACAGGAAGCTGGACTAGATGGCCCTATGGCCTGATCCAGTGGGGCTGTTCTTATGACTGCCCCCTTACCACAGTCTGTATAGCATATGCCCTCTGGACATGGCTGTACCAGCACTGGAGACTTGGATAGGATTTGACCCTTAAACTCTTAAATATCCACAAAAGGCCTTTAATTACTATTATTTTTAAACAGACTCCAAGTAAAACCTGCTATTCCCAGTTCAAAAATTGCATTGTGAAGAAGCTGGCATTCCAAACTCCGGTTGCTAGTAGCCCAATTGCCACAAGATGGCAGGAGGCGTGCACGAGAAACCAACCTGAGCAAAGTTTCACAGAATGCAACCCTCCTGAACTCTCCACTTCTGATGATGGGTCTGATCTGTCTGAATCAATTGAGGAGATCACAACTATTCCAGGTCAGTGAACAGGGATGGTGACGCTCCCACAGGGAATGTGTTCTGGGCATCATTACCTACTTGCTCTAAATTAATCAGTGCAACTACACAACAAAACTCTATTCCACCTTACACTTCAATGAGGTCTGAGAATATTAAATGATAAGTTTTCTCAGCTGAACTGAATGCAACCAAAGTTGGTTGTGAGCATTTAGAATTATGATAGGGATTGAGTTTTCAAGCATTAAGTAAAGCATATTTGTTTTTGCAAGGGAATTGACCAACTTGCTTTTGATTGGTTTAATTCATGGTATTAAAGTGCTGGAAGGGGACCAAATTCATTCAAATCCAAATCTTCACTTGTTCGTGACAGTGATTTTCGGTCAGTCTTTCTCTCTTGTTCAAATTTGGGGTGTTTGAAGATAAAACATGAATTTATAGAATGAATAAATATTGATTAAACAATGATTATATATACACGTGTCTTTCAGGGTCTTCTAATGTGCTTTGTAAAGTCATGGTTGGTGAAACCATTATAGACACCAATACCACTTGTTTGCATGAAAGGAGTAAAACAAAGAAACAGGTATGTGCAGTGCTTTTTTTGTAAAAAAAAAAATAGGTGCAGGAACTCACAACTTTTTATTAATTTATTTATTTTTAAACCATTTTTATACACGCGCGCACACACACACACACACACACACACACACACACACACACACACACACACACACACACACACACACACGTCCATCCCGTGTGAGCTCCCTGATAGCAAAAGCACTCCTGCCACAGCTGGAGTGAAACACCCCATTTTTTTTTAGGTGGGGAGGTGCTCCATTGGGCTATAGGAAACTCTCTCCATTGGGCTATAGGAAAGCCTATACAGTAGTTAAAGTGTTCAGAACAAATATATAAGGTCTTGAGCCCAACTGGTGGCCATCAGTGCCTCAAGTGATAGTTCTAAACACTTTGCGCCTAAGAGCTCTGGTGGCTCAGTGGTTAAACTGTAGATCTGTGAAGCCAGAGGTTTGGGGTTCAAATCCCACTGAGGAATAATATATATATATTTTTTTTTAGGTGGGAAGGTGCTCCATGGCTGCAAAATATAAAGGTTGGTTGCTAGTTGCCAAAAGGGGGGCCAGTTGAGGCTGCAAAACTCCTCAAAGTTCAGTCCCAGGCAGGCTCTTTTTTGACCTTTTTTTTTTTAAAGTCCCAGGTAGGACTTAACCCACAGCCTCCAGCAGGGGGCTCACTCCAGGAGCTTAACTGTGGGTTAAGTCCTAACTGGAACTTAAAAAAAAAAAAAAGGTCAAAAAAGAGCCTGCCTGGGACTGAACTTTGAGGAGTTTTGCAGCCTCAACCCCTCAAGGTGGGGGCAGAGAGGAGGGGGAAAAAAAGGTGCCGGAACGCCATTCCGGTGCGTTCCATTACAAAAAAAGCCCTGGGTATGTGAGAATACATTTGTTGATAGTACAATTCAGCCTGTTTCAACAGGCTTCTAGTTTCTCCATGATCCTTACTATAAGCATCAGTTCTCAAGCACTTCCTCAAGTAGCACTTGAATTGGTAGATCAATAAGGGAGGTTCCAGATGTTGCTACTATGAGGCACAACAGAAAGACATCCCTTGAAATAGAAAACAGAGTCAGGATGGTGCAGTGGTTCAGAAGTTGGGCTTATTCCTGGAAGGGCAGGAGGTCTGGCTCAGTTGGTAGAGCTGCCGCCTTGTATGCCTGAAGATCTGAGGCTGTCGGTTCAAAACAAACGGAAGTACCCAAGAACTGACAACATGCTGATATACTGATGAGCTGACCCTCAGTGGCAGAGAGGAGTTGCTGTCAAGTGGAGCGTGGGAGGTGAAGGGCCAGAGAGAGGCCAGACCGGGAAGGAATCCAGCTGGAAGGAGGAGTTCTATGAAAGACTAGAACTATTCAACTGTAAAAATCTCTACGGGGGTTTAGAACAGCCTGCCTATGTAAACCACCTTGGATTAAAGTCTGAGGAGAAATCTGACGACCAAAGAAAGGCAGATAAATAAATAAATAAGATCCAGGTTCACATTCTCGCTCAGCTATGAAGCTTCCTGGATGAACTTGGTCCAGTCACAATCTCTCATCCTTATCTACCTGACTGTGTTGTTGTGAGGACAAGAGGAGGAAAGGAAGAACATGTGCACTGCTCTGAGTTCCTTGAAGGAAGGGGATTTATAAAAAAAACGTGAAAAATAAATATATATTAGTACTACTTGCTCCAGGAAGTATCACTGCTGTTGAGGATACAAGGATGACCCCTCCCCCTTCCACGATGCCAAGCCTGCTCGTCCACATGCAGTTGGAATGGAGACGTCTCTCCATGTGTAATTCCTTCGTAGGGCCAAACTATGATAATATGATATCTGTGATTAGGATCTCTCAAACTATTTGCTAGCCCCACATTTGTGACTTACTTTTAGAAGGCAGGGCTGCAGCAGGCTGCAGGAGGTGCGGGGAGCCCTGCACAGCGCTCCCTGAGGCTTGGAACTTTCCCTGAAAGCGGGTGCAAAGCACTTCCGTTTTGTAGGAGGTGTTTTGCGCCTGCTTTCAGTGAAAGGTCCAAGCCTCGGGGAGCACTGCGCAGGGCTCCCCACACCTCCTGCAGCCTGCTGCAGCCCTGCCTTCTGAAAGTAAGTCATAAGCACCCCCCTTCGCCCCCCCTAGCAGCGCAATCCTGGGGATCGCGTTGCTGCCCTAGCCCCTCCCCCACAAAGACTTACTGAGGGAGTAAAGCTCCCTCAAAGTTTGAGTACCACTGCCCTACAGGAAATCCTAATCAGGAACTGCCTGAATTGCACCTAGTTTTTGCCTCTCAGCATACCATTTACCTGTCATAATTCAAATCTGATGCCTGGAACTGACCCAAGATATATGGAAGAGGTGGCTGCTGCTTTCCATTCTTCTTTTCCCCCACTGTGATTTCACGCCCAGTCGGTTTTTCTTTTTTCCTTCATACTTATCTCCCTCAGGTGTTTACCACTGAAGAGAACAGAGATGGCATGTCAGAAAAAGGAAGGATGAGGAGCTGTGAAAAACACAAGTGCCTTTGGAAAGGTATACAATTCAGTTCATGCCATTGAGATGCATACATTTGGTACTTCACAGCCGCTGGGGGGGGGGTTCACTGTTATACCCTCTCAATTCTATAATGAGATGACTATTTCCAGTGTCACAGTTAACTCAGGTCTTGCAAGAGCTGCCTCCAGGTGTATGAACCTACCTGTGTGCTCTTGGATCAGCATTGGAGAATGCTCTGTGCCCCCCTTAACAGCAGCAGTATGGCAAGGGAACTCTGGGGGCAGGGCCTTCTCAGTCGTAGCACCTAAACTAATGCCTGTATGGCTCCTTCACCCCTTGTTTTCTGGCAAGTGACCAAAATGTATTGGTTTCAACAGTCGTTTGACTTTATATAAGAATTAATATTTTTGTCTGTTTTTCTAAGTTATAGTTGCTTTCAGTCTGAAATTTGTTAGGATTCTGTTTTGTTTGCTTGCTTGTTTTGGCAATCTGCTCTGGGTGGTCCCTGAATTGAAGGGCAGGGTACAAATATTTAGTTCCTCTACTGTGGTTCCAACATAATCATTCTCAGAGTTTCTTGTGTGCCTGCTGCTCTCAGCCAAAGCCCTTTTTCGCCTCCTCTTATCTCTCTGTGGTCCTTCAGGCACCTAATCTGCAGCTTGGATAACTCAAGAAATTCTCCCTTACTTTCCATTCATCTTCTAGGGTGAAATGAGGAAATCCCCATGGAAATTCCAGCGTTCAAGCCCCATTGAAATTAATAGGGCTTGTTTGATTGGGGTTGGGCAGGGTCCTAGGCAGAAGGTTTCCCTATCACCAAGATCCTTTGGGAGGGATGCCGATCAATGGAATGTTGGGTCTCTTGTGTGCACAGAATATGTTTGAGCATTGAGCTATGAACCTTCCTTCATCTACCTGCAACATACTTTCCTCATCAAGAATGTTGCAGCTGTGTGAGCATGTGCATTATCATGGAAAAGAATCACAGCTTTTATTTACACAAATGAAAGCTGGTTGAGCTCCCTGGGTGCAACTTTCTAAAGGAAGGGAGACAAAAAACTTGTCCCAGGATACAATTGCCTCAATTCAGGTGGAGATTTGGTGGAAAAGTAGTGTTGCCATGATATGTCAACCCTTGCTAATTGGGTAAGAGGCGCATTTTCAAGTGGGTGCTCCTCTTTTACTTAGCAGGGGGAGAGTAACTGCAGGGGGAGAGTAACTGACCTCTTAGGTCATCAGAGAAGGCCTTTTTACAAGTGCAGCTGCCTAGGGAGGTATGTGGGGTGGCGGCAAGAAATAGGGCCTTCTCACCAACGCTATGGAATTCCCTTCCCCTTGACTTAAGAACGGCTCCCTCTCTTGTAACTTTCCAGCGAGGCCTGAAGACCCTCCTGTTTAGGCAAGCCTTCTGAGTTCCTGGCCTTTTAAACATCTTTTTAACATCTCTTAACATTTTTTAACATCTGCTCACAGGCCTGATCCTTTTCTAATTTGCTGCCCTATGCTCTTACCTGATTAGTTTTTATCTGACTACTGTTTTTATGATATGTTATGTTTTTATCTGCTTTTAAATTATGTTTTTAACTTGTTTTAACTTTGTTTTGTAAGCCGCCTTGAGTCCCTTCGGGGAGAAAGGCGGGGTAAAAATAAAGTATAATAATAATAATAATAATTAATAACTGGCCCTCCTCACCCCAGCAGTGTCTTTTTTAGTGCCTGTCTGCTGCTGTTGCATCTTTTTAGATTGTGAGTCCTTTTGGGACAGGGAGCCATTAGTTTGTTTGATTTTCTCTGTATACCACTTTGTGAACTCTTGTTGAAAAGCAGTATATAAATACTGTTGTTAATAATAATAATAATAATTAATAAATATGTAACTTTTGAGCAGTATTAAATTGTTTTTTAAAAAGCCAAATGAAAGTTACTTTCTGAACAGCCCTCATATATTCCTAGTGAAAATAATCTGACACTTTGCTACATAAATGATGGAAGTTTAGTCATAGTACTCTAGCAGCAAAATGCCAAGTAAGTGTCAACCACAAGCAGGGCTGGCCTATCCATGAGGCCAACTGAACCAGTCATCTCAGGCAGCAGACTGATAAGGGGTCCCACCTATGTCTCCCTTGTTTGCCTTGTTTGAGCAGAGGCTGGTGCATCACCTGGTAAGGGAAGGAGCAGCAATTGGCACACTGTCTGTGGAGGTCTTGGGCTCTGGCCACAGGCGAGGAGGTCTTACAGGCCCTGGCCACAAGGGTAACTATTCTGCATGCTCCTGCTTGGCTGTTGGGTGTTTTTTTTAAGTTAGCACTTTTTTCAGTTAGTGGTCATTTTCGTCACATACTCAAGTCACGTAGATCAAAGATGGGGCAGATGACTGTGATGTGGGAAGCCATTTCCTGAGGTTTTGCATTTTGGGGGTCTCTTTGATGGGAACTTAAACTGATAGCAGCATCCTTCCAGCAAAGACGTATATGGCTACAGTTGGGGTTTTGAGGTTACAGAGATGTCTTAAATGCGTAGAGAATAAAAGGTAGTTTGACAAATATCGAAAGCATTTGAAATAAGAAGCACGTATACAAAAACATTATGCCCTATGACACTGCATGATATTGGCTGAGCAAGGGGAGGATTGGAGAGCTGAAAATATATTATTATTATTATTATTATTATTATTATTATTATTATTATTATTATTAATAATAATAATAATAATAATAATAATAAAAATAACAGTATTTATATATTACTTTTCAATGAAAATGTACTGAAATTCAAAATGTGATATTTCAAAACTAGAGTTTTGATTATGGATTAAAAATGAAGATGTAGAGAAATCGATGAGAGAAGCTCATTTGACCCAGATGTGATGATAACTAGTTTAGATAAGATTAGAAGAGTTAGAGTGTTGCAAGCATGCCAGAAGCCATGTTTGTGACTACTGGCAGCACTGGTACAAAGGCCTGTGCTGGCCAGCTGGTGCTGCATTCAGGAGACGTGCTGGAAAGTAGGTGTGCTTGTGCGGGGCGGTGCAGAGGTGTGAAGAAGGAGGGTGGATTGGGGGCGGATTGGGCTCAGGAGGAGGCAGGATCAGTGAAGACCTTCTCCACCAGATCCTAACCCCCCCTCCTAGCATTACATGGGACATCCTGGATTTTTGCCAGCTATGTTGTTGGTGCAGATCCATGAAGCCCCATAGGGCATGTTGGGGTATTACTCAGGTAAGGGAAAATATACCCTCTTGCCCCAAAGAGACCTCCAGCTGCCTCCCAACCTGCACTGGATGTAGTGCAGGCCATGCAGCCTGGCTGTACCAGTGTAGGTTAGGATTGGGCTGTTGATTAGGGACTGGTTACAGCCTTACCTGGAGAAGATATGGTCTCAAAGGTGTTATTGAGGGAGTACTGCTTGGCTCAGTGGCCATTGCATGCTTTTGGAGTTCTGCTGGGATCAGTTCTGTTTGTTTAGCATCTATATAAAACTATTGGCGAGGGTGTATGGAGTTTTGGGTGGAGGTATCATCAAATGTAGGTGACACTCAACTTGATCTCAGCTGATCACAGAGAGGCAGTGGGGATTTTGAAATGGTGTCTGCAGGCCATGATGAGTTAGATGTGGACTAACAAGTGGACTGTCCCACCGGCAGAACATGGGTTTTGCTGGCTGTTGCAAAGCAGTCATAAAGTGCTCTCCAGCTAATAGGGGCAGCTATAAGCTCAAGCGCTCAATTACAAATTGAAGGACAAAGATCAGGGTTACTGTCAGTGGTATAGCTGTATTGGCAACCTTCAGTCTCGAAAGACTATAGGGGGGTGTAAAGCACTAAGTTTTGCAGAGAGCCTCACTGCAACATGCAAAGGGCCCCTCCCCTTCAGAGCCATTCCAGGTGGTGGGAGCAAATTGGAGGCATATACCTCCTACCACCTGGAATGGCTCCAGCATGCTGTGGTGAGGCTCCCTGGAAAACTTAATGCTTTGCACCCCCTCTAGCTATGCCACTGTCTTTGTACTTCTTATATCTCAGATTTTGCTATGAACTAGGCTACTGCTATTTTGAGAAGGGGCTTTCCTTGGGATTTCCTTAGCAAGCTGATGTGTAAATATCAGTGTTAAGTTATATCGCTCACTCACGAGAGAAACACAACAGGACTTTCTTACAGCATACAGTTGTGCTGTAATAAAGTCTGTTATTCAAGTTTAACATGTGAATGGTGATACTCTGAATTGATATCTACAGGATGCATGAGAGGAAGCAAGACTGAATGTGAAGATCTTAGAATTTCATCCCACAGTGAGAGCTTTTCTCTCCTGGAACCAGAAATTAAACTTCACATCACTGGTTTGCGCAATGACTACTGTAAGTTTGGGTTTAAGTTGCTGATTGCAAGTAACACATTTGAAAGTGAAAGTAAGGTACTGCACTGAAAGAAATCCCCAAATCAAGGCATTCCTTGTTATATTTTAGAGCAGCAATTTTCATTCCCCCCCCCCATCTCTGACATTGACAAGCCACTGAAATTGTCAAGGCACTCCATCAGTTTTTTGAAAATTGACAAGGGACACAGCACTACTGGTGAAGGCTTGCATCCCCCAAAGGCCCTACAATAAATGACCCTGCCCCAAACTCTTGTGGCACACCTGCAGACTGTTCGTGGCACACCAATGCACACTGGTTGAAAATCACTGTTTTAGAGGATTGCTGAGATGTCCAACTGGCCCTGGTCTCAGTGAGCCTATGTTGTGGGACCTTACTTGTTTGGGCTGGTGGAGGCCATATTGCAGACCTTACCAGCCCAAGGAATCATCAGCTATGATGGGATAATGGAAACGATCTTTGACCGTTATAGGGTGATGAAGGACTCCTTCCACCTTAAGTTTCAGGTGATAAGGCACGGGGTGGGGGGAGAAAGATCGTGCTCTTGTAACAGAGATATGGGAAACAGCCATTCAGTGATTGAAGCAAAGCATGGAGGGTGAAACCATTTCTTAGATAAGGTTGTGTTGGAACAGGTCTACCAAGTGATTTCCCAAGAAGTTGGGTACTGCAGAAACAAATGACATCCTTGAAAGTAGCCACTTTGATGTCTGAGAACATTTTGGCCGCTGAAGCTACAGAGGGTCCCAAGAAAGAGCTCCAGGCTGAGAGTGGGGTAGGGGCCACAAGGGAGCAAAACTCTTCCTGAGGTTTGCATGGAGTAAGCGTCTACGCTACAGCCCAAGGGCAATATTATGGCCGTCCACCAGCAGTGCTTTCCCTGTTGTCTTTTGGATGATGGAAGGGAAGTTACTGAAAAAGGACTCTTGCTTCATGTATGGACAGATGGACCATTACAGACTGCTCTTACACGGAGTGCAGTTTAGGATGGGAGATGTCATATGTGGGACAGAACCTCTACCAGGTGTACCTGGGGTGTGGTGTGCTTGCCTATTGTATTTCAATCCATTAACAACAATCTAAAGACATTGCTTCATTAAAACGCTTTCCTGCATCCCTAGTGCAAGCAAAGTTTATTGCAAATCTTTAGAGAGCTGGTCTGATGTAGTGACTAATGGCATAACCTCAGGCATGCTTACTTGGAGGCAAGTCCCACTGTGTTCAATGGGCTTACTCCAAGGAAAGTATGCGTAGGGTAGCAGCATAAGAGACAGAGTGGTGAAGACATCCCTGGTTTGAATCCCACCTCTGCTATGAACTCAGACAAGCCTTTGACAAGCCACTCCCACCCAGCCTCAGCTGCAATGTCAATAACAGGGGTGCTCAATAGGTAGATCGCGATCTACCGGTAGATCGAGAGGCAAAATGAGTAGCTCGCGGAGCCCTGTCTCTCCAAACTGTTAATATGTCAGTTTCGTCTAGTGACTAGACGAAACTGACATATTTAGCTGACACTAAACTGACACTGAAACTGACACTTTAGCTGCTCTTCAGGCTCCATAGCTCTTTAGCCCCGTAGTGCAGCAAGGCTGGGCATGTGCCTCTTGGGGGGACCTGTGGCTGCCCCCAGTATGTGGGGTGGGGAGAGAGGAGAGGCCTCCCGTGTGCTTCCTGAAGCATCTGGTGGGCCACTGTGGGGCACAGGAAGCTGGACTTGGTGGGCCTCCTCTGACCTGGTCCAGCAGGGGCTCCATACATCAAAGGGGGTGTCTGTCAGACGCTTCCTTCCCCCCTGGTAGATCTCCGGGCCTTGCTGGGTTTCAAAGTAGCTCTCGAGCCAAAAAAGTGTGAGCACCCCTGGTCAATAATAATAGTTACCTTACAGGATTGTTGTAAGGGTTACATCATGATTAGGCACATGAAACAGTGATCATTCAGAATGTGGAATACAGTTGTTCAGTACTAATTTTAGATAATTCTCTTTTCAGATCTGAACATATTGGATTGGAGTCCTGGGAATCTCATAGCTTTTGCTCTTGGGTCCAGTGTACACATTTGGAATGGAGAAACACACCAAGATGTTGAAAGCATTGACCTCTGTTCCCATTCCAAATATATTGCCTCTGTTGCATGGATGCAAGAAAATGGTTACCTTGCATTTGGCACCAGTGATGGAGAAGTGCAGGTAGAGAATATCTATTTTCACTGCATCAAGTTCAGATAAAATAGAGTGCACCTGACATCTCATCCTGTACTAATTGCACGCTTTTGGCCTTGACCCAATGATAGATGCTGAAAACATGCTGATGTGTATAACGAATGCCAAAAAGTTTGGATGGGAAGAGCATTTGTTTTTTTCTGATAAAAGGTCAAACTAGTTGTAAGGTTGGTTACATTGTTGGTCCTGGTGTGCTGGGGTTTTTGGATATGTAGATGGTACATATACAGGCTGAGCTGGGTAGGGAGCTGTGTTGTTCCGTCTCACCCATGGAACCGTGCAGCCTGTGGGAGTCTGTTCCAGCAGTTTGGCCAACTCTGAGGTTTCTGGTGATGACACTTTTGCCTGGTGCTTGAGGACTTAGTTGGGAGTGAGGACAGCTGGCGAGGACAGAGGGGATGGAGCTGGCAGAGGCAAGAAGCCTCAAAAATGGCAGCATTGAGGATGGGTGGGAAAGGGAAGTGGAAGAGCTGGAGAGAGAGGGAATGGCTGCAGGGGGACACAGCGAAAGAATTGAGAATAAGAAGCAAGTTGGAGGGGAAGAAGGGAAGGTGAAAGGATAAAGGAGAAGCTTAAGGAAGACTGGGGGGGGTTTGAAGAGATGGGGATCTTCAGACAGTAGTAACTGGAAGTGAAAAGTGCTGATGAATATAAATTATATGGACCAATAAAACCCTTCCTGCAGCATATGCTGGTGCCAGGCAGAATCCCTAACATCTCATTTTGATGTTGAACCTACCCCAAGGGGGCATAGACAGATGGGATGGGGACTACCACAGGAGTGCAGAGGTATACAGAGACTTCAACAGCAGTCCCTATTGGGATCTGCTTCCCCCAGGTGCATTATTTGTCTGGAAATAGAAACCAATGAACAATGGAAATGTCTTTCCTATGAAAACAGCATGTGGGAGCCTAGTAGTCCTGCTCCATATTAGGCCCCCACATGTGCTACCTACACACAAAAAAGCCAGGGGCAATGACAAGACCAATGACATGTGTAGATTGCCGCAATGACTGGTAGTTTGCAGTGTGAGCGGGAATTGTCATGGGTGTCTTGTCCCTGGATAGACGTTGATACCTTTCCGTATCTAGCAGGGAGGTTGTATGTGGAAGCAATACTACACCAACCCCTGATGGCCCATCCATGGGGCCACCTGATGCAGGTTGCATCTGTGGCAGATTGTGAGGTGTCCCAGGATGCGGTGGATCCAGGGTGTCTTTCACCCTGAATCCGCACCTTCCAACCTGCCATCAGCACAAGCCACAACAATCGGCTTCCCACCTGCTTGAGCCAGAAGCCCTTGTGTGCTGCTGTAAACCCTGGAAATGGAGAACTTTTGACTTCATTTACAGGGACATCAAGAGACTTTGCACTGTCCCTGTAAATTAAACTGGAAGTCCCATGTTTCTGGGTTTCATGGTATTGTAAGTATTTTGATGGTTTAATTTTTGCAGCGCAGAGGTGGCATCAGCTGAAATTCCACATCATGCCTGCCCTGCACCAATCCCAAAACTCCCTCCCTGTCTTTAGAAAAATTAGAATTATTGATTTAAAGAAAGATGCATTGGTGAGAAATGGCGTATAATATTCTTTGAGTTTTTTCCTTAGTTGTGGGACATTGAAACCCAAAAGAGGCTGAAAAATATGTTTGGTCACATGTCTGTAGTTGGAGCCATGAGTTGGAATGGATATATACTTAGCAGGTGAGTAGTGAAATATATTCCAGTGTGGCATATGTTATAGCCTAATAGTCTTTATTCAGGGTGCACCCTCAATGTATTAATAGATTATCCTACCCCTGAGGAAGTTTGTGAACAACATGGTTTTCCTGTCCATAAATTTGCCAGGCCCAGAACCTGTGAGGACTCCTGGTCATTTAAGGTGACAGAGAAGTGAGAATGTTACTAGGTGTCTCCTCATCTCATGTGTGGCTCCTTGTCATCACAGTACTGGCATCACAGAAGAAGCCACACATGGGGGGAATAACTCTGGCATATTATCCAAAATTATGGTTTGGGGAAAACCAGTGAGTGGATGTTATTTAAGGGAAAAGTTAAGGAGTGACAGACAGGGAATGGGCAGACAAATTCAGTGGGATTCAGGGCGAATAAGGGCAAAAGAGATAAATGTGAGATAAAGTCAAGGAGCTCTAACTATGAGCGAGCTGTAAGTACTTTGGAGAAGTTGGAGCCAGGGAACCCAAGGTGAACCTGCATTTCAAAGCAGGGCAAATGGAGGGATACTTAAAAGATAAACCTCCATCTGCTCTGCTTTGAAACACAGGCTCACCTTCTGTTCCCTGGCTCCAGCCTCTTCAAAGTGCTTACAGCTGCTCGTTTTTAGAGTTCCTTGACTTTTTCAAGTATTTAGATAAAGCAATGCAGACTCTGATAAGATAGATGTGATACAAAATGTGCAGGATTTGATATCATGTAATGTCTCTTGAAAGTCAGATTTCCTTTACGCAGCACAATTTTTCTGCCGCACGAGAAATTCACAGGTGACATATGAATTTAGAGAGGCATAATATGAGAATAGGACAATTCCATGGCAATGCAATTTCCTTTACTATGGTTCTTGGAAAAAGTGCTGCTGTAATCACAGAATAAGCTGCAAACAACATTAGAATAACTTTCATTTTTCATTTGGCTTCATTTGAGTTGACCTACCATTTGGTCATAACGAGGACTCTTACAGCCCAATTTTGTCCTTTCCCCTGCCATAGCATGCAGCTGGGCCAAAATGGGCTGCACTGTATGCTGTGGTGGTGGTGGTGGGGCAGGTTGGGAGGAAAATATTGGGTATCCTTAGACCTGTACCAGCTCTTTAGCTGGCACAGATCTGAAGAGGCAAAGGGGGTATGTAGTGAGGCTAGGAATGGAATGTCATTCAGTGCAAGTCCTCCTTTCCCACTCTCAGAGTTTGGGAGACAATGAACTAGATCTTTAGATCATGTATAACAAGTTACAAAGTAGGAATAGTGGCAGTGGAAGAAAAACACTAATGAAGGAATTTAAAGTTCATTGTTGTTTATAGTATTAATGGGAGGAGACAATGGGGGTCTTTGTCATGACCAGACTTTGAAATTTACCACTAACCAGTGCTGCTGGTACTGCAGTTGGTACTGCAATTGGTAATAATGCAGATACTGGTACTGCAGTTGAAAGTAACGCAGGATGGAGTGTTTTTGGTGGTGGGGCCCTTGATTACGGAATTCCACATCCCTAGAATTTCATATAATCCCACATCATCATCGTCAATATTTATATACTGCTTTTCAATAAAAAGCTCATAAAGCAGTTAACAGAAAAAATCAAATAATTAAATGGCTTCCTGTCCCAAAAGGATTCAGTCTGAAAAGATGCAGAAGAGGCTCCAGCAACAACCACTAGAAAAGACACTGTGCTGGGGTGAAGAGGGATTGTTACCCTTCCCCCGATAAATATAAAAGTGCCTCCTTGCCCAATTAGCAGGATATATTATGCACTTATACAGGGTATATTAAAATTCTGATGTGAAATTCATGATTCACTTAAAGTGCTATCTCCTCTTGTCCATAGTGGTTCAAGGCTAGGATATGTTTATCACCACGATGTTCGATCAGCTCAGCATCATGTTGGAGTGGCACACCAAAGCAAGCAGAGTGTTTGTAGCCTGCAGTGGTCCCCAGATAGAAAACTGTTGGCTTGCGGTTCTAGTGATGGTCTGTTGAATATCTGGCCTAATGATCCGGGTGTGACAATACAGTGTAGGCCATTGATCTCTATACCCCATTCTTCAGCAATGAAGGTAGGATGAAGAAAAGGTCTTTTCTTTTAATTTACGTGCATGGCACGTGTCATTCAGTCTGAGCCTTTAAGGTAGAATTTTTACCACCATTGTATTCTGGTGGGTGTTTTGCCAGATTCCTAATCCAAGCTCTGCCTGGAGAACCTATGACCACTTTCAGCTAATTAGCTCCCCTTTTTTACCCAACAATGATCCTAGTTCTACCCTGCAGTACTGCTGGACCCCACCACCTGGGTAGCTCACCTGTACAATCTGCAGAGGTCTCCCCTCCCCTGCCCTGCCCTGCCCTGCCCTGCCAGCAGCTCCTCCCACTGCTACAGGTCTCCAAGGTTGGTCCTCCGTTGGTCCTCTGCAGGTCTTGGGCATGGCAGCCAAACACTGATCTCAGTGTCTCCAAAGTCCATTCACACACCAGTCCACCATCAGTTCCTCAGACTTTCCTCCTTCTGCTACCCCACCCAACTCTCCCTTCATCAGTTGCTTTTATGCCTGAGGACCCTATTGCCTTCAAGTGGCTGCAGCTGTGCAGCACACTCTCTGCTGAATGCCTAGGCCTTACCCTTAAAGTGGACACTGCTTACACCACATCCTACCTCCTCGCCAGATCTTCTGTGATTCCAATACTGTGGGCAATTGGAAAACTATGTCAGGGGTGTCAAACATGTGGACTGCAAAAGCTCTTTATCCCCCCTTCCCATGATAATTGGACTCTCCCAGCACTATAGTCAGTTCCTGCTTAATGATATATCACTTCTAGCCCTCAGCAGGCACAATGAGTGGTTTTTGGCCTACTGTATAAAACAGGTTTGACACCCCTGATCTGAATGTATTAAACAGAAAATATACAGATGATTTACCCATTTTCTCTGGAACTTTTCTGTAATGGTTAAACACATTTGACAGTTGTCCAGCACCAGAGAATGATCGTTTAAAAAATAAAACCTGCTGCTTCATTAGGCAATGATGTGGTGTCCATGGCAATCTGGAGTAATTGCTACAGGAGGTGGAATGAAAGATAAATTTTTACACACCTGGAATGTTAACGGTGCGAAACACCTCAAAGCTGCATGTACAAAATCCCAGGTGAGACCTTGATGTGCTTCATGTTTCAGATTTGTCCAGTGTACCCTCTGCCTAAAGATGTATTTCCATTCACTTTAATGGTAATTCTGTATCGGCACTGCTGATAATTTCATGTTCCAACTGAAATAAATGAGATATGGGACAGTCTTGTACTCCCTTGTTTGGATCAGATACCTTGTACTGCCTTGTGTGAGCAGATACCATGAAATGGAACCTATGCTTGTGAATGGGTCAATCTCACACCCATCATAACACACCTGGAAAGCTCAGTTTTGGGAGATGAACATGTCAAAACAGATTGCCAGATGGGCAGCTCAGTCTTGAGCTGCCTGGTGTGCGGGGCTGCCGTGGTGCCAAAATAGCTGTCATGACACCCTGAGCACTCTGGGCAACCACTGGTGGCTCCTCAGGGGTAGGGCGGCTCTTTAGCTAGTGAAGAATCAAGGAGTCCCATGTCAGGCTGCACGATCTGGTTCCAGATCTGGTGGAGCTGAGCTCTGCTGGTCCCCCCACTCCTGCTCCCTCCCACACCATGCATTCCCTTGCCTTCCAACCACCCTGGAACGCCTCCTCCCCACCTCCCTCCCGCCCCCGTTCACTTCTCCACTGCCCAGCGGTCCAGGCGAGCAACATGGGCCCAGCATTGGAGCTGGCCCAGCGTAGGCTTGCACTGAACTAGCTCTGGCGCTGGGCATGTGATAAGGCTCACAAACGTGCCTTATGCACATTTGCGACAGTGCACACTGGTGGTAAGCAGGTGCGCCAGGCTCAGGATCGGGCTCTTATACATCTCTAGTCCCATGACATGGATTTTCCAAATGGTACATTCTCTCCAACTCTTTTGCAGCCATGGTCAGATAACCTCTTTCTTGTCCATCCACTCTGGCTTTGTAGCATGTTAAGATCCTTTCTTATTCCAACAGCTGCCGGCCCTGAAGGGTGCTGTGTGCTGACAATGGCAAAATACCAGCAACCATTTAGTTATTAACTGTAGGTTTAATTTTCTTTCTTCGTGTTAACTAAAGCCTCTTATAATGTACATTAGGAGCTGACCTCACATCATGCATGAATATGTAAACTGAATCTTTGAAAAAAAAGGTGAAAAACCAACTTCAGGGATGATTTCCCTAACCAACCCGGTGTGTGGAAAGAGTTGTTCTCATCCTGCCTCTTTTTTGCTCAAACCAACACTTGCACAGTTTGAAAAAGAGCTCAGAGACCTCTGTTAACATGCATTTGCATGCAATGTGAGGTTGGCCTTTCAGGCACTCCTGAACTACAGGCGTGTCCCCATATCTGCAGGGGTTCAGTTCTAGAACACCCCACCCCCACAGTTAAGTGAAATCATGATTGCGGGTGAACGCCCTCCCTCTGAAGCCAAGGGGAGCTCTGATTCCCTCACCTCCGGGGTCTTCTGAGCCTCTCAGGGGCTTTGCTGTGCCTCCCAATACCTTATAAGGCATTGAAAAGTTCACTTCCAGTGTTTTTGAAAAACCAGAAGTCATGTGTTTTTGACTGTAAGAGTCAGTCTGAGCCTGGCAGAGGCCATGGATGGATGTGTGTTGCCTCTGCCAGGCTCAGAAGACCCTCCAGAAATGAGGGGAGTAGAGCCTCTGCAGGGGATGCGCATGGGAGGATCCCGTGGACCTGATCCACGGATAAATGAATTTGTGGATATGGGATCTGTGGATATGGGTGACCCCCCCCCGGTATATCAACATGTATGATATAAAAGGCATTGTAGCTGTTCTGCCTTGTATTCCATTCTCAGTGACCAGAACTTAAATGGAGATTATCAGACTGAAATAAAATCTCTATTTAAATTTTGGGCACTCATACTAGAAGGCATAGAGGAATAGCTACACTGGCTTTAGTTAATTGACATTTATGTACATCATTCTACAAACGTGAAATGAGTGTTTGAAAAATGCTTCCAGGTGTGCTCCCTGCTCTGGTTACCACACACCAAGGAATTGGTGACTGGGCAAGGCTATCCTGGGAATAAGATGAACATCTGGACGTATCCCTTGCTTTCAAGTTCAGCGGAGTTGTGCGGTAGGCATCTTGTTAACCTTACTAATTATGCTGGTACTAGGCATCACTGTCATCATCTGTGCTGTGAACATGTTTTCAGTTTTGCATTGGGCAATCCGGGGAAATTTTCTTTTAGCAGGTACATATTTGTAAAAAGTAGCTTTTGGTGTTAACCACAGCAGTGAGATGCCTAATACTTTCTTGACCATGGCAAAGATACATGAACCACAAGAGGTTTTTGCTCCTCTTCTCAATCAGATGCTGCGTTAAAGGCTCTTGCACAAAGGGCATTGCTTAAGTCTGAAAACACCATTTTAATTATTTTTCTGGCTATAAAGTTGGGACTTTAGAATATAGAACGCTTGCTATTGCAACACAGCACTAGAGCCAAAGTGGTTGGGGAAAAAAATCAAATACCATTTGTACTGTGGAAGATCCAAATTTGAGAGATTAATTAACTAGTGATGGGGAATACCCTGGTTCAATTAAATAAGGACAATGCCCAGTCCCCTTGACACAGAGGTAAAGGAATAAGTACTCAATCAGAGGCTTGCACAGTAACACAGGTTCAGTGAAATTATGGGATATGCCATTCTAGACATGTGCTTCTGGAATGCAAGCCACTTTGTTGGTTGAGCAACTGCACAGGAATAAACTTCTTAACTCTGGATACAGGAATATATCCACAGGAGAACAATGTCCAGTCTCCTTGACATGGAGGTAAGTTAATAACTAATGAATGAGAGATTTACTCCCTAGACACAGGGTTTCTCAAACTGTGGGTCATGACCCACTTGTTGGATCGTGATTGTTGGTGAGTGACAAAGCTTTAGCTAGTAGCTGAGAAGGCAAATGCATGGAGCCCTATGGAACGTGAAACCAAACCATATCGCACATTTATTCATGAGTAAGCAAACTTGCCTTAGTCCATTGGAAAGGGCAGGCTGAGAGAAATTCAACAACACTGGAATGGTCCTGATCCGATGAACGCAGCCCCCCCAATACATTCATGTTTACTCATGAGTATGCGAATGTGCCTTGGCTTGTGATCAGGTCAGCCAAGGCCACCAGAACGAAGCAGCAGACCCAGCGCTGGGCGAATGGGACAAATGCCCTGGACACTGAGTCCATGCGACTGTCGGTTCGCACAGGAAGCCTCACTGAGGTTCCTGATGCGGTCAGAAACTTAACTTCCAGTTTTCCAGAAGTACAAATTAAGACTGTAGGAAGCCTCAGAAGGCTTCCCCAGTAGGTTCTAAGGTCACACAAGGCTCCGTCGCACTGGAAAGGTAGGGAGTGGCTTTGCATGCGGTGGGCGGGGGCAGCATACCGCAGGGGAGTGGCATCGCAGACCTTTGCCCTGGGAGCGGGAAGGGGTATGTCTGCCCCTTCCAGAATGGTCCCAATCCGATGAAAGTGGACCTCAACAAATGCTCCAGAAGTCAGTCCCCCAGCCCCTCCCCCTCAAGAATAAAACACTTGATCTGGTAAGGTGAAGTTTTTCTTTTTTCTTTTTTAGACTTGTAAAGCTGGATGGGTCCTGGTAGTGATATGGTTTAAATATAAGTACTTAAATAGAACTGGGCACTGGGTAGGGCAGAAAATCTTACCCACTTTGTGTGTGTGTGTGTGGGATTGTTATTGCAGGCAGGCTACAGACAAAATTCACCTGGTGGAACAGGGCTGGCTTCTGCTCATTTAATTGTTTTACTTTAATTTAATTAATTTATTTTAATTTGCTTGATGATGTTACTTCCGGCCATGGCATCTCTTCTGGTGGGTCCTGGACAGATTATCATTCTAAAAAGTGGGTCCCAGTGCTAAAAGTTTGAGAACCACTGCCTTAGACCAGTGTTTCTCAAACTAGGTGGGACACGAGGTAATTTCAGGTGGGTCCCCATTCATTTCAAATATTTTATTTTTAATATATTAGACTTGATGCTACCCTGGTGTGTGACTGCATTTGAGAAAGTGTTACAGATCTGTACTTTTAACAGGCTACTGTGTAAATGCTTTTAACAATGACAGTAAATGGGACTTACTCCTGGGTGTAAGCGTGGGTAGGACTGCAGGCTAGGATTGTTAAAAATTTTCCTGCTTGATGATGTCATGACATCACTATTGGTAGGTCCTAACAGATTCTCATTCTAAAAAGTGGGTCCAGGTGCTAAATGTTTGAGAACCACTGCCCTAGACAATTTTTAGAAGTCTTCTAGTGAGGGCTTTGCCCAACTGGCAGAGATGGATTCTGAGTAGGCCCTCTGGTGGTGGAAGTGCAGAACTGCTTTGGGGGAATTATGGTTGGAGGATCCTTTGGGAGGTGTAAGAGGAGTTCCACAATTCATCTTAATATTTTTTTTTCCATTTTACCACTTCTCTGATACATATACCTTCTCTAATATTTTGAAAAAACACAGGTCATAAAGGAAGAGTTTTGCATATGGCACTGAACCCAGAAGGAAACAGAATCTTTTCTGCCGCAGCTGATGATACAGCCTACGTGTGGAAATATAGAAGAATATAAATGAATAGAGCTTCAGGAGGAACTTCTACAGACAGAACTTTCTACCATTCCACATCACTTAAGAGCTGGATCAGCTCTTCAACTGTGTGTCATTCAAAGTAATCAAATTATGGGAAATATCTGTGTTTGTGTGAACCTTCATAGAAGAAGGTGGCAAGACAATCTATACTGATCCGAACCCAGGAGATTGTTTAAAAACAAAACACAACCACCACCACCACCCATGGCAATCACAAACCCTTTCTCTTTTCTATAGTGAGAATGAAGTACATGGTCCAATATAAGATGCTGTATACAAATATCGCGCTCTGATACCATAGTCTTTCAAAACTGAAGGTTGCCAACATGATGATGCAAATACAGTTCTAGAACAGGGGCTGAGTCAAAAATCCAGGACAGGCAAAGCAAATGTCTGCATTGTGAATTTAAGAATGTTACCGCCGATACTTGAATATAAGTCGATCTCACAGATAAGGTGAGGGTAGGAAATTATGGAATCTTCTATCACCCTCACATAAGTTGGTTGTGTGTGTTATCTTAGGGGGTGCTTGACTATAATTTTATCTAATTTTACCTGAGGCCAGATCCTGAAAAATAATCTATCAGTAATAGTTACCTAAGATCTGTACAGTCTCTAATTTATTAAAAATATAGTAAAAGATCATAGGATACTTTTTTATTCATTTACTTTTTAAATTCTGGTCTTCATGATCTTTTTGTAAACATTATCAGTGTAAGTGCACTGTAAACAACATACCAGTAGTACTATTAATCAAATCCTTCTTTAAGGTGCCTGGCATGTTAAGCCAGAGGCTTTACATATAGCATATAACCAGTGGTGTAACTAGCGAGGGGCGGGGGGGCGGTCCGCCCCAGGTACCAGCCTTGGGGGGGTGACACCACAAATAACCCAACATTGCTAACATTGTGGAGATTACGAGTAACCCTATCATGCTATATACCTTTGGATGCAGAATTTTCAGCTGAATGCAATGCAAAAAAACCAAAGGAAATTATCTCATTTCCCTCAAAGCTTATAGCCAAAAAACCATAAACCAAAAAATGCATAGAGCCCTATAGAAAGTGAAACCGAGCCGTATCATGTGTTTACTTGTGAGTAGGCGAGTGTGCCTTAGTTCATCGGAAAGGGCAGGCTGAGAGGAATCCAACAACACCAGAATGGTTCTTATCTGAAGGAAGTCCCTCCCTCCAAGCAGGCGAATGTATTGAGCCCTATGGAAAGCGAAAGTAAGCCACACGGTCATGATTAAGCAAATGTACCGTGTCTGCTGGTCAAGTCAGGCAAAGGGGAATTCAAGGCTGGTTGCATGGTCCCAATCTGATGAAAGTGGAGCTCAACAATTGCTCCAGAAGGCAGCACCCCCCCCAAGAGTAAAACAGAGGCTTGAGCTAGTACGGTGGGCACTGGGGAGCGCTGAAAATCTCACTGATTTTTTGTGAGGGGGGGGTGTTCTTGCAGGCAGGCTACAGAGAAAATTCACTTGGTGTAACAGGGTTGGCCTCCCCTTATTTATCTGTTTTTCTTTAATTTAATTATTTATAATTATTTTATTTTGCTTGATGATGTCACTTCCAGTCATGACATCACTTCTGGTGGGTCCTGGACAGATTGCCATTCTAAAAAGTGGGTCCCAGTGTTAAAAGTTTGAGAACAGTTAAAACAGGCTAATGAGGCATCGGGGGGGGGGGGTGACACCATAGTGACAAAAATTCTGGAAATCATGGCTTTTAGGAATAATACCATCATGTTATATACCATTTGATGCAGAATTTCATCCATTGCTTGTGGGGAAATATTCACTGCATTTATTTTCTGGCCATTGTTATTACTCATTTCATGTCATGACTATTACTATCTCTCAGTCTCACCTACCTCACAGGGTTGTTGTGAGGACAAAATAATGGGAAGGAACCATGTACACCACCCTGTGCTGCTTAGAGTAAGAGTGGTATAAAAATGTGAATGAATGAATGAATAACAAATAAATAAATTAATAATATAATCAATCAATCAATCAATTAATCAATCAATCAATCAATTACTTATGTCATATGGGGTGACAAAAATTTATGGGCCCCAGGTGTCAAATGACCTAGCTACGCCTAGCTAGTTTCACTACCACCCTCTCCCTCCCCCCTTCCACCCATTTCCTGCCTCCATCCCATCCTTGCACTAACTTACTAGTGCTGGAACTCCTGCCAAGGATGATGGTATGCATCCATTCACTCCCTGTGGAGTGAACGCAAACATGCCAGATGGCATGTTGGATTTTGTGACAGCTGTAAAGGACGCTGCCCTGCCGAAATGCTAGTTCCGGTAATGCAAGGCCCTCATAGGATTGGGCCTGCATTTCATTATCTGCAGAAATCCACAGGGCGTCCTGGAACAAATGTCCTGCATATACCAAGGGCCCACTTGATTATATGCAGTATTTATTGATTCTCAGCTTCATTGTCCACCACTGAAAAAGCATTACCTTACACGTGTGATTCTCTTTCACATATTCATGTCATCACTTGATGTTGCAGTCATGTGATTAAAGCAATTCAATCGGGATTGACAACTTAGAAGGGCAGTGACATGGTGGTTATCATTTTGATCTCCTAAAGTCTTTCATTACGGCCCAATCCTATGAGGGCCTTGCATTACCGGAACTAGCATTACGGCAGGGCAGCGTCCTTTACAGCTGTCACAAAATCCAACATGCCATCTGGAGCCCTGCTCCAGCAAACAGGACGAGCTTTCCAGTCATGCCTGGGAGGTCCCCTTAGGCCCTGCTGCCACTGGCTTGGCATCTGCAGATATTCAAATCCATGTATGTTGAGCCCATGGATAAGGAGGGCCCACTGTACATTCCTGTTTAAAGAAGTGATGAGCTGTCCCCACATACTGATTAGTCAGATGACATAAACTGATGCATGAACAAATCCATCATTTTTCCCTTGTGTCCTGAGAAATATTCAATTCAATTATATAATTTGGCAATGTTCCTCTGCCCCATTTAGGTAGTAAGCATCTTAGGGCGCAATCCTAACCCCCGTATGTCAGTACTTTCCAGCACTGGCATAGTGGTGCCAGTGGGACATGTGCTGCACCCTGCAGTTGGGTGTTAGTCATGGAACCCTCCTCAAAGTAAGGGAATGTTTGTTCCCTTACCTCAGAGCTGCATTGGCCTTGCTGGAAAGCACTGACATAAGGGGTTAGGACTGCGCCCTTAGAGGAGAACCATTTTGAAACTTTGAATTTGGGATATAAATCTTCACACACAAAAAATGTTCAAACAAATAACCTGTTTTTATCCACTTACTGAGCTGACTGTAATACATGTTTCCTACCCACAGTTGAGGGGTCTCATTCTATTTGGTCACCATTAAAAAAAACTGTGTTTCCTTAGAAGCTCCTTGGGTCATACAATGGGCAAATGTTACTAATAGCTCATACTAGGAACAGATCCCATGACTTGACTGAAAATTGCTGTTTCCAAATGGCTTTGCCACCAACTTAGCACAAAACAAACATATTTCTCTGAACTTACAGAAAACTATGAGCGGCTGTTAACACCCAGTTTTTTTCAATCAAAGTCTCTCCACATCTGAAATATGTTGCAGTGGTAAGGGCAGCTATGTAAGGCCTTGATTGAGGAATTGATTCTTTCCCTCCAACGATATGTGCACCTTGACCTGTGGGAATAAACTACAGTACTGTACATCAATCGGGCTGGGTAACATGCAGTCTGAAGTTTTGTCGTGGAGGCTAATGACAGTTGAAACCAGTAGACGGAGCATTAAAATTAGTGACTGTAGAGGTGATTGAGTTCCCTTCAGAAAGCCACCATCACTTGGCCACATCACCCTCACATGGTTGTTGTGTGGACAAACTGAGATAATGTCAAACTTGGCACCTTAAACTTCTTGAAGGGGGTGTGTGTGATGCAACTGTGGCAAATGAATAACAAAATAAAATACAAAATTGCCTTTGCCAAGCAATAGTTTTCATATATAATACTACCCTATTTTCTTGTTCCACACAAATTTAGGGTGCAATCCAAACCTGCGCTGGAACAGGCAAGCCAGGAGGGCTGCAAATGTGCCATAAAGCATGTTTGCGCCTCCGTGGGAGGAAGCCGCGTCGACACATGTAGTTGCACTGACACGTGGAGGCCAGCAGAAGCCTCCATGGCGGCTTCCTCGCCTCTGCTTTTGTCAGCATACCCGTGCCGACACAAGAGGCAACAGTAGGTGTGGGGAGGCGGGGAGGAGGTGGGATGGGGGTGTTTCTGGGCGGGAGGAGGTGGGATGGGGGTGTTTCTGGGCGGGAGGAAGGCGGGCGATGGGCGGCCCCGAGGGCGTGCGTGCAGGGAGCTGGGGCGGGGCTGGGACCCAGCGGTTATGTCGGATTCCAACCCCTGTCCCCACAGAGAACGGAGCGGCTTGAAGCCGCTCCGCTCTCCTTGGACTTGTGCCACCTCCAGAGGTGATGCAGGTCTGAGGAATCCCATTGGGACGAGCAGCCCTTACCCAGGGGTAAGGGGAAGAGCTTCCCCTTGCCTCTGGCTGAGCCGCTGCAGCCAACGAACCTGCATTGGATGCAGTGAAAGCCTCCTGGCTTGCCTGCTCCAGTGCAGGTTTAGATTGTGCCCTAAATTTGTCAACTCCTCTCAAAGATGCAATACCACTTGTTCCATCTGACAATTTCCTTGTAAGAATGTGTTTGGAAGCATCATAACTTGAGGTGATATCTGCACACAAACCTTTTCCTTCTGGTTTATAGTGTGCAATCCTATCAGCTGAATTTTCTCTGAGTTCTTTAACAAACAAAAGTAAAGATGATCACAGAAGATCACCTTCAAATACATCAAAACCAGGGGTCTGGAATTTCTCACTTGTTTTATTGAAAATTTCCAGCACGTCTTCCCAAACTACTGTTAATATAGCCTATTCCAGCTTTACCAATTTGTGATATAAATTCTTTGCATCTTTTTTACATTCAGGTTTGCCTTCAGAGTCTTCAAAAATATGTTTGAGGGTTTCCCATATATTCATTTTTAACTGCCTGGACTGCTTCATAGTATGCAGACCATTTAGTTATACTTCAGCTCATTAGAAGAAAATGTTGGTTGCCCTTTGTGTTTAAAACCCCCCATCTTTGTGGAGATGCAGAAAACATACAGCTCCTGCAAAATGTCCAGATACTCAACAACTTCAGGTACAGTAGACATGGCCTTTTCTCCAACAAGGTTAAGTGAATGGACTGCACACGGTACATAGTCTGGGTGCTGTTAATGTTTTTAAAGCAGTGATTCCCAAATTTTAGTACCAGAATCCACTTTTTAGAATGAGAATCTGTCAGGACCCACCGGAAGTGACATCCTCAAGCAAGAATTGTTTTTTTTAACAATCCTAGGCTGCAATCCTACCCACACATATACATGAGTAAGCCCCAGTGACATAAAAGCATATACATAGTAGCCTGTTAACAGTACAGGTCTGTAACATTTCCCCAAATACAGTCAAATACCATGGTAGCATCGTCTAATCTATTAAAAATAAAATATCTGAATGAATGGGGACCCACATGAAATTGACTCGCAACCCACTGAGTGGGTCACAACCCATAGTTTGAGATGCACTGTTATAAAACGTGCCTGCAGTCCTTTCTTCAAGCCGCTCACATTAGATGCATTATCGGAGGACTGATCACGGATATTTTCAAGTGGAAGCTTATGTTCACCCGCAACCGAACTGCCAACTTACTGCAATACTCCACCTTTACAACATCTGCGCTGCTGACCAGTGATGTGCAGTCTGGGGAGTCAGAGGATCGCTGTAAGCAAGTTAAAAAAAAAAAAAAAAAAGCACAAGGACCCAACATGTTAAAAAAAAAAAAACCTTGCTTTTCAGCACAACTCCTTTTCACTCCAGCATAGTAATTGAGGAAAACAGCACACGCATGCACACTTCTGGCTTTCAATTAAAAAAAAATGGCAGGGTGCCTGTGTTAGCAATCATTGGAGAGGCAGCAGGCAGAGTTGCCTTAGGGTGCAACCCTAACCCCTTATGTCAGTGCGTTCCAGCACTGGCATAGTGGTGCCAATGGGACGTGTGCTGCATCCTGCAGTTGGGTGTCACTTGCGCAGGCCTCCTCAAGGTAAGGGAATGTTCGTTCCCTTACCCCAGAGCTGCATTGCCCTTAAGTCAGTGCTGGAAAGCACTGACATAAAGAGTTAGGATTGCGCCCTTAGTGAGTTAGATTGCAAGCAAGAGTGTTATTTAATCAAAAACAGACTTCCAATGAAAAACAGGCAGGTGGCTGACTTCCAATCAACAACAGGCAAGGTGCCTGTATTTGTAATTGCTGAAGAGGCAGCAGGTAGAGCTGCCTCAGGTCGTTCCATCCATACACATAAGGAAAGCAAGCTTGCTACTCAACGACATAGTGCACCAGGGAAGGCAGCTATTGAGCTGCCACAGGGAGGGGGCATGTAGCTAATCCTCCTTCTTCCTAGCTCTGGTTGAGGGAATAAGAGGTGAGCTCTTTCAGTTCTTGAGAGAACAAGACTGCCAGCTGGTAGTTTTCGGAGTGGATCTGTTGGTGCTGGATGACACTGAGAGAGACTGACTTGCTTGCTTGCTTCTTGTTGTCGAAGATCCATGGGCTGAAGTGCTGCAGCTTTAATAAATTTTAAAAATAATGGATTTGTATATTGATTAGCAGAAGGAAGACTTCTTGCAACAATCATAGCAACTGGCCTTTATAATATGCTCTTGCTGAAGACCCCCTGGTGCAATATACCCTACATTCCCTTTTCTTCTAAAAATATGACTGCAACTTATCCTGCCCTCCTCTCCTACTGTAATATGCTCTCTTTTGTTTTCTTCAGCATTTTTCCTTGAAATTAGTTTCCCTCCACTGGCTGGATGCACAGTGACCTCTCCAACCCTCACGGGGCTTCTTTTGAAAGCTCCAGGGCTCCACATAGTTCCATGAAGGGTGGCTCTGCTCTCCTGATAGAGGAGTGATCTGCCACCCAAGGAAACATCAGCTTTTGTCTGACTTGCAAAGGCTACTTCAATCATTGTATGTCGATGAGAAAATAATGTGCATCCTATTATGTGTAAATTAAAATAAATTAAAGGGAGAAATGTTAAATTAAATGTTGAGAAACAAGAACAAGGAGCCTGTGCAGAGCCTTTCCAGCATGGGACTGCCCCACATGTCACTGCTACTGACTCTTACTGACTACTGTAGTATGGCCACTACAAATGAGAAGGATTGTGCTGATCCCTGGAGAAGGGGAAAATGCATCTCTTTAAAAAAAACTGCTTTTCTTACTGTTGTAGAGAGAGAGATAGTCATGCAAGTTCTTAAAGGTATAACCTAATTACCCACAGATTTTTCTCTCTCAATGCAATGAGAAAGGTCTTAAATTAAATTAAAACAGAGAGAGGGCAGCCAGCTGACAATTCATCACTTAATTCTCTCTGCAGGCAGCTTCAGCTTCACTTCAAGATCCCTCCCTTCCCCCTGAGCACGAAAGAAAGACACTTTCATGTCTTCACATTAGTGAAGGGAAGGGTCAGAGTGAAGCCTTTCTAAGCACTTTGAGAGAGACTGTTTGATTGAGTGTTTCATAAAAATCAATTTTTTATATTGATAAATATGCGAACCTTTGTATTGATGATTATTGTGTTTTTTCTGTATTAACTGAATGATATACTCGTATGTTGGAATCTGGGGCCAAACCTTATGTGTAACCTGTGTTGTACCCTACCCAAAGTTAAACCTATTTCCTTTCCTGTATCTGTAATGAATAAATAAAATATATTTAAAAAAGAGAAAAAAAGAGAGAGAGACTGTTTGAAGAATTGTCTGCTTAATGACTCTTCCTTACATCACAAAGGTCGGCAAGGCTGTTTTTACAGTTTTAAAGGGACTTTGTTTTTTAAATTGATCTGCTTTAGTGTGTTTTTTGTCATCCACCTGAGTTCTGGGAACGGAACTCTCACAAATAACGAGACTCAACCTGTATACAACAAAAAATTAATTTCAGTTGTGTATCTATTATACTATATTATTATTATTTTAAGAACCCTTTCTCACACATAGACCCAAAGTTTTTAAACAATGTGGACTAAAGTTGTGTCTGGGGCCCCTCCTGAATTATGGTCCCTAAAACTTAAAATTCATTAGTTTCATACTAGATCCACCCCTGAGCTGCACTAACAGAGCATATATTGCATTGGGGAGAGGGAAGGTCTCCTCAAGGAGAGTAAAGCAGAGGGAAAGGAAGAAGGAACGGGGTAAACTTCCCTTCCCTGCCACCCACCCACATTCTGCCTCCCACCTATCCCTTCCCTTCCTAGACACACACATTCACACATACACAGACAAACACACACACACCTGTGTTTATATTTATTTTATGTACGTCTAGGGCAAACACAAAATTTTCCCGTCAGATTTTTGGGTAACAAAACAGAAGTCATTATTAGGCTTGGCTAAAACATTGTTTTTGTGCAATCAAAGGCAATGTAACGAGTCCTTCTTTAGTGTAAAAACATGCACTTTCCAAGATGACTTTAAGTTGTAAACTTTATTGTTGTTTCAAGCAAAACATTAAGCAAATTCAAGCAAAATAAGCCAATTCAATGAAGGACTAAGATTTAAGGTGAATCACCCTTAGGGTATTGGAAGTTGTATCTATCACCCAGGCAAATGTACATGGGAGGCAAATGTAGCATGGGAGATATACAGCAAAGTTAGCAAGTTGTATTCCTTATGTGAC
Organism: Tiliqua scincoides; assembly: GCF_035046505.1. Lineage (NCBI taxonomy): Eukaryota > Metazoa > Chordata > Lepidosauria > Squamata > Scincidae > Tiliqua > Tiliqua scincoides. The sequence goes on along the minus strand of NC_089822.1, from coordinate 22,337,976 downwards.
TAGTTTTCAGATAGAGAAATCTGGTGACACAAAACTGTTGAAAGCACTAGTGTAGGTTAGTGGCTATGAGACAGCACTGTGATACTTAAAAGCTTATTCATTGTCGACAACTGAAGTTGTATCAAAGATGAATGCTTTACTGTCTTTATGGGTAGAGACAGGAAACTGTTTTAAGATGGATGAAAGAGGTTTGAGAAATGTTTTGTTTAAGAAACATTTTGAGGTTTGAGATTTGAGAAAGATGTTGAGAAACGAGAAAGATTTTGTTTTCTGTGCTATACCCTCATATTTCTTGTCCCTCACTTTTCTTGCAGTACAGGCACCACAAAATCTATAATCAATTTACCAGAGATGAAAGATGGAAGAAATCTACAAGAAATCTTCAGAAATCCATGGGCTTGGGTCCACTTAACAGCCCTATCCTAACTAACTTTCCACGCTGTGATGCAGCAGTGCTGAAACAGTGCCTGCTGTTTCCAGTGCGGACATGGAGGCTGCTGGAGGTCTCTCTGAGGGAAGGGGGTGTTCATCCCGTGGGTAAGCCCCAGCAGGCACTATAAAACTATTTGAGCTTGCACCAGTAAAATTGCTGGTGCAAGTCCTAGCAGCCCCATGTTGGGAGATCAGGTCTGGGAGGGGTAAAGGGATATGATGGTAGCTGCTGCCACCATTCCTACCACTTCAGGGCCTGATCTGCCCCTCCCCGCCCTTCCCCGGTTGCACCCTTCCCTGGCTCTGTTCTACCCTGTCCCTCCACTGGCCTGTGGAGAGCCTATGTGCTCTCGGTCGGTCTGTGGAACTCCTTGCTGCAGGATGTGGTGATGGCATCTGGCCTGGATGCCTTTAAAAGGGGATCTGGAGGAAAAAATCCATTATGGGTTACAAGCCATGATGTGTATGTGCAACCTCCTGATTTTAGAAATGGGCTATGTCAGAATACCAATGCAAGGGAGGGCACCAGGATGCAGGTCTAATCAGGTGTGCTCCTTGGGGCATTTGGTGGGCCCCTGTGAGATACAGGAAGCTGGACTAGATGGGCCAATGGCCTGATCCAGTGGGGCTGTTCTTATGTTCTTATGTGCTCTGGTGTGCACAAGCGTTCAACTGATGCTGGCAGGCCAGCACAGTCCTTTCCTCTGGGGCCACAATCTTCTGTGTTCCTTACAGTATGTTTGAGACAGTGTGTGTGCTTGTCCCGCTGGTGGTAGCTAGCTAGTTTAGGATTATGACATTACTCTGTTCAGGAGTTGCTGTTACACCCTTTGGCTGAGATTCAATGGAAGATAAAGGAAAACTCCACTCAGGAGTTTTGGAAGCTCCCTTCCTCCTTCTGTGTCTGCAAAATATAAGCCTGAATTTGTGAATGACACCAAATGGACAACTGGCATCTTGTTCAGTGAGGCATCTGGCATACTGTGTACACATTCACTTCTAGTGAAATTGGTTAGAAAAAAAAAATCTTTGTGCTGAATGAACTCTTGCAACCAGTGTTGCAAGGAATGCTAAGGAAGGACTAGAGGTGGAGTCTACTCAAGTCTCTAGTCCGAATTTCCTGTATACTCTGGAGTACAGAAGTTATTTAGGAGCCATAATTAGGCATAGGTGAGGCATTCTCCCTCTCCATCTGTGAATATGGAAGTTATAATAGTTGCAGCACTGCCTTTGCATTCTACTTAGAAGTAAATGCTGTTGAATTCAATGGGACTTACTCCCATGAACATGTTATAGAATTGCAGCTTACTTATATGGCACTACAGTTACAGAGACAAGCATAAGCTAAAGGTGGTTAATCAAAATGGTACATTTGGGAGGTTTTTTTTTGGGTATATAGAAGTTTGAGAAAACCCCCCTTCTCCTTCATCACAGCCCCAATGTGTGTGTGTGGGGGGGGGGGGAGAAGAGCCCTGATCCTGTTCATTAAAGGAAAGTTAAGTCCTAAAGTATCACATGTAGATTGAAGAGAATCAGGGAAGAGAGTAATAAAACCAAGTGATCAGTCTCTGTCACCCCCTGTGATTTTCTTTATCCAGGACACATAGGTCTTTGTAAGACGAGTATAGATTCCAGGGAATTTGCTAGAACCACAACTTCTACCAAAGGAGACAATGCCTTTTTGTTCCTTGTTGCATATCAAAGGACCACCAGAGTCACCCTGGAGAAAAAAGAAGAGACTTGATGTTACCGTTTCTAGAAACTGAAAAAGCCCTATTTTTCTCCTCCTGTTTCAGCAGGATGGGAAATTTTTGAAAGAATTTAGCTCTTGCTTTGATTTTAGCATATATGTTAATTAAAACAACATAGAATACACAGAGCAATCATGATAGTATAGGTATTGATGCATTCAGCACTCAGGATTTTAGAAATAACCAAGTGATGAAACTTTACAAAAGTGTTAGAAGTCAGGTAAATCACTAAATAGAATCAAGTGTAACAAATCATGTAAAAAAAAACAAACCATGAACAAAACTACACTCTTGCTCATGCTAAACCTGCCTATTAGGGTCAGCTAAAAGATTTTGCTAGTTCTAGAATTAACCTTCCATGTAAAAGAGAATTTCATTGGCCTGTTCTTCTACAAACATGCAGAGCAGCATTTCTCAACATTTATCCCCTGCTGTACCACTTTGCCTGGTTTACCCACTGGCATCACTAGGGGGCGTGGAGGGCGCGAGCCGCATCGGGTTATGCGGACAGGAGGGGGTGACACCACTGGCCTCCCACACCAAATTACTGTCCCAAATTTTAAATATCTTGGTATTTTTGAATAACACCATCATGTTATATATCATTTGATGTGTATTTTCATGCATAATGCAATGAAACAAACTGTTGAAATATCTCTATTCTAGCCAAAGTTATAGCCAAATATCCAGTGAGGCAGGGCAATGGTGCATCACCACACCCACTGCCTGGGGTATTGTCCTGCCCACTGCATGGGAGGAAGTCCATCATGGGGATGACACACTGGCTTCCCACACCAAGTGACACAAACCTTAGTGACTCCACTGGTACCACTGGAAGTAAGTAGTAACTGGTCATCACCAGTTACTTCCAGGTTGGGAGGCCAGACGTGATGTGACAAACACCAGTAAGTGGCTCAGAATGCATGGGAGAGCTGTTTTTAGTAAACAAAAAGCACACTTTGGAGCTTTGCCCACCGAGCCAAGCCTCTTATTACTGTTTGTTGCGTCACATCTCGCTGCTGGGTGGCAGGTGTCTGGGGGTCCCATGCATACCACCAGACACCATCTCAGGTACGACTGATGGTACCTGTATCACTGGTTGAGAAACACTGTTGCAGAGTACAATGACACAGACCTTATGTGGGGTTGCAGACTGCAGTGTAATACTGCCTGAAGTGAACTCAGAGCCTGTTTATAGAAATCAACATAATCAAGAAGTCAGCCCTTCTGCCTGGCATGATATTTTATTATGTGAATGGAGGGCTGGCCTAGCCATGGGGCTGACTGAACTGGCCACATTGAGCGGTGAGTTAGGGGGAAGCAGCAAACCAATGAGGGTACACTACTCCCCGTGACTGACCACTGCCCCTCTTGGGCCTGCCACTCACTGATCCAATTCAAAACATTTTGCTCATTTGCTGAGCATGAGCAGGATGAGGATTGGGAAGTGGCAGGGCTTCTTCCAGGACTGCCACTGAGAGCACTTGCCATCGGTTGGCAACCTTCAGTCTCGAAAGACTATGGTATAAGCCTACAGCACCCAGTATTCCCAGGCGGTCTCCCATCCAAGTACTAACCAGGCCTGACCCTGCTTAGCTTCTAAGATCAGACAAGATCTGGCATGTGCAGGGTAACAGTTGCTGCTAAGCAGCAGAGCAATCCTTTACTGAATGTTCGTTTCCAAGAGTGCTCGGAAAAGTATCGCTCTCTCTGCTCTGCCATTTCCTCCTTCTTGTCTGCATAGCAGGTAGGCCAGGTGGGCAAGAAGGAGAAGGAACAGTGTTAGCCCACCCCCTGTCTCTTACAGGATTTTGCCTAGGAAGGATTTTGCTTTCTAATCTGGTTTAGAAAGCTTTCACAGACTAACAGCCCAGTTCTACCTCCCACCATGCAGTTGCACTAATGGGGCATGCAATGGTGTGGGGTGTGATTGGACAGCCAGTGAAAAGTAAGTAAAAATATTTTTTACTTATTCCCTGGTAAGCTGCTTGGTCACCTATGGGTCTCCTTAGACCTATCCTAGATATTTTGCTATTGTAAATCTGAGGGGAAGCAAGGGGCATTCTGGAGAGGGGAAAGAAGGATGGGATCCTGGAGCAAGTTGTTGCAGCCAGGATCCATCCCTTTCCTCCCCCTTCTGGCACTAAAACTTGTCCTGTCCTTCCCACCCATGACACACCCCCTCTGCTGACAAATCTGGGTCAGCGCTGGTTGGGGTTCACAATGCTGGGAGTGTGGAGCTGCCATCGCTTTGCACGGCTGGCACCAAATGGCCTAGTAGCAGCATGATGTTTGTGCCATCGCTGGGCTTTTAAAGTGAGCATATTGAAAGAGAGCCCATGGGTTTGAGCTGAATTATTTATTATTATTATTATTATTTTATTAATTTATAGCCCGCCCTTTTGCCCAACGGGCACACAAGGCGGCTTACAATTTAAAAGTACAAAATGAAAAACAATTAAAAACAATTTACAATAATTAAAAAAATCTAAAAACAAACAAACCCTGTGGATTTTCATATAAGAAGCAAGAACGCCAGCCAGCCTGTCAACAATTAAAAGCTTTTTGAAATAAAAAGGTCTTCAGTCCATGCCGAAATGTTAACAACAGTTCTCAGTTCTAAGGGGAGGGTATTCCACAGTTCGGGGGCCACCACCAAGAAGGCCCTCTTCCTGGCCGCCACCCCTCTCACATCACTTAGTGGCGGCACAGTCAAAAGGGCCCCCCCAGATGATCTAAGAGCATGGGCAGGATTGTAGGGAAGGAAGCGGTCCCTCAAATACCCTGGACCAGCTCCATAGTCACAGTTTGAACTCTCAGTTCAATTGAAAATGCCATAAAAATTTACATTTCTCATTTTCAGTAGGGCTACTTATCTTACTGTTTTTTTTAGCAGACCAATTAACTAGACTTTTAGATGCTGAACACTTGTGTTTTTTAGTTCTAATCAGTGATAGCAGATCGTAATTGATGGGGCTGTAAACAATATTCCCTCTAAGGAGTAGAGGGACTTGGAAGGGGTCCGCTGCATGAACCCCTTTACTTGCTGCACAACCTCTCCTGGTGTTTCTGGATACATGGTGATGATATCACTGGACTTCTGGAAACACTGAGCTCCAAGCCGTATGGACTTTCGGCTGCGCGGCTTAAAGAGAACAGTAACTGCAAAGTGAGGTTGTTTACTCCTCATTGCTCTTTTGGCCCTGGTGTGCCACAGAGTAGGGCATGAAAAAAAAGAAAGATCCCCTTTACCATTTTAAGAAACAGTCATCTTTTGTTGTGTCTCTTCTTTCAATATCTTAACTTAAAAGGCTATACTTATGGAGGTTTGGTACAAAGTACAAATTTATTTAAATTAAATTGACTCATGAACTTTTCAGTTAAAAGGAAGATTATTTGTCCACTAAACATGGGTTGGCAGGGCAGTCCTAAAAATAAGTGCATGTGCATAGAATTGGTAAAATGAGCACTCTTACCTTGCATGCATCCTTCCCTCCTCTCTTATCACCAGCACACACCATATTAATTGTCACAGGAGGATGAGAGTTATAGTGTTCCTTGCCATTGCAAAATTGTCTCTCAAGGACAGTGACATTAACTTCACGCAATGTATCAGATGACATTGTCTTGGGTTTATCATCTATCTTCCCCCATCCAGCGATCAGACACTGTGTTCCTGCCTTAATATCGCTGAAATTTTTGACAAGTTGAATGGTTTTTACAGCTTGATTAATCTTTGCTTTTGTTTGCAGCTGAAAGAATAATAAAAAGAAACTGTCAGTGTGTATAAATGAGGGGTAGACAATCTTGATTATGGCCACTTTAGATTTTCTTTATGCCTGTCTCAGTTTCTGGCATTGCAGGAAGCAAGATCGCAGCTTCCCTCCCCACCCACCCAGTATTCGTGCTTCAAACATTTCCAGATCTCCTTAGATAATAAAGCATATAATTATCTCCCTGATTCATATCGACTAACATTAAATTGATGTGAAATTTGGTGAATATCCAGTGGAGAATGGCAATGCTCAGACATTTGAAGGAAACATTTATCTTCCATCTCCAAATTAAAGTTCTGGGGAATAAAACTTTAAAAGTTCAGATTTTCTTCATTACTATTTGTGGTATAACAGCCCAGTCCTAACTTGTACTGGAACAGCCAGACTGAGTGGTCTGTGCTGTGTCCAGTGCAAGGTAGGTGCTGGCTGCACGGCAACTTGGGGTAAGGGGATATTTTCCATCTTGCCTCAAGCAATGTCCCTTCCAGCCCTATGGGGCCACTTGGATCTGCTCCAGCAATTTTGCTAGTGCAAATCCGAGCAGCCAATATAAGGCTGACTGGGCCAGGGATGGGGGTTAGGATTTGGCCTGTACTGCCGCAGCCGATCCTTCCCCATCCTGGGCCTGATCTACCTCCTGGTTCACCCCCCGCCTAAAAATGCTCCCTCCCTGCCTCCGTTCCATGCTCCCACCACCCCATTCCTCCACACAATGGCCTGCCCAGGTCGATGCAAACATACTTCTGCCATGGCAAAGACTTCCACTTTACAGCACATTCACAACACTCCTGGGCTAGCAGAGGATCAGTGCCAGCCAAACAAGTTTTCTGCATTGTATTCATAAATAATCAGTGCTGTGTTTCATGAAGTCATCAGGAATATGTGTGTACCTGCTTATTATATAAGTAGGCAATAGCTACCAATGGCCAATCTCTATATTCTACTTATCACATTACTAGTAGTTGGAAAACCTTTTGCATGTGGCTACAGATTTGCTCTTTACCACATCTCACGGCACACTGACAAGGCACTAAAATGGTCAAGGCACACCACCAGGTTTTTGACAATTGACAAGGCACACCATGATGCCAGGGGGGCTCATATCTCCCATTGGCCCTATTAATAAATGACTTTCTCCCAACTTCCTGTGGCACACCTGTGGACCACTCAGGGCACACCAGTGTGCCACTGCACGGTGGTTGAAAATGGCTGTATTAGAGTCAATGGGGCTTACTCCCAGGAAAGTATGGATAGGATTGGCCTGTCATTAAGTAAGTTCCAACCTAAGTCGCTTACCCATTACATCACTCCAGGCCAGTGGTTCCCAAACTTTTTTGACTGGTGGCTCCCTTGACCTACTGGGCCATTGGCCACAGCTCCCCATGCTGGCTACAATCCTATACATTTTATAGGGCAGCAAGTTTTTGTGAGGATAAGTGGCTCCCCCGGCTGGGTTTCACAGCTCTCCAGGGAGCTTCAGCTCCCAGTCTGGGAACTACTGGACTAGGTAGTTGGCATATCATTTCACAGTTTCTCATTCCATACACTGGATATATGCGTGTAACATTGATAGAGATTTTAGAGGGTTAACCTAACTTCTCTTCAGATGAGGAAAATAACTGAAAATAGGAGCCAGGAAAAGGACTGGTGTTTTGTTAAAAATACATAGGATAGGAGAAGCCAGTATGTCAAGTTGACCTGCACAAGAGAACATGCACATAGCTTTTTCCAAAAGGAAAATTCCAGTGTCTTGTGTAACCAAAGTTGTGGGACATAAACTCTGTCTTAGAAGGGTAAAATGACTTCCTTGTTAGAGCTGGAACCAGGCACCAAACTCATATGCCAAATAAGGAGATGGAAGTGACATTCAGGGTCACATGGCCTGTTTTGTTTGTTACACCCTATTAATATGAAGTTCTAGGTGTGGTTCTCTGAGAAACTAGGAAGAAGCAGGGAGTAAATGTCTGTATCCAAACTGCAAATTAAATTGTAAATAGCTGTGAATAAAAGCCTACTAAATGCTTTTAAAAGGTCTGTGTCTGTTTGGCATTGACTCAGTGACAAGAATCCGAAATCTTTCCATCAACATCTACACATCTACAAATGCTGAATTCAATGGAGGAGGCTGCACAGGCAAGCAGTCATTTGGACCAAAATAAGAAGGTGCCTTGGTGAGTTCTTGGTGAGGTGTCCAGTTCTTATATTTACTTTTGCAGGCCTTGCTTTTCTATCTACATGCCCCTTTCCCACCTTGGGTCTTTTTGGGGAGAAAGGCGGGGTAGAAACAAACAAACAAACAAACAAATAAATAAATAAATGTGACTTCTGAGAGACATGTATAGGATTGCACTGTGGGTCACTTACAAGTCATACAGGCATGCCAAGTGGCAGGCTACAGCCTGTCATCGGAGCTGATCCCATGAACCTCAGCCTGTCATGTCACAAAATCTTATGCTTCATTTAGGAGTTGTTCAAACTCAGGCTCTGGTGAGTTTCCAGGACACACGTACAGCTCAGTCTTATGTGTTGTCCCCCCCCCCCCACATTGATGCAGCCACACCAAAATGGTTTGTGCAGCATCCTGTGGGGAGGGGGCAGTTCCAAAGGTCTGGGTAAGGGAACATTTGTAAGGTTGGGTAAGCTTCTGAAGCAAGGAGAGGTCTGCTCAGACCTGCATAAGCAAAGTAGCTGGTGCAGGTTCATGTGCATCTAGGCTTTGAGATCTGGTCTGAAATGGGGTTTGGATCAGGCTGCCACCACTGCCACCGCACCTGTTCCCTTCCTGGACCCAATCTGCCCTCCTTCCTGCCCTCATTGTGGCTCTGTTTTGCCCCTGCCCTGTTTCACCTTCCCCTTGCCCTCTTCTACCTCCCCCTCTGACTTACCTGGGTTTGCAGGCTGGTCCTGAGTTGTCACCACTTGCAAGGCCACCTTGGCCTCCGCACCAGTTCTCTGGCAGTGTGTGGCTTCACACCCTGCCAGAGTCCTTTTTTCGACTGCCATAAGGCAATCTCTGCTGGTGGAGTGCTCCTTCCACCAGCAGATTGGCCCTTTAGGTTTGTGCTGCTGGTTCAGTTGCAAACACCTTTTTTTCCAATGGAAAATACAACTGATCATTTGATAAGAAGGGCATTCTTAAAGATAAATGCCAGATTTCATGTTAACTTCCCCCTTCCCTTAAAGAGCTTACCTGCAAAACCATGATGTCATTTTCAAATGACTTCCAATTAAAGCCTGGGTAAACAAATACTTTAGTGATGTTCACAGACTGCTTTTCTTTCTCTCTTTTAGTCTGTGAATGAGCTCCAAGAACAACGTATGTATTTTCGCTCCTGAAAAGAAAAACCACACCAATAAATTTACAGCATTGCCATTTACTTTGCATTGTACCAGATGCTGTTATTCAGGCTGTGCTTATATGCATTATCTTGTGTCTGGTCATATGTTCTGAATGGCAAGCTTACCATAGAACACCTTGCACAGGGTCGCATACCCCTTTGTTTTCTTGTAGGTTGAGAAGCTAAGGGTATTGCCCACTGCAGAGAAAAGAGTGCAGCCCCAATTTCCAGATGTTGTCTATATCATGGAAACAACTGTTTTATTTGCATTTAATAAAAAGTGTTTAGGTCATCCTTGGATCAATTTCAAAGATGACCAAGAATAAGGTTATAAAACAAAAGAATAGAATTATCTGTGAAAACCCTAAAAGAATAAACACATTTTCACGTGGGGTAACAAAGACAACAGAGTTCGCCTCCCTGGAAAAGCATTCCAGAATGTCATAGATTAAATGGGTCCTTTTACCTGTCACCACCCATCTCATCTCTGCAAGTGACAGCACCTAGAGCAGGTAGGTGGTCCTTCAGGTGCCCTACCCTCAAGCCTTATAGGGCTCTGCAGAGTAGAACTTTCAGCTTGAATTATTCCTGGAAACAAACTGGGAGTCAGCAAAGAATTTATTTCTGGCAAGGTACATTTTGAGTGACCAGCACCAATGAATCATTTGGCTGCCATGTTCTGAATTGTTTCAAGAGCTGCCCCATGCAACGTGCATCAGTACTGGAGATGTGAAGATATTTGGACTATGTTTACTGTGCTGAAGTGCTGGTTGTTGAGAGTCTTAGAACAAAGCCCAGCATTTGACCTCCCCTCCCCCCTCCTTGGCACCCCCTGCCCACTGCTGAGGTAGTATTGGGTAACATCACTTACACTGCTGCAGTATGTATGAATTTCCTTGAGGACATGCATTGAAAAAGGACATTGAAGTTATTGAAACCAAATCTTGCCCAAGGAGTGAAATATATATTTCAAAACTTACGGAAAACAATGAGCTGCCGTTAACACCCAGTTTTCTTTGATCAAAGTCCCTCCGCATGAAAAACGTTTTCCGTCGGTGAGGGCAGCCATGTAAGGTCTTGAGTGTGGAACAGATTCTTTCCCTCCAATGATATGGGCACACTGACCTGTGGCAATAGAAGCCATTCTAATCAAGTTGGATAATATTCACTATGCCGCATGAGTTAATAAGGGAAAACAATGTCATATAGGTCTGCTTTGGATGATGCTTACTCTATCTGGCTGATCCCATGCATTTAGTGGAACGTGTACTCACAGATTGCACATATCCTGGTCCCTCTCCCTACTTTCCCATAAATCTTTGTCATTATCTTTACTTTACTTTATTTGTTATTACTCCCCTGGGGGCTGGGGATAAGAATAGGCCCTCAGTTTGGCTGTACTTGTCGTAAGAGGCGACTAAACAGCCACCAGGTAGACGGGACTCGTCAGCCTGGGAAGGCAGCTCATCTGAGAGAAGGAAAACTCTGATCCCAAACCTCCACTGCCTTGTGGCTACATCCAGTTATGGAAAAGACTTCAGGAGTCAACCTTGAGGCAAAATCTGGAGCTGGAGTTCCTGAGGCAGTTCATGGCTGAACATAGTCACGTTCTGGCAACGCCTGCGACACCACTGGAATCAACCGTATTGGCCTCTGCCTTTCCATTGGACCATTTCAGCGACGTGGAGAGGGGGGATTTGCTGCATGGGAAACAGACTATCCTCCATATCTACTTTACCCAGGCTTTGTGCACTGGAGAGAACACTCTTTTCTAGAACCACCATTCAGAGCATGATACCATAGTCTTCTGAGACTGAAGGATGCCAACAACTATCTTTAAAAAAAATAAAATTCTTTTTTGGGTGGGTGGCTAGAAAAGTATTACATTGACATCAGGTTTGGTAGACATGTAAAGGAGTAGTTCAGATAAGCCTCCCTTCCACACAGTTAGGGTGATTTCTGGGGGAAGTGGGAGAATTTGGAGTGGGAGAATTTCCTTTATATGAGACCATTCACCCCAGCAAATGAGTTTGCCTATATATGAGACTCAGCATAGTATACTGAATTCAGATCTCTGATCAGCTATGAAAGTCATTGTGTAGCCTACCTAGCTCATAAGGTTGGTTTGAGTTTTATTGTTATTAACATTCATTTGTTGTCATGCTCTTCAATGAAAAGTTCTCAAATCAGCCAGGGAAGAAATAATAAGAGCTCAAACCTATCCAACTTTCCAGCCGCAATGCAGCCCCAAGGTAAGGGAACAAATGTTCCCATATGTTGAGGAGGCCTCTGAGATTGCCTCAAGATGCACCACAAGATGCAGTGCGAACCCCACTGGCACTGGAAAATTGGATCGGATTGGGCCCTCAGATGGTTAAGGTTTCTCAAATTTCCAACACAGGAGACACCAAGAACAGTTATGTTGCACTAGTCTTTCATTACACTCAAATCTGGGAAGCAGAAGGTGCAAAGGGGGGGGGGGGAATCCTGATACAAAGTAGCACTTACCTTTTGGAAGGGTGAAGAGAAAAATGGAAGCAGAGAGGTACAAAACAGAGAACAGGCCCATTGCTGCTGCTTTGTGTTCGACACACAATGGGGTATCTAATATATACTGAGTGTGTAAAGGAAGTGGGCTTTGGTTTCGTTTAGCACCTTCTACGACATCCTGAGAAATAAGAAACAGCACAGAGAGGTTTCTGGGCTCTGTGGAAAGAGGAGTCATATCCAGGCGTTTGAGAGTTCCTGTTGTACATCTGGCCAGGTTAATCTGCAGGAAAAATAGGAGGAGAAAAACTTTTGTCCTTTCATTCTTAGACTCAACACGGCTTTATTGAAGATTTACTGTGGTCTACATCAGGCATTTCCTCTAGTATTGGTATGTTTGAGGTTGCTCTGAAAACCAGGCATGACTAGAGCAGCTACTGACACCTCTGGAACATTTTGGGTGGGTGATAATTTCCTGCTTTGTCAGAAGAAGGTTTGGGTTAGAGACAGATCGATCCCTGGAAAGGAAGTTACTACCAGACAGAGAAATGAGAAAGAAAAATAGCCACAGTTCTGACCACTGCCTGTTGTGCATCATTGTGGACAGTTATTAGTCTATGAGAATTTAGTTAGTAGATATGCTTGTGTGAACCAGCCCCCAGTGGAAGAAAAGTAAGAAAACCCTGAAGTATGAATTTTACTTAGCAGGTTGTTCCAGTTTTGGTTGATTTAGTGCCTGCACTTGTAGCAAGTAAGGGCCATGTTCAGTCAATGTTTCCTGTGTTTGTGTAGCATCAGAGAACTCAAAGGTTCTGCCATCCATCAGTATCGCCCATCATCAGTCATACACCCAATAGATAAGAGTTGTTTTGAAGCTGTTGCAGCAAACAGCACTTTGGGGGGCAGAATGCAGCTTCTGGGTGCAATTTTTACTGGAACACAAGCAGGGCCTATGAGACGATTTCTGTCAGGGGGTACAAAGTTTCTTCTGGGCCCCTTCCCAAAGGGGAAGGGGGACAAAGGGCGCAGGCAGAACAAGGTGGTCAAAATAGGGAGGGTGAGGCCACAATACTCTTTGGAGCTCAGGTCTACTAGGCTTCTTGATGCAGAGCCCTGGTCCACCTGACCATGTGGTATTGGCAGCTAGATAAAGTATGAATGAGGTTTTTTGTTTTTGTAAAGAAGAGGTACTTGAGGTTGGAAGCATACATCCTAAAATTTGTGCTTTCACACACATCTAGTTAAGATAACATTTATTTACTGATTCATGGGTAACATACTGTTATGCTTTTCTCTACGCGCCAGTGCAAGCTATTTTCTCTCCTCCTGACCAAAGTTCCTGGGTCCCAGAAAAGCTGCTGCTGAGGGTGAGGGACTTGAACCTGTGGCATGGAATGCAGCTCAGGGGGAAATGATGGGAACCTTGAGGGGAACAACTTGCAGTGTGTGCCTTAAGTAGAATGAATTGCTGAATGAATTTGCCTGATCAAATCTCTAGATTTCTACTCCCACGTTCTACCTAGCAAATGCATTCCTAAACCGTGGTCAGAATTCCTCTATTGCCCAAGTCACCCATATGACTGAACATTCTCTGGCTATATATCTCTACACACATTTTTGTCACGACATTTCTGACTCAAGGCTGTGCATGTGCTAGTACCTCTTCTAGTGCCCGGGTGAACAGCCAGTCTTCATGTTATGGGCAATGACACCACAATGGGGAATACCTGCTCCTTGCATCATCAAATCACTCCCTCCGTCCCAAACCACTGGGGGCAGGTCATTCCCCGATTTGCCCCCATGTTGATCCAGGACTCTTTCTCTGTCCAAAGGGATGGGCGAGTCCAGTGTGGCTTGACTCATGTCAAGAGTCTCCACCCCCATGACTTGACTCATAAATGAGTCCAAATGGGTGATTTTCTGAGTCACCCAAAGCTTTTTCGTGACTCAAAAAGACTTGAATCATGAAACTTTCCCTTTAAACAACCAGCCGCAGCTCCACAGGAAAAAAAAAACCTGCTTCAGGGGTGTGTGCATGTTTCAGAGTTCTCCTTTAATACTCCCCTCATGTCCCATCCCATCTATAAACAAGGGAGAAGTGGGTGGAACAAACTGCCAGACAGTGGGGAATGAAGCAGCAAGAGGGAGGAGAGTCATGCACAGCAGCTGGAAGGTTCACCAGGATGACCCAATCTTTTGCAGCTCTACCCAGAAGTATTCCCATTTGTGCCTGTCATGGTTTCTCCTCCCAAGTAACAGTGGGTCCCAAAGGAGCCATGTGGTTGGAAAACATGATCACTACAAACCACTTCCCCACTTCCTTTCTACCCCTTCCTAGGCTTCTCTAGCAAGAAGCCCCTTGGGCTCCTCCTTCTGCCCTCCCTCATCCAAAGACCGCCCATCCTTTGTCCAGTGATCATCTTTTCCTTCAGAGATGGACAAGAAAGCCCACTCTTGCCTCTCCATGCTTGATGCAAAAGCAAAACATTAACACTTCCCTGCCTCCTGGCTGGAACTTCCCTGCTGCTTATCCAGTCTGAATGATGGGCTCACGAGGTCTTTCATGCTGTGAAAAAAGTAAGCAAGCACACCCAGACAGACTTGAGTCTGCATGTGTAGGGACCGAGTGCTGAGTCAGTGGCCTCAGACTCAAGGCAGTGCCAGAGTCATCGATGCAGGTGACTCGAGTGTGCATGAGTCAGCAAAAAACACGTTTTTTCGACTCAGCTATTTATTTATTTATAGAATTTATATCCTGCCTTTCTATCCTACAAAGGGCATTCAAGGCAGCTTACAAATAAAACAATACTAAAAACATAAATATCAATACTAAACATATATCAGGATTCTAGTTTTATTGTGTTTTATTGTTTTTAAATGTCTTATTTTGTATATATATAAAACTAGGATCCCAATTAAAATACGTTCATTAGAAAGTGTCATGCCCTCTGTTGTCTGTATAAAAGGTTTCCCTGAATAAAAAGGTCTTAAGACCCTGGTGAAAGGATGCTAAAGAGGGAGCTGTTCTCAATTCCAGGAGAGTGAATTCTACCAACAGGGAGCCACCACTGAGAAGGCCCTCTTTCTTGCTGCCATCCCCTAACCTCCACTGGTGGCAGCACAGTGAGAAGGGCCCCCTCTGATGACCTGAGAGGATGGGTTGGACTGTATGGAAAGAGGCAGTCCATCAGATACCCTGGACCCAAGCTGTATAGGGCTTTAAAAGTCAAAATTAGCACTAGAGTCACCTGACTCAAGTTCCCATCCTTGTCATCCACTGACACATGGACTTGGCTGCTTGCTGCTCAAGACAGAACCCAGGTCACACTATATGGCGTTCATGCTTTCTGACAGTCATGGACCTGACACTGTCAGAGGGAGATTAGGCGGGATTCCCAGAGAGATTGCAGTGATTTTCAACCTTTATCATCTCACGGCACACTGACAAGGCACTAAAATGGTCAAGGCACACCACCAGGTTTTTGACAATTGACAAGGCACACCATGCTGCCAGTGGGGGCTCACATCTCCCATTGGCCCTATTAATAAATGACTTTCCCCCAAATTCCTGTGGCACACATGTGGACTACTCGCGACATACCAGTGTGCCACAGCACCGTGGCTGAAAATGGCCTGGATCAGGGGCTAGGAAAGAGGGGGTTTGAGGAGGTGTCTCTGATTTTCTTTCACCACTGGGAATTGTTCCAATGCCAAAGGGGGAAGAGCAGCTTGCATGGTGCATTGAGATACCCTTCAAAGTGCTGTGCCCCTGAGGTGTTGGTTCAAAAGGGTTCAAAAGTCTCAAGCATGGATGTCAATATGGCACTTGCTGAGGCCTGGAAGCGATGTCAATAAGCAGAAAGAGATGCCATTCACCAGTATTAAGCACTGTAGAAACTCATTAGCTGCAAATGACAGAAGAGAAAATGTGCAAATCATGTGCATTGGCAGAAGCAGCGCTGTTGAAAAGTTAGTGCTAGGAGAGTCCACATCACGTGGCCAGATAAAGAGCTTCCACCCCACAGTCTTTAGTTTTGACACCATTGCTCTTGTAAATGTACAGTCAGACACAATTATCAGACTAAAGCACCGCTTGGAGAACCCGACTATCATGGGGACCAGATAAAGAGCTTCTGCAGTGGTGTAGCCAAGGGGGTGCAGGGGGTAGCAAATGCACTCGCTTACGGCTGCTGGAAGGGCAACATCAGGGGCTGAGGGTCAACATCAGGGCACAGGCGAATTACCTTGGGCTGCTGCAGCCCCACCAGGCACAATGGCCAGCAGCCGAATGTCAGTCGCGTGCTTGCGAGCAAAGGCGGCTCAGGCAGGGCTTTCCTGCTCCCTCCCGACTGCAGTGCAGCCCGTTGCCTTGTGAGCACATGAGAAGGAGAGGAGGGGATGTGCAGCCTGTCCTTGGCGAAGCCCGGAAGGGGGTTGAGGCGGGGACAGCAGACGCAGCTCTGCTCCATTGCGCCTGAGACCTGGGGGAGACTGTGGGAGACTTTCTTGGGGGGGCGCTTTGGTGCGGGGAAGCCCCCCTGCTGAGAACTAATGGCCACCTGTGGGCGCTGGGGCAAGGGAGCTTCCCCGGTGGGATTACCAAGCACCTCCGCTTCCCATCAGAGGTAGCAGCTGGAGGGAAGGAAGAGGAGATGCGTCGCCACCGCCACATCCCACGCAGCCTCAGAGCACAATCCTATGGATGTCTACTCAGAAGTAAGTCCCATTGTGTCCAATGGGGCTTACTCCCAGAAAAGTGTGGAGAGGATGGGAGCTTCAGTCAGGCATGACTTCCTCCCGCCTGTCCGCTCCAAGTCTTCCTTCCCCCAGCCTCTCTGAGCAAGCAAGCCTTTCTTTCACTCACTCAGAGCCAAACCTATGCCTGTCTACTCAGAAGTGAGCCCTATGGTAGTCAATGGGGCTTACTCCCAGGAAAGGGTGGAGTGGATTGCAGCCTCAGTCAGGCACGACATCCTCCAAGTCCTGCCCCAGCCGCTTCGAGCGAGCAAACTTTCTTTTCACTCACAGCCAATCCTAGGCACATCTACTCAGAAGTAAGCCCCATTATAGTCAATGGGGCTTACTCCCAGGAAAGTGTGGAGAGCATTGCTACCCAGTGGCATTGCTAGGGGGATGCGAGGGGTGCGGGCCACACTGGGTGACGCGTCGGGGGGTGACGCATACTGGGGGGATGACGTGCTAACATCGCGGCATTAGGAGCTACCCCATCATGCCATACACCGTTGGATGCAGAATGTCCAGTGGAATGCAATGCAACAAACCAAATTGAAATAGCTCCTTTCCTTCAATAGGTATGGCCACAAAACCAGAAAGAAAAAAATGAATGGATCCCTATGGAAAGAGAAAGTGAGCCGTATCACGCGTTTACTCATGAGTAGGCATACTTGCCATAGTCCGTTGGAAAAGGCAGGCTGAGAGGAATCCAACGTCACCAGAATGGTCCTGACCCAATGAATGCAGCCCACAAAAACACCTGAGAAGGAGGTCCCTCCCTTCCAGCTGCGAGTCTATTGAGCCCTATGGAAAGCAAAGCAGCCTCACGGTGCATTTACTCGCGAGTAGGTAGGTGTGCCTTGGCTGGTGGTCAGGCCAGGCAAAGGGGAATTTGAGGACACCAGAATGGTCCCAATCCGATGGAGCTGGAGTGCAACAAATGCTCCAGAAGGCAGCCTCCCCACTCACTAAAATGGACCAAAAAAGAGAGGCTTGAACTGGTAAGGGGAATGTTTTCTATTTTGCACTTGCAAAGCCAGGTGGGTCTTTATCCTGATATGCTTGAAGTGGAATTGGGCACTGGGGAGGGCTGGAAATCTCACTGATTCTTTTTGGGGGGTTGTTATTGCAGGCAGACTACAGCGTAAGCCCCATTGAACACTATGGGACTTACTTCTGAGTAGACATGCATAGGCTTCATTGCAGAATGTAATGAAACAAACCACATTGAAATATCTGTGTTCTAACAAAAGGTAAAAACCAGTGGGGGTGGGGCGATGGAACATCACCATGCCCACCACCTGGGGTGTTGCCCTGCCCACTGCATGGGGTGATGCGCAGGCCTCCTGCATCGGGTGACGCGAATCCTAGTGACGCCACTGCATTGCTGCCTCAGAGCCCAAGCCTAGGCTTGTCTACTCAGATGTAAGCCCCATTGTGTCCTATGAGGAAAGTGGGAGAGGAAATCCACTCCCAGGAAAGTGTGGAGTGGATTGCAGCCTCAGTCAGGCACGACTTCCTCCCGCCTGTCCGCTCCAAGTCCTCCTTCCCGCAGCCTCTGCGAGCGACGCTTCACTCAGAGACAACCCTAGGCACCTTTACTCAGAAGTAAGTCCCATTATAGTCAATGGGGCTTACTCCCAGGTAAGGGCGGATAGGAAGGCAACCTCAGATAGTCAGGCACGACTTCCTCCTGACCACCTGCCCTGAGTTCTCCTTCCTCCTTCAGCCACTGGGAGCAAGGAAGGGGGGTACTCCACAGCCTCCTCTCCCCGCCCCACGAGGCAGCTGCGCGACTGAGCTCTGCCCACCAAACAAAATGGCCACCTGGCGGGGGGCATGCCCCAACCTCCCCTCACAGGAGGGGAGCAATGGCAGCAATGGCAGCAAAGGAAAGGCTGGCCTTGCTTTGTGCAAGGCTTTTTATAGGCTTTGACCTATTGCAGGACCTTCATTCATTCATATAAGTTCCATCTCTAATATATTCATTTATGTAAATGTATTCAAATTTGAAATATAAATTCTTTTTTTCCCTGGCCCCCAATACAGTGTCAGAGAGATGATGTGGCCCTCATGCCAAAAAGTTTGGACACCCCTGGCCTAGAGGTTGAAACTACGTATAATAGTCTCAAGTATAGGCCGTTGGGTGGGTGCGTGGGGGTTCTTTCTGTTGCCTTATTTCACCTTATATAGGTGCCTATATAACCTTATTTCCTAGGTGTTTGTCACACATCCTGCTCCTCAAATTTGTCTTCATTTGCTGCAGCCACAAAAGTGTTCCTTCATGGCCAGCACTTTCCTCCAAGAAAAAAGTTATTACTGTCCTCTCCATTGTACGTAGTCTCACCACAATACAAGGCCATGCAGCTCTCTGTGCTCCTCAACTCCAATGTCAATGCAGAGAAAGAATCTCTGAAGTATGGTGGTGGTGGTGGTTTGAAAGCTTAACAGGTTCCCAGTTTCATGGGGCAGCTCTCCATTAAAGCTGCCTCCTTCAACGTTTCTCCTTTATATTCATTTCAAGAGACCAAAGGCCTAATGCGGGATACCACAGTCTGCTATTGTTCTACATGCAGTAGAAGTCATAAACCGAACCTCAGCTTTCCTTAGATGTGGCAATGCCTGGTGTCCTGGGAAGCTGTAGCTTGACTGCCACCACTCACTGTTTGCAGTGGTGACCAGGCTGTGCTTTGTGGTGCATTAGATTGTAAAGTGTGCTGTACTGCCGGAACATGGGGTCGAGCAGCAGAGTGGATCCATTGGATTGGGCCATGAATGTGTGGTGGAAAATATAATGAAAGAGAGAAGAATTAAATGGTTGGAAGAACAAGGCACATGACCTGGTAATGCAGTGGGGTTCTTCCCAACAACTCTTCAGCAAGATTTGCCTCCCAGAGTTAGTTCTAGCCCACTATTGCAATCATGCCAAATACACCACAAAGCACACCATATTTCATGTTATTTTATTTTTAAAATTTCAGTACCTCACTTTTTCCATACTGTGACACAATGCGAATTACAGTACTGTATTTAAAGCAGAAATTATTGAGAACATCAAAAAGAAGAAAATGAAATAGAAGGCTATACAGAACATTCACAGGAGAAAACAATACAAGGGGAATATTCAGCCAGAACCCTCACTTGGACCCAAATACCTTACAAAAGAGCCACTTGTTGAAAAGGAGAGCTGGGGGCGGCGGAACCAAGATTCCAGTGGGAAGGAGTTCCAGAGGATCTGAACCACTACCCAGAAAGCTGTGTGCCTTGTATGCAACTAAATGAAAGATTTCTCTCATGTGGGTATCCACATGTGATTTCCTCTTCCACTGATAGCTGAGATTCTAGGATTTAGCTCAAGTTCTTGACCTGCAGATTGGAGGACGTTTCATCACGCTTATGCCCTGAGCATACTGCAACTGGTTTCCTGGGTTTCCTTTGTGGTTTTTATTCAAAGCATTAAAAAAATTAAAATGCGCTGATGATTATGACAGAAAGAAGAACAAAGAAATGGATGTCGAAGAACAGGAAACCACTGGTTCAGTTTCTACGCTAATCATGGCTATTGCTTCTAAATCTCTAACGCCTTTTATTCGTTATAAAACACTATGGCAGAATGATGACAGTTCCTAATCTGTAGTAGGATTGCATGATCCTGTTAGAAGTTACGTACATTTCACACTTTAAGTAAGAGACTGATATTTTCAAATGCTCCATAAAAAAACACCCTGCAAGTAAAAAGCTAGCATGTCAGGGAGGATGGTTCTAGCCTAGCCTTCTCACTGATAGTTTATATTTCTGGGATGTTGTTCAGGTATGGACAGTATTCGAAATGTGACTCCCTCCACTAGCAGTCTGAAGCAATGCAGTCCATTCTACTGTGTCAGAATTCAACCCCCAGATTTCCCACTTCATCTTGCTGCATGTGAAGACCTAGGGCTGTTCCAAGACCTCAAAGTACTTGAAGTGACTTGCTAAGTTCTGTCCTCCTTTACCTTTTGATGTGCTAGCCTTTGCTTTCCCCTGGACTGGAAAAAAGAAGAGGGGGATGAACCAGAAGAGGAAGAGTGGTGTTCTAGCCCAGGAGTCTCCAAACCCTGGCCCGGGGGCCAGATGAGACCCGCAGCAAGCCTCTTTCCGGCCTGTGGCAGTACTTCTCCTGGCTTCCATACTCTCTCCTGGTCTCCCATTCTATGTCAAAAAATACAGCAGAAGAATAAAGAGGAAGAAGTAATCAATGGGGTAAAGGAAACTGGTGCGATATCCGTTGGCTGCAAAAGTGGCCAGCGGGCAAAGGGTGCTGCCTGGGTCCATCTGCTTGCTAAGGTAGCCCTCCACAACTTGACTCATGGCTGAGACAATGAAAGCTGAAATGGAAAGAGGACACTTTCCTCTTCCCATCACTTTAACACTTTGTGTTAAATGTGCTTCCCATAATAATAATAATAATAATAATAATAATAATAATAATAATAATAATAATAATAATAATATACAGTATTTATATACCGCCTTTCTTGGTCTTTATTCAAGACTTTATTCAAGGCGGTTTACATAGGCAGGCTTATTAAATCCACGCAGGGATTTTTACAAATTGAAAGAAGGTTCTTTCTTTCA
Organism: Tiliqua scincoides; assembly: GCF_035046505.1. Taxonomy (NCBI): domain Eukaryota; kingdom Metazoa; phylum Chordata; class Lepidosauria; order Squamata; family Scincidae; genus Tiliqua; species Tiliqua scincoides. Next base: position 22,316,844 of record NC_089822.1, on the reverse strand, counting down.
AGAACCACTACATTCAAGGTGTTACACTCCGATCTGGTTTAACATTCTGGCCTCCATCCTCCCACGCTCCGAGCAGATGGAACAGCTCAGCTGCAGCTTGCCAGCTGCTTCAAGGTCGCACGGTGCCGGTGGCCTCGAACTGGCGACCTTGTGGATGTTAATCTTCAGGCAAATGGAGGCTCTACCCTCTAGACCAGACGTCCTGCCCATCACTTTAACACTTTGCTTCCCATCACTTGTGATGTGCTTCCCATCACTTTAACACTTTGTGAGATGTGTATAGACGCCAGGGTACTTGGGATCCCCACATGAATATTTGTGGTCAAAGGAAATGATGCCTCTTTGTATGCCATTGCATATCAGAGGCCCACCAGAGTCACCCTGTGGAAAAAGGAAGCAAGCGATTTTGCATTATCACTCACTGAAGCTGATACTGGCACTTCTCTAGTCACAAGAGCACAACAGTGTGGAAAGCTTTGAAAAATTCAGCACTGATGCTTAGTGAATTTTAAGATGCTTTCAATAAACACAATTTAATACAGACTGCAGGTTGCCTGTTCATTTCTGGGCCCAATTCATGTTACTGGTTTTGACCTATAAAACCCTTTATGGCCTGGGACCAGGGTATCTTCAGGACCTTCTACTCCCACACAGTCTGACCCATCCCCTTAGGTCTTCTGACAAAGCCCTGCTAAGAGTTCCACTACCATCCAAGGTAAAAGGGAAGGCAGCAAAAAAAGGGCCTTCTCTGTTGTGGCACTGCACCTCTAGAACATGCTTCCAGAGGAGCTACAAACAACCCCCTCTGTTAAGCAGTTCTGATGAGGCTTAAAAACCTTTCCGTTTCACCTGCCTTTTGCAGGGTTAAGAGTAGGGGGGCTTCCTCACTGCCTTTTATAATCATTGAACTGTTTTCTTGCCATATCTATCTATCTATGTAGTAAAGCACGATACATACCTGTAAAATCAAAGACATAATAGACACCATCACCTTAAGCAGTGATTAGGGTTTGCATGACCCAGTACTGGAGACCCCATGATGGACCTCCTCCTGGGCAGTGGGTGGGCCAGTGCCCCAGGCGGTGGTGTGGTGATGCACCATTGCTCCGCCCCCTGGTTTTTTGGCTATAACGTTTGATAGAATAGAAATATTTCAATGTGGTTTATTCTGTTGCATTCTGCATGAAATTATGCATCGAATGATATAACATGATGGTATTATTCAAAAATACCAAGATTTCAAAAATTTTGGACAGTAGTGGTGTCACCCCCCCATGCGCATCACCTGGTGCAACCCTCACCTCCTGAGCCCCCCTAGCGATGCCACTAAGCTTAAGACAAACATATGGAAGGCAAATGGTTGTGACTGGACCCTTCTTATTTTCAATGCCCCAGTGTACCTTTTGCTTTTATTTTTTTTAATTGCTCAACTCATCTTTGGATTTCATTTGTGCATTGTACAGTGTATGTGCGTAGTGACCTTTTTAAAGCTATGCATAAGTTCTTTTACAGCCTGCCATAGAAGTATCTGTAGATAGTGTTAGGCAGATGCTGATTCTACACGGCTGTAAATACATAGTGTTCAGTGAGTCTTGAGAGCACAGAAAGGCAGGACAACCTTATACTTGGGGAATGGTTCTGTTTTAAATTAGGTGAAATATGCAAGAAATATGTGCACAGGAGAGTTCTACAAGACAGACTTTTCTCATCCAGTATGGTGAAAGGCAGAGCTGTACAGATGTTAGGAAAGATGCTCTGACTCTAACAGTATATAAATGTTCGAGTTCCCATGAACCCAGAATGAAAAGACATCAATTGTGGATTTAATTAAAAGTCTGTGACTTTATTTAAGCAACTCATGGATCAGCAACAGTGAAGTACATAATCTAACCATCAATGCCCACACCAATAAGAGAGGGTGACTGATTCAACCTCTTGCTACTTAAGGGCCCAATCCTGAACAGTGTGCGCTGGCTTACCACTGGCCTTAAGGCATGTTTGCAGGCCTTACCATGCCTTAAGGCATGTTTGCAGGCCCTAGTGCTGGGTAAGTGGTAGCCCAGTGCTGAGTGAGCACTGGTGGTAGCCCAGTGCTGGCTGGAGCTGGGCTACTGCCAGTTGTCTGCCAGAGCTCCACTGCTCAACAGGTGCGCAGAGCGCCGAGCAGTGGAGAGGTAAGTGGGGATGTGTGGGTCGGCGAGGAGGAGGGAGGGGGAGGGCAGGGGAGTTGTTACAGGAAGGGGGAGGTGGGGAGAGGGTGGAGAGAAAGCATGCCAGGGGGAGGGAGCGGGAAGGGAGGGAGGCGGGACCTGTGGAGCAAAGCTTGATTCTCTGCCAGTGAATCAAGTAGCCCCATTGTGGGGCTATTCAGTTTAACTGGGGGAAGGAGACGAAAGTACCCTTCTCCTGAGGAGCTGTCGGCGGCTGCCTGGAGCGCTCAGGACGCAGTGGCAGCCATTTTCGCTGCCACTGCAGCCCTGTGCCCTGGGCACCTCAGGTTTGGCCTGAAACACCATCTGGAGACCCGACTCTGACTTAGAACTTCACAACAAATAAAAATGAATTGCTATGTTCTCTTAGAATAGTAGGTGCTGAAAGTAGACATGAAAGCACTTACGGATTTTCTTAAGCAAAAGCAGACATAACAAAACTGAATTTTGCTTAGCTCATGCTAGAAGTAATAAATTGCTTCATGGTTCTTCTGTGGAAAGTATCATAATTAGATTAGCTGGCCATAAAATCATATCATGTCCAAGAAGGAAACCAGATTAATTGAAATCTGAAATGGAAGTTGATTCTGACTGGTTCTTAATTGGATATTTTGTATTTTTTTCCACATTTATTCTTGTTCACATACTAATTCTGTTATCAAACTACTGATTTCATTGACAAATTCTACCAGAAAAGAGCTCTGATGAGGATACTTTGTGAAAGAAAAAGCATTCAGGGTGCCCACATTTGGTGTCCAAATGCACCAAAGCATTTGGTGCCCAGCCATACGAAGCTTCTGGCCATATGAAGAACTGGGGGACCAAGCAGACACAGTGGTTCACGGGCAGCCCAATCCTATTCAGTGCTGGAACAGTACAACCGCATGACCCATGTGGTATCCAGCGATGAAACTGAGTAGGCCAGAGGTCCCCTCGGGCTAAAGGAAACTTTGTTCCCTTACCCCAGTTTGAGCCCCAGCCTGTTCAATGGAGCTGCTTGGATTTGTGCCAGCAAAACTGCTGGCAATAGTCCAAGAAGCCCCGTATAAGGCTTCCAGGCCCAGGAAGAGGGTTATGATATGACAGAGGCCTCTTCTGCTGTTCCTGCCCCCTCCTGGGCTTGAACCTCCCTCACCGCTTGGTGCTGTACTAGTGCTGTCAGCCAGCAAGCTAAATTCAGTGCTTGCAGGATAGTGCAGGCCTTTGCACTAGTGCACCCTGCTCACAAGTCATTGCAAACATGCTTTATGGCATGTTTGTAACAGCTAGTAATAGACCAACAGTAGGATTGGTCCATAAGTGCCCTTTTCCTTCTCATACAACACTAGAACCAAGGGACAACTGCTAAAATTGAGTATTGGGAGAGTTAGGACAGACAAAAGAAAATATTTCTTTACTCAGCATGTAGTTAGTCTGTGGAACTCCTTGCCACAGGATGTGATGATGTCATCTGGCCTAGATGCTTTTAAAAGGGGATTGGACAAGTTTCTGGAGGAGAAGTCCATCATGGGTTACAAGCTTTGATGTGTAATGTGCAACCCCCTGGTTTTAGAAGTGGGCTACATCGGTATACCAGATGCAAGGGAGGGCACCAGGATGCAGCTCTCTTTTTGCCTTGTGTGCTCCCTGAGGCATCTGATGGGCCGTTGTGAGATACAGGAAGCTAGACTAGATGGACCTGTGGCCTGATCCAGTGGGACTGTTCTTATGTTCTTATGCAAGTCTGAGTGGACCCAGGAAGACAGATCAAGGTTGGAAGGATGATAGGATACCCTGTTCCTGGTCTTGATATTCCCTCCACCAGTTCCTCTCCCTCCCTGTTCAGCCCATTCCTGCCTGCTTTCTGTCCCCCCATCCTGACTGATCTTATAAGGCAGGGGTGTCCAAAGTTCTCAGCAGGAGGGCTACATCATCTCTCTGACATTGTGTCAGAGACGGGGACGGGGAAAAAAAGAATTAATTTACATTTAAAATTTGAATAAATTTACATAAGTTTACATAAAATAATATACTAGAGGTAGAACTTATATGAATGAATGAAGGACTTGCAATAGGTCAAGGCCTATAAAAGGCCTTGCACAAAAGCAAGGCTGGCCTTTGTTGCCGCTGCTGCATCACAGATGTGAAACAGCAAACAGTGGAGGGAGCCCTCATCCCACAGCTCACGAGAGAGGTCAAACAGTTGCCCTCATGCTGAGAGCAGTTTGCGTCGTGCCAGTGCAGGCTCCAGCAAGTCTCCAGAGGGTCTGAGGCTCATTGGAGGCTGGGGTTTTCCTGAGGGCTGCATTGGGAGTCCTCGAGGGTTGCAAGTGGCCCCAGGGCTGGGGTTTGGGCACCCCTGTTATAAGACTTTAAAAATGTCACTTCCGGTTTTACAAAAAACAACAACACAGGAAGTACTCTAATTGGAAAGCACAGTTTGAGCCTGGCAGAGGCCATGGACCAATGTTGGAGACCTCTGCTGGGCTCAGTGGACCCTCCAGATGGGAGGGGGCCAGAGCAACCCCTTGTGTCTGCAGATTCAGGTCTTCACAGTGGGTTCTGGAACAGAAACCCGGTGAATATGGAGGCATACCTGGATATACTCAGATGGGTTTATGAACGTATGTGTATAGAGAAAACAAAATGTAAACTTTGGGATGAAATGGAGAACTTGTGCAAGGAAAGTGCCCTACAGGTAGACCACAGCTGCGATACAAGGACATCTGCAAGAGGGATCTGAAGTCCTTAGGAATGGACCTCAACAAGTGGGAAACCCTGGCCTCTGAGCAGCCCGTTTGGAGGCAGGCTGTGCAGCATGGCCTTTCCCAGTTTGAAGATATACTTGGCCAACAGTCTGAGGCAAAGAGGCAAAGAAGGAAGGCCCATAGCCAGGGAGACAGACCAGGAACAGACTGCACTTGCTCCCAGTGTGGAAGGGATTGTCACTCCTGAATTGGCCTTTTCAGCCACACTAGATGCTGTTCCAGTTCCAGAACCACCTTTCAGAGCGCGATACCATAGTCTCTCGAGACTGAAGGTTGCCAACTACAATAAAGTGAATACTTTTTCTTCCAGCTCTTTTTTGTCTTTTTTCCTTATTTTTGGACACTTCTGATTCCCCAGAAGCTCCTGTGAAGGTTCAGTACTCTAAAGGTGGTTTAGATCTGGCTTCTGATCTGATCCTCTGAATCTCTGAATCCTCTGAACTCTGATCCTATTTGAAGGTCATTGCAATGGAATGTACATTCCGACTGTGAGCTTTCCAGAATCCAGACCAGGATTGGGCTTGTCCTGCACAGATGCGTGCAGACATCTGTGATAGTAGAACAGAGTCCATTGTCCTAAAATGGCTAATGACAGAGCAGGTAAGGCAGTGGCGGGACCAGGAGGAGACAAAACAGAGCAGGAAGGAGGTGAAAAAGGGCAGGGAAGGGGAAGGAACAGGGGAGGTTGCAGGAGGATCCAGCAGTGATGGTGCATGCCAGATCCTATCTTCCATTTCGGCAGTCTCCCTGTCTCCTTTCTCTTCTTGAACTTGTGCCTGCTAAAGATCTGACACAGGTTCAAGGAGACCAATTGCAGAGTGGGAGGCTTATGAGCGGTGAGGAAATTTAAATCCCCTTTTTCCTCCAAAGCCTCCTGTTCCGTCCCTCCGATGGATACAGCACTCACTTTTTCGGCATGGCTTCAGAAATGGCAGGGGGAGGGAAGGATAGGATTGGGCTGTTAGGCCTTGCTTACAACATTGTCTCTGCAGAAGGAATATTAACCACTTTCCTACAAGACAAGCCTCACAAGTTTCCCAGAATTCAAACTGTCGGCTTTATTGCTGCTCCGACCCGTGGCTTCCTGGCCAAGGCTGGAGATTCTTTTGGGATTAGGAGGAAGAAATCTGTTCAGTTCAGGATCTGAATGCAAAATGATACTTTATTTGTTCTAAGTCTAAAGCAAAGCATATAGAGCAAAGCAAAACCTACAAAGTGTTTTCAGGTGGACTTGCAGACCGACACAGTGGCATGCTGGGGTTCAAAGCCAAGTGTTTGGTGTGGGGTAAGCCAAATTAATTGCAAGTTTGTATAGGTTAAGTGTTTATTTTAACTGATTTCTCAGCAATCTGGCTAATTAGCAAGAAATGAAATGACAGCAAAATTATATATACAGTATTATAAATATAAACTCTTGCCCAGGTTCTCATCATTTAGATGCATCTGATAAACAGTTGCAGCCAATTAATTGGCAAAGCTAGGAATTGTGAGTTTCTGGAGAAGGCAGTATGTGTTTGTGTTTTCAGTGAAGCCACCTGAGATGGAGGTCAATTGTTTTTAGCTTAACTAACTAGGAAAACCAGCCTATGACTGAAGAGCCACAGAAATTCTTCTGCCCTCTGTTGCCTCTGCTGTCCCACCCAGGGGACATGCATGCACTTTTCAACTATTTTAGGTTAGAAGTGGAGAAGAGATGATAGTGATGGTATCTAGTGACAGGCCACATTAACCTCTCTCTCTTCCCTTCTACAGGAAAGAAGAAGATGTTGATGGGGGTGGTTTTCTTCCTGATCAGAAATCAGGATTGCCATTGTTGCTTCTGCTGCCCACCTCTTTGTCTCCCACCTTACTTGTTTCTACCTGTTCTGCTGTTCTGCTCTACTTTGAAAAACTGCAGGAGAACAGAGAGGAACAAGGAACTTCGAAAGGCAGACGTGGGACAGTGGTTCTCCTGGCATCCTCATTCAGGTTTTCCATTCAAAACATGGAGCAGGAGAACAAAGAGGAAAAAATAAGGGGGGAAGTTGGGGCTAAGTGAGGGGGCTGCAGAAGTGGCTGATGGGCAAGGGGTGCTGCTGTTGGCTATGGAGCCCTCCTCAACTTGACTCATAGCTGGGACCACGAGAGCTAAAATGGAAAGGAAAAATGGGATATTTACTCATATGTGGGGTGGACCTCTCAAGCAGCAGGCTGCTGCCTTTCTTGCTCTCTGTTGTGCAACAAAAACCTTGCCCTGCTTTAGAAACTGCTCAGTCTCAGGCTTTGGGGAGTTTATAATGAAAAATTAGTTTACACAACTGGGGTTGAGAAAGACCCCCTGAAAGATCACTGAACTTTCTAACAGTGTACCTGTGATGCTATGCAGCAATTTCCATTGAAATAATTGACAGCCGAATCCTAACCTGTGCAGGCACAACTGGGCTGTAACCAGCACAGGTGAGGAGGAGGCTGGAGGTCTACATGGGGTAAGGGGACATCTGCCTCCTTTGCAGTGGCGTCACTAGGATTCGCATCACCCAGTGCAGGAGGCCTGTGCTTCATCCCATGCAGTGGGCGGGGCAACACCCCAGGTGCTGGGCATGGTGATGTACCATCGCCCCGCCCCCACTGGTTTTTTGGCTGTACCTTTTGACAGAACACAGTTATTTCAATGTGGTTTGTTACATTGCATTCTGCATGATATTACACATTGATTGATATATAACATGATGGGATTATGCCTCCAAATTCTGATTTTAGTGATTCTGAAAACTTGTAGAGGTCTCTCTCTCTCTCTCTCTCTCTCTCTCTCTCTCTCACACACACACACACACCGTGTCAACTTACTAACACCTTATTGCAGCAGTTCCCAAACTTTAAGCACTGGGACCCACTTTTTAGAATGACAATCTGTCCAGGACCCACTGGAAGTGATGTCATGGCCAGAAGTGACATCATCAAGCAAATTAAAATAAATAATTATAAATAATTAAATTAAAATAAAAGAAATAATTAAATAAGGGGGAGCCAGTCCAGTTCCACCAAGTGAATATACTCTGAAGTAAGTCCTATCATGGTCAATGGGGCTTACTCTCAGGAAAATGCAGGTAGGATTGCAGCTTGTGAGCCCAATCCTATGCATGTCTACTCTGATAAGTCCCACAGTGGTCAATGGGGCTTACTCTGTAGTCTGCCTGCAATAACCCCCCCCCCCAAAAGAATCAGTGAGATTTCCAGCCCTCCCCAGTGCCCAGTTAAAGTTCTTCTATTTCAAGCATATCAAGATAAGCACCCACCTGGCTTTGCAAGTGCAAAATAGAAAACATTCCCCTTAACAGAGGGGAAGCCTCTTGAAGTCTTTTTTCTTGTCTTATTTAGTGGGGAGGGGAGGTTGCCTTCTGGAGCATTTGTTGCGCTCCAGCTCCATCGGATTGGGACCATTCTGGTATCCTCACATTTCACTTTGCCTGGCCTGACCACCAGCCAAGGCATGTCTGCCTACTTGTGAGTAAACACAACCTTGAGGCTGCTTCACTTTCCATAGGGCTGAATACACTCGCAGCTGATAGGGAAGGACCTCCTTCTCGGATGTTTTTTGGGGGGGCTGCATTCGTTGGATCAGGACCATTATGGTGTCCTTGGATTTCTCTCAGCCTGCCCTTCCTGATAGACTAAGGCAAGTTCGCCTACTCATGAGTAAACATGCAATATGGCTCACTTTCACTTTTCATAGGGCTCCATGCATTTTTTCTTTCTGGTCTTTTGGCCATAACTTTTGAAGGAAAGGAGTTATTTCGGTTCTGTGTTTTGCCTTGCATTCTGCTGGGAATTCTGCATCCAACGGTATATGGCATGATGGGGTAGTTCCTAAAGCCATGATTTTAGCACGTCACCCCCCGGGGCACGTCACCCAGTGTGGCCCGCACCCCCACACCCCGTGCACCCCCTTAGCGATGCCACTGCTCCTTTGCTAATCCTGTCCTATCCCAGGTCTGTCCTACCTCTATTCTGCCTTCCCACTACCCCGTTAAACCTCTCCACACCTCCAGAATCCCCTCCTGCAGTCCTTTCCCAGCCCTGTTCTACTTTGTGCTTTACATACCTCTATTGGTGGCCAGCAGCTTGGATTTGGAACCGGTGGGCAGGCACAGGCCTTCCCACTGGTGCTACTGGCTCACAAGTAGTTCCAACCATGCTTTACAGCATGTAAATGGCATACGGACCACTGTGCCAGGCAGTTCAGGTAAGTAGGATTGGGCTCTGAAACTCTTATTTCACTGTAAAGCAAGATACTCATTTGACAAGGAGGATATTTGTACAGTCCAATGCAAAATGACATGTTATGTCTCCAACTTTCTTGTTCCCTTAAATTAAAACAATTACCTTCAGAAGCACAAGGTCATGTTCAGTTGTGTATAAATTGTAGCCTGGGTAAACAAATATATTGGTGATGTTAATGAGCTGTCTTTCCCACTCTTGTTTGTTTCTTCTTTCATGAGCGCCAAGAACAACAAACTTTCATTTCTGCCTGAAAAGATGAAACAAAAACCCTTAAATTCACCACTCAGACTCTTGCTTTGCCCTTTCCTGAATGTCTGACTCTGTCCCTGTTCTGGAGTTGTGTTTTTTATACAGCATCTTACGTTTGTGTGTGTGTGTGTGTGTGTGTGTGTGTGTGTGTATTAGCACAGTGTGTGCACAGACACATACTCGCACAAACTGTTTTTTATCTGTCTCATATATACACTGCTTTTTATAAGCATCTTATAGTACACTCCAATATACACCATCTTATAATATATTCCATTCTCACTATAGAATTGTGACTGTCTTGTTTTGTGTGAGTTGTGACACTTTTCAACACTTTTGGACATTGCCCAGCAAAGTGTGAACAAATAATCCCAATTTTCAGTTCCATATAAACAGTTCTATATTGCTGTTCTATATAAACAGCTGTTTTGACAATACAGATGTTGTGATGATCTTAGGGCTGCATTCATTGCAGGGCGGATCCAGAGTTTATGTTTGGGTGGGTGGATGGGGGCATAAGCACTAGCTTAACTCCAGAGCCCAGGTCAACCAAACAGATAGACAACGAAACAGACCTGGGCTCCTGCCTGGACTTGGAGCCCTGATCTACCTGCTACCAGGGCTCCCAGATGAACCTGTGGCCCCCATGGCCAAGATTTGCTGTGGGGTGGGTAGACCTGGGCTCCCAGTTTGACTGCTATGTCAGATGTCCTGCTCACTTGGCGCTCCCTTTTCTCCTGACTTTGCTCCAGACTCCAGCAGGTGCCCTTAAATTTACATACTAGTCAAAGGTGTTTGGGTCCATAGAGTTGGACATACCATTTATCATCATTATAATATGAAATATGTAATGCTCAGAATGGCACATTTGCATAGGATATATTTCAGGGACTACAATCACTGCATCAAATCCTGCAAGCCAGTCAAAAAACACCACCTTTGGGGGGGGGGGGTCAGCTCCCTATATTTCTAGTTTTGCATTTGACATCAACTCAGATCTCTCCTCTGTGAATATGCCCAGAAAATGACCCTGCCCTCATTTCATTTTTAAATCAAACTCAAAAAAAGAAAAAAAGAAAAAAAGATGTAGTTAATCAGTTACAAACACTTCCAAACAGGATCATTTAGCCAGATTTCAGTCTAAGACAGGGGTGCTCAAACTTTCAACTTTAGGGATGCTGGACCTTTAACAAGTGTATAGAAGAGAGAATTGCAGCAGGTACAACTTGTCATCCCACAGATGACAAGCTATACCTGCTGAAATTCTCTCTTCTGTACACTTGTTAAAGGTCCAGCATCCCTAAAGTTGAAAGTTTGAGCACCCCTGGTCTAAGAGAACCCAATCCTTGGCATGTCTACTCCCCCCCCCCCCCCCGTTTCACCATGAAACATCCTTTATTTTTCCCCATCCATCCCCCTTTTTGGAGGATGCTTAACATTCAATGTGAGAGTGAACTGGAAAGGAATGTTTGCTCATGCTTTGACTTTTTAGTTGGTTCTACTACCTTTAAGTGTGTGTGTGTGTGTCCTAACAGCTCCAGCTGGCTAACTGCAGTTCTTGCCAATGGGGGGAGGGGGAACAGACTGCTGTCTGAGAGACATTCAACCCTATGCATGTCTACTCAGAAGTAAGTCCCATTATAGTGACTATGGGGCTTATTCCCAGGAAAGTGTGGATAGGACTGCAGCCTCAGAGCCCAATCCTAGGCATGTCTACTCAAATCTAAGTCCCATTATAGTCTAAGGGGCTTACTCCCAGGAAAGTGTGGAGAGGATGGAAGCCTGTGTCTCCATCCTAAAGAGCAATAGGACTCCATTTTGGCCACAGAAAGACTGTCCATTTCCACTGTGCCAGGGACCTTTCTCCTTCTCAAAACCTAGGTTTTGCTCCGGTGGCCTCCTTTCCAGCCAGCTAATGCTCCCCCCTGTTTGCAGCCTGTGGGAGGGAGGACAATGCTCTTAGCTGAGGGAGTTGACTTTTAGGCTGCACTCCTGTACGTACTTACCTGGAAGTAAGACCCATTGAACACAATGGGGCTTACTTCTGAGTAGACCTGCTGAGTGCAGGGACATCTCTGTCTGCACCAGGACGTTTAAAGCACCAGAGATACAAATCAACGCTGCTGCTTTTAAACAAACAAACAAACAAAAAAAGGCTGATGCGGGGGAAGGAGGCTCCAGAAGGAGCTCAGCTCCTTGGCTGATGAGCTCCGCCAGCCATGCCCTGGAGCTGGAAAACAAGGAGATGGCAAAGAGCCTAGGTCACTGAGCAGGTCTACTGAGAAGTAAGTCCCATTGTGTTCAATGGGTCTTACTCACATGTAAGTAAGTACAGGAGTGCAAAGGAGGAGTAGCCACGACAGAGCTGCAGAGCAGGAGGTCGTAGCTAAGGGTGGAGCCATCCCCTCCAGCAGTAGGTAAGCTAAGCCACCCCCACCCCCCAGGAGCCCCAAGGTGGCTCATAGAAAAAGCCTTGATGAAGGCTGGGCTAACAATGTGATCAGGACAAAAAAACCTGGATCCACGCTTACCCTCTGCCACTGCCCTTCTCCACTGGCACAACAGCTTTGGGGTGGGCAACCCCATGGCCCCCCCCTGGATTAACCCTTGATTCATTGTATACTCAAGTCACTTTTCAATGGATTCCTGTGCCTTCTCTTCTGACATGAATGGCCATAGGAGACTGACAGACCTATCAACATCCTGCGATGCTGTCATACCAACTGAGCTGTATGTGTGTGTGTGTGTGTGTGTGTGTGTGTGTGAATGAGTCTATTTGGACTGTGCCAGTCTCACTGCCACTCCCTCCTGCCCCCTTCCACCCAGCTCACACCTCCATCCTACCCCTTCTGCTAACTTACTGGTGCTGGGACTCCTGTCCAGCTGCTGGCAGGCATCCATTGGCTCCTTATGGCAGTGCCATAGTCATGCTGAACGGCATGTCAAATTTTACAACTGAGGGAGAATCAGCATGGCTTCTGTAAGGGTAAGTCTTGCCTCACAAACCTTATAGAATTCTTTGAAAAAGTCAACAGGCATGTGGATGCGGGAGAACCCATGGACATTATATATCTGAACTTTCAGAAGGCGTTTGACATGGTCCCTCACCAAAGGCTACTAAAAAAACTCCACAGTCAGGGAATTAGAGGACAGGTCTTCTCATGGATTGAGAACTGGTTGAAGACCAGGAAATAGAGAGTGGGTGTCAATGGGTAATTTTCACAATGGATAGAGGTGAAAAGCAGTGTGCCCCAAGGATCTGTCCTGGGACCAGTGCTTTTCAACCTCTTCATAAACGACCTGGAGACAGGGTTGAGCAGTGAGATGGCAAAGTTTACAGATGACACCAAACTTTTCTGAGTGGTGAAGACCAGAAGTGATTGTGAGGAGCTCCAGAAGGATCTCTCTAGATTGGCAGAATGGGCAGCAAAATGGCAGATGCGCTTCAATGTCAGTAAGTGTAAAGTCATGCACATTGGGGCAAAAAATCAAAACTTCACATATAGGCTGATGGGTTCAGAGCTGTCTGTGACAGTTCAGGAGAGAGATCTTGGGGTGGTGGTGGACAGGTCAATGAAAGTGTTGACCCAGTGTGCGGCGGCAGTGAAGAAGGCCAATTCTATGCTTGGGATCATTAGAAAAGGTATTGAGAACAAAACGGCTAATATTATAATACCGTTGTACAAATCTATGGTAAGGCCACACCTGTGTCCAGTTCTGGTCGCTGCATCTCAAAAAAGACATAGTGGAAATGGAAAAGGTGCAAAAGAGAGTGACTAAGATGATTACTGGGCTGGGGCACCTTCCTTATGAGGATAGGCTACGGCGTTAGGGCCTCTTCAGCCTAAAAAAGAGGTGCCTGAGGGGAGACATGATTGAGACATACAAAATTATGCAGGGGATGGACAGAGTGGATAGAGAGATGCTCTTTACACTCTCACATAACACCAGAACCAGGGGACATCCACTCAAATTGAGTGTTAGGAGATTTAGAACAGACTAAAGAAAATATTTCTTTACTCAGCGTGTGGTTGGTCTGTGGAACGCCTTGCCACAGGATGTGGTGATGGCATCTGGCCTGGATTGGACCAGATTGGACCAAGGATTGGATAAAGTTTCTTTAAAAGAGGATTGGACAAATTTCTGGAGGAAAAATCCATTATGGGTTACAAGCCATGATGTGTATGTGCAACCTCCTGATTTTAGAAATGGGCTATGTCAGAATGCCAGATGCAAGGGAGGGCACCAGGATGAGGTCTCTTGTTATCTAGTGTGCTCCCTGGGGCATTTGGTGGGCAGCTGTGAGATACAGGAAGCTGGACTAGATGGGCCTATGGCCTGATCCAGTGGGGCTGTTCTTATGTTCTTATGCTAGTTCTGGCAGTGCAAGGCCCTCATAAGATTGTACTGTAAAGCAAGACTTTAGCAGATCAAAATGATAACCATAGTGTCTCTGCCTCCCTAAGATGTCACTCCTAATTGAATTATATTAACCACATGACAACTGCAACATCAAGCGATGACATGAATGTGTGAAAGAGACTCAAAAGCATTTAAGATAATGCTTTTCAGTGGTGGACAATGAAGCTGAGATTCAAGAAATACTGAATATAAACAAGTGGGCCCTTGTATTATCAGGGATTTGTTCCAGGCCACCACCCCCTCTTGGATTTCCGTGAATAATACAATTCAGGGAGGCCTGCCCCAGCTAACCAGACAAGCCTTCCAGTCACACCTGGGAGGTCCTCTGAGGCCCTCCTGCCATGGACTTGGAATCAGCAGATGTACAAATCCATGTATGTTGAACCTATGGATAAGGAGGGCCCACCATACATTCCTGTTTTAAGAAGTGATGATCTGCCCCCAAATAGTGATTACTCAAATGACATAAAGTGATGCAAGAACAAATCTATCATTTTTCCCTTGTGTCCCATGTTGTAAGAAATACCAAATTCAATGCTATAATTTGACAATGTCTGTCTTCCACACTTAGGGGATAAGTCCTTAGAGCAACACCATTTTGGAACTTTGCTACTGGGATAAAAATCTTCTCACAAAGAAATGTTCAAACAAATATCTGTTTTGATCCACTTGCTGAGCTGACTGTAATCCATGTGTCCTACCCATAACCAGATATCTCATTTCACTTGGTCACCAAAATAAACTGCACTGTGCTTCCTTGCCGTTCTAACCTCCTTGGGTTCATAGACCAGGGAAATGTTACTAGCAGCTCGTTCTAGGAAGCAAATCCCACAACTTGACTGAAAATTGCTGTTTACTTTCCAAATGGCTCTTGAGAAGGCCTGCCACTAATTTTGTACAAAATAAATGTATTTGTCTGAACTCACGGAAAACAATGAGCCGCTGTTAACACCCAGTTTTTTCTATCAAAGTCCCTCCACAGAAGAAAGTAGTAGTATCATGGGCGAGGGCGGCCATGTAAGGTCTTGAATGTGGAATTGATTCTTTCCCTCCAACGATATGTGCACATTCACCTGTGGGAATAAACTACAGAACTGTACATCAATCAGGCTGGGTAACATGCAGTCTGAAGTTTTGTCGTGGAGGCTAATGACAGTTGAAACCAGTAGACGGAGCATTAAAATTAGTGACTGTAGAGGTGATTGAGTTCCCTTCAGAAAGCCGCCATCACTTGGCCACACAAACGTCACATGGTTGTTGTGTGGACAAATTGAGATAACTTTAAATTTGGCACCTTAAACTTCCTGAAAGGGGGGGGGGATGCAATTGTGGCAAATTAATAACAAAATAAAACACAAAACACAAAATAAAACACAAAAGGACATAGTGAAAATGGAAAAGGTGCAAAAGAGAGTGACTAAGATAACTACTGGGCTGTGGCACCTTCCTTATGAGGAAAGGCTATGGTGTTTGGGCCTCTTCAGCCTAGAAAAGAGGCGCCTGAGGGTGGACATGATTGAGACAAAATTATGCATGGGAAGGATAATAAAGTGGATAGAGAGATGCTCTTTACACTCTCACATAACACCAGAACCAGGGGACATCCACAAAAATTGAGTGTTGGGAGAGTTAGGACAGACAAAAGAAAATATTTCTTTACTCAGCTTGTGGTTGGTCTGTGGAACTCCTTGCCACAGGATGTGGTGATGGCATCTGACCTGGATGCCTTTAAAGGGGGATTGGACAAGTTTCTGGAGGAAAAATCCATTACAAGTTACAAGCCATGATGTGTATGTGCAACCTCCTGAATTTAGAAATGGGCTATGTCAGAATGCCAGATGCAAGGGAGAGCACCAGCACTGGCGTCTCTAGGGGGGTGCAGGCCACACCGGGTGATGTGCGGGGGGGGGGGTTGGTTGGTTGATGCGCCCGATGGAGTGATGCGCTGAAATCGTGGCATTAGGAGCTACCCCATCAAGCCATACACTGTTGGATGCGGAATGTCCAGCAGAGTGCAATGCAGAAAACAGAATTGAAATAGCTTCTTTCCTTCAAACGTTATGGTCAAAAAACCGGAAAGAAAAAAATGAATGGATCCCTATGGAAAGTGAAAGAGAGCCGTATCGCGCGTTTACTCGCGAGTAGGCAAACTTGCCTTAGTCCATCCGAAAGGGCAGACTGAGAGGAATCCAAGGACATCAGAATGGTCCTGATCCAATGAATGCAGCCCCCATAAACACCTGAGAAGGATGTTCCTCCTTCCCAGCTGCAAGTGTATTCAGCCCTCATTGGCATCCTTCAGGCTCGGAAGACTATGGAAACAGCCTCACGGTTGCGTCTACTCTCAGGTAGGCAGACATGCCTTGGTTGGTGGTCAGGCCAGGCAAAGGGGAATGTGAGGACCCCAGAATGGTACCGATCCGATGGAACTGCAGCAACAAATGCTCCAGAAGGCAGCCTCCCCCCCCCCCCCAAAAGGACAAAAAACAAAAACAAAAACGAGGCTTCAACTGGTAAGGGGAATGTTTTCTATTTTGCACTTGCAAAGCCAGGTGGGTCTTTATCCTGATATGCTTGAAGTGGAAGAACTTTAAATTGGGCACTGAGGAGGGCTGGAAATCTCACTGATTCTTTTTTTTTGGGGGGGGGGTGTTATTGCAGACAGACTACAGAGTAAGCTCCATTGACCACTATGGGACTTACTTCTGAGTAGACATGCATAGGATTGGGCTTACAGGCTGCAATCCTACCCACACTTTCCTGAGAGTAAGCCCCATTGACCACAATAGGACTTACTTCAGAGTAGATTCACTTGGTGGAACTGGACTGGCTCCCCCCTATTTAATTATTTCTTTTATTTTAATTTAATTATTTATAATTATTTATTTTAATTTGCTTGATGATGTCACTTCTGGCCATGACATCACTTCCAATGGGTCCTGGACAGATTGTCATTCTAAAAAGTGGGTCCCGGTGCTAAAAGTTTGGGAACTGCTGCAATAAGGTGTTAGTAAGTTGACATGGGGGTGTGTGTGAGTGAGAGAGACTACAAGTTTTCAAAATCACTAAAATCAGAATTTGGAGGAATAATCCCATCATATTATTGTAATGGAAGATCAGAAGATCATCAGGTGGATGATGTGGTGTTGACTGATCCCATGTTTTGACAGCTGTTTGATAGCTCTGGGAAGGGCAGGGCTGGCTACACAGCTGTAATCAATCAAGGCCAATGGAGACCTGGTTGGACACCTGAGCTTCATTTGACCTTGATGGGGCTTTGAATGAGCTAAGGAGGTAGCTCACAGCTGAGCTGCATTTGGGCTTAATGGGACACAAAGGATAAAAGGCAGCTTCAGAAGGACCAAAGGAGCCAGATGCTGACCCAGAGGGAGAGCTGGAAGTGGGACCCTGACCTAGAGGGAGCAGCTACCTGACCTGGAGGGAACCAGACCAAGAGGGCTACCTGACCCAGACCTACAGGAGAAGGGGACTGCCAGGACTCTGCTGGAGGACACAGAAGACTGGGAAGACTGGACTGTGCTTTGGAGATGGGATTGGACTTGAATTGGAGGCTTCAGACCTTTACCCACTGAGTTAAGTGGAGTTTTGGGGAGGGAAAGCCTCTGGACAAGAGGACTTGTAGGGAGTGTCTGTATTCATAGCAATAAACTTGGGTAGTTGCTATAGATAAGGAGTTCTGTATTCATTCCTTTGCACACCACAGCAGTTGTTCTAGAGATAGAGTGTTAATTAGCCAAAAAGCGGGTATTAGAAGGGAGTTGAGATATTTGGATGGGATAAATTGGCGTAGTTGGCAGGATTTGAAAATTAGGATAGGACAGTTACCTATCAATCAATGTATAATTTCATGCAGAATGCAATGAAGCAAACCACATTGAAATATCTGTGTTTTGTCATAAGGTACAGTAAAAAAACCAGTGGGGGTGGGGCGATGATACATCACTATGCCCACCACCTGGGGTGTTGCCCTGCCCACTGCATGGAGTGATGAGCTGGCCTCCCGCACCAGGTGACGCAAATCCTAGTGACACCACTGAGCACCAGGATGCAGGTCTGTTGTCTTGTGTGCTCCCTGGGACATTTGGTGGGCCGCTGTGAGATACAGGAAGCTGGACTAGATGGGCCTATCGCCTGATCCAGTGGGGCTGTTCTTAAAATTGCTTTGGTCAAGCAATCATTTCTGTATATAATACTGTCCTTTTTTTCTACACAATAAATATATTGGATGGGGGAGGAAAAGCTCAGGCATAAAGTTGCACTTACCTCTCTGAATGCTGAGGAGAAAAATGGCAGCGGAGAAGGACAAGACAGAGATGAGCTGCATGGTTGCTGCTTTGTGCTTCTCCACAGTGAAGTTCATAACTTATAATATCTGATACAGGAAGTGGGCTTTCCTTCTGATATTTTTCTCTTCTTTTGGTGAGCACCAATGAAAACTAAGCTTTGTCCCACAGCTATGGTGCAATGCTCATAGGGAGCATCATAGTGTGGTTCGGCTTATTGATTAGGCCTGCCTTGAATGTTTGCACTCAAAGTTGACATGAAAATAGTGACGTGGGATGAAATCTAAACATCCCTTTATCCTTTTCTAAAGTAAGTTCTTACTTCCAACAGCCCTATCCTATCTAACTGTATTGCCAGAGGGATGTATATTCCTATGTAGTAAGGTATCACAGGCTGCTGCAAAGCAGCTGTAAAGCACTTTGGGGCAGCAGAAGCAGCATATGCACCAGTGGAAAGGCTAGGGCCTTCCCACACTTGCCAGCAGATGTTGGGAGGCCTGCCAGAGTAGGTAAGCTTGGAGCATGGGATGGAACAGGGTGGGCCCGGGAGGGTTACCCCATCCCCAGGCCTGATCTGCCTGCATGGGTCAACACGGACTTATGTCAGTGATATCACTGGCACAGGTCTGAGTTAACTGCTATTGCTGGGTCTTGCCTTGGAGCAGGGAGACAAGTCTGAGTGGATCCAGGAACACAGATCAAAGTTCACCACCCTGTTCCTCTTACTCCTTGTTCTGCCTACCCTAGCTTGCCTCCTGTTCTCCGTTCTTGCCCTCCCCCCAATGCTGACTTACTGGCACCACAGCTCTTTCCCTGTTTGCTGCAATGCGGGCCTGGCTACTTGCCACTTGTGGTGGCGACCAGACTGCACTGAATGGGGGAGGAACATGGTGGGGGGAGATTGCAGGAGGGGATTGATCCAGGGACGATGGTTCGTGCCAGATCCTATCCTCCATTTTGGCAGCCTCCCTGCCCCCTTTCTCTCCTCAGACCTGTGCCAGCTAAAGATAGTATTGGGATAGTATTGAGCTGTTAGACCTTGCTTAGAACATAGTTCCTGCAGAAGGAATATTAACAGCCTTCCTGTAATACAAGCATCACAAGTTTCCCAGAACAGTCCAGGCTCTCAGCTTTATTGCTGTTCTGGCCCCTGGGCCCCTGCTCAGGACTGGAGGTTCTTTTTGGATTCAGAGTAAAAAATATGCTCAGACAAGGGTCAGGATGCAAAAAGATACTTTATTTCTTCTAAGTCTAAAGCAAACATACAGAGCAAAGCAAAACCCACAAAGTATTTTCAGGTGGGCTTGCAGACTGAAGCCAAGTATTTGGCATGGGGCAAGCCAAATTAATTGCAAGATTATATAGGCTAGGTGTTTACTTCAAAGCAAATGGCTATGAAGTGAACCAAAAACAAAATGATATATGCTGGTGTTCGAGGCCAAGTTGGGGGGGGGGGGGAAGAGACATTCATTGCAAGGCTATGCAGGCTAGGTCAGGGGTGCTCAAACTTTCAACTTTAGGGATGCTGGACCTTTAACAAGTGTATAGAAGAGAGAATTTCAGCAGGTGCAGTTTGTCATCTGTGGGATGACAAGTTGCACCTGCTGCAATTCTCCCTTCTATACACTTGTTAAAGGTCCAGCATCCCTAAAGTTGAAAGTTTACCCACCCCTGATATGGAGCATCTGTGTGATTCAGGATATTGATCAGCCCTGTCCTGAATGTTCACACACAAAGTTGACATGAAAATAGTGCTTTGTATGAAATTTAAAAATTCTTTTATCCTTTTCTAAAAAGTTTTAATTTCTTACGGCCCAATCTAATTTTTTACTGTTGAGCTGCCTCTGCGGAACCCACCCCCTCCCAGACCCAACCTGCCCCTCCCCTATCTCATCTCCACTACACCTTTCCTGTCCCTGTTCACCTAGAGGAATTTGAACCTTTTTTCAATCTGCTCATATGTGTCATAATCTGCTTGTGGAACTGTATTATCAAGCAGCCATAGATATAGAATTTATATCCTAAATTTGTCAACTCCTTTCAAAGAAGCAATACCACTTATTTCATCTGACAATTTCCTTGTAATGATGTGTTAGGAAGCATCAGAATAACTTGAGGTGATACCTTCACACAAACCTTTTCCTTCTGACTCATACTGTTCAATCCTATTGGCTGAATTTTCTCTGAGTTCTTTAACAAACAAAAGTAAACATGATAGCAAAATATCACCTTCAAATACACCCAAACCAGGTTTTGGAATTTCTCACTTGCTTTATTGAAATGTTCCAGCCCTTCTTCCCAAAGTACTGTTAAAATATTCCAGCTTTACCAACTTGTGATATAAATTCTATGCATCTTGTTTACATTCAGGCTTCGTTTCTGAGTCTTCAAAAATATGTTGATAGTTTGTAAAATACCCATATATCCATTTTTAATAGCCTGAACTGCTTCATAGTGTGCAGACCATCTATAAATCTTGTGGGTAGGCAGAGTTGAAGATAAGGCCTCTTTCGTGACAAAAACCCTTTTCTCCTCCCCTGTCACCAGCACACAACATGTTATCTTTTACAGTTTTAGAATTTCAGTGATTTTCATCATTGCAGGTCGCTCGGTCCATTACTGTGACATCAAGTTCACGCAGTGTACCCGATGGTCCCTTCTTTTTATATGTCCCCATCCAGTTACTAGACAAGGTGTTCCTGGCTGCTTATGGCAGGTTGTGAACTGCACGATCAGATTCATTGTTCATGCACAAACATTTCCATGCATGTTCATGCCACTAGTGGAGACACTATTCCACTCAGAAATCTAGAGACCCTGGCAGATACTGAAAACTTGAAGTCTGACAATGATTCTAGCAGTTCACATTAACAATATCTTAACAAGACGCCCAACAAGGGCCAGGATGGACAGCAACATCTCCATAAAATGTTGGAGGATATACTGAAGAAGCAACACTCTTTGGGATTGATATTGAAACAATACTTTCAAAAGTTGCTGAATATAGAGCACCTTCAGGTATTTGGTCCAAACCTGTATTCTGTGCAGCTAATTGCTTCTCTCTCTGAGGTTGGGTCCCCAACATCTTTAGCCCCAACCTAATTTCAGCCCCCTGAAAGTTTGTCTTCATTAAAAACAAACAAGCAAAAATGCAGGATGTGATCCTAGTAATGTAGGCCCTTGATCACCTCTAGTACGGCACTCAGGGTAAACAGATAAGAATCATGCAGCTCAGGCCTGATCCAAATAAGAGCCACAGAGATTCTCCTGTCCCCTATTGCCTCTGCTGTCCCACCCAGGGGACGTGCATGCACTCTTCAACAACTTTGGGTTAGAAGTGGAGAAGAGATGATAATGATGGTAGTGGCTACATTAATCTGTCTAGAAGAAGAAGATTTTGATGGTGGTGGTCTTCTTCTTGACCAGAAATCAGAATTGCCATTGCTGCTAACACTGGCCACCTCCCTGTCTCCCAGTTTGACCAGTTTCTTGCTTCCACTTCCTTGCTGTTCTGCTCTACTTCAAACACTGTAGCAGGGCAGAGCCGAACAAGGAAGATTGGAAAGGTAGAAGTGGGGCTGAGCTTCTTCTGGTCTCCCTTTCAAAACGCAATGTAGGAGAAGAAAGATGAAAAGTAAGAGGGGAAATTGAGGCTAAGTGAGAGGGCTGCAGAAGTGGGCAATTGGTGCTCCCTGAATCGATTTTCTGGCTAAGGTAACCCTCCTTAACTTGACTCATGGCTGGGAACATGAAAGCTAAAATGGAAAGGGGAAACTGGGTACTTACACATAAGTAGGGTGCAGTAGCGTAGCTAGGGGGGTGCAGGGGGTAGCAAATGCACTGGGGTATGGCTGCTGGAGGGGCAACATGAGAGGCTGAGGGGCAACATTGGGGCACACGCAAGTTACCTTGGGCTACTGCAGCCCCACCAGGCACATTGACCAGCAGCCAAATACAAGTTGCGTGCTTGTGAGCAAAGGTAGCTCACGCGGGGCTTCCCCTCTCCCTCCCTGCTGCAGTGCAGCCCGTTGCCTTCTGAGCACGTGAAAAGGAGAGGAGGAGACGTGTAGCCTGTCCTTGGCGAAGCCCGGAAGGGGGTTGAGGCGGTGACAGCAGGCGCAACTCTGCTCTGTTGCTCCTGAGACCTAGGGGAAGATGACTGTGAGAGACTTTCATGGGGGGGGGGTTCTTGGTACAGGGCAGCTCTGCAGCCCCCCCTGCTGAGAACCAACGGCCACCTGTGGGTGCTGGGGCAAGGGAGCTTCCCCGGTGGGATTGCCAAGTACCTCCGCTTCCCATCAGGGGTAGCAGCTGGAGGGAAGGACAAGGAGGTGCGTCACTGCCACATCCTACACAGCCTCAGAGCACAATCCTATGGATGTCTACTCAGAAGTAAGTCCCATTGTGTCCAATGGGGCTTACTCCCAGGAAAGTGTGGAGAGGATGGGAGCCTCAGTCAGGCACAGCTTCCTCCCACTGCCTGCCCCAAGTCCTCCTTCCCCCAGCCGCTGTGAGCAAGCAAGCCTTTCTTTCACTCACTCACAGCTAAACCTATGCCTGTCTACTCAGAAGTAAACCCCATGATAGTCAATGGGGCTTACTCTCAGGTAAGGGCAGATAGGATGGCAACCTCAGGCAGTCAGGCACGACTTCCTCCTGCCCGCCTGCCCTGAGTTCTCCTTCCCCCTCAGCCACTGGCAGCGAGCAAGAGGGCTTCTCCACAGCCTCCTCTTCCTGCCCCTTGAGGCAGCTGCAGGACCAAGCTCTGCTCCCCAAACAAAACAGGACAGGAGGCATGCCCCGACCTCTCCTCACATGGGCGCAGGGCTGGCCTTAATGTACCCATTGCCCCCATTGCACAACGTGCCTGGCTGGTGGGGCACTCGCGAAAGGTGATAGATTGCTTCATTTGGAGAAGTGTCTGCAGCTTAGGGGTGAGTAGGAGGGGGCTGGTGCTGGGGGGGGGGAGGCAGCAAGCAGCTTGGGGGATGTGGCAAATTTATTTTGCAGTTTTTGAAAAGTGGGTATGAAATAAAAACCCTGGAGTGACATCACTTCCGGGACGTCATCTTGAGCTCTGCACCGGGCAGCAGGATCGTTAGCTACGCCATTGGTAGGGTGCACATCACAAACAGCAAGCTGCTGCCTTTCCTGCTCTTATGTCTGTCATGCAACAAAAATCTTGCCCAGCTTTTAGTAAATTTCTCAGACTCAGGCTTTGGAGAGTTTATAATGAAAAATTAGTTTACATAGCAGGGATTGAGCAAGATCCACCTGAAATATCTCTGTTTGTTAATAGTGTAACTGTCATGCTGTTCTGTAATTTCCATTAAAATAACTGACAGTCAATCCTAACTTGCTCTGGTACAGCTGGGCCACATGACCTGCGATGTATTTTGCACAGGTGAGCAGGAGGCTGGAGGTCTACTCAGGGTTAGGGGACCTCCTCTGCTGATCCAGCCCCCTCCCGATTTTCATGCCAGCATGTAAATGGCACATGGACCGCTGTGCCAGTGGACCAGATAAGTAGGATTACTCTCTGACAGTCTCATGATAAAGCATGAAAAAACTTTATCTTCTTGAAGAAGCAAGATACTCACTTAACAAGAAGGATAACAGCAGGCTGCTGCCTTTCCTGCTCTTATATTTGTCATGCAACAAAAATCTTGCCCTGCTTTTAGAAGTTATTCACACTCAACTTTAGGGAGTTTATAATGAAAAATTAGTTTATATCAGCTGGGGATGAGAAAGACCCACCTGAAATATCCCAGCAGCTCCCGTGTCCATTCCCCTGATGTGGATTGTGCAGGGTCCTCATCTTCAGAACCTGTGAATGTAGCGTGTATAAGCTGAGGAGCGCCAATGGCCAATACGCTGAATGTCTCCCTCCAGCAAGCCTAAGGCTGCTGTAAGGATAACAGCAGGCTGCTGTGGATGCCGTCCCAATGCGCAGGAAACGCAGGCCAAACTCCTTGGGCTGCAGCTCCAGGGCCAGCAGTGCTCGTGAAAAAACCGCCCTAAACTGCAACAACGTCAACGGGGAGCCATCAGCATGCTGGAACTGGGCCCTTACCCTTGACCAGGACCCCGTCAGGTATTCCTGCAATGCCCGGACCTGGCATAGTGGCATGCCCACCGCCTCCCAAAGGAGCACCTCATGGCCCATGCCCCTTTGGTCTGCCTTGGACCACCTAAGGGTGAGGGAGACACCTCCAGCCACCCAAGCGAGGTTCGTCCTCTGCAGAGTCCAGCCCGGCACATCCAGCTTGCCTCCTGCCAAGAACTCGCTGGATCTAAAAGCACCAAAGAATGCCGTGAGTAGGGCTGCCCTGAATAGAAGAAACTTGCCTGGAGACGAGTAGATTCCCCCTGAAAGCCTGTGCCAGTCCCCCAAGCACCTCCGCTAGAATTGGACGCCTCTGGTCAGGGATGGGGGGAGCCATCCTGGCAAAGCCCTCCAACAACCGTCTCACCATGAAGTCCTGCGTGAAGTCAGGGAAACCTGAGGCTTTGGAAACAAAGGCAATTGCTGACAGAAACTCAGGCAACGCACTAACAGCCCTACCAGAATTCTTTAGGTGCAATAAAAAGTGCATCAGGTGCTCAGCTGGTGCTGGCCATGCCTCTGGTAACACTGCGGCTAGCCTAAAGTCTGCGAACTCCTTCACCTTGCGGGAGTATCCCCTCTGCGTGCTGAGTGCCAATGAAGCACAGATTACCTTGTTCACCTCGGGAAGCCAATGTCCCAGAGCCAGGGAGGCATGGGGTCTGGGGATGTCACAGCCCAGGGGGTGAGCTCCTGGAAGCGCTCCTCCTGCAATCGAGACAGATCATCCGCAATGCAGCTCTCCACCCCAGGGACATGCCGGGCCACAAACAAGGCGTTGATACGCAGGCACTGGAGGAAAAACACCTGACAAGGGCCATAACTCTGGGGGACTTGGAGGACACGGTGTTCACTACTGCAACGACCTCCTGGTTGTCACACCAGAAGCACACCGTGGCGTTCCGGAACTCCTATGTCCAGATGTGCATGGACACCACGATCGGGAAAAGCTCGAGGAAAGTCAGGTCAGCAGTAATGCCATCCCACACTCAGTTTAGGGGCCACGGTGCTGCACATCAGTGGCCCCAGAAGAAAAGCCCGAAACCGTGACTGCCCTCTGCATCCGAATGCACCTGTAGGTCAGCCTCCTGGAGCTGCTCGGATCGCCAGAATGAAACCCCACTAAACTCCTCCAGAAACCTAATCCAGACAGCCATATTTGCCCTCATGGCGGTGGTCACCTGCACCCTGTGGTGCGGTGAATGCAGCCCAGACATGGCGGAGCACCACCTATGCAGGAAGGCCCTCCCTGGGGCAACCACCTTGCATGCGAAATTCAGATGGCCGACCAATGCCTGCAATTCATGCAGCGTGACCTTCCTGGCCCGAATGCATGACTGCAGCCGGGCCTTCAGCTCCATCAGCTTGCCAACCAAGAGCCTACATGTGGCAGCCACCGAGTCAAGCTCGAAGTCCAGGAAGGTCACATGGGAGGAGGGGCCCCTGTTCTTGTCCTGTGCCAGCGGGACCCTGAGCTCCTGGGCCAGGGCCACAAAGCAAACCTCCCATGTGACAGGTAACGACCTGGGAGGGAAAACAGCATCTCTCTATCCACTCTGTCCATCCCCTGGATATTTTTGTGTGTCTCAATCATGTCCCCCTTCAGTCTAGAAAAGAGGTGCCTGAGGGGGAACATGATTGAGGCATACAAAATTATGCAGGGGATGGATAGAGTGGATAGAGAGACGCTCTTTTCCCTCTCACATAACACCAGAACCAGGGGACATCCACTAAAGTTGAGTGTGGGAAGAGTTAGGAAAGACAGAAGAAAATATCTCTTTACCCAGCGTGTAATTAGTTTGTGGAACTCCTTGCCACAGGATGTAGTGATGGCATCTTGCCTGGTTGCCTTTAAGAGGGGATTGGACAGATTTCTGGAGAAAAAGTTCGTTATGGGTTACAAGTCATGATAGGTATGTGCAAACTCTTGGTTTTTGAGGCAGGCTGCCTTTGATTGCCAGAAGCAGGGGAAGGCACAGGGATGCAGGTTGTGCCTGTTGTCTTGTGTGCTCCCTGGGGCATTTGGTGGGCCTCTGTGAGATACAGGAGGCTGGAGTAGATGGGCCTTTGGCCTGATCCAGCGAGGCTCTTCTTATGTTCTTAATGAGGCAGCCCTCTAATAAATAGCCTTAAGGCCCGAGGGGATTAATAGTGTGACCCATTGTAATGGACGATCAGATGTTCACCAGGTGGGCAATGTGGTGTTGACAGTGATTCCATGTTTTGACAGCTGGTTGACAGCTCTGGGAAGGGCAGGGCTGGCTCCACAGCTGCAATCAATCAAGGCCAATGGAGACTCTGATGGACACCTGAGCTTCATTTGACCTTGATGGGACTTTGAATGGACATGGACTGAAGAGATGGCTCACCTGAGCATAATTTGGACTTAACAAGGGGCTAACAAGGTAGCTCACAGCTGAGCTGCATTTTGGATTATGGGACATCCAAGGATAAAAGGCAGCTTCAGAAAGACCAAAGCCTGACCTAGGCCTACAGGACCAGGGTTAGGGTTAGACCTACGGGAGAAGGGGAATGCCAGGACTCTGCTGGAGAGGATACAGAGGAGGGACTCTGCTGCAGAAGACTGACGGTGTGGTGTGCTTTGGAGACTGGATTGGACTTGGACGTGAGGCTTCAGACCTTGCCCACTAAGTTAAGTGGCGTTTCGGAGAGGGAAAGCCTCTGGACAAGAGGAAGTGCAGGGAGTGTGTTTGTGTTTATAGCAATAAATTTGGTTAATTGCTATAGATTCCTTTGCACACCACAGCTGTTCTTTCTAGAAATAAGAGGGGGTGTTAATTAGCCAAAAAGTGGGCATTAGAAGGGAGTTGGAATATTCGGAGACGGAACACCCAGCCTTCACCTGCCCCCACTTCTATCATTGGGGAAAATACACACTAGAAAAGAGATGCTTTATCTCCCTGTATTTACGCAAGCTTGCAAACTGCAGGAGCTCAGCTGTTTGCAGGGCAGAAAGCACCTAACTGAGTTCTGAATAGACTCCTGGGTTAGGTCAGTTAGTTATTGGATCTTTCCGTCTCTCATGTTTTCACTGAGGACTTCTCAGGGCACTCATGAAATCAGGTCACAAACCACCAAGTGGGTCCTGACCCACAGTTTGAGAAATGCTGCTTTAGGCTATTGCCAGTGCACCCGGACCATTTCTGCCAGCTTTGATTTCTTTTTGATTGAGATTACTATCTGGACAGGGCCCTCCCAATGGGGTGTTTGAATCCTGTGCTTTGTTTGAAAGTTGTCAGCACCTTTTTAGTGTGAGCAGTGAGGTTCAAGACAAGGGTCGTATCCACCACTCATTACTTGGACAACTTTTTATTTACGGGACGACTGACAGTGGAACTTGCGGAATGCTCCTCCAGGAGTTTTCCATGCTCTCTGAACAGCTGGGAGTTCTATAGCACACAATAAGACTGAAGGCCCCACCACTAGGCTCGCCCCTCTGGGAATCGAGTTGGAGTCCATAATGGAGTGTAGCGGATTCCAGGCACCCAAGATATTGAAGATCACTAAGCTCCTGCAGTCAGCTATCAGAGCTTGGAAAATAGCACTGAAGGAGCTACAGGTCTTAGTGGGGCACCTTTGCATGCAGGGTGGTAGCCCTGGGGTGGGCCTTATTGTGGAGGTTATGCGAAGCCATGGCCGTATTGCACTGTCCCTCGCACCACATAAGAGTCTTGGCTGTAGTGTGGGAAGACTTAGCAATGTGGCTCAGGTTCATGGAACAATTTAAAGGCATCTCCTTTTGTGAAACCAGAAACTGATCAAGGCAGGTTCATTCGGATGCTGTGGATAGGCTCAGGTTTGGTGTTTATTTTAGAGACAGATGGTGTGCTGCCTCTGATGCAGGAAGGCAACATGAAGAACCTTACACTCTTGGAATCATTTCCCATAGTAGTGGCTGTTCACATCTGGGCCAAGGAATTTGCTAATACCTGCGTCTGTTTCTAGCGCAATAACCATGTGGTAGATCTGTCTCATGTGGGCACTGATTTGTTCCTGACTGACTTGCAGCAGGGCTTGAAAAACCTTATTTTTGGTGGGTGGGGGAAGAACAAGCTCTAGGCTGACCTTCCCCGTGGCAGGAGGTGTGTGGGGTACAATAGGTAGGATGGGTATCTTGGTGTCCAGGCCAAGGCAGCAAGTTCAGGGGGTGAGCCAGAACCATTCTGATGATGCCTGACTTGCTTACTGGCAAGCCTCTTGACTGAACTATCTAGGCTTCATAGGTTTGCCCCGCTGACTAAGCAGTCCTGCAGCCTTGACCCTTCAGGGGTGACAGTGAAAAACAGGCTCAGTCTGAGACTGAGTCTGGTCCGGAGTCAGATGTATGCCCAGTGAGCTCTATGGTGGAGGTAGACACCTAGGACCATTTTCTCTGGTCTAGTATCCCGCACACTTTTTGGGTTAGGGTATTTCACTATCACTTAGCTCTGCTGCATTGTTGTATCTAATACAGTGACCCTGTTATATGTTCAAGCCACAGTCTGGTGTTGTTGGTGAGATCGTGGATAATGCCCTGCAAGTAAAAAAACTAGCTTGTCAAGGAGGAAGGTTCTAGCCTAGCCTTCTCACTGATGTTTTCTACTTCTGGGATGTTGTTCAGGTATGACAGTGTTCGAAATGTGACTCCCTCCACCAGCACTTTGAAGTGATGCAGTCCATTGCAATTGAGTCCCAGATTTCCCTCTTCATCTTACTGCATGTTTAGATCCAGGGCTGGCCCAAGACCTCAACCTACCTGAAGTGATGTGCTAAGTGCTGTTCTCCTTTACCTTTTGTTGTACCAGCTGCTGCTTCTCACAATGTTGAGATGAGATGAGGAAGAGGGTGATGGACCAGAAGAGGAGTAGAGTGGCCTCTCTGACATTCTACTCCAGGACAGCCACCACTTCCTCTCCTCCACACTTCCTATTCTGCTTCATTCCCAATTCATGAAGCAGGAGCAGCAGCAGCATGGGTGGATGATGGTGGGTTCTGTTAAGTACACCCTCTTTCCCAAACAAGTGTGCAGATCAAACTAACTCCATCTTGATTTCAGAGCAAAGCAGGCCCCCTGTTCTGCGAAAGGGGAGATGTTATGCTGAGTCCCTGGAAGGAAAGGCTCCTCTATGGTCATTTAAATTTGGGTGCTTACATTCTGATACTGATAGCAAGACCCTTCCTGAATATTAAATTCAGCCCCAATTGCCCAGCTGGGCAATTCTTTTCAGACTTAGGACCAAGAAATCTCCCAACCTGAGCCTGAGGAGGCACACCCTGCCACACATACTGTTCAGTAGAAACTCCCCTGGATGGGCCATCAAGCTCTTTTTGTGTCATCCTGGAAGAACCCAACCGAGCCCAGGAAGCTCAGGCTGCCTAGCTAAAGAAAACGTCCAAGCTCCTTTGTCCTGCCAAAATTTCCTTGGTTTCCTTTGTAAAAAGTCCTGTAACTTTCCCTGCTCTGGAAGCAGAATTTTGTCACTTTTAAACTGGTATCCATGCTCTGCTGGGAGGTTTTCTTTCCCCAGTAAGAAAACCTCCTCCATACTGGGTATTTTTCTCCTTTGGGATCTAGAATTTTGCAGCCCTGCTCTTGCTGCTTAGAACTTTGCACTCAATATGCTTATCAGCAGACAGGATTTGGTAATATTCTAAACCCTCCCCCAATTTTCATAGCTTTCTTTCTTTCTTTCTTTCTTTCTTTCTTTCTTTCTTTCTTTCTTTCTTTCTTTCTACCTACCTACCTACCTACCTACCTACCTACCTACCCTAACTGGCTAACTAGGGAGGAAGTCTATCAGGATGGGAGAATTTGTGGGCATAACAGACTGGAGGTGACCTAATAGCCCAGACTGTTCAGTCACCATCCCCAAGTAATTCCTAATATCCAAGCACAGCTATTTGCAAATGTCTCTTCCACGTCACACCATTTCAATCTCTGTATCTGATTTCTTAAGCAAAGTACCTGAAAGTGATGTGCCTTTTACTGGAATCTATATTTCTTCAATAAACTTTGTCTTCTTTGTCTAATTTTGAGGCACTTTAGGTTAATTTAGGTTTTCCTGAGGGTGAGGGGAAGAGTTTCTCCTTTCCTTCAGCTGAGCCACTGCGGAGCCCTATCTTGCACTGGATACAGTGCAAGTCTCCTGGCTTGCCTGTTCCAGTGCTAGATAGGAGTGTACCCTTAGTAGCTATGAGATAGCACTGTGATACTTAAAAGCTTATTCATTGTCACCAACCATAGTTGTATCAAAGATGCATGCTTAACTTTCTTAATGGGTAGTGACAGGAAACCGTTTTTGAGGTGGTTGAAAGAGGTTTTAGAAATATGTTGTTTGAGAAATGTTTTGAGGCTTGAGATTTGAGAAAGATGTTGAGAAAGAAGAATTTGATTTTGTTTTCTGCAGTATATAATCATATATCATGTCCCTCACTCTTCTTGCAGTACAGGTACCACAAAACCTATCATCTATTTACCTGTGGAAAGTGGCAGAAATCTACACGTTTTATAGGGTTGATCTACACAATCAATGGTCTTGGGTGCACCTAACAGGGGAAAGCGATGTTCATCCCCTTGCCCCAAGCTAAACCCCAGCACCGCTATGGAGCTACTCAGGCTTGTACCAGTACAATTGCTGGCCCATGTTGGGAAAGGCCTAAGGCCTAAGAAGGGGATAGGATAGGATCCTTTTTTATCACCAGCACACACAGAGGATCTGCTCTGGTCAAATGAGTGCTCTGGATTGAACTAATAGATTCTCATTTGTTGTGTTTTATGAAGTAGTCAGGAAGATGTGCATACTTTATGGCGTCTGCTCATATAAGTTGGAATAGCAACCAATGGCCAATGTCCATTTCTACTTATCACATTACTAGTTGTTGGAAAATAATCTCCATGTGGCTACAGATTCTCTCTTGACAGTTTCCACAGTCTCGAATTGCACCAAGAGCTCATTTTGTGTGTTCCCACCTAAAGCCCTTATCCATTACATCAGTCTACGCAGTTGGCATATTCTGGCCATTATTATTATTCATTTCATGTCATGACTATTACTATCTCTCAGACGCACCTAACTCACAGGGTTGTTGGGAGGTCAAAATAAGGGGAGGAACCATGCATGCCACCCTGAGCTCCTTAGAGGAAGAGTGGTATAAAAATGTGGAAAAAATTAATTATTAATTAACAATTAATTAATAATATCATATTGACAAAAATTTATGGGCCCCAGGTGTCAAATGACCTAGCTATGCCCCTGGCTACATCATTCCTTCCTGAGTGCTGAACACCAGGGGGAGGAGCATGAATTCTCTCTCCATTTGCTGGTACTCCTCAGCAACCAGTCTGCCTCCAACCACTCTAACAGCTCATAAGAACATAACATAAGAACATAAGAACAGCCCCACTGGATCAGGCCATAGGCCCATCTAGTCCAGCTTCCTGTATCTCACAGCGGCCCACCAAATGCCCCAGGGAGCACACCAGATAACAAGAGACCTCATCCTGGTGCCCTCCCTTGCATCTGTCCTTCTGACATAGCCCATTTCTAAATTCAGGAGGTTGTGCATACACATCATGGCTTGTACCCCGTAATGGATTTTTCCTCCAGAAACTTGTCCAATCCCCTTTTAAAGGCATCCAGGCCAGACGCCATCACCACATCCTGTGGCAAGGAGTTCCACAGACCAACCACACGCTGAGTAAAGAAATATTTTCTTTTGTCTGTCCTAACTCTCCAACACTCAATTTTTGTGGATGTCCCCTGGTTCTGGTGTTATGTGAGAGTGTAAAGAGCATCTCTCTATCCACTCTGTCCATCCCCTGCATAATTTTGTATGTCTCAATCATGTCCCCCCTCAGGCGCATCTTTTCTAGGCTGAAGAGGCCCAAATGCCATAGCCTTTCCTCATAAGGAAGGTGCCCAGCCCAGTAATCATCTTAGTCGCTCTCTTTTGCACCTTTTCCATTTCCACTATGTCTTTTTTGAGATGCGGCGACCAGAACTGGACACAATATTCCAGGTGTGGCCTTACCATTGATTTGTACAACGGCATTATAATATTAGAATTTTGTTCTCAATACCTTTTCCCAAGGTATTGATCCCAAGCACAGAATTGGCCTTCTTTACTGCCACTGCACATTGAGTCGACACTTTCATCGACCTGTCCACCACGATCCCAAGATCTCTCTCCTGATCTGTCACAGACAGCTCAGAACCCATCAGCCTATATCTAAAGTTTTGATTTTTTGCCCCAATGTGCATGACTTACACTTACTGACATTGAAATGCATCTGCCATTTTGCTGCCCATTCTGCCAGTCTGGAGAGATCCTTCTGGAGCTCCTCACAATCACTTCTGGTCTTCACCACTCGGAAAAGTTTGGTGTCATCTGTAAACTTAGCCACCTCACTGCTCAACCCTGTCTCTAGATCATTTATGAAGAGGTTGAAAAGCACCGGTCCCAGGACAGATCCTTGGGGCATACCGCTTTTCACTTCTCTCCATTGTGAAAATTGCCCATTGACACCCACTCTCTGTTTCCTAGTCTTCATCCTGTTCTCAATCTATGAGAGGACCTGTCCTCTAATTCCCTGACTGTGGAGTTTTTTTAGTAGCCTTTGGTGAGGGACCATGTCGAATGCCTTCTGAAAGTCCAGATATATAATGTCCACGGGTTGTCCCGCATGCACATGCCTGTTGACCTTTTCAAAGGATTCTATCAGGTTTGTGAGGCAAGACTTACCCTTACAGAAGCCATGCTGATTCTCCCTTAGCAAGGCCTGTCCGTCTTTGTGTTTTTGGATTCTATCTTTGATGAAGCATTCATTCCACCATCTTACCTGGAATAGACTTTAGCCTGACCGGTCTATAGTTTCCCGGTTCCCCCCTCTTTCCCTTTTTAAAGATCGGTGTGACATTTGCTATCTTCCAATCCTCTGGCACCGTGGCCATTTTTAGGGACAAGTTGCATATTTTAGTCAAGAGATCAGCAACTTCATTCCTCAATTCCTTAATTCCATCCTTGGGTGGATGCCATTAGAGCCCAGTGACTTATTGTTCTTTAATTTGTCAATTAGGTCTGAAACATCTTCTCTTTTAACCTCTGTCTTGTGGTGTTTTTAAGTGCTTAAGCAGAAGCACACAGAAAGCCTTGGTAATATGGCAATTGCGGGCAAACCCCCCCTTGTTACGGCAAACCGACAGAGATGCTAGTTCCCTGGCCGAAGTGTGACAA
Organism: Tiliqua scincoides; assembly: GCF_035046505.1. NCBI lineage: Eukaryota > Metazoa > Chordata > Lepidosauria > Squamata > Scincidae > Tiliqua > Tiliqua scincoides. Next base: position 22,283,312 of record NC_089822.1, on the reverse strand, counting down.
TAGCTGATACAGCACTCTGTGAAGAAGCACCCATTGTTCTCACCCCTGTATGAGATTCTAATGTGGCTTTATCTGAGAACTGAATGTAGCTGTTAATGTTGCAAGTACAATAAAAACGCAGGAGGAGGCTAGTAGAATTAGCTTTTCTCTCTTTCTGCTTTGAATCTAAAAGTTTGTCTCTCGTCTCTTCCTTGGCTCCTTGATTCTTTCCTGCACTTATCCAGCAACCTAGCCCGGGGGCTTGGTTGCTCCCCCAAGGGTCACTGTAACACTGTCTGACTTAATTCCTTGGTCAGGAGGTGCCGTCCTGGTCTGGAGGACGATAGTACACCCCCAGTATTACATCGCTCCTCAGGCCTGGTAATTTAACCCACAGAGATTCTACGGTGGAGTCCGACCCACCTTCAATCTCTACTTTGCTGGATTCTATCCCTTACTTAATATAAATGGCCACCCCACCTCCAACACGCCCCTGCCTGCCTGTCCCTCCTGTAGAGTTTATAGCCCGGGATTGCGGTATCCCACTGATTCTCCGCATTCCACCAGGTTTCCGTTATGCCCAATATGTCAATATTTTCCCTTGTCACCAGACATTCCAGTTCTCCCATCTTTGTTCGGAGACTTCGGGCATTCGCATAAAAGCATTTGTACATGGAATGCCCCAGGATGGGCTGCTTATTTGCTCCTTTGTCTCCACATCCTCTCATTGTGCCAAACCGTCTGTCCCATCCCATCACGCTACCATTCCCAATTTCTTCTTCTCTGCCTTTGTCTTGTTGTTCTCTAACCTCCCCATCCTCGTCCCATAGGGATGAGGAGTCCCGAACTGGATGCCTCTCGGCTCCTGTCGGCCTTCCCCCATGGATCAGTTGAAAAGCTGCTCTGCCACCTTTTTAATGTTATGCACCAGCAGTCTGGTTCCATTCTGGTTCAAGTGAAGCCCGTCCCTCTTGTACAGGCCCCGCTTGTCCCACAACGTTCCCCAGTGCCAAACAAATATAAACTCCTCCTTCCTACACCACCATCTCATCCATGCATTGAGACCCCTGATCTCCGCCTGCCTAGCTGGCCCTGCACATGGAACAGGTAGCGCTTCAGAGAATGCTACCTTTGAGGTCCTGGCTTTCAGCTTCCTGCCTAATAGCCTAAACATGGCCTCCCCCAAATTTGGGAAGGGGGTTGCTACGCTGGACGCAAGCCCAGGGAGAGTCCTGGCACTCTCATTTGTATATGGGCTCCCCTGGAGCAGGGGGCATGTTGACCAGATTCCACTGGCCTTGGGATTATTTGGTGAGATTCCTGTTGGTTTCCCTGCTAACGTTATTGCGAGTGGGCATGTTTATCATTTAGAACAGTGGTTCTCACACATTTAGCACTGCGATCCACTTTTTAGAATGAGAATCTGTAGGGAACCACCAGAAGTGACATCATCAAGTAGGAAAATTTTTAACAATCATAGGCTGCAATCCTATTCACACTTACGCAGGAGTAAGTCCCATTTACTAACATTGTTAAAAGAATATACATAGTAGCTTGTTAAAAGTACAGGTCTGTAATATTTCCCCAAATGTAGTCACATGCCATGGTAGCATCAAGTGTAACATATTAAAAATAAAATATTGAAATGAATGGGGTCCCACCTCAAATAGGCTCGCGACCCACCTAGTGTGTCCCGACCCACAGAGAAACACCGATTTAGAACATGAGCTGTTCAGTTGCTCACACGCATCTGTTCCAACTGATTTTTTAACCCAAGTGCCTGAAAATGATGTGCCTTTTACTGGAATCTATATTCTATCTCTATCTCTATCTTCTTTGCCTAATTTTGAGGCACTTTGAGACTGTTTGCACCCCTCATCCACGTCAACGATGCAAAACATTGTCACAATGCTGTATTTTACCTCACGCTCACTAAGTTCCCCAATTTCAGTTATTTGTGTGTGTGTGTGCATGACACGTGTAGGACGTACGCTTACATGTGAATGAGCAGTGTTGGCAACAGTGCCCTTCACTAGCCTCAACTGGACTCGAGGATCGGCCAGAAGTGGTAGACCTGTTATTTGAATTGCAGGAGAAGGGATGGAGAAAGGCCCCGATCACTGAAGAAGTAGACATTGTGCTGCATCATTCCTTCCTGAGTGCTGAGCACCATGAGGAGGAGTATGAATTCCCTCTCCATTTGCTGGATCTCCTCAGCAACCAGTCTGTCTCCAACAAGCAAACAAGCAACAAGCTTGTCTTAGAAGACAAGCAAAGAGTAGAGAAAAAGCCACGTCACAGAAGAAAGTGCACTAACTGCAAAGGACTGAACTCTCCACCTCCACATGCGCTTCTGGTTCACACATGCATGATAATCACTGTTGTGTGCAGCCTGAGTACAAGTATGATTGAGTTAACACACATCAAATGACACAGATATACACAGAAGGTGCTTCCCATCACTTTAACAATGAGTATCAGGAAATAAAATCACAAAATTAAGTGATCAGGCTAGTTGCTCTTCATGACACGTGTGATCCAGGAGAGATGTTCCTGTGTGAGACCTGTATAGACGCCAGGGTATTTGGGATCACCACATGTATATTCCCTGGTAAAGGAAACGATGCCTCTTTGTTTGCCGTTGCATATCAGAGGCCCACCAGAGTCACCCTGTGGAAAAAGGAAGCAAGAGTTTTTGCATTTTCACTCACAAAAGCTGATACTGGCACTTCTTTAGTCACAAGAGCACAACAGTGTGGAAAATTGTGAAAAATTCAGCACTGATGCTTAGTGAATTTTAAGTTGTTTTCAATAAATATATTTTAATACAGAGCACAGGTTGTCTGTTCATTTCCGGGCCCAATTCAAGGTACTGGTTTTGTCCTATAAAACCCTATATGCCCTGGACCAGGGTATCTTCAGGACCTTCTACTCCCATACAGTGTGGCCTGTCTTCTGACAGAGCCCTGCTAAGAGTTCCACCACCATCCAAGGTAAAAGGGATGGCAGCAAAAACAGGGTCTTCTCTGTTGCGGCACCGCACCTCTGGAACATACTTCCGGGGGAGCTACAATCAGTTCCCTTTGTTAAACAGTTCTGATGAGGCTTAAAAACCTTTCTGTTTCAACTGGCTTTTGCAAGGGGAAGGGTAGGGGGGCTTCTTCACAGCTGTTTTATAACTATTCAACTGTTTTCTTGCCTATTCTCAGTATTTAGCACTGAATGTTTTATCTATCCATTTATCATAAGCTGTCTTGTGCAGTTTTTAACTGGAAAGGTGGTTATATAATTATAAATATAACACAATTATACACTATTTATAGTAATGCACTAAGCCCTCATATTTTGGTAGCAGGAAAGAAAGCTAGGTTAGTTTTCTTCTAAAAATGTAAAAGGAAATAATTCAAAAATCTAATCCTACATTTTTGTAGTACTTTTGAATGGTTCAAATCAAATTGTTTCTATTGTTCTTATTGTCACTGAGTTTTGGGAAATCTTTTAAACAAAAAGAGTACAGTCATTCCTGAGCACATCTATTTCTGTTTTACATAACAACATACAGAAGATACAGAAACCAGTATAGCTGCCAATGGCAATAATTCTTTCCCCACTGTGATAATTCCTTCCACCACCAAGGTTGTGGCCAGACACAGGAAGACCTTGGAGATTGTCCTGCACCATGGAGTGATGGAAGCCCCCAATTTCCAGGGGGTCAAAAAAAAAAAACACAAAGGCAACTCATGGAGATTGCTCTGCAATCAGCATTGTCCCTTACAGGCAAGCAAATGAGGGGAAATACTAGTCCTCATGGGACACCTGTATACCAGAAGCATGGGATTGGGCCATAAGGCTGCATTCCTGTGCACAGTTCTCCAATAGTAAATTCCACTGAATTCTGTGAGTTGCAGGATTAAGAGTGCAACTCTTAATCATATTTTCTAAATATGTGAGGTCCAATTATCATGCCGGCTTCCCTTTCTGCAGCACTGCTTCTACCAGACATCATTTTGCAGCTTCGGAGCTGTGAGGTGCTCTGGTTAGTGGTGCCTTAGCAGAAGTGGTGCTACTGAAAGGCAGCCTGCATAATAATTGGGCTCTCCAAGCACCTCAGCAGCATCTCTCTCTCTCTCTCTCTCTCTCTCTCTCTCTCTCTCTCACCCCTCTTGGTCTACCCCTTACTCTGTAATGTTCCTTGCCTCCTGAGGCTCCCTTCCACAAATCCCTTGCAGAGCCCTGGAAGAAAGAGTGCTGCTTAAAGGGCAGTGCTGGGACAGCCCAATTGAGACAGTGGCAGGAGAAAGAGCTTCTGGGGGTTGGATCTGGCCTGTGGTTCTTATGTTTGACACCCCTGTTTTAATTGGCTGGCAGCATCCCACATTTAAATCTTGTGGCTAGGCAGAGTTGAAGATAAGGCCTCTTACCAGACAAAAACCCTTTTCTGCGTTCCTGTCACCAGCACACAACATGTTATCTTCTACAGTTTTAGAATTCCAGTGCTTTTCATCATTGCAGGTCTCTCGGTCCATTACTGTGACATCAACTTCACGTAGTGTCTCAGATGATCTCTTTTTATAATGAGTACGTCCCCATCCAGTTACTAGACAATGTGTTCCAGGCTGGACATCTTTGGAAGTACTAGGAAGCGGAAGGGGTCTCACATATTTATCAGTCTTTGCTATCTTCTGTAGCTGAAGGAATAATGAAGAAGTGTTACTGTTACTTATAAACAAAGGGTAGTGACAAATACTAATTAATACTGTAGTATAGTAATCTTGATAATTCAAGAAGTGGTACCTGGTTTGCAAATTTTCCTCTTTTTTGCTCAGACTCAGGCTTTGGGAGTTTATAATGAAATATTAGTTCACATGGCTGGGGTTGAGAAAGACCCACCTGAAATATCACTGATTTCTCAAACAGTGTAACTGTAAGAACATAAGAAAAGCCCTGCTGGATCAGATCAAAGGCCCATCTAGTCCAGCTTCCCGTATCTCACAGTGGCCCACCAGATGCCTCAGGGAGCACACAAGAGGAGACCTACATCCTGATGCCACTCCGTGGCATCTGGCATTCTGAGATAGCCTACTGAAAACCATGAGGTTACACATACCCATCATAGCTTAACATAAATATAAGAAGAACCCTGCTGGTTCAGGCTAAAGGGGGTCCATCTAGTCCAGCTTCCTGTATCTCACAGTGGCCCACCACATGCTTCAGGTAGCACACAAAACAACAAGAGACCTGTATCCTGGTCAGGGTGACCAGATACATTGGAGGACAGAGCGCCTATAGCCTTAGCCATTGTATAGCAGAGGGAATTTTGGCAGATGCAGGTCAACATGGAAGGATTTAAAAAGCTGCACCTTCCAAAATTCCCTCTACTATACAATGCTTAAAGGTATATGCCTCCATTGTATTTGGGCACCCGGATTCTGGGGCCCTTCCCTTGCACCTGGCATTCTGAGGTAGCCTACTTCTTATGCCTCCAACTTGAGTCCCTTCTGGGAGAAAGGCATTGTAAAAATAAAGTATAATAATAATAATAATAATAATAATAATAATAATAATAATACTTCTAAAATCAGGATAGTTGCACATACCCATCACGGCCTGTAACCCGCGATGGACTTTTCCTCCAGAAATCTGTCCAATCCCCTTTTAAAGGCATCTAAGTCAAATGCCATCACCATATCCTGCAGCAATTACACTTCCACAGACCAATTACAAAAATAATGCCTCCTCCTGAGATGCATATTCCACCCTCCCCACACCCCCCTGGTCAGGCACTGCCCCTCTTCCTCCACCCTCCAGACCAACTTGGCCCAGTCAACTTAACCTGAGCTTGGGGTGCACCTCTCTAAGGAAAAGCAGGTCCGTCAGTTTTGTATGAGTAGGGAGAGGCCCTCCCTTCCTTACTGTAATACAGCAGGGCTGCATCGCCTGTGCTGTATCCAATGTGGGTGAGGAGAAGGCTGGAGGTCTACTTGGTGTAAGGGGACATTTGCCTCCTCCGCTGATCCCACCCCCTCCTAGGCCTGTCTTACCCGTTTTGATCTCCCCCTGCCATGTTATAACCCTACCCACCTTGGGAATGCCCTCCCACCACCCTTTCACAGCCCCTGTACCGCCTGGCACTTTACTTACATCCACTGGTGGCCAGGGGCTCAGATTCAATGCTGGCAGGCAGGCATAGACTTTCCCACCAGCGCTGCTGGCTCACAAGTAGTTGCAAATGTGCTTTAGGGCATGTTTGCGACACTCTAGGATGGTACAGGGACCACTGCACTGACGGAACAGGTAGGATTGTGCTTTGATAGTCTTATTTCATGGTAAAGTAATATACTCACTTGACAAGAAGGATGATTGTACTGACCAATGCAAAATGACATTTTATGCCTCCAACTTTCTATTTCCTTAAAAAAATTACCTTCAAAAGCATAATGTCATGTTCAAATGTGTATAAATTGTAGTCTGGGTAAACAAATATTTTGCTGATTTTAATGTGCTGTCTTCCCTGCTCTCCGCCTTTTCTTTGTTCATGAGCACCAAGAACAACAAACTTATTTGACATCCTGAAAAGATGAGAAAAAAAACAACTCTTGAATTCACCATGCAGACACAGCTGCTTGTTTTGTATTGGTTGTGAAATCAACAGTTTTACACTGTCCAGCAAAGTGTGAACAAATAACCCCAATTTTTAGTTCCAGATATTGAATGTTTCATTTGTCTTCAGAAACAGTTGTTTAGACAATAGAGATGTGGAAATGATCTTAGGACTGTATTCATTGCATTCAAGCAACTTTTCAATGTGCCTCGTCATCTGACATGAATGGCCATAGGAGACTGACAGACCAATCCTATCAACATCCTGCCTATGCAGCCATACCAACTGAGCACAGGCTGCATCCTGCGTATGTGGGGGGGGGGGGCAATCCCAAAGATCTCCTCCGGAAAAGGGAACATTTGAGCCTCCACCTCCTGAATAGGTTTACTTGTACTGTGCCAGTAATTGAACCGGTCCAAGTCTGAGTAGACCCAGGATGGTCGATCAAGGACAGGAAGGGGGACAGGATATCAGCAGTCTCACTGCCCACCCCCTCCCTGCCCCCTTCCACACATCTCCCACCTCCTCCCACCCCTTGTGCTGCCACCCCTCCTCCCAGTACTGGTGCTGGAACTCCTGTCCCGGCTGCTGGCATGCATCCTCTCACTTCTTATACCTGGGCAGGCTGAATGGCATGTTGGATTTTGCGACAGCTGTAAAGGACCGGCAGCTCTGGCAGTGCAAGGCCCTCATAGGATTGGGCCATGATGAGATGCTTTAGCAGATCAAACTTATAACCACAATATCACTGCCTTCCTAAGATGTCACTCCTTATTGAATTACTTTAATCACATGACAACTGCAACATCAAGTGATGATGTGAATGTGTGAAACCCCTGCTAACTGGGTAAGAGGCACTTTTTCAAGTGGGTGCTCCTCTTTTATTTAGCAGGGGGAGAGTAACTGGCCCACCTCACCCCAGCACTGTCTGTACTAGTGGCTGTCTGCTGGTGTTGCAGCTTTTTAGATTGTGAGCCCTTCTGGGACAGAGAGCCATTAGATATTTGATTTTTCTCTGTAAACCGCTTTGTGAACTTTTTGTTGAAAAGCGGTATATAAATACTGTTGTTGTTGTTGTTGTTGAAAGAGAATCACCCATCTAAGGTAATGCTTTTCAGTGGTGGACAGTAAGGCTGCAAATCAATAAATACTGACTATAATCAAGTGGGCCCTTGATATCCACAGGGCATTTGTTCCAGGCCCCCCTGTGGATTTCTGCAGACAATGAAATCCAGGGAGGCTTACCCCAGCAAACTGGACAGGCCTTCCAGTCACACTTGGAAGCTCCTCTGAGGTCCTTCTGCCAGGGGCTTGGCATCCACAGGTATTCAAATCCATGTATGTTGAGCATGTAGATAAGAGCGGCCCACTGCACATTCCTGTTTAAAGAAGTGATGAGCTACCCCATATACTGATTCGTCAAATGACATAAACTGATGCGTGAACAAACCTATTGTTTTTCCATTGTGTCCTGTGTCATGAGAAATACTAAATTCAGTGCTGTAATTTGACAGTGTCCCTCTGCCACACTTAGGTGATAAGCTCCTTAGAGCAGCACCATTTTGGAACTTTGATGTGGGGTATATATTTTCACACTAAGAAATGTCCAAATACTTGCTTTGGTCCTCTTAGGGCACAATCCTAACCCCTTTCCAGCACTGACATAAGGGGAGTGCAGCTCTGAGGGAAGGGAGCAAACATTCCCTTAGTTTGAGGAGGCCTCCATGAGTGACACCCATCTGCAGGATGCAGCAAATGCTCCATTGGCACCGCTATGCCAGTCCAGTGCTGGAAATCACTGACATAAGGGATTAGGATTGCGCCCTTACTGAGCTAACTGTAATCCATGTTTCCAACTCACAATAAGGTATTTCATTCCACTTGGTCACCATCATAAACTGAACTGTGCTTCCTTGCCTTTCTAACCTCCATGGGTCATAGACTATGCAAATGTTATTAGCAGCTCATGCTAGGAAGCAAATCCCATGACTTGACTGAAAATGGCTGTCTGCTTTCCAAATGGCTCTGCCACAAAACAAATGTATTTCTCTGAACTTACGGAAAGCAATGAGCGGCTGTTAACACCCAGTTTTCTTTGATCAAAGTTCCTCCACATGTGAAAAAAGTTGCATTGCCGAGGGCGGCCATGTAAGGTCTTGAGTGTGGAACTGATTCTTTCCCTCCAATGATATGTGCACATTGACCTGTGGGAATAAACTACATCAGTTAGGATGGATAAACTACATCAGTTAGGGAACAAAAAAAGGCAATGGGTTGGCACAAGTCTCTTGCGCTGGGCACCGGCCCATCACTGTTGTGAAAGTACTGTCAAGCACTTTCGCACTGAATTGGGAGCAGGGAGGCTGGCATGAGCCCCGCTTGGCCGGGGCAACAGATAAGTCCTCACTGGCCAAGCTCAGCCGGCGTGGGAGTCGGGGGGGGGTATGGCAAGGGTGAGAGGTAGGCGTTTTGGAGTGGGGAGAGGGCAGGCAGCTGGCGGGCCCATGGGTGGGTGGGGGGTAGGTGGGGACAGGGTCAGGATCTGGCACTTATGCCAGAAGCTATTCCTATGCAGCATGGTGCAGTTTCGGGCTATTCAGATCCTGTGCCACCTTTTCAGGTGATGCAGATCTGAGTAGCCCATTTGGGGCTTCTGAGGCTTTACTCAGCATAAGGGGAAGCAACTTCCCTTGCCCAGGACTGCGTCACTTTCAGCCTCAACCCTGCTTTGGATGCGAGCAGGCCCACCAGCCTGCCTGCTCCAGGGCAGGTTAGGATTGGACTACCCAACATCTTTTTATCCTTTTCTTTTCTAAAATAAGTTTTAATTTCTAACAGCATAATCCAGTTTTTTATTGTTGTGCTGCTTCTGCTGAACCCATCCCCAACCCAGGCTCAACCGGCTCCACCCCTATCTCATCCCCATTGCATTCTTTCCTTCCCTATTCACCAATTCTGAGAGGAACCTGAACCTTTTCATAGTCTGCTCATATGGGTCATAATCTGCTTGTCTAACTGTATTATCAAGCAGTCATAGAGTCAATACAGAATTTATATCCTAAATTTGTCAACTCCTCTCAAAGAAGCAATACCACTTGTTCCACTGACAATTTCCTTGTAAGAATGTGTTTGGAAGCATTGGAATAATTTGTGACTTAAAAAAAGCACAAGGACTCAACAAGTTAAAAAAAACCAAATCTTGCCTTTCAGTTTGCAGAGCTGCCTAAGGTCACAATCCTGACCAACTTTCCACCACCAAGGTAAGAGCAATGTAACTCTGAGGTAAAGGGACAAACACTACCTTACTTTGAAGAGACCTCTGTAATTGCCCCCCCACTACAGGATCCAGTACATGCCCCACTGGTACAGCTATGCCAGTGCTGGAAAATGCCCTAAGGGTGCAATCCAGAGGTCCCTTGCACCAGCCCAGGAGGGTTGCAAATATTCTGCAAAGCACGTTTGTGCCTCTTTGGGAGTAAGCCGTGTCGGCACACAGAAGTGCGCCGGCACGTGGAGGCTGAATCCAGCCTCTGTGGCTGCTTACTCAGTGAGCCTTGCGTCAGCCTGGCTGGGCAGATGCAAGGCAACTGACTTCCAATCAAAAACAGGCATGGTGCCTGCATTAGCAATTGCTCGGGAAGCAACAAGCAGAGCTGACTCAGGTTGCTCCATAAGGAGAGCAAGCTTGCTGCTCAGTTATATAATGTACTGGGGGGAGGCCTATTAAAGTGCGCCGGGAGGGGGTGTGTAGCTAATCCTCCTTGTCCCTAGCTCTGAGTGGGAGAATAAGAGGCAAGTTTATTTCCAGTTCCTGAGACAGCCAGTCAGCTGGATGGTTGTTTATGGAGTGGATCTGCTGGTGCTGGGCAACACTGAGAGAAGCCAACTTCCTTACTTCTTGTTGTTGTTGGAGATCAATGGGCATGGCCTCTAAGAGTTGTTTTAGCAAGGGGTACAAAATTTCTTTTGGGCCCCTTCCCAAAGAGGGAGGGAGCAATGGGGGCAGGCAGAACGGGGGCAAAATAGGGGAGGGGGAGGGTGCTGACAGCCAGAATAGTCTTTGGAGACCACATCTACCAGGCTTCTTGATGCAGAGCCCAGGTCTAGCTGACCATGCGGCGTTGGCAGCTAGATAATGCAATATAGAAAACCAAACACACTCCTAAGTCTCTCTAAAATCTTTGAAATATTGAAAATACATTGCAGAAAATTAGCATCATCCTAGTCAGGCTCACACTAGAATGGACAGTGTGCTGTGTGCACCAAGATGAACTTCTGCAGCAGCTGTAGCCCCGCAGCTGGGTCCCTGGGCCTCCTATACACTTCTTCATGGTTATCGGATCCACGAGCCAAAGATCTAATGTAGCAGGCCAGTTTTCTCCCAGATTTGACACTGTGTTAAGGAGGGTCAGGGATGCATTCCTTGGCCCAGTATGTATGGCTTGCAGCAGCAGTTGCCACTGCATGTCTGTGGTTGTGCCCCTAGCATCATACGCAGACAGCAAGTTCAGGTGAGATAGGAAAATTTAAAATCTTGGGAACTTTCTGTGATACTTAAAAGCTTACTCATTGTCACCAATCAAAGTTGAATCAAGGATGAATGCTTAACTGTCTGAGGGCCCAATCCTATCCAACTTTCCAGCACCAGTGCAACCACAATGCAGCCCCGAGATAATGGAACAAACATTCCCTTATTTTGAGGAGGCCTACATGACTGCCTCCCCACCACAGGAAGCAGTGCACATCCCATTGGCACGGTTGCACCGGTACTGGAAAATTGGATAGGATTGGGCCCTTAATGGGTAGAGACAGGAAACCATTTTTAAGATGGTTGAAAGAGGTTTGAGAAATCGGTTGTTTAAGCAACAACTATTTGAGATTCCATATTTGAGAAAGATGTTGAGAAATATATTGTGAAACAAGAAAGATTTTGTTTTCTGCGGCATATGTTCATATTTCTTGTCCCTCACTCTTCTTGTAGTTCACGCACCACAAAACTTATCATCTATTTACCATAGATGAAAAGTGGAAGAAATGTTAAGTATTATTCTATTAAGTATTAAAGTGTAAAGGGTTCAGATCTACAGAAATCAATGAGCTTGGGTGCACCTAATAGGGAAAAGGGATGTTCATTTCTTGGCTCCAGGTTAAACCTCAGGATGTACAGGGTGCAAAGGGGGGGAGAAGCCTAATATAAAGTAGCTCTTACCTTTTGGAAGGGTGAAGAGAAAAATGGAAGCAGAGAGGCACAAACCAGAGAACAGGCTCATTGCTGCTGCTTTGTGTTCTATGCATAATGAGGTATCTAATATATATTGAGCATGCAAAGGAAGTGGGCTTTGGTTTCCTTTAGCACCCTCTATGACATCATGAGAAATATGAAACAGCACAGAGAGGTTTCTGGGTTCTATGGAAAGAGGAGTCGTATCCAGGTGTTTGAGAGTTCCTGTTGTATACCTGGACAGGTTAATCTGCAGGAAAAATAGGAGGAGGCAAATTTCTGTCCTTTCATCTTTAGGCTCAACACAGCTTTATTGAAAATTTAGTGTGGTCTATATCAAGCATTTCCTATAGTACTGATACGTTTGAGGTTACTCTGAAAACCAGGCATGACTAGTGTTGACACCACTTGAACATTTTGGGTGGGTGATAATTTCCTGCTTCGTCGGAAGAAGGTTTGCGTTCAGTAGATAGAGATAGAGATCCCTGGAAAGGAAGTTCCCAGGGGACAGAGAAATGAGAAAGAAAAGTAGCCACAGTTCTGATCACTGCATCATTGTGGTGAGTTACCAGTCTATGAGAAATTCATTAGTAGATATGCCTGTGTGAAACTGCCCACAGTGTGTGTGTGTGTGTGTGTGTGTGTGTGTGTGTGTTTTTGTTTTTGTTTTTGGAAAGAGGCACTTCTGGTTCTAAAAACATTGCAAAAGAGCCAAGGGTTGAAAAGGAGAGCTGGGTGGAGGCCAACCAATTCTCCAGTGGGAATCTGGAGAATACAGAGGATCAGGACCACTACCCAGAAAGCTCTGTGCCTCGCAGGCACCCACAGTAAACCAAAGATTTCCCTCATATGGGCATCCACATGTGATATCCCTTTCCACTGAGAGCTGAGATTTGAGGATTTTGCTCAAGTTGTGAACCTGCAGATTGGAGGATGTTTAATCAGTCATGCCCAGAGCTTAGTGCAGGTTTCCTGGGTTACCTATGTGTTTTTTTGTTGTTGTTTTTTTAGAAAAAATAAAATAAAAAAATAAATGAACAAATGAACAAATGAAATAAATGAAAAAATAAAAATGCATTTATGATTATGACAGATTAAGCTCCAATTGCCCAACTGGGCAGTTCTTTTCAGACTCTGGGCCAAGAAATCTCAAAGCCTGAGCCTGAGGTGACACACCCTGCCACACATACTGTTCAGCAGGAACTCCCCTGGATGGGCCATCAAGCTCTTTTGGTGATCCTGGAAGAACCCAACCAAGCCCTGGGAAACTCAGGCTGCCTAGTTAAAAAAAAGGTCCAAGCTCCTTCCAGGAGGAAGGCATTCCTAGGCAGGGGGAGGGCAGGCAGTGGGCAGCCCTGGGGGCAGGCAGGCGGGCAACGGGAGGCAGGGCTATGATTCAGCATAACTGCTGGATCTCAACCCCTGTTCCCGGGGAGAACGGAACAGCTTTAAGATGCTCCGCTCTCCTCAGACTTGTGCCACCTCAGGAGGTGGTGCAAGTCCGAGGAGACCCATAGGGGAAAGGGCGCCTTTCCCATGGGTAAGGGGGAAAGTTTCCGCCTCTGGCTGGGCCGCTTTGGGCCTCTATTCTGCACCAGAGGCTCAGCCTCCTTGCTTGCCTGTTCCAGCGCAGGTTAGGATTTCGCCCTTTATTTCTTACAGCTCAATCCTATCTAAGAGTAGCACAAGTGGAACATGCATTCTGCTGGTGGAGGCTGCTGCAAAGCAGCCGGAAAGCACTTTGTGGCAGCACAAGCAGCCAGTGCACTGACAGGTAGGCTGGAGGCTTCCCACAGTTGCCAGCAGATGTTAGGAGCCCTGCCAGAGGAGGTAAGCATGGTGCAGGGAGCGGAAAAGGGTGGGGAGGGCATAATGGGGAGGAGATAGGGGAGGGCTTGGGCAGGTCAAGTTCATGCACTTTGGGGCCACAGGTGACGGTGGCAAGATACCCAATGTGTGCCCCAGCGACTGCCAGATGCTGCACTGAAGCAGATAAGGTGGTGGAGGGAACAGTTCAGGGGAGGATCAGAGCAGGGATTGGGCTGGGCTGGGCTGAGGGCATGATGAGGATGGGCTGGTGGCAGTTCTTGGTGGCAGCAGTGGTACTGTCATCCTTTGCCCTTTGGCCCAGGTTCAACATGCCCCCTTGGACAGACTTGGATTTATACCAGCAAAAGATGTGTGGATGTGTTTCCAAGTAGGCCCATTGCAGACCAGGGAGTGGCAAAGTAGGTAAATGTAAAATTTATTTACTTATGTATTTCTCTTCTGCCACTGCCTGGTCCCCAGCAGACCCACAGCATGCAGTGGAGGCTGCATCAGCACCACTGCACTCTCTGGGCCAGTCCTGGATAGGATTGTATTGCTACGCTGCAATAAATTAGCTTTGGATTGTAGTGTCATCCAATGTACCTCTACTCAGAAACAAGTTCCATTAAGTTTAATAGGATTGTAGACTGAGAATCCAATCCCATCCAACTTACTTGCACACCCCTCAAATAAGACACCAGACTGATGTTTTGGGATTTAAGTTGATTGTTTTATTAATTATGAACTGCAGCAGTGGAAAATGGGGTACAGTATAATTAACTTCACCCCCAAGCTTGCGGGGTTCCACTCAGTGGGAAAGGCAAAAAAAGCTGTCAACTGTGGCCAGTCAGGATGACAGCAATAAATTCCTACCCAGCCTGAGAACACACAACCAGCCAGCCTCAGGGCAGTAAGACAGGGAGCTGCTTCTCCTGAACTGAGTTTGGACATGGGATGTGCAGTCAGAGGAGGCAGGGAAGGCAAAAAAGTACATGGACCCAACAAGTAAAAAAACAACGAAATACCCTGTCTTTCAGCACAGCTCCTTTCTACTCCAGCACAGTAACTGAGTTAAGCGGTACGCACACATTACAATACTCAGAGGCAACTTGCAAAGCAGCCAGGCAGCCCAATCCTGAGTTGCCTGGTGGCTGGGCTGCTGTGGTGCCAAAATGGCTGCTGCAGCATCCTGAGTGTGCAGCATTCAGAACACCCCTCCCTGCCTCCCCCCAAACCCCCACTTACCTCTTCCCCGCCTGGCACTCCCACATAGCTCTGGGCAGCAGTCACCCTTCCTCGGCCCTGCACTAGCTTAGTGTGGGCCAGCACACCTGTGACACTACGCACTGACACTGAGCTGCCGCACACCAGTCAGGATCTGGCCCTCAGTCAGTTAGGCTACAATCATGGCTGCCTTCCAATGAAAAACAGGCAGAGCTTCTGACTTCCAATAAATTTAAAAAAAAAAAAACAACAGGTAGCATACCTGTGTTAGCAATCACTGAAGAGACAGCAGGCTGAGTTGCTTCAGTGAGCTGTGGGGGGGGGGGGAACAGCTCAGTTCTTTACAGGGCACTTAGCAGCTATCTGTGTTGTGATTAGCCTCAGGGCTTAGGTCAATTACAGGGTGACCCAAAAAAAAACAGAACCCATAAAAATTGTATTAAATCCTACAAAGGTCCAGTAAATTTCAAGAAACTTACTGGACTCAAACTTCAATCTGTGTACGATTATTCCCCATAGTTTCAGTTATCTTGGTCGCTTTGCATAAAAGTCATGTTCTTTCCAAAATATGCTCCAAATGGGCTCCGTGGCGTTGGAGGCAAACTTGCATAGGCCTCCACGCAAAATGTCTTTTCCTTGGTTGACCAAGACATATTGGGGAAGATTATTGTTACAATATTTCATGCACAAAGTCGACTTGTATACCCTGAAAGAAAAAAGAAGAAAAATTAAAATTAACAGTTTTATTCAAAGATTTGTGGGTTCTGTTTTTTTGGGGGGGTCACCCTGTAGTTATCTGATCTTTCCATCACCCAAGTTTTCACTGGAGACTTCGCAGGACACTCAAGAAATCAGGTCATGACTCACCAAGTGGGTCCTGAGCCACAGTTTGAGAAATGCTGCTTTAGGCTCTTACTAGTGCACTTGGACGATTTCTGCCAGCTTGCATTTTTTATGGGGCTTACTACATCCAGTTATGGAAAAGGTTCAGGAGTCAACCTTCAGGCAAAATCCGGAGCCAGAGTCCCTGAAGCAGTTCATGGCTGAGGACAGTCACATTCTGGCAACTCCCGCGACACCACTGGAATCAACCTTATTGGCTTCTGCCTTTCCATTGGACCATTTCAGCGATGTGGAGAGGCGGGATTTGCTGCATGGGGAACAGTCTGTCCTCCATATCTACTTTACCCAGGCTTTGTGCACTGGAGAGGACACTCTGTTCCAGAACCACCATTCAGAGAGCAATACCATAGTCTTCTGAGACTGAAGGGTGCCAACTATCTGGACAGGGCCCTCCCAATAGGGTGTTCGAAATTCTGTGCTTTGTTTGAAAGTAGTCAGTGCCTTTTTAGAGTGAGCCGTGAGGTTCAGGACAGGGGTCGTATCCACCATCCATTACTTAGACATGGGCTGTGCATGGAATTTGCAGTATTTTGTTCATCTAATTACAACAATCTGTTTATGGCTACTTGCCTAGTTATGTTTTATGGGTTTTTTTGTTCCAGCAAAGTGCTGCCTGGATCTAAATTGGCACCTGGTTCCAGGGGTGACTGTCAGCTATCAGGGGATCAAATATTCCTGCACCTGAGGGTGTCAAAGACTGACCAAAACGGCAAAGGGCAATGGGTGCACCTAAAAAAGTCTGACAATGCAGGCATTTGTCTGGTAAGGACAATGGTTGACTATCAGCAGCTTGCCCCACATGGGTTGGGTCCACTGTTCGATCATCAAGACGCTTCCCCATTAGCCAGGTACCAATTCAGGACAGAGCTGAGTCAGATGTTTAAGCAGTTGGGGCTGCCAGCTAGAGTCTTCAGCCTGCATTACTTCAGAATTGGCATGGCTTCCACGGCAGCATGGTTGGGGGCTCCCCCCTGAAATCATCCAGAGAATTGGAAGATGGTGCTCCGGCACATATAAGTACTATGTGCAATAAGTCAAGGGGGTTGCCACGCTGGACGCAAGCCCAGGGAGAGTCCTGGCACTCTCATTTGTATATGGGCTCCCCCAGAACAGGGGGCATGTTGACCAGATTCCACTGGCCTTGGGATTATTTGGTGAGATTCCTGTTGGTTTCCCTGCTAACGTTATTGCGAGTGGGCATGTTTATCATTTAGAAACGTGATTCTCACACATTTAGCACTGCGACCCACTTTTTAGAATGAGAATCTGTAGGGACCCACCAGAAGTGACATCAGCAAGTAGGAAAATTTTTAACAATCGTAGGCTGCAATCCTATCCACATTTACCCAGGAGTAAGTCCCATTTACTGACATTGTTGCTCACACACTTCTGTTCCAACTGATTTTTTAACCAAAGTGCCTGAAAATGATGTGCCTTTTACTGGAATCTATATTCTATCTCTATCTCTATCTTCTTTGCCTAATTTTGAGGCACTTTGAGACTGTTTGCACCTCTCATCCACGTCAACGATGCAAAACATTGTCATAATGCTGTATTTCGCCTCTAACTCACTAAGTTCCCCAATTTCAGTTATTTGTGTGTGTGTGCATGACACGTGTAGGACATATGCTTACGTGTGAATGAGCAGTGTTGGCAACAGTGCCCTTCACTAGCCTCAACTGGACTCGAGGATCGGCCAGAAGTGGTAGACCTGTTATTTGAATTGCAGGAGAAGGGATGGAGAAAGGCCCCGATCACTGAAAAAGTAGACATTGTGCTGCATCATTCCTTCCTGAGTGCTGAGCACCATGAGGAGGAGTATGAATTCCCTCTCCATTTGCTGGATCTCCTCAGCAACCAGTCTGTCTCCAACAAGCAAACAAGCAACAAGCTTGTCTTAGAAGAAAAGCAAAGACAAGAGAAAAAGCCATGCCACAGAAGAAAGTGCACTAACTGCAAAGGACTGAACTCTCCACCTCCACATGCGCTTCTGGTTCACACATGCATGATAATCACTGTTGTGTGCAGCCTGAGTACAAGTACAATTGAGTTAACACACATCAAATGACACAGATATACACAGAAGATGCTTCCCATCACTTTAACAATGAGTATCAGGAAATAAAATCACAAAATCAAGTGATCAGGCTAGTTGCTCTTCATGACACGTGTGATCCAGGAGAGATGTTCCTGTGTGAGACCTGTATAGACGCCAGGGTATTTAGGATCACCACATGTATATTCCCTGGTAAAGGAAACGATGCCTCTTTGTTTGCCGTTGCATATCAGAGGCCCACCAGAGTCACCCTGTGGGAAAAAGAAGCAAGAGATTTTGCATTATCACTCACTGAAGCTGATACTGGCACTTCTTTAGTCACAAGAGCACAACAGTGTGGAAAGTTGTGAAAAATTCAACACTGATGCTTAGTGAATTTTAAACAAAAAGAGTACAGCCATTCCTGAGCCCAGGTATTTCTGTTTTACATAACAACATACAGAAGATACAGAAACTAGTATAGCTGCCAATGGCAATAATTCTTCCCCCACTGTGATAATTCCTTCCACCACCAAGGTTGTGGCTAGACATAGGAAGACCTTGGAGATTGTCCTGCACCATGGAGTGATGGAAGCCCCCAATTTCCAGGGGGTCCAAAAAAAACAAAGATAACTCATGGAGATGATGATGATGATGATGATGATGATCCTGCTAATTGGGTAAGAGGCACTTTTTTCAAGTGGGTGCTCCTCTTTTTAGCAGGGGGAGAGTAACTGGCCCACCTCACCCCAGCACTGTCTGTTCTAGTGGCTGTCTGCTGGTATTCATTTGCATCTTTTTAGATTGTGAGCCCTTTTGGGACAGGGAGCCATTTAGTTATTTGATTTTTCTCTGTAAACCGCTTTGTGAACTTTTAGTTGAAAAGCGGTATATAAATACTGTTGATTGATTGATTGATTGATTGATGATAATAACTTTATTTTTACCTGCCTTTCTCCCCGAAGGGACTCAAGGCGGCTTACAACAGATTAAAAACATAATTTAAAACAAATAAAAACATATTAACACATATCATAAAAAAGAGCAGTCAGAATAAAAAATAGGTAAAAAGAGCATAGAGCAGCAGCAAGTCATAAAAGAATCAGGCCTGTAAAAAATATTAAAAGGTGTTAAAAATATGTTAAAAAGGCCGAGAACTCAGAAGGCTTGTTTAAACAGAAGGGTCTTCAGGCCTCGCCGAAAGGTATCAAGAGAGGGAGACATTCTTAAGTCAAGGGGAAGGGAGTTCCATAGCGTTGGTGCCACTACTGAGAAGGCCCTACTTCTTGCCGCTGCCCCACTTACCTACCTAGGTCACTGAGAGAAAGTGACTGGCCCAAGGTCACCCAGGGGGCTTTGTGGCTGAGGGGAGATTTGAACCTGGATCATCCAGGTCTAAGTCCATCTCCCAAACCACTACACCATCCTGGCTCTCTTGTGGCTTTAAAATCTTGTGGCTAGGCACAGTTGAAGATGAGGCCTCTTACCAGACAAAAACCTTTTTCTGCTTTCCTGTCACCAGCACACAACATGTTATCTTCTACAGTTTTAGAATTCCAGTGCTTTTCATCATTGCAGGTCTCTCGGTCCATTACTGTGACATCAACTTCACGCAGTGTCTCAGATGACCTCTTTTTATAATGAGTACGTCCCCATCCAGTTACTAGACAATGTGTTCCAGGCTGGACATCTTTGGAAGTACTAGGAAGCGGAAGGGGTCTCAAATATTTATCAATCTTTGCTATCTTTTGTAGCTGAAGGAATAATGAAGAAGTGTTACTGTTACTTATAAACAAAGGGTAGTGACAAATACTAATTAATACTGTAGTATAGTAATCTTGATAATTCAAGAAGTGGTACCTGGTTTGCAAATTTTCCTCTTTTAGAAATTGCTCAGACTCAGGCTTTGGGAGTTTATAATGAAATATTAGTTCACACGGCTGGGGTTGAGAAAGACCCACCTGAAATATCACTGATTTATCAAACAGTGTAACTGTAAGAACATAAGAAAAGCCCTGCTGGATCAGATCAAAGGCCCATCTAGTCCAGCTTCCCGTATCTCACAGTGGCCCACCAGATGCCTCAGAGAGCACACAAGAGGAGACCTACATCCTAATGCCACTCCCTTGCATCTGGCATTCTGAGATAGCCTACTGAAAACCATGAGGTTACACATACCCATCATAGCTTAACATAAATATAAGAAGAACCCTGCTGGTTTAGGTGAAAGGGGGTCCATCTAGTCCAGCTTCCTGTATCTCACAGTGGCCCACCACATGCTTCAGGGAGCACACAAAACAAAAAGAGACCTGTACCCTGGTCAGGGTGACCAGATACATTGGAGGACAGAGCGCCTATAGCCTTAGCCATTGTATAGCAGAGGGAATTTTGGCAGATGCAGGTCATCATGGAAGGATTTAAAAAGCTGCACCTTCCAAAATTCCCTCTACTATACAATGCCTAAAGGTATAGGCACTCCATTGTATCTGGTCACCCTGATTCTGGTGCCTTCCCTTGCACCTGGCATTCTGAGGTAGCCTATTTCTAAAATCAGGAGAGTTGTACATACCCATCATGGCTTGTAACCCATGACGGACTTTTCCTCCAGAAATCTGTCCGATCCTCTTTTAAAGGCATCTAAGCCAAATGCCATCACCATATCCTGTGGCAAGGCGTTCCACAGACTAACCGCATGCTGGGTAAAGAACTGTTTTCTTTTGTCAGTTCATCCAACAATGCCTCCTCCTGAGATGCATATTCCGCCCTCCCTATGCCCCCCTGGTCAGGCACTGCCCCTCTTCCTCCACCCTCCCGTCCAACTTGGCCCAGCCACCTTAAACCATTCCTGCCTGGCCCTCTGCTGTATACACACTGGGTCCCTATTGCATATATGCAACTTTGGACAGGAATGACTTAAGGCTGAGCTTGGGTGCACCTCTCTAAGGAAAAGCAGGTCCTTCAGTTTTGCGTGAGTGGGAGGAGGCCCTCCCTTCCTTACTGTAATGCAGCAGGACTGCATAGCCTGTGCTGTATCCAATGTGGGTGAGGAGAAGGCTGGGGTCTACTTGGTGTAAGGGGACATTTGCCTGTCCACTGATCCCACCCCCTCCTAGGCCTGTCTTACCCATTTTGCTCTCCCCCTGCCATGTTATAACCTTACCCACCTTGGGAATGCCCTCCCACCACCCTTTCACAGTCCCTGTACCGCCTGGCACTTTACTTACATCCACTGGTGGCCAGGGGCTCAGATTCAATGCTGGCAGGCAGGCATAGACTTTCCCACCAGCGCTGCTGGCTCACAAGTAGTTGCAAACGTGCTTTAGGGCATGTTTGCGACACTCTAGGATGGTGCAGGGACCACTGCACTGACGGGACAGGTAGGACTGTGCTTTGATAGTCTTATTTCATGGTAAAGTAATATACTCACTTGACAAGAAGGATGATTGTACTCAGTGCTTTTTTTGTAAAAAAATAGGTGCAGGAACTCACAACTTTTTATTTATTTATTTATTTATTTTTAAACCATTTTTTATACACGCGCGTGCACACACACACACACATGCACGCATGCACGCACGCACGCACGCGTCCATCCCGTGTGAGCTCCCTGATAGCAAAAGCACTCCTGCCACAGCTGGAGTGAAACACCCCTTTTTTTTTTAGGTGCTCCATTGGGCTATAGGAAACTCTCTCCATTGGGCTATAGGAAAGCCTATACAGTAGTTAAAGTGTTCAGAACAAATATATAAGGTCTTGAGCCCAGCTGGTGGCCATCAGTGCCTCAAATGTTAGTTCCAAACACTTTAAGTCTAAGAGCTCTGGTGGCTCAGTGATTAAACTGCAGGTAGGGGTTCAAATCCCAGTGAGGAATATGTTTTTTGTTTTTTTTTAAGGTGGGAAGGTTCTCCATGGCTGCAAAATATAAAGGTTGGTTGCTAGTTGCCAAAAGGGGGGCCAGTTGAGGCTGCAAAACTCCTCAAAGTTCAGTCCCAGGCAGGCTCTTTTTTGACCTTTTTTTTTTTTAAGTTCCAGTTAGGACTTAACCCACAGTTAAGCTCCTGGAGTGAGCCCCCTGCTGGAGGCTGTGGGTTAAGTCCTACCTGACTCAGAACTTCACTAACAGGTTCTGAGCATTCTGTGACGGATCAGGAGAGAGATCTTGGGGTGCTGGTGGACAGCTCGATAAAAGTATTGACCCAGTGTGCAGTGGTGGCGAAGAAGGCCAATTCTATGCTTGGGATCATAAAACGGGATTGAGAATAAAATAGCCAATATTATTATGGCATTGTACAAATTGATGGTAAGGCCACTTCTGGAGAATTGCATCCAGCTCTAGTCGCCACATCTCAACAAGAGCATAGTAGAACTTGAAAGAGTGCAGAACAGAGTGATCAAAATGATTACTGGGATGGGGATTACTGATTACTGGGGATTTCAAAATAGTTACTGGGATTACCTCCCTTATGAAGAAGGGCTGCAGCATTGGGGCTCTTTAGAGAAAAAGGTACCTGAGAGAAGACATGATTGAGACATACAAAATTATGCAGGAGATGGATAGAGTGGATAGAGGGATGCTCTTTTCCCTCTCACACAACACCAGAACCAGAAAGCATCCACTAAAACTAAGTGTTGGGAGAGTTAGAACAGACAAAAGAAAATATTTCTCTACCCAACATGTAATTAGTCTGTGGAACTTCTTGACACAGAGTGTGCGATGACTTTTGGCCTGGGTGCCTTTATTAATTATTAAAATATTAATTAAGGGGATTAGACAGATTTCTAGAAGAAAAGTTCATCACTGCTTTCAAGCCATGATTGATTTGTGCAACCTTGTGGTTTTAGTAGTAGACTACCTCAGAATGCCAGGTGCAAGGAAGTGGCAAAAGGATGCAGGTGTCTTGTGTGCTCTGTGAGGCATTTGGTGGGCCACTGTGTGATATAGGAAGCTGGACTAGATGGGCCTTTGGCCTCATCCAGTGGGGGCTCTTCTTATGAAACTGCTATAGATTGCAGCTTGAGGGCCCAATCCTATGCACACCGGCTCACTGCTGGTGTACACTGGCCCAGAGCCAGAGGTGGCCCAGCACTAGCCTGCGCTGGGTCAGCACCTGTTGGAGGTTGACCATCTGCCACCCAGTGCTCACACAGAACACTGGGCGGTGGAGAGGTGAGTGGTGGTGTGAGGGGAGGCGTTCTGGGGCAGGGGGCTGGCAGGGAGAAGATGTAAAGGGGAGGGAGTGGGGCGGGACCAGCGGAACTCAGCTCTGCTAGAACCAGAGTCCCATGTCAGGCCTCTCCACCTGACACAAAGCATCCTACCTCTGCATCAGCTAAATAGTGCTGGCTGTTTGCTGTGGGAAGGGACTGAATGCTTCCTTCCCCCGAGGAGCCACCACCAGGATGCAGTGGCAGCCTTTTTGGTGCTGCAGCAGCCCTGCACTCTGAGCAGCTCAGGATTGGGCTGTTATAGCCCAATTCTATGCAAATCCCCTCTGCCTGCGGAGGGGGTGCCACCCCAGAGGTGTCCTCCAGGTAAGAAAACATATGTTCTTTTGCCTGGGGATAAGCCTCTGCTGCTAGATCTCCACTGATAGATCTACTCAGACCTGTGCCAGCAAATTTGCTGATATTGGTCTGAATGGTATCAGGTAAATGGATCAAGGCCAAGTAGGGATATATAATATTGGTGGAACTGCTGTGATAACCATCCCATCCCCACCTTTGACACATCCTCATCCCTGCCTCAGTTCTTGCCCTAGTCTGCCTAGCCCAGCACCAGTATCTCCCGCAGAGGCTGCTCACTGTTGTGGCAGTGACCAAGCTGTGCTCTGTAGCATGTCACATTTTGCATCCACCATATACATGAGTTCTGGTGGCGGAGCAGTCCATAGGATTGGGCCATGAATGTCTATTCTAGGTAAAGTGGCGAAAAACATTATTAAATAAAGAAAAAGAAAAGGTCTGGAAGAACAAGTTATATGACCTGTAGACAGGGCTTAGGAAAGGGGGGTAAAGGGGGTAATTTGCACCTGGGTCCAGCGTCAAAAAGGGGGCCCAGGAGCCAAAGGAGGGGACCCAGAAATTTCCTGGGATTTTACATTTTCCGATCTACTCAGACTTGTTACTGTCACAAGATGCTGGGGATAACACCACAAGCGTTCTGCTGCAGCTACTGGCTAGCCATATATGCTGGGCCAAGGAATGCAGACATGACACTCCTTAACACAATGTCAAATCTGGGAGGAAACTGGATTGCTACAGGAGCTCTTTGGCTTGTGGATCTGCTTACCATGAAGGAGTGTATAGGAGCTCAGGGACACAGCTGCAAGACTGCAGCTGCTGCAGAAGCAAGTTTTGGTATGCACAGGACACTTTCCATTCTAGTGTGAGCCTAAATATGATTTTCTATATTTAAAAGATTTGACGACTTAGGAGTGTTTGGTTTTACTGTATTAGCTACTGATGCCACATGTGTGGGTAGATCTGGGCTCCAAAGACTTCCAGCTGTGTCCAGCTTCCCCTACCTTGTTTCACCCCTCCCTGCCCCCATTCTGTTCACCCATCACCACCTTCCCCTGCTCTGTTTCACTCCTCACCCTTTGCAAAGGGGCCCAAAAGAAACTTCATACCCCCTGATAAAATTCCTCAGAGTCCCTGCCTGTAGAGGATGGGTTCTTCCCAACAACCATATACCTACAGCAATATCTGCCTCCCAGAGGTAGTTCTAGCCCACCTAATCACACTAAATGCACCACAAAGCACACACTCCATGTTTTGTTATTTATTTTATTTTTAAAATTTCAATACCCCCCATTTCCAAAGACTGTAGAACACAGTGGATTACAGTACTGAAAACAAACACTATTTAGAACATCAAAAAGAAGAAAACCAGATAGCAGAATATATAAAACATGCAGAGGAGTAAAAAACAAGCAGAAAGAGTAATATCCAGCAAGAACCCTCATTCTGACCCAAAACCCTGGTGAAAGAGCCAGAGGTTGATGGGAGCTGGGTAGGGGCCAACCAAGTCTCCAGTGGGAGGGAGTTCCAGAAGATCAGGACCACTACGCAGAAAGTTCTGTCCCTAGCACGCACCCTCAGCAAACTAAAGATTTTCAGCATGTGAAAGTTCCCTCATATCTCAGTAAAACTGAATCTCAGCTCTCAGTGGATGCATCCACATGTGATTTCCTCTTCCACTGAGAGCTGAGATTCGAGGATTTTGCTCAAGTTGTGGACCTACAAGGTGGAGGATGTTTCATCACAGTCATGCCCAGAGCATAGTGCAGCTGGTTTCCTATGTGGTTTTTATTCAAAGGGGTTGAAAAAATAAAAATGCTTTGATGATTAAGACAGAAAGAAGAACAAAGAAACTGATATCTAAGAACAGGAAAACCACCGGTTCAATTTCTACACCAGTCATGACTGTTGCTTCGAAATCTCTAACACCTTTTAAATGGATGTTAAAACGTTATGGCAGGGTGGTGATAGTTCCTGATCTGCAGTAGGGTTGCCAGATCCTGTTGGAGTTTACATTTCACACTTTAAGTGAAATAATGCCATTTTCAAATGCTTCAAATAAAATACACCCTGAAAGTAAAAAAAAAAAACTAGCCTGTCAGGGAGGACAGTTCTAGTCTAGCCTTCTTACTGATGTCTTCTACTTCTGGGATGTTGTTCAGGTAGGACAGCATTCGAAATGTGACTCCCTCCACCAGCAGTCTGAAGTGATGTGATTTGTTTGACTGTCTCAGAATTCAACCCCCAGATTTCTCACTTCATCTTGCTGCATGTGAAGACCCAGGGCTGGCCCAAGACCCCAAAGTACTTGAAGTGAGGTGCCAAGTTCTGCCTCCTTGACCTTTTGATTTGCTAACCTCCGCTTTCCCCTGCTGTTTGGACTGGGAATAGGAAGAGGGGGATGGACCAGAAAAGGATGAGTGGAGTAGAGTGGTGTCTCTGACATACTAGCCCACCACTTCCTCTCCTCCACACTTCCTCTTCTGCTCCATTCCCCTCTTCCTTTTCTAATCCATTAAGCAGAAGCAGCAACAGTGGGGTGGATGAAGGTGGGTGCTCCCCCTCCAATCTGCTATCCAAGGCAACGGCCTCAGTCAGCCTCAAGGATGGGCCAGAAGTGATACGAGACCTGTTCTCTGAATTGCAGGAGAAGGGATGCAGAAAGGCCCTGGTCACTGAAAAAGTAGAAATTGTGCTGCACTCTTTCCTGAGTGCTGAGCACCATAAGAAGGGGCGTGAGTTCCCTCTCCATTTGTTGGTGCTCCTCAGCAACCATTCTGCCTCCAACCAGTAGAACATCTCAACAAAGCACTATATCCTAGCAATTGCAGGGTGCATGAAGAGAACAGAAGAGAAGAGAAAAAGCAACACCACAGAAGAGCACTAACTGAAAGGACAGAATCCTCCACCCCCACATGTGCTTCATGTTCACACATGCTTGTTCATCACCTGATGAGTGCATGCATTATTGAGCTATCACACACAGATCAAAGGACTCGGATAGAAATTACTGCTTCCCGTCATTTCAATGCATATCAGGAAACTGAATCACAGAATCATATGATCAGGCTAGTAGTTGCTGTTCATGGTACGTGTGATCCAGGAGAGATATTCCTTTGTTAGACGTGTATAGACATCAGGGTATTTGGGATCACCACATTTATTTTTTCTGCCAAAGGAAACGATGCCTCTTTGTTCACCTTTGCATATCAGAGGCCCACCAGAGTCACCCTGGAGAAAAAGGAACCAAGAGATGTTTACATTATCACTCCCTGAAGCAGATACTGGCATTTCTTACTCACACGGGCACAACAGTGAGGAAAGTTGTGAAAAATTCCGCACTGATGCTTAATGAATTTTTAGACATGTTCAATAAATGCATTTTAATATGGACCCCTGGCTGCCTATTCATTTGGGCCCAATTCAAGGTGCTGGTTTTGACCTATAAAGTCCTTTATGGCCTGGAACCAGGATACCAAGGATGAGAAAGTCCTGTGTGGCTTGACTTGAGTCAAGTCTAGAGTCACCCTCCCCCTGCAACTCAACTCAAAAAACAGTCATAATGGGGCACTTTCCAAGTCACCCAGTCACCCTTTAGTGACTCTAAAGGACTTGTCGAGTCACCCCCTTTAAAAAGCCTGCTGTGGAAACAATGGGGCTTCTACCATGGGTGTGTGTGTGTGTGAGTTCTCCTTTAATACTCCCCTGCTGCCCTGTCCCATCTGTGAACAAGGCAGGACGGGACGGGATGGACTGCAGACAGCCAGGACAGAAGCAGCAAGAGGGAAGAGGGTCATGAGCAATAGCTAGGAGGCTTACCAGGATGATCCAATCCTTGGCAACTCTACGCAGAAGTAGTTCCACTGAAGCCAGTCATTCAATGAGGCTCCTTATTCCCCACCAGCCATGTGGTACAAACTATGATCACTATGATCTCCCTTCTGCCTTCCCTTCCTCCTCCCTCCCCTCCCCTCCGAGCTTCTCAAGCCAATGGTAAGGCAAGAACCCCCTTGGCTCTGCCTCCTGCCCTCCCTCAGCCAATGAAAATATCAGAATGCCCATCCTTTTTCCAATGAACATCTGTTCCTTCCTTCCTATCAGAGACAGGCAAAAGAAAGCCCAGTCCCACCTTCCCCCATTCATTGCAAGAGGAAAACATTAACTCTTTCCTGCCTCCCAGTTGGAACTTTCCTGCTGCTCGCCTGGTTGGAATAATGGCCCCACAAGGTTTTTCACACCATAAAAACAGTAAGCAGGCACACCCAGACACAGGCAGACTCGAGTCTGCACACGTGGGGACAAGTTCCAAGTCAGGGAGGCCCTGACCCAAGTGTTTTTCAGAGTCTTTCAAGTGCGCGACTTTCGAGTCCATGAGTCAGCAAAAAGCGTACATTTTCTTGACTCAAGTCCGAGTCATCCAAGTCAAGTTCCAAGCCCTGCAGGGTACCTTTGGGACCTTCTACTCCCATACAGTCTGGCTCATCCCTTAGGTCTTCTGGCAGAGCCCTGCTAAGAGTTCCACCACCATTCAAGGTAAAATGGATAGTGTTGAGAAACAGGGCCTTCTCTGTTGTGGCACTGCACTTCTGGAACATCTTCCAGAGGAGCTACTATTAGCCAGCCCCATCTGTGGAGCAGTTCTGACAAGGCTTGAAAGCATTTCTAGCTTTTGCAGGGGGGAGGGGGCTGCCTCACTGTCGTCTTACAATTATTGAACTATTCTCTTGTCACTATTCCCAGTATTTAGCAGAGAATGTTTTATCCATTTATTACTGTTATTTTATTGCCTGTTGATTGTGTTTTAATTTTTAGATGACATTATGCTTGATTCTGTTCTAAGTAACCTTGTGCAATTTTTAACTGGAGATATAAATGGGGTATAACTTCATAAAGCAAACAAACCAATGCAGCAGAACTAAATAATAATGTACTATAATAATGCACTATAGATAGTACTGTAATAAGCTCTCTTATTTTAGTAGCTAGAAAAGAAGCTAGGTTAGGTTTTTGTTTCCCTAAACACATGAAAAAGTAAGAACATAATTTTTTTTTAAATCTAATTCCACATTTTTGTAGTACTTATGAGTGGTTCAAATCAAATTGTCGCTATTGTTCTTAGGATGCTGTGCTTTAGAAAATTCCTGAAACAAGAGTGCAGCATTCCTGATCTTAGCTGCTTCTGTTCTGAGTTTTAAATAAAAACATGTTAGTCCTTAGTAGTCACATGTTAAGGTGCTTGGAATAAACCTCGCCGTTGTTAAAATGGAAAGTGCTCTTTACACCCTAACCTTTGATGGGCTTTCTGCCATTGACTTTCATGGTGATATAATGTCATCTAGGAAATTTGTACTGTATTTTAAAGTTCTTAACAAAACAGAACAGAGCAGTTTGAATTATTTCATATTCTTTCATTCTGACATCGACTGTTCCATTCAGCAAGATGTCACATGATACATGATCTTTCATATTCTAACCTCACTGATTGACAGAATAGGTAAATAAAATTGTTACCAGGCACGAAGCCTTCCTTCCTTTCTTGTCACCGGCACACACCATATTCATCGTCACAGGAGGGTGAGAATTATAGTGCTTTCTGTCATTGCAGATGCGCCGGTTAATGACAGAGACGTTGACTTCACGTAGGGTGTCTGATGGCTTCTTCTGTCCATTAGCGGTAATTCCCCACCCAGCCACTAGACATTTTGTTCCTGCCTTAACATCCTTGTAAGTTCTGGGGAGTGTAAGGGGTTTCACAGCTGGAGTAATCTTTGCTGGTTTATTGAGCTTAAGGTAAAATAAAGAGCAACAGTTGTTATTAACAAAGGACATCTTCAGATTTTTTTAAAACTCATATGATTTCATTCCACATTAAAGAATAATGAATTTGCTGCAATTGTTGTTATTACTATTTATTCATCACCAAACATGTAAAGCGAGAGAACAGTAGATCTCAAAACTGTTATGGTATACATAAGTCTACCCAAATAAAAACCAAATGGTTTAAACCAGTGTTTCTCAAACTGTGGGTCGGGACCCACTAGGTGGGTCACGAAGGAATTTCAGGTGGGTCCCCATTCATTTCAATATTTTATTTTTAATAATAATAATAAATAATAAAACTTTATTTTTATCCCGCCCTCCTCCCTAACGGGACCCATTTTATTTTTAATAAATTAGATAAAATAATATTTTATTTTTAATATATTAAACTTGATGCTGCCATGGTATGTGACTGCATTTGGAGAAATATTACACATCTGTGCTTTGAATAGGCTACTATGTATATGCTTTTAACAATGATAGACAATGGGACTTGGGTAAGCGTGGGTAGGATTACAACCTAGGATTGTGAAAAATGTTCCTGCTTGATAATGTCACTTCCGGTCATGACATCACTTCCGTGGGGGGAGGTCCTAACAGATTCTTATTCTAAAAAGTGGATCCCGGTGCTAAAAGTGTAAGAACCACTGGTTTAAACTAAAATTAATACATGCTAAATTGTATCTTATAAACATACAGCATTATGGTTGGTTAGCATATAGCATTATGGCCTTGTAACTCACGGCAGGTAGCAGTAGCATAGCTAGGGAGGTGCAGGGGGTAGCAAATGTACCAGGCAGCAAGGTGACTGGGGGGCAACAAGGTGGCTGGGGGGCAACAATGCCCACACTCGACGATCAGCTGCTGCAAAAAGCCCTGCCAGGCACTCGAAAGGAGGAGGCTAAGGGAAGGCAACAGTCAAGGGCAACATACAGTTGCCCCTCCCTGCAGCTGAGATGGAAGGAATCGCTTGTTTGTGCAGGGGGGGGGGGAGTCTAGCCCTTGCAGCGGTCCCGCAGACACAGCAGAGGAGCTGGTGGCAATGTGCACATACCTTCTCCGCCTGTTCATTCAGGCACACACGCACCTTCTTTCTTTCCTTCACCCATCCTGGCAGCCCTGACTCCCTCTGTCATTTCCCCCACCTCTCCTGCTCCACATGCTGCCCTCTGACGCCCCTTTGGCTTAAATGGCAAGAGAGGAGGTGTGGGGGGCAGAGGAGGGAGGGTGCCTACTTGGAGGAAGAAGTGTGTGCAAGAAGAGTGGAGACTGTCTGCTCCTGGTCAGCACAGGGGGCGTGCGTGTGTGTGTGTGTGTGTGTGTGTGTGTGTGTGTGTGTGTGTGTGTGTGTGTGTGTGTGTGTGTGATGGAGCCCCTGCTAGGCAGGCAGAGCCCCCAGAGTCCCTTCTGGAACCCAGCCTGGTTGGAGGAGGGGATTCTCCTTATGCAGCTGCTCATCGTTCTCACCTCCTTCCCGTGCCTCTTACTGTCCTCTGCTCCCCACACGGCCTCTCTCCATTTGCCTTCCCCCTCAGCCTCCTCTCTCCTCCTGGCAAGGCTGCAGCAGCCTGATTGCAATCTAAGCTAGTAGGGCTTACTCCTGAGTAGACATGCAGGAGATTGGGCTCCAAGGCTGCAATCCCATCCCCACTTTCCTGGGAGTAAGCCCCATTGACTATAATGGGCTTGCTTCCAAGTAGACAGGTAGAGGTTTGGGCTCCCATCCCCACTTTCCTGGGAGTAAGCCCCATTGACTATAATGGGCTTGCTTCCAAGCAGACAGGTAGAGGTTTGGGCTCCCATCCCCACTTTCCTGGGAGTAAGCCCCATTGACTATAATGGGCTTGCTTCCAAGTAGACATGCAGAGGTTTGGGCTCTGAGCTGGCTGACTGTGATAGGTTACCTGCACATGTGCAGGAACGTGAAGAGGGTAGCAAGCAAGGCACAGCAACCTGGGAGGCAAGTTGCAGCAGGTGGTTTGGCCTCATTATTTAATCATATAATTCCTCAATTCCACTTCCTGAAGGTCAGCTGCTGGCTCTTATTATTGTCTCCAGCCCCTTCCTGCACCTCTCAAACTGTGTAAGGCTACAATCCTACCTTACCTCACTTACCAGAGAGTAAGCCCCATTGAACACAATGGAACTTACTTTTGAGTAGACATTAATAGATTGCGCTATAACAGTACAAGTACTTTCAACAGGTGCTTGCTATTTCAAAATATTAGCTAACATTTCTCACTCATTTTAACAAATAAAAAGACTCAATTAAATTAATTAATTTTGAAGTCATTGCAGTGGAGGGGCGCTACGGAAGCTACTTTGCACGGGGCAGCAACTTGGTTAGCTACGCCACTGGCAGGTAGCATACAGAACAAAATGGCCTCAGCCTAAGATCCTGCTAGTTGAAACTGGAGGCTGAGATACTCACTCACAAGGAGAATGAGCAGGCTGGAGCCATTGACTTGGGTTCACTTGCCAGGAGTGGATCTGTCAAGGAACAGCCCCACCCTGCTATGCCAAAAAGCGTCAGTCTATGTGCTGTTTAAAAATGTACCTGTAAAAGCATCAGGTCATTTTCCGTTGTCTCTGAACTAAAGCCTGGGTGAGGAAACTGTTTCATAATGCTGAAGTTCTGTTTTGTACTCTCTTGTTCAGATTTTGAATGAGCACCAAGAACAATGCTGGGCTTTCTCCCCCTGCAAAGATAAACAGAGGTGACTTGAAGGGTGACTGAAGCTCAGTTCTGGCAAGAATGATACCACTATTCAACCTGTCTGATAAATCCATCACCAGGAATTGGGTTTTGTACTGTATCACTTCACTTTGCCAGCTGTTCAAGGCTTTGCGGCTATAATGGTGATTGGGCAGCTGTTCTCCCCTGCAGTAACAGGTTGGTTAACCCTGAATGCATATAGTCTAATCTGCCTTTAGTTTTGCAACCCACCAAAAATTGGGTCATGACCCACATACCCACAGTTTGGGAACTGCTGCTAGGCAGCCACCATGTTCTCCCAATACAGTTCCTCTTCTGCTCCTCTTGGCTTTTTACTGGGAGAAGGGGCCTGGGCTGTAGCCATGAAAATGGAGGCAGATGGAACAATGATGGTGATGTTACTGCATTTCCAGGAAAAAAAAGACAAAGGGAGATGGCATGAGCACATCCAAGCAAGGAGGGCAGCATCAATGATATGCTGCCTCACGCATGGGGGGGGGGGGCTGGCTTTGGTAGCCCTGCCCTGCTGCCTGACTGGAGATGGCTGCAGAGATGGAGGGAGAGAGTTCCTACTTCCTGAGGAGCTGTTTTCAAGTGATGCTGGGCGGAAGCGAATCCTGCAAAGAACAGAAACATTTCTCCATATTTACAATTGACAGTGCGCTGCTGTTAACACCCAGTTTGGTTTCACCAACGTTCCTCCACATAATTGTGTTCCAAAGATTAGGGCCATGAAAGGTCTTGAGTGTGGACGCGATTTGCTTCCTCCAATTATATCTGCACATTGACCTAAAGAGAAATAGACCAGGCTAAACAGACTGGCTGCATACACAGTGCTGAAGGTTAATCTATTAGTAAAAGAGCAGAATAGTGTAATTCTATAAAGGAGGCCTCACCAAACATACAACTCTTCACTGGTCATGATTTATGACATGCTAGCCAGAGACTGGACACCTGTACGGCCATCCCCCTAACCCTTTTTTCAGTTTCAGGAAGAAAACAGCTGCATCATTCATGCCTTTGGGGAGCTGCCACATGTGGGAGGTGTGCTGTGTTCAGCCTGATGAATCTCAGGTTATACAAACCTCCTTTGAAGGATTAATATCACAGTTATGACCAGAGGTTGAAAGAATTGAGGATTGGAGGGGGGGGGGTATAGGAAATACATGCTAGTTCAAAATCAATATATACGTAGGTTTCTTTCCAAAAATCATTGACATTAGAAAAAAAGCAGGAAAGTTAGTTGTGTCTGAATTTTCCTCCCAAATGGCTAACAGAAAAGAGGAGGAGTTGGGCAATCCTTGAGTGTATGTAAGAGAAACCTTTTGCCTATCCAAGTGTTTTGGGATTGGATCAGTCTGGGAGAGACATGGAGAACTAATCACTAAGCTGAATCACATAAGCTGAAATGGCTAAACTGTGTTGTTGTGCAGCTGAAGACTGATCCTGAGAATATCCCAGCAAGTTAAACTGTTGGAAAAGTGGTGTTGTCTGATGTAACTCTCCATCCTTTGTTCTGGCAGAATGCCAACTTGTTAAAGTGCCAACCAGGCGCTGAGTTCAAGACAAGGTGAGAGAAGAGACCTAACCCTTCAAAGCCCTGTGAAGGGTCTTTGACAAATTAGGGGTTGATGGGCAACAGATACATGACCAGGCATGTTGACAACAGGGGTCCTGGGGTCCTGGACAGGTAACCTTGAGATCACCCCATCTTCCCATCACATTTACTTAAATATTTTATAGCATTACATTACAAATGCATTACAAACAAACAACTTATTTATCGCTCCATTTTTTTGAAATTGAGCACAGGGTGAAATTTTGGCACACTTGAATCTTCTTTCTTTTGTTCTGACACTTGATTAACCAGGCATTTCATTCAGTGTTGCTGCACCATCCTCAGGTTCCACACTGTAAAGCCTTGCTGGTTCTGGCCAAAGGTCTATCCACTCCAGCATCGTGTTTCCCATAGTAGCCTATCAGTTGCCTCTGGGAAGCTCACAAGCAGGAGAAAAAGACAGACCCCTCTCCCAGCATCGCTGCATTGCCACTGGTATTCAGAAACATACTACAGCTATCCTTGGAGGTAGCACATAGAAATCATGTCTCTGTGTCCGTGAGAGGCTTGCAGCATAGATCTGTACAGGGCTTTAAAAAGGCAAATGTATGAATGGAGTGGGACAAGGAAGAACAGAGACACAGCATAGCACTTACCTCTGGTGATTCTGAGGAGGACAATGGCCATGGAGAAGCACATGGCAAAGGAAAGCCTCACCATTGCTGCAGTGATGTGATACCACAAGGCCTGAGATGTGATATCTCAGTGATGTGATACCACAATGTATATTAAGAATACGAAGGAGATAGGTTTTATGTTCTGCATCACGTGAATATTTTTTTACATATTAAGTAACTAATGTGTAACCTCTGGGCTTTGCAGAGAGATGGAGGAAGTGTCACTTCTAGATACTGAAGGAAAGCTATAATTGAATTAACCAAGTTGACCAATGAGATAGAAACAGAAAAAAAGACTCATGTTCTCAGGGTTGACATTGCCTTATTGTGTGTATATGTGTGGTCTGGTGTCTATAGAAGGTTTCCTGTAATATCTACACTCGCAGCCTCAAGTATACGACTCCAGAGACAAGTGGCAATGTAGTGTGTGGGTAGGTGGTACAAGCATTTCCTGCTGAGTCAGAAGAAGGCTTGGGTTGAACAGATAGATATGGGGTAGATAGGAAAAGAAGTTTAGAGCCTGTCATAATGAAAGAAAAACTAGGGAGTCACTAACCCACTGCATTGTCACTGTAAAGTCATGGAGGTTTGCACTGTTACATGTTTGAGCCCCACTTCCCCATGTGGTGAGACGTTCCAAAGGCTGTAGCACTACTGGTTTCCTTTGGAAGAGACAGCACTGAAGACCTACAGAGGCTTGGTAATACAGTAGAACCTCCAAAGCTGACCACTTCTCTATAATGACCACTTCCTTAAATTGAGCTAATTTTCACAGTATGGACAGACACTGCATATACACTATGGGAGACCAACCTCTCTATATTGACCACCTCCGTAAGTTGTATCTTAACCACTTCGACCATTGCACAGAGTATTAATTTACCCTCCGTAAGTTGCCCACTGAACGCGATACTGTGGGCCTGTGTTTTGTCTGGTTTGTCCCATCATGGAGAAGCAAGAAGCCATGTGACAATCCCTCCCCTACGCCTGCTAGCGCATGTGCGAAAGGGTTTTTATACGTGGGCACACTGCACATAGCCGACAGACCTGCGCCAGCTGCCGATTGTACCTGGACACGTACCAATTTGTGAGGGACATGAGGTTGCTTGTGCATAGATCCTTCTGGAGCACTTCACAATCCCTTCTGGTCTTCACCACTCAGAAAAGTTTAGTGTCATCCACAAACTTGTCCACCTCCCTGCTTATCCTTGTTTCCAGGTCATTTATGAAGATGTTGAAAAGCACCGGTCATGGTTCAGGATGTGGACTCACCTCCCTGCATTACAATCTCTGAGCATGAACTGGAGGTTGTCCATGACTTTGTGTACCTTGGCTCAACGATCTCCGACACTCATTCTCTCGATACCGAGCTAAACAAGCGCATCGGTAAAGCAGCTACCACGTTTTCCAGACTCACAAAGAGAGTCTGGTCCAACAAGAAGCTGACGGAACATACCAAGATCCAGGTCTACAGAGCTTGCGTCCTGAGTACACTTCTGTACTGCAGCGAGTCATGGACTCTTCGCTCACAACAGGAGAGGAAACTGAGCGCTTTCCACATGCGCTGCCTCCGACGCATCCTCGGCATCACCTGGCAGGACAAAGTTCCAAACAACACAGTCCTGGAACGTGCTGGAATCCCTAGCATGTATTCACTGCTGAAACAGAGACGCCTGCGTTGGCTTGGTCATGTCGTGAGAATGGATGATGGCCGGATCCCAAAGGATCTCCTCTATGGAGAACTCGTGCAAGGAAAGCGCCCTACAGGTAGACCACAGCTGCGATACAAGGACATCTGCAAGAGGGATCTGAAGGCCTTAGGGATGGACCTCAACAAGTGGGAAACCCTGGCCTCTGAGCGGCCCGCTTGGAGGCAGGCTGTGCAGCATGGCCTTTCCCAGTTTGAAGAGACACTTTGCCAACAGTCTGAGGCTAAGAGGCAAAGAAGGAAGGCCCATAGCCAGGGAGACAGACCAGGGACAGACTGCACTTGCTCCCGGTGTGGAAGGGATTGTCACTCCCGGATTGGCCTTTTCAGCCACACTAGACGCTGTGCCAGAACCACCTTTCAGAGCGCGATACCATAGTCTTTCGAGACTGAAGGTTGCCAATACAAATATGAAGATGTTGAAAAGCACCGGTCCCAGGACAGATCCTTGAGGCACTCCACTTTCCACCCCTCTCCACTTTTTTTGTCAATTACCCATTGACACCCACTCTGTTTCCTGGTCCTCAACCAGTTCCCAATCCATGAGAGGACCTGTCCTCTTATTCCCTGATTGTGGAGTTTTCTCAACAGCTTTTAGTGACGGACCGTATCAAACACCTTCTAGCATTTAGTGAATCTGAGGAAACCCAGTGGAGGCCAGGCAGCCTAAGTAAAAAAGTGTTGTTGTTTTTTTAGCTGTTGTGGCTATGTAACATGCTACATGCTATGGGCTGGCAAGGGAAAGTATTGGTCTGCCTGTCTGCTGTGAAACCAAGTATTTTTTTTAACTTACAATTTTTTTTAAGCTTATGAATTTTCAGGGGTTTTTTTTTAAACACTGATTGTGGGCTGTTTATTCTCTGTCTCTTGATATATAGATGATATAAATAGTAAGCATCACAAGATGATCGATTCTCATTGATATTTGCAATAAAACTTTTTAAAAATCCAATCTAAACAATAACTTGGCTTTGTATTTATTGTCCTGGGAGCTAAACATGATAATATTTAAATGCCTTTCTCCCCCCCCCCCCCCGTATGTTGATCACCTCCCTATGTTGACCAATTTTCTCCAGTCCCTTGGGTGGTCAACTTAAAGAGGTTCTACTTTATTTGCTTTATTTGCAGATGTACAGGTTGAGAACTGGAGTGGAATTAGATAGCATGTGCCGCTGCAAGCAACAACAGGTTACATCCTCAGCTGGTACTTTGTGCCCCAAGAGGGTGTCTTGGCTCTCAGATGGCTGCCTCCCTTGACTTCCATTCCAGCCTCTGTATCCCACAGATCACACACTTTCTCAAGTCCTACACAAACCTTTTAGGTCTGTGAAGCCTTTTAGGAGTGCACTGATGATACTATGTGCACTTTGTCATCCCCCCTCTCTCTTGGGAGCTACACCCTGGAATGTTTCACAGCAGTAATTACAGAAGCATTGGGCACTACCACTGCCACTAGTACTGAGGGTTGAGGAGTCAGTCCTGTTCAGTGTACCTCAGGTGGGTGTGGATCCTAGACAAGTGCCCAGCCTGACCGCCTCTGATGCCATGCTTGCTTTCATGCGCAATATAGCAATAATAACAATATCTGCTTAACTTACTGCAGATCATGCAGACCTGGCCACAGTGATCCATGCTACGGTGACATCGAGGTTAGATTATTGTAACATGCTTTATGTGGGGCTGCCCTTGAAGACAGTTCGGAAACTGCAGTTAGTGCAGAATGCAGCAGCCCGTGTGGTCACTGGAGGTAGGTGGTTTGACTCTGTCAGCCCACTTCTCCGGGGGCTGCATTGGCTGCCCATTCATTTCCTAGCCCAATTCAAGGTGCTGGTTTTGACCTTTAAAGCCCTATACTGCTCTGGGCCAGGCTATCTTAGAGATCGCCTACTCCCGTACAATCCGGCTTGTCCTCTCAGGTCATCAGAGAAGGCCTTTTTACAAGTGCCACCACCCAAGGAGGTTCGTGGGGCGGCGGCAAGAAATAGGGCCTTCTCAGTTGTGGCACCAACGTTGTGGAACTCCCTTCCCCTTGACTTGAGAATGGCTCCCTCTCTTGAGTTTTTTTGGCAAGGCCTGAAGACCCTGCTCTTTAAACAAGCCTTCTGATTCCATGGCCTTTTTAACTCTTTTATACATCTTTTAGTTTCTTTTTGACAGGCTGGATTCCTCTATGATTTTGCTGTTTTATGCTCTTTTATTCTGACTTTAATCTGACTACTGTTTTTATGGCCTCTGTTAATGTGTTTTTAATATAAGAACATAACATAAGAACATAAGAACAGCCCCACTGGATCAGGCCATAGGCCCATCTAGTCCAGCTTCCTGTATCTCACAGCGGCCCACCAAATGCCCCAGGGAGCACACCAGATAACAAGAGACCTCATCCTGGTGCGCTCCCTTGCATCTGGCATTCTGACTTAACCCATTCCTAAAATCAGGAGGTTGCGCATACACATCATGGCTTGTACCCCATAATGGATTTTTCTTCCAGAAACTCGTCCAATCCCCTTTTAAAGGCGTCTAGGCTAGACGCCAGCACCACATCCTGTGGCAAGGAGTTCCACAGACCGACCACGCGCTGAGTAAAGAAATATTTTCTTTTGTCTGTCCTAACCCGCCCAACACTCAATTTTAGTGGATGTCCCCTGGTTCTGGTATTATGTGAGAGTGTAAAGAGCATCTCCCTATCCACTCTGTCCATCCCCTGCATAATTTTGTATGTCTCAATCATGTCCCCCCTCAAGCGTCTCTTTTCTAGGCTGAAGAGGCCCAAACGCCGTAGCCTTTCCTCATAAGGAAGGTGCCCCAGCCCTGTAATCATCTTAGTCGCTCTCTTTTGCACCTTTTCCATTTCCACTATGTCTTTTTTGAGATGTGGCGACCAGAACTGGACACAATACTCCAGGTGTGGCCTTACCATCGATTTGTACAACGGCATTATAATACTAACCGTTTTGTTCTCAATACCCTTCCTAATGATCCCAAGCATAGAATTGGCCTTCTTCACTGCCGCCGCACATTGGGTCGACACTTTCATCGACCTGTCCACCACCACCCCAAGATCTCTCTCCTGATCTGTCACAGACAGCTCAGAACCCATCAGCCTATATCTAAAGTTTTGATTTTTTGCCCCAATGTGCATGACTTTACACTTACTGACATTGAAGCGCATCTGCCATTTTGCTGCCCATTCTGCCAGTCTGGAGAGATCCTTCTGGAGCTCCTCACAATCACTTCTGGTCTTTACCACTCGGAAAAGTTTGGTGTCGTCTGCAAACTTTGCCACTTCACTGCTCAACCCTGTCTCCAGGTCATTTATGAAGAGGTTGAAAAGCACCGGTCCCAGGACAGATCCTTGGGGCACACCGCTTTTCACCTCTCTCCATTGTGAAAATTGCCCATTGACACCCACTCTCTGCTTCCTGGCCTCCAACCAGTTCTCAATCCACGAGAGGACCTGTCCTCTAATTCCCTGACTGTGGAGTTTTTTCAGTAGCCTTTGGTGAGGGACCGTGTCAAACGCCTTCTGAAAGTCCAGATATATAATGTCCACGGGTTCTCCAGCATCCACATGCCTGTTGACCTTTTCAAAGAATTCTATAAGGTTTGTGAGGCAAGACTTACCCTTACAGAAGCCATGCTGACTCTCCCTCAGCAAGGCCTGTTCGTCTATGTGTTTTGAGATCCTATCTTTGATGAGGCATTCCACCATCTTACTCGGTATGGATGTTAGGCTGACCGGCCTATAGTTTCCCGGGTCCCCCCTCTTTCCCTTTTTAAAAATAGGCGTGACATTTGCTATCCTCCAATCTTCTGGCACCGTGGCCGTTTTGAGGGACAAGTTGCATACCTTAGTCAAGAGATCTGCAACTTCATTCTTCAATTCCTTAATAACCCTTGGGTGTATGCCATCAGGGCCCGGTGACTTATTGATCTTTAATTTATCAATGAGGTCTGAAACTTCTTCTCTTTTAACCTCTATCTGACTTAACTCCTCGGTTAGGAGGGGCCGTTCGGGCAGCGGTATCTGCCCGAGGTCTTCTGCCGTGAAGACAGATGCAAAGAACTCATTTAATTTCTCTGCCATCTCTAAGTCTCCTTTTATCTCCCCTTTCCCTCCCTCACCATCCAGAGGGCCAACCGCTTCTCTGGCGGGTTTCCTGCTTCTAACATATTTGAAGAAGCTTTTATTATTCCCCTTAATGTTGCTGGCCATGCGTTCCTCATAGTCTCGCTTGGCCTCCCCTATCACCTTCTTACATTTCTTTTGCCACAGTTTATGTTCCTTTTTATTCTCTTCATTAGGGCAAGACTTCCATTTACGGAAGGAAGCTTCCTTGCCCTTCACAGCCTCTCTAACTTGGCTGGTTAGCCATGCGGGCACTCTCCTGGATTTAGTGGAACCCTTCTTTCTTTGCGGTATACACCTCTGCTGGGCCTCTATTACTGTTGTTTTAAGCAGCCTCCATGCACTCTGGAGAGACTGGACTCTTTTTACCCTCCCTTTCAACCTCCTTCTAACCAGCCTCCTCATTTGAGGGAAGTCCGCCCGTCGGAAGTCAAGGGTTTTTGTTAGAGATTTGCCTGGTATTCTTCCCCCAACGTGCACGTCAAAACGGATTGCAGCATGATCACTGTTCCCCAATGGCTCAGTAACATTTACATCTCTAACCAGGTCCTGGGTACTGCACAAAATTAAATCCAGAGTCACCAGTCCTCTGGTGGGCTCCGTGACTAGCTGATCTAAGCCACAGTCATTTAGCACGTCAAGAAATCCGGTTTCTTTATCGTGACCAGAACACAAATTGACCCAGTCAATATGAGGATAATTGAAGTCCCCCATGATTACAACCCTGTCCTTCCTTGTCACCTCCCTGATCTGTTTCCTCATTTCAAGGTCCCCATCAGATTTCTGGTCTGGAGGACGATAGCACGCCCCCAGTATTACATCGCTGCTCAAGCCTGGTAATTTAACCCACAGAGATTCTACGGTGGAGTCGGACCCACCTTCAATCTCTACTTTGCTGGATTCTATCCCTTCCTTAACATAAAGGGCCACCCCACCTCCAACACGCCCCTGCCTGTCCCTCCTGTAGAGTTTATAGCCCGGGATTGCGGTATCCCACTGATTCTCCGCATTCCACCAGGTTTCCGTTATGCCCACTATGTCAATATTTTCCCTTGTCACCAGACATTCCAGTTCTCCCACCTTTGCTCGTAGACTTCGGGCATTCGCATAAAAGCATTTATACACGGAATGCCCCAGGATGGGCTGCTTATTCGCTCCTTTGTCCCCGCATCCTCTCATTTTGCCAAACCATCTATCACATCCCATCTCCCTACCTTTCCCAATTTCTTCTCCTACCCTGCCTTTGTCTTGTTCTCTAACCTCCCCATCCTCATCCCATAGGGATGAGGAGTTCCGAACCGGATGCCCCTCGGCTCCTGTCGGCCTTCCCCCAGGGATCAGTTTAAAAGCTGCTCTGCCACCTTTTTAATGTTATGCGCCAGCAGTCTGGTTCCATTCTGGTTCAAATGGAGCCCGTCCCTCTTGTACAGGCCCCGCTTGTCCCAAAATGTTCCCCAGTGCCTAACGAATCTAAACCCCTCCTCCCTACACCACCGTCTCATCCACGCATTGAGACCCCTGATCTCCGCCTGCCTAGCTGGCCCTGTGCGTGGAACAGGTAGCACTTCAGAGAACGCTACCTTTGAGGTCCTGGCTTTCAGCTTCCTGCCTAAAAGCCTAAATTTGGCTTCCAGGACCTCCCAGCTACACTTGCCCACGTCGTTGGTGCCGACATGCACCACAGCCGCTACCTCTCCCCCAGCACTGTCTACTAGCCTGTCTAGACGAGAAGTGATGTCCGCAACCTTCGCACCAGGCAGGCAAGTCACCATGCGGTCCTCACATCCGTCGCAAACCCCCCTCTCTATGTTTCTAATAATCGAATCCCCCACTAAAAGAAGCCCCCGACCCCCCTCCCGCCGAGGAGTATCCCGAGTGCGCTCGGATACGGGCCCATCCCCTGGAGAAGGGATCCCCCCTAGGGGATTGTTTCCCTCCTCTCCAGGATGACGTCCTCCAGTCCCGAGACTTCCCACCCGGGCAGCCGAGGAGCTGCACGCCTGAGGTTGGGACGAAGCCTGATCGTCCCCAGAAGTCTCCCCACGGTCCTCCTCTGGCTGCCTGCGCTTCTCCAGGTCAGCCACCAAGGCTTCAAGGGAGCGGACGCGTTCCCTGAGACCCTGGAGCTCCTTGCACCGAGGACACACCCATGACTTATGCCCCAGTGGCATATAATCATACATGTGGCACTCGATGCAGAACACTGGATAGCCCCCACCCTGCTGCTGGCTGTCTGACTGCATAGCTTTTTTGTTGTTGTTGTTTTTATGTTTTTATCTGTGTTAAATCATGCTTTTTAAGATTGTTTTTTACATGTTGTAAGCCGCCCTGCGGTGGACACTGCCTGGCTCTCCCGGGTGCCACCAACTTTGCTAAACTTTTGCACTCCCACAGAGATAGTTGTGCTGTAGCTTAGGGCTAATTCACATGTTAATTTTATTTATTTTATGTTTATTTTTCACATTTTTATTCAACCGTTCTTTCAAGGAGCTCACACTGCTGCCCTCCTTTTGTCCTCATAACAACCCTGTGAGGTAGGCAAGGCTGATATCCAGGTGCCCACTTTTTAGGCTCCTGGGCCCCCCTTTGGACCCCAGGCCCAGCTATGCACCTCCTCTCAGAGGCCCTGACCAGAATGGTTGACACAGATCAGAGGGGACCCATTTGAGCAGTAGAGGTTTGTCTCAGGGTATGGGAACAAAAATTCTCTTGGTGGGGCTGCATGGGGGGGGGGGTATTTAGGATTAGGCTGCAGTACATGTTCTCAGTCACCTATTTTTTAAAGCCTGCAACAATGACTAGTTTCTATAGAGAGACATAGGGGGTGTTGAATATGTATGAAAGATAAAACCTTGCCTTCAAAGCCCTTCCCCCCAATTGATACGAAGAATAGGGCTGTGTTAAGTCATTATGGGCTGCAAGGAACACTGAACGTTTTTGTAAATTGTGACCAGAAAGCCCTTTTTTGATTATACGTCCTCTGCGAATCCACATGACCCCTCACCACTGCAAACAGAACACATTTAGCAATAAAGAGCTTTGTGACACTCTAAAGAGACAGTGAACACATTTACTGTGTTTAGAGTCCACTTCATCAACAAGTGACATGTTGTTGGCAGGAGGTACAGTTTGGTGGTTGAGCTGTTGTACTGCCCAAAGAGTTAAGCAGGAGCAACTCAGGTCTTGCCCTTGAAAGAGAGACACAAAAGCCAAGGTGATAAACTGCTATAATCTGTTGTGAGAGGATGGAGTTATTGATGAGTCCCCTGCTGTGAGAG
This sequence comes from Tiliqua scincoides, assembly GCF_035046505.1. Lineage (NCBI taxonomy): Eukaryota > Metazoa > Chordata > Lepidosauria > Squamata > Scincidae > Tiliqua > Tiliqua scincoides. The sequence goes on along the minus strand of NC_089822.1, from coordinate 22,240,134 downwards.
AGCAAGTGTGGGGTTGTGGGGGAGAGTGTAGAAGTTGGCTGGCAAAAATAGTTAAAGACCTTGAGAACTTGCCTGGGTTCTGTAAATCAAGCCCAGGGCTTGATTTTCTTGCGCCAGCCTTCCTGCACCATTGCAGGCCCTGGGGACGGTGAGTTTGCATTGGCCAAGCTTGGCTGACGCAGGGGTCTGTAAAGGATGTGGGGAGGGCAGGGAGGAGGCAGGAGGGAGGCATTTTGGGGCAAGAAGAGGGTGGGTGGTGGGCGTTCCTGGGGGCAGGTGGGCAGGCAGGGAATGGGAGGCAGGCTCAGGATCCGGTGGTTATGCCGGATCCTAACCCCGTTCCTGTACAACCTGGGCCAGCCCCAGGCTGCTCAGATTTGTGTCACCGATTTCAATTGCACACATCCAAGTAGCCCCATTGGGACTGCAGTGGCTCATCCGGGGTAAGGGGAAGAAATTCCTCTTGCCCCGGGCTGAACCACTAAGCTCCTGAAACTTGCGCTGAATAAAGCGCAAGTCCATTGGCCTGCCTGTTCCAGCACAAGTTAGGATTGCACTGTAAATCTATTTCATCCAAGACAATGCTTAGGAAAATAGTGAGATAAAATACAACTTCCAAAGCTGTGTTAATCCGATGCAGCAAAAACAAGAACATCTTTCATAGCATCTTAATCTCATTTATTTCAGCATATGTTGTACAAACACAAACATTTGGCAGTAGTAAACTGAAAAGAAATGCCACATCACTGAGTATCAGAAGAAAGAATCACAAGATTCAATCTAGAAGGTGTCCCTTATTGTTGTTTTATTGTTTTCCTTATCCAAGAGAGATAGTCCTTTGTAAGACGAGTGTAGATGCCAGGGTATCTTCGATCACCACAATGTAGGCCAAAGGAGACAATGCCAGCCTGTTTCCTGTTGCATATCAAAGGACCACCTGAGTCGCCCTGGGGACAAAGGAGGAGAGAGACTTGATGGAAAAATTCACAGAAGCCTTCTTGAGTCATACTTCCAAAACAGTAAGAAATGTTTTGAAAAATTCAGGACTTGAACTTATTTGTGTACTTAGAGGCTTTCATTAAAACATCATTTCATATAATATGTGGTACACCAGTATTTGGGTAACCTGAAAAGAATTTTGAGAATTTTTCTAAAACAACTTAAGTCAGAAAAGAATCAAAAGATGTAACAAAAAAGGAGCATGAACTGACACATGAACTGAACTTGGTATGCTCTGGAGATATGCTTCCAGTCAGAAGCATCTTTTTTTTTCTCTTCCAAAAACAGCTGCATTGGAAGTTCATTGTGTCTCCATTAAACAAGTTCATTGTTTCTTCAGTCCCTGGTTCAGTTCCAGATGTAGGACCAGACTCCTGTATGAAATTCTGGAGGACTGCTTGCAGTTGGAATAGACACTTCTGACCTAGGTGGACATTGGTCTAATACAGTTGGTCCTCAGTATCTGTGGGGGATCTATTCCTGGATTCCCCATGGATACCGAAACCCACAGATAATTGAGGCTGTGGGTGGGGGCCATTACCTGCAAAAACTAGAAGTGTGTTTCTAAGGCCTCCAGGAGGTCTTTGGAGGCATTCTAAGGCACAGGGAGGCCATGTGCAGCCTCCCTTCGCCTCAGACCACCACTCCTACAGGACTGGAAGACTCTTCCAAACATGTCTGTGAAGCCCTCCTGACATGGGTTGGGACTTTCATTGGGTCAAATCTGTGGATCCTGAACACATGGAGGGCCCACTGTATAAGATATCTTTTTGTCTAACATATATTGCCTGACATACAGCTCATTGCAATAGTCCAGTTGAGGTATGACTAAGGCATGGGTGACAGAAGCTAGATCTACCTCTATTTGTTGGTGTATCAGTTTCATAGCCCAATCCTATGGAGGGTTGAGCTGCCAGGTGGGGAACACAGTGACTGCGGAAGTGACTTCCACTACTATAAAATGGCTGCTGAGGGTGTCTTCAGGATGCTATTGGTGGCAATTTTGTGTGCACTGCTGCAAGAGGCAGCAGCATCACCGCAGTGCTGTTGGACTCCACCACACCTGCCAGAGCAAGTAAGTCAGCGGTGGGGGTGGGGGAGGAGAAGGGGTAGGGAATGGATCTGGTGGTGATGGCACATGCCAGATCCTATTCATCCCAAAGCTTCCTGCCTATTTCCTCTCCTTAGACTTATGCTGCCAAAAGAGGCCCATAGTTGGCCTCAGGGCTTATGGGGAAGTTATAAATGTTTTACATTTACCTCCCAGTTGCCCTCGGGTTGCCCCCTCCCTCTGGATACAGTGTATGCCTTTTAGTGTGGCTGCATTGGCAGGGGGGAGAGGATAGGATTGGGCCCTTAGATGTACAAAGGCATGCCTGGCCACAGCTGTCTCCTGACCCTCCAGGAGCAAAGCCTAGTCCAAGCACAATCTCAAACTGTGCACTTGATGCTGCAGAGGTAATGCTACCCCAGCCAGAACAGTAAATAATAACTCTTCCTGCTTCAGCTTTCCTACTAATTTCTTCCTTAGCTATATTAAATCTCAGTTTGTTAACCCACAGCTGACCCATCATTTCCCACAGCTCAGCATATCCACCACCTCCCCAAGATCAAATAACAAGGAGAATTAGAACTGGCTGTAATCAGCATATCGATGACACTGTACTCAAATTGCCTAAGTAGGCCATCTTACCTGACATGCATCTTTCCCTCCCCTCAGGTCACCTGCGCACAGCCTGTCTGTTGTCACGATAGGACCATCATAGTGTCGCTCATCATTGCAGAAGCTTCTCTTGAACACAGTGACGTTAACTTCACGCAGCATATCAGATCTCGCTTTTGACCGATCGCTGTGTCCCCATCCAGCTACTAGACACTGTGTTCCTGCCCTGATGTCATGGGTTGGCTTGACAAGTGTCACAGTTTTCACACTTCGATTAATTTTTGCTTTTCTTTTAAGCTAAAGGAATAATAAAGAACAGGAAGAAAGAGTACATGTTTATAAACCATAATAAATTAGTGGGCATTTGCAGAGCTGCTTCGTAAGATTTTATGCCACATTAAAGCAAAACCAATTTCTGGCAATCCTGCCATTTGTATCATCAAAACAGTGGACCTTAACCCATTTTTGTCTGGCCCACAGGTGTACACGTTTGGTCCCTGTTGCATATATGCAACATTGGGCAGAAATGGCTTAATGGCTGCCTTTTCATTTGTGATCCAAATTCAAGGGGCTGATATTGACCTTTAAAGCCCTTCAGGGCTCGGATCCAGGTTATCTGAGGAACCGCCTACTCCCGTACATTCTTGCCCACACTCTTAGGTCATCTGAGGGGGCCCTCCTTCAAGTGCCATCTCTATCCCAATTTCGAGGGATGGTTGCACAGGAGTGAGCCTTCTCTGTAGTGGCACCATAATTATGGAATTATGAAAAGAACTACCCTCTCTCTCTCTCATGGCTTTTTGGCAAGGGCTCAAAAAATGTCTGTTTCAAATTGTGTTTGGGTGATGGGTTGATATCTGCCCCTCTGCACCTCTGCAATAGGGTTTTGGTTCCGCTGCCTCTGTCTGGACCATATAGTTGGCCCCCCCAATGGTTTTATCATTTTTATTAATGATTTTACTTATTGTTTTTATATTTCGTACATTTTATTACGGAACTTTGTAAGCTGCCTTGGGCATTTGCTTCAGCAAGGGAAAGGTGGGATTTTTAAAAAATAAACAAACATGGTCCATTCCAAAACAATATATATATCAAAGATGAGCAAATGTTAAATGAACTTATATATTATATACTATAATATAAATATAGAAGTGATATAAATATAGAAATAATACCTGTTTTATATATCATTTGGTCACCTCTGATATTTACTCAAGTGTATTTATGTTCAGTTTACATGACATTTAAAAGCATACCTTCAGAAGCATAATGTCGTTTTCATATGACTTACTTTCAAACCTTGGGTGGCGAACCATTTTAGTAATGTTGAAAGTTTGTTTGCTTTTATCTTTTAATGAATTTACTCCAAGGATAACCCTGGTTGTTTCTTTATTCCTGAAAAGAGCGACAACTTAAAGGTAAACCAAATAAACCAAAGTCCATTTCTAGCTTGTGTTATATTAATTTTGCCAGTATTACATACCTGATAAATCCATCAACTTCAAACATATTTACCACAAATATACAAATACAGTTCCTATTTAGAAGAAGCCATTTCTGCTGAAGGAGATTGGAAATGGAAAAATAGTAGAGGAATAGGTGCTTAATTCTTTTGTTATCTTTCATGACCCTGCTTCAAATTGCCTTCCAAATAGTTTTTCTCCTATGGGGTTTCAAATACATGGAGTGCACAGATGGCAGGCATGAAATGCTCTCTGTTTTCCCCTGCTGCTTTTCCACTCCATGTCAACACCAATGGAAATGACTTTTTCTGGGTTACAGGCAACACTATGCTACTATCACATGTGTTTGTGTGCAACATGTAGCTTGGACCTAAGTCTCGCCATCTGACAGGAGCAGTTACAGCTTCTACAGCTTTCATTTTAGAATGAACCACTGTTTAGTGTTACATATAAACACTGGAAACAGTGGTCTGTTCTAATTCCAGTCTGTTGACAAAAGAGAATAACAATTCATGGTTTGGTCCTGGTTTAACAAACTAGAGCAGGGGTGCCCAAACCCCGGCCCTGGGGCCACTTGTGGCCCTCGAGGCCTCTCAATGTGGCCCTCGGGGAGCCCCCAGTCTCCAATGAGCTTCTGGCCCTCTGGAGATTTGTTGGAGCCCATGCTGACCTGATGCAACTGCTCTCAGTGTGAGGGTGACTATTTGATCTCTTGTGTGAGTTGTGGGATGAGGGCTCCCTCCACTGTTTGTTGTTTCACATCTGTGATGCAGCAGCAGCAGCAAAGGAAAGGCCAGCCTTGCTTTGTGCAAGGCCTTTTATAGGCCTTGAGTTATTGTAAGACCTTCATTCATTCATGTAAGTTCATCTTTAATATATTCATTTATGTAAACTTATGTAAATTTATTCAAATTTTAAATGTAAATTAATTCTCCCCCCCCCGGCCCCTGACACAGTGTCAGAGAGATGATGTGGCCCTCCTGCCAAACTTTGGACACCCCTGAACTAGAGCTAGAACAGACTACGAGCGTTGGTGGCAGAGCTGACTAGTTGGCTGGAGTGGTTTGAGAGCAAGAGGTGGAGGATCTCCGTGGCAACTGAGCACACCACGATCCTATTCCCCATTTCCGGATCAAACACATCCCGTGATGCTCTCTGGACTTATGCCAGCTGAATAGCTGGTGTAGGTCTGAGGAGACCCATTGGTAACCAGGCAGCTTATGGGGAGGTAAGTAAAATATATTTTTACTTATCTCTCCTGGGCCATCTGGATGGCCCCCCACCATAAGATGCAGTGCATGCTCTCTTGGTGTCACTGCAACACGTAGGGTGGGGGGGGGGATAGTATTTGGCTGTCAGCCTCTCACCACAGGCTGATAAGATCATCACTAGCCAATCTGGTCACCAGCAGTGAGATCTCTTGATTCATGATCCCTACCAACCCCTAGCTTCTTCCTAACTCTCTTGTATTCTATCATAGGAAATTGGAAGCAGCTTACACTGGAAAGAAGATCTTGTTCCCTAAATGAAAATTGCTGCATAAGATGGAGATCGGGGGGGGGGGTTGTTCTTTCCTAGGATGCGCTTGGCGAATGATGCTGGGCAGAAGTGCACATTCAAAAAATCATTTCTCCAGACTTACAGTTGACAGTGGGCTGCTGTTAACACCCAGTTCGGTTTCACCAAAGTTCCTCCACAGTAACGGTTTCTTGTGATCAAAGCAGCCATGAATGGTCTTGAGTGTGGAGCTGATTCTTTCCCTCCAATTATATCTGCACATTGGCCTAAGTAAAAAATAAGCTATATCAGTGGTTCTCAAACTTTTTAGCAGGGGCACCCACTTTTTACAATGATGATCTGTCAGGACCTACCAGAAGTGATGTCATTAACCTGGAAGTTATGTCATGGCGGGAAGTGACATAATCAAGTAGGGAAATTTTTTGCACCCTCCACATGACAAAATCAAATCAAATCAAGTAAATAAATTAAAAGTCTACAGTAAGAGTGTTTAAAAATTTACTTAAAATAAAGAAGAACCCCCCCTAACTCTCCTAAGTAGTTGCTGGTCTTTTTAAATAAATTTCCAAAGAATCCCAAAGGCTGCAATCCTATCCACACTTACCTGGGAGTAAGCTCCATTGACTATCATTGTTAAAAGTATATATATAGTAGCCTGTGAAAAGTACAGATCTGTAACATGTCCCCAAATGCAGACATATCCCAAGACAGTATCAAGTCTAATATGTTAAAAATAAAATACACATTGAAATGCATCTGGGGACCCACCTGAAATGGGCTTGCAATTCACCTAATCGGTCCCAAACCACAGTGAAACACTGAGCTACATCATCAGCTTCAGCTATATATGCAGTGTTGCATGTTAATCCATGAAAAAAGAGCAAAATTGTATAATTCTATGAAAACGGTTTGAACTATTTATGACCCACCAAAGTGAAAACTGCTCACTGGTCATGAATTGTGTCATGCCAGCCTTGACACCCTAACCCCAGTCTTGCAGTTTCAGACAGGGAGGAAAACAGATTTATCATTCATATCTGCAACATCTGGCTGATTGGCTATGTTCAGCTTGCACCCTAACCCCAGTCTTGCAGTTTCAGACAGGGAGGAAAACAGATTTATCATTCATATCTGCAACATCTGGCTGATTGGCTATGTTCAGCTTGCACAAGAGCAAGTTGTGCAGGCCTCCTCTAAAGGTTAAACACAGGTACACATATATAGCACATGGGAAAGTATCATTTTTCCATTGCATTTGACAATGGCTCACTGCAATGACAAAAGGTAGAAAAATAGGTGCTATATCTGAGTCCAAATTCTGTTTTCAGTGTGATTGCTTCTGAATATGATAGCAATGCAATTGGGGGCCACACACCCTGTGTCGGCAAAACAGTGTAAATGTGACAGGTACTGAAAACAGAATTTTCTGACCAGGCCTAGCAAGTTCATTTGAAAGTGTTCCAAGGCTGCTTGCAATAGTCGGGCATGCATGCCCACTGAAATCAACTGCATTAAGCAAAGCCCCACCCTATCTGTACTCTGAAGCTCCAATCCTGCTCTTTCCAGCAAGAATGGTCACCTGAAAAGGCAAATGCTGCCCACAGGTTGAGATATTCCCCAAGATGTAGATCACTGTTTTTCAAAATCACAAGAAAGGATCTCTCCCTGGGATCATTACTTCTTCAGACAAATGCTGTCCTCTGGGAAGAGGGGGCTGGAGAATTATGGAGTATGTCAGCAGTGAGGTCAGAGCTTGATAGTATCATCTCCCCGCAGATCTTCTGTATGTAGGGACAGCGTCTGTAGTTGGACAGCACCTGAACAGGGCTTGAGAGAGAAACTGAGAGTTGAAGCATTTTGGACTGCACAGCTTCTTTGGGGAGTTGATATGATCAGTTTTGGTTTGGTATGAATACAGATGCTGCTTGAACGCTTGTAAAGATATCAGATATTGCAAAGACACTACATGTTTCCACTACATCATTCCCCCAGAGGAAACCAAAACTTGGGCAGCTATCCTCCTGAAATCTCTCATGGCTCAGAAAAGCTGTAATAATGTGTTGAAGTTGAGAGCCAGGGAAAATATGGTATTCCAACAAAAGAAAAGATACCTCAGCTCAGCCAAAGATGTCTAGCAGTCACCTACTCTAAATGAGCAGAGACTATATTATTATTTACAAAAAACCCATTCACAGGAAGGACCACCAGGCTTTGGTCTGACCTTGATCAAACCAGCATGTGTGGTAAATGGATTCAACCTGATCATATGCCTTTCATCTTTGTGCTGTCTCCATCAAATGCAAGTATTTAAAAGAATCCATACACTTGAATCAAAACACACAGGGCCACTTAAGTTGATCAGTTACTTCATTATATAATGTGACACTATCCGTATATGTGACACAGAACTCATCATGGGGTAGGCAAGGGAACAGATATATCAGACATAGGACTCACCTCTGGGACTTCTGAGAAGAAAAATGGCCATGGAGAAACACAAGATAAAGCAAAGCTCCATCGTTGTCATGTTATGTTCCCCCACAATAAAGTTCCTAATATATATTAAGCATACAAAGGAAGTGGGATTCAGTTTCTTCCTCTGACTGACAACCTTCTATGCACTGAGAAAGATGAAGAACCACAATGTGGGCTTGTGACTTTAGGGAAACGGGTGTCATTTCTGCACACTGAGGAGTACGTGCCTTATAATTGACCAATCTGGTACATGAGATAGGAAAAAAGAGAGAAACAAGACCTGTCTTCTCAAGACTGACACGATTTTACTGAGTGTGGTCTGGTGGTGGTATGTAGATAATAGTTCTTGTAATAGCGGTGGATTGGAAGCTATGGTTGAGAAAAAGAACATGACCAGACAGTTACTGAGACAAATATAATATTGGGGTTGATTGTTTCCTGCTTAGTCAGAAGAATCAAAGTTAGTCCTGCTTAGTCAGAAGAATTAAAGAGATAGATGTGGTGTGAAATATGAATCTATAGGAAGAAGCTTAACCAGGGCCTAGGAGAGGGGGGTAAAGGGGGTAATTTGTACCTGAGCCCAGGGTCAGAAAGGGGGCCCAGAAGCCAAAGGAGGGGGCCCGAAAGTTCCTGGGATATGACATTTTCCTATCTCACCTGAACTCACTGCCTGCACATGATGCTTGGACACAACCATGTGCCTGCAGTGTTAACTGCTGCTGCAAGCCATACGCACTGGGCTCAGGAATGCATCCATGACCCTCCTGAACAGTGTCAAATCTGGGAGGAAAATGGCTTGCTACAGTAGCTCTTTGGCTTGTGGATCCCATAACCATGAAGGAGTGTATAGAAGCTCAGGGACCCAGATGCGAGGCTACTGCTGCTGCAGAAGTTCATTTTGGTTCATTTTAGTGTGAGCCTAAATACAATGATGCTAATTTTCTGCAATGGATTTTCTATATTTCCATATTTCAAAGATTTTAGGGAGACTTAGGAGTGTGTTTGGTTTTCCATATTAATTTATGTAGCTGACAATGCTGCATGATCAGGTAGACCTAGCCTTTGCATCAAGAAGCCTAGTAGACCTGGGCTCCAAAGACTATTGTGGCTGTCAGCACCCTGCCCCCCATTCTGCCTGCCCCCATTGTCCCCCTTCCCCTTTGCGAAGGAGCCTAGAAGAAACTTTGTATCCCCTGATAAAATTCCTCTCATAGGCCCTGAGCTTAACCTATAACCTGATCTCATCTAATCTTGGAAGCTAAGCAAGGTCAGGCCTGGTTAGTACTTAGATGGGAGACCACTTGGGAATACCAGGTGCTGTAGGCTTAGCCTTTCGAGACTGAAGGTTGCCAACCAACCATGTTATCTCTTGAAATAAGTTCATCACTTAACCTGCAGGCTGGCTTTCGGCACTGAGCATTTTTCTGTTATGGGTAATGGAACTAAATGGAGAGGCTTGAGGAAGGAGCCAGGAAAGGAAACAGGACAGCTTAGGTAGGCAGCCTCAAGGATCATTCTCTCTTTCTGAGTGTGGACTTGTAGCAGCACAGTTAGAGCCCAGGAAAATATCTTACTTCCAATTTTAGGTCAGCAAATAGTTTATACTAATAAAACTTGTGGTGTGTACACTTGCTTGAGCCAAGCATGAGTATTTATATGTAAAAGTTCTTTGCTGTGGCACTTAACTATGGATTCACATGATAATTTTATTATTATGAATGCACCACAACTTGATGGGGGGGGGAATGTAAGCATCATGAAGCAGATTTTAAAGTGTACTTGTATCTATACATTTCAAAGTCAAAGTAGTTCTCTGCTCCAGAACTATGCAGTGCAGACATGAAGAATCTCCACATGATTATATGAATAACATTATTATTAACAGTATTTATAAATTTCTTTTCAACACAAAGTACCCAAAGCAGTTTAGAGACAAAGGGCGCAGTCCTAACCCCTTATGTCAGTGCTTTCCAGCACTGGCATAGCTATGCCAATGGGACGTGTGCTGCATCCTGCAGTTGGGTGTCACTCATGGAGGCCTCCCCAAAGTAAGGGAATGTTCGTTCCCTTACCTCACAGCTGCATTGCCCTTATGTCAGTGCTGGAAAGCACTGACATAAGAGGTTAGGATTGCGCCCAAAGTCAAATAACCAAATGGCTCCCTGTCCCTAAAAGGACTCACAATCTAAAAAGTTCCAGAAGAACACTAGCAAACAGCCACCAGAAAAGACACTGTGCTGGGGTGAGGAGGGACAGTTATGCTTCCCCTACTAAATGTAAGAGGAACACCACTTGAAGAAGTCTCTCTTGCCCAGTTAGCAGGGGGTAATCCTGGAAAACAGAATTTGGGATTCACATGGAAAACAGGGTTCAAAAACTGTCACATGTAGATCCATGACCAGCAAAACTTACTTGGCAAAGGTGGGTGAGCACATTCTCCATGAAGTGGTCTTCAGTTTTTAAAAGCTTGTGAAGACGCGTGACTTAATTTTTCTTTTAAATAGGACCGTTATTTTTTTCTGTCCAGTAGAGGGCCTTCAGACTCACAGATACTTATTTGGATATCTGCATCCTTATACTCAGTTAAGCGGTTAATCCCTATGGAAGAAGAAACTATTGTTTTAGCTTGCTCTTCAGTGGGGTCTCATCTGCATTATTAACACACAGAGAAAAGGGGGGGGGAAAAGAAGGAAAGAAAAGAAGAGAAAATGGCTACTAAGGACTTCTGGCATTATGTCTGTTGAAAGCGTTCAAGGTGTTCTGGCGATAAATTTTGAACACTTTCAACAGGCATAATGCCAGAAGTCCTTAGTAGCCATTTTCTCTTTGTGTTGCAGCAGCAAAGGTCATCTTAATAATCTTTTCTAATGTTAATTTGCACTCTTGTTGGAGACTTTTTGAAACCTACAGCAAAACTAATTCTAAAGACAGAAGAACCGGAATTCAGATCTGTATGAAAAGCCTTGACACAGATTTCTTCTGCCTAAATGTGGAAGTGCTGGGTTGGGCTCTAGTAAGCCCATACAGAGCGAAAGGAACACAGAGCAAAATTTACAAGTTTATTATGCAAATATAGGATTACCAGATACAAAGGAGGACAGAGTGCCTCTACCTTTAATCATTGTATAGAAGAGGGAATTTGGGCAGGTGCAGCTCAGCATGGAAGGTTTTAAAAAGCTGCACCTGCCCAAATTCCCTCTTTTATACAATACTTAAAGGTACAGGTACTCTGTTCCACTTTGTAAGTCTATGTAAATGCCTGGTTCGCATTTGCAGCCCAGTTCCACCTAAATCCCCAGGCAGCAAAGTAGTAGCACCAGCATGGACAACACTGCATCTCAAAGGGGATTTTTGGCTGCTGCAGGTGTCCTCAGAGTAAGGGAACTTCTTGCCCAGCACCCCCCTGCCCATCTCCTCTGCATTCTACCCTCCCCCACCCCATTCAGCCCTCTCCCTGCCCTTCTCTGTGCAGGACTGACCTGCTCTGTTGTTCCACCAGCACCACATTCCATAGTATTTGTACATTTCCTAATCATTCATTTCCCTTAAGGAACACCTAATGATTAGAGGCATTTGTTTCTGGTAAACTAGAATTACAGCCTAAGAACCCAATCCTGTGCCTGTCTACCCAGAAGTATGTCCCATTATAGTCAGTGGAGCTTACTCCCAGAAAAGTGTGCACAGGATTGCAGCCTAAGTCTTACTGAACACAGTGGACTTGTTTCTTAGTAAAATAACTAACATTTTTAAACACCTCTACTAGTGACCAATAAGAAACTGCACCTTCTGGACTATTAGCAAGGGTTTTGCCTAACAAAAGAAATAAATGGTCAGCATTCATAAATTCTTGTTGGCATCTGTGTGGTGCCATGGTAAACTGGGATCTGGGCATATATATAGAAGAGATTGAATGTGACAGTTCTCCTAAATATCTTTTTTAATTTTTCCCCCAAACTTTACTAGTGAGGGGGGGGAAAAAACTACCAATTTTTTAAAAACAGAGAAAGAAAGACACACACACACACACACACACACACACACACACACACACACACACACCATCAACACTGCATAGATCAATATCAAAAAGTTATAAAAATATAAATTTTTAGCAATCTATAGAATAAACCAAAATCAGTGGTTCCCAAACTGTTGGGTTGTGACCCTCCAGGGGAACACGAAGCAGGGCATTCCCCCTTAAGGAGAGTGGCCCTGCTCCAATGGCAGTGACAGTGCTACCTCTGCCAAGGGGCTTATTTCTTTCTTTGGGGAGAGAGCTGGCCTCCTGCAGGGTCCTGGAGCCTTGCAGCCCCCTCTGATACCCTCCAAGGCTTCTGTAAACAATCCTTATCTCTGATCAGGAACTACTTCTTGTTTTCACAGGAAAATGATTGTTTACAGAAACCTTAGAGGACATCAGAGGGGGCTGCCAGCTTCCAGGACCCTGCAGGAGGCCAGCTCTGCCCCCAAGGTAAGAAATAAGCCCATGGTAGCAGTGGCGCTGCAATCACTGTGGCACTGTTGCTGTCCTCCTCCCCACCCACATGAATACTTACCTGGTTCCCAACTCTCTTGTAGGGGTTTGGGAACCAGGGTCCTAAATCCATAGACAGTAAATACACTATGCATATGTATCTAAAAATGGCTTCCAAATTTCATACTGGAAATTTGTCCATTAATAGTTGTCATCTATAAACCATTTGTTTGAATATTGATAATATTAAAAGTCCTCAATCAATAAAGTTATGACAAGAGGGTACTTATCCACGGTTTCCCTAAGTATGCTCCACCAAACACAGTTTATAGAGTTTTCAAACTCAGTATGCATAAATCAGCCCTGAAACTAGCCATTTGTATCAACCTGGAGGCCCAGCCTGTAATCCCGTTTTTGACTTGTAAGTTATCAGAAGTTTGTTAGTCTTACATGGTCAATATTTCTTAATAATTCACACCCTCCTTGAAGTGACAGCTGACATTTACCATATCAGGGAATCTACATATTAATTCTCAACCCTTTTCCATGCCAGAGTCAAGTCCGGGCCCAATCCTATCCAATTTTCCAGTACCTGTGCAGCTGTGCCAATAAGGCACGCACTACCTCCTGCCAGATCCCAAAGGATCTCCTCTATGGAGAACTCATGCAAGGAAAGCACCCTACAGGTAGACCACAGCTGCGATACAAGGACATCTGCAAGAGGGATCTGAAGGCCTTAGGAGTGGACCTCAACAAGTGGGAAACCCTGGCCTCTGAGCTGCTCGCTTGAAGTTTGAAGAGACACTTGGCCAACAGTCTGAGGCAAAGAGGCAAAGAAGGAAGGCCCATAGCCAGGGAGACAGACCAGGGACAGACTGCACTTGTTCCCAGTGTGGAAGGGATTGTCACTCCCGAATTGGCCTTTTCAGCCACACTAGACGCTGTTCCAGAACCACCTTTCAGAGCACGATACCATAGTCTTTCGAGACTGAAGGTTGCCAACAACCTCCTGCAGTGGAAAGGCAATCACAGAAGCCTCCTCAACATAAGGGAACATTTGTTCCCTTACCTCAGAGCTGCATTGCAGCTGCATTGGTGCTGGAAAGTTAGATAGGATTGGGCCCTCCAGCTGCTACTACATAGCAGCACATTCACAAGAAATATACACTATGTAAACATTACAAAGGAAATCCACTCCTCTAACCCTATTTTTTTCACCTTGATTGCAGTTCTCCATGCAGGGTCTTTAAATCCCATTAATTAGATAGGAACTACAAACCTTAATTTTACAGAGGATTGTTGCTTCCAGGGAGAAAAATAATTGCTTAAGGAAGTGTTTCTCAAATTGTGGGTCAGGACCCAGTAGATGGGTCACAAGCTAATTTCAGGTGGGTCCCCATTCATTTCAATATTTTATTTTTAATATATTAGACTTGATGCTCCCATGGTATGTGACTGCATTTAGGGAAATGCTACAGACCTGTACTTTTAACAACTACTATGTATATTCTTTAACAGTGGTAGTCAATGGGCTTACTCCTAGGTAAATGTGGGTAGAATTACAACCTAGGATTGTAAAAAATTTTCTTGCTTGATGATGTCAATTCCGATCATGACATCACTTCCTGTGGGTCCTGACAGACTCTTATTCTAAAAAGTGGGTACTGGTGCTAAATGTGTGAGAACCACTGACCTAATGGCTTTAACAATTCAATGGGGAATGTGGAAATCAGGTGTCATAGAAAGGCTTACTGAAGATGCACTGGTTCATATTTCATCATGTGTCTCATAAATAGGATTGTAGCAAAATTATCAGCTTCTTTTTCTTCTCTGCATGAGACCCAGGACTTTTCATTCAGGATCCTCTTCCCTTTCTTCTTGTTGAAAATTCACTTCTGGCTCTCAATGCACATGGCCGCAAATGTTGTTTCCTGGAAGGGCAATGTTTTGAGAGCAGATCCCGGCCACCACTTCTGGATTAATTCATTGGCTTATCTTCCAAGCAATGATCAGTTGTCTGTGTAAAAGTGCTGTCAAAAGATGCTTCCTCTTCAGTAACGTGATCTGAGAGTAGTAAGGCATGTTTACAGAGCAGAGTTTCAAGAACAAACATTACTGACATTTTTGGATTATTTTCCTAAGACTTGCCAGAGGGAGTTTGAAAGACATTTACAGGGATTTTTTCACAGGTCAGAAGACAAATCCAAACAGAATTTTAGTACAATCATTGCCTCTTTTCTATTTGTCTCCCAGCAGATTTTTAATCTAACACATCTGCAGGAATATTGTCTTTCTTACAATTCACCATGACGTCTGTGACCAGTTCACTTTTAACCAATACAACAACCATTTCACACATGCTTTCTCAGGCACAGAGAAACCTACTGCCAGGATAGCATTTGCCATGCCACCTAAGGTACTAGAAGATCTGGGACTGGTCCTGGGTCCAAGGTTTATATAACAAATTCCACCAATCTAGATAAAGGAATCTATGTGCAGAAACAGGCTTCTAAAGCACAGCATGTGCCATGGTCATAAGTTGTATATGCATCTGAATGTGCATGAGAAGGCACACTGGAATATGTGCATCTGTGTAATCTATCTACACTGCTTTGCAATGCTTATTGTAGAATGCACATTTAAAAGAGTATTCCCATTCTAGTCTAGAGCAGTGTTTCCCAAACTGTGGTTCATGACCCACCAGTGGGTTGGAATATGATTATTGGTGGGTCTGAAACTGGCGAGTTGATAGCCGACAAGGAAAATGCATTGAGCCCTATGGGAAGTGAAACTGAGCTGTACTGCACATTTACTCATGAGTAGGCAGACATGCCTCAGGGCCCAATCCTATCCAATTTTCCAGAATTGCAGGGCAGCCCCAAGGTAAGGGAACAAATGTTCCCATACTTTAAGGGGGCCTCTGTGACTGCTGCCCCACCACAAGATGCAGTGCATGACCCATTGGCACAGCTGCACTGGCACTGGAAAATTGGATAGGATGGGGCCCTCAGTCCATTTCAAAGGGCAGGCCAAGACAAATGCAACACCACCAGAATGGTCCGCATCTGATGAACATAGAAAACTGTTCCCGAATGGGCACAGTATTTGTTGGATGGTGGAGAGGCAAAATAACAGGTCAGGAAAATTCAGAGGGCTTTGGAAAAAGCTTTTTCTACGTTTTGCAAAACGGGTCCACCACACAGGCATGATGGACAAAGAATGGGCTGCAATAATACAGTTTTTATAGGGTTTTCTGAATAGAGGAGGGGCAAAAAAGAACACAAAGAAAGAGTGGTAAACATCCTTGGAAAATTACCAAGTAATTGGGCAGAAAGCATGGTCAGCATCCTTATCAGTTCAGGATGTTTGTTGGGAAGGGCAATACAATGTGCATCGACAGGTTATTTACATCTATTATTGAAGGTTTGGTAATCAATCACACCACTTGATCCTAGTCCTTCCAGGGTCTCACATCCTTGGTCTATTTGTTTATTGCCATCTGTCCATCCTTGGAGGCCCATACTAGGCTTATCTTGTTTAGCCAGCTTGTTTCTGAGAAGGATGGTAGATGCTGACTGGTAGCATTCCTGAGCAAAGGGCAGAGAGAGAGGTCTAAACCAGAGAAGCCTGATTTTTGAAGTTGGGCCTTGTGGGTATTCCAATATTGTGAGCTGGGCATTTTGGGGACACAGGCTGCCAAAAACACTCAAGAAGGAAGTCCCCCTTCCAAGCTAATAAATGTATCAAGCGCTCTGGAAAGCAAAACTAAGCCACACATGTGTGTTTACTTATGAGTAGGCAACCGTGCCTTCGTTCATATCCAAGGCAAAAGGGAAAGCAAAGCCACCAGAATGGTTCCCATCTGATAAATGTAGAGATCAACAAACACTCCAGAAGGCACCCCCACCATAGTAGAAAGGATAAAAACAGAGGCTTGAGCTAATACAGTGACACTTTTTTTGTCTCATAAAGCTAGGTGGGTCCTGATAGTGTGTCATTTTTATTAAGAGGGTTCCAGTGCTAAAATGTTTGGAACCACTGGTCTAGTGCTTTATTTATAGCCCATCTTTCTCATGCCAAAGCAAAAGTGCAAGGTGGCTTACAAAGTTCCATAATAAACAGAGCATAAAATAATCCCTAAAAGTATTCTGGTTAATAGACTATGGTCAAATAAAACCATTTTAACCTTATGTTTCATCTGCTGCTGTGGTAGGCATCTTCCAAAGCTAAAGCATAAATCAAATAGCCTTTCAAACTGGGTATGCCTGGAATCCACATGGTGGGGGGGAGAGAAGAACAGAAAAAAGCTGTTTTCCCAATCGGTTGTATGAACATTAGCTGTCACTAATTGATTACTGGCCTCTAGTTGAGTCACTGCAGCTGATGACCCCTTCATTAGGCCTTATATGATGCCTGTTGGGTTTTTCACACCTTTTCAATCATTTTTGCAGTCCTATGCAAGTAGCAACATCCGATGGTCATAGAATCCTTGTGTACTGTATTTGGCATGGTGAGTCATAAATTGTGTATATCTAGATTAGAAGAAAGGGCTCTACTATTTAAAAATGGAGGTAGGAAATCTTGTATTTGAATACTTTCTATGTGTTTTAAAAGCTATCAAGTTCTCTGTACATTGAAATCTTGTTTGTCAGGAAAATGAGTCTGCTCCTTTCATAAAAGACTTACTTTTCTCTCTGTGGAATCCCATTCTATGACTCAGATTACAAACCCAATGTGATATTTCAAAAAAGCTGCCAATCCATGCATTTTTCTTTTCCATTTTTCTATTTTGGGATGATTTTCTGTAGGTTTCAATATAAACTGTTAGTCACATAAGGTAGTCGCTAGATTATTTTTCTGAAGTAGATTATAATGTTTGCCTTTGTCTGCCTTTCCATTAGTGGTAAACAAGCAAACCCTTTTTCTACAGTGATTTGTGCTCAAATATAGAGTATTTTAGGGGAAGGGAGTGTGTCACCTACTTAAATGTTTCAAACAACATGTGATTAACCCTCAGGGGCACTATAGGGGAGTTAAAAACAAGCCACAACAAATGCTATAAAAATACACTCCTTTTTTACATTGCAGTCTTGAATACTTCAAAGATCAGGCCTTTGAACCATGCTGGAAATCTTGTTCACTTCTCCCCTGCCCCAAAACATATTCTCCCACTTTGAAACTTGAAATAAAGTTTGTTAGCCTCTCATGTCTAAAGAGGAAACAAATCTCTCCTAATCTCTTATGAGTGTGTGAAACTACCTGTTTTTACCGAACAGGGTGCCACTATGATACATGAAACTAAACACAACTGCAGCATAAGAACATAAGAACAGCCCCACTGGATCAGGCCATAGGCCCATCTAGTCCAGCTTCCTGTATCTCACAGCGGCCCACCAAATGCCCCAGGGAGCACACCAGATAACAAGAGACCTCATCCTGGTGCCCTCCCTTGCATCTGGCATTCTGACATAGCCCATTTCTAAAATCAGGAGGTTGCGCATACACATCATGGCTTGTACCCCGTAATGGATTTTTCCTCCAGAAACTTGTCCAATCCCCTTTTAAAGGCGTCCAGGCTAGATGCCGTCACCACATCCTGTGGCAAGGAGTTCCACAGACCAACCACACACTGAGTAAAGAAATATTTTCTCTTGTCTATTCTAACTCTCCCAACACTCAATTTTAGTGGATGTCCCCTGGTTCTGGTGTTATGTGAGAGTGTAAAGAGCATCTCCCTATCCACTCTGTCCATCCCCTACATAATTTTGTATGTCTCAATCATGTCCCCCCTCAGGTGTCTTTTTTCTAGGCTGAAGAGGCCCAAACGCCGTAGCCTTTCCTTGTAAGGAAGGTGCCCCAGCCCCGCAATAATCTTAGTCGCTCTCTTTTGCACCTTTTCCATTTCCACTATGTCTTTTTTGAGATGCAGCGACCAGAACTGGACACAATACTCCAGGTGTGGCCTTACCATCGATTTGTACAATGGCATTATAATATTAGCTGTTTTGTTCTCAATACCTTTCCTAATGATCCCAAGCATAGAATTGGCCTTCTTCACTGCTGCCGCACATTGGGTCAACACTTCCATCGACCTGTCCACCACCACCCCAAGATCTCTCTCCTGATCTGTCACAGACAGCTCAGAACCCATCAGCCTATATCTAAAGTTTTGATTTTTTGCCCCAATGTGCATGACCTTACACTTACTCTTGTGTGTGTCTACAAAGTTCCATTGACTGCAATCCTATAACACATATACCTGGGAGTACATCCCATTGAACTTAATAGAACTTCTGAGCAAATGCGCATAGGATTGCACGGGGACTTCACTGAAAAGGCACATGAAGAGAAATGGTCAAAAAGGGGGGATTGTTACAACTTCCCCAGTTTTTTAACCTTCCTATTCTTGGGATCTTATTCAGGAATTCACAGCTTGGCTTCCTATTGTAGCTTCCCTTTGAGTTGTTTCTTGCAGACAGTATTGTGCTTGTGGCTTTGTGTGAAAGAAGCTGCAGGAAGGGTTAGTTAGTTCTGGAATGTGAAGAATGGTTTATTCAAAGGTATATCTAAGTTTAGACATCAACTAATGTGGTTCTCAGATTTCCAGATAGCTGTCTTGTGCTTCATAATAGAGCAAGCATATTAAAAGCAGAATCTGTCAACATTGTGGGATGCAGAAGGCCATGTTTGTTCATGTGTGAAATTAAAGGGATCACAAATGATGATTAATCTTCCTAGGTTTGATGAGATGAATAGAACTTGTTCAATTATCTGGAATACAACAGCTGCAATCTGAAGCATGTTTACTAGGCCCATTGAACTCAGTGGAACTTATTCCTGAGAGAACTTTTGGACAGTGCACACTGTAGGAACTTGGAGATGCACCTCCTCTTAAAACAGGGGTGGGCAAACTTTCAACTTCAGGAATCCTGGACCTTTAACTTAGAAGTAGGAGAGAGAAGTAGGAGAGAGAATTTCAGCAGCTGATCATCTGAGATGACAAACTGCACCTGCTGAAATTCCCTCTTCGATACAATTGTTAAAGGTCCAAGATCCTGCCCCCCAAAAGTTGAAAGTTTTTCCACCCCTGTCTTAAAATATAAAGAAGGGGTGGCTAACCTTTCCATTTTGAGGTTCCTGGATCTTTAACAATTGTATAAAGGAGGGCATTTAAGCAGTTACAGCTCTGCATTTCACAGATTACCAGCTGCACCTGCTGAAATTCCCTCTTCCATACTCAATTAAAGGTCCAGGAAACTCAAAATTGAAAGATTAGCCACTTCTATTATAAAGTATCAAATCTGTTGAGCTCCTTTCCACATTTTACAATTTGGAGATAGCAATTTCCCATACATCCTATCACACACATGCATTCAAACCTAAGAAGAGCCCTGCAGAATTGGACAAAAGTCTATCTCAGGGGTGCTCAAACTTTCAACTTTAGGGATGCTGGACCTTTAAAATTGTGTAGGAGAGATAATTTCAGCAGGTGCAGCTTGTCATCTGTGGGATGACAAGTTGCACCTGCTGAAATTCTCTCTTCTATACACTTGTTAAAGGTCCAGCATCCCTAAAGTTGAAAGTTTGAGCACCCCTGGTCTATCTAGTCCACCTGCTTTCCACCATAGCCAACTTGATGTCTCTATGAAGTCTACAAGCAGGCCAACCAGAGGCCTTGGGGATGAGAACCAATTTCTCAGCAGCAACTGTTATGCAGTAGCATGCCACCCCTGAACATTGAAGTTCCACATGGAAGTTTATTATAGCTAATAGCCATTTACAGGCTGTCCTCCATGAATTTGTCTAACCGCCTTTTAAATCTATATAAGCTAGAGGCCATCACTGTATTTTGTGATGGTGAATTCCATACATCAATTAGGTGTTTCTAGGTTTCGAGAAGCTTCTTTTGCATTCATTTCAGGAGAATCTGTTAGCCAATTTCACTGACTGACTCTGAGTTTTAGTGCTATACCTTATGAGTAGCAAGATCCTCCTTTTCAGTTTTCAGAATGACCCTGATGATGGACAACCCAATCCTACTTAACTCTCCTTGTGGAGATGCAGAAGCATCCACGTGGTGTGCACTGAATCCCATGGGGAGTTTAGGCATTTGGAGGCCTCCTCAGGGTAAGGGGATATTTGTTCCCTTGCCCCAGGATAAGACCATGCTGGGCTGCTGGGTCTATTTGGACCTGTACCAGTTCTGCAGCTCAGTGTTTTTCAACCTGTTTCATCTCAGGACACACTGACAAGGCACTAAAATGGTCAAGGCACACCATCAGCTTTTTGATAATTGACAAGGCACACCATGCTGCTGGTGTGGGGCTCAGATCCCCCAATAGCTGTAATCATAAATGACCCTCCCCCAAATTCCCACGGCACACCTGCAGACCATTTACGGTACACCAGTGTGTCATGGCACACTGGTTGAAAATGGCTGCTCTAGCTAGTGCAAATCTTCATCGACCTGGATTGGGCGATTGAGGCTGGGATGGGGATTAGGATATTGGCCTCCACTACTGCTGTCAATACTGCCCTATCCCAGTCCTGATCTGCTCTTCTTTCTGTCCTGCTCTGCCCCCCAAACCCCCTGTGCTGACTAACTGGTGCTGGTGGTCTTCCCTGGTCCTTTTACAGCTGCAATCAGGTCATGCCAAATGGCTTGTTCCATTTGCAACAGCTGTAAAGGGCTTTATGCCACTAGAATGCTTGTTCTAGTGGTGTAAGGCCCTAATAGGATTGGGCCATAAGTTACCTGCAAGCAATAGATCTCACTTCAGAATAATTTCAGCATGTATATGGGTTGCCAGTTTAAATCATCCTAAGGCAGAGACAATGTAACTGTTAGCATATGTGAATGCCAAGCCATTGACTGCTTTGACACCAATTCATATACTTGTACACAAAATTTGTTGCCAGAATGGTCATTTTGCAATGCTTGAGCATCAGGCTGTGGAATGCCCATCAGTGCCACACAGCACATCATCTGAAGCTTTTAAATGGCTCCCTCCTCTCCCTCTACTCGCTTCCCTTTCAAACTGATGTTGGCTGGGGCGGGGTTGCTGTTGGAGCTCCCTGTTGCTTTTTTCACTGCATGTGTTAATGTTTCTGTTTTTATCACCTTGTCAGGATATTTGAGGAAAGTCAAAAGTGCCAGAAATCTTTCATTCTATCAGATTGTTTGGTATTTTGCACAATGAGTACTTCCTAAATATATTTACAGAAGATGCCTAGAATGACAGTATGCTCATAAATAAGAGAAAGATGTTCTTCTGTGCATATGTGTGCATTCACACTCCTATTCTATATTTTGCCCTACTGTGTTTCATTCTCTCTAAAGTGCATACTTTCTGGCAGTTCCCAGGCAACCATCACATGATCATGCTTGAGTACCACTGCCCATGTTCCCAGAGAGGTGCCATTTGTCTGAACCAGTGCTTACACACATGTGCTGTTTTCCTAACTGGTCCCTTTTTTTGTGTTTAAGTTGCACAATTGCACACAACTGTGCATAAATGAATAGGGTAGTTCATACAAATTATACCTCCCATTTATTATGAGCCCTAGTGCATGGTTTGTGAGCTCACAATACAGTCACTTTGCTGCTGCAGAGGCAGGGTGGGAGAGGGAGTGGGGGGGGGACAGAGTGACATGGGGGACAGGAAGGAGAACAGTAGGAAAAGCTAGGACAGCAAAAGCAGTAGGAGATATGGGAACAGAATTGGAGCATTACACCGTGTAACACAAATTGATTTTTGATTAATTTTAATGTTCAGATATGCTGATTCAATGGTAATCTTAGTGTTTTGTTTCAAAAGAATTGATGCAATGCCAAAAACCAGCATTTTTTAAATCTTGCATCAAAATTAAAAATATCAAAATATTCAGATAAACACAAAATGGTTAACTTTGTTATCTTCCTATTGGAAACGCTGCACTGGAACTCGGAGTAATGATTGTTGTGCCCCATAAGGCAATGCTGCAGTCCTAGAAAGCAAAAGGGTTCCAGATGTGTGTTTGACCAACAGTGGCAATGTTTGGAGCACCTGGCATTCACCAAGAAAAGAACAGACATTCACTGCTATTGGCTGTTGCAAATGGAAGGAATGGTTGGGCAACACAGTCTATGTAAAGGCACATTTGACAATGCTGAATTGGTCAGTGTTTGGGGGTAGGGACATGAGACAGATATGCAGCATGATTATATTGCAGTGTGGGATTCTCTCCCTTTTGCTGCTTTTCTCTTTGGGGTGCATTGTACTTGCTGTTGGTGTGGTGGAGTGGAGGTTCCACTTGGGAGTTTGTGTGTGGAGTTCTCCTGGGACACAACCTTTGCAAGAATTCAGAGACTTCAAGTGTTGACAAAGTATCTTGCCATACATGTTGAGAGACAGCAGGTTGTTCGAGCAAAGTGCTCCCTTTGTGCACCAAATGCCCTTTCTCCATAGTACCTATCACCATAGTTCCCCTCTAAGTGCACATGATGTGAGTTTGCAAATGTACAGCCACATGTTCTGTTATCTGAGGTCTAGTCTCCCTGGCAGAGGCTTTAGTACTGACATTGGTGAGCTCTGGTTGGCTTGATTGCCTGCCTGCAAAGTGTAATCTATGTGTTCCACTGTAGAAAAATGAGCGGGACAGAGGAACTGGTGGAGCTGCATTTTTCCCGTTTTCATTGTTTCCTATGACTCCTAAATTCCTATGCCAGCTCTGATGTCAACATAGTGTGTCTGCTTGGCATACCCTATTCATGATTATGCTTGGAATTGCTGGAATTGATCAAACAATGACTTTCCAAGTGTTGTAAAGCCCAATTCAGATGTTGCTTTTCCTGCATCTGAGCAAGTGAAGGGGGAAGCATAGAACGTTAGAGTTGGACAGGATCTTGGAAGTCATCTAGTCCAACTTTCTGTTCAGTGCGGGCAACTACAGAGCTTCCCTGATAGTTGACAAGCTTCTTGAAAATCTCCACAGAGGAAGAGCCCACAACTGCATGGGGCAGACTATTTAATGCTAGGTAGCTCTTACTGTTAGGGAATTCTAATGCCTAGCCAAAATCTACTTCCCTTCACTTCAACCCATTGGTCCTAGTCCTTCCCTCAGAAGCCACAGAAAGTAACAGTGTAATCTGGTATATGCTTAGCAATAACTTCCACTGTGTTCAGTGGGGCTTACTCTCAGGAAAGTGTTATAGGATTGCAGTCTAAGGGCCCAATCATAGCCAACTTTCCAACACTGATGCAGCCAATGCATCCAGTGGAGGCGGTGGGCAGTCATGAAGGCCTCCTCAAGATAAGGGGACATTTATTCTCTTACTTGGGGCTGCACTGAGGCCACACTGGCGCTGGAAAGTTGAATAGCATTGGGCCCTTAATTAGGGCACAATCCTAACCAGGTCTACTCAGAAATAAGTCCTATTTTGTTCAATGGGGCTTACTCTCAGGAAAGTGTGGTTAGGATTGCGGCCTTAGCTTCTTCCATGTGACAGCCTTTTCACATACTTGAAGAAGGCTATCATGTCTGTCCTTCATCTTCCCTTCACCAGACTAAACACATCAAGCTCTCTTAATTGTTCCTCATAGAACTTTGTTTCCAGATCCCTCACCATCTTTGTTGCCCTCCTCTTAACCCATCCAACTTGTCAATGTCTGTCTTACAACATGATGTCAGAAACTGAACACTGAATTCTACTGACTAGTGCAGAACTAACTGGAGCTATTGCTTCTCATGACTGGGATTTTGTGCCTGTGTTAATGAAGCCTGGTATGGCTTTAGCTTTCTCTACAGCCACATAGCACTACTGGTTTTTGTTTGGCACTGGTACACTTGAAGTGAAGCACACCCCAAATCTGCTGCCCCCCACCTTGAATCCTTCAGTCTGCTTCTGATGCAACCTGCTTCACTTCACCTTATGTTTGGGATGGGAGTGCACAGGGACATGACATGGCATCTTAATATGAAGAGGGCATGTGTATATCTATAACTGCAGTTTCAAATCCATATGTCTGTGCAGAAAATTAAAAATGCATACCATTTTGCATGGAACTCATTAACATATTCTTGCTAACCAGGGTCAGAACCATGTTGTGCCAAGCCCACTGGCTGCCACAACAGTTGCAGAAGCACCTAGAACTAGTATGTAAAAAAAATACAGAATCATGCTGAACTGTTGGTTTTTTAATTGCATATAGATAAGAAAAGAGAAAGTTACCAGGTGATTCTATATTGTCTTCTCCACTGGTTCTATATGCTGCCATCACTCATGGGGCAACTCCCTGCAAGGCTAAGTGCTGAATCTGTCCCCAAATGGGCACTTGTGGGGTTCATACTCAACAAGGCCCCAAATATGGTGCTGCCTCTGATACTAACATAATGTTTCCCTTTGTCTTAGAGCAGTAAGTGAGATCTTCAATTTTCAATCTCCAAGGGTTTTGGGTCTTTTTTAAGCAATAGAAATATTTTGAACTTTGGATGTTCCTCACTCCCCAAATACCTCCCTGTTTCATTCATGTGGAAATTCCACCAAGAATTGACTTGCCAAATTCCTCCATACTGCAGAATGGTAAATTCAGGAATCTCTAGCATTGATTAAAGCTTTTACCAGCTGGAGTTTATCATCTTCTGTTGCAGTGGGCAAACATAACAATCACATTCCATGTTTTTCCCGCACAAAGGAATGCATAACACAGATACATGTAGAAGTACAGTCTAGAACACCAAGGTTGCTAACCCACATTAAGAACCCAATTGTACCCCCCCATGATGCTGCTGTTCTGTCAGATTGCACATTGCATGCTATGGTGTAGAGGGGGGGGGGTCACAGAGAGCAAGAAATATTTTTACTTCCTAGTAGGCCACCTTTTCACCTATGGATCTCCTTGGATGCATGCCAGCTATTTTGCTGGCTTAACTCTGAGGAGAGGAAAGAGTGGGGTGGGTTAAAAAAATCAGGAACAGGATTGCTGTACATACCACACTGTCACAGCTGCATCAAGGAGGGGAAATTTTTGTTAGGATTGGGCTTCTGACTTCTAAGCTACAGCCTTATGTGTCCCAGCCATTCCAGACCTGGCAGGATGGGGAGAGGGATCACTCATGCTTCCTTTCTTGTTACTTCTCTGGAGCATCCAAGCCAGCTCTCAGTGCCTTATGATGCAGGGGAAGCGGGTATTGCAGGGATCTTTGCTTGCTTTTGTGAACTTCATCTCATACTCTTTAGCACAGTGGTTCCCAACCTTTAGGAGCCCGTGGACCACTGAGGCAAACATTAGAATTGTTATGGACAGCATGCAACCCCATCCATCCCCATCACACAAAAAATACAATTCAATTTGGTAGTTCATCGGGGAGCACTTGGCAAGACAATGGAAATTCCAGCTGCAGAGGAGTCCATTCTCTCTGGGAAAGCATCTCGCTGAGTAAATACTCCTCTATAGATTACCAGAAAGGGTGGAGAATGGGCCCTCTCACAGCTGGCACTTCAGCAGGCTCTGGACAACCAGAGAGGGTGGAGAACGGGCTACTTACAGCCACAGCTGACACTTCAGTGGTCTTTGGGAGAGTGCTCACTTGGAGACACACTGGAAATGATCCAAGATGATCTTTTTTTTTCCCCTGAGACCTTGCAGACCACTTCTCAGGGTCTCATGGACCACCTATGGTCCCCGGACCACAGGTTGGGAACTACTACATTAGCATCTCCCTGTGGAATGACTCCCCGCAAATAACTAAAAAATACAAAAAGCTGAGATTAGCAGGAGAAGCACGTGGAGGAAGACTTCTGCTCTGTCTTCTTCCTTGTTTCCAAAATGTTACTGAATGTTACAAATCCAAGAAGATTTGGTTAGACCTGGTTAGACCTGGTTAGAGCACATAAGACCTGGTTAGAGCACATAAGACCTGGTTAGAGCACATAAGGGTTTTTTCCTGATGGGATTTATATTTTCCCAAGCCACATTTGTACTGAGAAGAATGTTTCGATCAATCTCCTGAATTTGACTAAAGAGTTGCTCTTCTTTATAACAATTTTAACAGCTCAAATGCACTTTTGCCAGAGAGAAACATGAAAATTCAAGCTCAATTTTATCATTATTCAGAAGGTAGAAATAAGTCTGCTGGATTCCATGATTGAGCAGATCAAAGTAAGACTCCTGGGATTACTACAAGCCCTGGTCAAGTATAATGACCATGATAAAGGGCCTTTACCACTGGGAATTGCAGGTCAGTTGAAAGGCACTGCATTAACTGTCTGAGATTTCTAAAGATGAAACTGCAAGACTCCAACGCCTGCCTTACTCCGTGGTCTTTAGCCTTATGTGCTGAATGCAATATCTCTGTTATCTACCTAGCTAAATATTGACAGGTTCATGCTTTTGTTCCAAAGAATACTTTTCCTTCAATTTAAGTTGACATGTTATCTATCTTCCCTTTAACAGTAAATCAACTTATTACCAAAGTATTGGGGAGTTTTGAAATTGGATTAATACAGCAGCTATACCACTGGATATATGATCTGCCCTCCTGACTACAGTAGCTCTATTGGTAAGAGGAAAGTCTGATTTGCAAAGGGAATGTGCTGGGGTTAGAGCAACTCCTGTCCTGAAGGAAGGTATGTAACCTACAACTGTTCTCCCCCCACCCCCTGTGCACTTTTCTGGCAGGCGTCCTTGAGCACTTGAGACGGATGTGAGAGAATTTTTTAGTCCTCATTGCAAAACAACCCAACTAAACATAACAGATTACATCAGCACAGGCTTTTCAATTCCTGGATGGCAGCAGCGTGCTAATCCAGCCTTCATCCTGGATTTCGCAAAGTAAAACAAGGGAGGCTGGCAAGAGGACAGAACTGCCAGATTGAGGAAACTGACGGCAGGCCTTGTGGGCAGCAGGCCGTATAAAACTCCCAAACCTGTAAACTGATCCTCAGCTACTACTTTTGGTTTCTCACTGCTCTGCCCCACAGCACAAGACTTCAGGACTGAGTTTCTCAACACGCTCTTTAAGTAACATTGCCTGCATCACTGAGAGACATGAATGGCTTTCTGGTCTTCACCCTCCTTCTGGTACCCATGCATGCAGGGACAACGTGGAGCTCCAAGTATGCAGTCGACTGCCCTGAATCCTGTGACAACAGTGAATGCAAAAGCACTCTGCACTGCAAACGGACGGTGCTGGATGACTGCGGTTGCTGCAGGGTCTGTCCGGCATCCTTGGGGGAAACCTGCTACCGGACTGTTTCAGGAATGGATGGTGTCAAATGTGGTCCTGGGCTAAAGTGCCAGTTTTATTCCGAAGAAGATGATTTTGGTGATGAGTTTGGTATCTGCAAAGGTAAATAATGGTCACTGGATGATATACCTGTCATGGCAATTATGGTGATGCTCCAGTATAGTGGTAGGGGAGGATTGCCCTCAGATGTGCAAATGCCCCCTCTCCCAAAAAATCTGCAACCTCTATAGCTTGTGTGGTGCCATGGCTTGAAGAAAATTCCCTGATACTAAATCGGATGCGTCTGAGTGTTAATTGATGAACATGTAAGACGTCTTAACTCTCAATGGTTTTGGAAGGCAGGTCATCATTTTCTCTGTTTTGCAAACAGAAACTGAGGCTAAGATAGGACTGTCCGGCAAGGCGGGACTTAAGCTGTGCTGTATGACTGTACCATAGCTATAGCTCAGATTGACTGCATTTGCATGGCAAAGGATATATTATATAGAAATAGCATTACCTCTTGTTTTGGCAGTGTGTGAAAAGTCTCAGAAGGCAGGTTTTGAACTAAAACCTCTGGCTAGAAGCATAGTAGCATGTGAATCCTGCCACAGATATGTGCCCATCAAGAGAATGCAATCCAGATGTGAAAATGGATTTCCACCATCAGCAGTAGTACAAAAACCGTATTTGTAAGGCAACAGAGATGGCAACCCATGACAACAGAGGTGGTATTTTTTTTGCACTGAGCAAAATAGCTCCAAAATGTTGCCTCCACATCTCCCCTCCCATCACCTTCAAGATGGGTGCTGTGACTCTTCATAGTTCAGATGCATTGTAGGTGCTTCTTTGGCCTTTCTTTCCTTCTCCTGACCTAACAGGTGTATGGCACTGATGATAGAAATAGAGTCCTGGTTGGGATTGTTAGAAACTATATATTATGCAGAATGAGTTGGCAGAATTTTAGACTGTAGCACTCCAGACTGGAGGCTGCGTCATATTTTTTTAATGGAGTCCCACATACAAAAGCTGCTTACATGTAGTAAACTAGCACATGAGACAGAAGGCTGCACTATTAAACCTTTCTCTCTAAGGAGCTAGTTTGTCACATGGAAGGAGATTATTTTTGTACGTGGGCAGCATTCAAAAATGCAATCTCAAGGGTGCCACCCAATCCAACCTACCAGTTTATTCTGTGTAACATGTTTATCAAGCGGCATCCCAATACGTATCTGGCTTGAGACAGCAAAGAAAGCAACCTTGAATATTTCAAAGCTCTCCACCAGCAGATAGGCAGTATTACCGATCTAACTCTGGTGGACCAGTTTATTTGAGACTCAATCTAACTAGATTGCATGTAAACCCTAATTGGCAGATACCTCTGTCTCAACTGAGCACACAGCCTCAGCACAAGTTGTTGGGTTACAGTTTGCATCTGTCTAAGGCTGCAGTCCTATGCACACTTTCTTAGGAGAAAACCCTCTTGAACTCAATGTAATTTCACTTCTAAATAAATATACATGGGTTTCTGCTGCATATTGCATATTTTCAATTTCTATGCCTATGTGTAGAGTTACCTTACTGGCAATACATGCATTACCTTCTTTGAGGACGAGAATGCATACCAAAATGATACTCTTGCTAATGTGCAAGAGTAATGTGCATAGTTACCCTAGATCAGAATTTCTTAAACTATGGGTTGTGAATCAATTTCAGGTGGGTCCCCATTCATTTACTATTTTATTTTTAATAAATTTGATGCTACCATGGTATGTGACTGCATTTCGGGAAATGTTACAGACCTGTACTTTTAACAAGTTACTATGTATATTCTTTTAACAATGATAGTCAATGGGACTTACTCCTGGGTAAGTGTGGGTAGGATTGCAGCCTAGGATTGTTAAAAATTTTCCTGCTTGATGATGTCACTTCCAGTGGGTCCTCACAGAGTCTCATTCTAAAAAGTAGGTCCTGGTGCTAAATATGTGAGAACCACTGCCCTAGTTCTTCCTGTGACTTAAGTGGCTTCAGTAATTTAGCAATAATAATGCAACATTTGGGTTATGATGGTTTGACTAGGAAGTGACTCCTAGGAATGATACAGTTGGCACTCAGCATCATTCCCTCTGTAGTAAATAAAATTGGGTCTGAAGTCTGGAACATCATCAGCATGTTTCTATGGTATACCTGTGCTTCCCTGAATTCATAAAGATTCACTGCCTGTGACAAAAATGAGCAATTTATATGCCATTCCTAAATAGGTTTCCTTGGAAGCAGTCCCCAAGAAGCAGTTTCAGTGGAGTGTATTCCCAAATTTGTGCGTAGGATTGCAGGTTTAGTGCACTATGTTGCTACAGCAATCTTAATCAGCTGTTTCGTGGAAATCAGGGTGCAGGATGGGACAGGACAGAATCTGTACCCTCCATACTAACTTCCAAAGAACTGATAATCCCAATTGCAGTGCATTTTACAGATCTAGTTATATGCAATTACTGGGCTGTACAACTGTACCCAAGTCATTCATACAGTTCCCACCCAGCTATGGACAGAAGTATAGAATATATACCAACTGTGTGTGTGTGTATATACATACAATAAAATGTAATATATAAAGTCTGCTTCTGCAGGTATCTGGTGCAGCACCAAAAATGTACCCTTGTATTTTATGTACTAGTAGAATGTTCAGTCCACTGCACTTAAGCATGTTCACTATCAATTGGCAGGTGATGTTTTAACAAAATAACATGAGTTATTTCTGGCCCCTGTGCACATTTAATCAGTTCCCTTGAGCTTAAACATTTACTCCCAAGTTGGCATGCACAGGACCGCAGTAGGGGAAAAAAAAGGTTGGCAACCTTCAGTCTCAAAAGACTATGGTATCGCGGTCTGAATGGTGGTTCTGGAACAGCGTCTAGTGTGGCTGAAGAGGCCAATTCGGGAGTGACAATCCCTTCCACACTGGGAGCAAATGTTGTCTGTCCCTGGTCTGTCTCCCTGGCTACGGGCCTTCCTTCTTTGTCTCTTTGCCTCGGTCTGTTGGCCAAGTGTCTCTTCACAGTGGGAGAGGCCATGCTGCACAGCCTGCCTCCATGCGGGCCGCTCAGAGGCCAGGGTTTCCCACCTGTTGAGGTCCACTCCTAAGGCCTTCAGATCCCTCTTGCAGATGTATCGCAGCTGTGGTCTACCTGTAGGGTGCTTTCCTTGCACGAGATCTCCATAGAGGAGATCCTTTGGGATCCGGCCAACTGCAGTCGAAGAGTACCTGAAGAGACTGCAGTCAAAGAGTACCTGAAATTCTTCTGCTGCTACTTGTTTCTGTCAAACCTTTTGATTTCTCAAAATTTACAGCTTGTAGGCCATCCTTATTTCTCCTTCTTTAGAATGGGAAGGAGAACTATATTATAAGTGTTCAGTCTTGCAACCAAGTAACAGACATGTGAGCTTAACGTATTAATTTCACTGTAAATCAGTCTTAAGATTTATGCCAAGTAGCTTTTTCAGTGCTGCAGTTGGAACACTATAATGGTTTTATCAGATGGGGGGAAAAGGAGTTAATTACACACTGCACAACTTCTAGAATTTGCTGCCAAACATGGTGATGGCCATGAGCTTATGTAGCTTTAAAAGTGGATTAGACTAGTCTAGCAATATCTATTAGCCATGAGGTCTACGTGGAAGCTCCATTTTTCAAAGATGTTATGTCACAGTCAGTAAGGACAAGAGTATGGGAGAGTTATTGCCTTCATGCCCTGTTTGTAAACTTCCCCCAGGCATCCTGTTTCCTAATGTAGGAAATGGGGTCTGGACTAGGTGGGCTTTTGGTGTGATCTCCTAGCAGGTATGTACCTTTTTTTCTAAACAGTGCCTAGTGTGACTTTCAGTCAAATTCTTTGAGCAACTATCAGATAAAGTGATTCTAGGTGCTCTAGAATGGCTTCAGGACATATCAATCACCCATTAGCAGCACTTTTTCTCTGCACTACAGTAGGGCACACCTAGGACAGATTCACTGCTGGCAATGGACCCTTGTATAATATCGCCTCATGGCCCTATGAGCTTCACCTATGTTTCTTGAAGTCGCTGAGACTGCAGGAGACTGAGTTTTTAGGGATTATAAATGGTTAAGTGCTGCAGAGCTGTTCACTTCAGTTCCACTTGCTAAGCAGTGGTGTGCTCCCTAAGCAGGAGTCCACTCCTGTACACTCAGGACTAAGTACACTTAGTACTAAGCTTAGGCTGATTAACTGCTGGGCACCATTGGGGAGACTCTGTATTATAGGCACAGTAGTTTACTGTGTGAGGCTATTTTGGTTTTAGGGTGTGACTGGAATAGCAGATGGAAAAATGATGGCTTTTCTATCCAACTATCAGTGGTAACTTTTCCTTATTAGATTGTAAGTGGCTTCACACATTCTTCAATTTTTCAGAGACACCCATCATGCAGTAATATACGAACTTATTTAAGGCAGAGTGCTGGACTAGAATTGAGACCTGCTTAGCCAAGACGCTCACTGAATGACCTTGGTGCAGTTACTCTTTTGGCCTACCCTTCCTCACGGGCTTGTTAGGACAGTGACCATGGATGCCACCCAGAGCTCCTTGGATGAAAGGAAGGATAAAAATGTAACAAGTAATGTGAAGTAAAACAAAACATTAACTAAATTCAGTTCTATTTTGAAGCATTGAAAGTCACTTTAGTTGAAGCAACAGAAAATATTTTGCTCCCCTGCAGTCAGGGTGTTCAGTTTCTTCTTTCTCCAGGACATGTCCTCTTTTTTTTTTTTTAGCCTTGTGACCTGGAAAAACTTAAATGTCCTCCTTTTCCCTGTGAGCAGGTTGCACAGAGCTTTTTCAGAATGAATAAG
This sequence comes from Tiliqua scincoides, assembly GCF_035046505.1. Lineage (NCBI taxonomy): Eukaryota > Metazoa > Chordata > Lepidosauria > Squamata > Scincidae > Tiliqua > Tiliqua scincoides. The sequence goes on along the minus strand of NC_089822.1, from coordinate 22,207,470 downwards.
TTATATGCAATAAATTATATACAATATACTTAAATTTAATATAGTGTTTAACTACATAAAATCAATATACAAGTGTATTTAGCTTTTATCTTTGTCATGTCCTACATTTTAGGGTGCCTTATCCTCTTTTGTGGTTATCTAGTCATCTTGCCTGCAGTTAGGACAGCAATCAGTGCCATGCACATTTTACATATACAGCAGATATAGAACAGCTTGCATATATACTTTCCAGTACACATAGTTTAGATGGTTCTTTGAAGTCAATAGGTTTATATAGTGCTTTTTTTGTTTAAAAAAAAGTGCAGGAACTCACAACTTGTTAAGCTTTTATTTATTTATTTATTTATAAACCATTTTTTATTGGAGAAATAAAATTTATGTGCTTCCCCCTAGAGATGAACTGAGTAGACATGCATAGGATTGGGCTGTCAATCTCCACATCCCCTTCCCCCTAGCTACTTTTTCTACACATGGGGAAAAATACTGTACAGGTGCACTTGTAGCGTGTAGTATGTAGTGTGTCACTACTTCGAGGAGAGGAAGCAGTGAATGGATTCTGAAAAATGGCTTACATGAGTTCCATGCAGTAAAATTACTCTAAGCAACTGTGGGAGTAAGAACAAAAAAAGGAATTCTTAGACGAGAGGGGTCCTTGGGTGCACACAGAAACAGCTACGTTTGCAAACAAGTGATTAAATATGGTTTAATTCAGGTATCAGAATACTCTGTGTCTTTGGGAAGGTGCTTGGCATGCAATTGTATGTTCTCTGCTACCCTGAGCAGCTGCTGTACATTGCTGGAGAGGAGCTGCAAACACTGGCTGGTGGAGGGCATGCTTGTGGGGGAAGGATGAGGATCTTTGGCAAGGCTGGACAGCACGTTGTACACACGAAGAATCCCTTTTCACCTGCCCTTAGCATGTGAAAACAGGTGCAGATATATATCTCTGCCAGGATTAAGAGCCCAATCCTAGGTATGTCTACCCTGAAGTAAGTCTCATTCTAGTCAATGGAGCTTACTCCCAGGAAAGTGCCTAGGATTGCAGCCTAAGACCCCAATCCTATGCATGTCTACTCAGAAGTCCACTTTAGTGAATGGGGCTTACTGTGGAGAGGACTGCAGCCTCAGAGCCATAGCCTATGGCTGTCTACTCAGAAGTCAATCCCACTAGAGGCAGTGGGGCTCACTCCCAGGAAGGTGTGGAGAGGACTGCAGCCTCAGAGCCCCTCCTCTGCCTATCTCCTCAGAAGTCAATCCCACTAGAGGCAGTGGGGCTCACTCCCAGGAAGGTGTGGAGAGGACTGCAGCCTCAGAGCCCCTCCTCTGCCTATCTCCTCAGAAGTCAATCCCACTAGAGGCAGTGGGGCTTCCTCCCAGGAAGGTGTGGAGAGGACTGCAGCCTGAGAGCCCTTCCTCTGCCTGTTTACTCAGGCTGCAAGGCTATGACATTTTCCCAGGAGTAAGCCCCATTGAACACAATGGAACTTACTTCTGAGTTGACATGCATAGGCTTGGGCTCTCAGGCTGCAAGGCTATGCACGCTTTCCCAGGAGCAAGCCCCATTGAACACAATGAGACTTACTTCTGAGTAGACATGCCTAGGCTCGTGCTGCAGATTGGCAGGGGGGCTGCACCAGCCAGCTTCCTCCTCCTCCAAGCCAGTACCTGGGCGTTCTGTGGGTTCCGCAGCCCATCTCCCTGGCTGGCTGGCTAGCTGCCCGTCCGTCCGTCCGTCCTCCTCAACGTCGGCGCTTGTCCCCCACACCCTCCACCGGCTTGGAAGCTGCGTGGGGAAGCAGAGCGCAGGGGGAGGGGAGGCGGGTTGGGCTCAGGCGAGAGCTTGGGGATGGGGGCAGGAGGGGGTCGTTGTGCGGTCAGGCAGGAGCCAGGCGCCCCCCAGCACCCACCCAGCGAATGCCTCTGTTTTGCTCCCCCCCTGGAATGCCTCCGAAGGGGAGGGGCCCCTGCAAAAAGGTGCTGGAACTCCGTCCCCCACATTCCATTAGAAAAAAAGCCCTGGGTTTATACATATTGAGTGAATATCTACTTTGCGGGAACATGAAATACCCACAGTTACTAAACCTGTTGTGCAGCTGCAAGGCTGTTTGTAGTTTAAAAAATTAATGTCAATTTCATATATGGACTCTTAACAAACATTTCCTTGTACTGGGTCCAGGCTTTAAAATAGTGCGTGTGTTTTTTTCCAATCGTACTCTTCTAAGATACACACTGCTGTATGGCTATTTACAACATGGAATTGAGTTCCATAGTCATGCAAGGGCAATCTAGTCCTAGTTAGGACTGAACTGTAGTGAACTGATGTACAACAAATCTGCCAATTTTTTTGTTGCTTTCTGTTTTAAAAGTTTGGATATTACTCAGCTTCTGTCATGATGAAAACAAAAGAAGCTTGATTTCCATGATTCTTCTCTCTAGCTATGATTTTCTTCTCGATATTATACACATTTCATTATGATGGCTAAATACTTAATTTTAAAACACTTATCTAAGTTGTGCTGTGGAAAAGGTATATCTTAATGATATTTGAAGGAACATTTTCAGTTTGCTACTATGGAAAATATAAACACTGACATTGGTTTTTTTTTAAATTACTCCAGTGTAAAGACTTTAAACATTAGTTCACTTTTAAAGAATTGTCTTCCATCACCTTAGCTGAATAATTACAGACCCATGCTTGGGAACCTGCATTAATGTATCTCACCATTCATTTGTTTTCTTTCAGAGTGTCCTTATGGGACTTACGGAATGGACTGCAAAAAAACATGCAACTGCCTGTCTGGTATATGTGATGGTGTCACTGGAAAGTGTTTAAAGTTTTCGTTTTTCCAGCTGGCTGTATCGAAACCCCCAAATAGGCGGAAATTAATTTCTCATACAGGTAAAATCTGACTCATCCACTTCTTAAAAAACATAATGTACTGGGATAGTTTCATTCACTGAAATGAATGAGTGTTGTGAAAGGAGCACTCCTCTGTCATTGTACCATGTCCTACTTGGGAATGTAGGACACTACATTGTATCCCATCAGACCACTGGTCCAGGTAGATCAAGACTAGCACCAGCCCTCCATGGTTTCAGAGAGATCTTTTGTTCTGTCATACCTGGGCATAGCAGAGATTTAATATGAGAGCTTTTGTACATAAAGCCTATATTCTACTACTGAGCCACAGCACATCTCACTGAATGACAGTATTTGGTCATACATGGTGTTACTAGTTTAGAATTAGAGTGCTGCAAATTAGTAGTAACCTATGATGATATTCATTTACTGATCAGAGTAATACTGGCTGCAATTAGTTACCTTTTTTACACTCTTTACTGAAGCTCTAATTAGTGATCAGCATTATTAGGCAGGTACTTGACAAAGATCACATTCTACTGCCCACTGAACCATACCAAAATTGCTGAGAGTGGTGGCTGCTATCTCCCTTCCCTTGGCTGCTGCTACTGTTCAGGTTCTCTTCTGTCCTTTCTTGTTCATTAATTTCCTCTTTGGCCCAATTGTTTAGCAGGGAGTTGGAATTGCAGACGGCACTTCAGTTGAGATATGCCCTTGCTTGCCTGCCTATGCTATTACCTTATGCCCAATAAGGTGGATGTCATTGTGTTGGCTGGTGACTCTCCTCCTCACTGCAGGCTGCTATCCTACTGGGGCCAAAAGGAGAACCTGGGTAATGAATAACAATTGTTGGCCTCCTTCTCACTGCTTCAGGATTGAGCCTAAAGAGGAAGTAAGTGGAGAAAGCAACAGTAGAGCTATAGCCTTAGTAAAGCAGAGGTGATTTGTTCAAGTTCCATCCTAGGACACCCAGATCAGAAATGAGAAATCAAACCAGCTACTTTGGTTGCCTATCCAGACTTATAGCTCTCCTTGTACTTTCAAAAGTTCATCCATTCACCTGTAGATGAGTCTACAGGCATAAAAGCCTAGCAATACATCTCTGAACCTACTATGACAAAATCTGTGCAACACCCATATGTACAGCCACCCTACTCTCCAAGGCTGTGCATGTATGATACATGCTTTAAGAGAGACTAACCTGCATTATATGGCCTTGATGAAGAACAGGTTGTTTGGCTGTTCATATGGTAGGCATGAAAGGACTTCCCCAGACAGTGGGTAACAGCCAGGAGCATCGACAGAAGGTCTCATGGGGCTTGCAGGGCAAGGACAGAAGGAAAAGGCCTCTATGGATCTTGTTTGTGACTTAAAAGATCTTGCTTTGCTTACTGACCAATGTATATGTCAAAGTGAAAAAACAGTATAAAAAACTTATAAAAGTTTTTTCTCTTTCAACTTTCAGAGAATGATATGGGATCTGGTGATGGAAATTCTGTAAAAGAGGATTTTATCAAAGACAAAACCATTCACTCTCCAATAACAAAATGGCTGAACCCGCGCTGACAGTCACTCTAAGGGGTAGGCGTGCCCAACGGATCCTCTTGATTTATACGAATGTTCCACAACCCACTTAATAAAGACAATAGATCTGCAGCCAAATAAATGGGACTGTGTAGAAAACCAATCCATATATCTGCAGACAGGTGAACTTGCAGCATAGGACTGTGTGTACAGTGTATATGATTTTTAGAACACATCCTGAAAAGCATTTGGCTATTGAAGCATATGAATGGTTGAATGTAAGAGTTAATAAAACTATAATAAAAATTTTAAGCAAAAAATTAAGCATCTCAGTTCCGCAAACCCAATACAAAATTGTTCCCTTTCATCTAAAAAATATATGGTAATAACAGAAATCAACAAAGGAAATGCACCATTTGTACCTTGGATCACCCCAGCAATGCAATAATAGATTGGTGTGCAATATAAGGAATGAAAATCTACAAGTCTTCATTCTAAAGATGAATACTGCAATCCTATGTATACATACTTGGAAACAAGTACCACTGAACTTGGTGGGACTTTGTGTAAACATGCACAGGATCAGGATTCACGGCCACAGTTCAAAACGAAGCTATGAAAACTTAACCCAGTTGAAAAAGGTTTTAGCATATTTAATTTTGGGTAGGATTATGACCTAAAGCTGTAACCCTGAACACAGCCATGTTGCCTCAGATTCATCAACTTCCTTGGGATTTAAATAGCCAGTGTGTTCAGAACTTAGCCTCAGTGTTTTGTTAGTTGCATTGTCAAACTTGCCTTCCACTGTTGTAATTAACATGGTAAGCCACTGCCAGCAGTGAGAGAGCTGCTAACACAGATGGCTGGTAGCTTCCCATGTGCATCAACAACCCAACAAGGTCACTCCAGACCAGGTAAGACAGTGGAGAGGGAGATTTAGGGAAGGTCTGGGATAGAGAGGGGGAGGTTTGGGGGCTGGAGGCAGAGTATCCCAGTGGCAACAACATGCACTGAGAGCTTACCTCACATTTTCCAGCCCAATCCATCCCCTTCCTCTCCTTGGATTTACAGGGAGACTCATAGGCAACCAGACTGCCTACTAAGGAGAAAGTTAAGAAGTATTTAGTCTTGTTGGCCTTCTGGTCCCTCCATCATAGCATGCAGCGTGTGCTCTGTTGGCATGGCTCAATTCTACAGAGTGCCAGGGGATAGGACTGGGCTGTAAAATTGCATTCCTTATACAGAAAATAAAACACCATCCTCTATATTTTTTATTGACAATATTCATGTGAAATGTACCAGATTCTGGCAAAGTTAGCAGCAGTAATGGAAAGAGTGGTTCTTGTGCAAGATAGCTTGTATGGGCTATATTGGACAAATACTTACAATTCATATGTGCTTTTGCCCAATGAAGTTGAAATTAAAAATCATCTAGAGGAGGTTTGAAGAGGCAACATTAAATTTAAAGCTTTAAATACATGTAGAAGAGATACTTTATGGCTTTCTGTAAAGTCATGAACTTTGTAAAATAGCCACTCTAGCTACAGTAGTTAAAAAGGAGGTGGGTGTTTCTTATAAGCATTCAGCACTTCTAGAGCCCTAACTAGACATGACATGGCTATCATTCATGCCTCTGCCCTTTCCACATATAAAGCAGGTTAGGTGCATGCAGCCTTCCATCAACAGCGCAAGAAGAAAAGCATTAAAGCTCTCCCCCATTGCATATTACCTTCCAGAAATATTCCTCCAGGCATTTTTTTTTCCTACTTTCCCTGATCAGAAATGAAGGGGCCTAGGACTGGAGCAGCAAACTGAAGGTAGTTTGGGTCAGGAGCAGAGGAAATTTCAGCACTGCTTGATCATGCTCTCATTATAATAAGGACACTCCTACCCAAACCCATATATATGTGAGCAGGGTGGATGCAGGCTGAACACACACAGCTTGCACATCCTTCACATCTTGTCGGTCCTAAGCCACATGTGCAACTTGCAGAATGAGAATGTTTACTTTCACTGTAAGTAAGCAAAATTTTGCATCTGAGGCATTCCTGCCTCAGAGCATCCCTGGGCAGTGGTGATAGAGCTTCAGAGGCATTCAGTAAGTTTGGGGGATCTCATAATGATGTAATTACATTGCACCTGACCTTCTAGGCGCTTGTATTGGTTTCAATACAAAAAGCCTGCCTTTCTTCTGTGATTTTCAGGTCTAGCTGCCACACACAATCAAAAATGAGAGCTTGTGGTGGCAGGGCCTGAAGCAGGCTGGAAGACTTGGGTGGCATTGTCACCCCCATGTTAAACTTCACCCACGGAATGGCCTGCCCTCCGTAGCGCTGGTCTTGTCATGGTTTCTTATCTTCATGGATAAAGTAATACATTTGGTGTACAGTCCAACCAAAATTTAGCAGCTCTCACTTATTTCAATGAGAAACAGAAGTATATGCTCAAATTTATTGATTAAAATAAATGGAACTTAAGTCCTGGTGTTTGACCTCTAATATGTAATGTTATGTAATGACAAACATTTTGTAACATTTTGTGTTTATTCTTGCACAAGTCAAAAGATGACCTTAATTTATTTTTCAATTTTTCTTCTATTACCTATTTTACCATGGCAGATCTTTATACTTTTCAAAAGGAATTCCCAAGCATTGTTGTGTGGCATGTGACTCTGTCAAAGAACAAAAGGTGCAAATACCCTGGTAGGCTGCGGATGAGGCTGCACCTCTGTATGATTAGTTCTTGGGCTTGCCTCCCTTCTTGCATGGGGGGTGTGGTGTGGTGGTGATTGCATTCTAATGAAGAAACGTCATTCTCAAAAGGCAGCCTACTACATTTCTGTTTGAGTTGCTGTCCCAGCCTGCATATCAATGAGGCTTAATTCTGTTCAGTTGAAATCGGTGGGACTTACAAGCCTTCAAATTATTGTTAACATTGGCTGGACTGTGCCTTTTGTTGTATAGAGAGAGCTGAAGTGTCAGAATTACATTTGAGTGTACCTATGGCTCATAATGTATTTTCTTAGAGCTGTACCAATTGTTCACCCACTAAGGCAGAGTAAAACTGGCTTGAATCTGTGTGGCTCAGTTGTAAATCTGAAGACTGAGGTTTATAATGAAGGGGCCAACACAATCAACATCTCTGAAGAGCAAACAATCCCCACTGCAGGTCAATGGTTGGCTTGAAGCCGAATAAAATTTGATGCTCCTCCAGGAAATTTTGAGTTGAATAAATAGGAGCAGGCTGCTCATGTAGCTTGGCAGGCATGATGAGAGAGTTTATTTAAACAGCACTGTGAATATTTACATGAGTTTAACTCTTTCATTGTTCTTTGCCAAATATTGATGACTATGAGGAATGCTTGAATATGCATATAATAAACTAACTGGTATTGTAAGAATATATCTTCGTTATTGCTCAATAAAACAAATAAAACCTATTGCTTGCATGTTGTGATTCCTCCACATACATAGAATTTAGGACTTCAGTACAACACACAGACCCTACATCCATAGGTTACAGCTTGCTTTTACATTCTGACCTCTGCCCCACCAGCAGACACATACAGTCAGTTCTCTTTATTTGCAGATTTGCTATCTTTAAATTTGCTTAGCCAGGAGGGGCAGAACTGCTACCTTCTCACCTTATCCAAACCTCTGTTCTCATTATCTGCTATGCAGAGTCCTTCTGGAGATTGCAATGACCCTCAGGATGGTGCGTGGTCCCTTTTAAAATGACCAGTGGAAGGTTCTGCATTTTAAATGGGTCTGCACTGAGTTTTGGGCTGATGGTCCCTGCAGCCTCTGGAAGGTCTCTGGATTATTCAGAGATATTTTGGCACTTCCTACTGCATTCTGCTGGTTTCCTGAGGGTCTCTGCTGGATTCTTCTGATGGCAAGGAAGATACCCCTTACACCCCAGGCTACCACTTGTACCCAAGTCCTGCAAATTTCATTATCTGCAAATTTGCTATCAGTGAGGGTTTCTAGAAACCTAATTCTATCAGATAATGAGACCTGCTTGTATTTGGTCTTTGTGCAAAAATCTATGTACAGACAGGCCTATGTATCCACGGGGATCCATTCCAGGGCCCCCACAGATATAAAACCGTGAATATGGGGAAACCTTGTCTCCACAACACCCGCATGCCCATTAATGTAGTTTAGAACTTTACCAAGGTGAAAATGATCCTCCCTTATACAGGTCAATATAAGCATTCAAGCTTATAGCAGTGTTAAGGCAGGTTGAGGGCTGCCTGAATGCTTGTAAAAACTAGACCAGCATTAACAGGAAACAGGAAGTTAACAGCTTCCTGTTAGCACAGATCTAGTTTTTGCAAGCCTTCAGGCTGCCAGCAGCCTGCCTTAACACTGCTATAAGCTGAAATTCTTACAAGGAAGATCATTTTCACCCTGGTAAAGTTCTAAACTATGTTAATAGGGATACAGGGGCATGTGACCCCCTGGATCTATGGATAACTGAATTTACGGATAACGGAACTGTGGATATGAGGGCCTACCTATATAGAAGAAGCTATAGCAACTTATGAAAGTAAATGCTGTGCCTGAATTAGTCTCAAAAGGCACTATTTGATTCACAACCCAATGCAAACAAACATCTGCATAGGCAGAAAGCAAGTCAATCTAGTGTACCAGTGCACTAGTCCAATGCCCCAACACAATTACTATTCCCCAACAATTGCCACCATTACTAGAGGTGGCTTAACACACAAAATCTAACAAAGCACAGAAATGATCAGGGTGCACCATAAGAATACAAGTGCAAACTGTTGCAACTTGAATAGGATTTAGATGCCCAAGTAGGCTTATATCAATTATATCTTACAATGGAAACAGTTTAATCATCTCATGTACTATGAAGGCTACAAATGTATGTTGAGAGAAGGGACATGACAGGTGGGGTAAGATTAAGCACACATGTATGCACAAGCCACATGTACAGCACAAATAGGTCCTCTCAAACGGAACTTTCTCTGAACAAGAAAAACAAAAAATACTTTTGAGGCACACACTTGTTTATAATGTTTAGTTAGGTGCTGAGCAGAGGTCATGTAAATAAGTGTGCAGAATGAGTTTTGGGGGTAGTGGACCTAATTTTGAAATGAGTAGGAATTTCCTACCTACCTATCTAAGCCTGGGCTTCCCTTAATGGCATATTATTCACAGAGGTATCTAAATTATTAGCTTACTTTCCAAAGTGCTGAACAACTGAAATCCGATATACTTATAGTCCAAGGGCACAATGCTAACCAGGTCTACTCAGAAGTTAGTCCTATTTTGTTCAATGGGGCTTACTCTCAGGAAAGTGTGGTTAGGATTGCAACCCAAATCTCTTAGAAAAAAAGTACATGAATTTTACTTTGCAAGAGTAAGCACAGCAAAGATCGAGCAAAAGTGGAGAGCCAATGCAAATAAGCAAATCGTCTTGGGGTAATGGGGCTCACCTAATGAGAGGACTTCATCATTTGTATCAGATTGCCAAATGATAAAGAGTGTGTGACAAATCGTGGCCTGTATGGGCTCATACTATGATGGGATGGGTGTATATTCTCTAAACTTTTCCTACTTCACAAGCCTGTTGAGAAGCTGGAGAAGGAGACATAACATATACCACACTCATCTCCATGAGGACAGGACAGAATCATAATTATAAAGCTAGTAGGTCTAATGAAGTTTTGGGTGTCAACACTGTAGGTCAACCTGGACACAAACACATTTGGTGTTGTCATTGGAATATCAACATGAATAGCTCTTCTATAGGGAACTGAGGAGCTCATGTTCATTTCCCGAATGATAAGGCATATATTTTGAATGAAAATACAGCCCTTAACGTGCAGAAACAACATTATACCTTTTTAAATGGGCTGTTTTGGTCACCACTCTATTTTGAAAGTATTTCCTGACACCTGGGAATTTGGTAAATATTTCCTGTTTTTATTGTGTCTGCAGAAAACATGAATTTTCCAAGCTATAGCTGGTTCCTTGACAGACTCCTAGACAACCTGAAGTTGGGTATTTATTAATGTGTCTTGTTTGCTACTGGAAATTAACTGGTTTTGAGACTTTCAGAATAAGTAGTAGTTGCAGCAAATTGGAATTTGAATAAAATAATTATGCTAAGAATTATCACATAGGCAGGATCAAAAAATATTTTGCAAGTGAGGGCTTGAGAAAATGAAAATATAATTTTAATTTGCATTACAGCAAGACCTTTCACTTTCATCTGGTTCAGGACCAGAGCATGGACAAAAATCAAAAATGGATGAATATCATAGCATTATTTTGTAAAATAAGTATATCATGCATGCAAATGCGTGCAAAACCTAAACAAAGAGAAATAAAATTAAAACAAACATTAAGAATGTCCACAAACATCATGGAAATTCAGATGGAATTGGACAAAAGAAGAAAGCAAGTGGTCAAAATTTGAAATTTGGTTATAATTGAAAATGCCTGAATCAGCAAAGCAATGAAAGTCAAATGGATGAAAGTCAAGATATTGCTGTATCTTGTCTGTACCCATTAACCATTTACGCATGAAAGTCACACTTGCACTCACATACTCATTTATCTGTTCAATTTCGTCTGTCTGTCTGTCTGTCTGTCTGTCTGTCTCTCTCTCTCTCTCTCTCTCTCACACACACACACACAGAGCACTCACAAGCCCATTCATGTGCACAGATCACTAGCATTCCCCTTCCATACATTCAGACTGAAATTCTTGGCAGGTGACCTGGGTGTCAGGCCCATGGACAATACTAACTGTAATTGAGTAACCATGAATAGAATTGTGTGGCACATCTAACAACTGTTGATTACTGTTGTAAATGAATCACCCGGCCACTTCTCTATACCTTTTCCTTCCCATCAACAGATCATAGCTCTTAAATCCTGCCCCTTCTGTCTTTGCAGTTTGTATACACTCCCATGTCTACTCATTCTGTCATACACTATCTTATCTACACACGCCATCTTACACCTCTCTCTCTCTCTCTCTCTCTCTCTCTCTCTCTCTCTCTCTGTGCATGTAGAGAATGGGCCTTTAAAAAACATGCTACCATGTGTCCATTAGATCCCAATGTATTGTTTTTTTTCTTCAAAATCAGCCATGTGGAGGGAAGGAAAATTTGTAACAATTGAAGCTGTGCTGTGGGGGGGGAGGGGTTCAACTCTCCTCCTCCATGCTACATAATAAATCCAAATTGCCTTTCTGCACCTGAACTGCTGTTGGTTGAAGAGGGAAACATTGGCGGAATTAATTTTTTTCTTAAAAATAACACTGGAAGCTCCAAATACGGAGCTCCAACATAACATGTAATTTGGCCCTAAGGCAACTTGGAGGCTATATGCTGATAGGCAAGACATGCATTTCTTAAATAAATAAATAAACCAAGTAGACCTATGATGCCCTGTCATGACTTCAAAAATCTCCATTTCCATTCACAATCAGTACTAACACCCCACCCTCCAAAATACCAGTTGGAAAATAAACATCTGATTTCCTTTTTTATTCTCAGTATGATATAATTCTGTTCTGTGCTGTTCAGGCTCATAGGAAATGCACTTTCAAAATGGACAAATGGGCAAGAACTAATATCAAAGCATTCCAGTCTCTCATATGAGAAAGTTCTATTTTGGAAGAACAAAACAGCCAACAAGCTGGAAAGCTATTGAAATCCAGAAACAATATTAGCACGTTCCTGAGGGCTGAAATACAATGGAAAAGGAGAATGCAGAAGGGCCCTTGCAGCTGTGTCACATTTTCCTCCTGATTATTTTTAGCCTTCTGTTCCTGATTTTTATTTTGGATTTCATGGTGCTTCCCATGCCACTTCCTTCATACCTCCTCCTTATAGAATGCATTTCAGGTTTTATTTTTTATTTTTATTTCCTCCAAAGGAAACCTAAAACACTCTTTGGCAACTTCAGGAGTACCTGTTTCTCTTGGCAAAGTTCAAATTCTTGGGTAATCCTATTTAGGAAATCTGTTTATATTTTTCAGCTTTCTAATAGTCATATCTTCATAAGCGTAAGGAGGCTGAGAAAACACAGGCAGAAATATTATTCCAGTAGAAGAAACCAGAGGAATTCAGAGTCAGATTCTAGCTCCAACAAAATGCTTGACATTTCCAAATGGAACAAGCACTTCACAGCATCCTGCTAAAATTATGCCAAGGGAGATTGCCAGCTAATATTAGAAAAACTCCTTCTCCGCTGCTTCTTCTTAAGTCAGTTATACATGCTATATTTACCACACACACACACACAGACCGCTTGCTTAAATCTCTCCCAGTGGACTAGTTAGTTGCAAGATAGCTGTACTTCCCTTTCCTGGAGGTAGAATGGCTCCAAAATCTGTTCTGTGTGAAGGTGACACTGAGTGAAGGAAGTCACAATCTATTTATTACAGTTGGGTCTATGAGATACGCTGGCAGATCTTGCAGTCTGACATTGTATCGTATGGGGTGGCATTGCTGCAGCTGATAGCACAGCAGCCAGTAAACCCTGCGCAGGCAGTGGCAGGCCGCAGACAGGTAGGATGGTGGTGGGGGCGGATCAGGGATCTGGGTGGGCCAGGGTGGATTTCGGTGGCATCTGTAAAACCTAGAGCCCCTGTCATGCCCTCTTCACCTTAACAGATCTATGCCAGCAAAAGGCCTGGCACAAAGCTGAGTAGGCCCATAGAGCGCCAGAGTTGCAGAGGAAGAAGGTAAAAATTTTCTTTATTTACTTCTCCCAGCTATACTTATAGCCCAAATATATGCTTCCCAGCACCCACTAGAACAGCGGTGCCAAAGCAGCTACCATTGTATCCGATGGGTGCCAGGAAGCCACCAGGAGTCTCCTTGGGGGAAGAGAACTTTTATTCCCTTCCCCTGGGAAAAGCCCAGGACCCACAATATAGCTTCTCAAGTCTGTACTGGCTATTCTGCCTGTGCAGACTTGAGAGACTCCATGTTGGGCTTTTCAGCCTGATACAGAGTTCAGGATACAGCAGACAACAGATCTGTCAGTCCCACAGCCTCCCATCCCCGTTCCTCACCCCACCATGCCCTCGTTCTGCCCTCCCCCACTTCACAGAGGCCACACCACTACCCAGCACGTTTCACTTGCCCCCAGTGGCGCTTCCTCCACCTGCCAGAGCTGGGCTTGGCACCTGACTAGCACGGGTCCAGCATCAGTGCTCCCTAGTCTCCCGGTGCTGTAAACATGCTTAACTGCATGTTTAGGGCACTCAGCACTGGTGCTGGGAGGGTTCAGGATTGGGCCCTAACATCTGCAAAAACTGACAACGGTCTGAGGAGACTCATAGGTGATCAGGTGGCCCACTACAAGCTAAATAAAACAAATTTTTACTTACCTCTTGCAGGTTGTCTGATCACCTCTCCCCTACCATAGTGTGCAACATGCACTCTGACAGCACAGCTCCATGGTGCAAGCCGGTAGGGGATAGGATCAGGCTGCTACTTGCTTAAATACATGCATTTGCAGGGAACTAAAACAAGTGTTTTGAAGAAGTGTTTAGATTATATGTATCTGTTTCAGCTGGCATCCACCTTGCAAGAGCTATTCTACCCTGTGTGGAACAGAAGAAGGAACACCACTCCTAGATGTTGCCAGCAGCTTTTACAGCTATTAGAAGTAATTAAGCTTTTTTTAAAAAAAGTTGTTGCTTGATTAATACTTTTACAGTATTTAGTTGCTCGAAAGGATTTAATTAGCTGACAGTGTTGCAACTTTGCCTTTTTTATTTTTCTAAGTAAAAAAAAAAACCTTTTTCAATAATCCTAACATAAACCTGGAGGGAAATTTTGTTCCAGGACCAGAAAATGCGTAATTGTGGGGGGGGGGGGGGAATTAATGAATAAAATTTTCAAGCTACAGAAGGCTATGTCACAGGCAAATAATCTCTCTGTGAGTTATGTTTAGCATTTTAGATGGTTGCTTTGCATTTATGCAAATATTTCACCTACAAGAAACATAGTAAAGAAAGTTAATTAGATTTATGCTTCTGGGTTTGTCTGACCCTTCTCGTTTTTTTTCTTACAATCTGCTAGGACTTGTATGAAGATTTGGGACATGTTAGAAATGGGGTGTGTATATGTGTGACCAAGATATCTGTTACAACAAAGCATGAAACCCTCTGTCTCAGGGCTCTGACACATCCCGGGACTGTGTGCATCTAACAGGGCAATCACAGAATGGTCTTTGCACTATCAGTCAGTCAAAGAAACATGGCTCCTGCAGAAAACCTGTTTTTGGTCAGTAATCCCTCATATAAATAGCCAGATATTAAGTCAATGCATAAAAGATATAGGGAGCATGCCAGCTATCCACTACCCACACCCTCATGATAATGTGCTCCCTGGCCATGTCTCTGATCACAGGGGGTTTTAAATCATGGGGGAAACTCACATTCAGGCTGTCCTCTGCAGAGGAGGTCTCAGGGGCATAACCAGAGAGCATATCAGTGCACAGGACATGGCAACTTGTGCACTTCCACTTGTCTGCCCACAACATAGGGCTTCCACGTACAGACTGCCCAATTCAATGCCAGGGCAGTGCCAGTGCAATGCATGCTCCCCCAGTAATGGCTGTCGCAAATGTGCCATAAGGCACGTTGCAGTGGCTGGGAGGGGTGCCAGTGGGAAGGCCAATACCAGTTGATGCTAGGCCTCCATGCCAGCGGAAGAACCAGCAAGAGCATGCAGTGGTAAGTATTCCACCAAGCAGTGGAAAAGCATTTCTGGGCAGGGACAGGGGAAGGTGGGGAGGGGGTGAAACTGGACAAGGGTGGCCCTGGCAGCAGTTCAGGCCTGGGAGGGGGCAGGGACAGTGGCAGAAGCTGGGCCCAACATGAGCCTCCTCAGTTCTGTGCTAGCTAAATAGCTGGTACAGCTCTGAGAAGACTCATCAGGACTGCCAGAGCTCTACATGGGGTAAGGGAACCAATGTTCCCTTACCCCGAGGAGACCTCCATCTACTCTCCCAGGCCCACAGGATACAGATAACAGGTCTGAGTAGACCCACTGGACTGGCAGTGTCTTGCCCTGGGGAAAAAGAACAAATTTCCTTGTCCCTAGAGGCCTTTGGAGGCCAACAACCCGCCCACCTCTGCGAGATGCAGAGGGCACCATGTTGCCACTGCATCATCATGTGGGGAGTTACAGTGGATTGGGCTGTTAATAATGTCCAAAAAAGGCTTACATCCTCCATAAATTCTTCTAATCCTTTTTGGGAACCCCATTGTCTTACTGGACTTCCTGAAGTTCTCAGATCTACAGATTGATTGCATGTTGCGTGAGAAGAACTTCTCTTGTTTTAAACCATTATGTCTGGAGTACATTCCTGGTGATGGAGATAACAAAACTGCCATAACAGAATGCAGATACCTGACCATGACCAAAAAAGTTCACAGTTAAGTGTACTAAAGTCCAACTGACATCAGTGGAATTTGGGGCAAAATAACACATTTTGTAGCTGGTTTCTTGACTTGTGAAAACTGAGTGTTCAGAAGCGGCGGTGAGGGTCCCAGTTTGTTTAGGCGGAAATGGGGTCGATAGAGTGTTTAACTGTCTTTTTCTCATATGCGGGTTTAATTGCTTTTACAGGGATAAAATGATAGAGATGATATATTATTGTTAAATATCAAGATAATCAGGCACAGAACAACGAATGCATAACTGAGGCTTATTGCTATTCTAGTAACGTATACAAAGGTGGTGTCAGAGGCCAGCCAGGTCAGGCAGCGGTCAAGGGCCCATGATCATCAGAGGGACAACTTGGTTGTGCCTGCTCCTGAACTCTCCTAAGGACAGTGGCAATGACCCAGTGTGCCAACAGGAACTAGGCAGCAGGCACCATGGTAAAACAGAGCAAAACTTTACCCCAGATACTAGATGCCAGCACTGAATGTATAAAATAGGATATGACTGTATGTGCATTTCAAGCTAGTAGTAATAACACTATTATAAACATCAAAACTATTCAGGAATAAGCCTGGGTAAGTCATGCTCTTTCTGACCATGTTTACATTTGCTGTATTATGTGTATAGTACACATAATATATAGTTTCCAAATGTAAGGAACTATGAACTTGTCCTTTTATTGTGCTATAATTGCGGTCTTTTGTGTGTGACGCGTGATGTGTCAGGAATGTTATGCGGGGTGAAAACTGTGCCTTTTCATTTTTTTGGTGTGCTGTCTTCAGGAAAAGCACATCTTACCCACAATTGGTGTAAACAATGTGACCTTCAGATAGACTGTAGCCAAAGGTCCTTTGAATAGCCTTCCAAGTGAGGAAGAGGACAGATGCTGTGTTAGTCACACACGAAAATGAATGACTTTAGGTTGTAACCCTGACAAAGATCTTGCAGTCATTTTAAGACCTACTTACTTGGCAAAACTCAATTCATTAGCAGTCTTGTCCGCTGCACAGTAGAAATCCTTAAGAACGGGGCATCTGAACAAATACAAACTGATGATGTGTTTGGGAGCATGTATAAGGTGTTGCTGTCTTACACAGCTGGAAAATTTCCTTTTCAAAAATCTTTGGGGCATGAACACCTTAGGCACGGGGCCCTAGGCAAGCCACAACCTCACAAATTTGACATGGAGATAATAACCTTGGCCAACCTTAGAGGGCTGCTATAAGGCAGATTGGCATCTTATGTGAGGAATAAGATGCCACTGTTGCTACAAGTAACTCTGCACTGTGACACTCATCCTCATCTTTGGTGCCTGACAAACTTTGTACAATGTGAATGAAAACTCCAGTATTACACAACAAGGAACTCAGGTTCATAAAATGGAATTTATGGATTTTTTTGTTGGTTGCGTGAACATAAGAAGACCACTCTACCAAGTTGAAAAAAACCAAGTTGAAAAAAACAGGCACATAAGTCCTAAATACATTTATTTAGAAGTGCCATAGATTTCCAAAGAACCTGCTTTTAAGTCAGTGGGCTCATGCTCACAATCTTATCCTGGAGCATGCCCCATAATTTCAAGTAGAACAACTTCAGGCAGTGTGATTGGAACATTGTGAGGTAAATAATAATTTGAAGAAGGATAAAAAAAACCTCGCTGATTTATTTTTATCTCCTGACATACCATTCTGTGGAATTTAGTACCCTGGATTAAAATTAATTTGTTAGACACCCAACTATGGTCTCCATGGCTGTGATTAATGGAATGTGCTCACATATTTTTCCCTTGAGAATCTGAAAGGCTAAAAAAAAAGATCACAACTAAACAAAAGCATATCAATAACAGGAAGCTGTTGGTGAGAATTACCCTGATCTTCCTGTAAATTCACGTCACTACACTCCTCAGGGACAAAGGTGCATGAACAGCACGGTAAATAATTATGATTTAATATGTGCCTTGCAATGCTGTTTACCGTGCAACAACAAAAAAGAATTGTTTTTCAAGGCGCAAAAAAAGCAAATAATAGAAACCCGTATCAATCTAATCAGGAAACGGTGATGTTATGTCTGGGTCAGCAACTGAAAACAGATTGTAACCCATCAGCGAATTGACTAGATAGGTACGTGTGTCCAAACAGAAAGATCAATGGTAGTGTATTCTGACAAACATGAAACTTTGCGATCAGTCTCAAAGACTTAGGAACAATGTGGTTGAACTTCGGCCCCAGTGAGCCTAAACAAATCCCACCTCAGCGACAGAATCAACAGCTGATATAGGACAAAATGTGTTGTAATTCTGATGTGATGGTAGCATTTGTTTACTTCAGTCCAAGTCTGTCACAAGTATACATAAAGTGTCCGTGTCCAATTTTAGTGCATAAGGAGCATAGGGATCAGGTACCACCCTCCTTCCAACAGTTTATGTCACGTTCATTCTTTCCCTCTAACCTGAGGTTCTCAAACTGTAGGTTGGGACCCACTGGTGGGTTGCGACCTGATTTTTTGTGGATTGCCAAAGGGTGATGGAACAATCAGATTACTAAGGGCCAAATTCTATCCAATTTTCCAGTGCCTGTGCAGCTGTGCCAATGGGGTGTGCACTGCATCCTGTGGTGGGGAGAAAGTCACAGAGGCCATCTCAAGGTATTGGAACATTTGTTCCCTTACCTCAGGGCTGCATTGTGGTTGAACCGGTGCTGGAAAGTTGGATAGGATTGGGTCCGAATTGCCTCAGTCCCTGAGGCTATTCAAAAGTCATATTGTAGCTGCTAATTACCTTGCAAAGAGCTCAGCTTTTGCAGTTTGAAAGCATGTGTAAATATAGGAGACAAATATTTCAGGGTCTGTTTTCTGGCTATTATTACTTATTTTATTTATATTATTTCTTTCTAGATTTAAAAAAAGATCTAGAAAGAAATAATATAAATAAAGTAAGTAATAATTGATTACTTATTTTTCTTGAAAGAGAAAAGGAAAAAGTCTTTTGCCAAGGGAAAAGTCTGGTAAATAATAGACTTTTAAAAAGTCTGGTAAACCTAGGTGGATCCTGATAGAGCAATGGTTTTCAAACTCTCAGGGAGCTTGAAAACCGCTGTAATTCCTTGCGAGGGTGGGGGAAGACAGCGGGGGCGGAGCGAAGGCAGCGGCGTGATCCCCAGGATCACGCCACTCAGGGGGCTAAAGGGGATTGGGTGCACTTACGAGCATCTGTAGGGCTTTCTGAAGCTGCAAAAGTGAAAGTGGAGCGATCGTGCCCCACTTCCGGTTTAGCAGGAGTGGAGCATGATCGCTCCACTTTCACTTCTAAAGCATCAGGGAGCCCTGCAGACGGCTGCACAGGGCTCCCTGCACCCCCAGGAGGCTGCAGGAGGCTTTGGTAAGTGCACCCAAGCCCCTGCAGCCCCCTGAGCGGCGTGATCCTGGGGATCATGCCGCTGCCTCCTCCCTGTCTCCTGGCTGCCCCCACCCCTTGAGGAGGCAGAGGCCCCACACCTTGAGGGTCCACAGGCTGGGGCGTCGCGACACCCCAGTTTGAAAAGCCCTGCGATAGAGTGTCATTTTAAAAAGTGGGTCTCAGTGCTCTAAGTTTGGGAACCACTGATCTAGACACTTTTGCCCTAGACAGGCCCTGATACTGGAACTGAGCTTGACTGGAACAACATCACTTAGGAACAGAAATAATAGGGAGGCAAGTAAAGGGAACAGGGAGGGTTCAATTCCCCTCATTTCCACGCTTATTTTGCTCTAGAAATCAAATCATCCTCACCAGCTTTATATGTGACTGGAGCAAATAAAAAAGCCTGTCACAGCGTTGTATAAGTCTAGATAAACCACTCAGCACACCAAAAAGTACTGCATGAATGATTAACAATAATCTGGAAGGATGTAATTTCCTAAAATACCAAAAACACCTTTAATCACATGTAATCCTAATTAATCTACTGTAGAATGACAGCTGTTTTTGTATTGTGTGTAGTCTGGTCCTTGCAGGCATGTGCTTTATTTATAGATACAGGAAACACAAAAACCAGTTTAAAGAAACCTTGACCTCCCCACCTAAAGAAAAGAAGACCATTGGAATCTGCTCAGCTGCCAAGAGTAACGCATTATTTGGTGTTAATATATTTTCTTTCTTCAGCAGTGAAACTTCCTAGTTTAATTTAATAACTAGCTTTCCCAAGCATTATGTGGTGACATTTTCTAATCCCGAAGTCTGTGTAGAGGGGAAAAGAAAGTATTTTAAAAAAAAAACTTTGGTTAGTTCTTACGTCATCACTTTATCCTGCATTTCACCCAAAATATTTTTGGAGATAATCAGGCAAATGGTTATGTAAAGGCCACTTAGCACAATGTCTCCTTTGTAAGAAAGCCTGGGAAAATTATAACTGTCCAGAAAATAATTCCAGCTGGTCTCTCCGATTTTTAAAGCTATATAGGTTCAGGTCAGGTCAGAGTAAAGTTTTTCCCTGATTTGCTACTGAAGAAATGAGCCAACGTTCTGTGTTGGAATGCCAAGTGTATAAATATTCAACAAAGATTTTTTGGGTGACTTGAGAGTAGTGGGGGTGTTCCTTTTCTGTCTGCTCAAACCCGAGGGGAGTTTCACATCATAGGGGGATATGAATGACATACAAAAGATGGGGAGCTGGATGCTGCTGCAAAGAAGTGGCTTTATTGTCAGGGTTCTTTTACACAGGGGAGACAGGGTGGGGGAGTGACAAGCTGTTGGAATCTGCTAGTGTGAGTTCTGGTCTTATTCTTTGCCTTGTCTCACAATGGAACCCGCCTGTGGCAAAGACACCAGAGTTGATTGCCACCCCTTCCTGAAGTCCACCTCTGGCCGTGAGGTCCAGGCTGGACTGGCACAGGCCTTGGGATGATCTAGGTTTCTAGGGCCTGTTTGGGCTGTTCTCCCCTTCTCTTCCTCGCCACAGTGTGACCTCATTCCCTGTCCCTCTCTCCAGTCTTCTCCACCTTCTCCTTCTCCCCTCTGCACTTCCATCTTCCTGCTCCAACTGCTTTCTTTTCTTTTCTGTCACCACTTCCCTCCATTCTTTGCCATCCACTCCTTTACCAGATCTCTCCCTGCCATGGTCTCTGCCCTCTCTTTCTGCTTCTTGCACCTGACTCGGTCTTTCTCCATCCTTTCACTCCCCACTTCTCTCTTTCCCCTCCAGTCTTTTGTTCAGCTCCATTCTTGTCTTCTCAATTTTTTGCCCACATCCTCTGTTCATGCTTCTTTCACTCTTGCAGCTCCCTTTCTGCTCCTTCAGCCCCTATCAACAGGAACTGGGCCAGCTACATTGCCAATCTGTTCCCACGACTTTCTTGCTAGGAGAGATACCCAGAAGCCCTGTCCCACCAGTGACTGGTGGCTCACATGACTGAGATCTGTGGCTCACATGACTATTAAGACATTTTTTCTTGATCTACTCATTAATACTGCTATGCAAAGGAATCTACACAATCACAGATGCCGTACATTTCTGACCAAACCTTCTGCTTTTTCTAAACTATATTATGATTGTGTTTTGTATATTAGTTAGGAACATCTGGATTTGCTTCAGCAAAAGCAGAAAGGTGAAAAGTCAGAGGAAATGTCTCTGCATCCTGTCAGGATCGACAATATTGGACTAAAACATTAATCATTAAGATCACCAAGGTGGAAAGCATCTGCTTACGTCTTTCAACACTTTGACGAAACATGTCATCAGGGCTGTGAAACAATCTTCTCAAACCATTGGAAGACTTGCTAAAATCCACAACTGTCCATCAAACCTGCCTCACAAGTTTCTGTGCCAAGGGACTGCTCTTTTATCCTCCTAATATTTCAGTACTTTTAGTGGATACACTACATCTGTTTAGATAGTGCGGCCTTTAGGACTGCAACATGCAACTGGGATTCAGATGTACAACCTTCCATGCAGGGCTGGCTCCAGGTTTTAGGGGGTGCTCAGTAAACTGTCGTCCAACAGACCTGTCCTACATGGATAATCTGCCACCATCCATCCAATGAAGGCTGTGGGCACAGTGGTGACCTCAGGGATCAGAACTATGGGCACAGAGGTGGTCTCAACTGCAACTTCAATAGTTGCCCAATTATACCAACTCTGATGAACCCATTGCTTAAAGCTAGAAGTGTTTGAAATGGTGTACCTGTATTTTACTCAGAAGTAAGCCCACTGTGTTCTGTAAGACTAACAGCCCAATCCTAATCAAATTTTCAGCACAGATGAAGCTGAAATGCAGCCTCAAGGTTTAGGAAAAAACATTCCCTTACCCTGAGGAGGCCTCTGTGACTCCCCCACCATCACAGGATGCAGCACATGCCCCACTGGCAAGCTGCATCAGCGTTGGAAAGTTAGTTAGGATAGGACTGTTAGGCTGTAGACCAGGGGTGCTCAATAGGTGGATCGCGATCTACCGGTAGATCACGAAGCAAAATGAGTAGATCGCGGAGTGCCGACCCCCCGCTTCAGGTGCCTCTGGGAGGAAATGCCGGGAGTAAGGCCCATTGTACTCAATGGGGCTTACTCCCAGGTAAGTGTGGCTAGGATTCCAGCCTCACAGCCTAATCCTAGGCATGTCTACTCAGGAGTAAGTCCTGTTATACTCAGTGGGACTCAAGGTACACCAACATACATTGTACACATAAATGTTATATGTTATGATGGCACGAACATTGTAAAAAAAACTCTGGTAGATCTCCGGTCCTTGCTGGGTTTCAAAGTAGCTCTCAAGCCAAAAAAGTGTGAGCACCCCTGCTGTAGACCTACCTTACTCACTGGAAACAAGCACCTCTATGTAAAACACTTCACTGATTACAACAAAAGCACGCTGGCACAAATCAAGCATGCTGAAATATTAATGCATTACATTTTCTGCAGAAATATTTTTCTGCCTGCGGCAGTCACGCTATCCCACATTGAGTTCCAATTAGCACCGCACTCAATGCTAATTACAAATGAGTGTACAGAGGCCATTTCATCTTCACTGTTGGGCACCAGCATGAACATATCAAAGGTAACTTAACAAAATCATTGAGATAGTCCAATTCACATGATTTCCCCCTCCCAAGGAACTAAATTTGCTTTCATGAGCAATCTTCCGCCCAATGCAATTTATTTCTTCTAACAGAAAGGCCACTTTAATTGGATGAAACAGAAATGCCTATTAAAGCGGAATAAAAGCTAAGTGCCTGTTATAATGAAATAAACACCATTTAAATTAGATTCTGGAAACAGCTGCTGTTTGCTTTGATATCCCCCCCCCCCAGACAAACAGGAAACAAAAATGCAGTTTACACCTCAGAACTCACAGAGTAACGGGTGACTACAGGCCTTTAAAAGAAACTTGCTGTTTCTATATGACTGTTAGAAATATCATACCAGAGAAGGCATGACATTTGTTATGCTGCACATTTAAAACCACAGTGTTTGTTCTTAGCGACAGACTATGCTTCTTTAAAGTACTGATTTGAACATAGGTGAAGTTTACTCCTGGCACCAGGGCCTAGGAGAGGGGGTAAAGGGGGTAATTTGTACCCGGGCCCAAGGTCAAAAGGGGGGCCCCAAGAGCCAAAGGAGGGGGTCCAGAAATTTCCTAGGATCTGACATTTTCCTATCTACTCAGATGTTGCCCATATGGGATGCTGGGAACACTAACATGACTGGGGATGCTGGGAACACTACTGATGCCACATGGGTGGGTAGACCTGGGATCCAAAGCCTTTTCCAGCTGTCTCTACCTTCCCCTCACCCTGCTTTGCCTGCCCCTGCCCCTATTCTGCTCACCCATCACAACCCTCCCCCACTGTTTCACCCCTCTCCCTTTGCAAAGGGGTCCAAAAGAAACTTTGTACCCCCTGATACAATTCCTCTCAGAGGCCCTGCCTGGCACAATATGCACAATATTTTCAGGGTACCAAATGCACACTACCTAACATTTCACAAAAGAAAGGTAGAGGAACTCTTACATGAACCCATTTGTGAACACCCTAATTTTCACTTCCAGAAAATTATGCAAGATTCTCCCCCCCCCCCGGCCCATGCACACAGTATATACATATTGCTGATGACTTTTCTCTGCCTCCTGTTCATTTACTCTGCAACAGCCTATCCAATGCTGGGTTCTGGAGTAGGGAATCTATATAAGCAATTATAGGGTGGACGTTAGTGCGTGCATGTGCAATGGGATACCTTGCACTGGCATTTTGTACCCTTGGGCCTACATTAACATGCATGTGAGTGCACTACAGCCAAGAAACAACTTCTAAATATTTAAGGAGAACTGAAACAGAAATAACTCTAGCGTGTGTGCATAATACTTCAGGGTTCCTCTGTTCTCATCATCTTTCCCTATAAGCCCACTGAAGATTAAGGGCCCAATTCTATCCAACTTTCCAGCACTGATGCAGCGGTGCTAATGGGGCATGCACTACATCTTGCAGTCATGGAGCAGACACAGAGGCCTCCTCAAGGTAAGGGAACATTTGTTTCCTTACTGGGGTAACACTGTAGCTGCAACAGTGCTGTAAAGTTGGATAGGATTGGGCCCTAAAATACAAAATTCAGAATGCAGAGAATCATAGGCCAAGATACGAGCTGTCTTCAGGGATAAGGACCAATTTAATTCAGCTTTCTTTAAAAAAAAAATGTATTTTTAATTAATTTCAAATACAAAACTAACCTTAATCAAAGAAAATATGTAAAGCAGGTGTATCAAACTCATTTCAAATAGTGGGCCAAACAGCTTTAATGGAACTGGATGAGGGCCGGAAATGACATCATTGGCTTGACATCACTTCCTGCTTAATGATGGCCAGAAAATAAGCACTTTGTTCTCAGAAACTCATTAGCTGCAAATGACAGAAGAGAAAATGTGCTAATCTTGATAATATTTCCAAGATAGGGGAATCCTCTATCTTGAAAATATTATCAAGTTCTGGACATTTCCCCTAAGCAGAGTGCCCAATTATCACACAGGCCACCCTTTCAGTAGCGCCACTTCTGCCACAATGGGTGCAATCCTAACTAACCTTCCAGCACAGGCATAGCTGTGCTAGTGGGGCACGTATTGCATCCTGCAGTTGGGTGGCAGTCATGGATGCCACCTCAAGGTAAGGCAATGTTTGTTCCCTTACCTCGGAGTTGCATTGCCCTTACCTAGGTGCTCGAAAGTTGGTTAGGATTGCACCCAATGTCACTTTGTAGCTCAGCAGCTGAAAGGCGGTCTGCAAAGTGATGCCTCGGCCGAAGCAGCATGGCTGAAAGGGCGCCCCATGTGATAATTGAGATCTCCCACACCTCTCCAGCATCTCCTCCTCCTCATCCCTGGAATGTTCCGTGCCTTCTGAGGTCTCTTGCCATCTCTTTCTCCCAGAGCCTGACCAGAAGTCGCATTGCTGAAAGGGCAGCACTGGGAGAGCCCAATTATCATGGGGGTTGCATAAAGAGTTTCCATGGCCCTCGGGCCTTATAAGAACATAAGAACAGCCCCACTGGATCAGGCCATAGGCCCATCTAGTCCAGCTTCCTGTATCTCACAGCGGCCCACCAAGGTGCCCCAGCCCCGTAATCATCTTAGTCGCTCTCTTTTGCACCTTTTCCATTTCCACTATGTCTTTTTTGAGATGCGGCGACCAGAACTGGACACAATACTACAGGTGTGGCCTTACCATCAATTTGTACAATGGCATTATAATATTAGCCGTTTTGTTCTCAATACCTTTCCTAATGATCCCAAGCATAGAATTGGCCTTCTTAACTGCAGCCGCACATTGGGTTGACACTTTCATCGACCTGTCCACCACCACCCCAAGATCTCTCTCCTGATCTGTCACAGACAGCTCAGAACCCATCAGCTTATATCTAAAGTTTTGATTTTTTTGCCCCAATGTGCATGACCTTACACTTAGTGACATTGAAGCACATCTGCCATTTTGCTGCCCATTCTGCCAGTCTGGAGAGATCCTTCTGGAGCTCCTCACAATCACTTCTGGTCTTCACCATGAGAAAAGTTTGGTGTCGTCTGCAAACTTTGCAACCTCACTGCTCAACCCTGTCTCCAGGTCATTTATGAAGAGGTTGAAAAGCACAGGTCCCAGGACAGATCCTTGGGGCACACCGCATTTCACCTCTCTCCATTGTGAAAATTGCCCATTGACACCCACTCTCTGCTTCCTGGCCTCCAACCAGTTCTCAATCCATGAGAGGACCTGTCCTCTAATTCCCTGACTGTGGAGTTTTTTCAGTAGCCTTTGGTGAGGGACCATGTCGAACGCTTTCTGAAAGTCCAGATATATAATGTCCATGGGTTCTCCCGCATCCACATGCCTGTTGACCTTTTCAAATAAGGTTTGACACCCCTGATCTAAAGCATTTACAATATCAAGAAATTTACAAGCACATGATACAAATTATGGCAAGCATCAGAGTTTAGCAAATGGAAAAAGCGAAGTCCAGCCCAGCACATATTTCTAGGAGAATGCCTGAGGTAGTAGTGGAGAAACAAAATTACCAATATTGTTAATATAAAAATAAACCACGTTGAGATAAATCTGAAGTTGACTGAGGTCCTGTTGACCTCAGCTGTTGCATTAATTTCTCCATTAAGGCCAGATACTACACTTTTTGATACCAAAATGTCAGCAGTAGTTTTTCTGATGACTTCTAATTGCCATGCTCACCACAGCCAGACTTGCTGCTGTCATAAAAAACCAGATTGACTTTACAAGTTCATAGAATCCCACTGAAGAAAAGACATCAAAACTAACACTAAATAATTGCCACATTTAGCTGGTTCAGAAAATATTTCTTCCCAAAATGGTGCCACCTGCCCACACTTCCACCATATGTGAATAAATGTCCCTTTGGCCTGACAGCCCCTCCAACACAAAGAATGAGGTGTGAGATGTACAGTGTAATTTAAATGGTGTGCGATGCCAACCATGTATCACAACAGTATTTTCCTTCATTGAAGATGATATTGATTACACTACTGTTTATTCCTGCCAAATAGAGGCCCAAGAGTTTGTCAAGATTTCCCTTCCATATCTTGTTTCAATACTTTCTTCAATTAAGTAATCATACTAAGAGACTCAAGCCCAAATCCTAACCAACTTACCGGCACTGGCATAGCTGTGCCAATGGAACGTGTGCTGCATCCTGCTGTTGCGTGGCACTCATGAAGGCCTCCTCAAAGTAAGGGAATATTTGTTCCCTTATCTCGAAGCTGCATTACCCTTATGTCGGTGCTGGAAAGTGGATTAGGATTGCGCCCTCAGTGATCACAATTTTATAAATATCAGAAAGCAGTCTCCTAGATTTGACAAAATTTTCAGATTTTGTCAGGAGCCATATACCTTGCCCTTCACTTGTACGAATAGATACCAAATGTATTTGATATATTTGATACCACATGCCCCCACATTACATTGTTGGATCAAATTTACATGCTTTTCCTTTTCATATACATCTCTTAACCTTCACAATCCAAAATCTCTCAATCTTTTCAATTGTGAGTAATAACTATTTTAAAAATTATAAAAAAAATTGGCAGTTTTTAATGGTATAGGCTACCAATATCCATGTGAAGTGTCACAATGTAGACTGTCATCTGTCACCATGTATGGATGCAATTCCTGGTGGTTTTGTGTGAAACCTTTACTTTGTTAAAGTAATACAAGCCTACTCTGACTGGTTCAGGCAGAAATCATGTAGCACTCCTCTTCCTTCACAGTCATTATCTTCCTTATCCTACGCTCTTCTTTGAGCATTCTTGTTAATGCTGAATCTTGCTCATTTTCACCTGTGAATCCATTCACTAGATCAGGGATGTCAAACATAAGGCCCGGGGGCCAGATGTGGCCCTCAGAAGTTCTTTATCTGGCCCTTGGCCTCTCCCAGCATCACCATCAGCTGCTCTCAGCTGCTAAGCTGGCTGAGGTGTCACTGATGAAAGGGCAGCCGACATAATTGGACTCTCCCATAGCTTGCAATTATGATCAAGATTTGTGTATTTTCTCTTCTATTTGCAGCCAATGAGTTCCTAGGTGAGAAAAAAGTGCTTTGTTTCATCATGACCTGCTTAATGACATCACTTTTTGCTTAATGACATAACTTCCGGCCCTCAGCAGGCATCATGAATGCTATACGGCCCTCTGTATGAAATTAGTTTGACACCCCTACACTGGATTTCTTTCTCCTGATTATCATTAGCACTGGCTAACTTCAAAATCACCCCATTTTAAAGCTCTTTGGTTCTTTTCAGAAACATATGTTATTTAATTGGGTTGTGTTTAATCACACAAATAATTAAATGCAGTGCAACAAGTACACTAAGGGCGCAATCCTAATCCACTTTCCAGCACCAACATAAGGGTAATGCAACTTCGAGGTAAGGGAACAAACATTGCCATACCTTGAGGAGGCCTCTGTGCCTGCTCCCCAACTGCAGGATACAGCTTATGCCCCACTGGCTATGCCAGTACTGGAAAGTGGGTTAGGATTGTGCCCTAATAAAGATACACCCTTCTCTTCAGTTTCCATCAATCTTTTTACATGTAGAGTAGTGCTGTAGCTCCTGGTCTTCAGAAGCCCTCTCATATTGCCCTCTCGTGGTCATACTGACCTATAGCACTAGGTTTTGGCTTTTAACTAATATACATTTGCTATTGGAAAATGTTGTATATATAACATAAAAACTTTTTCTAGACATCATGGTTTCTAAAAACATTGGCAAGACTAATTTTCTAACTTCTACATGGTGGACTATAGAAAACAAAGGCTTTCTTCATATAATGACTGCTAACTTCATATAATAACAGCCATTCTCATCTCAACCTCATAATGAAAGAATATACAAAATATTATGACAATCTGAGCTGACAATTTTAAAAATGAGTTTATTAAATTTATATCCTGCTTTTCAACTGGAAGCCTCAAAGCAGGTGACAGTACAATTAAAAACAGGATACAAAGCACAATACAGAATAAATACCTCACAAAATATTAAAAATATAGTAAAAAGGAGTATAATTATTGTAAGGGTTCACTCCCGAATCTACCTTTTCAGCCACACTAGACGCTGTTCCAGAACCACCATTCAGAGCGCGATACCATAATCTTTCGAGACTGAAGGCTGCCAACATGTATTGTAAGGGTCAAATGAAGAGCTCTCCAGCTCTGCTGTTATCAATAGTGCCTAAAGGCCATGACAAGGAGCAGCGCAAACCTCCTAAGGAAGGTGGTTCCACAGCATAGGAGCTGCCACAGAGAAAGCCCTGGAACATTTTGTTAGCTACCTTGTTCCCACTTTCATGAAGAAAATAATGCATGAGACTTGGGGCCCAATACTATTGTGCTTGCCCAGCCTGCAGTACAGCAGTGCCAAAACGGATGCCGCTTCATCCTGTAGGGCCGAGGTAGCCAGAGGTCTCCTTGAGGTAAGGGAATATGGTTTCCTCACCCCATGTAGCACCCCTCACAGCCCCTACGGGTCTACTCAGATCTGCACTAAGAAAACAGTTGGGACAGATCTGAGTAGCATACCGGATATAGTAGCACGTGGCATTTATTATTTTATATTTATTTGATTCATAATACCTAGAGAGCCTCACAGTGCTCTGACATTCAGCCACCTTAACCGGAACAAAACATTGTAATTGTAACACTGCATAAGAAGGCTGCAATCTTGTATACATTTACTTGTGAAGGTTGTGTTGTAGGAATCCAGAGTCTATAGGTTGTAGAAGACCAAGGCCTCATTTCTCTGTTCCCCATAGGACTTGCTGCCCTGTATTGCTATTCTTTTTCATATTCTTTATTGTTAGAGTCTTGAAAGTCAAAGGAAATCTGACTTTCCCTGATTGGGAGGAGACTTGAGGCAGGTTAGAAAATAATTTAAAACCTTGTAATAATTTAAAAAAAATAATCTGTGAAGCAATATGATTGTCCTGCCAGGTTCCATCCTGCCCTGTCCCATCCCAGGCTCAGAGCAATAGTATTTTTCTGCACTGAGTGGCTGGTGATGACAGACCTGTTTCCAAGGGGCTCACAAAAAAAGGGGGGGGGAATCAAAATGGCCAAATGAACTGAAGAAAGTAAAAATACCTCATCAGCCCCCCTGTCCCCTGGAGCCCTGGAGGTAAGAGCACCTCCCTGGTCGCTGCCTAGTAGGCACTGGGGGGGGGGGGGGAAGGACTTGGAAGGCCAGTTCTGCTTAGGGTAGGGGTCTCCAAACTTTTTGGCTAGAGGGCCACATCAAATATCTGGTGTGGAAAAAATTTAAATATGAACTTTTAATTAATAAATTAGAGATGGAACTTAGAAGACTGAATAAATGAATGAATGGACTCATTCATTCACTTTCTCTGGCCCTCAGAACACCCTCCAGATGCAGCCAGAGCACAGTTCTGGTTGTGTTCAGTTGAGTGGGCCAGAGGTTTTCAGGGGACAAGAGGCTGGTTGCAGGCCGGATAGAGGCTTGCCACAGGCCGCATCTGGCCCCTGGGCCAGGGTTTGGAGACCCCTGGCTTAGGGGGAGAAAGGCCTCTTGGCTCCCTCCAGGTGGATGCCTCTCTCCAGGGTCTAGCCCAGCTCCCCCTCCCTCCCTCCGCAGGGACAGACGGGGGGGGGGGAACGAACCTCCTTCTGAAGGCAGTGAAACAGCATGGCTGGCCAGAAAAGGCTGGACTGGCTGACTCTGATGGGTCTATGGAAATCCTTGCCACAGGATGTGGTGATGATGGCCCCTGAAGGCCTAGATGCCTTTTGAAGGGTGTTGGACAAACAGGGATGATTGAAAAGAAAGGTTGGACAGGGGCTGGCTATTATTAGTTTGTAGAACTCCTTGCCACAGGAGGTGGTGGTGATGGCCCTGAAAGCCTAGTTGTCTTTCAAAGGGGGTTGGACAGACAGGGGTGCTGGATGCAGACTGGCTGGCAGATTCGCTTCCTCTCCACCCTTGGATCTTAGGGTGGGGGAGGCTTTACATGGCGTTGCACAGGTTCTGTGGGGAGGTGGGCCTTCTCGTGGCCAGCTCTCTGGAGCTGTGAAGCACCTGGTCTGGGTCTCTGTAGTTTGGAGCTCAGCTCAGGTGCCATCATTTTGCAAATGATGCTGCGACAGGCTGCGAAGGGGTGAAGAGTGCTGAGCCTCCCTGGGGGCTGCTGTCCAATTGCACCAGCAGGCAGGGGTCGGACCAGTCGTGCTTGGGTGGGGGGTGGGGTGGGAGAGAAAGGGGCTCTTGGCTCCTCTCCCAGGAGGAGGAGATTCACCCAGCCGGAGTTGGGGGGGGGGAAGGGGTCTAGGTGGGAGACACCCTGGAGGTGGGGGTAAAGGAGCGTCTCCCCGCCTGCCTGCCTGCCGACGACGAGGGGCTGAACCGAGGGGCCGGCCAGGGGTAAGTGGGGGATCCCCGCTGACGTCACAGCGCAGCCCACCTGAAGGGGGAGATGCGAAGAGCCTGGGGAGGGCAGCGCAGGGGCGCCCCTGGTGAAGGGCGGGGCTGGAGCCAAGCAGTAGTGACGTCAGGGGAATCCCGTGACAGCGGAGCTAAGGAGCGGCCCGTCTCCGGGGGCGGCAGAGGCACAGCAGGAGTGTCCGCGGACCGCGGCCGGGCCGTGAGTTCGCCTCCGCCGGGGAGCCAGCGCCGCCTGGTGGGCGCCCAGACGGAGCGCGGCGCTCCTGGGGGCGGGCCAGGCAAGAGCTCGCTGTGGGGTTCCCAGCGGCCTGGGCAAGAGCTGCCGAGCCCCGGGATCCCAAGGCGCCCGCGCTGCCCCTTTTGCCCCTTGTGCCCCCCACGCCCGGGGCGGGCGTCCCAGGGGGAGGGGCCAGCACCGAGCAGACCCGGCAGCCCCTCCGGCAGCAGCGCCTTCCAGCAGGGGCAGAATCTGGTCCCCGGGAGTTCAGCCACCCCTCCCTCCGGGCAGGCGAGGCTCATCCTCGCATCTCCCCCCAAAGCAGGCACTTCGCGCGGCTCCTCCGGGGAATGGTTTGGGCTAGGATGCGGTTCAGCCACTGGCACGACTCCGTCATCCATCCCCACTCCCTCCCCCTATCCTCCCATCCCCCTCCCTCCCACATCCATCCATCCTTCCTTCCTCTTATCCCTCCTTCTCTCCCCCATCCATTAATCCTTCCCTTCCTCCCTCCCCCCATCCATCCCTATCCCCGCCCAGAGAGTGGAAGAAGGAGGAGCAGTGAAGGCAAGCAGGCAGGGGCAAGCATCCCTACCCACCTGCTGCCTGAGGCGACTGTTTCAGTTGGCTTCGTGGATGGGCCAGCCCTGCTCCAGGAAAGAAACCAGCCAGTTGCTGATTTCCGCTTTGCTGAATTGATCCCCACACTTTCTTCACACTTTGCGAACTGCATTGGGTGATGTGCTCAGGGGGTGACACCACTGCTGGCAAAAATTAAATTATATATTATTTGATGCATAATTTAATTCAGAATGCAATCAAACAAACTGCGTTAAAATAGCTGTATTCTATCAAATGTTATACCCCAGAACCCAGAAAAGAAAATCACAACTGCCTTATGTAACAAAAAGTGGATTTCTTTAACTCAAGACTGACCAATGTGACTGATTGTTCCAAGAACCGATGAGGTGTTATTACACAGCAGGGAACCAATCAGGTGTTAGTATGAGTCAGCTTTCATTTTCATGTATCATAGCTAATATTCACACAACTGAAGAAGAGTTCTGATATCATCAAGTTGGAAACTGTTTTTTTAAAATTGGTTACTATTTGTTGGGTAACCTGTAATGTTATATAATTAAATAAATGAAGTTAATGGGGGGTGACATCAACCCTAGTGGTGCTACTGCATTTAGGCTGTGTGTGTGATATTGTCACTTATTCTGGATGGTCTGGTACAGGAGGAGGTCCACCATGAGGATGACGCAATGAGCTCTCACATTGGGTGACACAAACCCTAGAGCTGCCACTGGTTGGTTTCTTTGATTGATCCCCAGACAGATTGCAACAGCACAGGGAACAGTCTACAGCCAGCCTATCATTTTGAATCATGTTTATATTGTGATGCATGAAAACAAGTATCTTAGCAGTCGTAGCATTAAGACACCCACAGTTAAATTGTAGAGTAAATAACAACTGATCAATAACAACACCTGAACAATAACCACTGTAGCAAAATCAATGCCAGGCATAACATAATCATTTCCCTCTTCTGGATGTTTGCTGGCAGACAGGGCATCCAACAGACATGGCACCAGGTCACCTTCGGCACCTGCTTTATGGAGCCTAGTGGGTATGTATTCACAAAATGATCTCTTATGCATGCAAATGCATCCCCATGTACCTCTATGTTAGGCCTGTGGGGTCAACTGAATTGAAGGCTGTTTGCGCAATGGTCGGTTTTTGTCCTTGTGTCGCAAGGCATATGGATACCTTCACTTTGGTTTTCTGGGCCAGATTTAGCTCTTTAAAACCGAGCAGGCCAGAGATGTGGCGAGCCCAAGTCCTCCCTGACTTTGGAGCCCTCTGCAGCACTCTGATTTCCTGGGATCTTACATTTGCAGTCTCACTCGGACTCCCTGCACACGTGGGATACTGGGGGCATGGCAGCAGCTGCTGCCACAAGCCATATGCACCGGGCCGAGGAAAACATACATGACACTCCTTAACACAGTGTCAAATCTGGGAGGAAACTGGCCTGCTACAGTAGCTCTTTCTTGTGGATCTGCTTACCACAAAGGAATGTTTCGGAGCTCATGGACACAGCTCCAGAAGTAAGTTTTGATACACAAAGGACACCTTTCATTCTAGTGTGAGCCTAAATACAATGATACTCATTTTTCTGCAGTGATTTTCTATATTTAAAAGATTTTAGAGAGACTTAGGAGTGTGTTTGGTTTTCTGTATTACTGTGGGCGCAATCCAAAGGTGTCCACGGGCTGACGCAAGTCCCTTGTGCCAGCCCAGGAGGGTCGCAATTGTGCCATCTCCTCAGAAGGAAGCCACGGAGGTGCATCCAGCCTCCATGGCGGCTTCCTCTGAGTGCCTTGTGTCGGCTTGGATGTGCAGACGCAAGGCTGTGAGGTAGGCAGGGGGAGGTGTTCCTGAGTGGGGGGAGGGTGGGCGGCCCCAGGGGCAGACAGGGCCAATGGCTTCAAGCCACTCCTCTCCTTGGACTTGTGCCACCTCCAGAGGTGACACAAGTCTGAGGAGACCCATTGGGGCCAGCAGCCCTTACCCAGAGGTAAGAAGAAATTTTTCCCCTTGCCTCTGGCTGGGCTGCTCATGGCCACTATCCTGCGCTGGATTCAGCACAAGTCTCCTGGCTTGCCTGTTCCAGCGCAGGATAGGATTGTGCCCTGTATCAAGCTGCTGATGCCATGTTGGCAGGTAGACCTGGGCTCTGCATCAGAAAGTCCAGTAGGTCTGACTCCAAAGACTATTCCAGCTGTTGCCCCCCTTTGGGAAGGAGCCCAAAAGAAACTTTGTACCCCCTAATAAAATTTCTCTTAGAGGGCCTGCTCCTGACATGATTACATCATGAATTTCACAGCTGATGTTTCAGACAATAATAAAATGTTATCAACATGTGTGTTTTGCTA
Source organism: Tiliqua scincoides (assembly GCF_035046505.1). Lineage (NCBI taxonomy): Eukaryota > Metazoa > Chordata > Lepidosauria > Squamata > Scincidae > Tiliqua > Tiliqua scincoides. The sequence continues at coordinate 22,173,055 of NC_089822.1, read as the reverse complement.
TCCTGTTTCATGCACATGTATGGGTTTTTCTTTCTATCCAATTGTGGAACTGAGCTGTATATGCCACTATTTCTCAACCAGTAGTACTTGAGGTGGCATCTGGTGGTACTTGCAGGACCCCATGACACCTGCCAGCGAGACCAGAACAGCAGTAGGAGGCTCCAAAGCATGCTTTTCTATGCTCAAAAAAGCCTTCCCATGCACCCTGAGCATCTTAATGGTGTTTGTCGTGGAGCATCTGGTCTCCCAACCCAGACGTAACTGGTGATGATGCCATTGCCAGTTATTTCCGGTGGTACTTTGAATAGGTAAACCCTGTGAAGTGGTACAGTGGGGGACAAACGTTGAGAACCAGTGGTATAAGCATTTTGTACAAGCATATTAGGTATAGGTATATTTGGTTTTTATTTTTTTTTAAAGAAAACCTGAACACAATCCTGAACACAGTTCCTAGAGAACAGGCCCCCAAATGAACACTGCTGGATTGACTCTCGAGTAAACATGCCCGTATGCCCAAAACATCCTGCTCTGTGCCTCAAAGGCTGTTATAAAGGGCAAGCTCTGGGGCTTCAACATCGATTCCACTATCTCTTGCCCAGCATCCTGCCTGGAATGAAAGAGTTCTGCTGCATAACTCCAAACCACTGCAGGGTGACCTGATGTCATAACAGCAAAAAACAGGACAAGGCACCCCAAAATGTAGGACATCCAAGAAAAATGTAGTACAAAATAAAAGCTAAAACACACTGGTATATTGACTTCATGTGGTTAATTTAAACACTGTATTACTTATTAAATTTAAAATTATATTATGGATAATTTATTAATTACAAGAAGGCTCTGTGCTGCCTGCAGAGTCTGCTCCCAGGGAAAAGGACATTTAAGTTCTTCTCCAGGACAGGAGGCTCCAAAAGAGGTCACGTCCTGGAAAAAGAAGACGTCTGGTCACCCCGATCCAGTGGTGTAGCCGGGGGGGGGCAAAGCGCTAAGTTTGGCAGGGAGCCTCACAGCATCGGGCAAGCAGCCCCTCCCCTTAAGAGCCATTCCAGGCGGGGGGGGGAGGCGAATGCCAGGAATGGCTCCGCAGGGAAAGCTCCCTGCCGAACGCAGCGCTTTGCCCCCCTCTGGATACGCCACCGGGACGGCCCCCCACCCCGCCGCGCGCCTGCTCTGCCCCCTTCCTCGCCCCTCGGTGTAACCTGACCTGAGCAAGGACGCCTGCAGCAGCTGTCGGCGGGCGGAGCTCCGTTCCTGGCGCTGCAAGCGGGCTTGCTCCCCGGGGACGCCTGCTCCCCCTTCCCCGGCGAGGGGCGGCATGGCCCCGGGCCGGAGGCCCGCAGGCGTCCTGCTCTGGCTGCTGCTCGCCGTGAGCCGCGAGGCGCTCGCAGGTAAGGCGGGGGCTCCGAGCGAGCGAACTCTCCGCCGGGAGGGGAGGACGGGCGCCCCTCCTACAACGAGGCGAGCCGCGCCGCGCCGCGCTTCCAGGGCCGCTCCTCCCTTCCCTCTCGGCTGCGTCCCTCCCTCCGTCCCTGCAGGGAATGGGCCGTCCAGCCCCGGTTGCAGCTTGCAAGAGTGCAACGCGTGGCAAGGGGGGGCTGGTTTGACGGGGGGGGTCCCAAGAAGAGTTTGGGGCTGTGCATGCAGGGTGTAGTGGCAAGGATTTCTTGTCTTCTAAGGCCGCGGTCCTACCCACACTTTCCTGGAGGTAGGTCCCATTGAGCACAATAGGACTTACTTCTGAGTAGACATGCCCAGGAGTGTGCCCTAAGACCCTCTTATCTTCGGTCCTAGGGGAGAGAAAGCCCACATAAGAATTTTCCACAGGGAAAAAAAAAATCCTAACTTTTACCCTAACCCGGTGTTTCTCAACCGTGGTCCAGGTACCACCAGTGGGACTTGAGGTGGTGCCTGGTGGTACTCACAGGACCCCTGGACGCCTGCCCCCCAGGACACAACAAATAGCAGTAGGAGGCTGGGCTCGGTGGGCAGAGCTCCAAAGCTTGCTTTTCTGCACTCGACAAAAGCCCTCCTGTCCACCCTGAGCCTTTTACTGTTCTTTCTTCCTTACATTGCATCTGGTCTCCCAACCCAGAAGTAATTGGCAATGATGTCATCACCAGTTGCGTCTGGTGTTACTTCAAATCGGTGGACCATGTGAAGTGGTATGGTGAAGGACAAATGTTGAGAGAAAGAGTGCTCTGACCCGTTGAACTTCCCCCACCCTAAACCCACACGGGCAAGGTTTGTGTGGGCTTTTTTCCAGTTATAATCAACATCGTCTGCCATCCCTGGAAAGAGACAAAAAAATGCTCTGGTGATCTTTAATAACAACAAAAGCCTGTTTTCCAGGAGACACTAATGGCAGCCTAGTTAGTTCTTTCAGCTTTACTATACTGTTGGTGTTCTCAGACTTGTAATTAAATGGCTCTGGGTAGTAACTGATTGATTTCTTTCAAAACGTTTGGCTGGGAAAGGCATGCACAGTTGCCAATCCTCGCTCCTGATCCCAGCTGTGTGGGAGTAAACGCAGTGGTGGGAGTGGCACACCCTGCACAGAAGTGTTGTTAGCCTTTTTTGGCTGTTGCTTCAAGCTCGAACCCCAGACACCGAAAACAGGTTTTAGGGGCTTAGTGGAACCTTAGGGGCAGAAATTGAATCTCAAATTTGGATCATTATTCACTCCAAATACCAAACCTACACTACAATCTACAAGGCAAATGAAAAAAAAAAAATCAAGAATGCTTGAGCTACGGAATACTATGAGACAGTTTAATTCTTTCATTCTTACTTTACTCGTTTGTTGTGCAAAATTTTTAAAATAGTAAGAAAGTAAAACGTGTGTGTTTAAGTTACAGGTTTTCCTGCCTGGTTGCCTATAGGATATTTGTGTCCATCACAGGTGGCCAGGTTATGCACAGGCCTTTGTTAAACACCATCCTCAATCTTTAAGAACCAGGTTCAAACCCTGCTCAGACAAGAATTTTATCAGGTGAACTTGAGCCCACACCATGAGCTTCTTGGAGAAAGGATAGGATGCAAACATGAAAAATAAATACATTTCTGAGTAGGAAAGAAAGCATTCTCACCATATTTAGATTGCCATACATGTCAGTGCCCATAGGGGGTGCACACACTGTGTGTACACATTAGAAAACTACACTTGTATACCTGGTATGATACAGCACTGATTTCACCGTATATACACATAGCACATACACATGGTGTATGCATGACGTATACGCTTTGAAACTGATGTACATGTGGTTTGCCATGAAAAGTACCATGTTTGAAGAAGGCCCTACTGCTGTATCAACTTGGAGATCATTTGAGTCCGACCTGCCGCTTGAAAATCCTTGTTTTATTAAAGGAAGTAACCAATACCCCTCTGGTTTGTGGGTTGAGGTATTCATGTTGCAGTTCACCATTCTGGGAAAAGAATGTGCAGATTCCTAAGGAGCAAGAATCAAATTTGAATCACACTAGGCATTACGATGCCAAAAGTTAGGCTCAATATTACTTGCCCGCAGAGGACAGAAGATTTATTTTGACTTTGAAGTGGAACTCAGATTAGTATTTATGCTGTCTTTTTTTAATCATACATAATAGAAGGGCTTTGGAAGCAACCCAGCCCCAGAACCATTATGAGCACTGATTATAATGGGATTTGGATTGCGCCTGTTGGACCTGATTCAGAGGTGCATGCCTGCAGTTATTTTTGGCCTTTTCTTATCAACAGCCTTTTCCCCCACCTCCAAGAATAGTCATATCCTAACCCCCCTCCTGGCCTGGGAAACCTGACACAGGACTCCTTGATTTTGTGCTGCTCAATAGTGGGTGCAGAACTGAAGAGACCCATTGGGGCTGCCTGGCTGCTACATAGGGTAAGGGAATGTAAGTTCTCTTACCCCGAGGAGACTTGGTGCTGCTTCCCTGCTCCACTGGATGCAGCGGTTGCTATTTTGCACTGCTGCAGGCCTGGGCACTGGGAAGCATAGGATTGGGCTGTGACTCTGGTAAATGGGCAATACACTATTGTTGTTTCAGTGAACAGATTTTTGAACAACTCATGCAACAGAACCCCAGGCTGCAGCTTAATCTGAAGGGAACCTTCAGAAGGGTTGCAGAAAATAATACAAATGTAGTCCAAGGAAGACTGACATAGGAAAGTATCACAAGACTTGCAGCAATCCTGTAAGACTTATTGAAATATTTTAAAGTTAAGTGCCTTGTTCAATGCTGTGCAGCCATTCAAAATTATGAAAACATTTGGATTCTAAATATTAGTTGCAGTTACATGGAAAAACAGTTTTCACAGGGTGGTTAAGAGCTACAGGTTGAGTATTCCTTATCTGAAAATCCAAAACTTTACCACCCCATGGAGGCTGGTCCCACCAGTAGCGTTCTGGGGAGGGGCAAAGCACAGAATTTTGCAGGGCACATCTACCTGCCCTGTAGGCTGCCTCTGGCCATTAGAGACATTCTAGATGATAAGGGGATGCCTCCTCACCACCTGGAATGGCACCAACAGCAAGGGGGACAGGTAGCTTACATGATACACCCTCAAAACTTAGCACTTTGCCCCCCTCTAGGAATGCTACTGGGTCCCACTGCAACACCCCAAGCCGAGTGGAGCTTGCTTTCCCGCTCCTAGCTGTGCGAAACAGCACCTCAGGATGCGACATCAGCCTAATGAAGGAACAGCAGGAAGGAAGGCATATGTTGCTGGGGGGGGGGATACTTGGCTACTTTCAGAAATCACATGAAGGCAGCCACAAAAGTGTATGGCGGAAAGCAAAGGTTTACACGCCTCAATGGTATTCCTTGGCAATAAGCATTGTGGACGTCAGTAGAGCTTATAAGAACATAACATAAGAATAGCCCCGCTAGATCAGGCCAAAGGCTCATCTAGTCCAGCTTCTTGTATCTCACAGTGGCACACCAAATGCCCCAGGGGAGCACACAAGACAACAAGAGACCTGCATTCTGGTGCCCTCCCCTGAATCTGGCATTCTGACACAGCCCATTTCTGAAGTCAGGAGGTTGCATGTATACATCATAGCTTGTAACGCTTGATGGATTTTTCCTCCAGAAATTTGTCCAATCCCTTTTAAAAGGCATCTAGGCCAGATGCCATCACCACATCCTTCCTTCCAAGGGAACCTTACACTAGTTTCCAAAAACCCAAAGATCTGAAATCTGACACATTTCTGGTCACAAGCATTTCAGATATACTCAACTTGTATAGATGAATTTTAATGAATTCTGTCACCGTGTTTTGGAAGTTGTGAATGAATTTTCCTTATGATGTTCTCAGTCAAGGATTATTCCTGTTAGCTGTAATGCTGAAAAGAAAATTTGTTCAGAACTCTGTAGAACAGCTGCATCGTTAACTATTCTAATAAACAGTGCATTTAATGACATCCATAGCAACTCACTGGCTACATCTATACTCCAAGTAATATGATCTGAGCAGGGAATACAGTATTTTGTTGAATCTGGCATTATAGTTTTGTTGACTCAACAGTGGTTTGATGTGGCTATTGCTTGACCTTACAAAAATGTTGTGTTTTCCTTTCTTGGTAATGGTGATGACTCTAATTTTCCTGCTGAGTAAAAGTAATGTATGAACAGCATCAGACTGCCTTAGACTTTGACAGATCTATTAAATGTGTCCATGGTTTACATACATGCAGTCATCACACTTGTGATTTTCGGTTAGAGAGTGTGAAATTACATGGATAAGTGGCATAAAAGATTTGCACATAAAATGTGACTATCTACATGATGAAGAGAAAATGGAACCTGTGTTTTAAAAGTAAGACTTACCTGTTTGTCTCTTAGGCATCTTTTTCAGACTTAAACCAGCAGAGATGGGAAATATGGTATGATGGGATTTCTTCTTTGCTGAGGTCATGTTGCTTTTGCTACCCTCCTGAAGCCTTTGGAATTATTGGATAGTAAATAGCATGAATGAATGAATTAAAGCCATTTACTTAATGCATTATGTCTGTGCAATGAGTTATTATCACTTTCTACATTGCCAGCATTGTGGCTACCAGTACCATGGGATGGGAGTCCCATAAGCTTCAATGCTTCCTTATGACCAGGAAATGTTCTTATTTCCTAGAACCTCCCTCTCACCTGAATTGCCTTTGTTCAGGTTCCCAGTGCCTCCTCCAAGGCATCTAGAGGTGAACACCTCTTGATTCCAGCATGTATACGTGTGCATGAACATTATGGCACCACATAATACATAATCTGCCATTTGAAGGCCTAAAGTTGGTGAGGTTCATTTTGAGCTGTTTAGAGTAGCACCCCACTTTTCTATGGCACTTATGCCTGAAGCAAAATGTGCAGACTAGTTGAACATCAAGCAGAATCTGAGCAAAGCCTCACCCCAACATTTCAATAACAATTCATTTCAACACTCATCATGTCAACTTTTCAGTAATATCAACAGTGGCACCAAGTACTCCAAGGGTGCAATCCTAACCCCTTATGTCAGTGCTTTTCAGCACTGGCATAGCGGTGCCAATGGGATGTGTGCTGCATCCTGCAGTTGGGTGTCAGTCATGGAGGTCTCCTCAAAGTAAGGGAATGTTTGTTCCCTTACCTCAGAGTTGCATTGCCCTTATGTCAGTGCTGGAAAGCACTGACATAAGGGGTTAGGATTGTGCCCTAAAATGACAACTGAAAAAAGTGCATAGATGTGAAGATGCAATGGGGCCAAAATTCCAAGATCTGAAACACAGCAGCAATAAATGAAAGTGCACAGGTATTTAAGAGCAATTCGTACCATCACTACCAATCAGCCAATATGGGCATTTTCAAATTCCAGCAACTGTCTCATTTGGGAAATTGACCTTATACCCAAGTTGCCTTTCCCATATATTCTACTTGCATGCTTTCAGCCTGCCCCCTTTGCCCCAGGGGCACAGGAGTCTCAACTCCTTCCTTTTTGAGAGTAAAAAGATGACACCTTTGCAGTGGCCTTCAATTAATGGTACCCATAGAAGAAACTTTCTTTGGTCTCTCAGGTCATATCACATCTTCCTCATTGGCCTGATTTTTCAGTTAGCATATTCATTCTTTCTTGTTCTGATGCTGGAGGTGGCAAAAGGAGACAGGGGCGGGGGCAAGGGGTTTGCCTTGTAAAGTCTGTCCTCCGTTAAGTGCTCTTGATGCTCTGGGTGATCCTATACTGCTCCCCTACAGGCTCCTTATGCACATTCTCACAGAGATGGGAAGAGCAAAACCAGACAGATGTAACTTGTTAAGTATGCTAGCTAGTTCATTACAGGACCACTGCCTTTTAAGTGTCTGTGTAAGCCATTTCTACCCAACATTGCATATACGCAACAGGGACCAAATGTGTGCACCTGTAGGCCAGGCAAAAACGAGATTTAAGCAAAAGAACAACCTGCTTCTTTGCTTTTAACTCATGTGTCCAGGCCCAAGTTGTAACTAAACTGATTCCTTCATGGTTGTCTAAATACAAGCCTAAGCCACATTTCATTATTTTGTGCGTGCGTGCGTGCGTGCGTGCGTGTGTGTGTGTGTGTGTGTGTGTGTGTGTGTGAGTGTTTCTGAAACAATACAAACATTTATTTGCGCAGGAACTAATTGAACAGCAGTGATCAAGCCAGCTTGAGCATCGGTTGTTCCACAACCTAATGCTAACATTTCCTTTGGGTAGCATAAGCAAGCGTCGGCAGCTTAAACCATTTCTGCCCAAGGTTGCATCTACGCAACAGCGGCCAAATGTGTACACCTGTGGGTCGGGCAAGAATGGGTTAATTCCTAGCAAAGTTCTGTTCCCTCTTCAGGAGATTTCAGTATTCCTGGCAAACACTTCATGTGATAGCGAGCCTGTTTTGATTAGCTCAGTGGGCGTTTGGCCACGGGCCTCTTTGCATTTTTAAAGCAAACTTTAGCACAAATAAATCTTTAAATATTTGAACAGCAAAATGTAATGCATATTTACTTAGAAGTAAGTCTCATGGTATTCAATGAAGCTTTTTCCCAGGTAGATTGCAGGCTGGCCGTGCAGTCCTAAAGTGCACTTGAGCTGGCATGACTGTCTCCGCACCAGCTCAGAGTGTTGCAAACATATCGTAAGGATGTTTGCAGCTCCTTGAGAACTGGCTGGGCAAGTGTGAAGACCTGGCATGCCAGCACTGCATCCCATCTCTGTACTAGCTGGCACAGATAAGATTGTGCTGGGTGGCACAGGGACTGGGAGAAAGTGGCAAGAGGGTGTTTTGGAGGTGGGGGGGCAGAACAGGGGAAGGTTCAGGCCTCAGAAGGGGGAGGGATTGGCAGTGGTGGTGCACGCTGCATCCTAACCCCCTTCCCTGGCTGGGCAGCCTGACGCACGTCTTCCTGGATTTGTGCCAGCTATATAGCTAGTGCAGATCCAAGAAGCCCCATGGGGAATACTGGGGTTTTACCTGCAGTAAGGGAAAATATATTCCCTTACCCTGAGGAGACCACTAGCTACCTCCTGAGTTGCACTGGATGCAGCGCAGACCCTGCTGCTCCAGGACTGCTTAGGATTGGGCTGTAAGTCACCACCATCAATGCCACTGTCCTTCTCCCATGAAATTACATTACTTGCTTTGCAGTGTCATGCTGGTTTCCCTGAGTCTGAGGTCTGATCCACAGACACAGAAAGGACTACCTTGGAACTGCATGACAAAGAGTTTCCCCAGAAGAAACTTTCACTTGTGAATGGAAAACTTGTTTACTGAAAGCTTTCTAGAAGAAAGATTCTAACCTCACCTTCCTGCATTGTAGTTGTTTGTATGAGTATACTTATATGTATATGAGGTGCAGTCAAATGCACAGTCCCCACCAGCATTCTGAAGTAATACAGTTCCAGGAGGACTGTACTGCATCCTTTTTTTTTTTTAATGTGTAGATTGAGATGAGCATGTTAGGGTATTGACTAGCCTCCAGGTGACTGGCATGGCAGTTGGAACCAAACCGGATTGGAGTTGGTAGCATATATGGAGCTATAGAAGGAGTCATTGATTGCCTATTGCTTACAGCCCTTTGAAATGTGATATGAGTTTCAGCTAGGGTAGGGGTCTCCAAACCACAACCTGGGGGCCACATGCGGCCCATGGCAAGCCTCTATTCAGCCCACGGCCAGCCTCTTGTCCCCTGAAAGCCTCTGGCCCACTTGGCCAAACATGAGTGGAATTGTGCTCTGGTTGCATCTGGAGGGTGTTCTAAGGGCCAGAGAGTTTGAAGGAATAAGCCCATTCATTCATTTATTCACTCATCTAATTTAATTCACTCATTTAATTTATTTCTCTCTAATTTATTTATATACATTTTATATTTAATTTTTTTTTCCAGCCCCCAACACCATGCCAGATATTTGATGCGGCCCTCTGGCCAAAAAGATTGGAGACCCCTGAGCTAGGGTAACCATAGAAAGAACCTCTTATTAGACAGTGGATCAGAAAATAAATATTTCATAATCAGTGCATTGGTAAAATGAGTAAACAGTTATTGATCAGTGATGCCATCCCCTATACCTGAGATTAGCCATTTTAAATATAGTTACCATTGTCGGAGCCATTAAACCATCAGCTGGAGGAAAAGGATCTAGTGTTTTAATGTTATATAATCCGTGGAATGTCATGAAGGCATTTTCTATAAGCAAATATACAAAACTTTCTTTGTTCCTTACTTTTAGTATCATTTTATGGTGAAAACTATGTACAGTCCAATATTGCTGAATCATCCTCAACAACATCACTGCAATTAAGTTTTCGAACCAGTAGACCAGATGGATTGCTCTTTCTTGCTGCAGGAAAAGAGAGTTATCTTCTTGTGGAATTACATTCTGGAAATGTACAGGTAAGATTATAATGCACATGATGCTGCCTTATACTGAGACAGATCAGATGTCAAACCAAACTGTGGTTTGTTGTGATGTCTGAGCCAGCACTATTGGAGAAACCATGCATTGTGACTGACAACCAAACTAAGATCTGAAATCATGGTTTGATGTTGGTTTACAAGCCACGGCTTGGTCAGTCTGTGATTTGGGATTACACCTGAACAGAAAGACCATGGCTGGGGGCATTACTACACCTTTGGGGGTTCAGAGTTACTTGGGGAAGGTGGAAGACAAGAGAACCTTAGAAACCTCAGAAACCTCAGAACCTCAGAAACATCTGGAATAGATATAATGACCTGAAATCTAAACTATGATTTGTGCAAACCATGGTTAGGTGTTATGTCTGAACAACCACACTGAGTGAACAGATGCCTGCCACCTCCCCTGCACTCTGCTGCCATGGGCAGAGCCTTACCTGTACCTTCTTCTCTGTGTTCCCAGTGTGCCCTGTGTTGCCTGCATTGAGTAAAGAGCCTGCACAGAGGAAACATAGAATACTCTAGATGTGATCCTGGCACACTTCAAATTTTCTGCTTTTATTCTAGAGTCCACATGGTAAAAAGAACCAGATAAGGGGAGTGGCAGAACTTGTGGGGGGGGGGGCTGTAGAATGATGTGCTGCCCAGCCCTGGATTACTCTACCTAGAGAGCCTGGAGTTGCTGTGGGAATAGGGAGAGAAGAAAAAAGACCTAAGTCTTTTATCTTATGGCAGTGGTATTCGCCCCAGCCTGTGGGTCCTGGCCTCTGCCCCCTTAAGGGGCGGGGGCAGCCAGCAGACAGGGGTAAGGCAGCGGGGGGGGGGGGCTGCAGGGGCTCTGGGGGGCTGCAGAGGCTTGGGTGCACTTGCCCAAGCCTCCTGCAGCCTCCCGGGGGGGCGAGGAGCCCTGCGCAACCTTTGGCAGGGCTCCCCAGGTCAGGAAAAGGGAAAGCGGAGCGATTGCACCCCGCTCTGCAGAACCAGAAGCGGAGCACGATCACTCCGCTTTCCCTTCTGATGGAGCTGCAGGGACTGGGATGCACCCTCCAGTCCCTGCAGCAGCCGTCCCTGTGTGCAGGGAGCCCTGCGCGAGTGCCTGCAGGGCTCCCCAGGTCAGAGAAACGGAGAGTGGGGCGATCGCACTCCACTTCCGCTTTTGCATAGGCAGAGCAGATCGTTTCACTCTCCCTTTCCCTGACCTGGGGCGCCCTGCAGGCGCTCGCGCAGGGCTCCCTGCACACAGGGACAGCTGCTGCAGGAACTGGAGGGTGCATCACAGTCCCTGCAGCCCCCTGAATGATGGGATCCTGGGGATCGCGTCACTGCCTTCCCCCTGCCCCTGCTGCTTCCGCCCTGCCCCCGCAAATACTTACTGCAGGTTTCAAACTCCTGGAGAGTTTGAAAACTGTAGTGTTATGGGATAAAAGGGAGGGAATAGGCAGGGCTGTGGGAATAGGGAGGGAAGATAAAAGACATGGTCTGCTGGGGAATTTCAGACAAGGACAGCCCTAGAGAGAAGGGAAAGGGAGCAAAGAAATTGGGTAGTTACTGGACTAAGAATCTTTCTCCAAGGAAGAAGGTGTGACTTTTAGTAACATGGCATAAAATCCTAGGATTTTAATGGAAGGAAAGGAGGGTCCACCGATATCCCCCTTCTAGGCCTCAACCCACCTTGCGGGGTCCACACAGACTTGCACCAGCCACATTGCTGGTTCAGGTCTGACTAGACCTGTGCTGGTGCTGGAAGCTTACCCCGGGTAAGGGAACAAATGTTCAGCTATCTAAAGGAGACCTCGAGAACTCTCCCCCCCCCGATGCAGTGCATGCTTAGCAACCTCAGTGGGGGAGGGGGCGCAGCTGAAAGATAGGAGCGGAACTTTACCATTATTACACTTACGTGAAGCTCTCTAGAATTTTTAGATGTTTACCCTTCTTCGGCAGATTGGTTGAAAATAATAATGCATTTTATTTTGCGCATGTAATTTATGGAGTTAATCCATTTGCTTCCTGGGATGACTGTATTTCTTTTTTTTCAGGTGAGAATCAATCTTGGAGAAGGCAAGCAAATCCTTCGTTCCCAGTGGAGCTCCCAGCTGAATGATTTAGCTGGGCACCTTGTGGAAATCCGACATGAAATTGATAATGTCACTCTGCTAATTGACAAACACTATCAAACTAGTACAAAAATACCAGGAGCTCTGTTTGAACTAAACAGCCAACTTGGGGTTTATGTTGGTGGAAGTAGCGACCTTAATGTGCCTTATCTTGATGGTGCACAGACTAATTTCCGAGGGTGTATTGATGATGTGATATTTAATAAGCATGACATCCTAGCATTCCTGAGCCCTTCCCCAAAATTTAAACATCTTCATGAAGTGTCGCTGACTTGCAGTGATGAATTTTTTGCAAGTGAAGATGAATCCATAAATTTTTTTAGCTCCAAGTCCTATGTTTCATTTCCTTCATGGAACATCCAGGAGGAAGGAGTCTTGGAGTACACAGTGCAAACCTCAGCTGGAAAAGGCTTGCTGCTTTACAGTTCTGGACAAGCAGGAGACTTTGTTGCAATGGATATCGAAAGTGGTTTCATTAAAATTCATATTGGAAAGGGGAGGAATAAAATTCTGCTGTCTTCTCTTAGCCAAGTCAATGATAACCAGTGGCAATCTATCAAAATAACATGTTCTGCAAAATATGTTGAACTCAAGCTAGGAAAAGAAACAGTGAAAAAATCACTGCCCCTACACAGCCAATGTCCCATTCTTAAGGGGCCTCTTTATATGGGTGGAGTAGCTGATACTATCCGGGCAGAAGTCCTGAAGCTAGGATTAGCCTCTGTTTCTGGGAGAAATGCCCAAGGAGGATCCTTCAGAGGTTGCTTGAGAGATGTGAAAATCAACTCCGAAAGGAAATCCTTGAAGGATGTTCTTGTGACAAAGGATATTTCAGTTGGATGCAAAATTGAGAGTGCCTTGAGTTCAAATTCTACCACAGTGCCCAAAAAACAACTTATGAAAAGAGCGGATTCCATTTCTGCTATTGGTCCTGTAGCCTCCAAACTTCATGGGAAAGAGAGCCATGACCATTTTTTGGTGGTAAACAACTTGATTGTTCCAGAAGGTGGGCGAGCTATGCTTGAATCTAGGCACATCAAAGTAAATGTGGAATTCAAGAAATTAGGGATTCGGCAGTCACAAATCCTTTTTAAAATTAATGACCAGCCTTTGTATGGCCATTTGAGGTTTGATGTTGAGCCAGAGCAGGAACAGTCTACATTTACCATGCTGGATTTGTGGCAAGGCAGAGTTCTGTACATCCATGATGGCTCCGAAGAAAGCTATGATTATTTCACATTCTCTGTTTCTACGAGCAGTAAAAGGGAGATGCCCTCCTATCTGCAAGGAAAGGAGGAATACATGTTCACCATTACAGTAAGACCAGTAAATGATGCCCCAGAACTTGTCCTTCCCAATGGAAACTTGTTCCTTTTGTTAGAACACTCAAAGAAATGCCTCAGTGTGGCTTCCGTAAATGTTTCAGACAGTGATACAAGTTCTACAGATCTCAGTGTTATGGTTCTTGGAAATCTGAACACAGATGCTGGATTTCTGGAAAACTCCAAAGCTCCTGGACAGGCGATTACTGCCTTTTCTTATGAGGACTTAAAAAATGGCAATGTTTTCTTTGTCCACACTGGAGTTAAGAACTCTAGAATTATTCTGCGAGCAAGTGACGGAGAGAAAGTCAGCAACACAGTAGTGCTGCGCATTATGGCTGTCCCCTTGGAGTATTCATTGGTCAACAACACAGGAGTCAATGTGCTACAAGGCAAGGCTGCTGTGATCACACTCAACCATTTGGCCATTGAAACAAATGCCATTCAACAAGGGTTGGAAATACGATATGAGATCACAGAGCCAGCCCGATATGGAGAAGTTCAAAGGCGACATGGTGGTGGTGAATGGAAAAAAACGAATTCTTTTTCTCAACGTTCCCTTGAACGTGGTCGTGTGAGATATGCTTGTACCTTCAAAGAGATGCAGCTGGATAATGTTCCAGAATATTTTAAATTCAAAGTTATCATTGGTAACAACACTAGTGAAGAGTTCCTGTTTCCAGTGGTGGTGAAATGGTTGACGTATAACTTAGTTAGACATGTGCCGTTAGTAATTGATAAAGCAAACCGAGAATACCTCAGGTCAGATAATCTTTGCGCTGTAATAGCAGAGGTAGAAGTTCCAGAAACTGATTTCCTTTACAAGCTCCTGTCCTTGCCTGACAAAGGAAATATTTTGCTCAACAACGTACCTCTGCAAGTAAATTCAACCTTCAGTCAGCAGAACATTTCTGATTATAAAGTAGAATATCAATTAATCAGAAGGCCTAATGAGGAATCTGATGACTCGTTTAGGTTTGTGATTTCTTCAAAATACGTGGTGTCAAATGTGTTTGATTTCAAAATCAGCATTAAAACAGACCCACGAAGCATTCTTTTGGCAAACAATGGCCTCACTGTTACTGAGGGTGAAGGGAAACTGATAACAAAATCAGAGTTATTTGCACAAACCCGTGACAATAAGACTTTCCAGTATAAAGTTGTGAAGAGTCCTCGTCATGGAAAGTTAACTCTAATTAATTTTTCAGATTCCTTGGAAAGTAATAATAACCTTAGTAGCTTCACAAATCAGGACATAATTGATAAACGTCTTATGTATGTACATGATGACTCTGAGACGCTGTACGATGACATTTATGTCATGGCAACTGCCATTGAATCCAAGGAATGGGTGAATTTTGGTACGGAAACGGATCCCCCTGAATCAGTGGAGATAAAGTTTAACATTTCTATCCAGTTGAAAAATGATGAGAAACCAGTGCGCATAATAGACAAGGTATTTCATGTTGTCAAGAACGGGCAGCGACTGTTGACCTTAGATGACCTTTGCTACCATGATCCTGATACTGATTTTGATGATGAGGAGTTGTTGTACACCAGGCGTGGTATTCCTAATGGAGATTTAGTTCTTGCCAATGAAACCTCTCGCAGAATTTATCAATTCAAGCAAGAGGACCTGGCACAGAAACGAGTCCTGTTCGTACACCGTGGGGCAGGCTATGGTCGCTTTGTGTTGTTTATAACTGATGGGAAGCATTATACATCGTCATTGCTGGAAGTGAGCGCTTCAGACCCCTACGTCCATCTAGCAAACAATACAGGTTTATTGATCCAGAAAGGAAGAGAGGGTATTATTACCACAGCTAACTTAAGTGCTTCCACAAACCAAGACATTAGAAGTCATCATGAAATTACGTTTGAGATGTTTTTATCTCCGAAGTTCGGCCAAGTCTTTGTAAATAATTTACCACAGAGCACTTTCACTCAGCATGATCTCAAAATGGGACATGTGACTTACAGGCATGACGATAGCAACAATTTGGCTGACATGTTTAACTTCACAATTTACGCTAAAGGTGTTCGGTTGGACGCTGAAATGAATATTCGTGTGTATTTGGAAGGTCATCAGCGCCCACCAGCAGTTGTACAGCACAGCAGCCTTTTGGTTGAAGAAGGAAAACCAGTTAAAATCAGTAAAGGAAAATTACTGGTAAGCCATTGTGTAGTGATTTGTACTTGAATGAGTTTTGTTTTCGTACTACAAACTCAATCTCGCCAAAGCCACATCTGACTTCAATGAGAAATGTATTATTATTTATTCAAGACCCATCCACTAAAATTAGTGGAACTGGTACGTGCAGAGCCTTCTAGAGCTGCTGCCGTGCGCAGTGCGCCATTCATAGCCGCACCCTGCCATGCGCAACAGTGGTCCAGCTTTTGCACCACAGCAAATGACTTTGTGCTGCCAGAACCCCAATGAGATTGGGGCTTAGTTAATCAAGGGCCCAATCCTCTCCAGCTTCCCAGTGCTAATGCAGCCGTGTCAATGGGATGTGTGCCTCATCCTGCAGTGGGCTGGGGGGCAGTCAAGGAGACCCCCTCAAGGGAACCAACCACTCTTTATTTCATGGCTGCATCATGGGTGCATCAGCGCTGGAAAGTTGGATAGGATTGGGCCCTAAATCTGTATATATTTACATATGATAAAAAACAATTGTTTTTAAGAAAGACACATACTAATTTGTTTTTAGATGGTGCATGTACTTATGTCACAGTGAGGGCCAAGTGGAAGAGATGTGCCTGCCATTTCTAATTTTTACAAGTACATATGTTAAAAATAATTTACAAGTATTTATTCTGAAAAATAATTCACATTTGAAAAAATGTTTTACTACTTTAAAAAAGTTTCTAATGATACAATAGGAGGCTGAGGATCCCATCCTTTCCAACTTTCCAGCACCAGTGCAGCTCTGAGGTAAGGCAACAAATGTTCTCTTTCCTAGAGGAGCCTTCCCTTCAGGTGCCTCCTCACCACAAGATGCAGCACTTGCCCCATTGGCACAGCTGCACCAGCACTGGAAAATTGGGTAGGATTGGGCCCTCTGTGTTGTCCTTATTAAGGATTGCATGTAAAAACATGTAAATAGAAAGATGATTGTATTTTTTAATAAACGGTATATATGTTTTTTAAGGTTGTACACGAAAACAATTTGCCGTCTGAGATACAGTTCAGAGTAAGGTCACCTCCAGTCTATGGATACATTCGTACATTTACATCAGAGGACAGTTACCTTGGTGTTGAAGAAAATCCCGTTTTGACCTTTACCCAGCAAGACATCAACGATGGCAGTATCCAGTATGTGCAGACTGTTTCCAACCAGCTACAAGACCAGTTTTCACTGGATGTGACTAATGGCATCCAGACAGTCAGTGGAATAGAAATTGCAGTAGACATCATCCCAAAGTTGATTCCAATAGAAGTACAGAACTTCACTGTTGCTGAAGGGGGTTTAAAAGCCCTGGAGGAAAATTATCTAAAAATTCCGAGCAGCCATTTTGCAGAGCTGAATTTTGAATTCAGTTTAATTGATCCACCAAAGCATGGACATATTGCAAACTCTAAGTTTCCTAGAGTGGCACTAATCAGATTTAGCAGAAAACAGGTAAGTTACTCTCAAATATAATTTTTTTTAAGCAATACAGAGTATTCTTTTAGCACAGTCCTGTGTATGTAAGAGCCATTAAATTCAGTGGGACTTAGTCCCACGGAAGTGTGTTCATAGGATTGCAGCCTTTGTATTTTGATAAAACCATTTTGCCTTCCACTGTTGGCTTGCCATATCCTGTCCAGTTCTGCTACACAATGCTGCAGTCTACCATCTCCCATCTGAACTCATGTGAAATGACCAACTCTCCCTCCATGGTTCTGCTTCCCTGGTCAGATCTTCTGCAAAGTCCCTAGTCCCCATCTCATGGGTTGGTGAGAAGGCAACACAGAACAAAGCTTTCTCCATCATGGTGCTCAGGCTTTGGAGCTCTCTGCCTTGGGAGGTCATAGAAGGCTTATCTAGCCCTGTGTTTCAATGCTTCCTAAAAACATTCCATGCTTAGGGGCTACTAGCCTAGGGATTTGAATCTTCTGCTCCTGCTTTCCTTAAGAGTTTTTGTTATACTGTACTTTTTAACATCTTACTATGTTCTGGTTAAAAAGTTCTGCATTACAATATTATTTTTTAATAAGAGGGCATCGTTCACTTGTTTCTCTACAAGCTAGTTAAGTAGAGCAACCAAACATAAAATCAATGTTAAAATAATGTATATATTAGCCCCTGACTAACTTGGCAAAGAAGCATCTTTTTAAGTGTTGGTTCTCTGTTATTTAGCAGGTCTATATTCATTCCAGCATATTGTCTTTTCTTGTGGCTGTTGCTGATGTTTCCTGGGATTGTTTTTTAGATTGTGAGCCCCTATTGGGACACAAAGAAGAGCATTTATATAATCTTCACATTAATAATGAATGCTGTGTTAAGGGTTTCTTCCTCAGGAGGAAGGAGTCCTTCTGCAGGATGAAGTTCCTTTCTCAGGAGGAAAAAAACTTAGGATACAACACAATAATTCTTTATTTAAAAAAAGGACCTAAATGGTATAAGATAAATGGTGTGAGATAAAATGAGAATTCTTGAGACTGAAGTGATTGAGTCCTTGCTGCTTAATATATTTCCTTTCTCTTTACAGGTGGATCAAGGAATAATCTCCTATATCCATGATGACAGTGAACATCTGCTTGACAATTTCACCATCATTGCAAACAGCACAGAACTGCGGAAACAGAGCCTGCCTCATGTAATATTTGTGACTATCACACCAGTAAATGATGAGGCTCCTGTTATAAGGAGAAACAAAATCCTCAGGGTAAGTCCTATGTAATTTTAAAGTTCACATTTCTCACTGGCTAACTGTGTTTTGGAAGAAATGTGTAGCCAGCATCATGGAGATACTGTGGTTGCCTTAAGTTTCTTAGAATTGTCTTACATGTATGCGATGTCACCTTGGACAACATCGCTGTCCCAGGGGAGTAGGGCCACGTCATAAGGGCAGGGATTTCTCATGCTAGTTGTCAAGTGCCTTCCATCATGCTCTCAAAGGAAAGAATTATGGAAGCTTGCATTGTTGCAGGGAGGGTTTCTTTACATCTAAGCTCCTCTTTACAGGTGGCTTATATATCAGTCGAAATATAGCTCAGGCAGGGCTCTGGTGCCTGGCTCTTGCTGATTTGCTGCCACCTCAGGAGGCATTCCCCCATCAAATCCCCTTTCCAGAGAAGCTCAAGGTTGATCTGCCCCTTAGGGGCAGCAATGTAGGTGGGTTTGGAGAGGTGGCTAGTTCAGCCTCAGGGGACACAAGGGGTTGTCCGGACAACCTTCCCAGGCCTCTGGGCAGATGGCAAGAACTTTCCTGCAGCCCTCCTGGGGTTGCTAACAGAAGCCCTGGGTTAACCCCCAACTTAGCCCTCCGAATCGAGGGCAGGACAGATCATGGTCAAGCTGCAATGCCTTTCCTGTTGGGGGGCTTGGAGGTGATCAGTGGTGCAGGTTAGCTCTCCCCACAACTCCGCTTGTAGATGGGCTTGTTTCTGGGGGCTGGGCCTTGCTTGGCCTGATTGGATGCTACTCCAGCCTCCTGGCCCTCCTTTTGTGGCCTAGCGCGGCCTTATCTTCTGGGTTCTCCCAGCTGCTGCCATGTTGGTTGAACCAAGCTTTCATGAGATTGCCCAAGATTCTTATTGGGGAGATCTTGCGAGACCCCGGCAAAACGCCAGAGGCCCTTGTGTCCTCCACAACAATGTATGAAAACAGTACCTGTCTATGGGGCTATCTACATTGTATGGAGATCATCTACACTGCAAATATGAATGTTCAGATTACTCTTGTATTGGTTTACAGGGCTTGAATTACCTTTGTATTATAGAGACATGGTATAGCATAGTGGCAAAGAGACTGAGTTATGAGTTAGTACTTTACCTGGTTTGAATCTTCTGCTATGAATACACCAGATGGGCTTAAGCAAGCCACTTCCTTTCAGCCCGCTGCAACATGGGGATAATAACATGTAGCAGGGTTGGTGCAAGGATTCCATCAACATAATGATCATGAAGCACTTTGCTACCACAGAAAGCAGAATTTGATCAGTAAATATTCCTTTCTTCCTGTCTTTCACTTCTGCTTATTTATCATAGTAGACTATACTGTGCAAAAAGGCTTGTGTCTCCTTTTTTAAAAAAAAGTCCTGACCATGTACCCGTTCTTAATGTGACTTCTCCAGCTATACATGACTCATCTCATCTTCACCAGTCACCTTCCTCTGCTGTTGGTGAACCACAGTCAACCATAACTTTCCTACATGTAAGACAGTCTCACAAGCAGTTCAGAACAATATTTTCAAGCACAATCTTAACCAACTTTCCAGTACCAAGGTAAGGGTAATGCAGGTAAGGGAACTAACATTCCCTTATCTTGAGGAGGCCTCCATGACTACTACCCAACTGCAGACTGTAGCATATGCCCCATTGGTGCAGCTGTGTCAGTGTGGGAAATTTGCTTAGGATTTGGGCCTGACAGCCCAATCCTATCCACACTTTCCTGGGAGTAAGCCCCATTGATTCTGATGCAACTTACTTCTGAGTAGACATGCATAGGATTGGGCTGTTAGTCTGCTCACAGCATGATCCTATATATGCTTATTAAGAAGTAAATACCACTACATTGAATTACTGTATTCCCAGGCGAGCATGCATAGGATTGCAGTTTCACTCTTACAAATAATTGCCTGCCCAACTGATCTTCCCATGTGAGCGGCTTAACCTCAGAAGATGGGGCTGTGAAACTGCAGCACATCCTGACCTTTGAGGATTCACTAAAGGTTTTCATACTATACCGTCTTGTAAATGAAAATGTTGCTTCTTGTGGTAGGATCATGAGCCAAACAGTTATTCCCCTTTCACATTTATATCAAAACAGTAATTGTATGTTCTTAGCATTTTTTAAAAATCCTTTCCATGCTTTTCAATGTGCTTTTTGATGTTCTGAAGAAACGACAACTGCTGGCCAATATATTTCTCAGAGATGCTACAGGTCAAGTAAAAAGCATAAAGCCCAATTCATAGAGCCATCAGTGAGTGGACCTCTGGGGGGGGGGGAATGGCTAATATAGGGGGTTTTGGATTAGTTGTCTGTTAAATATTTTCTCTTGAGGATTGACCTTTCCTATCCTGCTTGGTTTTAGGCAGCAAACATTCCAGTGTGCTTCTCTGCTGGCAGCATTTCTGAGCTTTAAGCAGAGATACAATACTATATAGCAGTATAACCACAAGGGGGCTGTATTTTCATTTTGGTGGAAGCATTCTCATTCATCAAAATTCGTGCAGATTATTGTAGTATTTAATTTGATAGCCCAACAGTGAGGCATAAAACATTTTGCATGTAACTCAGGCTGCAGTCTTAAAAGCATTCATGTGGAAGCAGATTTTAGTCAAAGCAAAGGATTTGCTTGAAGGTAATATGTTTAGAGTTTATACATTTGTAAGTTCATTGAATTGTGCATAATATCTTGAGGTCTGGATTTCCTTGAATGTGAACTGTCTTTTCTACAGTGAAATAATATGCAGTGTTTTTCCAATCCACATAAGCAAGTGGGAGGTGTTGACATTATGCAAAAATGCATATAATATTCAACAATATGTACTTGTGGAATATGAGATACAAAATTAGGATAAGAATCAAAAGGAAAAGGCACTGCATATGCATTGTTCACTCTATTCTTGAAATAGATCTTTAGTTTCCATCCCATTCATATGTAACAAAGGTGGATATAGGAAGTGGCATGTCTGAAAAGTACTTTCAGTATTTCAGAGGTGTCGAATCACTTCTGCTGACCTTCCAGATCTTCCTGTGGAAATGTAAGATCTGTTTATATTTGGCAAGGTTTTAGACTGTAATAATGTCACGCATGCACGTGTAATCTGATACATATATTTTTCCATAATTCCTTTAAAAGGTTGCTCACTGTCTCTGAAGTCCTGGAGACTGTAGTTTTAAGTAGTTAACTTTGACCTCAATCCTATGAACACTTACTTGGGAGGAAACCCCATTGCACTCAGTTTGGCTTACATCTGAGTAGATATGCATAGGCTTGAACTGAACGATAAAGCAATTGCAGTTGGTGACATAAATGAAATTGTTGACTGTTATTTCTCAAGTTTGTTTGTGAAATATATATCCCACCTTTCGCATGCTGAAGCAAATGCCTAACAGCCCAGTCCTGAGCTGCCCGGAGCGCCCAGGCTCTGCGGCACCGAGAAGGGCTGCCGCTGAATACTGCACCTCCCATGCTACCGCGGAAGGTGCCTCGGGAGAAGGGGACGTTCGTCTCCTTCTCCTGAGTAAGGTAAGCAACCCCGCAATGGGGCTACTCACTTTACTGCCGACCAAGGTAAAGGCGCTCGTGTAGGGCACACAACCCTGCACGAGCACCTTGGATCCTACAGAGCGCCGCAGATCCTCCTCCCTTCCTCCCCTCGACACACTTCCCTCTGCCCTCTCTCCACCCCCCGCTGGCCTCCCCCCCTTCCCGGAACACCTCCTCCCCACCCCTGTCCACGCCCACGCCCCCGCCTGCTGTTCTGCTGCTCTGCGGTCCAGGAGATTGCTGAGCTGCGGAAGCTGGGCGACTGCCCCATGCTAGCCCAGCACCGGCAGGAGCCCAGCGGTGAGTTCCGCAAACGTGCCTTACGGCATGTTTGCGACTGTGGTCGGCGGCACGCCTCCTTGCTGCTGACCACAGGATTGGACTCTAAGGCATACAAAGTTCCATAATAAATGTACAATGTATCACAACAGCTAAAAAGAAAAAAAAATCAAACAAAGCATTAGAAAATTAGTGTTAGCATTAAACATTATAACAAAGTAAAACCCAACACATATCATTGAGCCATTGGGGAGAACAAATTAGTCCAGGGAAATGTTCAAGTCACAGCAGTATTGCAGAGGCAAGTGTCAATCCATCAACCAAAAGTCAAACGAAACAGGTATGTTTTGAGCCCTCACCGAAAAGCGGGGTCTCTCAGATAGCCTGGATCCAAAACATGAAGGGCCTTAAAAGTTAATACCAGCACCGTGAATTTGAACCGGAAGCAAATGGATAGCCAGTGTAGCTGCTGAAGCAAGTTGTTTGGCAGAGTCATATCATCTAGCGCCGTAATCACCCAGGCCGCCACATTGTGCACTAATTGCAGCTTCTGAATTATCTTAGAGCAGGGGTGCCCAAACCCCAGCCCGGGGGCCACTTGCGGCCCCCGAGGCCTCTCAATGCGGCCCTCAGGGAGCCCCCAGTCTCCAATGAGTCTCTGGCCCTCTGGAGCTTCGTTGGAGCCCACACTGGCCCAACGCAACTGCTCTCAGAGTAAGGGTGACTGTTTGACCTCTCATGTTTGACCTCTCATGACCTCTCATGTTTGACCTCTCATGGGATGAGGGCTCACTCCACTGCTTGCTGTTTCACGTCTGTGATGCAGTAGTGGCAGCAAACGACAGGCCAGCCTTGCTTTGTGCAAGGCCTTTTATAGGCCTTGAGCTATTGCAAGACCTTCATTCATTCATGTAAGTTCATCTTTAATACATTCATTTATGTAAACTTATGTAAATTTATGTAAATTTTAAATGTAAATTAATTCTTCCCTCCGCCCCGGCACAGTGTCAGAGAGACAATGTGGCCCTCCTGCCAAAAACTTTGGACACCCCTGTCTTAGAGGGTAGTCCCATGTAAAGTACATTACAGTGATCCAGTCTTGAAGTCACTAAAACAGGGATCACTGTAGCCAGGTCCAAATCTAGTTCACAGTTGATTGTTACATGTAGGGTGCAATCCTAACCCCTTATGTCAGTGCTTTCCAGCACTGGCATACTGGTGCCAATGGGACGTGTGCTGCATCCTGCAGTTGGGTGTCACTCACGGAGGTCTCCTCAAAGTAAGGGAATGTTTGTTTTTTTACCTCAGAGCTGCATTGCCCTTATGTCAGTGCTGGAAAGCACTGACGTAAGGGGTTAGGATTGCACCCCTAGTTAATCAAAGTCAACTCAGTGATACTTGTACAATGGGAGTATAATTCACAAACGTCTGCTTCTATATATTTGTGTGTGTGTTTTTTTTAAGTTTTCAGTGTCACACACTTACACTAGCCCAGAAAAGGAAAAATGTTGCTGCCACACTAAGAGTTCAATCCTATCCAACTTTATAGTGCTGATGCAGCTGTACCAATGAGGCACGCACTGCATCCTGTAGTAGAGAAGCAGTCATGGAGGTCTCCTCAAGGTAAGGGAGTGTTTGTTCCCTTACCTCGGGGTTAGTGGCATCACTAGGGGGTGTGGGGGTGCAGGCCACACTGGGTGATGTGCACGGGGGGGAGCGTGATACCACTGTTTTTTGAATAATACAACCATGTTGTTTATCATTTGATATGTAATTCCATGCAGGCTGCAATGAAACAAACAGTGTCAAAATATCTCTATTCAATAAAAAGTTATAGCCAAAAAGCCAGCGGGGTGGGGCAATGGTGTATCACCATGCCCACCACCTGGGGCATTGCATGACCTACTGCATGGGAGGAGTCCATCATGGGGATGATGCGCTGGCCTCCTGCACCAGGTGATGCAAACCCTAGTGGCGCCACTGCTCAGGACTGCATTGTGGCTGCATTAGGACTAGAAAGTTGGATAGGATTGGGCCCTAAAATCCTTTAGCATGGCTGAAACACATCTTTTCCATTATGAGCTGGAATTACAACAGAAGGTCTGCACAGCACTGAACCCATTTCTGCTCAGCGCACAGGTATACAGATTTTATCCCTGTTGCATATATGCAACATTGGGAAGAAATGGCTTAATACAGCACGATATTAATTAGCAATACTCTATTTGTGACAAGATCCTTTTAGAATGTGTACCCACAAGTAAGCCCCATTCAGCAAAGGTTCTTTCCAGTGATAAATATTTCTGTTTGCAGATCTTGCCAATTTTATTGCTTTCTGTTGATGACAGCTGGAGGATTAGTAAGCCTTTCTTA
Organism: Tiliqua scincoides; assembly: GCF_035046505.1. Lineage (NCBI taxonomy): Eukaryota > Metazoa > Chordata > Lepidosauria > Squamata > Scincidae > Tiliqua > Tiliqua scincoides. The sequence continues at coordinate 22,148,652 of NC_089822.1, read as the reverse complement.
ATTGCCTTGTTCTCACAGGGAAGGAGAAAATTTAATTACTGCTCCTCTTCTTTCTTTTCATTTTTATAGTGAAAATAAGTACAAAATTCAAAAGAAAACTAGCAAGAGCCGATGGGACTGTTGTTGCGCCAGTGTTTGTGGCTTTATATCTGCATATCCCACGAATAGGATTGGGCTTAAATGAACTCTGGTATATTGTGCTACATCCTACAGTCCTTTTCATCAAACTCTAATATATGATTCTCAGCACACACTTATGTGATTGAATTCACCATTAGAGTCTCAATTTCCCCGTAGCAAAGATGTCATCAACTATCATTTGAATTGTATTTTTTTTTAAATTCTATATGAACATGAACTTTGTCAAAGGTTATTGTTTCCCATCTAAGTGTTAAATGGAAAATTATTGCCCAACAGCAACTTTAGGACCAAATATGTTACTTAGTGGTCAGGAAAGGTAATATGATAAAATGCAGTGTGAAAATATATAAAAATAATGAATCAAAATACATAAGAGAAAGACATGAGCAGTGGAATACCTCTGCTCACTGGCAAAGGGGCAACTTTTAAAGTGATGTTTTCTTAAACTTAGCAGGGGAAGGGCAACTGTTCCTCTTCACTCCAGCATGGCATCTTTTCCTGTGGCTGGTTTCCTTTCTTCATCCTTTGTAGACTGTGAACCCTTTTGGGACAAGGAAAAGTTCATGCATGTATAGAGTTGGGGGCCTGCAGGCCAGATCTGGCCCCTGAAGCTATTTTATCTCACCCTTACTACACTTTAATCGAAATGTACCAATCCTCAGACCACCATCTGGAGAATCAAAATGACCCCCAAAATCCTGAAATTGGCCACCTTGCATTTTAGTACAGCATATAAAGCTGGCCTGCAATATGTGGTGAATTGATAAGGAGACTTTACCGAATTGCAGTAAAATCTTGAGGCTTCCTTACTGGGTGTGTTTTATGTATCCTGTGGTTATGTTTGAGTTGAAGTAAGACGTTCAAGGTATTATTGGTTTTGACAATCTTCCAAGCCATTTAAGTGTGGTGTCTCTCTTATGACCTAGTCTGTGAGGTGCAGTGTGTCAGCACTAGCCTGTTTATTACCCTGCTTGTCTCAGTCACAGCTTAGTCTGCCATCCAAGCCTGCAACAGAAACACTGTCCCTATTGAGACAGATAGGGAGACATCATGGCTATTCAGGTGCTACCAGAATGAGTCATACAAAATACCTTTGTAAGCATTCACATGCTCCCAGGCTATACAATTTCTTGTCCCAGTTTATTCAAATATCAGTTCCTGCAGGGCATGGTTTGAGGTCTGTTTTCAATCCCTGACGATCTAAATGATTTTAAATGCTAAACCACTTCTTGCCTCATCAGCCATTTCATTTCAAAGACTACATTTTAACAACTTCAGATAACCAGAGTCAGTTTTTCTAGTATTGCCTGTTTTGTTTTTTTCTTCTCTCTCTTTTTTAAGGTCTGGGTAGGATCAGTCACTGAAATAACCATAAATGATCTCTGTGCAGAAGATAGAGATTCCTCTCCAGCAGAACTCCTGTACTCCATTTCTCCTCCAAACAATGGTCACTTGGCTCTCAAGTCTTCTCCAAACAAAAGTATCCTTAATTTTACCCAAGCTCACATTGAAGAAGGACAGTTAGTGTTCGTCCATAGTGGTACGGTAACATTCTATAAGTGGCATGTTCTTGTGACAGAAGTGGAGGTGTTCTAAGTTACGTTAAGGATACTGGACTAAGCCAACAATAAATAATATATTCTAGCAGTTAGCTGTATGTTCATTCATCCAGAGCAAGCAACCATTTCTTCTAAGCAAACAGGTTGTCAGATCCTCTAGCTCAAACTACCTTGTGACAGTAAATAAATGGAAGTGACACTTGGCAATTTGACTGATTCCATGTTTGTGGCTCTCTAAATGCTCTTTGCTTATCTGCAAGTTGTGATGTCACTTCCAAGTTCTCTCTGGAGGAGAAAGTGCTCACTGTGGTGGATTCACACCCCCCCCCCATCCTTCTCCTGTGGAGGCTCCTCTTGAAGCCTCTTGGGCATGAAGCCGCCAACACCTCCTCCGCTGGCCTCCTCTATAACTAGGGTATAACCAGGGCTTTTTTTCTAATGGAACGTGGGGGGACGGAGTTCTGGCACCTTTTTGCAGGGGCCCCTCTCCTTCGGAGGCATTCCAGGAAGGGGGGGAGCAAAACAGAGGCATTCGCTGGGTGGGTGCTGGGGGGTGCAGGGTGGGCGGGTGCCTGGCCCCTGCCTGACCGCACAACAACCCCCTCCTGCCCCATCCCCAAGCTCTCGCCTGAGCCCAGCCCGCCTCCCCTCCCCCTGCGCACCAATGCCGAGGAGGAGGACGGACGGACGGACGGATGGACAGCCAGCCAGCCAGAGAGACGGGCTGTGGCACCCATGGAACACCCAGGTACTGGCTTGGCAGAGGAGGAGGGGAAGGAAGCTGGCTGGTGCAGCCCCCGTGCCAATCTGCAGCACGAGCCTAGGCATGTCTACTCAGAAGTAAGTCTCAGTGTGCTCAGTGGGGCTTGCTCCTGGAAAAGGGTGCATAGCCTTGCAGCCTGAGAGCCCAAGCCTATGCATGTCTACTCAGAAGTAAGTTCCATTGTGTTCAATGGGGCTTACTCCTGGGAAAGTGTCATAGCCTTGCAGCCTGAGTAAACAGGCAGAGGAAGGGCTCTGAGGCTGCAGTCCTCTCCACACTTTCCTGGGAGGAAGCCCCACTGCCTCTAGTGGGACTGACGTCTGAGGAGACAGGCAGAGGAGGGGCTCTGGGGCTGCAGTCCTCTCCACACCTTCCTAGGAGGAAGCCCCATTGACTCTAATTGACTCTAAAAAATATTTTATTTCTCCAATAAAAAATGGTTTATAAATAAATAAATAAATAAATAAAAGATTAACAAGTTGTGAGTTCCTGCACCTTTGTTTTTACAAAAAAAGCACTGGGTATAACTGTCTGAAGGGCGGTCATGGACGCCTCCTTGATGTAGCGCCTGGGGCAAGTACCCCTCAGGTTCCACCCTGGTTATGCCTCTGCCCAAATAATTTTTTCCCCACCACAAAGTATGGTTTTCCAGTCATCTGTGGAATCCATGTGCTTCCTAGTCTGCCATATTCTCAAATGCGGAGCCAATCTATGTTGTGAAGTCAGTGTTTTCTAAAAGCACATTATGGTGGAACTAATGACCAATTTGGCATTGCTAATTTTCTCTTCAGTGTCTCTTTCTTTCTGGATAGACATGCTTGCCACATTCATGATAAGATAAATAGGATGTTATGTGAAATTTTTTGAAAGTAGCTATCACTTTGCCAATTTTAAAAAATAATTTAAGCCAGAGCTTGGACAAATTCTGGCTGTGCCTTTGTTCCTTCCTCCTTAGTCAGCATGAAGTATATGGTTCATGGTAATAAACCATATGGTAATACTTGTTTTGAACATTTGTAACTGAATCCTTGCTACAGTCTACCAAGTCACATGTAAAAGAGATCCCCATAGATAACTCAACAGCAACCTGAGTTTCCTAAAATGGGACTAAAATGGATAGAGAGCAGGGAAGTCAGCAAGGCTGGGAGAAGTGTCTCCATTGCCATAGTGATGGAGGTGCTTCTTTTCAAAACAGACAAGACTGTCCAAGTGAACTTCTAATCTTTCCCTGAGAGCTTCCCTAGCCCTCCTAATGCCTTTTAAAGGCATAAAAATGTCTCTTCCAGTTTTTCCAAAAACCGGAAGTGACATTTTCCCCCTTCTAACAATCGTTCTGAGCCCCGTAGGGAGAATGCGTGCAACCTCTGCAGGGCTTGGAAGAGCCTCTGGAGGCAAGGTGATCACAGCTCCCCTTAGCTGTGATGCTCAAAGGCACAAGGAAGCGGGGGGGGGGCATTCTGCATATCCACAGTTTCAGGTATCCCCGGGGGTGGGTAGGTGGGTGCATTCCAGAATGGAACCTCCACGGATACTGGGGCACCACTGTATATTTATTCTAGATCAACTGCCAAATTTAATTGTTTTAAACACATTCTAAGGTGAACTTTCTAAATAATATTTAGCTTCACAAAAAAATGAATTCCTCTCTTCCTTTAGGAGCCATGTCTGGAGGCTTCAATTTCCAGGTTACAGATGGTTTGAACTTTGCACCTCGACAAATTTTTAGCATCACAGCTCGAGCACTAGTGATCCGCCTGGAAAATAACAATGTTCTGGGGGTCTTTCCAGGTAGGTGTTTATGTTTTCATTTTTAGATTCAGGAAATATTTATATGAATAGAACTATCAACAGTGTCTCCGACTGGTATCCAGTAGAGAACGAGCTCAACGGTATGGATATTGTAGCATACAAACTTTTAAAATGGCATTGTCACCCCTAAATTCTTTTATCAGTGTTTGTATTGTCTATTATCTAACATTTCAGTTGTGCATGCAGTAGGCAATTACGACTTTCTACTTCAGTGGAATTTAAAGCCTGAAGAAATATGTTTAAGCACATTTACTTGCAAGAAACTTTTTTCTTAAATCCAGGAGCACTGGTCCCCATCCTGGATTGGCCTAACCATGAAGCTGAGTGAGATGGTAGCTCCAAACTGTAGCGTAGCTGGGGACACTCACCTCCATCTGCTCTTGGCCTTCTCAACCCTTCACACCTTGGACTGGAAAAGAGAGTAGAAGAGAAACTGTGGAGGAGAATGGTGGGTTGGAGCACTGAAGGCCCACCCCCCTGTTTTCCTCTGCATTTCTTCATCCTCTCCATCCCCACCTTCCTTATTTCAATCCAGGGACTTTGAGGATTGAAGGATTGAGGATTGAAGTCTTGGGCTTGCCCTGTTCTCAGCCTAAAACAATACCTTGTTTTTCATATACTCCTTTCCCTGTATACGTGACTGAATAAAGAAACATGCACCACTGCTCTGGGGCAATAGCCATGATCCCCCCCCCCATTTTTTCAAGGGTGCAGTGCAGATTATCATCCAGGACAGTGGTCTTCAAATTTAAGGAGCCCAGACCCATCTTCAAAGCCCAATTGGTAGCTGTGGTAGTCACAGTTCCTCTTCTCCCCCCCCCCATTACATCCAAGCAATGGGTGCTGCTATTGGGTTGTTCATCCCTCCTTTTCATCCAGGCTAATGGGAAGAAAAGGAATGTAAAAGAGAAGTATGGCAATAGTGTGCATTCAGTTTTGAAAGGCAGAGGGAGAGAGGAACTGAGGTGAGGTAAGGCAGAGAGCAGAGGGAGTGCTATGGAGAGCAGGCAGATGTAGGATGCCCCCCCACTTCCCCGATGGCCCAATCCTATCAGGGCTATTGGCTAGCAGAACCTGTGTTCCATCAGCAGAACTGGCATGGCAGCCACAGCAATGGTGCACAGAATGGAGCCACCAGTGCCAGTGTCTGGTGACCTTGCACACATGCCACTGGAGTGCCCAGCCACTGCCAGTGCCAGTAAGTTGGCAGCAGGGGTGGGCTGTGGGCAGGTAGGGGGAGGAGCAGGGCATTCTGGGGGAGGAACAGAAGGTTGCCAGAAAATGGAGGACTGGACCCAGTGGCAGTTGCACATGCTAGATCCTATCCCCATAACCTCTCCCTGGAATGCTCCCTGGCTCTCTTTGGACATACGCCAGCTCTATAGCAAGCATGGGTCTGAGGAGACTCATTGGCAGCCGGAAGACCTACATGGAGTTTGCTTTCTGGTCAGCCCCTTCCATAGCATGCTGCACAGCCTCCACTTGGCATGGCTGCATGCAGTAGCATAGCAGGGGATAGGATTGGGTTGTGAGGCTGCAATCCTGTACACCAGTGGTTCTCAAACTTTGAGGGAGCTTTACTCCCTCAGTAAGTCTTTGTGGAGGAGGGGCTAGGGCAGCAACATTAATCCCAGGATCGCGCTGCTAAGGGCGTTGAGGGGGGGGGTTGCTTGTGACTTACTTTCAGAAGGCAGGGCTGCAGCAGGTGCAGGGAGCCTTGGAACGTTCGGAGAAAGCAGGCGCAAAGCACTTCCATTTTGCAGGAGGTGTTTTGCGCCTGCTTTCAGTGAAAGTTCCAAGCATCGGGGAGCGCTGCGCAGGGCTGCGCAGGGCTCCCTGCACCTCCTGCAGCGTGCTGCAGCCCTGCCTTCTGAAAGTAAGTCACAAGCACCCCCTTACCCCCCCCAAATGCTTGCGATCCTAGGGATCGCTTCCCTGCCTCTCCCCTTCCCCCACCCCTTAAAGGGATGGGAGAACCTTTACACAAACTGGTGGGTCGCGACCCACCATTGAGAACCACTGCTGTACACACTTACCTAGGAGTAGAGACCATTGAACTTAATGGGACTTCTGAGTACACAAGCATAGGCTTGGTCTGTGAAGGAGCTGTGAGGAAAGACTAGGGGAGGGGGTTCACAAAGAAACCCTCCAAAGCCAAAGTCTCCAGCAGGATTTATCTATGATTCCCTCACCCTGGCAACTGTTCAAACTGAGCAGGGTTAACCTCAAAGTAAAATGGTGACAAAACAAAATGGTGGCATTGCAGCCACCCACTTGTTGAAGACTTCTGATCTAGAATTCTAGGAGCTGGTTTCACCTATCTGTAATGATGGCATAATTATCCTAGAGGAGTGGTTCCCAAACTGTGGGTCAGGACCTACTGGTGGGTGACAACCTGAGTATGGGTGGGTTGTGAAAGGGTGATGGAAAGATTAGATCATTAATTGCTGCATGCCCTGAGGCTGATCAAAAATCAGATACTGTGGCTGCTAATTGTCCTACAAAGAGTTCAGCTCCTGCAGTTTGCAAGGGTGTGTAAACATAGGGAGATAAATGTTTAAGGGTCTTTTTCAGGTTATTATTAGTTATAAAGAAAATATTATTTAGTTCTAAATCTTTTTTTTTTAAAGTCTGATAAACCTAAGTGGGTCCCGACAGAGTGTCTTTTTAAAAAGTGGGTTCCAGTGCTAAAAAGTTTGGGAACCACTGTCCTAACTTATTATTTATAAATCTATTAATCAGGTTCTCCCTGAATTCAGGTTCTCCCTATTCAGTGAGAAAGTGCCTGAATAGTTAAAAGCTTGCAACATCCAAATCCACATAAAACATCCTGACATGCATCTGAATACCCATATCACTGGTGCACAGAATACATTTCTCTGCACAATACCATATGGAGCATGAATCATGTGAGGGGAAAAAATAACAATAAATTGCTTCCTGTCTGCACAAACAGGCGGCCCTTATTTCTAAGAAAATATGTTTGGAATTGAGGGGTATTGGTTTTGGGAAAGGAAATGTCGGATTCTGCAGGAGCTGACAGATAATGCTGTTTTCAGGTCCACAGTAGCTCATGTCATATTACATAGCAATAGTTCTTGGTAACCATGGCACCTTTAGTTGTAAGCCCCCTTGATCCTAGCTAGGAACCCAATTTATCACCTTCTGCATGCAGAGCTATGGATTCTTTCCCATTATGGAGAAAGATTCTGAAGCCTGGAAGCAGAAAAAAAGCAATATGAAAAATAGACATATTCATGAAAATCTGCTTAATTTGTCTAATATATTCTGTTTGCCAAATTTGCATTTTAGTCTGTGCCAGCGTGTACAGCGTGTCAATATGAATGAGTACCGAGGATAATACTTTATTTGCAGTTTGAACAAATGTGATCCACATATACTGCACATACAGGGCTTGCCAGTCTAAACCGCTGTTCCCACAGTTGCTTTTGGTGTGCAAGATAGCTTCAGGCAGAGTTTTATAGGAATTTTTATAGTAAGCCAAAGATAATTATAAGTGAACTATGCCGAATGCATTTTTGAAGGAGGAGTCATTCTGCATTCTGCCAGATCACCCACATTAAAATAGTAATATTTCTCTCAGTGCCTCAAACTCTGCTGTGCTAGGCTTCCAATAACTGCTGAATTTTTCTCCCCTTGAGCTAGAAAATTACTCATAAACATTAGAAACAGCTTTGGCTACACTGATTCACCTTTTGGTTGACTTGGACTTTCAGGCTTTCTTGTCCTCATTTTCTTCCTTTCTGTTCAGTTGTTTTGTAATTTGAAAAATCCTTCTCTTAAATATTGAAACAACCCATGTGCTGGTGTGTTTTAATCCTAGTTCATGTTTGTTTATCATCAGGTCTTTAATAAATCTGCTAGAATCATGGACCTTGAATCTTCCACCTTTTGCTGGGGGTGGAAGTCTGTAGTCAATACTGAGTTCCAAAACAAAGTCATTCTTGTGCCGATAGTGTGAAAACGCCATTTGTGCCTGTGATATTTATTTTTATTTATTTTTATTTATTTATTTATTTTATTATTTATTTTATTAATTTATACCCCGCCTTTTTGCCCAACGGGCACACAAGGCGGCTCACAACATTTTAAAAATACAGCATTAAAAACAATTATTAAAAACAATTTACAATAATTAAAAAATCTAAAAACAAGCAAACAAACAAACCCCGTGGATTTTCATATAAAAAGCAAGAACGCCAGCCAGCCTGTCAACAATTAAAAGCTTTTTGAAATAAAAAGGTCTTCAGTCCACGCCAAAACGTTAGCAACGAGGGAGCAGTTCTCAGTTCTAAGGGGAGGGTATTCCACAGTTCAAGGGCCACCACTGAGAAGGCCCTCTTCCTGGCCACCACCCCTCTCACATCTCTTAGTGGCGGCACAGTCAAAAGGGCCCCCCCAGATGATCTAAGAGCACAGGCAGGATTGTAGGGAAGGAGGCAGTCCCTCAAATACCCCGGCCCCGAACTGTAAATATTCAGCTGCAATTTTCCCTACACATTACCTGAGGGGTTGCACCACCTGTGCAACTTAGAAAGGGCACAAGGCCCATACTCATGAGGCAGTGAGGGTCCACCCCTGCTAGTCCACTCTGCCACACAGTAAGCCAAGTGCATATGGATGCTTTCTAACAGCCCAATCTTATGGGCTGTGGCCCACACTAGAATGTGCATTCTGCTGCTGGCCACTCCTGAGAAAATGCTGGAAAAGCACAGAAACTCTATCAGAAAAAGGAGGCTATCCAAGTTCTTGTGCAGCCATGGTTGCTTTTCTGCTGGTACTATAGATGCTGAAATTCTGGCATGACTGTGATTAAGGTTTTAAACTAACACTTATTTTGTTGGACAATGACTAGTTAATAAATTATTTTCTCAGACTATATTTTGGATGCGTTCCTGGTTCATCTATTGCACAATTGCCATCTGTTGAACACATGACACAGCAACAAAAAATGTACTTCTTAACCACACAAATATGTATGTTGTTTTTCGTGAAATGCATCATAATGGATTGTGGCTTATGCCTTGTTTTACTGAAACAGTGCATTAATTGATGTTCTGTTTTGATTCCTCTATCCCAGTACAGTATTTGCATTTTTAGATCATGTTTGACTTTAATGCATGACAGTCACTGGTAGAATAAAAACAAGTTTCTTTATCACTCTCCTGTTGATTTGATTCCTTCAAATTGGACACAGTGGTCGTTCCCAAGGAAAAGAGTGAACCTATTTGAACAGTAACAAAGAAACAATTCAAATATGAAGAAATTGCATGTATTCCTTTCTGAATCATACATCTTCCAGTTATGAGCAGGAGAACTGCACTTTTACTATTTGCCCACTTAAACAAACAATCTAAATATTGAAAGCTGGCACTTCAGGGATACAGCTACACAAGAACTTTTCTTTGGTTTTTTTCATATGCAGAGAAGATACATAGGGGAAGTCCTTTACCTGAGTCTGATGTGGTACAGGAAGGGCTTACTAGATTCCCTACACATTACTACTACTACACATTCCCTTACTAGGAAGGGCTTTAGATTGTGAGCCCTTTTGGGACAGGGAGCCATTAGATATTTGATTTTCTCTGTAAACCGCTTTGTGAACTTTTTGTTGAAAAGCAGTATATAAATACTGTTGTTGTTGTTGTTGTTGTTGTTGTTGTTACTAAATGCTATTTCAGCAAGTCTGAGCTGGTTCTAAGATAAAAGAAAGACTATTAATTGTTAATTTATATAGCTCCATCCATGTACACAATACCTTATGCAGAATGAGAGAACAAGTCCCTGCCTTGAAGGCATTATCATCTACATGCAGTAGATACAAGGGAAACAACAGGAGAAAGGGAGGAAAGTGGACGCAGAGCAAATAGGGGAAGAATCTGTTAATCGTTTGGCTTCAGGTACTTAACAGCCCAATTCTTTGCTGGCTGCCTGGCACCACTGTATAGCAATGCTGAAATGGCCATTTCTGTATTCTGTGGGGAAATGAGCCAGCCAGAGGTCTCCTCAGGGTTCCCTTACTCTCTGTCAGGACCAGCCAGCCCTATGGGGCTGCTCTGATCTATATCAGCTCATTCATTTGCTGGTGCAGATTTCAGTATCACGTGTAGGGATTTCTGGTGTGGGAGAGGGGATAGGATTCAGCAGCAGCCTCTGCCACCGCCCCTGTCCCCCTTCCAGTCTTGAACCACTCCCAGGCCACCCTACCCCCACACAGTTTCACACCCTTCCTTGCCCAGGAACATGTCCCTTCTGCCTGGTGGGGAACTTACCACTTGTAGGTCCTTTTCGGCTGCCAACTAGCGTGGAGGCCCAGCACCAGTTGGCACTGGCCTTCTTGCTGGTGCGATCTCGTCTGATCTCGGAAGCTAAGCAGGGTCAGGCCTGGTTAGTACTTGGATGGGAGACCACCTGGGAATTCCGGGTGCTGTAGGCTTATACCACAGTCTTTCAAGACTGAAGGTTGCCAACCATCTCCCCTCCCAGCCACCGCACCTTACGGCATGTTTGTGATGGCTGTTGCCGGGGCAGTGCGCAGGCTGCCGGCACTGCCCCAGCATAGGATTGGACCCTAAGTATAGTCACTATTCAGCTTGTGCATCTTACCCTCATTTTGGAAACCAAAGGCAGGCAGATAGAAAGTATAGCATACCTTAAAGCTCTCAAGGGAAAGAAGAGCAAAAGCAGCTTTCCCTGACAATGCTTACCTTTTTCAAAAGAGAAGGTGGGAACACACTACTAACCCAAATCAGCTTACTTTGTATCCCTGTTCACTTGCAAGGCTTGCATGATTGATAAATGATGGTTTTTCAATCATCTGACCTGGCTCTTTGAGTGAAGGCTAAGCAATCAATATATTGATTGCATTGACAAAATTGAGAGAAGACAGTTGAATGGCAGAAAGCAGAAATCTACTGACAAGGACAGTGCTAAAGACCTTTCTGTTCTGCTCTCATTTCTTATTATTACGAAGGTTCCAGAAAACCAATTACATCCAACCACCTGAAGGCTGTCACGAATGATGTAGTTGAGGCAGAAAACAGAACCATCATTTTTACAGTTGCAAATCATCCCAAACTTGGAAGACTCATCACTGTGCTCGCTGATAACAGCACACGGGATGTTTCAAGTTTTACGCAATCCATGGTAAGTGTTCGTTTTATAGTGTGTGTGTTGGTGATACAAGTTTCTTGGAGGGGCTTTTGTGTTTGTTCCATATGGCTTGTCCTTGCCCTCGGGAGATGTCTTTACACCTGTGCTCTGCTCAAAAATGCATTCCTTGGATACGTGAGTTTGTATGAGTGGGATGAGAGGAACTCTGGCTATAGGGGCCCCTAGCAGTTTTTGGCATTTTGCTTTTGTTCCTTTGCTTCTGATGCCACTGCCACTTTTTAGGAGGTAGGGGAAGTGTGGCAACTATGTGTGTGTCTGTTTGTGTGTGGTATTCTTGGGGCACTCCTCACAACTGAAGTGCTGTCTGTGACTGTATTTTTTTTCATAATGTCTGGCATGGGACTGTCCTCAGTAGTGGCTGCTTATTGGCCCTGCACCTGTCGTCGTCCCCTAGCTCAGTTCACCCTAGCAGTGCTTCTCTGGCTGCCAGTACTGGGACTGATTGGATACACGATTGTCACACCAATGATGTGCCATGACATGGTGATGACTTGCTACCATCAGGACACATTTCCATGGATAACAGACTGTGAGCCCAATCCTGTGGTTAGTGGCACAGCTCTGTGCTGCTGGCCACAGTCGCAAATGTGCCATAAGGCACATTTGCGGGGCTCACCACCGGGCTCCTGCTGGTGCTAGCCCAGCACTGGCCGGTGCTGGGCTAGCACCAGACAGTGGTCCAAGTTCTGCAGCTCAGCAGTCTCCCAGACCGCCAGGCTGTGGAACAGGAGGTGGGCACATGGACAGGGCATGGGGGAGGCCAGTGGGGGTGGGCGGGAGGTGTGCCAAGGAGCAGGCGGGAGAAGGATCCGTGGAGCTGCGCGCAGAATCCAGAGCACTCGTGCAGGGCTGCGCGCCCTACATGAGCAGCTTTACATTACGGGGCTGCTTACCTTACTAGGGGGAAGGGGACGAACATCCCCTTCTCCCAAAGAGCCTCCCGCGGTAGCGTGGGAGGCGCAGGATTAGGTGGCAGCCCTTTTCAGTGCCGCCGAGCCTAGATGCTCTGGGCAGTTCAGGATTGGGCTGCCCGTCAGTGTTTCTTTGGATGCTGGGGCATGGGAGGGTTACTGAGAAGGCCTGTGCAACCATTGCTGTACCAGGACAGATTAGATTTGGTTGCACTGGCATTGGTTCACCGTCCGTATGGCATTGTCAGAATGAGTTTAAGATATGAAGGACATAACACCAATGTCTATATGGGATTGGACAATTAGTCAATGAATCTTATGAACTTTAATCAGCAATCCTGCTTAAAGTGTCCTGTAAAAGTTAAGTTAAACTCAGAGTTTCCTGACAATAAGGCTGACTTACTTCCAAGCATGCATGTGTAGGATTGTATTGTTGTTTGATTAATAGATTAAATTTGCATATGAGGGAAAAATGGTTTAAGAAAAAATGGTTTGTTTTTATGCACCTTTTTGTACCTTTTATGAAAAGCATGGGTTACAACAGGCATCATTTTAGAAGAAGCATCCCCCATTCTCTTACTCACTAGAGGGAATGTCTTTCTAAAGATGTTACTTATTTGATCTGCAGTTTTTATAAGTGCTTTCTTTACAAATCATTTTAAAAACTGATTTATTAATCAGAAACTGACCTATTAATTTATTGATTTATTTTATAGTCAATCAAAATGTTAATCAGTTAATCTACCTCATTGATCACTAAGCATTGCAACCCTCATGATGACTTCCCAAGGAATTGTGTAACTTAGGGTGCAGTCCTAATCAACTTTCCAGCACCAAGGTAACGGCAATGCAACTCCGAGGTAAGGGAACAAACATTCCCTTACCTTGAGGAGGCCTCCTTGACTGCCCCCCAACTGCAGGATGCAGCTCATGCCCCACTAGCACAGCTATACCAGTGCTGGAAAGTTGGTTAGGATTGTGCCCTTACTGAGTTAATGTAGACAAGGTGTTTCAAATACTCAGAAGCACTATATAAATACTAATTATCATTATCAAATTAATTTTTATTAAAACTCAGTTTAGTGCCTCTTTCCAACCATACTTTCTTTCCTTTTCTAAAACAACAGATTTGCACTTTCACTTTTTGCACTTTCACTTTCGGGCAACAGAATGGAAGGAAGGTGGCACTTTTATTCTGGTGCAAATTTGTGATGTTTCACAGCTTTTGAAGAGCTGTGGCATACTGCAAATGTAGTTGCTGCACAAAGGGTTTGGCACAGAATGGCACCAGCTGTTCACAGGATATATCCAAAAGCAGGAGTGCCAAATAGTGAGAAAAACAGGAGTTAAAACTTGAAAAGTGCTCGAAAAAATTATTTATTTTCTGAAACACTTAAAATCTCATTATTGCATCTAACAGCAAAATAGCTGTTCCTCTGGCAATACTGTCCTGGTTTTCTGTGCATAGCCTATTTTTCCCACAATTCTCATCACGATGTCTAGACAAACATCTTGAGAAACATTTTCCTTTCCCAGTCAGCAGATGGCTGAATGAGGAGGAGACTACATCAAAGCCAAGCCGCTGTCCTTCCTTAAGAACAACCTATGAGGAAAAAGGAGAGAAAGAAGTAGCTTTTCTGCCTTCTGTCTCTGAGGAGGGATGGCTACTTGCCTTTGAGGCAAGTTCTTGAATTTTATTCCCATGTGTGGATTTTTTGTTTTTTGAGGAAGTACCTTCAGGCTTTCCCAGCAAAAAGTCCCATCTGCAGAACTGAAGCCTTTCCTCCTCTTTTGGCTTCCCATGTTAACAAATTCACTTCTACAGAAGCGCAGGAACCTTCCCTCACAATTGGTGAAGGTCCTTTTTCCATGCACCAGTGGGACACTGCCTCAGAAGTCATTTCCATGATGTTCTTTGTGCATGCAAACTGTATAAACCCAAAGAGCAGGAGAGAAGCTCAACCAAGGCAAGGCAATTTTGAGAAAGCTCATCCCCCTTCTCTCAGTAAGAACTTGGCTAGTGTGGGGCTCTCCATCCAGTCTGGGCAGAACATTTATACAAACTTTGATAACACTCTTAATGGCCCAATAGCATCCAGGATTGGGCCAGCATGCGGAAGGATTTACAACAGTGGAACACTACATTTCTCAAAATATGTTGAAAGCTCCCTTCCCCAATTTTGCAAATGGGGTGTGAGGGAAGGGCATTAATTTCATCCCTGGTGTATGTATCAAATTTGTACACCCTGCCTTATCCAAAAATTCAAAATGACTTTCTATAAAAGATAAGAATCAGTGTCTAAGAGTAGAGGGATGCTTTCCTCTGTTTTCTTTCTCTCATCCAAAATATTCATAAACAAGGAATTCTTGATGAAAAGATGTTCTTATTGTCAATTGCAGAAGCTTCCTTTGAATGGATTGCCAAAGACTCCAAGCACTCATCTCAGTAAGACAAAATTTGCTAGCCAGCTTGAGGGTAAATCTCCTGGACGATACACAGAATTAAAGTCTTGCGGTCACAGAACTCCCACAGCACTTTTGCAGGATTACAGGTTTTAACCCTGAGGTTTGGCCAAATTCCAAACATGAAGTAATTCTTTACTGTAGGCCAAAGTTTTAACTGAAACTGTGTTTAGGTCTAATTTTGCTGCTGTATCAGCAAGTACCACTATTCATTTTGTTCTTCTTCGGACAGGTAGATGAAAGTATGGTAATCTATGAGCATACAAATACAGAAGCCACTGGTTGGAGTGCACAAGATAATTTTACATTTACAATATCGTCCCCACCAGCAGTCCTGGGTTCCCAGCTGTTTCACATTAATATTTCTTATGACCTACAGGATAAAAGCAGTCAGTTACTTGCAAACACAGGTAAAATCAATGTACTGTGTTTTTTTAAAAAATGATGTCTCACATCCATTTTCCAAGAAGTTCAAAGTTAGCATGCATGAGGTTATTATTTTGAGGAGAAAAATAATTGTTTCATATATTTGTATGCCACCTTTCAATCCCAGCAAAGGATCATAAAGGCAGTTTACAGCAGAAAAAGATACAAAATCAGTACAGGTCAATTAAGAAAAATAATCAACCAGGAAAATAAAGAACAGCAAGCAAGCAAAAGAACAGTTAGCAAAAAATAAACAAAAAACACAATAGATTAAAAAAGTGTTTGTTGAAAAGTGTTTGTGTTGGGGCCAGCTAGACATCCAGGGAAAGAAAGTTCCTGAACTGGGAGGCAGCCACTGAAAAATACTGTATTCTGATGTCCCACCAATCAAGTCTCACTTGAAGAGGAAATGTGAAGCAGGGCTTCTGATGGTGTTTGCAGAACGATGTGGAATGATGAATGATGGGGAAGTAGTTGGTCCTTCAGGGACCCAGAAACCAAACCATTTAGGGATTTTATAGACAGTAACCCAGAACCTCCCAACAACCTTGTGAGATAGGTTAGTCACAGAGAGAATTGTTTTCCTGGGGCCATTCACCTAGTTTCATGACTGAGCAGCAACTGGAAGCCAAGATCCCCTGGTCCAAGTTCAACACTATCTTTCTTCATTCCCCACTTTGTCTCCATGATTTGTTTTCTTTTTGTGTTGTGTTTCAATTGTAGCTCCTTTTTGCAAATCAGAAAAATATACTTGTCTTTAATTACGTAGAATGGCAAGCTGGCTGCCTTTATAAAGTCTCTTTCTTGGCATTTCCCATCCCACGAAATGAACACATTCTTTTTAGAGGTTCCCATTGTTTCCCGGTTCACAATGCCCTTAGTGTTTCAGTAATTTTATTATGGCACCCCCTAGGCCAAAAGGAAGAATGCCTCAAAAATACCTTTTTCTTTGTTTCCCTCAAAAATTTAAAATATCCTGTGGAACTCATGTGAGTTCATTGTGGGTCCCCAGGGTGTTATGGTCTACAGTTTGGGAACCAAGGGTCTGACACTTTTATTTTGTGCCTGATTTCCATTTCAGGAAAAATTACACCAAATTGTTCCCCAGATACCGATGAACTCTGCCCTAGATATATAGAAATCAAGGGAGAAGATTGTGTTTCCCTACCTGCTACAATATTACAGTCTGGGTCAAATGCCTAATATTTTCATAATCATGATTCATTGTGCCTGCCAATGAACGCTTTTAAAAACAGCTGTTTTTCATTCTAACTCACAGGTGCTGTTGTCAAGGAGGGAAGCAAAGTTTTAATTGGCAAAACTAACCTAGACGGTTCAAACCTGTTGTCTAAATTACCTGAGGCACAGCGTTCTGCATACGAAGTATGGTATCAAGTTACATTGTTGCCGCAACATGGCCAGATTCTTGTGGGAGAGAGAAATGTTACTAGAGAGAAGCCCAATTTCTCCCAGTACATCATTAACAAATTTGGAATTACCTACGTGCACGATGACTCAGAGTCACTCGCTGATCACTTTACCGTTGCTGTGTGGTTAAACCAGAAGAGCAAGTCTGCAACAAAACCCAATTCTGATGCTTTAGAGGAGAGATTTAATATCACCATTGTACCTGTGAATGACCAAGCTCCAGAGCTGAAAACAAAAATGCTACATCTGAATATTTTACAAGGTGATACAGTGCTTCTGGGACCAGAAAACCTGAAAGTGGAAGACTTAGATAACACCCCAGAAGACATCAAATTCACTGTGATAAGCAATCCACAAAATGGCTACTTAGCGCTGAAGGCTCATCTCAATGAATCCGTCAAAGGTTTCACACAAGCTGATGTTGATGGTGGCAACGTTTGGTTTGTACAAGATGGAAGTCCTTCGTCTGGGGTTTTCTACTTCAGCGTGACAGATGGGAAACATCGTCCACTGTACAAACTCTTTAATCTTGAAGTGGCCCCCACGTCTGTCACCTTAGTCAACCTAACAGAGGTGGAGCTTCTTCAGGGACAGAAAACTGTCCCTATTACCAACAGACAGCTTTCAGCTACCACAAATGGAAAAAATACTGAGATTGGTTTTGAAGTAACAGAACCTCTCAGATATGGCCATCTGCTTATTGGCCATGAAGAGGTCACTAAGTTTCAACAAGCAGATTTATATGCAGGGAGACTGTTGTATTATATGACAGACTTCACCACATCTAGAGACAGGATGGAATTCATGGTGTTCACCCCAGACAGTAACCTAACAGGACAGGTTCTGAGCATCACAGTACAACCTCTTGTGCAAATGGCTCTGGACCTGAACATTCCAAATAAAATGGCTTACAAGCTAAAAGCTAGTGATTTGAATGCTACCCAGTTAGCAAATGTGTCAAATAGCAACCCCAAGTTTGAAGTGATTGTGCCTCCAGCTTATGGAAGAGTGATAAAGAGGTCATTAAGCACTCCTAAAAACCAAAGAGTTTCTGCGTTCACACAGAGTGACATTGACAGTGGTGCTGTATTCCTGGAAGCAGATGCCAACATGACAGGTGCTGATGTATTAAATGACTCCTTTACATTTATACTTAGGGCAGACAATGTTCAACCTGCTACAGGTCACTTTTCTTATCTCATAGTGCCCCATGATCCTTTACTCATCCAGGTGTTCACATCGGAAGTGCAAACAACTGCAAACCTCATAACTAGTGCAAGCATTTTAAAGAGCTCCACCATTACAAAAAATGAACTGCTGCTTTTTTCAAAGGATGCAACGCACACTGAAGCACCAGGGCAGACAGCACAGACCTGGTGGCTCAACCGAAATCGCTGGGGTCATCAAAATCACAAGGATGTGTTGATGAATGAGGATGATGCAAGAGGCAAATCCGCTTGGGCTGAAACTACAGTGAAAACAAGATCCAAAAGCACCTGGGTTCAGCCCCAGGATCACAGCAGCCGACTGTTCATCATCATACCACTTGCCTCTGTGGCTGCTTTGTTCATTGTGATTGCCATTGCGGTTTGCATCTTCCTCATGTGTCACAAACCAAAAAAGAGAAAACCACCAATTGCAGACCAGTCACCCACAGTTCCCAACAGTTCCAGCTTTTGTCCTGAAAGGAGCTTAACTGTTCCTACTGTCACAGTGATTCCCCTCTTAAAAGGCACTAGCAGCACAGCAGCAGCAGCCCCATTCACAGCAATCAGACAGGAACAGTTTCATCCTGAGCCAGATGCTCCAGCACCAGCTGTGGAAAGTCTCCTACAAAGCCCCTGGTCCAAACTTGACCCAGAAATGATCCAGTATTGTCGTAAAACCAACCCAACCTTAAAACGCAATCAGTATTGGGTATAGTTTGCTATTGCAGCCAATGAGATGTGCGTGTACTACTGTGAACTTGACATTTGACTGTTCTATATTATGTTTATTTATTTTGAACTGAAACATGCATTTCCTGGATTGTTGCATCATCAGAAGCCCAGGCAAGTGAACAGTCATGTCAGTGACTATTACGTCATCAGATCATTAAGGCCCAATCTTGTTAGTTACGGTATGAATAAAATAAAGGATGAGGTCCAATAAATACTGTGCCAACTGTTAGCAGGATGGCAGTGGTAACCAGGTTTCCTGATAAAAATCGATACCTCTGCCTAGAGCCCTCGCATGATGATGTAGTCTTCTGGTGCTCACTGATGACATCATATGTCATCACCAACTTCTGGTTTAGCTGAGCTCTCAGTTGTGCAGAACTCAGATTGGAGCTGCACAGCCACTTAGTTATGAAGAGAACTGGGAGTTGGTTCATGCTGCAAAATATTGTGGTGCTCCTGTGCTTGCAATAGTTGCCATTTCCTGTTGCTGTGTTTTATTGACGTTGTCCACAATTTTTAAAAAATGACCGGGGAAAGAACAGGGGATGGGCATAAACCAGCGGTTCTCAAACTCTCAGGGAGTTTGAGCCCCGCTTACGTTCTTGCAGAGGAAGCAGCGACACAATCGCGTCGCTGTCAAGGGGCTCAGGGGCTTGCTTAGACTTACCAGAGCCTGCAACAGGCTCCCGGAGGTGTGGGGAACCCTGTGCCAGCATCTGCAGGGCTCCCCAACATGCGGAGACACTCAAAACAGTGATCGTGATCCACTTCCGGTTTTGCGATTGCAAACCGGAAGTGGGTCGCAATTGTTATCTGCACTGTCTCTGAGAGTTGTGTAACCCCCCAGAGTTAATTAACTCTCCAGAGTTGCGGAGTATCAGGCAAAAATGGACTACCTTGCAGGAGGAAAAGACCAAGGAAGGTGATTAGGCTTCTATCTTTTGTCTTGGGAAGCGACAGCTCCAGTCAGTGAAATCAAATAAAAGAAAGTTTTATTGATTGCAAGATGTTAGAACTTGCGCTGTCTTGCTTTCTGATCCCTAGTGCGTGTGTGTCTACACACACAAGCTCCCAGAGCACCCTTAAAATATTGCCCTTAAAGTCTGCCCTTACAGTATGCAGAAGATGCAGGGGAAGTAGCATCCCCTCTGGGTTCTATCTTTTATCCCCGTGGCAAGGGTAGAGGGCCATTCAGTCTTCTCATGGGCCAGGCTCTGTCCTCAGGGACCCTCCTGTACTCCCATCTCCTGGTCTGGAGTTGTTTTGAACTGGAACTTTTCACCTCTCCCCCAGTGTCTGGTTTTTGGTTGACATTCCCCATTCCCTTATCTAAGGCCTGGCTGGTGACTGGCTTCTGAGCTGCTTCTTAGGAATGTCCTTGGTTTACAGATAGCAGTTTTGTGAGAATTCTCTGTTCTTCTTTGATGTCTGTTGCATCTGAGAGCCTTGTCCTCTCTTAAGGTTGTTTGGGGAAGTAATAGCATTGGCTTTCTTCCATTCCTTGTCTTTTGGCATCCTCCTGTGTCTGGTCCATCCCTGTTCAATCATTCTCCCATGCATTCCTGCCTGATTACTACCTCTGCGAAATTTAGCCAGATTCCTTTAGAATAATGTGCTTGAGTACAACCTTATTTAAAAAAAAGGAAAAAAGAAAAAAATAAGATCCCAGGGATGCATTCTAGGAATGGTGGCTGTCTCTGACATAGGCAATGTTCAGTTTGGTGGGTCACAAGTTGTGGAGATCTGACTTTTCATTAGTACTTAAAATACCACAAAAGACTTTATGGATCAGTCAATACATTGATGTATTTTAGTTTGATTACAATCACATTGTTTCAAACTTGTAATTATCTTTTCTAAGGGAAATTTGTTTCTTTGAAGGAAATATTCTATGAATGGTTGAGTTGAACTCCTACTCTTTTATAACAGTACTGATGTGAAAATGTGCAGAAATGCAGGGTGGGTTTAAAGGCATACATACAGAGTTTTAAAAAACAAATTCTACCACCTATAAATCTGCATGGTATGTAAAATACTAGAATATATACAACGAAGGAAAGTTTTTGAACAGACAATGCTGGCAATGGCAGCTTATTTCCTAAGGAAATTACAGCTGTGGGAGGGCTCCCAGTCCAAGACTGCAGAAGAGGAGCAGGGTTAAAATATCCTACCCCATACCATGGTTCCAGTCCTGATCCCTCCTCCTCAGCAGTTCTTAAGTTAGGCAATACATCAAAACCACATGTTTAAAGTAACACTAGGTTCAGCTGCTTTGGACATTTTATGTTTTTTAAGAGGATAATAATAACAACAACAATAACAACAACTAGGTATTTATATACCGCCTTTCTGGTCATCGGATTACTCCTCTGACTTTATTCAAGGTGGTTTACATAGGCAGACATTTCTAAATCCCTCAAGGGGATTTTTACAAACATAGAGGTTCTCTCTTTCAAGAACCAACAACATTTCAGAATGGATCTTCCTGGTTTGGTCTCACTTCTGGCCTCCAGTTCTCCCACGCAGGCTGGCAAGCAGCTCCATCTCTCACACAGAGGGCAGCCAAGACGCTTCTTGCTCACACCAAGAGCAGGTGGAATCACTCAGCTGGGCTTGTCAGCTGCTTCAAGGTCTCGCCATTCTCAGCCGTTCAGGGAGCTGCCGGTGTCCTCGAACTGGCGACCTCCTGATGTTATCTTCGGGCTAACGGAGGCTCTAACATCTGCCCATGATAAGGATAAGGCAAGATATATACTTTTAAAATAAGTGGCATGTTTGTAAAATGTGTTTTTCCCTGTTTGCCTCTAAAATGGGGGTGGGGGGTTTGCCCAGATTACTTCCAGTATTGGTGCTATCTCAGAAAAGACTGCTTAAAAGCAGCAGAGTGCAATGAGGCAAGTGGGGGGAGAGCAATGCTAACTTTCTTTCTGGTATAAAAAGTAGCCCACCCCCAACCCCTGCCTTATAGATTAATGTTGCAAATATGCATCTCCTCCTAATATCTAGGAGGCTGGCCCTCAGTTGAGTGGTAACCAGACATTCCTCTTAATGTCTAGCCAGGCTTCTGTCATTGAGTGGTAACCAAAAAGAGCAGATGAGAGATGACACGCGGTATTGCCGGGTATGGTAGGATTGTCACACATGCCTGAGAGAATTGAGAAGCTCAGTATCAGCTTTTCAGTCTTGCAGATGAATATACAAGAATTTGGAGTTGGGGGTTGTTCAGTATAGAGTTAACTTGGGTTTGTTTCTGTTATTAAGTCCTATATGGTAGCTATTAGGATTTCAAAAATAGTCACCTCAGATGAAGTAATGTTTTCCTGTGATGATGGTCAATAACCTAGATTGTTTTAAAAGGCTAATAAAGACATTGATTGAGGGCAAGGACTATTCATAGCTATTAACCATGAGGGTTGTATGCTGTGTTCAGGATCAGAGGCAATATCTCTGAATACAGTTACTGGGGCTCAATAGCAAGTGAACGTTTTTGCCTTCACCTCCTACTTGTGAATTTCCCAGAGGCAGTACCTACAGGACGGGGTGGTGAGGTAACTATTGCAGGCACCAAAACACACCATGTAACTGGCTCCTCTCACTCACCATTGGAGTCATGCTGGGAAATGACAGCAGCGTTTAGTACAGATTGACTCCATAATGGCTCCAAAGGTTAGGGACTAGTTAGATGGCGCATCGCAACGCCTTCAGAACGTACCATGCCCTGTATCTGCACTACTGCCCAGAGGTATCTGATTTGCCATGATGGAAACAGGATTCTGGAATAGTTAGGTTTTTGGTCTGATCGAGCAGGGCTCTCCTTATGTTCTGTGTAAATGGTTATTGCCCAAAAATGTGTACAATTAGCTCCACCTATGGCATCAGTGGTGCTTTGTTAAAAACAGCCCCCTTCCTTTTTGGAAGCCATCTTTGAACACAAAAAGCTGTTGTGTCAAGGGAAATTAGCACAATCCTGCCAGTTAAGTATTTTGAATTTCAAGGTGAAAACATTAAGCATGAGTAATTAATGAGATCTTAAAGTGCCTAACTTTTGACTGGTCTGTCCCTGAATTTTTTTCTTTTTTTAATCTTTGTAATCATTTTTCATTTCTCATTTTAGAACGCTATTTCAAATACTATTATATTTACAAAACTGAATTGTGATAACAAAGCTATTTAAAAAATAATAAAATTATATTTTATCCAAGAAACAATCTTTTATTAAATTTATAAAACGGAATTGTGATAACAAAGCTTTTAAAAATAATAAAAGTCTATTTTATCCAAGAAACTGCCTTTTATTACATAATTTATGAAAATTAAAATGTAGAAATATAATATCAAGTTTCTCTGACCGTTTTAAATGGCATACATGCTGAAAATGTAGCTAGAATTTGCCACACGACATTCATGCTACCGTGTTTCCCCGATAATAAGACACTGTCTTATTATTTTTTTTGGACAGAAAAACACCAGAAGGCTTATTTTCAGGGGAGAGCTTATTTTAATGAACATTGACAGCAATTTTAATAAACAGGTAAATGTGAACAAATCATGCCCCCTGAGTTCTTCTTTTATCCTCCATCATGCCCCCTGAGTTCTTCTTTTATCCTCCATCATGCCCCCTGAGTGCTTATTTTATCCTCCATCATGCCTCCTGAGTTCTTCTTTTATCCTCCATCATGCCCCTTTTATCCTCCATCATGCCTCCTGAGTTCTTCTTTTATCCTCCATCATGCCCCCTCACTCCCGCTTACATACCGGGTTTTTATGTTGTCCTGCCTCAGCTCTCCTCCGCGGCACTGCTCTCAATGGCGCCAGCAAGCAAATCACTGGGGAAGAACAGGATGACGCGCTCACTGCTGCAGCTCTGATTGGATGCAGCTCGGAGCGCGGCGTGCATTTCACCCGGGGGGGGGGACGGTGCATACAGAGGGTACCGTAATGTAGTGTGTAGCGCAGGGGATCACCTTCACTACAGTAGCAATCTCAATAGGGCTTATTTTCGGGGGAGGGCTTATTTTAGAGGAATCTTACACAGTAAGGGGAGGGCTTATTTTCGGGATAGGTCTTATTATCGGGGAAACACGATAGTAGATTCAGAATGCAATCCCTAGATCCCTTGCACCAGCCTCTGAGTGTTGCAAAAGTGTGTAAGGCACTTTTGTGATTATTTGGGAGCAGGCAACACTGACAGAAGGACATGCACCAGCCTGCTCCTGCTGGATCCCACCCTGGACCAAGTAAGTAAGCACTGGCCTGAAAAGGCCTGTGCGGGGGACTGGGGAGGGTGGGGGGAGTGTTTTGGGTGTGTTGTGGGATGGGGGGAGAGCAGGCCAGGAACTTAGGTCAGATTCTAACCTCCCTCTCGAGTGGTCCAGCCTTACACCAGGTCACTCAGATCTGCACCACCGCTTTAGGTGGCGCAGATCCAAGTAGCCACATGGGGGCAGCTGCCCTGTGACACGGGGTTAGGGGAATGAATTCCCCTTATTCCGAGTTGCGCTGCAACCCAGCCCATCCCTGCTCTGGATGCAGAACAGGCAGCTGGCCTGATTGCTCCAGGGCATGTTAGAATTGGGCTGCATTCCTGTGAGCATATTATAGTCTTAACTTTCCTTGTTCCAGAGGGAAGAAAGCAGGCATATCCTTGACACCAATGATACTATCAGGCCTTGATGTAAGGTTGGTGGGAAATTGCAACTGTCAGCAGGAAGCTGTCTTGAAGACATATTTCCCATTTTCCTTCCTGAAAATGACTTTCAGCCCACTAACCTTTGTGTGCAGAAGCTCAGATGTACATGCAAAGATCTCAGGACAGTTTCCTCCATTTCCATAGAGACAGGGATAGGGATTGAGGTGAAGGTCTATAATAGATTTCTATAGCATTTTGTTTGCTTGTTTATTTAAAATATTTTTATTCCATTTTCCCCCACCGTCAGGATGTGCCTATGATGTCTTATAGTCAATTTTAAAAAAATAAAAAGCAATATCAAAGCATAAACTCAGACAAGGATGCAAAACAAAAATACATCTTTAAAACCATAACAAGAAATAAGCCTCAAACAAGGTGGATTTTCAGCCTCCATCAGAATGCTAAGAGAAAGGAAGACATCTTGATCTACACCAGCTTTAAGGTGCTACAGAGAAGATCATCTCACTTGTCATCTCCAGCCAAACTTCTGTTGGCAGTGGAATAGAGAGGAGGGCCCTTCTAGAAGGCCCCAAAGTAAGCATTGGTTCATACAAGAGAAGGCAGTTCTCTATTTACTCTGTCCTAAGCCATTTGGGGCTTTAAAAGGTAATGACAAGCAATTTGACAGCTGGTATAACTGATGTAATAGTAAAGTGACATGATCATACCACTTGGTGCCAGGCAAGAGTTGCGTGGCAGCATTCTTTACCAATTGTAGTTTCCTATGGTCTTCAAGGATGACCCTATGAAGAGCATGGAACAATAGCCTAACTTTGCTGTAACCAGCACATGGATAAGCACAATCAGGTTTGATTGAGACAGGAAAGGGTGTGGTTGGCACACCAACTTCAGCCAGGCCAAGGTGCCCTGAGATAGTTGCAATTTAGGAATTCAGGAACAGTGCTGGGTCCAAGAGCATTCTCAGTTATGAATCTGGCCCTTCAAGGGGTGTGCAGCTGCATTCAGAACAGGCTCCCCATCCATGGTCTGGATTCCAGGTCACTTGGATAATATGACCCCTGTTTTATCTACATTTAACTTCAACTTGTTAAATTCCATCCAGCCCATTACTAACCCCAGACAATGATTCAGGACTTCCACAACCTTCCCTGTATCAGAAGGTATGGAGATGTATAACTGGATGTCATCCACATACTGGTGACAGCCAACTCCAGCCTCCCCCCCCCCCATAACCTCTTCCATGGTTTCATGTAGATGGGGACATAACTAGACTTTGCAGGACACTAAAAGCCAGAGGCCACAAGATCCAGCAAGTATTCCCCCATAACTACCTTCTGGCATCTGCCTTCCAAAAGGGACCAGAACAAGCATAACAGTGCCTCCAAGCCCCAGCCTGGCTAGGTGCTCTGGGACGATGACATGGTCAATAGTATTGAATGCCACTGAGATCAAGAAGATCTAACAGGCATGCAGTTCCTGACTAGGTCAGCCATTGGCTGACAAAGCTGTTGCTGTCCCAAACCCTGGCTGGAAGCCAGATTGAAAATGATCTAGAAAATCAGGCTCATTGAGATAGCCTTGTAGTTTGGTTGGTGGTAGGTGCTACACACTGGAGTACCTTTTCACCAAATGGACCATAATTGTCTAATGCAGTGGCATCCAAAGAAGGCTTCTTCAAGAGAGGGCAGACCACCACCATTTTAAGGTGGAACCCTGGTCACTCCAAGCGATACATTAACCAACCTCCCTGTCTGCTCAGCCAGTCCCCCGGGGCCCTTGTATAAGTCAAGATGGGCAAGAGTCAAAAGTGCACATCGTGGCCACCCCCTGCCAAATCCTGTCCACTTTCTTAGACTATATAAAATGAAATAATCTAGAGTAATTGGATAAGCAGGTACAAAGGGCCCATTTTGGTGCAAGTAACCTGCTGTATACAACTGTGGGTCCCTTTGGGAGTCACCTGAGGCATGTACAAACTCTTCCGGCTACAAGCTGAAGCATACTTATTGGAAAATATGCCCCACCAAACTGAGCAGGACCTACTTTGAACAAAACACAGTAGGCACATCTAAATACTAGGGTATGGAAAGCCAGGGCAGCATCTGAAGGTGGGCACCAGCTGTACCTGTTTGTACATGCAACTTCAGGAGTTTCCTGAGTCAGGAAGTGACTGCAGCATGTGGGCAGTCACAGCAGCAGGGGCAATTTTCATAGCAGTGGCTGGGCAAAACTGTGAGTAGACACGCACTCCAGGCAGAAGCACCTGCTACCTGGCTGCTCACAGCAGAGGCTGTGGTGATTTAGTCTCAGCTGCACTGTGAATGCTTGCTTGCTCCTAGCACTTCCATGGAAGTGACATCACATGACAAAATGATGTCATGTGATGTCACTCTGTTCCTGCCTGGGGCACCACAGCCCCCAAGTATGCTACTAACAAAACAGGAATATCAATCTGCAAAACAAGAATGACCTCAGTTAGCATCCAAAAATGTGCAGGGTTCCTCCTTGAATAACACATTCTCCTTCCTCATGCATCCCTGTCCTATAAGAAACTGAAACTTCTCAATGCACATTTTCGACTTGCTGAAAATAGTTGTCCTAGCAAACACAATGGATACTTTATTAATCAAAACTTGATTCACAGTGAAATGAAATGAGCGGCTCTTGCCAAAACTTCCTATCTAAAGTTCAGTTCCAGCACAAAGCTTTCTTTCATTGCAGCCTCTGGCCTGTTTTGTGGGCAAAGATGTGGCGAAATCTTTTTCTACAATATGCTCATTTCCCCAACATCCAGAGTTGCTTCCTTGTTCTTTTGTTGCATTACATGTATACCTATCAAGGGGGAGAACAGCCAACCACCTCCTACCGCTGATTAAGCTATTTGTTTGCAAGCTGAAAGATTTAAGTTGAGTAATGTTTCCTTGACCCCACACAGTATGAAAGACAAAGTCTCCTGCAAGGCTGGAGAAAAGCAGACGGAGAAGATTAAGCACTGGAATGGAGCTTTACTGGGTGTTTTAGAACTTCTTGGAAAGGAAACAAATGTCTGGAGAGCTCAATGAAATGTGTGGAATTCATTGCATATGACTGAAGTTAAACCCCATGTATATCAGTTGTAATCCAGCGTGATTTCTATGTGGTAGTGCCAACTATATTATATGTAGGCAGCGCATTCCAAAATGGCTTATGGATATATGTGAAAAAGAGCAATGAGAGGAAGGGAACACTGATATAGTGAAAATGAAAGGAAATGGAAGGTTATTGCAGGACAAAGATTAAAGTTATGAACGGCCATATTCAATTTTTTTTAGTAATGCTCAACTGCAACTGAATAAAAAAGAGAGGGAGGGGGGAAATATGGATAAACTGACATCCTTATTATTGACTCAATCCTACGGGCATATTATGTCAGCAGAACGCACATTCCACCGGTATAACGTGCTTTGTGGCTGTCGCAAATGCAATACTGCTGGAGCATGCACCCTGGTCGTCATGGCAAGTGGCTGGGTCCATGTGAAGATGGACTGTACAGGTAAAGCTGCACAGGGGTCAGGAGGGAGGTGGGGAGCAGCACCCACTGAATTTTAACCCCCTTCCTGGGCCTGATCCACCTTCGGGGTCAACACAAGACTTGTACCATTGATAGTTAGGACAACCTCAGGCTCTTGAGACGGCCCTACATAGCTTTTGAATGTAGGATGTTCAACGTGTCCATAAAGACTTGATAGAAAGCACTCGTCTGGCCCAGGTGTTTTATTTCTTCTTAGTAGTAACTTCCAATTACCACTTCCTCTATGCCTGCAAACATTTCAAGACAAGCATTTCCCCCCCCCCCATGCCTGCAAACCTCCTCTATGCATGCAAACTTTGGAATGGCCTTGGTGTCTTGTCATGAGCAGAGGTGAAAAACTGTTCTCTTTTCTGCTAGTGTGACACATGTTAGACACCAAACCGCAGGTGTCCCTCCAAAATAATTTAAGTTCAACAAGAAAATGCAGAATGGGCAATTTGGTTTGAAACACCCTCCAAACTGATCAAGGGAAAGGGGGAGGAGAAACAGCCCCAAAGTGTATATAAGGCTCAGCTCCTAGCCATTATGTGAGGGACGTTGGTGCTAAAAATGAACTTGTGCTATTTTATAAACTCTGACAATATTTAATCATTAGTAACTGCATGTTTTCCACCCTTCCTCTTTATAGGAGGAACAGAACTACTTGTTCTTCTCTTAGCTGATAAACCAGCATTTGACCAAAGATGTCTTCCTGTTTCAAATACTTTGTTTCATGTAATTTATGTTCCTATTTACTGCACGTGTATCTTCTTTATATCTGAAGCTAATTTTAAACCTTTCCATTTCTTTCTTGTGCCTAGATGATGATGTTTAGCACATCCCACTCCCTCAAGTGATAAGATACCTAGGTTAGTGCAAAAGAGTTTTATTTCCTTTGAGTAAGAGAGCATTGGAAGCTTTTGTAGTGTTTTTATAATATTTGTTTTATTTTCAGGTATTCAATAACCACCAATAACTTCTTGGGTAGAGGCTCAGCTCTTTGCCACTACGCATCCTCTAATTCAAAATGCTGAATAGCTTGTCTTGCTCCCATCCCCTCTGTTTCACCAAATGACTGGTTTCACAAGCTGAAGGAATTGGAGAGAGATTTTTAGGACATTAACATTTAGGACATTAGTGCAATCCTAACTTGTGCTGGAGCAGGCAGGCTAGCAGACCTGCGCTGTATCCAGCACAAGTTTCAGGCTGGCTGAGGCTTGGCCCCAGGCAAGGGGAAAAAATTCCGCTTATCCTGTGGAGAGCTGCAGCAACCCCAATGGATCTACTCGGAACTGCACCACCTGAAGAGGTGGCGCAAATCTGAGCAGAACGGAGCAGCCTGGAGCCGCTCTGTGCTGCCCGGGATGGGGCTGTGAACTGGCATAACTACTGGATCCTGGTCCAACCGCCACTACCTGCCCGCCCACCAACTCGCCTGCCAGTGGCATAGCTAAGGATCGTGTAGCCAGGTGCCAAGCTCAAAATGTTACCCCGGAAGTGATGTCGCAACCAGAAGTGACATCACACCCAGGCTTTTTAAAAAGTGAAAATTGGGAGGATCCCACCTCCTTCCCCCCAGCAGCTCACCACCCACTTGCTCTGCTGCCTCCCCCCAGTCAGTGGCATAGCTAAGGCATCTATCTACAACCTGGGGTCGAAGAAGATTTTGTAGCCCCCCCTTGCATGACAAAATCAAATGTAATTAAGTAAATAAATAATAAGTTATTGGTTACATGGGGTATCATAATAACACCTCATTGGCACTCAGAACAAAGTCTCATAGGTCGGTCTGGAGTTAAGTAAATCCACTTTTTGTTCCACAAGGCAGTTGTGTTTTCATTTTCTGGTTAATTGGCCATACCATTTGATAGAAAACAGATACTCCAGTGCAGTTTGTTTCATTGCATTCTGCATTAAATACTTTTCCAATGATATATAACATGATGGTATTATTCATACATACTAAGATTTTCACAATTTTGGTCACTAGTGTCTAGCTCAGCTTGTTACCCCCCTAAAGCTTGATGCCCGGTGCAACTGCTACCTCCTGCACCCCCTTAGCCATGCCATTGCCACCTGCCACCCACCCTCTCCCCATCCCAAAACACCTCCTCCCACCTTCTCCCCGCCCTCCACACACACCCCACCCCCGACTCCCACCCTGGTCGAGCTTGGTCTGCACGAACTTACCAGGCTCAGTTGGCGTGGAGGCTGAACCTGGCCTCCACAGGCTAGTGCGCATCCCTGTGCCAGCCCAGCCAACTCACACAGAGGTGCAAATGTGTTTTACAGCATGTTTGCGACCCTCGCGGGTCAGCACAAGGGATTTGTGCCAGCCGAGCACATCCTTCAGATTGCACTCTAAGGAACACTAAGTTTCTTTTGTTAATTCTCTGACTGCTTTCTCATGATAAGCCCATTCACAGTAATAGAGTTATGGACAGTCCAGATCTGAGGCCAACGAAAATGGCCAGTTTGAGTGGCAGGTTGGGGAAGGCAGCAAGCTGTTAGAGGGTACCCTTCAATCTGTGCCTGCCTGCCACCTTCCTTGGCCGACCACCTGCCCAAATACTGCCCCATCCTCTTGTCTCACACTCTGAAAATGCCCAGGATAAGGAGGTCTAAGTCTTCCTCTGTCACCTCTGCAATCCTTTTCCTGATCACTCAGGAAAAAGATCACTGCTTTTCCCATGCTCCTGCTTCTTGTAAAGTGGTGGGATGGAGAGGGACAGGATCATCCCAGCCTGGCACTGTATAAGAAGCTGCAGAGGAGGAGGTGGTGCTGGTAGAGGTGGAAGTGAGTGGTGCTAGCCTGTGGGTTGTGTGTGCGCTTGCCCATGCTGGTGGGGGTGGTGGGCGATCAGTTGCTGTCTGGAGTGTTGGGTCAGTTTGGGCCATCCTGGAGGTAGTCAAACTCATGACAAGATTGTATTTTAGAATAAGATACTATCTAAAATACAATCTTGTCAATTATACTATCTATAATATTGTGCTAGCCATTTGATACCAGTCATTAGTAAGGTATGCCCATATCTTTGGATCAGGGTCACAATAAATAAAAGAAAATCAAAAATATTTTTACACTAAAGATAATGTAGATTATCTTTAATGTAGATAGGTTTTCTAATTACGCCATTTCTGCCCAACATTGCCTATATGCAACAGGGATCAAATGTGCACACCTGTGGGCTGGGCAGAAATGGGTTAAACTGGAAACAAGAAATCTATTATAGGAGAGATAAACTTGCAATATATATGTTCCCTGATCTTTATTGGAAAGATAACTTATGTATGGAAGGAGGAGTCCACATGTGTATCCTCTTTTAGATCAAAGATGTAATCTTCATTGTTGGGTTTCTGAATTTAGCACCCAGAGATCTGCACTCAATTCCCATTGCTATGTTGGACCACATCTGCTGCAGTCCAATGAAGGCTGGCACTTTTAGTAAAAGCAGGGCTGATCATTTTTGGGGAGAGAATTCAGATTCCTTTCCTACCGCAAACATGCGATCTGCACTATAAAATGCCAGTCATCTGGTGGGCAGGTGCATAAATGCAGCTGTGCAAAGGCTTTGAACTGGTGCCAAAAGCATAGATGCGGAAGATACCATCATGTTAATGTATTTTAAGCTGTGCCTCCATAAACGTATGGAAGAACACCTTAAATCTGTTCCTCTTGAAATTAACACCTGGCTTTTAATTATAGAATTTTTCAAACCAACAAAACAGCACTTGAAGTTTTGTCCTATTATTGTACTGACTTTCAAAATAATATTATCATTTAAAATCTCATTTTTTGCATGTGAGTTATGGGGGTTGGGTAGAGGGTGAATTTCTGCATACTCGTATAATACCACTGGAACCAGATAAGGGTGCAAGCAGTTATCTATCACTGGATTTCTCAGTAGATTTGAAAGCAAATGTACCCAAGTTGTGGAAAAAGGCATTCTGACTTTTGTCCCAGACTCAAGGACAGACAGATAGAGCTACATGACTAATTTCACAAAAGTCTGGTATTAGACACTGAAGTTTGTGCAAGAGGTAGAAAAACCTCAGTTGCAACACCCTTTTAAGTTGTGAGACAGAGACAACCATTTGTTGTATGGCAAGTCATCGAAGGGGAGTTTAATTTTTTATTCAATGGGGCTCTTTGGAGGTGTGATTATGGCGGCTGCTCACCCACAAGAGAGAACATCCCTTTGAGGAGCTTTTCAGTGAAACTTCTGGTCAATTACGGTACAGAGCAGGGAAATGGAGTTTGGAACCTCAGTCTGGGTGACCCTTTCTCCCCTCTCCTCTAGCTAGTGATCAGCACAGGGGAAAGCTTGGTGCTCCTTACCAACCCTTCCTGTCTACCTGACAGCTTACTGGACCTGCAGGACGGTTTCCTTTTCCAGTTATGAGCACATAAGACAAATGAATACACCAGTAGTTACAGTAGTGGAACTCCCAAACCCTGCACCCTGGGGCAAAGGTCCATGATGGCACACCCCCCCGCAGGATGTCACAGCCCCCCCCCCCGCGCAAATCCACCCCCACTTACCTGGAGCTCACGGAGCCTGGCACAACTCAAGGACACATTGGGGAAGCCTCTCTGAAGTTCCCCGATGCTTTAAACCAAAGGTGTCCAAACTTTTTGGCAGGAGGGCCACATCATCTCTCTGACACTGTGTTGGGGGCCGGGAAGAAAAAAGAATTAATTTACATTTCAAATTTAAATAATTTTACATAAATTTACATAAATGAATATATTAGAGATGGAACTTATATGAACAAATGACGGTCTTGCAATAGCTCAAGGCCTATAAAAGCAAAGCAAGGCTGGTCTTTCCTTCGCTGCCACTGCTGTATCACAGACATGAAACAGCAAGCAGTGGAGGGAGTCCTCAGCCCACAGCTCATGTGAGAGGTCGAACAACCAACCTCACACTGAGAGCAGTTGCGTTCGGCCAGCGCAGGTTCCAGCTAGACTCCAGAGGGACAGAGGCCAACTGGAGACTGGGGGCTTCCCGTGGGCTAGATTGGGGGTCCCCGAGGGCCACAAATGGCCCCAAGGCCGGGGTTTGGGCACCCCTGCTTTAAACTGTGCTTCTGGAAAACTGGAACAGTTTCCAACCCTGTCGGGAGCCTCAGAGAGGCTTCCGTGGGGTCCTGAAGACGTGCAAAGCTCCGTACCCAGGGCGAGGATCTGCACCTGGTCCTAAAGGCGCACAAGTCTCCACGCCCTTAGAATGAATGGGAGGTCTGCCACTGAGTAGTGCAGTGTAGTAACAGGTGTGTGGCCTTATGCCTAGTGCCAGGGATCAGGAAGTTCAGGCAGTTTCCTGGATCCTGACTTAATAAGGGCCTCACCTTCTGAAAGCCAGTGCTGCCATCATATTTATCACAAGCCCATCCAGTTTTGTTGGCCTGTGCCATAAGAGAACATACCCCAAAGGCCTTCATGAGCACAGGGAACTTTGTGGCATTCTCATAGTTTAGATTCTCTATGGTAGAGACAGGCCATGACCTCCTGCTTCAGTACAATTCTGAGGCCTTCCTAGACTAGATTGCCTAAGAGCCCTCAACAAGCTGTGACCTGTATAGCATTCTGCTGGACCTACAGCTGTCTGGAGTGGAGCCAGGGGCTGCAAGCACCCATTTAATTGTGAAGTCTGTCGTTCACCTAGACTTAAGGAAATGAAACCATTATGTTATTTTCTTTTTTCAGTTTTACACAAAAACAAGTACAGCAAGTCCTCACTTAAAGTTGTCAATGACTCCTTGGAAACTGCAACTTTAAGCAAAATTACTTATACCAAAACCAATTTTCCTGCAGGCTAATTGAGAGACATAAACAAGAGTTACATTCCTACAACATATTTCCAGTTAAAGAAACATTGCAAACTTCTAAATAAAGACCCAAAACATTTCTAATATTAAACTTCTAAATAAATATGAGCTTTCCAGGTAGGGAATACCCAAACAGACATGGGAAGAACATGCAAACTCCATCGATTTTTTTCTTATCAACTTTGTAATGAAACAACTTTGAGCAAAACAACTTTAAGTGAGGACTTTCTGAATAGGACAGATGCAGATCTTGAAAATGTTTCATATTTTTCATAGAATGCCTGGCTCAGTCATATAATCAACATGTAGCAGGAGAAAAAAGGTCAGAGGTAGTCTGCAAATCCTTTGTCGTATTTAAAAAAATTTTCTCCAAATTAATCTGAATTTGGGTAAATCTTTCTGGAGACTTCAGACATTGCAAAAGATGACTAACAGTCAGGCTTCTTTTGTTAGCAGTTTGTGATGGTATAAGCATTTCCGGGTTGCAATCGTCCCGCGTCCCTATTTCGAGAAGACACAAGCATGGTTGTGCAATTTCGACTTCTGCTGTGTAGTCTGACCGTGTTGAATTACAGACAGTTGTAAATTACAGATGAAATAAGCAGTTTAGAACTTCCTGTCTCAGATTGCAAATCCTCTCTCCACTCTCAACTGTAAATGAGCAAAAAAAGGAACTCTGGAGAAGAATCAAATTACAAAAGAAATGAGACTGTTAAAAACTAGGTAAAGCAAAATAATAATAATAACTTTATTTTTACCCCACCTTTCTCCCCGAAGGGACTCAAGGCGGCTTACAACAGGTTAAAACAAATTAAAAACATAATTTAAAAACAGATAAAAACATATTAACAACATATCATAAAAACAGTAGTCAGATAAAAAGTAGTCAGGTAAAAAGAGCATAGAGCAGCAAATCATAAAAGAATCA
Organism: Tiliqua scincoides; assembly: GCF_035046505.1. NCBI lineage: Eukaryota > Metazoa > Chordata > Lepidosauria > Squamata > Scincidae > Tiliqua > Tiliqua scincoides. The sequence goes on along the minus strand of NC_089822.1, from coordinate 22,114,058 downwards.
GGCCTGTAACCAAGTATTTAAAAAATATTAAAAGATGTTGAAGAGATGTTAAAAAGGCCGAGAACTCAGAAGGCTTGTTTGAACAGAAGGGTCTTCAGGCCTCGCCGAAAAGTCTCAAGAGAGAGAGAGCCATTCTTAAGTCAAAATGAACCCAAAAAGGTTATGCAAAGAATTGCAATATTTATTTTTCCTCTTTGGAAAGTGTGCCAAGCAAGAGTTCTGTCTCTTAAAAACTATATTGCTAATCTTGTTCATTTAACGCATGAGTGGCCTACCTGCACCCTGGCGGCACAAGCACCAGAATTAGCACCACCCAAAGCAGTGGATGTTTTGTGGCATGTCTAGACAAGAGCACAGGGAGCTTTGGGCCTGGTTTATCACAGGCCTGTACGTTTACCTGCTCCTCCACGGTTGCACTATACCAGCAATTTTCAACCTTTTTCATCTCATGGCACACTAACAAGACACAAGGCACACCATCAGTTTTTTTACAATTGGCAAAACACACTGCACAGCTTTTAGGGGGCTCACGTCCCCCAGTGTCCCTCCTAATAAATGTCCATCCCCGAAACTCCTGCAACACACCTGTGGATCATTCACAGCACACCAATGTGTCACAGCACACAGGCTGAAAATAGCAGCGGTCTACAATACACCAAGGATTGATGTACTTTTATTGGAGACTCTTCTGTCGTGATCTGTTAGGGACTGAAAAATGCAGTCAGTGGCATCACTAGGATTCACGTCACCCGGCGCAGGAGGCCTGCGCGTCATCCCATGCAGTGGGCGGGGCAACATCCCAGGTGGTGGGCATGGTGATGTGCCATCGCCCAGCCCCCACTGGTTTTTTGGCTGTACCTTTTCTTAGGACACAGGTATTTCAATGTGGTTTGTTTCATTGCATTCTGCATGAAATTACGCATTGATTGATATATAACATGATGGTATTAGTCCTCCAAACTCTGATTTTAGTGATTTTGAAAACTTGTAGAGTCTCTCTCTCTCTCACACACACACACACGCACACGCACATGCACACGCGTGTCAACTTACTAACACCTTATTGCAGCAGTTCCCAAACTTTTAGCACTGGGACCTTTTTAGAATGACAGTCTGTCCAGGACCCATTGGAAATGATGTCATGGCCAGAAGTGACATCATCAAGCAAATTAAAATAAATAATTATAAATAATTAAATTAAAAGAAAAGGAATAATTAAATAAGGGGGAGCCAGTCCTGTTCCACCAAGTGAATCTACTCTGAAGTAAGTCCCATAGTGGTCAATGGTGCTTATTCTCAGGAAAGTGTGGGTAGGATTGCAGCCTGTGAGCGCAAGCCTATGCATGTTTACTCAGTTGTAAGTCCCATAGCGGTCAATGGGGCTTACTCTGTAGTCTGCCTGCAATAACACCCCCCAAAAAGAATCAGTGAGATTTCCAGCCCTTCCCAATGCCCAGTTTAAAGTTCTTCTATTTCAGGCATATCAATACAAAGACCTGGCTTTGCAAGTGCAAGATAGAAAACTTCCCCTTACCAGCTGAAGCCTCTTCTTGGTCCTTTTTAGTGGGGGGGGGGGCAGAGGCTGCCTTCTGGAGCAGCTCCATCAGATTGGGTCCATTCTGGTGTCCTCACATTCCCCTTTGCCTGGCCTGACCACCAGCCAAGGCACGTCTGCCTACTCGCGAGTAAACACAACCGTGAGGCTGCTTGGCTTTCCATAGGGCTCAATAGACTCGCAGCTGGGAGGGAGGGACCTCCATGGGTGTTTTTGGGGATAGCATTCATTGGATCAGGACCATTCTGACGTCCTTGGAGTCCTCTCTGCCTGCCCGTCCCAACGGACTAAGGCAGGTTTGTCTACTCATGAGTAAACATGCGATACAGTTCACTTTCACTTTCCATAGGCATCCATTCAGTTTTCTTTCCGGTTTTTTGGCCATAACTTTTGAACAAAAGGAGCTATTTCAATTGTTTTTTGCATTGTATTCCGCTGGACATTCCGCATCCAACCGTGTATGGCATGACACAGTAGCTCCTACTGCCACAATTTTAGTGCATCACCCCTAGGGCGCATCACCCCCCTGGCGCGTCATCCAGTGCAGTCTGCACCCCCCGCGCCCCCCTAGCGATGCCACTGAATACAGTATATGTTATCCTGTTCTGTTGGGTCCCAAAATTTCTTCAACTTCTGTGAGAACCATACAAAGCGTTTGTTCTTTATTATTTGATACTTTTTTTAAAGCTTTGAACAACTTCTTGTAGCTTCAAATGCTTTTCCTTGACAGTCCCACAAACTGAAGGTCAGGAATTCAAGCCTGGAAGGATTTCTCAAGTCTGTTTTCATTCCAGACCGTAACAGAGTTTCTTATTTTAAACAAGTACAACGCACTTGATCTAAAGATTGCTCACAAAGGATATGTGGGTAAAATGACTTAGGACAGTCAAAACAATTCATGCACTTTCAAAAGCAATAACCGGCCTAGTCATTGCTAATCAAAGAGTTATATAGAGGAGAAGAGATGGCATTCTTCCAATGCAACAAAAAGTCCTTCTCTTTTGGAAATATGCTCACAGTATCAATTTAGGACAACATGAATTAAACTTGTGTGGATACTGGGAACTGGGGTGGGGTATAAAGGGAAGGATTTGTCTCATTTCAAATCATACTTCATAAAGAGCACTGCGTAAAAAATAGCCTTAAAACCCAAGAAAATAATGAATCAAAGAAACTTACCAAACTGTGTTATAATGAATATTCAGAGGAGCAGGTCTCCGTTGCGGTGTCAAAAGAGCCACTCGGATATTAAGCCAGAGAGATCTAATAATGCATAGACATCCATTCTTCCCATATAAAAGAAGAAAATAATTAGCTTTGGCACTATCAAAATATTTAGTGTTGAGATAGACGATTTGAATTTCCAAAGCAATTCATGTACATTATGTTGTAATATTTTCAACTAACCTAGAAGGTTGGTCGATATTAACATCCCCCTGTTGCAGATGGTCGGCTGACACTGAAAGGGAACAGCTTGCCTAAGGTTACACAGGGCACAATCCTATCCTGTGCTGCAACAGGCTAGCCAAGAGGGCCAGTCACTGTCTCTCAGCCTCACCTACTTCGCAGGATTGGTGTGAGGACAAAAGGAGGGGAGAAACTATGTACACCACCCTGATCTCCTTGGAGAAAGGGTGGTATAGAAATGTGCAGAATAAATAAATGAATAAGGTAGAAGTGTTGAAGAGAATTTATCCTCTAGAAACAAATACAGCCCAATTCTATCGCCTACTAGCCCATAGCATGCAGCACCACCAACAGAATGCTTAGCAATGCTGCTGGCAGTTTTGCTGCAGTGCCTCCCCCACATTTATGATTGTTGCTGGTTGCCAGAAATGAGGAACTTAACGCACAAGTTGGGTTGGCTCCTTTCTGCAGCCTGCATCCTTAAAGGCTCGCTCAAGCCTTGGAATGTGTGGATAAGGTGGTTTCCTTAAAAGTATGTCCCACTGTTTTCAGTGGGGCTAACTCCCAATGTGTATGCATCCGAGTGCAACCTTAAATAACTTTATTTCAAACCAAGGTAACCCAATCATTGTTTGTAACACTTCCAAAAATTATCATCAGGCACATTTGTAGTTAGTGGAGAGACTGAAACTGGAGCAAGACTGCTGCTAAGCAGCTTGGTAGCTCTGGGTTGCTGCCACCATGATGTCATTTCTGCTCAGGATGACAATGGAAGCTTAGAAAATGCTTGGTGAGTAGCAACAGCACAGCCACAATGGCTGATTGACTGATTGTGTGGGGAAACACAATGACCACATCATCACGGGACTTCTGTTGGTATTTCACCCCTGATGCTGATATTTTCCTGGAAATAATTGAAGTCAAATTACTCATGCAGGGGTGTTACCCAAGACACATTTTGTTCTCATTATAATAAAGGTATGAATTAACATTCAAGCATATATCACATTTCTCATAAAACTAAATAGGAAAATTCTGCAATCTTCATGCTCACACATCTAGTTGTGTGTGTGGCTTTTCGGGTTCCAGATTCCAAAATGATGTGATTTGAACACAAATGTACTGTGCAATGAAGTATTGGGGGACAGGATATCAAACCACTTCCTCCACATCTAGAATATCCATCGGCCTTTCCCCATAGTAAAATGTGCCAGGCAATGATGCTACTGCCAGCATCTTCCAACCAGCATGATAGCCCTGTCTCCACCTGCTTTGCCAGATCCCCAATCCAAACTTCACTTAGAGAATTATGCCCACTTTAAGCTAATTAGCTCCCCTTCTTTCCCCAGCAATGGCCCTATTTCTGCCCTGCAGCACTGCTAGACCCCATCACCAGGGTAGCTTGCCTGTTCCACCCGCAGAGGTCCTCCTCCCACCACTACAGCAGCACACTGGGCCTCCGCAGGTCTTGGACATGGCAGCTAAACACCAATGCTTCCAGCAGTCTGTTGTAGCAGTCTCCTAAGTCCATTCACCCATCAGTCTATTGGCAGTTCCAGTAGTCCATTAGCTCCTCAGTCCAATCTCTCCCTCTACTTCCCACAAATCCTTCTTGCATCAGGTGCTCCTTATGTCCCTAGAGACCTCATTGCCTCTAGTGGCTGCAGGTGTGCAGCACACCCTCTGCTGAAATCCGAGGCCTTAACCCTTAAAGGGACCACTGCTGACACCACCTCCTATATCCTCAAGGTAACTTGCGCATTTCCATTACACCACCCTCCATATGCTCAGCATTTGTCTCTGCAGAAAAATTCCAAACACACAAAGGATGGGTAGAGTATAATTGGTAGAGGTGGGGCTAGCGCACAAGTTCCTGACACACCCTTCACGCATTTGCTTTCCACAGGACATCAAACATCTAAACCAGTGGTATTCAAACTGGGGCGTCTCAACACCCCAGCCTGTGGGTTCTGGCCTCTGCCCCCTTAAGGGGCGGGGACAGCCAGGAGACGGGGGAAGGCAGTGGGGAGATGTGGATTGTGCCGCTTGGGGGGAGGGGGCTGCAGGGGCTTGGGTGCACTTGCCCAAGCCTCCTGCAGCCTCCCAGGGGTGCGGGGAGCCCTTTGCAACCTTCGGCAGGTCTCCCCAGGTCAGGAAAAGTGAAAGCGGAGAGATTGCGCCCTGCTCTGCAAAACCGGAAGCACAGCACGATCGCTCAACTTTCCCTTCTGATGGGGCTGCAGGGACTGGGGTGCACCCTCCAGTCCCTACAGCAGCCGTCCCTGTGTGTGGGGAGCCCTGCGCGAGCGCCTGCAGGGCTCCTCAGGTCAGGGAAAGGGAGAGTGGGGCGATCGCACTCCGCTTCCGCTTTTGCAGAGGCAGAGCAGATCGCTCCACTCTCCCTTTCCCTGACCTGGGGCACCCTGCAGGCACTCGTGCAGGGCTCCCCACACACAGGGATGGCTGCTGCAGGGATTGGAGGGTGCACCCCAGTCCCTGCAGCCCCCTGAGCGATGCGATCCTGGGGATCGCGTAGCTGCCTTCCCCCTGCTCCTACTGCCTCCCCCCGCCCTGGCAAAGGCCTACTGTGGGTTTCAAACTCCTGGAGAGTTTGAAAACCGCAGATCTGAACAAAAAAGAATGACTGTGTGTACACTGGTGTTCCTGTAGTAAACAAATAGGGTTGTGGGCACATACAGTGAGTTGAGACTAAGTCCCACTGAAATTAAAGGAACTTGTTACAGCCCAATCCTATCGCCCACCCCCACCACTGATGCAGTGGTGCCAAAATGGTGACCGTTGCGCCCTATGGTGGGGGGCAGTTGTGGAGGTCTCTTCTGGGTAAGAGAACATTTGTTGGCACTGTATCCATGTCCTGTTATCGGTTAGGCACATGGTAGCTTGCTAGGCTAAACTGGGAAACCATTTAGAGCAAAATGATAAGACAGTTCCCTACCTCCTATAGACTTCCCTGGGGCAAATGCCCCAGGCGTCAGCTGCTAGGACCCTGCGGAGGCCTCTCTGAGTTTATAGCATCAGGGAACCTCAAAGAGGCTTCCCCAACGCGGGAGAAGGTCAAATGAGGCTCCATGAGCCTCTGGTGAGTGGGGGGGGGCAAATTTCTACGCAGGGGGCGGCGATAGCCCATGGGGGGGCAGCACCATCGCGGAGCTTTGCCCCAGTCACGGGGCTGCAGAGGTCTGTGGTTGCAATAAGAAAATTACAAGTGGGAATTAGAACTTGGTACAGTCTTTATATTTTATGAAATTGCTACATAAGAAAGTGCTTCTAGGTTGGAATTAACATATGACAGTTCTGTAAGTAATAAATCATACCTGTAGGTTTTTCACTGCATAAATAGCATGAAACAAAACAGTGGGTGATGTGAAGCTTCTGAATTGGCCAGGTCTGGTATAAATACACTGGTTGGCAACCTTCAGTCTCGAAAGACTATGGTATAAGCCTACAGCACCTGGTATTCCCAGGTGGTCTCCCATCCAAGTACTAACCAGGCCTGACCCCGCTTTGCTTCTAAGATCAGATGAGATTGGGTATGTGCAGGGTAACAGTTGCTGCTAGATGACAGCTATTATATGATTGGGTCTGTGGTCTTGGTTTTTCAAACAGAAATAGCATCCATGCAGAGTCTTGATTTGTATGGGGACATTACATAGGACTAGGGAACTAGAGGGTAGGGAATATTCATCCTTTGTCCACCATTGTGCCAATGGGAGCTGTGGATGGGCAGCCCGGGATGGTGAGGGACCCAAAGGGTTAAAAAAACTCCTCACCCCAGGCAGTGGTGCCAATCTGGATCTTCTGTTTACATTTGAAAAATCAAACACACACAGGTTCCCATCATGTAATCAGCATATTGACTAGTTTAGCCATAAGAGTTTGGCCTTTTGTTTTTTTTCTGGTCAAAAGGACAAAGCAGTCCTTATAAACTTTGCTGTATATTTCATACTAAACAAAATATTGCTTGCTGTTTATTCTCAGTGGAGAATTGTAGTGCTGCCACAAAAATCCTTTGTTTTCTTTTGCCCTAATATTTTTGAATACATCCATTTGTTTGTGGAGGATGATTCAGTAGAAACCGCTTTGCCTCAATTGCTGTTCAGTTCCAGGAATCATTTACATAGCATTGGTTGTGGCTGCTGTGATGCACTTTGAAACCAGGGAAACTAACACTGAAAGTTCTCGAAAGCCTGAAATAATGAACAGAACAATAAAAGTGTAATTATGGGCTGCTTTGAGGGAATGTAAGTAATTTTATTGGGCCAGATGACGCCAAGGTTGCTATCCTCAGAGCATTTGAGCTTCTGAAATCCCATTAAGTTCAACGCATTGTATTCAGAACTGGAACTAGAGGCATCTGATAGTTCTGATGCTTTAAACTTGCATTTAGCTCAAGATCCATAGAAGTATGGGCATGGTTCTGCATGTGTACTAGGGCTTTTCAGGTGGCATGGAACCAATCCCCGGCTTTGCAAGGTCATCCCAGCCTGGAACAGGAGCCAACAGACTCCTCTGGCTCAAAAAATTGGCAGGGAAACCACTCTTGCCACTCAGGTTTAGGATTCAATGCAACTTTTGTTACAGGTCCCACATGTACATTCTATGTCACCTCCTCTCTTGCACCCAGTGAACATTTTCAGATTCCTGCATATGAGGAGCTCTTTGGATTCCAGTTAATGACTGCTAGGTAGAAGAAAATGGCAGGTACCCATTCTGTTTCCTGCTAGAGAAGAAACAGATCTAGAGATCTATAATCTGCATTTTTGCCATTTTAAACCCCTTAATGTTTCTGGTTACCGGTGATTTTTTTTTTTTTAATGCTCACATATATAATTTTAAATAGTTTTTCTGAAATGCAGGAATGTCATTAGATGTCATAAAACTATAAGTAATGAAAATGAGTGCTTGAATGATTTTTATATGTAAAATATTTTAATTTCTTGCATGATTGTCTTGTTGATTTGATTTTTATTGTTGCCCTTGTGAAAAAGTTAATGTTTTTCTCAGTTCTTCAACTTTTGATTCTATAACTCCCAGTAGTGGATTAAAAGTTAATAGTATGTGCATCCCTCAGGAAATTACATGATTATTTCTGCCTAAGAAACCACAGAATTCTGAATCAAGTTTAATGATAGGAGAAAAACATAACAAAACTGTCAAGGCTAATGAATTTTCTCTTGCCACTAGTAGAAGAGGGTTTGGAAGTCTTTCTTTCTTTCTTCCAACTGACCTACCTACCTACCTACCTACCTACCTACCTACCTACCTACCTACCAAGAGCACTGGTTTTCTAGGTACTGTATTTTTCAAGGCCTCTGAGATACTCCTTTGTTCTTTAGGGGCCCTTCTAACTCACTAGCCTACCTTCATAGAGTAGTATTAAGGGGCACACCTCCTACAGGTATCATAGAGGGCAAGTAAAGGGTCTTAGGTTTCTGGACAAGAGCAACTGTTACCCTGCACATACCCGATCTCATCTGATCTTGGAAGCTAAGCAGGGTCAGGCCTGGTTAGTAGTTGGATGGGAGACCACCTGGGAATACCAGGTGCTGTAGGCTTATACCATAGTCTTTTGAGACTGAAGGTTGCCAACCATCTCTCCCCCATTAGTCCTGCAAGTGGTGTTGCACCCAATTTCCAACATTAGGCATACTATTTGTAGGATAAGTCACCAACTGGGAGAAATTATTGAAATTCGGAAAATGTCTGAAATATTAATCTGATTTTTATCTCCTTTGTCTGTCTGTCTGTCTGTCTGTCTGTCTGTCTCTCTCTCTCTCTCTCTCTCTCTCTTTGTGTGTGTGTGTGTGTGTGAGTGTGGGTTTGTGTATTACTGCAATTAAAATACTTTTAAAGGTAAAATTCAGAGCTCTTGGTATTCATACCACCAACGTTTTCTAGCATTTTCATTGTCAGTCAAAATACATACATCCTCAGATGAGGATTTCTACTCCCTATCACTTCATTAAAGCCACTTGTTTAGACAAATTTATAGAGTTTGTTAATTCTGATAACTAAATGGAACCAAATTCAGAGGAACTGTGTGCCTGAATACTAAGTGCTGGGGACACGCTTCAGGGAAACACTGATTGCTCATTCACACCATGCTGTGTAAGCTTTCTGAAAACATATGGCTGTCCACTATTGGACTGATGATGCATCTTTGGTTTGGTCTGGCAAAGCTCTTCTTCTGTTCTTCTCCCCATTGCTTTCTATTTTGCAGAGACCATTTGTCTGTGTCTGCTTGGCAGGCCTCAGCTTTCCTCCATTCCAGCTGGCTAAGCCAAGCACAAATATTTGAGTTCTTGCAACTGCATTTCATTGAAATGTAAGTGAAATTATTTGGGGACAAGGACATGAAACATAGTTGGAAAAAGGAAAACAAACAGTATATGCTTTCAGAAAAGGCTTCAGAAAGGACACATTATTAGATCACATATTACAGGAAGCTGACAGAAACAGGACTATGCCTACCTTTTGCTTCTGGATGGCCTCTGGAGAACTGGTGTACTTTGGAACATTAATAAAACATATATTATACAGACTGACTTTCAGAGTGCTGCATGATTTATTGTACTCCACTGTACAAATTTTATGGTTCTAATAGAAAGCTATCTTTTAGTCTGGAAAAAAAACATTGCTCAGCAAGACTTTCCCATTATGTTTCTAACACGCTGATCTTTTCACTTGTATACCTTATTGCAAAAAGCTCTTTACCAAGGTTGCAGTGCAAGTTGATTGGTGTAATTGGACCCATTTTAATCTGTTCACTGATGCAATATTGTAGAAAACAGCACAATCCTATGCATGTATTCTCAGAAGTAAGCACCATTCTCAAGTTGTGTATAGGATTGCAGCCTAACAGCCCAATCCTGAGCTGCCCAGCTGAGCTGCCCAGTGGAGCAGCCGTGCAAAAATGGCTGCTGCTGCATCCTAGGCAGGCGCCCATGTCTTCTCTGGGGAAAGGGACGTTTGTCCCCTTCCCCCAGGAAAGGATGCAGGCCCCTCAATGGGGCTACTCAAGTCTGCACTGGCAAAAATAGTTGAGAGGTCCCATGTTGGGCTGGGAAAGAAGCAAAGCTTCAGGTGTTTATTCAGTGAGTGTACACTTTGTGAGTAACGGAAGTTTGCTGCTCTGTTATTTGTGAAATGGACCTTAGTCCTGGTGGCATGAATTTTGCACCAAAATGGCTCTCTGTTGGCCTCATCTGCCACTAGCTTGAGCTATGTAAAAATATTCTTTGTGATGCTCACATTCAGTAACATATTTAGATTTGATTGAAACATAACAAAGCACTAGAATCTTGCCAAAGAGAGATGGCTGCACCAGAAGGCTATTTATTTTTTTAATGGGTTGATATACTCAGATATTATTTTTGGCCACTTCTGAGCAAGTACCTGTCACCACCTCTGTAATCTGTTATTTAGACCATATTCTTCTTTGAAGGCCTACACCCTCCTATCTTATATCAAAGCAGGTCACTCCTGGAAGCCATTCAACGTCTCATAAGTATTAAGCATAACACAGGCAGGAAGAAGGCAACCTCACTGCCAAAGAATTCCAAAGCTTGCCAAAACATGCATTCAGACATTTTTTTTTTTTTGGGGGGGGGGGAGGAGAGCATTGTGCAGACACCAAGGCAGATGAACCTCAAGGATAAAGTGCAAAAATGTGCAGAATGTCTGAGCAGATGTCAAAGCTGTCTTTTTAAAAAAAATTAATAAATGGCTTCCGGTCACTCCTGCTCTAGATCCTTGCTTCCCTACCTTCAGTCTCCCAGGGGATGGGTGCTGATTCTCAGCCAGGAAGCCGGGACACTGAACCATCTTATGGTGGTGAATAGGTGCAGGCTCTGATTTTGAATATCAAGATTTTCTGTTAAACTGGCTGATGAGGAAGAAGATCGCTAGCTAAGGCTGCAATCCTAACCCATTTTCCAGCACTGACATAAGGGCAATGCAGCTCTGAGGTAACAAACATTCCCTTACTTTGAGGAGGCCTCCATGAATTCCACCCAACTGCAGGATGCAGCACACGTACCACACATAGCACAGCTATGCCAGTGCTGGAAAGTGGTTTCGGATTGCGCCCTAAATGAGCTAGATATAAAGATATCTCTGCTCCCTGCTATTGAAGGTGTGTTCCTTAGGGCCCAGTCCTTTCCAGCTTCACAGCACCCATGTAGCCATGCCAATGGGGTGTGCACTGCATCCTGCAATGGGGGGAGGGGAGGTAGTCACAGAGGCCTCCTCAAGGTAAGGAAATGTTTGTTCCCTTACCTTGGAGTTGCATTGTAGCTGCATCAGCACTGGAAAGTTGGACAGGATTTGGCTTTTGAAGCCCAATCCCATGCATATCTACTCAGAAGAAAGCCTCACTGAGTTCAATGGGACTTACTCCCAAGTAAGTGTGGAAGTACAGAATTGCAGCTGAAATCTCTTCTGCTCCTATAAATATGATTTCTTGTTATAGTAAAGTGTTGATAGACTGCAGAAAATGTTGTGGAGAAAAACAAAGTATTATTCTGTGCAGACTTGTAATTTATTATTACATTATCTCACAGTCAGATTGTTTTATAGAGAGTGTGAGATACAAGGATTCAGATAAATGAGTGTACAATATTTTATGGAAACCTGTTCTCTTGGCTGAGTGCACATCAGTGCAAAGTTAGCATAGAAAGCATATGTGCACCAGATCTCCTTTTGAAAAGAAAGTCCTGTGTAGGTTCACATCAGCAAATACTTGAGGAGGCCGATACAATTGCTTTGTTAGACTCAACTTTTGCCAAGCAAGGGGTGAAGTTCCATTGTTGCTCAGACCAATGGGTGAGTCTGGAGGAATGACCTGGAAGCACCCATGGGGATTAGCAAGGGACCAACTCTGACCCATTGTTGTTAAAAGGCTTCCTTGCTGACTGGTTTCCTTGCAAATTCCTTCATTTTCCAGCACTGAATCCCCACCTGACTTGCCACCTGCTATTGACTTGTGCCCTGAGTCATGAATGTCCAAATTGAACAGTTTCAACTGTCCAGTTAACTTTCTCTTCAGAGCTGCCATTATTGGGTTTGGCAGCCCTAAATTACTGCCTTAGGGTGCAATCCTAACCCCTTATGTCAGTGCTTTCAAGCACTGGCAGAACGGTGCCAATGGGATGTGTGCTGCATCCTGCAGTTGGGTGTCACTCACGGAGGCCCCCTCAAAGTAAGGGAATGTTTGTTCCCTTATCTCAGAGCTGCATTGCCCTTATGTCAGTGCTGGAAAACACTGACATAAGGGGTTAGGATTGTGCCCTTAGGCATTGACCGGCAGGGCTCTATATCTGTGCTTAGCTGCCTCTTTCCAGGTATGAATATTTGCAACTTCCAAAGGCAAAAGGAAGTTCACTGTAGTCCTTCCAACTACCCAGAGTAGCCTTTGCATTCTTATAAACACAAACTGTGTAAGGCAAACTGATTGATTTTGATCTTGTATCAGCCTAAAGACCCAGTAAAAATGTCAAACATTAGCAAATGCTCTAGTAAAAAAAAAAAAAGAAAGAGTTTCTGTGGGCCAGATAAAATCTTGTGGTGGGTCAGATGCGGCCCCTGGGCAGTAGTTTGGAGACTTCTGTGTTAATAGAATACAACTGTAAGGGCCGGTGATTGTGGCCTTGCCTCTCTTGCTGCTGCTCCTCTTCACAGGCAGTTGGTTTGTGTGGGGAGGAAAGGAATGCTTCATCTCTAAAGAAATACAGAGAAGGTGTAACAGCCTGTTCTCCTAAGGCAGAATGGAGAATCTGGGACCTTAAACTCCTGGCTTTGTGCATTCAGGCTCACAACTGAAAATACACTGAAAAATAAAAATGTTAAGTATGCTGTTAATAATGGGTAATTATTAGTTCCCATCTGTGGATCTCTTTAGTTTTTTTTTGGGGGGGGGGGGGCGAGGCAGGGGAAATAACTCTACTGCAGCTGCTGCTTCCCATTTTTCTCTAATAATTACCATAATTAGTTGATTTAATGAGATAGTGCACTTGAGTTCTCGGGTAGTAACATTGACTCTGGTGTCTGCTTATGGAACACCAAAGAGCAGAGTCTAAAATATGGGAAGAGGACATAAAAACACACATTAACTTAAGTCTTATCATGGGAAAGGGATACATAAATTCAGAGCTGTTCACCTTACCTACATAAACACATCCTTTCCCAGCATGCAGTTCACCTTAAGCCCAACTTTACCTAAACCCCTGCTCCGATGTAGCCTCAACAAGGAGATGTGCGCTGCATCCTATGGTGGGGCGGCAGTTGAAGAGATCTCCTCGGGATAAATTGACTTTTGTTGTCTTGCCCTGGGGAAAGCTTCCACTGTCTTCCACTGGGTTTATAATAAATAAGTAACTCAATTAATTAATTAATATAAATAACTCAGTTGATTGGACCAGTGGGGAAATGGTGGGGTTCCATAGAGAGAAAAGCAGAGAGGAAGCCAAAATCTCTAGACAGGAAAGAGTCAGTGAATGAGTCTTGCAGCCTTGCTGCCAAAGGAAAGCTTGCTGTAAAGCTTTCCCATGTGCATTGTTGGCTCTTCCACTGCCTGACAAAGCAGGTAAGCCAGTGGGAGAAGCAGAAGGGGGTGGGGAGTTTGTAAAAAGGGCAAGGAGTGGGCAAAACTGGTTGGGAAGGGGTGTAACAGGGCGGGGAGGCTGCAGGAGGGGGTACAACCAGCAGTGATGGCACACACCAGATCTTTTCCCCTCCAGCAGCAGCCTCCCCACCACCTTTATCTCCTTGAACTTGTGCTAGTGAAATTGCTAGCACAGGTTCAAGGAAACCCATTGTGGAGTGGGAGGCTTACACAGGGGTAAGAGGATCTAAATGCCCTTTCTCTGTGGAAGCATCCTGATCCACTGGATACAGCATGCGTGATTCTTGATGCGGCTGCACCAGCAGGGGAGGGGAGGGATAGGATTGGGCTGTTGGATTAGGACTGGCAGGGTCCCACAATGATGTATCTGTTGGTGATGAATCTTACTGGGTGACTAAGGGCCAGTCACTCTCAGCCAAAGATATCTCCCAGGGTGGTTTTGAAGATCAAAAGGGGGAAGGAGAGATTCCTGTACGTCACTTTTCCGAGTGGTGAAGACCAGAAGTGATTGTGAGGAGCTCCAGAAGGATCTCTCCAAACCGGCAGAATGGGCAGCAAAATGGCAGATGCATTTCAATGTAAGTAAGTGTAAAGTCATGCACATTGGGGCAAAAAATCAAAACTTCACACATAGGCTGATGGGTTCTGAGCTGTCTGTGACAGATCAGGAGAGAGATCTTGGGGTGGTGGTGGACAAGTCAATGAAAGTGTCGACCCAATGTGCGGCCGCAGTGAAGAAAGCCTATGCCTGGGATCATCAGAAAAGGTGTTGAGAACAAAACGGTTAGTATTATAATGTCGTTGTACAAATCGATGGTAAGGCCACACCTGGAGTATTGCGTCCAATTCTGGTCGCCACATCTCAAAAAGGACATAGTGGAAATGGAAAAGGTGCAAAAGAGAGTGACTAAGATGATTACAGAGCTGGGGCACCTTCCTTATGAGGAAAGGCTACAGCGTTTGGGCCTCTTCAGCCTAGAAAAGAGGCGCCTGAGAGGGAACATGATTGAGACATACAAAATTATACATGGGAAGGATAAAGTAGTTAGAGAGATGCTCTTTACACTCTCACATAACACCAGAACCAGGGGACATCCACTAAAATTGAGTGTTGGGCGGGTTAGGACAGACAAAAGAAAATATTTCTTTACTCAGCATGTGGTCGGTCTGTGGAACTCCTTGCCACAGGATGTGGTGATGGCATCTGGCCTGGACGCCTTTAAAAGGGAATTGGACAAGTTTCTGGAGGGAAAAATCCATTATGGGTTACAAGCCATGATGTGTATGTGCAACCTCCTGATTTTAGAAATGGGCTATGTCAGAATGCCAGATGCAAGGGAGGGTACCAGGATGCAGGTCTCTTGTTATCTGGTGTGCTCCCTGGGGCATTTGGTGGGCCACTGTGAGATACAGGTGGACTAGATGGACTAGATGGGCCTATGGCCTGATCCAGTGGGGCTGTTCTTATGTTCTTATGCACACTGACCTCCTTGGAAGAAGGGCAGGGTTTTGTTTTTTTAATGGTAATTAACAATAATGATTCCCTGCCCAGACATCATGTTTGATATGCCAATAAAGGTTTCAGAAAGAAAGAAAGAAAGAAAGAAAGAAAGAAAGAAAGAAAGAAAGAAAGAAAGAAAGAAAGAAAGAAAGAAAGAAAGAAAGATTCCCTGCCCATGATGCCCAAATGCCTGGAGTTAACCATGAGCTGGGCTAAAGCTGGGGTTTGCTTCATCCAGGTGATGTAGATATGTATGGTTAAGGTGGAGCTCAAGCATCAGTCTTTAGGGTTGCAATCCAAAATGATTTTTCAGCTTCTCCCAGGAGATATTTTTTATTTAGAGCAGATGCAGGTTTTGAAAAGGATTTTTGTAAAAACAAACAAAAATGTTCTGCTATTTTGAACAGTAGAATTCTAGCAATCAAAGAAAAAGAAAAATGTGGGCTGTTGAGTTTTAATGCATTTAATTCAATGCGTTGTAATGTCAGAAGATGTTCATTTCTCCTTAATACAGTTTTTCCTTGTCTAATTCACCTTCTGTATAGGTGGCCTTTTTTGTTTGTTTGTTGGAGGAGCAACAAACACTGCTAGGTTAAGGGGGTTGGGTGATCCACAGAGTAGGTCCAGCAATTCAAAATCATTTGAGCTCTTTGGGGGAAAAATAACTTTTCTGAGTGTTTCCTACTTTCACTCAAAGTTGCTAGCCCCAATTTGAATCCAGGATTATGCGTATTTGTATTCCTGTTTAAGTCACTATTTCTCAGGCTCAGATCTTTATCTGTAAAAGAGGAATAACATTAACTTGCTCTGCAGAGTAACTGTGTAATGGAGTATATAAGATTGTTAAACATTTTACACATTAAAAGTCATCTACAGTAAAAAGGTACATCAGATATCACTGGAAGGGGACAAGAATAAATAAAAATTAAATACCGCTCCAGTGAAATAGGTTTCTTTAGGACTGTGTTGTTTAATCAAATACTGATCACAGATTCTGCAAACTCAGGTCATGTCCTGGAGCATATTAAACAAAGATTCATTTGCAAAGGGACTGCTTTAACAAAAGAGAATATAATCCAGCCAATGAAGCTTAGCGTCCCTGAAGGGAAACCATAAAAGTAGTGAGCAAATAGCAAGGCATAAGTCAAGGTAGTTTGTTTAATGAAAAGCAGCAGCAATAGATTCAATCTTGGCCTCAGAAACAACTGCGTTCTTCCAATATGACTTATAAAACAAATATAGATGTACCAGACACACAATATTGTTCCTAATATAAAAATGGCACAGTGTGTAAATAAAAAGTAGCTATTTTAGATTTTTAAAAAAACAAACCTGGATTAACCATATGTCAAAATTCTGGAATTACTGAACAAAATGTTGTAGTTTTCAACTGATCGTTGAAAAACCAGAAGTACTGTTTAGCGGTACTCCTGTCACCTCAGAAGACTTTTGCAGCACTCAGGAACATTGGGCGAGACTCTGTATAGCTGGGTAAGTACCCTCAGGGGGAGTGGCATGTTGCAGGGGGACAGGTTGCAGTCCTGGTCCCCAGGTTGGCACAAGTGCCAGGTTTGCAACTGTAGCCCCTCCCCCTTTTATCCCCTTGGCCAGGGCAGAGAGCCATTTGGTCTTTCCATGGTCCAGACTCTGTTCTCAGGGATCCTCCTGTACTCTCATCTCCCAGCACTTGGTCTGGGGTTGATCTGATCTGCATTAGAATTTTCCCCTTCTCCCCCCAATGTCTGGTTTTTTGGGTGGTAAGATTATTCTCTCCTTCGGATGTTGTGCCCCAGCGCCTTCCTATCAAAGATGAGTTGGCGATGGGAGTTCAGACTTCTCCTTAGGCATGTCCTTGGCTTGCAGATAGCAGTTTTGTGAGAACTCTCTGTTCTTCTTTGATGTGTGTTGCATCGGAGAGCCTTGTCCTATGTTAAGGTTGTTTGGGGAGGTAATAACTTTGTCTTTCTTCCTTTCCTTGTTTTTCAGCATTCTCCTTCATCTGGTCTGACCCTGATCCATCATTTCTCTTGCATTTCTGCCTAAATTGCTATCTTTGTAGAATTAAGCCAAAGTCCTTTTCAATAATGAGCTTGAGTTCAGTCGTATTAAAAATGTAAGATTCCAGTGCTGAATTTTTGGACTGTGCACTGTTTCTGACAATGCCAGCTCTGATGTCAGTATATCGTTTTGTCAATATTTGGGGCATGTCTGTCATCTGGAAGGTGTTGACGATACAGTGTGTGTCAACCCCTCCTTGTCCCACCCACATCTTCACCTATTTGTGAGTGTACGTTGGAGGTATGTTGGTGCAGTGTGATGCTGGTGTCGAAGGCATGTTGGTTAGTATCACTGGTGTTACAATGGCAGGGCTGTTGTTGTGCTGTTATCTGATGGTACCTGCCATACTGGGATTTCAGAAGTACAGGATTTCTCCATAATATACTTCAAAAATTCTATAAAAATGCTTTCTATCCTTCTGAACACCACTATTAAGTTCCTGATTGACTGGAAAAATTCTGGATGGCAAACAACCCTACCATAGCCTCAAGACTACATCAATAAACCTTGGATTCACAGCTGCCTTGGAGCCCAATCCTATGCATATCTACTCAGAAGTAAGTCCCATTATAGCCAATAGGGATTACTCCCAGGTAAGTGTAGGTAGGATTCAGCTTTAATCAACCAGTATTCCATAAACAGTCTTTCAGAGGCCAAGATGAATACATGTGATTCAGAAATCCATGAGATTTATTTCTAGATTATTCTGGGCCTGACTGTGCTTCATTTAGAAATTTCGGGGATCCATGGATATAATTAAAAATCCTCATGGGAACATTTGATTTGCATTATGCAAGAATTTGACCCTAGAGTCACTGCAGCCATCATCCTTAATGATATGAAATGACATTTCTCTAACAAGGTGTCATGGTTACTACTAGTTCTTATGATGTGGAATGAAATGATGTCAGCATGTCAAATACAGTAATGGAAAACTCATGATGCAGCTGATTATGTCTGAAACTGTTTCATCACATCATTTTGACTGTGTGAGAATTAATCACTACAGGTGAGAAATGTCACCATGTCATGAAAATAGTGAATTGCATAAACAAACCTGCTCTATATGGAGACTAAAGAGCAGCATACATTTCATCTAAGGATCCCTAAATCTGAACTTTTTTTACAGATTAGACTTTACTTTTAAGTCTTATATATGAAAGTTATTTAGGAATAAATATCATTTTCATGAAGTTAAATAAAACAATATCTTAATTGCCTCCTGCTAATTGGACAAAGAGGCATCTTTTAAAGTGGTGTTCCTCTTATGCTTAGTGGAGGGAGAGCAACTGTCCCTCTAAGCTGCAGCATGGCATCTTTTCCAGTGGCTGTTGCTGGTGTCTTGACGTGAGCTCTTCAGTCAGCCTCATGGCTAGGCCAGCTCCCAGTTGCAAATTTGGATGAGACCTAAAAAGAGCTTAAAAGGATGCTGGCCACACTACTGTTTTGTTAGCATGGGAAACACACATGCTATAAATAGGCCCAGCTAAACATTGCACTGATTTGGAAATAAGAGCAAAACCATCCTAATTGCCTTAAGCAATAAGGGGACAAAGTCTGAAGAATAAAATAAATAGCTTGTTGGTTTTGGTTATTTGTTTTAATGGAAGTCAGCTTTATAAAAATGTTTCATGCAGTTTTCCCTGTATTAACTCTGCAGCCTAAGAGGGTGCCACAAATTATTCGTGTGTGTTGTTTTTGCAGAGTAGACTTTAAATTTTTTACTAGAGCCTCGTATTAACTTCCTGCTTCTACCAGCAGGTCAAATCTTTCAGCGTAAAACCTCCAAAATCAACTTAATCACAACCATGTGTGCTAATTGCAGGGCTTCTTGCCAGCTAGCACAGTGGCTCAGAGACTGATCTCTGAGTTCATTCTGCCCTGTTTTGAATCTTGCCTCTGCTGTGAACTCATTAGGTGCCACCAACCAAGACACTTCCTCTCAGCCTCAACTCCTAGCTGGAAAAGGGAGGTAAGACTATTTACTTCCTTTACAGGGTTATTGTAAAGATTCTACCAAAATATTATTTATGAAGTGCTTTGCACACTCACAAAGCACTATGCCAGCTATTTTCAGTGGCACATTGGTGTGCTGTAAAAGGACTGCAGGTGTGCCACAGGAGTTTGAATCACAGTGTTGAAAATCTCTGAAAAAATCTCTTCTGGGTTCTGCCACTGTTTCTAGGGCAACTGTTTGTAGTAATAAAGTGTCTGCACCTTTTCCTCTGCCAACTCTGCCAGCAGAGGAAGATGAACAGACAATTTGTTACTACAGACAGTTGCTTTAGAAACACACTTCCAAAACCTGGGTCTTCCAGAAGCCAGATATGACATCACAAGAAGCATAGACTATAGAAAAGACCATAGAGGTCTGTATGCCATGAGAAGAAAAGTATTAACATAAGAACATAAGAACAGCCCCACTGGATCAGGCCATAGGCCCATCTAGTCCAGCTTCCTGTATCTCACAGCGGCCCACCAAATGCCCCAGGGAGCACACCAGATAACAAGAGACCTCATCCTGGTGCTCTCCCCTACATCTGGCATTCTGACTTAACCCATTCCTAAAATCAGGAGGTTGCGCATACACATCATGGCTTGTACCCCATAATGGATTTTTCCTCCAGAAACTCGTCCAATCCCCTTTTAAAGGCGTCTAGGCTAGACGCCAGCACCACATCCTGTGGCAAGGAGTTCCACAGACCGACCACGCGCTGAGTAAAGAAATATTTTCTTTTGTCTGTCCTAACCCGCCCAACACTCAATTTTAGTGGATGTCCCCTGGTTCTGGTATTATGTGAGAGTGTAAAGAGCATCTCCCTATCCACTCTGTCCATCCCCTGCATAATTTTGTATGTCTCAATCATGTCCCCCCTCAAGCGTCTCTTCTCTAGGCTGAAGAGGCCCAAACGCCGTAGCCTTTCCTCATAAGGAAGGTGCCCCAGCCCCGTAATCATCTTAGTCGCTCTCTTTTGCACCTTTTCCATTTCCACTATGTCTTTTTTGAGATGCGGCGACCAGAACTGGACACAATACTCCAGGTGTGGCCTTACCATAGATTTGTACAACGGCATTATAATATTAACCGTTTTGTTCTCAATACCCTTCCTAATGATCCCAAGCATAGAATTGGCCTTCTTCACTGCCGCTGCACATTGGGTCGACACTTTCATCGACCTGTCCACCACCACCCCAAGATCTCTCTCCTGATCTGTCACAGACAGCTCAGAACCCATCAGCCTATATCTAAAGTTTTGATTTTTTGCCCCAATGTGCATGACTTTACACTTACTGACATTGAAGCGCATCTGCCATTTTGCTGCCCATTCTGCCAGTCTGGAGAGATCCTTCTGGAGCTCCTCACAATCACTTCTGGTCTTTACCACTCGGAAAAGTTTGGTGTCGTCTGCAAACTTAGCCACTTCACTGCTCAACCCTGTCTCCAGGTCATTTATGAAGAGGTTGAAAAGCACTGGTCCCAGGACAGATCCTTGGGGCACACCGCTTTTCACCTCTCTCCATTGTGAAAATTGCCCATTGACACCCACTCTCTGCTTCCTGGCCTCCAACCAGTTCTCAATCCAGGAGAGGACCTGTCCTCTAATTCCCTGACTGTGGAGTTTTTTCAGTAGCCTTTGGTGAGGGACCGTGTCAAACGCCTTCTGAAAGTCCAGATATATAATGTCCACGGGTTCTCCCGCATCCACATGCCTGTTGACCTTTTCAAAGAATTCTATAAGGTTTGTGAGGCAAGACTTACCCTTACAGAAGCCATGCTGACTCTCCCTCAGCAAGGCCTGTTCGTCTATGTGTTTTGAGATCCTATCTTTGATGAGGCATTCCACCATCTTACCCGGTATAGATGTTAGGCTGACCGGCCTATAGTTTCCCGGGTCCCCCCTCTTTCCCTTTTTAAAAATAGGCGTGACATTTGCTATCCTCCAATCTTCTGGTACCGTGGCCGTTTTGAGGGACAAGTTGCATACCTTAGTCAAGAGATCTGCAACTTCATTCTTCAATTCCTTAATAACCCTTGGGTGTATGCCATCAGGGCCCGGTGACTTATTGATCTTTAATTTATCAATGAGGTCTGAAACATCTTCTCTTTTAACCTCTATCTGACTTAACTCCTCGGTCAGGAGGGGCCGTTCGGGCAGCGGTATCTGCCCGAGGTCTTCTGCCGTGAAGACAGATGCAAAGAACTCATTTAATTTCTCTGCCATCTCTAAGTCTCCTTTTATCTCCCCTTTCCCTCCCTCACCATCCAGAGGGCCAACCGCTTCTCTGGCGGGTTTCCTGCTTCTAACATATTTGAAGAAGCTTTTATTATTCCCCTTAATGTTGCTGGCCATGCGTTCCTCATAGTCTCGCTTGGCCTCCCCTATCACCTTCTTACATTTCTTTTGCCACAGTTTATGTTCCTTTTTATTCTCTTCATTAGGGCAAGACTTCCATTTACGGAAGGAAGCTTCCTTGCCCTTCACAGCCTCTCTAACTTGGCTGGTTAGCCATGCGGGCACTCTCCTGGATTTAGTGGAACCCTTCTTTCTTTGCGGTATACCCCTCTGCTGGGCCTCTATTACTGTTGTTTTAAGCAGCCTCCATGCACTCTGGAGAGACTGGACTCTTTTTACCCTCCCTTTCAACCTCCTTCTAACCAGCCTCCTCATTTGAGGGAAGTCCGCCCGTCGGAAGTCAAGGGTTTTTGTTAGAGATTTGCCTGGTATTCTTCCCCCAACGTGCACGTCAAAACGGATCGCAGCATGATCACTGTTCCCCAATGGCTCAGTAACGTTTACATCTCTAACCAGGTCCTGCATACCGCACAAAATTAAATCCAGAGTCACCTGTCCTCTGGTGGGCTCCGTGACTAGCTGATCTAAGCCACAGTCATTTAGCACGTCAAGAAATCCGGTTTCCTTATCGTGACCGGAACACAAATTGACCCAGTCAATATGAGGATAATTGAAGTCCCCCATGATTACAACCCTATCCTTCCTTGTCACCTCCCTGATCTGTTTCCTCATTTCAAGGTCCCCATCAGATTTCTGGTCTGGAGGACGATAGCACGCCCCCAGTATTACATTGCTGCACAAGCCTGGTAATTTAACCCACAAAGATTCTACAGTGGAGTCGGACCCACCTTCAATCTCTACTTTGCTGGATTCTATCCCTTCCTTAACATAAAGGGCCACCCCACCTCCAACACGCCCCTGCCTGTCCCTCCTGTAGAGTTTATAGCCCGGGATTGCGGTATCCCACTGATTCTCCGCATTCCACCAGGTTTCCGTTATGCCCACTATGTCAATATTTTCCCTTGACACCAGACATTCCAGTTCTCCCACCTTTGCTCGTAGACTTCGTGCATTCGCATAAAAGCATTTATACACGGAATGCCCCAGGATGGGCTGCTTATTCGCTCCTTTGTCCCCGCATCCTCTCATTGTGCCAAACCGTCTATCACATCCCATCTCCCTACCTTTCCCAATTTCTTCTCCTACCCTGCCTTTGTCTTGTTGTTCTCTAACCTCCCCATCCTCATCCCATAGGGATGAGGAGTCCCGAACCGGATGCCCCTCGGCTCCTGTCGGCCTTCCCCCAAAATTGAAAATCATTGCACTATGCCAGTGGTTTTCAAACTCTCAGGGAGAGTTTGAACGGCAGTAAGTCTTGGTGGGGGTGGGGGGAGCCAGCGACACAATCCCCAGGATCACACTGCTAACGGGTTTGCAGGGATTGGGATGCACTCACCAGATTGGACAAGTTTCTGGAGGAAAAATCCATTATGGGGTACAAGCCATGATGTGTATGCGCAACCTCCTGATTTTAGAAATGGGCTATGTCAGAATGCCAGATGCAAGGGTCTCTTGTTATCTGGTGTGCTCCCTGGGGCATTTGGTGGACCACTGTGAGATACAGGAAGCTGGACTAGATGGGCCTATGGCCTGATCCAGTGAGGCTGTTCTTATGTTCTTAGTTCCTGCAGCAGCTGTCCTGGGATGCGGGGAGCCCTGCGCAAGTGTCTGCAGGCCTCCCCAGCCTTCCAAAAGTGAAAGTGGAGCAATCGCGCTCCACCTCCACAAAACCAAAAGTGGAGCACGATTGCTGCACTTTCATTTTTGATGACCTAGGGAGCCTGGCAGATGCTTGCGCAGGCTCCCCAAAACCCAGGACGGCTGCTGCAGGGACTGATGAGTGCATCCCAGTCCCTGCAGCCCTGTTAGTGACGCGATCCTGGGGATCATATCGCTGCCTCCTTGCTGCCCCCGCCCCTTAAGGGGGCCAAGGCCAGGGCCTTCAGGATGGTGCGTCACAATGCCCCAGTTTGAAAACCACAGCACTATGCACTTGCGAAGTATTCAATATTATGATTCATTCTAAGTGAGGTCTTTCTCCTTTTTTCCACAGGATGCAGCAATGGTAAACAGTCTTTTTTAACACAGTCAGATTGTGGGATGGAAGCCCTTGACTGGCCGCCAAGGTCACTTTCTCAAGCATGGGTAACTATGATCCATTTCCCCCCATCCATGATCCATGACTGAGAGGATATAGGCCTCTTCAGGCTTTCTGCATTCCAGCAGAAAATGACTTACATTCAGTCAGTTACAGATTAAGAAGGCAAGGCTGTAGGTCAAGCATGAGGCACGTGTTTTGCATTTGTGAAATTCCATATTTCATCTCTGAAATTTCAAGAAAACAGCAGATTGCAAACTACACACGAACAGGCACACATACCCTTATTCTCAGGACAGATACCTGTACTCTTTTAATTGGTGATGCACTATGATGCTGAGGGTGCCGTGTTAATATTAGTCATAGAGACATAGGATGCTGTTTACTGAGTCAGATCATTTGGTTCATCTCTCTCAGCATCGACTGACAGCACTCAGTATTGACTGACATTGACTTAGTACCATTGGCTCATCTTACTCAGTACTGATTGACGTTGACCCAGTTTTGACTTACTCAGTACTGACTAATAGCAAGTCACCAGGTTTTCAGACTGCAAGTCTTTCCTAGACTTATCTGGACAGGCCAGGTATTGAACCTGAGGTCTGCTATATTCATTTATTTAAAACATTTATACCCTGACTTTCCCAAAGCTCAATGCATTTATATGTGAAGTACGTGGTCTATCAATGAGCTATGGCCCCATATCCAGCTGTACTGTACTACTTAGGAAAATTGCCATTCAAAATGAAAAGAAAAGGCGTTCTTCTTGGGGGAATTCAAGTTGATTCTGTCCAGCCTTGATTCAACAAAAGTGTTGGCAGTTATGGGGCAAATCTTCTGATGCTAATGTTGGATTGAGTGTTTCTGTATCTGTCATGCAGCTGTATGATAATAGAAAATTTTGCGTCATGTTGTTTGTAATTTGTTATCATACAGCTGTATTGGCTATAATCCAATGTCCATACTAAATTTAAATGATGGGCTTCAGCTGTGACAACTGATTGCAGGATCTGTGTCTAACGTTTTATGTGACAAAGATAAGATTACTGATGTAAATGCCAATCAAATGTAAGTTCATTAATTGGGATGCGTTGCCTGTTCCCCTCAAACCAAATAAACATACCTGCTAATTGGGTAAGAGGCACTTTTTCAAGTGGGTGCTCCTCTTTTTAGCAGGGGGAGAGTAACTGGCCCACCTCACCCCAGCACTGTCTGTTCTAGTGGCTGTCTGCTGGTATTCATTTGCATCTTTTTAGATTGTGAGCCCTTTTGGGACAGGGAGCCATTTAGTTATTTGTTTTTTTCTCTGTAAACCGCTTTGTGAACTTTTAGTTGAAAAGCGGTATATAAATACTGTTGGTTGTTGGTTGAACATACCTGAATTACAGTGTTGAACCATGTTTGGGCAGATCCTCATTCATTTGACATACTAGCCATCTTCTGGCATTTGTTTTCCACAGAGAGCAAATTAGGGAGGGACCCCTGGATTGTGCCACTCCCACTAAGGATGGAAGTTAGCCCTGCATTGTCCTGTTCAGGATTTGTCTGTAAGGACAATGCTGAACACATGAAGGGAAAAACTGACTTGCATTCATTACTGGTGGGAACAGGGTTAGGCAGTGTGATTGTCACACATTCTCTCTCCACAAAATTCAAGGGTCTGAAGAGCACTACTGCTCCCCAATGGATCTACTGATCCCCAATGGATCTACTCAGGAGTGGCACAAATCTGAGTAGATCGGAGCAGCCAGAGGCTGCAGCGCACCACTTGGGAACAGGGTCAGGATCTGGCATAACTGCTGAATCCTGGCCCCGCCCCCTGCTCCTCACCCGCCCACCTCCGGGAATGCCTGCCGCCCACCCTCCACCCGTCCTGAAATGCCTCCCTCCCACCTCCTCCATGTCTCTTCCCCACCCTCCCCAGACCCCTGCGTTGGCCGAGCTTGGCCGACACGACTTACCCATCCGCCAGGGCTTGCATGGGCCTGGGAAGGCCAGTGCATGGATTTGTGCTGGCCTGTCTCCCCAGAATGTGGCACAAGGGACTTGTACCAGCCCAAGTGAGGGTGTATATTGCTCCCTTAGACTTGTACCAACTACAGAGCCAGTGCAGGTCTGAAGAGACCCATTGCAGAGCAGGAGACTTAGGAATGGTTAAGAGCAAATAATTTCCCCTTCCCCTCTGAAGCTTCCTGATCCACCTCCCTACTAGATATAGCTTGCTTCTTTTTGGTGCAGCTGCATCATTGGGGGACAGATGGATAGGATTGGGTTCTGAATTCAATAATGATCAAGACAGCCATTTATACGTCTCCTCCAACATCTTCCAAGGAGGAAAAAAACCTGCCATGATTACACACACCCCATAACTTTTCTGAACCCTGTAATGCGGTGTCTTTTTAGCTAATATTAACAGTTAGCAACTACCAGAGCATGTAGAGAGGTGTACACAGTGGCTGCCCCTTGACTGTGGAATTTTTTTTAGCAAGGCACTTGCCAAACACTGAGTTTGAGCATCTTTTGGAAGTAGCTGAAGACATGTTATTTAAGACTTTTGGTGCTCTGAGAAATGGTGGGTGTAACTGTGGTTTGTCTGACTGCTTGTTATCCACACCAGGTCCCTGGGACAGGGTGGTGAAACAGATGATCAATCAAAACGAGTCAAAATGTTTTATGAAACACTGGTTCTCTTTTGTCCTTTGCAACTGACTGTTATTTCACAGCCAACTTTCAAAATGTTCCGGTGTAATATCCACTCTGAGAGAATCAACAGCAAAACACTTTGGGGGCTATGCATATTTCAGATGATTCCCAGAGATGCTGTTTTGGAGAGTTGCTCCAAATTTTGTTAAGTTTCTGAAAGAATAAACAATCTCTTTATGTCTTCTTTATGCCTCCAGGCTTTTTTGTTCCTGAAATGAATACACCATAATCCGGTTCAATGTCCTTCAATAAAATCCTATACTTTTGCACTTGTTAATGCTCAGCTGCAATTTATTATGCTTCTACTTTTTTCTTTGGCACATGATTCTGCTTATGGTCCTTGTAGCTACAGCCGTTTCCAATTTTCCCTTCCATGCATATAATGTGAGGAAGGTTGCCATATTCCTGCATTTCATGCCAAGCTTTGTTCTAGGCAGGAGCCGCACCCTAAACACTGTTTCTTAATGTTTTTGGTTGCTTTTTTACCATTTGCTTTCCCTATTACTTTTTCACTTACATAATCATTAGGACTGCAGGCTTTACGTCCTTAATCAACCAAACTTTTAATTGCAGAATCCTTACCCAATTAATTGGTGATGCTGAGCATACGGTATGACTTTGAGGGTTAGAAATCATTAGCAGACAGTTAGGAATGTAATTGCCTTGTGTGAGCATCTACTTCAGTGTTCTCTCTTCAATCGCAAGAAGCCTGGAGTCCTGTTGAGGTCACAAGTAGGGAATGATTCGCAGAGACAAACCTCTTGCCAGCATATGGGAATTTACACACTCCCTCCAAATATGCTGCTTCAGGTTTTAGCTATCATAGTTCCTTGCCAGTGACAAACAGTCCAATCCTATCTCTCCCTGAGCAGTGATGCAGTGGCACCACTGGCACAGCTTCTGCAGCATCCTGGGGGGTGGTCTTGGCTGCTGGTGGTCTCCTTGGGGTAAAAGGATATTTGGGATCGGTGTGCCAGCCCTGCCCCCTCCCAAGCCTGATCCCCTCCCCCATCTGTCACCCACACGTTCTGCCTGCACCACCCTGTTAATCCTCTCCCTGCCTTCACCTGCCCTCGCTCACCCCATCATGCAGGCTTACTTCTGATTGGGGATCAATCTGCTCCCTATGAACCCTCTTTACTGTGGCCCCTTTGAAACACTGTTGCCCCTCTAGACTGGAGGATGGGTGGGAGGAATTGGCCTCTAAAGCAAAATGAGGGGGTGAGTTTGGGGTTGACAATGACTTCATGAACTCCTTTACTATTTTAAGTTAAGACTATTTGAGTTGGATTTTTTCTTTCTTTTTTTTTGCAGGGTGATGGAGAGAGTGTTTGGTCAGTTTGTCCCCTGCATAATCTCTTTCTGAAATGGGCAATTTTTGATCCCTAGTAAACATCCCAATTTCTCTCCATACTCCTCCATTCTGACTGAGTTCAGAAATAGGATATGGGTTACTGAAAAACCCAGATGGCATTGCTGTTGTCAATACAGACAGTGTCTTTCGAGTGGTCAATAGGTGACAGATGTCAGGCAGTGTTACAGTTTTCTCAAAAGATTTTTTTTTTTTTTAATTATGCCAGAAACAGTATCTTTCCCTTCCTGGAAAGTGGTGATCAAACCAGGCAGACACATTTTCTATTTTAAAAAGACAGATGAATTCAAATAATTACAGGGACAGAATTTAACATAGCGGCGCGCTCTCTCTCTCTCTCTCTCTTCCCCCCCACCCCGTTTTGCTTTTGTAGCTGCAAATGGCTCTGAAGGCAAGAGGGAGGGACCACTTTACCTGGATGTTCAGGCACCTGAAAAACTTAGCACCTGAAAAAAAACAGGCAAACACCACAGAAATACTGGGAACACCACTGTGTACACGAAACATACAGAGACTTCTGCAGTGGTTCTCAAGCATTTAGCAGCGGGACCCACTTTTTAGAGTGATAATCTTTCAGGACTCACTGCAAGTGATATCATGACTGGAAAGTGAAATCAAGAAGCAGGAAAATTTTTAACAATTCTAAGCTGCAATCCTACCCACAACTACCCAGGAGTAAGTCCCATTTACTATCATTGCTAAAAGCATATACATAGTAGCCTGTTAAATGTACAAATGTGTACCATTATCCCAAATGCAGTCACATACCATGGGAGCCTCAAGTCTAATATATTAAAAATAAAATATTGAAATAAATGGGGATCCACCTGAAATTGGGTTGCGACACACTTAGTGGATCCTGAGTCACAGTTTCAGAAACAATATCTTAAATCATTTTGCTTCCAGCAGCACCTCCCCCCTCTCACCAATACCAACCCCCTTCAGTGATTTTCATTTTCTTAACTGGTTTCTGTCTTTCTTTTTTTCTTTCTTGTAACCTTTAGCAAGGGCTGCTGAAGTCATGGACTCACTGCAAACAAAATAGCAGGTGTCCCCTGGAGGAAGTTTTCTAACTGGCACCTGTCAAGCCAATCTCTGCTTGCAATTCCTTTAGGCTGCAATTCCTT
Organism: Tiliqua scincoides; assembly: GCF_035046505.1. Classification (NCBI taxonomy): domain Eukaryota; kingdom Metazoa; phylum Chordata; class Lepidosauria; order Squamata; family Scincidae; genus Tiliqua; species Tiliqua scincoides. The sequence continues at coordinate 22,085,240 of NC_089822.1, read as the reverse complement.
TAGGCTGCAATCCTAACCACACTTTCTTGAGAGTAAGTCCCATTGAACAAAATAGGACTTAGTTCTGAGTAGACCTGGTTAGGATTGTGCCCTTAAAGTGTTTATTAACATTTTCCCCCCTAGAGTTTCTGACCAACAAAGTAACAAAGATTGGGTGCAGTGAGGTGGAAGGAGCAGGGGAAAGCCTTCAGTTCTTGATTTTCTTTTGTGTATAGCAGTTCAGTGGGAATAAGTGTCAGTAGCATCCAACAGCAGAAGAGAAAGTCAAGCAGTGTTGTCGTCGGAGCATCAGAAACCTACCTCTCAGGTTTTTCTATTGGTAGTATTTTCTGTTGGCCAGATCAGCAAAAATATTTTCCGGTCGTAATTCCCTGGCTCAGCTTTTCTTTTTCTTCCGTGCACTCAGCAACATAAATAGTCATACTTTTTATACAAAAACGTTGCCTCACTGGCAATAAGCTATTACTGATAGAATAACACTGACAGTGACGGCTAACGGGCCAGTCCTAGGAGAACACTGCGCTGCCTGAACTAGTGTTCCGACATGTAAGTTCCTTTACGGCTGTTGCAAAATGTGATGCTCCATTCAGCATGGCTGCACTGCCACCGTGGCATGCAGCCACGCACCAGCAACCTGGAAAGGAGCCACTGTGCCAGTAAGTCAGCATGAGGGGTGGGAGGCAGGGGTAGATCAACAGACTAGGAAGGTTGAAGAATGGGGCAGGGAGGGGGCAAATCAAGGCTGGGAAGGGGGCAGTATCAGCAGCAGCAGTGCCACCAATATCCTATTCCCCTTTCCAGCCTCATTTTGCCTCCCAGGGTCCACTTGGACTTGCACCAGCTAAACTGCTGGCACAGATCCATTCAGGAAGCGGCGCCTTACCCCTACCAGTCTTCCCTTACCCAGAGGAGACCTCCAGGTCTGCTCCCTTTGCAGCGTGCAGCATATGCTCTGGTTGTGCAGCTGCATCAGCAGGGGGTGTTTTGATAGGGCTGGGGTGTAACTCCTTTGTCCTGTGGTGTACTAAAGGTGTGGACCTGTCCTTCCAGTGTTGTAAAACTGCTCACTTGATAGTCAGGAAACCTTGAAGTATCTGCAGCTGATGATAAGGAGCTCTAAATACCTTTTGAATTTAAGACTTTGACGAACATGGGGGGGCTATATTTAGTGGTGGGAGTTGTTCATAAGGAAATACTTCAAGAAAATACGGTAACTGAATCACATTTCATGTTTCTGGGTATTTTTTTCCCCTCAATGATTTTTACTTTCTCCTTCCTTCCTTCCTAAAGCATTACCTGTTTTACTGGTTTTTACCATTTTATTTACATTCACCTTTCTTTTTTCATAGCTGTTTCCTTCTCTTTTGTCTTTTGTACTAAAGATTTCCTTCCCAATTTTCCCCAACCGCAAAATGCTGCCTCTTTGGCCACCAGCAACACACAGTAGCTGTACATTTTGGGATGTGGTCTGTTCAAAATGCTGTAATGCCCTAAAAACCCTCTTAAAGGGCTGCATGTATCAAATCTATAAAACAGCAAATCTGCCATGGGCTCATTTTAGTAGCATGTAGCACTTGCCAACCCTATGCTCAGTTTTCCCCTTTCTTTAAAAGCTCAGAAATAACTCTTGTAACCATGGATTTTTTCCAAATGGAAAACATTGCTTTTCTTCTGGAAACTATTCTTGCTAGGAATGGATTGCCATTGAGATTCCAGGGCTCTTGTCCTAAAACCCAGGACTTAATTTCAGTGAGGAATTGCTAGGATTCAGGCCCTTGATCAGTTTGAAATGCTGAGCTCCAAACTGATACGTGTCAAGTACTTGCTTTGAGTGTTTGTTATGCGGGTGTAAAGCCAGAATATAAATGTGATATACAGTACATGTATTACATAGACACATTGTGGACTTCCCCAATTCATCTGGCTGTTTACAGCTGGAACCAGGACTCTATGGACCTTAGTGTCCAGTGGCTTCTAATGTTCCTATGTACAGTACTACAAGTTTCCAATATGTTCAAAAGTTTTGCTGCTTAAAAAGGTTCTATCATTCCAGAATGATAAAAAATGCTAGACTTTTGAAATCTTAATAATCATAAAGTCAGTGCTAACGTCTGGAGAGCATTTGTAATCCCTTGCTATGTATGTAATTTTGCCTCCTGTCTAGTATAAAATCTTTGGGCTCTATGTGGAAAAAGAGAATCATCCACCCTGCAATGAAACCCTAGTCTGGAAAAGTTATAACAACACTGAGATTATTGTCAACAGACAACCCTTCCCAAAACACTGCTATATTCAGACAGCCAAAATGAGCTAGAGCAGTGGTTCTCAAATGTTTAGCACCGGGACCCACTTATTAGAATGAGAATCTGTCAGGACCCACCAGAAGTGATGTCATGACTAGAAGTGACACCATCAAGCAGGAAAATTGTTCACAATCCTAGACTGCAATCCTACACACACTTACCCAGCAGTAAGTTCCATTGACTATCATTGTTAAAAAGCATATACAGAGTAGCTGGTTAAAGTACAGATGTGTAACATTTCCCCAAATGCAGCCACATCTCATGGTAGCATCAAGTCTAATATATTAAAAATAAAATATTGAAATGAATGGAGACCCACCTGAAATTGGCTCACAACCCACCTAGTGGATCCTGACCCACAGTTTGAGAAACACTGAGCTAGAGCTTTCTTTCTGGTTATTCATTGTGTCAGATAACCCAGCTGGACTTTTTATTACCACATCCAGGTGGAGAACCTTGTAGAATTGGGTTGTAGTAGGAAAGAACTAGTACATTTGGGGAGGACCACAAGTTTAGCCACCATCACATTCAACCAAAACAAAGCATATTTTGTTAATTGCATAGTTTGGTCTTTTAAATAGCTCCCCTAATTGGGGAAGACTGCAATATGGGGGAAGGGGAGGATTTAACCCTTTCCAGAAGCATAGTTCTGACACATACACCCATTCATGACTGGATTAAAAAAAGAGAAATCCAGGGCTAAACTATATATTTGACATCACCTATACAGTTTGATTTTAAACCATTTCTACCCAACTGTGGCATCACTAGGGTTCGCATCACCTGGTGTGGGAGGCCAGCGCATCACCCCCATGCAGTGGGCAGGGCAACACTCCAGGTGGTGGGCGTGGTGATCTACCATTGCCCTGCCCCCACTGGTTTTTTGGCTGTAACTTTTGGTAGAATAAAGATATTTTAACACAGTTTGTTTCATTGCATTCTGCAAGAAATTACACATTGATTGATATATAACATGATGGTATTTTTACAAATTGTGATTTTAGTGATTTTGGTCTCTAGTGGTGTCACCTCCCCTGGGTGTCAACTTACTAACACCTTATTGGAGCAGTTCTCAAACTTTTAGCACTGGGACCCACTTTTTAGAATGACAATCTGTCCAGGACCCATCATAAAGCAAATTAAAATAAATAATTATAAATATTTAAAGTAAAACAAATAATTAAATAAGGGGAAGCCAACCCTGTTCCACCAAGTGAATTTTCTCTGTAGCCTGCCTGTAGTAACACCCTTCCCCTAAAAAGAATCAGTAAGATTTTCACCCCGTCCCAGTACCCAGTTCAATTTAAGTTCTTATATTTCAAGCATATCACTATCAGGACCCACCTGGCTTTAAAAGTCTGAGAGCTCAATCCTATGCCTGTCTACTCAGAAGTAAGTCCCATTATAGTCAGTGGGGTTTACTCCCAGGAAAGTGTGGATAGGATTGCAGCCTAAAACAGAAAAAGATTCACCTTACCTTGTGTGCGCTACCCGGTGCGGCCCGCACCCCCCCCCCGAGCGACGCCACTGCTGCCCAATATTGCATATACGCAACAGTGATCAAATGTGTACACCTATGGGCTGGACAAAAATAGGTTAACTATATGTTAAGCACAACCCAGACTGGCAGATGGGCCAAGTCCTCTTCATGGCCCAAGAGTGTCACGAACATGCCATAAAATGCATTATTTGACTACTCTTGAATCAGCTAGGCCAGTGTAAGGATGTGCATTGGCCTGCTGGTGTTGACTCTCCACCTGAAGGGGATAAGTTTGTACCGGCCAGGGCAGGCCTGGTGGCAGAAGAGTGGAAAGGAGGCAGAGCATTTTTGGGTGGGGGAGGGTGGGATGCTGGGCGGATTGGGCCCAGGAAGGGGATGGGACCAGCTGCAGCTCAACAGACCAAATCCAAACCCTCCTCCCAGCCTGCTCGGTGCTAGACAAGGCAGCTCAGATTTGCGCCAGTGGTTTTCTATTTCTACTACAGGTTGAGCCTCATTATTGGTGTGGGTTCCTTTCCAAGCACTCAAGTGGATGGCAAAAAACACACTATAGCAAATCAATTAAAAAAACAATGTTTCTTTGCCCCAGTGATTTAAAAACAGCCTTGATGACCTTTGTGATGTAAGATAAGAATCATTAAGAAGACAATCCATCAATCAGTCCTCCTTCAAATGCTTCACTCAGTCCCTCCCTTCACCAATGCAAAGTGATCACCTTTCTTTCAGTGCTCAGGGGGAAGAGAAGGGTCAGCTGGAGAGAGAAGGATTGATGGAATGTCAACCAGCTGGCCTCTCTCTCTCTCATTGAGGAGGCTATTATTATTTTTTAAATATTTTTCAAAGACAAATATAAACAAACACACATAACACACAACACAAAAATCAACACACTTCACTACACACAAAAAAAAAGGGTGCGGGAAATCACATATTATCATATATCACTAAAACTAATAAATCATTACATGTCTTAATTTCCTCTTCTAAATGTACCTCTTAATATCATTTTTCATTCATTATTCATCTATCATATCATATCAAGTATAATATACATATAATATATATATATACATCTATGTATATACATATATACATAGATTATATATAATACAATCATCTAAATGCCCTATCATATACAGGTTGAGACTACTTATTTGCATGGGTTCCATTCCAAGCACTCATGTGGATTAAAAAAAAAAAGGTACTATAGCAAATCATTTTAAAAAACAAAGTTTCTTTGCTCCAGTGATTGAAAAACAGCCTTGCTGACCTTTTGACTCTAAGATAAGAATCATTAAGAAGACAATCCATCAGCACTTCACTCAGCCCTTCCCTTCACCAATGCAAAATGATCCCTTTCTTTCACTCATTGGGGGAAGGGAGGGGTCTGAAGGAGAGAGAAGGATTGATGGATTGTTAGCCTGCTGCCCTCTCTCTCTCTCTCTCTCTCATTTAGGAGGCTGTTGTTAAAGGACTGTTCAGTTTTTAAAACTGATTTTAAAGGGATGCATTTTCCCCCTTCTCCAGGGATCAGCACATTCTTTCTCATTTGTAGGGGCCATTCGTGTTGAGTCAAATCCACATATAAAAAATTTGTGTTTAAATAGGCTGGACCTGAATTTCTAAAACTTCATTTTCAACCAAGCATAGAAAGGTTTCCATTGCTCAATTTGTGTCAGTTTTCGTTGGTGATCCAAAATTTCTGAAGTCTGTCCATTTCCGCCTTTAAGGAGGCTATTATTAAAGGACTTTTCAATTTTTTAAAACTGAACATAAAGGGATAAAACTCTTGGGCTCCCCATACCCCCAACAGGAAGCTGCAGGGACTGATGAGTACATCCCAGTCCCTGCAGCCCCCCTTAGCGATTGCATCACTGCTTCCCCTCCCCCCTGCCTCCCTCCCCTCCCCTGCAAGGACTTACTGCAGTCCTCAAACTCCCTGAGAGTTTGAAAACCACAGGCATAGGCCATTTGGCCTGCCTGTTGCAGCACAAGTTAGGATTGGGCTGTTAGTTAATTTGCTCATACTCATGACTTGTTCACTTTACCTTCTCCATTCCTATCTTCTCTCTGCTGTTTTGTTTCCCTTGCAAGAGAGTCTCAGTGGCATGGGGAAATTTTCATAAGGGGAGGTTAGATACAGAAAGGTCCAAATGTCTACTCTTGGATACATTCAGGGCTAACAAAATAATTTTTAAACACTTTAAGGCTGCAGTCCTAACCACACTTTCCTGAGAGTAAGCCCCATTGAACAAAATAGGACTTACTTCTGAGTAGACCTGGTTAGGATTGTGCCCTAAGAGCATCTGTGGCTTCAGCCCATAATTCAATTACAAGAAAAGCATAATCAAATGAGCACAAATCATTCTAGTTACGGTTAGAGGGGAAACATCTCTAAGAATGGGTATATAGGCCTAACAAATGTTAGGCACAAATTCAAGAGCTATTTATGTCTCAGTGGCACCATAACTGCTTGCCAATTTGTCTAATGGTTAGAACCCAGTGTACTTCACAATTTTGATTAAAGCTGAGTGCAGATAATGGATTAATCAGCATAAGGGAGCTTAATGGAAAGGGTCTCAAGAGAGAACCACACAATATGTGTGTCTTTCATATGCGGCGCCTTAATGCTGCCTTGTTTGATCATGTGCAGATCATGTGCAGCTACTTCACATCCATTTACACAGGTGCATTGTTATGGGGCACAGATAGGTTAAATGCACTTGCCCTCAGGTCACATTATGTGTGGATGCCTTCATGCATCTTAATTACAACTCTTTCGAAAGCAAACCTCTTGTTCTGTTAATTGCAGCTTGCCCAAATTACACAGGGAAGTTGATTTTTAAAAAGTCTAAACCATAGTTTATATTATCATGAATAATTTGCAATGAACCTGACTGGTGTTTTCTCCTATCTCTTAATTCATGCTCAAAGGAGAATATTGGAAGCTTCCACATTTTCCTTTGAATAAACCTTTGTTTTCTATTATATCAATGAACTTAAGGAACTATGGTTTAGTCTAACTGTGGTTCAGTAACAAGCCAGGATCAGTATTCATAGTTTGTCTAACTGTGGTTCAGTAACAAGCCAGGATCTGAATTCATAGTTTGATCCGGATTTGTTTGAACTAACTATTTAGATTAGGCCTGGTCAATCCAGAGACATCATGCTGTGTGCTAATTTCAAGGACTGCTGTCCCATATCCTTATTCCCTTTCATGCCTGAAGAAGGCTATGGGAACTGTGCACACACAGATCATAGTAGCTCACTAGAATAGGTTGTAGTCTAAGTGCCAATCTCCATGTGATGTGGGAGTTCCACAACTGGAACTAGAGATGTTGCTTTCTATTTCAAAAATAAGCCACAATGACACAGAGCCACAATTATGTGCCCAAATGTTTTCCCAGCTGTGCTTAATAGAGGCTTGCAGGGGTAACATGGATTGGGCTGTAGCTCAGGAGGAAAGGATTGGTTCTCCCTCAAAGGCTGCTGTTCTTAAATAAAAAAGACATCCAGTTCCATTCATGGAATTCTCCCATTGCATCTAGTTTGACCCTCAGGCCATCATGTTGCTGACAACGGGTTCCTCAGCATCTTGTCTTATCATGCAGGACAATAGTTATAGTTTTTTTAAAAGAGAGAGAGAGAGAGAGAGAGAGAGGATCCAGTATACTTGGCATGCCTCCAAATCTTTTATTCCACAGGACATCCATCCTGATGCAATTAAGCAGCAGGAAGAGGTAAAGGGCGCAATCCTAACCTTGAGTTAGGCACGTTTGTGCTTCCTTGGGGGGAAGCTGTAAAGCACGTTTGTGCCTCCCCGAGGGGAAGCCAGGCTGTTGCTCCAAGAAGCGCTGGCCTGTGGAGGCTGACAGACGCCTCTGCGCCAGATTCCCCTCAGCCGCTTGTGTCAGCCCACCTGCGCTGACACAAGTGGAAAAGGTAGGCATGGGGGGGCGGGGAGGAGAAGCGGGGAGGTGTTTCTGGGCAGGCAGGAGGATGATGGGCAACCCCGGGGGTGGGCGGGTGTGCGAGTGAGGAAAAGGAGGTAGGGCTGGCCAACCTCTGTCGCCGGGGAGAACGGAATGGCTTCAAGCTGCTCCGCCCTCCTCGGACTTGTGCCACCTCAGGAGGTGGTGCAAGTCTGAGGAGACCCATTGGGGCCAGCAGCCCTTACCCAGGGGTAAGGGGAAGAGTTTCCCCTTGCCTCTGGCTAAGCCGCTTCTGGCCACAATCCTGCTCTGGATACAGAGCAAACCTCCTCGCTTGCCTGTTCCAGCGCAAGTTAGGATTGCGCCCTAAGTAGCTCAAATTCTACCTTGTATCTGTGCTGGTTTAAAATATACTGATTTTGAGCAAAGACTGAACTACTGAATTAGGGAGAGAGAGAGAGTGTAATACAGCAGAGAAACAGGAAGAACTCCTAGTCTGTTAAACTTTGCTCCACATAAGCAACTGCAGGAGGAAATGGATTTCTTCCCCTTTGTCTTATCTGTTTATGTTTAAAACAGTGTGAACATTCATGATCTAATGTCTGGGGAGGTAATGCTCATGGTCATACTCTCTTTTCCTTACGGTGTATAATCCCTTTAGTTATTTGAGCCTGTGCTGGTTCTAGAACCATAATAAACAGAACAAGTAAGAAAAATAAATCCAGGCCGAGGGAGTCAGAGAAACCGACCTTGCTCCTTCTGACATGCTATGGACTGGACAGCAAGGCTCAATGTGTCCTCTTGTAAAAGGCAAGCATAGGTTGAATAATTAATAGAATAATGAGGAATGAATCATTTATTGGATGAAAAATGCCCGTATTGATTTACTAAATTATTCACACTGTATAATTCACCCATTAAGTTAGTTGGGCGCAAAGGGCTGTGCTGGCTGAAAACATTTGCAGAAGGCCAGTTTTGTAAAGAAATAACTTGTTCATTAACAATAATTCTGGCCCTAAAGTTCTGGTACGGCACCAGGTCCTGATCCAGTGCTAGTTGCACACAATGGAGCCTATTTCAGCTGTTCCTTCTCTAGTGTTCCCCTGCGCATAGGGGAGGGGCACAGTGCCCTGATTGCTTCACATTTACTGAACATCTGAACAGGACCCCTGTGTACAGGACCCCTGTGTACACAGCTGCATAGGAAGGCCTGTTAAGGTGTTCAGTTAACACCTGGAGATCGGGGCCTGACCTTGCTAACATGATGCTGCATCCCAATTCTTTCATTCAGTAGAGAGCAGCAGCAGCTAACGTCTGAAAGTTGAATGCAACAAACCGTAGCCAATAATAGCAAAACAACACTAGCAATGCAGAACTGTTTGCAGAATCAAACATGTCCAGCCAGTTCCAAGGCAAAAGACATGTCCAGCCAGTTCCAATGAGCCTAGATTAGCACTGCAATGTAGCTGTGCATGCATATCACATCCATATGTGCATGTGCACTAGCTGAGTGCATGGAAGCCTGCTTCTGCATAAGATATGCCCTAATGCAGTGATTTTCAACCGTTTTCATCTCTCGGCACACTGACAAGGCACTAAAATGGTCAAGGCATACCATCAGTTTTTTTGACAAGGCACACCACACTGACAGCAGGGGCTCTAGTGGCCCTACTAACAAATGATCTTTGTTATCCCCTAGTGGCCCTACTAACAAATGATCTTCCCCCAAACTCCCACGGCACACCTGCAGATCATCCACAGCACACCAGTGTGCCATGGCACAGTGGTTGAAAATGGCTGCCCTACTGGATTGAGATGGTTCGGTTGCAATAGATGGGACCATGACTGGCTTTTGGGGTATACAGTATTTCTCTAAAAAGCCTGGCCAACTATTGGAAATGTCACAAGCACAAATTTGTCAGACCCCCCACAAGCTAATTTCCCATTGCTATTCAAATCATCTCACTTGACCCATAATAGAAGCATCAGTAACAAGGCAGGAATTATTTGGGTATGTTTTACAGTGATTTTACAGTGAATGTGGTTTCAATTTTTTTTTTTAATGTAGGTTGCACAATTTGTTTACAAAAACTGGAAAACAAATGTAGTGGCTGAATATTCCATGGACAATAAGACAGCAGATGAAAGACTATATCACAAAGGAAGGTTCTAACTATTGGTGCTAGACTGTCTCATTGGTTTGAAATCACCCACTTAAGTGTGCCAAATATCTGATGCTTTTGACAAGGGGAAGGCAGATTTCCAAACTGACAACTGGCTGGCATCTTTTTTGGTGTATGAATCATTACAGCTTTTGTCTGTGATTTAACAAGCTAGTTGAGGGCATTTTAGAACACAAAAAATAAATGACACAATAATGCATGTTAAAACCCGCACCATTCTACATAGGGTTTTTGTTATGGGGTTACAATTCAGCAGAGTGAGAGGCCTAACAAGAATGAAATCCACAAGCTACTGTGTGTCTCCAGAGGGTTTGGCACTGTCTGTGATGCTTTCAGCAGATGGTAGAAACAGGTCAGCATGTCGCGGGAGAGAAGGGTGGGGAATAGGCATGAATAAGCACTCTTTGCATGCTAAATCCCAAGAAACAGCATCCAGAGTTGAGTTTGTGATTTGCTGTGCTGGGAAATGCTCTAAACCCTATTCAGCAATCCCTACCAGATGCTCCAACTCAGTAATCACAACTTCAGCTTCCTGTTTATCCACTCCTAATAGTTTCAGTGAGTCAGCATTTCACTCATTGCACAGACAAAGAATTACACAGCATGTGGCTTTCTTGGACACTGTGCTTTTAATTAGCAGCTAGGCATGACCTGTTTTTTCCTATGCAGATTCATTCTGACTCTATGCTTGCTCCAGCTCTCAGGCACTCTTATTCAAACCTTTCATACCTGTATGGTATGGAGTGCTTGGCCAGGAAATCTCCTTGCCTAAATGCTCCACCTCCTTATTTGGCAACTGTATGGCATAGCGCCTCAGAATGAAAGGCCAGTTGCCTCCTTGGCATCTTCCTCAAACCCATTAATCATGATTGCGACTCCTCCCTGGTTTAAGACAACTTGGAAAGCAACCCCTTATTACAGAAGTCATTAGTAGTTTGTTTCTGGGAATGTTTCAAGGTGCTAGTTACTATCTTTAAAAGCTTAGGTAGCTGGAGGCCAAAATACCTTCCTCCTTATGAATCTAGCTCTCCATTAAGGTGAGGGAGGGAGGCTCTCTTGTATATTACTCCACCGGCTGTGTTGCAGAAATTGTGGGGCTAGGTTGCTAAGATAAAATGATCTCCTGGTCAAAAGTGTGATGAAAAAGGTGGAATTGGCTAGAAAAGCAAACCCAGAGGCTATGTTGTAGCCATTACTAGTTGTAGGGAGGCAAGCAGGGCAAGGGAACTGAAACTACTTTCCCAGGGGAGGTGGCATACAAAAGGATAGCTGCTTGGCACACAGCAGCTATATGCTCAGGAAGGGTGCCTGCCCAATGGGTGCTGAAGCAGTGGTTTTCTCAGTTGCACTCAAGGAAAGTCTGTGCAGAAGAAGCAGGAAAGGCTAGAAAGAAAAGGGACAGTTGGTTACCCACCCTGGGTGCCAGTTTGGCACAGTGGCTTCTTGGGACAGCTTTATTTTAATGATTGATTGAGTTCAAATATTACTATACCACTTTTCTGGTGCCCAAAGAAGTGTACAACAACAACAAAAATACAATATATAATACAATTGATAAAAACATTTAAACAAAAACAATTAATACAATACTGGTGCAGTTCTAAGATGTAAAAAGAGCTTTTTATGTTTTCTTCCCATAGAATGCTATGGGATCTTTTGTAGGGTGAGGTCATCAAGGACTCTTCTGTTGTCCCTTGATCATCCTGACCTTGAGTGGGTGCATCTATTGTTTTGCACTTTACCAAGGGTGTAGTCCTAGCTCTGGAGGCCAGTTGCTCAATTAGCATGGACTTCTTGATTCAATTTAGCCCTGGTGAGAGCACTTGAGAGCACCCTTCTAAAGACTTTGTTGTAAAGGTCTGTGTTTACTCCAAGTCAGGAATTTCCCAAGATGTAGCTTTCCTTCACAGATTTAAATGTACTGTGCAAATAAGTTGTGCTGTTCACTGAATTTTCCAAGAAACAAAAGCTAATCAAATCTTCTCACAAGCCAGCCTGCTAGAGTGGTATATGTTGTGTGTGAATCCCATGGGACCTGATGCCTCTTCCCATCGGTCCAGCTCTCCAAGGTGAAATTACTCACCTGGGTCATGCTCTGCCAGCAGGTAGCCAGTGCCATACATAGATTTACAACTGGGTCACACATCATGTGTTCAAATAAGGTAAATGAAAAGGTTATCAGGCAACTTCCTGCAACTGTGTTTATTGAGACTCACAGGATCAAGGTTGTGCTGGGAAAATATAGATTCCAGAGGAAAGTAGCTATGGTGTTTCCAGTCCATGATAGATACAGGTTGAGACTAATTATTAAAAAAAAGCACTATAGCAAATCAATTTAAAAAACAAAGTTTCTTTGCCCCAGTGATTTAAAAACAGCCTTGATGATCTTTGTGATGTAAGATAAGAGTCATTAAGAAGACAATCCATCAATCAGTCCCTCCCTGCACCAATTCCAACCCCCTCCCTTCACTTTTCTTTCAGTGCTCAGGGGGAAGGGAGGGGTCTGCTGCCCCCCCTCTCTCATTAAGGAGGCTATAGTTAAAGGACTGTTCAGTTTTTTAAACTGATTTTTAAAGGGATGCATTTTCCCCTTCTCCAGGGATCAGCACATTCCTTCTCATTTGCAGTGGCCATTGAGTCAAATTGTTGAGTCAAATCCTGTGTAACCGGATTGGTGAATTTTTTGTTGAAAAGCGATATATAAATACCGTTAATAATAATAAATATAAAAAATCCTTGTATAAATAGGCTGGACCTGTATTCTTATGTTGGAAAGGAGCATAGTGTGCTGCTGTTGTGAACCTTATCTTTTTTTATGATTGCAAAAATGATGCACTTAGGATGGAAAGACAAGATTGTTCATCCATCAGCAGTGCAGAGGCTTCTGAGTTATAATGTTAATTGTGTTTTATTAGTGTTAGTTGAATTTGCTGGTGCAATCTTCCCATGTAAAGGCCATTGGCCAAATTGCTAGTAAATTCACCTTGGCGTGCATTTGAATGTTAAATAGGGCTCAACTGTAAAAAGCCAAGCAAAATGACAGAGCAGGAAAGGGAGAAGGGAGGAGAGGAAGCTGAAGAAGAGAGAAACAGCACACATGATCTTTTAAGTCCAGCTGAACTACTAAGATCAACTTCCTTCCTACCTAAGGATCTCCTACCTTCCCCCAGCCCTGACACACAGTACACTTATGCCCTACAATGCTGAAGCCAGCATTTTCTTCATGAGACTGCAGCCGTTCAAGGAAAAGTCCCGGATCCAAATTCCTTTCCTAAAATAATAGCATCATAATCATCAACAGAGGAAGCAGAAATGTAGAAAAGTGGTCAAGATTTTCTGATTGAAAAATTAATCTCACTTTGTTGAGGTGGAAACTTTTTCTTTCCTGACCCTACAAGCCATGTGGAATAGATCATTTTTTCGTTCTTTTGGATACAATACAGCTGCAATGAATTAATATAAAAAGCTGCAGGATCTGTTCCTCTCTCTGATATGACAAAGACATTTGCACTCTGGAGTATGGGAACGAAAGTTAGTACCTGGGAAAAGATGCTGTATTTAAATGTCTTATCAGAACATTCTTCCTAAAATAAGCCATTGAATGGTTGCAGTGAATGCAACAGCTGGAGCAAATACAGCTGTTCATTGGCTTGTTGGATACTTAATCCACTCTGTTTACTTAAAATTATCACCCCATTAATGTACCACCCTGCAGTGTTGCACAAAGGCCTGATCCTATCATGGTGTTATGCAGTGTATCTCTATGTACTGCAGCACAACAAAAGCCCTGCTGGCATTGAGGTCCATCTCCCAATGGACACACCACAGATGCCAGTGCAATGCTGGAAGAACATAATCTGGATGTCACTTGAATGCCAGCACCAGCTGAGAGGTCAAAACAGGGAAGTGATTGGGGTGTGAAGGGGGAGGAATGAGGAGTTGATGCACATCATATCCAAACTCCCCTTCAGGCAATGGACATGCCCCCCAACACTGGAAAACAGAGCTACACCAACAGGGCTACACCAACAGCAGAGCTGGTATAGGGAGGAGGAACCCTATAAGGAACAACAGGAAAGGGAAAAACAGCAGAAAATTCAAAATCCTGTCAACCACCTGCCCTACCCACATTCCTACAATATAATATATAGACTACGTTTAGCAGCCAATCATAGCACACCAATCTCAGCACTGAAGCCCTTGCCAGGGAGCCTACAACTCAGATGATCAGACATGTGGTATGGGGTCATACCTTTCTGGTCCCCCAAAGGGGAACTTTGGTGATAGGAACCGTGGTGGAAGGGCATTTGACACATAAAGACATTTGGCACTTTGCGTGAACACACTTTTGTCCCTCACAACCTGTAGGGTGAGACATTTGTTAACTCTTATTTTTTCAGAATTTTTATTTCCAGTATTTTGCCCCAGGAGGACTCCAGATTCAAACTCCTAATTGTAACCTTGACTTCACCACCTCAGCAAGGGAAACAAGTGCAACACACCCCACAAGGGCAGCAAAGAGACGGAGGGAATTCCATCTTTCAACATATTGGTGCTGCATCTCCCTTTCATGTGTCCACCACCCCTTTGGGGCCATCATGGTCATCACATGTCTCTCTGCATCCCTTCCCTTTGCAATAGCTAATAGCAGAGAGCATTGGCTCCCTTTAGTAAATGCCCAGGGGTCCAACAAGAAGCTGACGGAACATACCAAGATCCAGGTCTACAGAGCTTGCGTCCTGAGTACACTTCTGTACTGCAGCGAGTCGTGGACTCTTCGCTCACAACAGGAGAGGAAACTGAACGCTTTCCACATGCGCTGCCTCCGACGCATGCTTGGCATCACCTGGCAGGACAAAGTTCCAAACAACACAGTCCTGGAACATGCTGGAATCCCTAGCATGTATGCACTGCTGAAACAGAGACACCTGCGTTGGCTCGGTCATGTTGTGAGAATGGATGATGGCTGGATCCCAAAGGATCTCCTCTATGGAGAACTCATGCAAGGAAAGCGCCCTACAGGTAGACCACAGCTGCGATACAAGGACATCTGCAAGAGGGACCTGAAGGCCTTAGGAGTGGATCTCAACAGGTGGGAAACCCTGGCCTCTGAGCGGCCCGCTTGGAGGCAGGCTGTGCAGCATGGCCTTTCCCAGTTTGAAGAGACACTTGGCCAACAGACTGAGGCAAAGAAGGAAGGCCCATAGCCAGGGAGACAGACCAGGGACAGACTGCACTTGCTCCCAGTGTGGAAGGGATTGTCACTCCCGAATCGGCCTTTTCAGCCACACTAGACGCTGTTCCAGAACCACCATTCAGAGCACGATACCATAGTCTTTCGAGACTGAAAGTTGCCAACAGGACTCCAAACATTGGTACTGCTGGCTAAACACTCATCTGGATTCCTTTTGTATCCTCCTGTATCTAACAGCAGCCCCACCAAATGCCCCAGGGAGCACACCTGATAACAAGAGACCTGCATCCTGGTGCCCTCCCTTGCAACTGACATAGCCCATTTCTAAAATCAGGAGGTTCCACATACACATCATGGCTTGTAACCCATAATGGATTTTTCCTCCAGAAACTTGTCCAATCCCCTTTTAAAGGTGTCCAGGCCAGACGCCATCACCACATCCTGTGGCAAGGAGTTCCACAGACCAACCACGTGCTGAGTAAAGAAATATTTTCTTTTGTCTGTCCTAACTCTCCCAACACTCAATTGTAGTGGATGTCCCCTGGTTCTGGTGTTATGTGAGAGTGTAAAGAGCATCTCCCTATCCACTCTGTCCATCCCCTGCATAATTTTGTATGTCTCAATCATGTCCCCCCTCAGGCGTCTCTTTTCTAGGCTGAAGAGGCCCAAACGCCATAGCCTTTCCTCATAAGGAAAAGTAAAACACCTTTTTTGCAGCCTACTCCTGAGCTGCCCATTGCACCGGGACTGCTGCAGTGCCAAAACAGCACAACAGGGCAGTTGCTGCTGGCTCCCCAGGGGAAGGGAACTTTTTCCCTTTCCCCCAGGTAACGGAAGTAGCCCCACAAGGGGGCTACTTGATTCTGCGGCAGCCCTTGGACTGGTTTCCGTTATGCCCACTATGTCAACGTTTTCCCTTGTCACCAGACATGTGGCCCTTGGACTGGTGTAAAATCAAGAACTTCTGTGTCGTGCCTGTATCTCCGAGCAAAGATGGGAGAACTGGAATGTCTGGCCACCCCACCTCCAACACCCTTCCCTGTCCCTCCTGTAGAGTTTATAGCCCAGGATTGTGGTATCCCACTGATTCTCCGCATTCCACCAGGTTTCCGTTATGCCCACTATGTCAACGTTTTCCCTTGTCACCAGACATTCCAGTTCTCCCATCTTTGCTTGGAGACTTCGGGCATTCGCATAAAAGCACATGGAAAGCCCCAGGATGGGCTGCTTATTCGCTCCTTTGTCCCCGCATCCTCTCACTGTGCCAAACTGTCTATTGCATCCCATCACACTACCTTTCCCCATTTCTTCTCCTACTCTGTCTTTGTCTTGTTGTTCTCTAACCTCCCCATGGGACAAGGAGTCCCGAACCGGATGCCCCTCGGCTCCTGTCGGCCTTCCCCCAGGGATCAGTTTAAAAGCTGCTCTGCCACCTTTTTAATGTTATGCGCCAGCAGTCTGGTTCCATTCTGGTTCAAGTGAAGCCCGTCCCTCTTGTACAGGCCCTACTTGTCCCAAAACGTTCCCCAGTGCCTAACGAATCTAAACCCCTCCTCCCTACACCACGGTCTCATCCACGCATTGAGACCCCTGATCTCCGCCTGCCTAGCTGGCCCTGCGCGTGGAACAGGTAGCACTTCAGAGAACGCTACCTTTGAGGTCCTGGCTTTCAGCTTCCAGCCTAAATTTGGCCTTCAGGACCTCCCGGCTACACTTGCCCACGTCGTTGGTGCCGACATGCACCACAACCGCTACCTCCTCCCCAGCACTGTCTACCAGCCTGTCTAGACGAGAAGTGATGTCCAAACCTTTGCACCAGGCAGGCAAGTCGCCATGCGGTCCTCACATCCATCGCAAACCCCCCTCTCTATGTTTCTAATAATCGAATCCCCCACTACAAGAAGCCCCCGACCCCCCTCCTGCCGAGGAGTATCCTGAGTGTGTTCGGATACGGGCCTGTCCCCTGGAGAAGGGGTCCCCCCCTAGGGGATTGTTTCCCTCCTCTCCAGAATGATGTCCTCCAGCCCCGAGACTTCCCACCTGGGCAGCTGAGGAGCTGCACGCCTGAGGTTGGGACAAAGCCTGATCGTCCCCGGAAGTCTCCCCACGGTCCTTCTCTGCCTGCCTCTGCTTCTCCAGGTCGGCCACCAAGGCTTCAAGGGAGCGGACGCATTCCCTGAGACCCTGGAGCTCCTTGCACCAAGGACACACCCATGACTTATGCCCCAGAGGCAAATAGTCATACATGTGGACTATCCACATGAACTCTCCACAAGAACCAAGGCATGGTTGCCTACTCATGAGTAAACATGTACATACTGCTCCTTTCTGTTTCCATAAGGGCTCCATAAATTTTCCTTGTCAGCTATGAGCTTGTCAGTTTCGTGACCCACCAAAAATCAGGTTGCGACCCACCAGGTTGTTCCCACAGTTTGGGAATCACTGCATTATATGTTAAAGCTCTAGACAGGTTTGTTTTAATGAGATCAAAGATTTATTGGGGATTCAAAGGGAACAAGGAGAACACAGACTATACTTTCGATCAAAAGGAAACATTCCAAAGTAAATTATAAAGCGAATATAATACTTATTATATATAATAATACTTATTATATAATATAATAATAATATAATAATAATAATATTATTATTGTAATAAAACTAATACTTCCCTGACTCAAGCGTCTACTTATAAAAGCAGCATCTTCCTGGTACCTAAGGGAAGATTTTCCTAGAAGTTAATGTTTCCCAGCTGGATATCATCATAGCTTGCATCTTGGCTTGGCTGTTATCTTGCAAGGCACATCTTGCTCTCTCTAGCTTTGGCTTCCAGCTGCTCAGGCTATGGATTTGATCTAGATTCCTTAACTGAGCTGTTCAGCTCACTTTTATCCCCTTTTAGGAATCTAGTCCCCCAAGTTCTGAGAGACTGATTTTTAACAGCCATTCACATTTCCTGTTCCCAAGCCTAGTGAGGGACTGCACCAATGACCAGTTGTGAGTGAGATTTCAGGCTATTGTTCTCTGGTGATACCAGGCAGACATGGGACTCCAATTTACATTTGAAATAGGAAGGCTATGTGTGATTCCTGACTAGAGCTCTGGTTAGAAGGGAGAGTGCAACAAGCTGCTTCCTAGGTTAGCTTCAGGGGACATAGAGAGTTATTTTTTGGGGGGAGGGAGTTTTTTTTTCTTTTCAGGAGAGGGGTGTTTGGTCATAGCAGTGTGTTTTCCTGCACATCCACCAGCATGAACGTTGGACAGCCAAAACACAGTTGGGAACCTATTAAGGTACATAATGTCTAGTTTCAAGAGTGGTGCTGATATTATCCTTACAGAGTTCCCATTTGTTTTTCCAGGTATAAATGAATGTTTAGAGTGGGGTTAGATGGAAGATTACAGAGACTGGGGAGAGTAGAAAAAATGCATCTTGAAATATTTCTAATCACAGAAGTAGCTGTTGCAACCTTTCCCTCCCACTTCAGTCATTACACTGTAGCAAGACTACATCATTCATATCAACAGAGCTGCAGTAAAGCCTCTCTAGCTCTCAGTTCTATTCAAAGGGATTTCAAGGGCTTAGGCATGTGCTTAAATCCATTTTTTTTAGTGTGATTTAGCCATAGCCCACATTCTTTGGATTGCCCCTTTGGTATCAAATTTTCAAAGTCAATCATGCTTGTGTTTTACCTTGGCCTGTATAACTTATCAAATGTGAAATGTTTAGTTCTAGAATCAGAATCTATAACAAAAGCATTCATTAGGTACAACAGGATGTCTATGGGTAAACCTCATTTGTGAGCACTGAAGAAAATGTAGCTCAGACACATTGAGGAAGATCTAAGAAACCAGTGATTGACCATAATCGAGGCTTGAAATATTGCCACCAGTCGCTAAGAGTGGAAACATACCATGAATGATACATGGATTCCAGTGGCACCTACAGCAACGTATTGGGTGAGAAGATGATCTGCTTCCCAAGCACTAACTAACGACTAAAGATGAAAAGCTCCATATCTTCAGATTATAGAAATCTGTATATACCCATTAGACCCACCGACAATCAAAGCTTAAGAAAACAATATAGCTAGGGCCCAATAGTCTGACCACTTCAGTGTATTGGAAAGTGCTCATAAGGCCCTATTGTAAACACTAATGCAACATAATCCTTTTGACTATTTATTTAGGCATAGAAATAAGGACTCCGCTGATATATGTTCAATGATACCTTGGCAAGCTGGTGATATTGCAAACATTTCCACAGCCTGTGCTTTAAAAGTGTGAGACCTTGGATTAAGGTCCTGAGGCATACCTTTTTACTAACATCAGCCTATCAACACTACACTGTCTTTAAGCTGTGATGCTTGATTAGTGTTATTTACCACATGGCAGAAACTGAACTGTTTACAGAGCAAGCAGCTGCAATAAATTGATCAGTTTTTATTCTCCCACAGAAGGCTGAGCTTGGAGAGGTGCCAAAGTAGGAATGTAGGAAACGAGGAATCCTGTCGCAAGGTCTGCTCCCTGCTGAAAGTTCATGCTCACAAGGTTCCTTGTAAATGGATAATCAATCACATGAGCTTCCCGTGCTTTCTTGAGTCATCAGAAAGTGTCAGCACAATGAAAAGATGTCATAACAAGTTCAGCACTTAAGAGGTTATAATCAGCATTCCTTCTAAGCTACCCACTCAAATTGGAGTCTTGGGCAGCTTCTGCCACGGAACTCCATGATGACATCATTGCCAAGTGCTCAGCAGCTGCCCCTGTGCTCCATTTGAGCTCCACACAGTCCCTTCAAAAATTGCAGGGATCACTGGTTGTAGCTACTGGAAAACCATGTACCCTTCTACTTATAAGAATCAGATCATATTATAATTAGACCTTATGTGGTTGACTAAACCATTACTGGGGGCCGCTTGTAACTCCAAGGTGTTGTAACCCAGAAGTCTTAACCAGCCAGTCCCTTTTACATCTTTTTTCTACTGTCACAGTAGCTCCTGCTTCCAAGAATTTGGATATAAACACTGGATATAAGCACTGATAGAAGCTACTGACCGGGTAGATGGGACTCGTCAGCCTAGGAGGGCAGCTCATCTAAGAGAAGGAAACTCTGACCTCAAACCTCCACTGCCTTGTGGCTATATCCAGTTGTGGAAAAGGCTTCAGGAGTCAACCTCGAGGCAAAATCAGGAGCCGGAGTCCCTGAGGCAGTTTGCGGCTGTACACAGTCACGCTCTGGCAGCTCCCGCGACACCGCTGGAACCAACCGTATTGGCTTCTGCCTTTCCATTGGACCATTCCAGCGACATGGAGAGGGGGGATTTGCTGCATGGGTAACAGCCTATCCTTCATACCTTCTTTACCCAGGCTTCGCGCACTAGAGAGGACACTCCAACTTCGCCATACGGCGTCAGCACAACACGGGAAGCAACAGTTTACTGGTTATAAGTCTTCGCTCGATTGGCATAGAGCATGACGCCAGGGGCTGCTTCTGATGGTGGGAGAGATCATTGCATCTCATCGGGCAGCTACTGCCTGCCTTAAGCTGGGCAGTCCCCAGCCAGTAAGGTGCTGCCTCGCCACGGTCCGTTAACCTCATGGGGTGTGTGGGGTTTAGGGTGAAAACCAACAAGCGGATCGACAACTCTGCACCAGGCAACAGAAAACAGAAAACTCCTGCCCTAAAGCTGGGCACCAGGAACGTTAGGACAATGACACCTGGCTTCTCTGATGACCTGCAAGAAATAGACGCCGCCCGCAAAACAGCTGCCATCGACATGGAGCTGAGCAGACTGCAGATGGACATCATCGCCCTTCAAGAGACAAGGCTTCTGGATTCAGGATCTGTCAAGGAGAGAAATTTCTCATTTTTCTGGCAGGGCCTAGAAACGAGACCAGGGAACATGGAGTTGGCTTTGCGGTCAGAAATACCCTGCTGAAATCCATCATCCCACCTTCTGCAGGAAGTGAAAGAATTTTGTCCCTGCAGCTCCACTCATCAGCAGGACTTGTCACTCTCATCAGTGCATATGCACTGACTCTGTCATCTTCAGCAGAAGCTAAAGACAAATTCTATGATGACCTGGCCACCACTATCAAGAACATCCCTGAAATAAATAATAAATAATAAAACTTTATTTTTATCCTGCCCTTCTCCCTAACGGGACCCAGGGCGGCTAACAACATATTAAAAAAACAATAGATTTTAAAAACATTAATACAAGCAGATAAAAACATTTAAAAACACACTACAGGGCCATAAAAACAGTAGTCAGATTAAAAGAGTAAAAGAGCAGATCACCGAGGAATCAAGCCTGTAAAACTAAAAGATGTATAAAAAAGTTAAGAAGGCCAGAAATCAGAAGGCTTGTTTAAACAACAGTGTTTTCAGGCCTCGCCGAAAGCTCTCAAGAGAGGGAGCCATTCTCAAGTCAAGGGGAAGGGAGTTCCATAATGTTGGTGCCACTACCGAGAAGGCCCTATTTCTTGCAGCCGTCCCCCGGACCTCCTTGGGTGGCGGCACTTGCAAAAAGGCCTTCTCTGATGACCTGAGATGGCGAGCCGGATTGTACGGGAGTACAAAAAGAGCCATCGTTCATCCTCGCAATTTCAATGCTAGATTTGGTGCTGACCAGAGTTTGTGGCCCACTTACTTAGGCCAGTTCGGCACTGGGAGGATGAACAAAAATGGCCAACGCCTGCTAGAGCTTTGTTGTCATCACAGTCTCTGCGTCAGCAACACCTTCTTTAACACGAAGCCCCAACATAGACACCCAAGATCAAAGCACTGGCACCAGCTCAACCTGATTCTCACCAGACACTCCAGCCTTCCCAGCATCAAGATCACACGCAGTTATCAGGGTGCTGCCTGCGACACTGACCACTCCCTGGTGTTCAGCAGAGTGAAACTGCTAACTAAGCGACTGTATCACACGAAAAAGGAAGGAAGACCTCGCATTGACACCAGCAAGACCAGGGAAAAGTGGAGGAATTTGCATGAGCACTTGAGGAATCTCTTCCAGGCCCGGCCGATGCAGATGCATCCAACAGATGGGAACATTTCAAAAATGCCGTTTACAACACCACCTTGTCCATATTTGGCAAGAAGACCAACAAGACAGCAGACTGGTTTGAAGCCCACTCTGAGGAGTTGACACCAGTCATTGAGGAAAAGAGGAGAGCTCAAGCAGCATACAAATCCTGTCCCAGTGAGCGCAACCTGCAGGTCCTCTGAGCTGCTCGCAGCAAAGTCCAGCAGACTGCCAGATGTGCGAATGACTACTGGCTCCAATTCTGTTCCCAGATACAGATAGTAGCTGACATGGGCAACATCAAGGGGATGTATGATGGTATTAAGCTGGCCCTAGGTCCAGCACAGAAGAAAACTGCCCCTCTGAAGTCTGCCACATGCGAGGTCATCCAGGACTGGGCGCAGCAGATGGGACACTGGGCGCAACACTACTCTGAGCTATATTCCCGAGAAAATGCAGTAACTGAGGAAGCACTGAACAACATCGAGTGCCTGCCTGTGTTGGAGGAGCTTGACAGTGAACCAACCCTAGCAGAACTTCACGTGGCCCTGGACTCCCTCGCCTCTGGCAAGGCACCTGGGAAAGACAGCATCCCTGCTGAAATCCTAAAGAGCTGCAAAGAGATCATTGCCACTGAGCTACATGAAATCTTCTGCCTTTGCTGGAGAGAAGGTGGAGTACCACAGAACATGAGGGATGAAAACATCGTCACGCTGTACAAGAACAAAGGCGACAGGGGTGACTGCAATAACTACCGCGGCATCTCTCTCCTTAGCATTGTAGGAAAGCTGTTTGCCCGAGTTGCACTGAAGAGGCTCCAGGTACTTGCAGAGAGCGTCTATCCAGAATCACAGTGCGGATTCTGAGCCAACAGGTCCACCACTGATATGGTATTCTCCCTTAGACAACTGCAGGAGAAATGCAGGGAACAACGATAGCCACTCTTTATAGCCTTCATAGATCTCACAAAGGCTTTTGACCTGGTCAGCAGGGACGGCCTCTTCAAGATTCTCCCCAAGATCAGATGTCCACCCAGGCTCCTCAGCATCATCAGGTCTTTCCATGAGGACATGAAGGGCACTGTAGTCTTTGATGGCTCCACACCAGACCCCTTTGATATCCGAAGCGGAGCGAAGCGGGGCTGTGTTCTTGCACCAACCTTGTTTGGTATTTTCTTTGCTGTCCTGCTGAAGTATGCCTTTGGAACTGCAACAGAAGACATCTATCTCCAGATCAGATCAGACGGAAAGCTCTTCAACCTCTCCAGACTGAGAGCAAATTCCAAAGTCCAGCTGAAATGTCTGCGTGACTTCCTCTTTGCCGACAATGCAGCTGTCACTACCCACTCTGCCAAAGATCTCCAGCAGCTCATGGATCGTTTTAGCAAGGCCTGCCAAGATTTTGGACTGACGATCAGCCTGAAGAAAACACAGGTCATGGTTCAGGATGTGAACTCACCTCCCTGCATTACAATCTCTGTGCATGAACTGAAGGTTGTCCATGACTTTGTGTACCTTGGCTCAACAATCTCCAACACTCTTTCTCTCGATACCGAGCTAAACAAACGCATCGGTAAAGCAGCCACCACGTTTTCCAGACTTTGTGAATCTGGTCCAGCAAGAAGCTGACAGAACATACCAAGATCCAGGTCTACAGAGCTCGCGTCCTGAGTACACTTCTGTACTGCAGCGAGTCATGGACTCTTCGCTCACAACAGGAGAAGAAGCTGAACGCTTTCCACATGCGCTGCCTCTGACGCATCCTGGGTATCATCTGGCAGGACAAAGTTCCAAACAACACAGTCCTAGAATGAGCTGGAATCCTCAGTGTGTATACAGTGCTGAAACAGAGACGTCTGCACTGGCTTGGTCATGTTGTGAGAATGGGAGATGGTCAGATCCCAAAGGATCTCCTCTATGGAGAACCTGTGCAGGAAAAGTGCCTTACGGGTAGACCACAGCTGTGCTACAAGGATATCTGCAAGAGGGATCTGAAAGCCTTAGGAATGAACCTCAACAGATGGGAAACCTTGACCCATGGGGATGGACAGAGTGGATAGGGAGATGCTCTTTACACTCTCACATAATACCAGAACCAGGGGACATCCCCTAAAATTGAGTGTTGGGCGGGTTAGGACAGACAAAAGAAAATATTTCTTTACTCAACGTGTGGTCGGTCTGTGGAACTCCTTGCCACAGGATGTGGTGCTGGCGTCTAGCCTAGATGCCTTTAAAAGGGGATTGGACAAGTTTCTGGAGAAAAAATCCATTATGGGGTACAAGCCATGATGTGTATGCGCAACCTCCTGATTTTAGAAATGGGTTATGTCAGAATGCCAGATGCAAGGGAGGGCACCAGGATGAGGTCTCTTGTTATCTGGTGTGCTCCCTGGGGCATTTGGTGGGCCATTGTGAGATACAGGAAGCTGGACTAGATGGGCCTATGGCCTGATCCAGTGGGGCTGTTCTTATGTTCTTATGTTATGTTCTTACCTCTGAGCGTTCTGCTTGCAGGCAAGCTGTGCAGCATGGCCTTTCCCAGTTTGAAGAGACACTTTGCCAAAAGACTGAGGCAAAGAACCAAAGGAGGAAGGCCCATAGCCAGGGAGACAGACCAGGGACAGACTACACTTGTTCCTGGTGTGGAAGGGATTGTCACTCCCGGATTGGCCTTTTCAGCCACACTAGACGCTGTTCCAGAACCACCATTCAGAGTGCGATACCATAGTCTTTCGAGACTGAAGGTTGCCAACAACAAAGAAGCCACTGACTAAATCAGGGCTTCTCAAACTAGGGTGTCTCTACTTATTTCTCTTTATTCCTCTGTAAGCTTCCCAGTAGGTCTCCTCAGACCTGTGCTAGCTCTTTAGCTGGGAGGCCAGCCTCGAAAAAGAGGGAATATGTTCTGGCACACACCATTGCTGCCAAATCCATTCCCTCCTACTGCTTCCCTACCCCCACCCCTTTCCCCTGCCCACCCAGTTTTGCCCTCTCCCTGCTGCCTTTCCTGGTTTGGCAGGCACGGCGGGGTCTGGAGATGAAATTGTGGCACTGCTGCACACAAAATGTGTGCTAGCTTGCTTCCACTGCCATATGCCCAATCCTCAGTAGGACCAGGCTGTTTGAAATGTAATTTTAACTTATTTTCTAGGGGCAATGACAGTTAATCTGGGGGGATTCCAGATGTCCAGAAATAAATATAAATAAGCAGTATAGGAAAGCTCAGGGCACTACTGTGTCATTTATTGTAACGGGTTGATGAATAATAAAATTAGTTGTTAGGCTACTACTACCCAATTACTTAGCCATGGCTACAACCGTCTCCTGTTAAGTGCACTTAATCCCATTTATTTCACTAATGGTCCAGTCCTAGAAGGCCTTAGACGACCCAGCAGGGACTTACCCCAGGGCAAGAGAACAAATATTCCCTTATCCAGGAGGCTTTCACAGCCAGAAACTCCCACATGAGATGCAGCACTTGCCCTGTTGGTGTGGCTGCATCACCATACAGGGAGTTCGATAGGATTGGGCTGTCAGTTTAAGCCATTTCTGCTCAACGTTGCATACACGCAACAGGGATGAAATGTGTACACTAGTGGACTGAGCAGAAATGAGTGAAGCACATTTACAGCATAATCCTATGCATGCTTACTTGGAAGTAAGTCCTACTGTGTCCAGTGGGGCTTCTTCCAGAAAAATGTGCAAAGGATTGCACCCTTAATAATGTGCAATCCAGCAGATCCAGCAGAGTGCAAATAGCTTCCCTTGGATTGCTATTGCAAGCAATTGAGAATGATGCTGAGAGCCATATAAAAATGCTCCAAACATACAACATAAAGAGAGATGCCAAAAACAAACATACAACAGATCCAGGACTTTGCCCCCTTGAAGCAGGTGGTTATTTCGGCAACCTTTTGACGAATAGTGTTAGTTTTCTTAGTGCCTGACCCTGCCTTTTACCTATGATCTAGTTGCCCTTATTGTGGTATTTTATGATTGCATCCTGTTGGAATTTCTAATTCTGTACTCCCCCACT
The DNA here is from genome assembly GCF_035046505.1 of Tiliqua scincoides. NCBI lineage: Eukaryota > Metazoa > Chordata > Lepidosauria > Squamata > Scincidae > Tiliqua > Tiliqua scincoides. Next base: position 22,059,061 of record NC_089822.1, on the reverse strand, counting down.
TTGAGAATACCAATTAAAGTGGGTCATAAACTTCTAATTAAATAGAAAGAAATGGAAAAACTGGAATGCTTATAAAGAAAACATTTACACAGGCAGTCTACTGCCCACTGTTTGATCAACAAGATTCTCAAAGCTTCATGCAATTAAAAAAATCAATACAAACTAAATCACAAATAACAATAAAACAAAACTAATGATAAACACTGCCTTTTAGGACAGGCTTTTAATTGTTTGCTTAAAAGGGAGCAAGTTCCTGAATCAGTCACACAACGTTAAGAAAATGGCTCTTACGCTCAGAGACCACCACTGAAAAGAATCACTCAGCACACTGCAGAGCTGCCAAAAGATTCTCGTCATCAGAAATTAAAGAGCAGAAAGGTACATTTTAATCATTTACATTTTAATCAGGATGTATCTGAAATTCTCAAAAGCTTGCTACACTATTATTAGCACCATGCCTGGTCCAATTAAAAAGGTATAATCATAACCATTGTGTGTCCTGTATGTTCCCTTGCCAAATGTGGCAGACTTTCTAGGAACCTGGTAATGGGGAAAGCAGAATAAGGTAATGGGGATGTTGTAAACATCCCACCCCCCAGCTGCAATTTTGTATATGCAGAGCACTTTACAGTAAGTGCACCAAAGAGTTCAAGCTGTATCTCAGCGGCATCTTCTCTCCTAAGTGTTCACAAAGGGAAGAAGCTGAACATGTAAAGTTACCCATTTCCCACAAAAAAAGTGAGAGGCTCTGAGCAAGCACTAACCTGTGGTTACTGGCAAGAGAAAACATTCTATTGAAAATAGTAACAAGATGAGGAATGCAACTATATGAGTTGCTATCCCAAAGCTAAATGAGTAAGCTACATGTCTACTTCGCTTCCCCTGCAGCTCAGATCTGATTTTCATTCCACCCAAAATTTGCTTGAAAGGTCCAGTGACAATGTTTACTAAAATGTGAGTAGTTAGCTATAGCCACAACTTGGCCAACTCCTTACATACATACAGAATTAATGGAACAGTTCAAGTTCTTGGAACAATTTATCTGCTTGGGCTTTATCACAAGCAAAGTTCAAAGGCAGGAAAAAAAAATATCTGAGTTCTTACCACATGCACACAGGGAGAGCTTGTAAGATCTCTTCAAACCTGTTCTTCAGGGCTGTTTTATTGTACCTACAGAATTCAGGTAAGGACTCTCTTGTTAGTTAAAAATACTGTGTGCCTACTAAAAGATGGTGCAAACATATTTATATTGGACAATGGGGAATGAAAGCACAGGTCATAAAAAAATACACTGAAAGCCACTGATCTGTGTTTGTGGAAGGGTTGCTTCTCTCCAACAGTCATATCCCACATATCTTCAAAACACTGGCCAGATTTGTCTACCACTGCACCACATCAAAACATTTTCTTTCTCATTATCAAACTCCAGAACTTGTAAGGGAGAGCCTTCTCCTATTCCCCATCATGGAGATATTGGAGTATGTGGGTGTATGTTGTATTTCCTACTTTTAGTACTCAATTCTCTTTCCCCAGCATCTGTCCTCTAAAATGTTGACTAGTTCAGAAAAGAAGTTGTTGCTGTGTGACTCAGTACTGTAGAAGGGTCTAGCCCAGTGATTTTCAACCTTTTTCAACTCACAGCACACTGACAAGGCACTAAAATTGTTAAGGCACATCATCAATTTTTTGACCATGGACAAGATACACCATGATGCTGGTAGGGGGGCTCACATCCCTCAGTGTCCCTACTAATAAATGACTCTCCACAAAGTCCCGTGGCACACCAGTGTGCCATGGCACGGTGGTTGAAAACCAATGGTCTAGCCTATAAATAGAACGGATGCAGCACGAACAGAAGTGTGAACAGAAATGGAAAAGGTGCAAAAGAGAATGACTAAAATGATTATTGGACTGGGGCACCTTTGTTATGAGGAAAGGCTACAGCGTTTGAGCCTCTTCAGCCTAGAAAAGAGGCACTTCAGGGGGGACATGATTGAGACATACAAAATTATGCACAGGAACGATAGAGAGATGCTCTTTTCCTTCTCTCACAAGATCAGAACCAGGGGATATCCACTAAAATTGAGTGTTGGGAGAGTTAGGACAGACAAAAGAAAATATTTCTTTACTCAGCATGTAGTTGGTCTGTGGAACTCCTTGACCAAGATGTGGTGATGGAATCATAAGAACATAAGAACAGCCTCACTGGATCAGGCCATAGGACTATCTAGTCCAGCTTCCTGTATCTCACAGCGGCCCACCAAATGCCCCAGGGAGCACACCAGATAACAAGAGACTTGCATCCTGCTGCCCTCCCTTGCATTGGCATTCTGACATAGTCCATTTCTAAAATCAGGAGGTTGCACATACACATCATGGCTTGTAACCCATAATGGATTTTTCCTCCAGAAACTTGTCCAATCCCCTTTTAAAGGCATCCAGGCCAGATGCCATCACCACATCCTGCGGCAAGGAGTTCCACAGACCGACCACACGCTGAATAAAGAAATATTTTCTTTTGTCTGTCCTAACTCTCCCAACACTCAATTTTAGTGGATGACCCCTTGTTCTGGTGTTATGTGAGTGTAAAGAGCATCTCTCTATCCATTTTATCCTTCCCATGCATAATTGTATTTTTCAATCATGCCCCCCCTCAGGCGTCTCTTTTCTAGGCTGAAGAGGCCCAAACACCGTAGCCTTTCCTCATAAGGAAGGTGCCTCAGCCCAGTAATCATCTTAGTTGCTCTCTTTTGCACCTTTTCCATTTCCACTATATCCTTTTTGAGATGCGGTGACCAGAACTGGATACAAAACTCCAGGTGTGGCCTTACCATAGATTTGTACAACAGCATTATAATATTAGCCGTTTTGTTCTCAATACCTTTTCTAATGATCCCAAGCATAGAATTGGCCTTCTTCACTGCAGCCGCACATTGGGTCGACACTTTCATCGACCTGTCCACCACCACCCCAAGATCTCTCTCCTGATCTGTCACAGACAGCTCAGAACCCATTAGCCTATATGTGAAGTTTTGATTTTTTTGCCCCAACGTGCATGACTTTACACTTACTTACATTGAAGCGCATCTGCCATTTTGCTGCCCATTCTGCCAGCTTGGAGAGATCCTTCTGGAGCTCCTCACAATCACGTTTGGTCTTCACCACTTGGAAAAGTTTGGTGTCGTCCGCAAACTTAGCGACCTCACTGCTCACCCCTGTCTCCAGGTCATTTATGCAGAGGTTGAAGAGCACCGGTCCCAAGACAGATCCTTGGGGCACACTGCTTTTCACCTCTCTCCATTGTGAAAATTGCCCATTGGCACCCATTCTCTGTTTCCTGGTCTTCAACCAGGTCTCAATCCAGGAGAGGACCTGCCCTCTAATTCTCTGACTGTGGAGTTTTTTCAGTAGCCTTTGGTGAGGGACCGTGTTGAACGCCTTCTGAAAGTCCAGATATATAATGTCCACGGGTTCTCCCGCATCCACATGCCTGTTGACCTTTTCAAAGAATTCTAAAAGGTTTGTGAGGCAAGGCTTACCCTTACAGAAGCCATGCTGGTTCTCCCTCAGCAAGGCCTGTTTGTCTATGTGTTTTGAGATTCTATCTTTGATGAGGTATTCCACCATCTTACCCGGTATAGATGTTAGGCTGACCGGCCTATAGTTTCCCAGGTTCCCCCTCTTTCCCTTTTTAAAGATTGGTATGACATCTTGCCTAGATGCCTTTAAAAGGGGATTGGACAAATTTCTGGAGGAAAAATTTATCACAGGTTACAAGCCATTAGTATGTGCAACCTTCTGATTTTAGAAATGGGCTATGTCAGAATGCCAGATACAAGGGAGGGCACCAGGATGCAGGTCTCTTGTTGTCTTGTGTGCTCCCTGGGGCATTTGGTGGGCCACTGTGAGATACAGGAAGCTGGACTAGAACACCTATGGCCTGATCCAGTGAGGCTGTTCTTATGTACCAATTGGAGTAGGCACAAAACTGCAAACACAAAAGTAGGAATCAGGGCTTCTCAAGATACCTGCTGGATGTTCGTGGTAGGGAAACTGGCTACAAACATATGTAAAAGCCTGCAGCTTGGTCCTCAACCAACCACCTCTACTATTTAAGGAATATATGTATAAGTCACACGTAGCTCTATTTGTTTCCAGACATTCTGACACATTATAAAAGTGGAAATGTGCTTCAGGTACTCTACAAGTCTTGCTCCTTCATAAATATGCACACAAGGGAATTAGTCATATATGATTTCTTTACTAGATCATTACATTCCTTTTAATAGTTATTTTAAGTGGAATGATTTACATCCTTGTTTGCTCAGTGGGAACATTTCTGTTGCTGTGCCAATATTCTGAAGTGGTGTGTGTGTGTGTGATATGTATGTGTGCACACATTTACACACACACAAATTAAAATGTGTGTGCACATTGAGAGAGAAGTGAAGAAGTTTATAAAGATAGTTTTGTTCATTTATGTGTGGCAACAAGGAGGTCAGATTCTATGAGAATCCCGATTCTTGATCATTGAAATTCTGAAAGATGAGGTTTCTCTGTCACCAGGCTATAATGATGTCACAACATAGTTAGACACAAGAGCTTTCCCCCAGTGGAATCTGGTTGTACATATCAACAGGCTTGAGTTTTTCATTAAACCAGTGTTGTCAACTTTATCATATATATTTTGTTTAAAGTTTACTGATTTAATAACAAGAGGTCAAAAATAAGTAAGGGCTAGGAATCAAAGACCTTGTCCTTACCCACTGGGATTTTTGCCTTTTAGAGTGGGGGAGCAGTATGTTCCATTTTGTTTTGGAAACTCCCTCGGCGAGAAAAGATTTTGGTATACAGTATCATAGGCCAGTGGTTCCCAAACTGTGAGATGTGGCTCCCCAGGGAGCTGCAGAAATCAGCTAGGAATCGTCGCAAAAAACCCACTCTCCTATACCATGTATAGGATTGTAGCCCTAATAGGGAGCCAGTGGCCCAGTAGATCAAGGGAGCTGCCAGGCAAAAAAGTTTGTGAACCACTGTCATAGGCTGATAGTTGAGAAGCATAAAACCAAAGCCCTCTTAGCAGTTCAGAACTAGTTGTGAAGTCTTGTCAACGACATTAAGGAGAACTGACTCATCAGTCATAGAAATTTAGCTATAATTATAAGGCTATCAGATTTAAGCAAGTACTCTGTAAAGATTTAAGGGAGACCAATGGACTCTAGTGGGCAATCCTAGAAGTTTGCCCCAAGATGCAAAAGGAGTAGATTAGTCTGCAGAATTTAAGGCTGGTTACTCTCAGCCTCTGTCACAATGATGTTAATATGAAGGCAAATCTGAATTTGAAGCCCTGTAGAGGAAAACCAATGGGGGAAGCGAGTTTAAAATGAACACTGGGCAAGAAGGTGCTTCGCCATTTTTTCCTCAACGTATCAGGCCCATAAACAAACATTAGGAGTTAAATACATGTTATTACAACTATATCCCATCCTTCCTCCAAGTAATTCAGAGTGGCTTACACGGTTTCTCCCCCGACCCCTTTTTACCATTCACACAACCACCTGGTGAGGTAGATGAAAATGAATAGATTAGAATGAGTTAGAATGGCTGTCCCATAATCAGCAACTACAGTTCATAGTTGAATGGGGATTTGAACACAGCTCCCCCCATTACGAGATGTGGTGACTGCCACTAGTTTACATGGCTTTAAATAAACAGGTCTGTCAATGACTTTTACCATTTTTGTTGCAATGACCAATATGCAAATATTGATGACAATTTGTGATATGCAACAGCTTCAGTCGATATTGTAGTTCTATGATTAGAAAGTCCAATCAATCAACAGCCATGCAAAGAGTCTTTCAAAAAAACCACACACATACATACAAGTATGAACCACCAATCCTGTACTCTTATCCCACTGATACACTTCAGTACTCTTTTATTAGATAAGTGGTCCAAGTTTCTGTTCAAAGATGTGTTACACTAAAAGATTTCATGTTAAGAAAGTAAATACAGCAGAGCTGTATTTTTATGACTGTATTTAAGGGTCTGGTACAAGAAATAAATAGTATTCTTAATCAGAACAAAGTCAAAAATGATTTTAAATCCTGTTTTTTTCAGCCAACATTTATCATAATACTTGGTGTGCAAATCACATGACAACTAGCTTTTCCCCCCCGGTCATGATGAGGTTTGAAATCAGGCCCTTTCCTTCATTCATTCAGTCGTAAAAATGTGGTTTACTAGAAAAAAAATGGAAAACCATGAGTCTAAAGGCACAGTCGCATAGCTGCTCTAATAGGAATTTGTAAACACAGAACTGGTTGAATTTAGAAAATTCAAACCGAAGAGATTTTAAAAAGGCATCAGAAGCAGGCTTTTATCTAGCCTCCTTCCTTAAAGACCTCCAAGGTCTTGAGGTCTACAGAATATGCACTAAAATACTGTATTTAAAAAAAGCAATAAGGCAAATAGTATAATCATTATTTCAAAAACATTACAATGGTAGTGTAGGCATTTGGAGTATAACTTAGTTATAAATTGTAGCATAGTCACCACTATATAGGCATAATTATTTCCTCCTTATGCAATTATTAGGTTCCATTGGAATCCAAAACAGATTACAAAATAATCCTTGTACAGCACACCAAGAAGTGCCAAAGGTATCTGACAGCGTTGTTCGCCTCTGTTGCTTAACTCATCCACTTGCCCAGAAACATCCACCATTCAAAGTCCAGGAATTAAGCAATACTGTAGCCATCCAGGTATTTAAACACTGTCGTATTTGTGAAGAGCTTCTTCTAACTTCTGTGTCACTTTTTGGAAAAAAAGTATTTGTTGTTGTAAAAAATGCTGCATCTGTGATTTGAAGTCTCTAACTCTAATTTTGTGAAAATGGTGAATTTCTGCCAAGGTGGCAAAAGAAATAATGTTACAACGATCCCGAATGCCATCAGCCTTTTGTAGTTCCATCTTCCCCTCTTCCACATGCCGCTTACTTTCCTTCACTTTGGTAAGGGCACCTGCATAATAAACAGCAACAAAAAAGATACAGGAATTAAGAGGTGCCTGGAATACATTAGGAGCTGTACCACTAACAAAGCTTGCTGTCAAAAGTCTAAGAACCATGAAATTGTTCCCGTGCTGCGTAAAATAATAAAAGTTACACATGTACAGGAAGTGATACTCTCCTCAATACACGTTACCACATGTGGTTGCAAAGTGCTTGCCATGGCCAAAGGAGGTCTCAAAATGCTAAAGAATTAAGTGGTCCAATTCTTGCACATAAACACTATCTAAAAAAGATGTGCTGGTTATTTTATAAATCACCAGCGTTTTGCACTGTGTCACACTGATACTGAATACAAAATATACTTGAATTCTGAAGTAGTCAATGTTCTTCTTTAAGAGTGAAAAGAACTGCTGACACCTTGAGAAAACATGCCTTTGACCAATTCAATTTGCTTTATCTATACAGTACATTAAACAGAAAGTTAGATTAAAATAGATTAAACAGTGAAACACTTCTTGTTATTCATTCGGTTCTGTTCATTTTATGACAGGCTCATATTATAAACATGTTCCTAAGGATATGCAGAGTTCAAAATTCACTGTGAGAAAGTGTGGTTAGAGACAGTGAGCAAGAGAGCACAATTACCATTCCCTAAAACTATTTAATTGCATAAAAGATTTTCAGTTTAATATCATAAACATATAGGATCTCCTTAAATGAATAAGAGCCAACTATACTCAAGAGAAATGCAATGTCACCAGTAAACAGAATCTTTGAAAAGTACAAAAAGTACTTTAGAATTCTCTCTGTACAAATGGGCCAGTTCACTAGCAAATCTTTCAGGTAAGAAGTTGTGAAAGATACTAAATGCTGATCTAAAATCTGCATGTGCCACAGCTAAATTTGTGCATTTCCAAACTTCATACAGGTGAAAGACAGCAAGCCAAGGCTCAGCATTCCCACACAAACCAAGTACATCTCAGAAACTTGTATGCCATTCCAAAGGATGCTAAAGAGTTCACCGGTCAAACAACTTCTGCATATTACCAGGGATTCTGAGACATGTTCTAAGGTGCACAGTCAATTCATGAGAAGGGGACCAGACCTAAGAGCGCATTCAGGAGCATACCTAATGTTTTCCTGGACCTATACTAAGTAAAGGAAAACAGTAGTTGTCAGCAAGTTGTCCTCAAGGAAGCTGATCTACCATTACTGAACTTCTCCCACTGAAGAACTCCAATAAGCTTCCAAGATTCTTACTTATCCCAGAATATAGTTGACATTGCCTTTGAGACAGAATATGTACAAAGGTAAGTAATGATTGAATGATGAACAAACGAATGAACGAACGAACGAACGAATTGGTTAGTTCTGCCAGACAAAGAAGTGTCCTAAATATGTAAGGTATATACAAAAAAGAATACAAGTAAGTATAAAGTTCATGATCTTTAGATGTCACTAGCATGCTCTGAGTCAGCACTTCTGAACATATAATATCTTTAGCTAATAATAATAATAATAACCAGATATTTATATACCGCCTTTCTGGTCATCGGATTACTCCTCTGACTTTATTCAAGGCGGTTTACATAGGCAGGCATTTCTAAATCCCTCAAGGGGATTTTTACAAACATAGAGGTTCTCTTTTTCAAGAACCAACATTTCAGAATGGATCTTCCTGGATTGGTCTCACTTCTGGCCTCCACTTCTCCCACGCAGGCTGACAAGCAGCCCCATCTCTCACATGGAGGGCAGCCAAGACGCTTCTTGCTCACACCAAGAGCAGGTGGAATCACTCAGCTGGGCTTGTCAGCTGCTTCAAGGTCTCACCATTCTCAGCTGTTCAGGAGCTGCCTGTGTCCTCGAACTGGTGACCTTCTGATGTTATCTTCGGGCTAACGGAGGCTCTACCCTCTAGACCAGACCTCCTGCCTAATCAGGGTTTGCCCATTTAGTTCTCTCTGAGACACCATAGAGCTTTGCTTTAGTTTTGATTCATCTTAAGTGAGCTAACTGCATTTGTTTTCAGAAGTTATAAACCAGAACTTCAAGAATGGATTAACACAAAAGAAGCACCATGCCATTTGCTTGAACTGGTAAAACATTTAGGTTTGATTTATACCCAACATCTGGGTTTTATCAGACAGAGATGAATAAGCCTGGCTTGTTTTCCATTTTCCTTAAAGAACTAATTAGGCATTCATTTCTAATCAGTCTAGTTAACTCCTTTTTTTAAGACCACCTTCTCCCCTTGATGCACAAATGGTGAAATGTGAGTACTTCAGCTAGGATGAACATGAAAACTTAGAGGCCTATGCTGCCATATGATGGCACACAGCATGAATTAACCTCCCCACTTGAAATATAGAGGGCTCTCTCAGGTGGTTTACCAACATTAATAAAGAGCCTTGCTGAAATCAGCCTGGTATGACATTCCATCATGGAGCACAAGCAATTTGTTTGCAAAAGTGAGACATGCAGCACAGTTAGTTAGGGAGATTTGCGTAGTAAAGCATGTTTACACCTCCTTTAGAGCAGTGGTTCTCAAACTGGTGGGTCATGACCCACCAGTTTGTGTAAAGGTTCCCCCGTCTCTTTAAGGGGCAGGGGAAGGGGAGAGGCAGGGAAGTGACCCCCAGGATCGCATCCGTTTGGGGGGGCAAGGGGGTGCTTGTGACTTGCTTTCAGAAGGCAGGGCTGCAGCAGGCTACAGGAGGTGCGGGGAGCCCTGCGTAGCCCTGCAAAGTGCTCCCCAAGGCTTGAAACATTCACTGAAAGCAGGCACAAAGCGCCTCCTGTAAAACAGAAGTGCTTTGCACCCGCTTTCTCCTAACATTCCAAGCCTTGGGGAACGTTGTGCAGGGCTCAACCTCCTGCAGCTCTGCCTTCTGAAAGTAAGTCACAAGCACCCCCCTTGCCCCCCCCAGCAGCGCGATTCTGGGTGTCGTGTCGCTGTCCTAGCCCCTCCCCCACAAAGACTTACTGAGGGAGTAAAGCTCTTCAAAGTTTGAGAACCACTGCTCTAGAGCAAGCCGTGCCGGCGCATGGAGGTTCACTGGTACATGGAGGCTGCATCCAGCCTCTATGATGGCTTGTGGGGCGAGCCTTGCATCAGCTGAGCTCAGCCGACGCAAGGCTCTGGGGTGGGTGGGGAGGAAGCGGGAAGCAGGTGTTCTGGGGTAGGGGAGGGCAAGTGGAGAGCAGCTCTGGGGGTGGGCAGGCAGGGAATGGGAGGCAGGGCTTGGATCCAGCTGTTATGCCAAACCCAACCCCCATTCCCAAGCAGCATGGAACAGCTTCAAGTTGCTCCTCTCTCCTTGGACTTGCACCACCTCAGGAGGTGGCGCAAGTCTGAGGAGACCCATAGGGACTGCAGTGGTTTACCCGGGGGTAAGGGGAAGCGTTTTCCCTTACCTTTGGCTGAGCCACTTTGCAGCCCTATCTCACACTGGATATAGCGCAAGCCTCCTGGCTTGCCTGTTCCAGAGCAAGATAGGATTGCGCCCTACATGATATGCATACCTTGGTCTGTGCCACAGAGAACAGCACAGGCTGCAAGTACAGGAAGAGATTATGCAATTGGTTAAAATGCCTTTCTCTGCACTTCCCTCATGACATTCCAATTTCTCCCAGCTAGTTGCAAGTAATGTTGACCTTTGAATATTTAAAAATGTATTATTCTTAGCAGCAGCTCTAACTTTTAACCCCCTGCCTCCAAACTCTTGTTTTCTGGATTACTTATGTTAGTAATAATATTTTTAGTGCATTTCAGACCAGGGCAAGCTGAGGGTTGTACTGCAGCTGGAGTTTAAAATAATTTTTGGTAGAAATCCAAGTTGAAGTCTAGAGAAGAAATAATAGAAGGTTTAAATTGTCAATGGTTTTTATTTGTACAAATATCAGAAAGATTTAAAATCGATAAAGAGTTAATGGATTTGAAGAGGAGGAATTAGAAGTTCTCAATCCATGAGAGAACCTGCCCTCTAATTCCCTGACTTACACACAGAAAAAAATGTTTAAAATTGTTTAAAAAAATGAAAAACAATGGGACAAAACACATAAATAAGTAATATGGGTTTTAGCTCCTATCTTACATATTCAAAAAAGACAATTTGTAACTGTGTATTCAATACTATTTTTCATAGTTACACGTTTTTCATGGTAAGTATTATCACTACCAAAAATGGAAATCAACATTGTGAAGTAAAATTTGCTCAATATTAAAGGGTAAGATAACAATGTAGTGGCTATATAAAAGTGGAATCTCAATGTTATGAGAAAGGGATATGTACAGAAATTTGCTTCTTTTAAAATGGACAATAGACAAATAGTATTAACAATTTACAGGCACAAACATTCAAATGTAGCACTTGTCATGCTGATTCTAGAAAATTCTCATCATTCTGCAATGTTGCAATTTTTACCAACCAGCAGAACTAGAAAAATGGCTAGTCTGACTGCAGCAATGCCATGTAAACTCACAGTACATAACTTCTTTAGCATTCCTCTATCAGCTACAAGTCTTGCTATCTACTTCCTTTTCCAAAGCGTTTGCAAGTGATGAGAGGAGAGTCATGAACCTGACGGGGAATCTGAATAGAGTTAGCTACTATCTGTGGTTCTGGGTATTTGCTGTAGCAGGAACATATCCCCCATGGATATGGGGGGGCACTACATAGTCTTTTCCTCCAATGTAGTTTCACTTTAGAATACTCTAGTATTAACTCCTGAAAGGAAAATGGTCACATGTACCTGCAGTATCCTGCTCTGCCCACGATGTTCTTTAAACTGCTCCCAAAATCCCAAAATCACTTTTTATAAGAGTTAAACATGTTCTGCTAAGACAGTTTCTGGAAAGCAAAAGATAAATAAATCTGCATACATGCATAGAACGAGTGTGCAAAGTCTTTATGGATAAAGCCACTAAGTTGCTAAGACAAGAATAGCTTTTGGCACTATAAATCTGATGTCAGATAACTTGCCATCTTAACCCATTTTTGCACAGCCCACAGGTGTACACATTTGGTCCCTTCTGCATATATGCTACGTTGGGCAGAAATACCATTCATTACAAGTGTTCCTGAACACACTATTCTCCTGTTGAGGAAACTATTGAAATAAATCTGAACTCAAATACAGGGGATTGCTCTTAAATCAAGTTTCACTGTCAAAGGTTTGCCCCCCCTATACTAGGTCTAGAGATTCCAAAATATGATTTTTTCCTGCTAACTTTTGTGTTGAAACTTGATTTTATATATATATATATATATGAAACTCACCTTTTACATTGGCTCTCTTTCAGTTTTGACAAATTCACATTGATTCCCAATTTCCATCATCAGTAGTTTTAACATTTGTTTAAAGTAGTTCTAACTAAAGCTAAGAATTTCATTAGCTGGTTTCTTTCTTAAGAACAAAACAAAACTAGGAAGCACTTCCCTGCATAGCTATAAGTGGTGATTTCTAACTAGACTTGGGAAACCATCCCCATCTTATCACTTATGAAGATTTTTATCCTTCACTGGTATTTCCATTGTGCATCTTAATAAGGTGCTTACAAGCAAGAACAGTTGAGACACTATCCGAGCAAGAACAGCTGAGACACAAAACATTTAATGAACTAGACTTAGGGCCAAATCCTATCCAATTTTTCAGTGCCGGTGCTGCTGTGCCAATGGGGTATGCACTGCGTCCTGTGTTGGGGAGGCAGTCTCAGAGGCCTCCTCAAGGTATGGAAACATTTGTTCCCTTACCTCTGGGCTGAATTGCGGCTGCACTGGTGCTGGAAATTTGGATAGGACTGGGCCCTTTACAGTTCTACTGTCAGAAATAATATATTTGAAAAGGTAATTAGAACCTTCAACGATTTCCAAGTAAACAAGTGAGGCTTTTGTAGATTCAGCAGTAGAATATTATTCATTCAATTGTATGTACAGCCTGCCCATCTCAGAGGCTCCTGATGGATCACAAAAGGTTAAGCCTTCATGACTGTATGCTTTTCATGAGTGATGGCCCAAGTTGAACTTCCATGGTCTCTAGTTAAGGAATGGCAGCAAGTAAAGCTGGGAAGAATTTCTGGCCAAATCCTTAGAGAGGTCACTTGAAACCAAACACCAGACTCAGTAACTATGTTGCTTGATTCAAACTTCCTTCGTACATCATAAAAAGTATTCATCAAAACAATGTTCTCAATTTTTTCCAGTATTTCAACTACTGCAACTGATATGGTTTTTATTAACATGAGGGGGGGGGGGGGAAAGAGAACACTTTATCTCAATGTAAATCATTTTTGTACAGTACAAAAAATACTGAATGGTTCAGAAAGTTATTCAGAACTCTGTTATATTTCTGTAAAAACAGACCATCCTCTGCTGGCATTAACCTCCTCTTACCACTTACTTGTATCACAAGGTTCTTCCCCAAGGGCTCTACAACATATCATACTTAGCCCGGTAGTTCCAAACATCTTTCCTTCAGCCCACTTCTCCAAAAGCCAGGTTGATCAGCTCTTTCATTCATTCAGCACTGATCCAGCAGCAAAAATCTGAACAGGTAATTTCACCTATATCAAACTCTGACATGCAATTAGTGCCAGTAATGGGTGTGACACCCCTTTGGTTAAAAAGGGGGTTCATGTTCTTCCTCTCTTTTTCTCCTCAGGTTCCATTCTGATTGCTTTTGCAAAGGGGCTTCAGAGTAGGCATGGGAAGGGAGTTTCATGGCACTCCTATCCTCCTCCATCTTAGCTGATGGGTTGGAAGCCAGATCCCTCCCTTGAAGGGCAACCCAACATGGTAGGGTATCCTCTCTCCTTCAAACATCTCCCTTCAAAGTTTTTCACAGTACCTGCCAGCCTCTCATCATGGGCCCAAGGCTTATATACCTGAAAGTGCTCCAAGTAAGTGTCATAAACTACCCTGAGCCCCTGCCTCACAGAGTCTCTCCCATCAATCCTTCCTGGGTTCAGCTGCAGCTCTGTCAAATTGGTTGGCTCTGCAGCAGCTGAAGAGGCTCCTAGCGCCTGGAGAGTAGCCAAAGGCTTCTGCCTGCTACTGCACTAAATGTGTCAGCAAGGAACAGGGTGTGACAGAGAGGGAAGTCTCTCCGGCCTCTCTAGACATCTTTAATGGCCTGGGTAACAGCAGCATGGTGGTGGCATGGATCCCCAGCGTCTTGCTAGAGCCCTGGGCATTTGACCAAGCCTGGTGACTCTGGATCCTTGCAGACATGGGCAGCCTAATCCATCCTCTCTGACCCACTGACCACTGCCCTATCTGGTGCAACGGAGGTAAGCCCAGATCCAGACATCAGGTGTAACCTAAATGGAAGGACTATCCAGAATGGAACAATAAGAGTTACAACACTGAAGAGGAGGGAGAAAGGTTTCATTATTCTCCTCTGTTACAGGGTTAGCCTTTAAATGAGTTGGTAAATGCAAGAATAGGTTGTCCAGCATTGCTTCCCATGTCCTTGCAGTCATCAAGCCCATGGAGGCCCAACAACTGGGTACTGTGAGTACATGGAGCCCTCCCCCTTCAACCTGGAGCTGGAGCCCCACAAGGCTATCAATGGAAGAAAAGTTAAGAGAATTATGCATGCTCTATTTTTACATAACACACAAACTCACATATTTTTTGCTTCTCAATTTCATCAAACATTTAACCAGTAACTTAAAATGCAAGTCATGTAAGTGCTAGCCTAAAATGATGTTTACCATATGCCATTTTCAGCAGGCATAAACATTTGAAGCCCACACTTCATCTAGCATTTAAACAAGCTTTCACTTTTTCCAGCAGCTATATTGATGCACACATAATCACGGCTATTGCGAATGTTGGTGTTGACAGTACAGAGTCCCTTGAATCTTTTACTTCCTTTAAAATTTTCAACTTTTCTCCCACTAAAGAATATTACCTTATGCGTACACAAAGCCTACCTAGCTGTCATTTATCAAGACTACTATATGGACAGATCAAAGTATGGTCATGATGTTCCAGAGTTTATTTTTCCCCCCTCAAAAGATGTATCATTTTGTATTCAATTGCTGATACAGTATTTTCTATTTTATTTGGTTATGGTTTGAACTTGAAGCCCAGAAATCTAGCAAAACTGTCTAATGAGAAAGGGCCAAGTAATATGGGAATGGTTTTTTTTTTTTTCCCCCTGCAGTGACAATATACTGAAGCAAAGCAGGAGGTAGCCCACACTGAAATTTCACAAGAATAGTAGACCATGACAGGAAGCATAGTTTTGTGATGAGCACCACAGCAAACCACAGCCCCCAGGTTTCTCACCCTCACTACTTGAGATAATTCATTTCAAGAGCATGATGACAACTGCTATTTGCAATGAGTACTAACACCGCAGTGAAGTTCAAAAAGTGACAAATAAGGAAATGACACCTAGTAGGCTTTGTCAAACATCCAAACTTTCACAAATGCTGGTGCACATTCTGGAATAGTCGTTTTCTCCACAAATCCCAACGTTTTTGGACTGACAAGTGTTCAGACCTACCCAAGATTCTTGTCCTTTTACAATGAAATATCATTTAATTTCATATTTCCTCCAAGACCAAATCATTCCATAAACTACATAGATTATAAAAATGAATATCCTGTTCAAATATGAGCATCCTCCACCCCAGGTCATCTAAACACTGGGGAGAGGGAGCAACCATATTTTTGGGCCTGGCAGCTCCCATTTTCAACACACAAATGCTTCCATATGTTAATACAGTTAGGCTGTAATCCTATACAGTCATGCATCGCTTAGCAACAGGGATGTGGACCAGCAAACCCCCCCCCCCCGTGTCAAGTGAGGCTTGATGCTATATGAAGCCTCCGAAGACGAGGGGAAGCTGCGCTCCCCTTCTCTCTAGAGGCTTTTCTGAACCTCACAGAGGCAGCGTGCAACTGCCACTGCCTCTGGGATGTTCAAAAAGGCCTCCAGAGACAAGAGGAGCAGAGCTCCTCCTCAGCTTAAGATGCTTGGGGTGTGTGTGTGGAAGGACTAGTGGCAGGGTCACATATGCGGCCCGTTGCTAGTTGGAGTGTCACAAAGCAACACTCACTTGTACATACTTTCTTGGAAGTAAGCCTCACTGAACAGAGTGTGACTTACTTCTGAATAAACATGCCTAGGATTCTGCAGTTAGTTTCTTACATGCACTAGCAGTGTTGTCTACTTTTGGTAGAGAACTGATGTGACCTGAGCTGTTGGGAACTTTGGCTTTTCTTGCTCTAGCCTTCTTAAACCTATGCATCAAGTAACAAACCCAACTGTCCGATTCTATCGTAGTGTTGTTGTAATGTGTGAAGAACTCTTGCTTCTTTCCACTGTGCAAAACTTCTAGTATAGCAGGCTATAGATATTGAAGAAGGCAGGCTACAGATAAAAAGAAGGGAGAACAGAAGCACAATGGTAGGAGTAGGGCATGACATTGCTTGATCAGAAATACAGCATAATCTCACTATGGAGTGCTTAAAACTCTATATCAGGGGTCTCCAAACTTTTTGGCCAGAGGGCAGCATGAAATATCTGGAGCAGTGCTGAGGGCCGGAAAAAAATTTAAATATAAAATTTAAATAAATAAATTAGAAATGGAACTTAGATGAATGAATAAATGAATGAGTGGGCTTGTTCACTCAGCCTCTCTGGCCCTCAGAACACCCTCCAGATGCAATCAGAGCACAGCTCTGGTCATGTTCAGTCGAATGGGCCAGAGGCTTTCAGAGAACATGAGGCTGGCCGCAAGCCAGAGAGGCTTGCTGCGGGCCGCATCTGGCCCCCAGGCCGGGGTTTGGAGACCCGTGCTCTATATGCATAAAAGGGCAACAGTCAAATCCTATCCCTGGTGGTGCTGCCAGGTGCTACAGTGCCAAAATGGCTACTGCTGCATCCAGCGGCGCTGCTGGAGGCTTCCTCGGAGGAAGGGGACTTATGTTCCCTTCTCACAAGTAAGGATACAGGGGCCACAATGGGTCTCCTCCATTCTACACTGGCTATTTAATTGGTGCAGACTGGTGGAGCCCCATGTTGAACTGTTCAGCCTAACATGGAGCATAGGATATGGTGGAGCAGGGCTTATGGTACATTTCTGATACCCAGTGCCAGCACTGAGGCATGTTAGGGATGAGCACTAATTGGTTTGTGTCTAAAATTTAGCAAGGGAGAACAACTGTCCTGTTCACACCAGGACAAGATTTTTTCTCATGGCGGTTGCTGATGTTCCCCTTCTGTCTTCCTTAGATTGTGAGTCTTCATGGGACAGGGAACGAGTTTTTAATTACTCCTGCAATGCAAAATGTTTTGTAAAAGTTTTTATTAAAAGCAATATACTGTACAGGTGTCCCCCAGTAGTGACTGAGGATAGGTTCCTGCTGCTTCCACAGATACCAGAAACGGTGAACAGCAGCAAACCCTACCCAAATCCCTCCCCGTTGTGCTCATGACTCACCTCTTTGTTTGCAAAGGCTTTGCAGAACATAGGTTTTTTTGTTTTGCTTGCTATAGAAGGCTGAGAAAATTTAAGTAGATGCTCAGAATGCTAGACTTAGAGCGGACAGACTAACACTACAGGAGGTGACAGAGAGAACACTCACTGGGACAGCAGAGGAAGCAGACAGAGAACTCTAGACTCCACTTCCTGTTAGCATTCTCTCTGCCACCTCCTGTAGCGTTAGTCCACCAGCTCTAAATTCAATTTTCTTGCGTCTACTTTCATTTTTCAGTATTCTGTAGCAAGCAAAGCAAAAAAGCTGCGTTATGCAAAACACTTTCAAATGAAGTGGTGAGTCACTTGCACAATGGGGGGGGAATTTGTGAACCACAGATAACTGAAACCGTGGATATGGAATTCGTGGATACATTGTGATATCTGGCACTTGATGATCCTGAAAGTACTATTAAATTGGAAATTGGCAGTCTTCCCTCCCATAGGTGAGCAACTCCTCACTTACAGCCAAGTGGGCAAAGAGAGGTAAGGAAGGATGACCGCATTCTTTACCTCCTCTTGAACGTCCTCTGCTCTTCCAGTTCATTTTCAATAAAGCTCCGTGCCAGGATTAGGAAAAAGAAGGTATTGAAGGGGAAGCAAAGAATGGTATTGTCCTTCCTCACCTCTCCCTGCCCACTCAGCTACCAGTGAGGAGGCAGCAATGGGGCAGTGAGGGGGGGCAGCACTTTAACCCCCCATCCAGAACCATACCACCATTATTAAGTTTCTAATATCTGGTAAATTACAATATCTGGCAATCCTTCCATCCCAGAGATACCGGACATTGTACCTTGTAGTGTATAAGTATTCATTATCATCACCTTCCTTTGTTATCACTTCTAGAAAAAACTAAATTAACATTACACTGCTCACCCATAGTGCTCCTATTGATTTCAGCATGTTGGGGAGGATTGGGGAGGAGGAGTAGGGGGAGGAGAGCAAGATACTAATGTTACTAGTAACTAGATGGCCATGTAAAATAGCATTCACTGCCTGTCATGATATAAGGAGGACATCACATAAGATGATATCACAACTTGATAGGTTCTCTTTATGTTATCATGTCTGCATTGCATTCATTTTGCAAGAGGGACCAGAGCAGCATATGTGAGGTTATTCCATCTTATCCTTACACTGTGAGGCAAGTTAAGGTAATGGTTGGTAGATCTGCCAAGGCTACCCAGTTTCAAGTCTGAGCTGGGATTTGAATCCAGATTCTCTTTCTTCAAGACCAATGCTATACACTGCATATGAGGTTGACAGGGAATACACAGCCTATACACTCAGCTCTACATGGCTTTATTTTCTAATACTGTCCTAATGAATTGCCAGTTTGGCAATGATCATTGCAATTCTAAATCATGAAGCAATCAGATCTGTTGTACGACCTAAATATAAAATGAGTGATGTCTTAATGCTTTTAAGGCTGCAATCCTGTGCACTTTTTTCCTGAAAGAAAGCCCCATTGCACACAGTGGGACTTACTTCCGAATAGACATGTATAGCCTTGTAATATCATATTGCCCCAATATAAATCTGTGGCGTTACCATATTTTGAATATTGGGGACAGTTATGGTCCTTGCCACCTCACAAGAAGATGCAAATGAGGGTAGCCAAAGATGCAAAAGAGGGCAACCAAAATGAACAGAGGGCTGGAACACCTTCCTTATGAGCTAAGACTACAGTGTTCGGAGCTTTTTGCTTGGAAAAAAGACAATTAAGGAGAAGCATGATTGAGGACTTTAAAATTATACATGGTTTGGAGACAACAGATAAGCTTTTCCCGCTCCCTCACAATACCGGTAGCAGGGGTCATTTATTGAAACTGATTCATGGGAAATCCAAGCCAGACAAAAGAACATAATTAGTCTGCGGAATTCATTGTCACAAGATGAGGTGATGGCCACTAGCTTGAATGGCTTTAAAGTGGGATTGGACAAATCTATCAATGGCTATTGATCATAATGGCTTTGGGCTATTATTGGCCCAGGTTCAGCAGCAATATGCCTCTGAATACTAGTTACAGGGGAGCAATGGTGGGAGAGAAGTATGTCTGCTTGTGGGCTTTCCAGAGGCAGCTGGTTAGCTAACGTGGGAAAAAGGAATGTTGGACAAGATGGGCCTTTGACTTAATCCCACAATGCTTTTCTTATGCAGTGAAGATCTAAGCCAGAACTGTCCAATTTGTTACCTACCTAACCAAAGGCAGGTCACAAAGAGCTTGATAAATCTCTTGTCTTTTCCTATTCCCTGGGAGGACAAAAGCAAAAGTCTGTAAAACATCTGAGAGGTCACAAAACATGGCAGGCAGGGCAAGTTTGGTTTGGCAGGATACAACCTGTGCAGACCCATTGTGCCTTGTGTCAATGCCAGGAGGAAATTTTGCAGTGAGTTTACATGCTAGGTTGCATACATAAATATATAAAGCAAGTAATACTTGTCAGGTGGCCAAGAAACTATTTGATAATATCTGAACTACACCTACATTCATTTTTAATAGACCTGGTGCCTGCCAACTTGATATACATGAAATTCTCTGAAAATGAGCTTACTTAAAACACAGTCTTGCCAAGAGTTGGCAGATGTCCATTATCATTTTTTTTTCAAGGTATCACCCCTACCCTCACTAGCAATCAATAAATAAGGGCTTATCCCAAGGAAAAGCAGTTATATGAAACTGTAAATGCTACTAGATCAGTCATTTTCAACCACTGTGCCGTGGCACACTGGTGTGCCGTGAATGGTCCCCAGGTGTGCCACAGGAATTTGGGAGAGGCTCATTTATTAGTAGGGCCATTGGGGGATGTGACAGCACAGTGTGCCTTTTTAATTGTCAAAAAACCGATGCTGTGTCTTGACCATTTTAGTGCCTTGCCGGTGTGCCATGAGATGAAAAAGGTTGAAAATGGCTGTACTAGATGCTCGTATTTTAAGAATTTTGATAAAAGCTGGCTAAAATGAATAGCATCCATCATGTCCTTTCATGCTAGACTACTGTAATAGCACTTAGATGGTAATCACATTGTCACTGCCTGTGCATAGAGAATATGAAGTAAGTCTGAAAAACGGCATTGTAATTTGTTATAGCTACAGAACCCATCTTCTAATGGAAGCAAGAATTTCTACTAATGGCACTTTTTAGAAAAGTTGCATATATAAATACGGTTTTAAAAACTGTTAAAACAAAAACAACCAAAATTTAAATGTTCCTAGTTTATTTTCTCGCCCTTCTTGTGACAGTAAACTAGTGTCTCCAAATTCAAATTGCAGGATTGGAGCCTTAATAATATATTTTTACATTGCTGCAAAAGCTATACTACTTATTCTCTAAAATCATCTACTGAAAAAACAAGTTGACCTTTATTAGGCACAACAGCTTTGACAGCAATAGGAATTGTTAGTGTTTACAACTGTAAATGTAACAATGGGAGTATTAGTACAGCCACACATGTACGCGTATTCCAAGTCATCTAATGCTTAAGGGTTTATTAGCCATTGTTTATGATCTAACACACAACACAGATGCTAGAAGCATTCAAGTTACTGTTAAGTTTAACAAATTAGATACACTGGCTCTTCGGATTTCTCTTGGAAGTATCATTTCAAGGGCTTAAATGTCATGAGCCAACTCTGCATTCCAATTGTCTCTTTTTGTTGTCTTTTGGGTTACATCCAATTTTTCTATTTGGCTGAGAAATAGCTCTTAAACATAATGCAGTGAACACGGCTTCCTTTGTATCACAATGGATGGCATTCTTATCCCTGCTCCTTAAAGTGCAGAATTCATTAACTGATTAAAACTGCATTGAGAATTTAGACACCAGAGTGACAAACACACTGTCATGAATGGGGGCTATTTACGCAAGTTTGCTTGTACAGATTGCAAACCTCTCGTCACATAATTATCAAATACACTGATTTAATTTTATTTATATTGTTTTTCACTGATGCACACAAAACTCATCTAAGAACAATACAGTGAAATATAAACCCAAAGGATGAAAGGGTATAAAGAGACTGACAAAGAGGGTCCATGTCTTTAAAGAAAGGTCTGGAAATGCCAGATACCAGGATCCTAGAAAACTGAACATTTATGACCAAATCTCACAAAGTACTTATAGGAGCAAAAGTGAAGGATGACAGGCTTAACAGTATCCAGGTAGGAGACAGAATTTCTCATCTGAGGTACAATATCCATGATGTTCATTTAATTCATGAAGCAAATAATTCATATGTTTTAAACACATGTTTAATAGTACCGTTACCGTTACCGTTAAAAACATCATGTTGCTCACTACTAGTACCATCAAGTCCCTACAATTAAAATCACAGATACAAAGTATACTGTCAGACTAATTAGACAGCCAAGGTTGCAATCCTAACCATACTTATCAAGGAGCAAGCCCCACTGATAACTGTGGGACTTACTTCTGAGAGTAGACATGCATAAGATTCTTATGTTCTTATATTCTTAAGATCTTTTAAGATGCTGCTCAGTATCTATGCAGCAGTTTTCTTCAGGCTTGTTCACAAACAAGCTAATGATCACCTGGTGGGGTACACAGGTATAGTTCCTCATTGGGAAGGAGAGAGACACTGCAACACCAATATAAAGCCAAAACTTTATCCTTAATAAAAACACTTCCTTCTTAACTTCATCCTCTATATTCATTAGAAAAGGAAAATTGACTTCAAAGGCAGAACTGTCTTCAATTTTTAACCAAACAACCCAAGAAAGTTTTGTATTACCTTAAAAACAAGGCAATTTATTGTGGTGGAAGTTTTCATAGATTCTGGTCCTCTTCATAAGATAAACAATTAGCTGTTCAGGAATTGAACTTAGGCATGGAAAATCCAGGTTCAAATTCCCGCTCAACCATGAAGCTTCCTGGGTGACACTGGGCCAGTCACTATCTCTGACCCTAACTTACCTCACAGGGTTGATGTGAAGACAAACAGAGGAAAGGAACTATGTGCACCACCCTAAGATCCTTGGAGAATGGGTGGTATAAAAACATGAAAAATTAAATAATTAAGTTGGTAGATTTTGTGCATGATGGGTATAGAGAAAAAAAAAAGTTGTAGGCAATGGAGCCAAAAAGACATGAAATATACAGTTCAAATGTTTAGAACAGGGGTCTCCAAACCCCGGCCTGGGGACCAAATGCGACCCGCAGCATGCCTGTTTCCGGGGCGCGGCCAACCTCTTGTCCTCTGAAAGCCTCTGGCCCACTCAACTGAACATGACCAGAACTGTGCTCTGATTGTGTCTGCAGGGTCTTCTGATGGCCAGACAGGTTGAATAAATGAGCCCATTCATTCATTTATTCACTCATCTATGTTCCATCTCTAATTTATTTATTTAAATTTTATATTTAAATTTTTTTTCCAGCCCTCCACACCACACCAGATATTTGATGTGGCCCTCTGGCTAAAAAGTTTGGAGACTCCTGGTTTAGTAGATAGACACAGTTGCCATTCACTGTACCATAATATGCCATATAAGGTGCCACAGGACTCTTGTTTTGCTGTTAAAAGAGTACGGGCCCAATCCTATCCAACTTTCCAGCACTGGTGCAGCTGCAATGTGGCCTTGAGGTAAGGGAGCAAATGTTTCCATACCTTGAAGAGGCTTCTGTGACTGCCCCACTACTACAGGATGCAGCACATGCCCCACTGAAATGACTACACCGGCACTGAAAAACTGGATCGGATTGGGCCCTACTACTGCTCTGAAAAGAAAACTCAGTGGAAACTAGGTTGTTTCACATTATAGTACATGTAAAATGAAGTTAAAACATATCTTGATACTGTTACAGTTACATTACCTTTCTGGACATGGATGATGTCTGGAAAATTGGCCAAATGCCCCTGATAAAGCGCTAACAAATCCATCACAGGGTCCAGGTCAAGTCGGGGTTGCTCTGCAAAGAGTTCACCAATAGCATCATAAGCTTCTGCAGTAAAGGCTATGGCCTGATTGAGACCAACTGAAAAAGCCTGCTGGTCCATCTCAAAGGCTTGGCTGAGGCCCTTGAAGGAATGCCCAACTTTCTGGTACTCCTTCTTGAAGCCAGTGACCTGCTTGCGAGCAAACTCACTGACCGTCTGGTTGAGCTGAATGGTGCTGTCGTCCATCTTCTTAGTGAAGCTTTTGAAACCATCTATTTGACTTTCGACCTCCTGCAGGTCCAGAGCGGCAGGAGGACCAGTCGGGACGCTGATGGTCAGGAAGAAGTTGGCACCCACCATCTCGTCCTTCTCAGCCTTACGCTTGCCCTGCTTCCAGGCCTTCTCGTCGGTGCTGGGGCACGTGAGGAAATGCTGGAAGGCGTCACACTGGGCCAACACCGGGTGGCTACACATGTGGTCCATCCACCAGGCCAGGCCCTTCCGGCGCTTGGAGATGAAGTCCTCCTCGAAACGTCCTGTGGCCTGTTTCTCTGGCAAATGGGGCACTGAAATGACCGGGAACTTCTCCACCAGGCGCCCGTAGAGCCAGTCAAAGTGCTTGTAGCGCCGGTGCACCTGTTGCCCGGTGTGGCTGGGCACCAGCTTGTAGGCAATGTAGCTCTTCATGCCCTTGAACTTGGTCTGCTTGGTGGGGTCCTCGATGGAGCACTGGAAAGGGTAGGGGTTCTCCTGCCACTCGGGCCCGTAGGACCCCAGCACCACACACAGCTTGTCGCCGTCCTTCACGAAGCCAGACGCCTCGCCCAGCACGAAGGCCTCACCGCCGGACTTCACAAAGGTGGAGAAGCGGTTCAGGTTGCGGCTCACGGTGGCAGAGCTCTTGGCGCCGCCGGTGCCCGCGGATGGGTGGTGGTGCGGGTGGTGGGCGCTGGGTTGGCTGCCCCGGGAGCTGAGCGACAGGTCGGAGCGGGTGGAGAGGCGGTACCTGTTGGAGGTGCCCCCCAGGCCGGCGCCGTCGTAGTCCGGGTAGGAGCCGCCCAGCACCCCCGGCTCGTCGGCCACAGTGGAGCTGTCGTCCCAGTCGTCGTCCCAGTCGTCGTCGCTGCCCTGGCTCGCCTGGTATGAGGAGCCGCCGTAGGGAGCCGCCGGGAAGGAGGGCGGGAAGCCCGGGGTGGCCAGCGGCGGCGGCGGGGGCAGCAGCTGGAAGGGCTCGGCGGCCGGCGGAGGCAGCTGTGGCGGCTGCTGCTGGAGCGGAGGCGCGTGGAAGGCGGCGGCCAGGGGCTCGAAGCCGCCGGGGGGCAGGTTGGCGTAGCGGGCCGGGGCCGGGGCCGGGGCCGGCTCGGCGGCGGGCGCCCGCAGGACCTGCACGTAGGAGGCCGGGAAGAGGCCGCGGTCGCCGCGACTGTTGACGCCCTCCAGCCAGCCCTCGATCTCCTGCTCGCTGCACAGGCTCAGCACCTCGTGCTCCCGCAGCGAGATCTCGCCCGGGTTCTCCGACCTGAAGTCGTACAGCGCCCGCGCCCGCAGCCCCGGCAGCGCCATCCCCGAGCCCGCTCCCGCGCCCGCTCCGGCCCCTGCGCGGCGTCCGAGGCGCCTCTTCCGCGGCCCGGCCCGCCCGAGTCCCCGCTTCACCCGTCTGAGGTGGCCGCCTGGCGGGGCGGAGGGTGTGCGCGCCCGAGGGGCAGACAGCGAGCGAGCGAGCGCGCGCGCGCGTGCGCGTGGAAGGGGCCGGGCCGGGGGACCGTCCCACGTCGCCAGCTTCGCTAATCCAGAGCCGAGAGACAGGGCCGGGGAGCCGAGCGAAGAGCTGCCGCCCCATCGATGGGGCCGGGCCCAGCCGGACGGACGGCCAGCGGGTTGCCCCTCCTGCCGCCTGCTGTTCGCCTCTGGTGCAGCAGCCGGAGGACCGGGACAGAGGGAGGCTGCAGTCCCGTCCTCACTGCCCTGGGAGGAAGCCCCACTGACTGTCCTGGGACTGGCTTCTGAGCGGACAGGCACAGGCTGGGCTCTGAGGCTGCAGTCCCGTCCTCGCTGCCCTGGGAGGAAGCCCCACTGACTGTCCTGGGACTGGCTTCTGAGTGGACAGGCACAGGCCGGGCTCTGAGGCTGCAGTCCCGTCCTCACTGCCCTGGGAGGAAGCCCCACTGACTGTCCTGGGACTGGCTTCTGAGCGGACAGGCACAGGCTGGGCTCTGAGGCTGCAGTCCCGTCCACACTGCCCTGGGAGGAAGCCCCACTGACTGTCCTGGGACTGGCTTCTGAGTGGACAGGCACAGGCCGGGCTCTGAGGCTGCAGTCCCATCCTCACTGCCCTGGGAGGAAGCCCCACTGACTGTCCTGGGACTGGCTTCTGAGCGGACAGGCACAGACCGGGCTCTGAGGCTGCAGTCCCATCCTCACTGCCCTGGGAGGAAGCCCCACTGACTGTCCTGGGACTGGCTTCTGAGCGGACAGGCACAGGCCGGGCTCTGAGGCTGCAGTCCCATCCTCACTGCCCTGGGAGGAAGCCCCACTGACTGTCCTGGGACTGGCTTCTGAGCGGACAGGCACAGGCTGGGCTCTGAGGCTGCAGTCCCGTCCTCGCTGCCCTGGGAGGAAGCCCCACTGACTGTCCTGGGACTGGCTTCTGAGCGGACAGGCACAGGCTGGGCTCTGAGGCTGCAGTCCCGTCCTCACTGCCCTGGGAGGCTGCAGTCCCTTCCTCACTGCCCTGGGAGGAAGCCTCGCTGACTGTCCTGGGACTGGCTTCTGAGCGGACAGGCACAGGCTGGGCTCTGAGGCTGCAGTCCCGTCCTCACTGCCCTGGGAGGAAGCCCCACTGACTGTCCTGGGACTGGCTTCTGAGTGGACAGGCACAGGCTGGGTTCTGAGGCTGCAGTCCCGTCCTCACTGCCCTGGGAGGAAGCCCCACTGACTGTCCTGGGACTGGCTTCTGAGCGGACAGGCACAGACCGGGCTCTGAGGCTGCAGTCCCATCCTCACTGCCCTGGGAGGAAGCCCCACTGACTGTCCTGGGACTGGCTTCTGAGCGGACAGGCACAGGCTGGGCTCTGAGGCTGCAGTCCCGTCCACACTGCCCTGGGAGGAAGCCCCACTGACTGTCCTGGGACTGGCTTCTGAGCGGACAGGCACAGGCTGGGCTCTGAGGCTGCAGTCCCGTCCTCGCTGCCCTGGGAGGAAGCCCCACTGACTGTCCTGGGACTGGCTTCTGAGCGGACAGGCACAGGCTGGGCTCTGAGGCTGCAGTCCCGTCCACACTGCCCTGGGAGGAAGCCCCACTGACTGTCCTGGGACTGGCTTCTGAGTGGACAGGCACAGGCCGGGCTCTGAGGCTGCAGTCCCATCCTCACTGCCCTGGGAGGAAGCCCCACTGACTGTCCTGGGACTGGCTTCTGAGCGGACAGGCACAGACCGGGCTCTGAGGCTGCAGTCCCATCCTCACTGCCCTGGGAGGAAGCCCCACTGACTGTCCTGGGACTGGCTTCTGAGCGGACAGGCACAGGCCGGGCTCTGAGGCTGCAGTCCCATCCTCACTGCCCTGGGAGGAAGCCCCACTGACTGTCCTGGGACTGGCTTCTGAGCGGACAGGCACAGGCCGGGCTCTGAGGCTGCAGTCCCATCCTCACTGCCCTGGGAGGAAGCCCCACTGACTGTCCTGGGACTGGCTTCTGAGCGGACAGGCACAGGCTGGGCTCTGAGGCTGCAGTCCCGTCCTCGCTGCCCTGGGAGGAAGCCCCACTGACTGTCCTGGGACTGGCTTCTGAGCGGACAGGCACAGGCTGGGCTCTGAGGCTGCAGTCCCGTCCTCACTGCCCTGGGAGGCTGCAGTCCCTTCCTCACTGCCCTGGGAGGAAGCCTCGCTGACTGTCCTGGGACTGGCTTCTGAGCGGACAGGCACAGGCTGGGCTCTGAGGCTGCAGTCCCGTCCTCACTGCCCTGGGAGGAAGCCCCACTGACTGTCCTGGGACTGGCTTCTGAGTGGACAGGCACAGGCTGGGTTCTGAGGCTGCAGTCCCGTCCTCACTGCCCTGGGAGGAAGCCCCACTGACTGTCCTGGGACTGGCTTCTGAGCGGACAGGCACAGACCGGGCTCTGAGGCTGCAGTCCCATCCTCACTGCCCTGGGAGGAAGCCCCACTGACTGTCCTGGGACTGGCTTCTGAGCGGACAGGCACAGGCTGGGCTCTGAGGCTGCAGTCCCGTCCACACTGCCCTGGGAGGAAGCCCCACTGACTGTCCTGGGACTGGCTTCTGAGCGGACAGGCACAGGCTGGGCTCTGAGGCTGCAGTCCCGTCCTCGCTGCCCTGGGAGGAAGCCCCACTGACTGTCCTGGGACTGGCTTCTGAGCGGACAGGCACAGGCTGGGCTCTGAGGCTGCAGTCCCGTCCTCACTGCCCTGGGAGGCTGCAGTCCCTTCCTCACTGCCCTGGGAGGAAGCCTCGCTGACTGTCCTGGGACTGGCTTCTGAGGGGACAGGCACAGGCTGGGCTCTGAGGCTGCAGTCCCGTCCTCACTGCCCTGGGAGGAAGCCCCACTGACTGTCCTGGGACTGGCTTCTGAGTGGACAGGCACAGGCTGGGTTCTGAGGCTGCAGTCCCGTCCTCACTGCCCTGGGAGGAAGCCCCACTGACTGTCCTGGGACTGGCTTCTGAGCGGACAGGCACAGACCGGGCTCTGAGGCTGCAGTCCCATCCTCACTGCCCTGGGAGGAAGCCCCACTGACTGTCCTGGGACTGGCTTCTGAGCGGACAGGCACAGGCTGGGCTCTGAGGCTGCAGTCCCGTCCACACTGCCCTGGGAGGAAGCCCCACTGACTGTCCTGGGACTGGCTTCTGAGCGGACAGGCACAGACCGGGCTCTGAGGCTGCAGTCCCATCCTCACTGCCCTGGGAGGAAGCCCCACTGACTGTCCTGGGACTGGCTTCTGAGCGGACAGGCACAGGCCGGGCTCTGAGGCTGCTGTCCCGTCCTCACTGCCCTGGGAGGAAGCCCCACTGACTGTCCTGGGACTGGCTTCTGAGCGGACAGGCACAGGCTGGGCTCTGAGGCTGCAGTCCTGTCCTCACTGCCCTGGGAGGAAGCCCCACTGACTGTCCTGGGACTGGCTTCTGAGCGGACAGGCACAGGCTGGGCTCTGAGGCTGCAGTCCCGTCCTCACTCCCCTGGGAGGAAGCCCCACTGACTGTCCTGGGACTGGCTTCTGAGCGGACAGGCACAGACCGGGCTCTGAGGCTGCAGTCCCGTCCTCACTGCCCTGGGAGGAAGCCCCACTGACTGTCCTGGGACTGGCTTCTGAGCGGACAGGCACAGGCTGGGCTCTGAGGCTGCAGTCCCGTCCACACTGCCCTGGGAGGAAGCCCCACTGACTGTCCTGGGACTGGCTTCTGAGTGGACAGGCACAGGCCGGGCTCTGAGGCTGCAGTCCCGTCCTCACTGCCCTGGGAGGAAGCCCCACTGACTGTCCTGGGACTGGCTTCTGAGCGGACAGGCACAGGCCGTGCTCTGAGGCTGCAGTCCCGTCCTCACTGCCCTGGGAGGAAGCCCCACTGACTGTCCTGGGACTGGCTTCTGAGCAGACAGGCACAGGCTGGGCTCTGAGGCTGCAGTCCCGTCCTCACTGCCCTGGGAGGAAGCCCCACTGACTGTCCTGGGACTGGCTTCTGAGCGGACAGGCACAGGCTGGGCTCTGAGGCTGCAGTCCCGTCCTCACTGCCCTGGGAGGAAGCCCCACTGACTGTCCTGGGACTGGCTTCTGAGTGGACAGGCACAGGCTGGGCTCTGAGGCTGCAGTCCCGTCCTCACTGCCCTGGGAGGAAGCCCCACTGACTGTCCTGGGACTGGCTTCTGAGCGGACAGGCACAGGCTGGGCTCTGAGGCTGCAGTCCCGTCCTCACTGCCCTGGGAGGAAGCCCCACTGACTGTCCTGGGACTGGCTTCTGAGCGGACAGGCACAGGCTGGGCTCTGAGGCTGCAGTCCCGTCCTCACTGCCCTGGGAGGAAGCCCCACTGACTCTAATGGGACTGGCTTCTGAGCGGACAGGCACAGGCTGGGCTCTGAGGCTGCAGTCCCGTCCTCACTGCCCTGGGAGCAAGCCCCACTGACTGTCCTGGGACTGGCTTCTGAGCGGACAGGCACAGGCTGGGGCTCTAAGGCTACAATTTTATCCACAGTTCCCTGGGAGTAAGCTTCATAGACTATAATGGGACTGGCTTTTGAGTAGACAAGCATAGGCTGGGGCTCTGTGGCTGCAATCCTATCCACACTGGGGGTGTGGGAGTCTGGCAGTAAGTTCCATTGACTATAATGGGATTTGCTTCTGAGTAGACATGTAGTGCAGTGGTTCTCACAGATTTCACACCAGGACCCACTTTTTAGAATGAGAATTTGTCAGGACCCACTGGAAGTGATGTCATGACTGAAAGTGACATCATCAACCAGGAACATTTTTAACAATCCTAGGCTGCAATCCTACCCACACTTGCCCAGGAGTGGGTAACTATCTTTGTTAAAAGAATATACATTGTAGCTTGTTAAAAGTACTGGTCTTTTACATTTCCCCAAATGGAATCACATACCATGGAAGCATCAAGTCTAATATAGTAAAAATAAAATATTGAAATGAATGGGGACCCACCTGAAATTGGCTCTGGACTCACAGTTTGAGAAACACTGATGTATTGGATTCAGCTCTAACTTTGGATAACTGGGCAAAAAGGTACCCAGTCTGCAGTGGGAGTAAGCCTCACTGAGCTCAATGGGACTTCTCTTTCCCAATACACATGTGCATGGGATAGGTTTGCTAGGCGAAAACTTCATGAGTTCACTTCTTGTAGGAATCATGATTTAAATTCCTGCCCAGCATTGCAAATATACAACAGGGATTAAATGTGTACACATTATGTGTACACCAAATGTGCTGGGCAGAAATTGGTTAAAACACAAAACATTTTAAAATACCTTTTGTACTTATTTTCCTTTCTTCATATCTTCCCTTGATCAACAAAATACAATTTTTTTTGTATTTTTTAAATACAAGTTAAAAAAAACAAATCAAGAAACTAAAAAACTATGCCACTAAAAAGTTTAAAAAGAAAAAAAGCCATGCAAAAATTATATTTTAAAAGTCATACCTGCAATAGTTTGCTGGATAATGAAGGCTAAGCAAACATTTTTCTAACTGGGTGATCTCCTGCCTTGATGCCACTATGAAAAAGATCCTGTTCTTTTCATTGTATCTCCAGCATTAGTTGTATTTATTTAAAGCATTTGTACCCCACTCTTCTGACAAGTTTCCCAGAGTTTTTATTTAGACAAAATAAATCAATGAGAAATCATTACAACTTGGGGGAGGTTTTGCTGCTTCTCGCCATTACACAACAGTTGGTATTTTATTCCCAACAGGTGGAGGTGGTAATGGTGACTTCTGACTTGGCTTTTGCTTTTCCTCTTTGCTGGACAGTTTATACTGATGATGATCTCAAAATGGTGCCCCAAGTCCCAATATGAAAAGTCAGGCCAAAAGAATACTTTGGCCAATGATTCTGAACACCATTGAGAGGCCTGAGAGAATCAACAGAATCTTCCTCCTGGCATAGACCATCTGCAAGAATAAGGAGGACCACCCTTACAAGAGTAAGGAAGGCAATCTCAAATCCAAAACCAAATTGTTAATAAGCGGAAGAAAAATGCAAAATCTTTCTGATACACAGGTTTAGATACGAAAATAACTACATAATAAAATGAGGGCACATTTTATCTAGGCAACCAATTAGTTTGATGCTTGAGATGTAGGGGTTTTGCTTCTGACACCACTCAAAACACTTTCCCAAAGGCTACCCTTTTTCAACATGCAAATTATTTTGAGTTCAGATTATTGTTTGTGGAGAAACAACCTGACAGGCTGGGAGAGGTGCTTAGTGCCATTTAAATGGCAGAACAAACATTCCATTATTGTGTGGAAATTTACTCAGGTGGGATTTGTTCCATGATTATTTTCCAGGTGAAAATGCAATAAAATGTTCATAGAATGGAGTTGTTCACCCATGGGAGATATCTTCACACCTCTGCCTGTGTCAGTCACCTGGTGGAGATAGGTTCACTTCTGAATGCACCTTCACAGTATTTTACTATGGGAATTCCCTTCTCCACTTCAGCCAGGTTAAAAAAAAACGGGGTAGGAGGCTGTAATCAGGGGAGGGGGAAACAAACATTGCCAGTGCATGTGAAAACAAACCATGAATATGAAAATATCCACATGGAATTGCAATAGGACAACCATAAAGGCCATGTGAAAAAATCAGGACCATGTTTGTACTGGTTCTAAACTGCAAGTGGGAAGAGATGAAGTAGCAAAAATGGAGAGCAACAGGATACAAGAACATCAGAAAAGGATTACGTAGGCCAGTATATCTCAAACTGTGGATCGGGACCCACTAGGTAGGTCGCGAGCCCATTTCAGGTGGGTCCCCATTCATTTCAATATTTTATTTTTAATGTATTAGACTTGATGCTCCCATGTGACTACATTTGGGGAAATGTTACAGACCTGTACTTTTAACAAGCTACTATGTATTCTTTTACCAATGATATACTACTATGTATATTCTTTTACCAATGATAGTCAATGGGACTTCTGGGTAAGTGTGGGTAGGATTGCAGTTTAGGATTGTTAAAAATTTTCTTGCTTGATGATGTCACTTCCAGCCATGACATCACTTCCAGTGATGTGTCCTGACAGATTCTCATTCTAAAAAGTGGGTCCCAGTGCTAAACATGTGAGAACACTGATGTAGGCAATAAAGTGTAAAATGTCTGGGCATATGTGAGATTATGAGACAATTATTAGGAGCTTTTACGGCATTCAGAAAAAGGGGGAAACAAATTATGCTTCAAGCAAGAATGGAGAGCATTAGCAAATGGAAAGATAGGTTCAATTTCACAGTGTGTGCCTAGACTATTAAACTCACATTTTATGCTATTTTCAATATTACATTAAATATGGATCTCTTCTGCACATTAACAGTGCAATTGTAAGCACGTCTACTCAAAAATAAGCTCCAACGTGTTCAATGGGGCTTGCTTCAGGATCATATTATAAGGTTGTAGCCTAAATGGAGCTGGGACACTGTACAGAAAATGCTTATCTAGATACAGTAATTGTATTAAATCAAGCCTGCAATCCTGTAAACACCTGAATGTATGTCTTATTGAACACAATGGGTTTTACTTCTAAGTAGACATGCAAAAGATTGTGCTGTAAAACAATTACATAAATGTAGTCACAGAAATTGCATGAATTGGCATTTCCATGTTACAATTCTGAATGCATTTACTTAGAAGTTCAAGTTCCCAATAAAGGTACTTAGGATTTGACTCCATGGAGCAATTCAGAAGCAGAACCCTGGTTTTAAGCTGCAGGGGAGGAAAAATAAACCAACAACACTTGATTTTAGGAAGATTTAGGGAAGGTATTTAAGACTGTTGGAACTGGCTTTTGTGTTTAATTAGTTAATAAATTATATTCATACCACTTATATGGTCACTGGTGTCTGTACAGGCCCCACATTACAATTGCAAGCAGCTTGGTGATAGTGAGTCATTTTGAGCCTGAGGAGCTTTCTTCTATCTATGTCGCTGTGCTCTGCCTGAGGCAACTAATCTTCCATTTTATCAGCTCACCACAACTCTCCTGTCTCTTCAACTGTCCTTTAGCCACTGCCCTTTTTCCACAGCTTTCTCCTCAACTACTTTTCCTCAACTGATCTTCTCAACTGCTCTTTCTCTTCCACTACTTTCTCAACTGCCCTTTCTCCTCTTCATCGTCTACTGTCCTTCAGCAACTGCCCTTTCTCCTCAACTGTTCTCCTGAACTACTCCTTCTCAACTGCCCTCCTCAACTGTTCTTCAGCAACTGCCCTTTCTCCTCAATTATTCCCCTGAACTACTTTCTCAACTGCCCTCCTCAGCTGTTCTTCAGCAATTGCCCTTTCTCCTCAGCTGTTCTCCTCAACTGCCCTGTCTCTTCAACTATTCTTTCTCCTCAAATGTCCTTCAGCAACTGCCCTTGTAGGTGGAGGAGGGTTAAATCCTGGTTGGCTTGGGAATCTCCCCTGGTCCCTCCCTATCCCAAGGGTGATGTTTGTGACACTTTCTCCTCAACTGGAAGTTCCTCTGAACTACTTTCTCAACTGCCCTCAACTGTTCTTCAGCAATTGCCCTTTCTCCATAGCTTTTCCTTAACTGCTCTTAAGCAACTGCTCTCCAGTGATTTACAGGTCACTGCTACAGAGTATCATTGCTAGAGCGAGAGACCCAGGAGAGAGACCCAGTTATGTTACAATGGTATTAAACTTTCAGTAAACTTAACACAACAACGTATGGTAGACCCTTCCAACACTTAGTATGATATGCATAAAGAATAAAACTGAGGGTGCAGTAAAATATCAATCAAAAATTTTACTTTCCGTTCTCACTTATTTGTATAGCATCTGGTTTAGGACCAGAAGTTCTGACAACTTTGTAACAACACAGACATAACCTAGTTTGTTTATCTCTCTTGGTTTGATAGTACAAACTGCTGAAAGAGCTCAATAAGGCACACCCTTTACTCAGGTAAAGACAGTTAAACTGTCACAGTTAACTGTCATAGATGATTGACATCACTTCCACCCACAGAATGTTACTTCACTCTCTGCAGCTCCTGTATTTAATGTGGCCCTATTTCTAACACATTACTACTAGTTGTAGCTGTAGTGGGGAGCAGGAAAGGTGGCAAACTCTGAGCTGGCATGAAAACAGTCCATAATTTATTTTAAAAAGCCAACATACGGCAGTGACCACCCTATTTGCTAGGTAACCTTGGGCTAGTGTAATTTGCAGTTTGCTCCTGCTTGTCCAACCATTGCTTTCTACTGCCTCTCACACATCAAAGTGGGAGAATAAGTTTGTAGTCCAAAGCTCCTGAGGCCTCCTAAAGAACCCTTTCTGAGGTTTGTGGTGTGCTTTAACTGCTTTTTCTCTCCAAGCTGAAATCCCTTGATGCCAAAACACCAGTTTTGACAACATAAAAGATTCATAATTGTAATGAGGAATGCAAAGAATCAAGCTAAGACCAGTCAGGTGATCCAGGCAACAGCTGGTTTTCTCCTGTGGTGACCTTTCCATGAAAACTGAACATCTATTTAAAGACTGGTGAGTAGGCAAACAGCTGTACTAAGGTCTTCTCCAGTGGCGCCTTCCTTTTTTAAAATAAAGAGTAGACTGGAGAGGAGTGGTCCTCCTTGTCCAGCTATTTTCAACTACTGTGCCGTGACACACTGGTGTGCCGTGAATTGTCCACAGGTGTGCCGTGGGAGTTTGGAGGAGGGTCACTTATTAATAGTGCCATTGGGGAATATGAGCTCTTGACATCAATGAGGTGTCAATTGTCCAAAAATTGATGTGTGCCTTGACAATTTTAGTGCCTTCTCAGTGTGCTGTGAGATGAAAAAGGTTGAAAATCACTGTCCTAGTCCTGTCTACAGAGAAACACACACTGTGATCTTGTTTGAGGAGTGGACATCTGATGTTGATCAAGGTGTTCCCCCCTCCTCACCAGGCCAAATATCAGTCCCCATTTGAGGGTTGGAGCTGTTAGAGTGCCGGATCACTGGTTCTCTTGCCCATTCCTGTGTGAGCATTGATAATAATAATTATCTCTAATCTCATAGGAGTTGGTGGTCTTTTCCAAGCTGGGAGAATCATTTGCAGATGTTTAATTATCCTTCTTTGGGTATCATTGCACATTTCTGTTTTTGTTTTCTGGAAAGAATCATTTTGTGGCAGCAATTTTCAAATGCGAAAGTGGTAAGACCCGCATTATATTGCACACATAAGGTTCAACTTCCACAAAATTCCCAAGTGGCAGTATGTTGCGCTCTACTTTAGTCCTTCAGTTTTCAAGGGTAGAGAATTTGTATCAGTGTTACCCTCACCTGCCAGTTACAATAGGTGATAATTAGACTTCTCTGATGGAGTGCAGATATTTGGAGATGCATCTTTTTGCTAATCACTGCAACACACTACCATGAGAAACACAATTTCTACAGAAGTCTTGTCCTGTATTGAATATAAAAATCCAGTGTCTATGGAGTGCAGGAGCTTCCCACGTCTGTAGTTTAATGCAGTTCCATTAAACCAGAAGTGTGGAAACCCTCAGAATTTAAAACAAACAAAAAGGCCAGGCCAAGCGATAACATCTAGTTTGTGTTGGCAGAGATAAAGCACTAAAAGGCACACTAGGCAGGAACATCCAAATAGGAACCTTTGTGTGACTTTGCATATCTATTACAGTTACAGTTCAACCTCGGAATCTTTGGGGGTTCTGAAAACAGAACCCCCAAAGATTCCGAGGTTGAACTGTAACTGTAACTGTAACTGTGGATGCTGCAAAAGGTGAATAATGAAATCCACCATTGGGGACCAGCATCTGCACCCAGGAGGTAGTCTGAGGCCCCCGGAAAGTGTTGTGCATTTCCGATTTTCAGAAAATCTTCCAAAAAGGCTTCTTGATTCTAAGACCTTTCAGGCACCTCAGACCACCTTCTGGGCATGACTAGAAGCCTCTCTCGGCTGTGCCCAGGAGGTACAGGTCAACCTCCTGGACAGGACCCTTGGTGGGTCAAATCTGCAGGTAAGGAGACACAATCTGTATTAGCGTTCAAAAAACAATTTTATTTAAGGAAAAATACATATTTCAGCACAATCCTATCTTGCGCTGGAACAGGCAGGCCAGGAGGCCTGCGCTGTATCCAGTGCAAGATTGGAGCCAGAAGTGGCTTGACTGGAGGCAAGGTGAAACTCTTCCTCTTACCCCTAGGTAAGCCACAACAGCCCCAAGGGTCTCCTTGGACTTGCGCCACCTCAGGAGGTGGCATAAGTCCGAGGAGAACAGAGCGGCTTGGAGCTGCTCCATGCTGCTCAGGGAACAGGGTTGGAATCCAGCATAACAGCTGAGTCCCAGCCCCGCCTCCTGCTCCCTGCCCTCCCTGTTCTGGGACTGCCCTCCCGCCCCAGGACTGCCCTCCACCCTTCCCCCAGAACGCATCCCTCCCACCTCCTCCCCACCCTTCCGAAACCCCTGCATTGGCTGATACAACCTACCTGGCACAAACCGTCACTAGAGTCTGGATGCAGACTCCATGCTCCAGTGCACCTTGCTCCTAAATTGCTTCCCCTTACCCTGTGTGAAGCCTCAGCAGCCCCAAAGGAGCTACTCGGGTCTACAGTACCTCAAGAGATGGCACAGATCTGAGCAACCCAGAGCTGCCCTGGCCTGCCTGGGAACAGGGATAGGATCCGGCATAACTGCTGGATCCTGGCCCCGCCCCCTCACCTGCCTACGGACCCAACCGTCATGCGCCGTCCCCAGCCCTGGAACACCTCCTCCCTGCACACCCCAGACCCCTGCACTTGCCTATTTTGGCTGGCACAGCTTACTATTGTACTGGCCCAACAGGGTTTGAGCTGGCTTCTGGAGCCCAGCGCACATCCATGCACTGGCCTCCTTACTCCTAAGTCGGTGTGAAAGTGCTTCACAGCCCTTTCGCAACAGTGATAGGCCGATCTGCCAGTCAGGCTTGCACCATTTCTCTTTTTTTTCTGGGATGTGTGTGTGTGTGTGTGTGTGTGAGGGAGAGAGAGACACAAGTAGAGTCAAGTTAGGCATTTTCCGAATTTTTGACACACCACACCCAAAAGGTTTGCCATTTTCAGCCAAGCATAACTGCTTAATATATTCAGATACTGGCAAAATAATTTGCAGAACAAAGGGAGTTGAATATACCTTACTGGGTTAATAGTTTATCATATTATAAGAATATTGCATAGTTATAGCAATGTTATGCAACAAGAGGTGGAAAATGTAGGTAGAATGGATAAGGGAAGGCAAAGGTCAGTGCAATACAACGGTGCATATCTCAGTCAAGGTGAGATGATACTTAGAAAGACTGTTTGGATTTGTTGTTTGTAGCCACAAGGTACATACACATATTTTCCTTTGATCTAAAACATAAAAATAGAAAAAAAATGTAAATGCTTTTTATTTTATTTATTTTGAGGATTTGTATCCTCTGCGTTATTCAAAGAAAACTAACAGAGCAGACAGTTTTTTTTATTGTAGACAGATATTTTTATTGTAGACAATAAAAATATCACAGCACATTCTAAGAAATAACATACAAAACAATAAAATAAGCAACTAAGGGCACAATCCTAACCCCTATGTCAGTACATTCCAGCATTGGCATAGCTGTGCCAATGGGATGTGTGCTGCATCCTGCAGTTGGGTGTCACTCACAGAGGCCTCTTCAAAGTAAGGGAATGTTTGTCCCCTTACCTCAGAGCTGCATTGCCCTTATGTCAGTGCTGGAAAGTATGTCATATATTGGAAAGCACTGACATAAGGAAAGCTGGAAAGCACTGACATAAGGGTTTAGGATTGCGCCCTAAACCACATTTTAAAATTATACCTGTAAGAGGCACATAGCAACCAGAAACTGCTGGAGAGAATAGAGTAAACTTTGTCTAGTGACAAAAAAAAAGTGATAGCACCAGATGTGCCTATCTCTGGCCCCAGCCCTATCCTTGACCAGCCTGCAGGAAACAGCAGTGCTGATGTGACCTCAGCTGCATCCTGTGGGCTGGCCAGGACCGTGATATGATGGCAAGGTAAAAGAAATTCTTACAACCTGCTCCACCACCCCATGGTCCCCAAAGGGTTTACTTGATCTGTACTGGCTCTTTGGATAGCACAAGTCCAAGTAGACCCAAGGGGGCACGGTGAGGCCAGGCAGGTGGCATAGAATATCTACCCCCTTCATGCCCCCAGTGGCCCCGATCCCCACCCTATTCCTGCCCCTCTCCACCCTGATTCTTCTGCCTGCTCACCTCACCATGCCAAGGTACCTCTGCCAGGAGAGCTGGAGGAGGCGCTGCCATGCAAGAGGTATCACTTGCTGTTTGTAGCAGCAGTAGCCTAGCAGCGCACAACAGTGGCCCAACTTTCACATTGATGCAAGCACCATGCATTTCTGGAACACAAGTTCTGGCAGTGCAGTCTGTGGATAGGATTGGGCTGTCAGGTGAAAGTCTCAATGTTTGGGGGCCATCACTGAAAATGATTGGGGGCCATCACTTGCTTCACACCTGACAGTGGGGGAAATTCTGAGACGGGCCTCTGAAGATGATCTTAAGTTTTGGGCAGAGTCATAGGTTACTGATAGGGGACTAAAAATTTTTTGTGAAGAGGTGAAATAAATGTCTAGCTGTGGTGGCTAGACTCTATCTGAGCATTTACAACTGCATATTTATCAGTCAGTTACATATTATTTGCTTATTGCATTTACTAATTGTTATTCCACCAGCTGAGTGTTTGGTCACATGTAAAATAGCCACAATAGGACAAACACCAATGACTGAGCTTTTCTATTACCTGCTTCCCCATGACATTCAATACAAACTGAATTAATTATTGTACCTTAGATATCACTAACAGGCTGCAGCCCAGTCCTAGACATGTTTTCTTTGAGGTAAATACGTAGTATTAAGTTCCATTGGTCTTCCATTTTATAAAAAAACTCAAACAGACCTTTATTGGCATATAAAATGGCATTACCATTGTTATGTGTAAAACTTGGGCTCAGTCTGAGGAGGACCTGAGGGAAAACTGCTGCAGGAGAGGAGGCTGCAGTACCAGTGGAGGGAAGGTCGAGGCTGCTGTGTGCAGAGGCCTACAAAAGGGGCTGCACAAGCGAGAGCTGGATAGACCACCAGGGAAGCTCTGCAAAGAAGGAGCTGGAACAGAAAGCTGCAGGGAGACCACCAGGGAAGAGCTGCTGAGCTGAGGAGAGAGAGCTGCAGCAAGGAGAGCCTGAGAGAGAGCCAGGGAGGAACCACCCAGCCCCTTTGCCTCAAGTCCTGCTGCTTCCTGCCTGCCTAGTGCCTGCCTCAGGTCCTCACTCAATTGGGGAAGATTTGGAACAAGTTTATTTGGTTTGGTGTGGTTCAGGTTCCATTCCTCATAATAAAAGCCTTAAAATCTACATTGGTTTCAGTGGTCTCTGTCAATCCTGCATAACACCATTTTATAGTAAGTATTCAATAGCACAATCCTAGATGGTGCAAATCTCTTGCACTGGCTCCCAGATGTTGTGAATGTGCTGTTTTGTGCCACTGTCAGGGAGGCTGGTGCAAGGATGCATGCTGGTATTCTTGCACAGGAGCAAGCCCCAGCAAAGGTAAGTGCAGGCCAGTGGCAGGCCACCAGCACAGGGGTTTGGGAACGGCAGTTTGTAGGCATTGGGGGCAGGGGGAGGGTGGGCAGCATGTGGACTGGGGGGCAGGCCACATCCAGGAGGGGTTGGGACCAGCCTCCAGCACTTAGGCCAATTCTTAACCCCCCTCCTAAGCAGCCCAGCCTAATTGGGCTGCTCAGATCTGCAACAGCGATTTAGCTGACACAGATCCAAGTAGTCCCATTGCTGTGGCTGGAGCAATGCTTGAGGTAAGGGGGAAAATATTCCTTTGCCTGAGTTGCGCCACAGCCCCTCTGGTAGATAGAGCGCACGTCAGCTGGCCTGCCTGTTCCAGTGCAGGTTAGGATTGGGCTGTTAGGTTGTTAGGTATAGGCAGCTATTGTTATCTTAGTTTGCAGGACTTAACACACATAGGTAATATATCATTAGTTAACGATGGATAGGACTAGGTAAGGTGATAGCATTATCTTACCCAGGTGGTGTGCCACTGTGGAGAGCAGAATGCTGGACCATGTGGGCCTTTTGCCTGATCCAGCAAAGCTTTTCTTTTGTTATGCTGTGATATGTTTTTATATTCTTTTTTGGATATTTTAGTTGTTTTGAAGGCTCCTTTCACCTGAGAATAATCCGCTAACACATCTATGCAAAGAGATTGTCCACATCTGCCTCTTCTATGTCTCCTTTACTTCCCTAAGTTCTTTATTTGGCCATCCCTTCTCCCTTTCCAACTGTCCCACACTGCCCCTTTCCCCAATGAATACCTGCCAGCACTCATCTCCCAGTTGCAAAACATTCACTTTTTTCCATTCTCTCAAAGCATGGCCTTGATTCCTGGTCATATATTCCTTTCTGGGATGCTATAGTTTTTACTGTTGCTGTTTCCTTTTCCTCATGTTCTGTCCTCTACATCTAGTATGTTGCTGAGATAGCAAGAATAAGAATCTCTCATGAATCAATTGTTTTTTTTACTTGTATAGGAACTTGGGGAACTCAAATGCTTAGGACAGCTTTTCTAATCTGCAATACCTCTGCAAATGTGCAACCAAATATTTGTGTCAGAATTTTGTGATAGGTTAATATATGACTGATGTTTTCTCATTCTGATTATATCTTCTTAGAAAGTATAATTTATACTTCCAGGAGAAGCAAAATACATTTTAACTAGTTCCATTTGTATTATATTTCAGAGCAGAACTTAGAAATTTTTACCTACGTATAGTATTCAGGAATGTACAGCAACGCCACTAGGGGGCACCAAACGTTTTAGAACAGTGCTTCCCAAACGTTTTAGCACTATGACCCACTTTTAAAAACATCTATTGCGACCCACATACGTTTACTATACAAATAATATAGAGAGAGAAAGAAATATTTTTATTTATTAATAATTAATATAGTATTAATAATAATTTGGGTCCTGTGCTCCCAAGGCTGCTAGAAACCTTACCTATATGAGTATGAGTGAGTAGGTATGAGTGAGTAGACATTTGCTAGACTCTCCCTACAAATGGAGTTCAAGATCTGTTTCTCCAAACCTTTACAGTCATTCTAGGGCACCCAGAAGACTGAACTGGAGAGTAAGATGTGCAATTAGGAACTTCCAGGCCTACAGGCTGAAAATGGGTTCACACATGATCTACGGCATGCCAGTTAATAGAGAAAATAGGAAAATGTGACATTTTATTCTGGGAGGTATGAAGATTACCTCATATCACAGGTTAACATTTCAGTCTAGAGAGTATACATATATTTTTTCAGAAACTTTTAGTGACCCACCAGAAATTGACTCAGGACCCATTGGTGGGTTCCAACCCACAATTTAGGAAACACTGACTTAAAGTATACTTTGATGGTAAGTAAAAGAAGTGGAGATGGATGAGCATAATAGTGAGGGCAAGTTGTAGGTTTTGTATAGTTTCAAGTGGACTTATGAACTGAACAGACTGCCATTCTAACACCAGACAAGGAGACTCCACTTACGAGGTGTGAAATGTCCTGCAGCACTCCATGATGCTTCCAATTTGGCTTCAACTGAGTTTCAGCTTCATGTCATGTAAGGTTACCAACCCTGACTGAAACTGTTCCTGGTGCCTGTGTTTTTTCTTGAATGATGTAATGTTTAAAACTTGCGGAGGTCCTTTAAGCGATCCTAAAGAGTATTGCTTCTGAATTAGTAAATTGATGCCAATTCCTAAAGGTTGCAGACCATTCCTGAATGATCAGCAACCCTTGTGTACCACCTTTAATTTATCTCTTGTTTTAAGACTATAAAATGCACCTTGTTGCTTATGTATTCTCTTGTGTATGAAGGGTTAATTATCTGGGGTGAATCTGCAGAACAGCTGAATGAAATTGGAATGATCTTGTGCTCAGGAGTCTGGGATAGGTGTGTAGGATTAGAAGGTATTTTGGGTGGAGCATTGGGGGGTATTTAAGAGAGGCTGTGCCCATGTGCTTTTATCTTTTCTATAATGGATGCAATAAATGAATTTCCTGATCATTCGTGGGTCAGCATTATTTTGATGTGAACCTGCGATCTAACGTATTCCCCGATCTCTGTCTTGGAAGATTTTGTATAGGGCCCCTTGTTCCTGAAGAAATAACTCTTACAATTTATTAAAACCAAACAAGAATGTGTTTTTACATGATTCATATTCAGAATGTGTTTTTAAATGTGTGTCAAAACAGAACTAAGCTCTAAACTGAAAGAAAGAAAAATCTAAAGTGAAGTCTACTCCAGCCCATAATAGAAAGTTCTAAGATTTAACTCATTAATTGTCTTGTAACTACAGAAGGAACCTGTGAGATTCAAGATACTGCTAGACTGAATTAACTTACAGACTGTATCTAGGTAAAAAGAGGGTGAAAAAGAGGGTCTTTTTTTTTTTTTTTTTGCTCCCAATGTCTGAGCTGCCTTATGCATGCACAGCTCACATTTTTTCAAAGACTGGTTTAAATTCTGTTTAAAAACCTACTAAATGCCATCTTTTAATTTTACAAACTGCACACTGCTAGTGTCTCTGCTAATTTATCCCCTACTTCTACGAACCATCTAGCAAAGAATCCTGTAGTATTCAAAATCTTACTGTTTCATACCTTGCTCATGTTTGGTTGGGTCTAATAAATGCATTAGCCTGCTATGGAGTTGACCCATCATGGCCACCTATGATTTTTTGTGATTAAAGTATACCTTCCCAACTCCATTGTATGTTGTGGGAGATGAGATGAGGTGAGGTGACTTTTTTAGTTCTAACCTTGGGTTTTAGAATTTTGATAGAACAATAGAACATTGCTCTGGAAACCAGAAATGTTGATTCTGCAGGTATTATTTCAAATGTGGATAACTGATCTTTATTGGGGGTTTGGTGTTTTTTGGTTTTGACCTAAGAGTTTAGAGTTGGAAGTACACTGACATTTCTCATAATACGGTACTACTGGGACAGGAAAGGTGAAAACTGAGTTGTCCAACTAGCTAGACAAAACACAGAAGGCCTCTGCTGTGATGTGACAGGTGGGGAATGGGACTATTTGCTTATGATATTAGTTCTTAATTTGTACAGAGGCTAGTCTAACTGCTGAACCCTATACAAAAAAATGGCATTATTCCTGCTGAGAGGTTTACAATGACTTGTATGCACCTAACTTGTTCAGGATTGCAATTTCTAGCAGTTTGCTAGAATTCTAATGTTATACCAAAAAACAATACAGGTTGGGGCCTCAAACCTCCCACAGATACCAAAAATAGCAGATAATCAAATCCATGATCTTCGGCCCCTTAAGCCCTCTGAAGTGAAAAGGAGCTGTGCTCCAGTCTCTTCTGGAGGATATTCTGAAGCCTGCAGAGGCCATGCATGTCCACCCACCACCTCCGTGGGCTTCAGAATGGCCTTTTGACTGAATAAACACTACTTCCAGTTTCCCAAGAGAAACCGGAAGTGATGTCTTTATGCCATATAAGACCTTCTGAGTTCTGGGGAAGCTTTTGGAGGGCCATTCTGAATCCCACAGAGGCCAGAGGTGGACACATACAGCCTTTGCAGGCTTCAGAAAGCCGTCTGGAGGCGACCAGAGCACTGCTCCAGTCGCCTCTGGAGGCTCAGGTAGGGCCATGTCTGACTCAACATGGGTTTGGGGGAGGCACCACCTGTAGGATAAGCTATCTTAAGTGTTTTTAAAAAACTAATTAAGAGTTTTCATACAAATGAACCTATCTCCTAAGGTCATTCAAGGGGGTGAGGAGGTCCTGCTGAGCCCAGCGCCTTTACTATGATGGTGCCTCCCTCCCAGTGGGATTAAGAATTGCCCCTCCCTGTTAGCCTACTAATAAAAGCCGAAGACTTTCTTTTTCTTCCTAGCCTTCCCCTTCTTAATTAGTTTCTTTTGGATTTTGTGGTTGTATTCCATAGAATGCTTTAATATTCTTTTGTTCAATGCATGTCTACTCAGAAGCATATTCAATATTCAATGCATGTCTACTCAGAAGTAATTCCTACTGTGTAATGGCATTGCTACGGTAAGGTCAAGGGGGGTAAACTGCCCAAGGGGGGACATGTTGCACATGTTGGGGGAGCCCATCTCATCGACCACAGCCAAGATGGTTGGCATGCACCTTTCTGTGGAGAGAAGACTGCAGATTGCAGGAGGCTATGGCAGGGACATGTGCTTGGGGAGGGTGGTGCTGGGGGAGGGAGGCAGCGGAGCAAGGGGCAGTGAGCAGCCAGAGACTGTGGCTGCTTTGCCTCTCCAAAAGAAAAAAAATGGCACTTTTGGCCAGTTTTTTTTTTCCTTTGGAGAGCTGGTAGCGGTGAACACAGTCCCTGGCTGCTCACCACCCCTTGCTCCTCAGCTTGGGGGCTTGGGAGTGAGCAGGAAGGGGCTGGTGCTAAGGGAGAGGTGAAGGAGCAAGGGGGTGGTGAGCGGCCAGAGACTGTGCTTGCTCCTGCAAAAATTGCAAAGTTGTTTTTTCTTTGAAGAGGCTGCAGCAGTGAACACAGCTGCTTACCACCTCTTGCTCTGGAGGCTTGGGGGGTGACTGGGGGAGGCAATGGAAAGGAAACAGGAGGAGGGTCTGGGGCTGGGGGGAGGCAGCAGAGTGAGGGGGTGGCAAGGAGGTGTGGGGAGTTAGTGAATTTTTTTTCCATTTTTCACATTTAAAAAAAATGTGTTTGTGATGTCACACCCAGAAGTGACATCACTTCCCAGGACTTCATTTTGAGCTCAACCCTGGGCTCCAGGACAGTTAGCT
This sequence comes from Tiliqua scincoides, assembly GCF_035046505.1. Lineage (NCBI taxonomy): Eukaryota > Metazoa > Chordata > Lepidosauria > Squamata > Scincidae > Tiliqua > Tiliqua scincoides. The sequence goes on along the minus strand of NC_089822.1, from coordinate 22,014,102 downwards.
ATGCCACTGGGCTTACTCCCGGATAAGTGTGCGTAGGATTGCAGCCTTAATATAAGCCTGAAATTATCTGAAGTGTAATCAGATGTGGAGTTTTGTGTGTATGATGTACAGATTCATGTACACATGTACATCAGACCTATGCAAATCTGTCAGTAGAGACAAAGGCTAGAGTTCAAAGAATTGCACAAATATTTCTGCACGTTAGGGTTCCCCTGAGTTTGCATTTCTGAAATAGCATCCTCTCGTGCTGTATAATGAAACACCTTTGTACATCAGAATACTTCAAAAGGCAACTTGTGATAACATTTGTAATATGGTTTGTGGTAATACTGTTCAAAGGAACTGCACTGGATGTACCTAAAGTAACTCTTTGGATCCTGGTTTTGGCTTGTGCTCAGTAAATATGATGTGGTATTGACTGGTAATGTCACGGAACCTCTGAATTACCTAGCATGTTCATAAAATGCACTCATAATCCAAACCAGGCCATCCCTCCTCATTAATTCTTCTCCAGTTCAGATTGTAATACAAGCAGGGAAACCCTGCTCCCTCCTACTCCCACCTTCTTAACCAGCTGATGTGCTAATGTTTGGAATACCGCTATGGTGTTGTTTCAGGGTCAGGGAGCCTGTATTCCCCCTCCCCCGCACACACATCATGGTCATGAAATAGAAGAGAGGAAGAGAGAGCAAGTCCACCCTCCCTCTCCTGTTGCTACTGTCACCAGTACTGCCACAGTGCCAGGCTTGTTGGTTCATGGGAATATTGGAAGGGGGAAGGGATTATACCCCTCCTTATGATGCCATCAGGACTGGAGTATAATGGAGTCTGATTTGGCATGGGTTCAAAATTTATGAATTTTTTAGATTGTTAAAGAATTACCTTGGTTTGCTTGAGCCTCATTCTGAATTGAACTGTGGTAGTGAACTCATCACTAGTGAACTCATCCAACTAATGACACCCAACTAGTGAACTCATCGTTAGCATTGACTGAATAATATTTTGTTGAATGCATTTCTATGTACAGCGGATCTACCTTAGATGTGGGTTCTGCATCTACAGAGTTCACTGCAGATGCTGAGGATACTGGGATCCCCTTTTAAAAACATTTTTAAAAGTAAAAATCAATAAGAAAATAGCCTTCCCTACCTTTGTTATGGGAATGCAGAAGATTGCCTTGCAGCCCTGCAAATGACACAATTTTGAGGTGTGAGGGTAGGGAAAGCTATTTTCTTACTGATTTTTACTGTTTTAAATGTTTTTTAAGGGGGATTCCAATATCCATGGATAACAGTATCGGGGGGGGGGGGGCAGAACCAAACCCCATGGGTACCATGGGACTACTGTATAATGAAGCATCCTATGTGGTTGTATTAAATTTAGCAATATTTAAAATTAACATTAGAGATCTTGAAAATTAAGAGTTCATTTAAAAAATTTATTCTAAATTCAGTTTGATGCAAACACATATTTGTTGGTACATTCATTTTTCCTGAATTCCACTAATATTTTTCCTGATGAAGCCCAGTTGAAAAAACATATGGTCATATCACAGAAAAGAACACCACATGGAAGGTAATAAATCTTATTAAAAATCTCCCCTTCTGCTGGTCCTACCTCTAAAGATGCAATCCCATACACACTTACCTGAGAGTAAGTTCTGCTGAACTTAACAGGAATTACTTCTTAGTAGACACACATAGGATTGCTCTGTAAATCACTCATCATTCATTTTTCTGCTGTTGAGCAATTTCTTCCCACCATATCGGTTGGATTGATCACCTTCTCTGAGAAACTGAAAACAGCTATTCTTCCTCTAATGGGAAAGATCCCTAATAATAAACAGCTCTAAGAGGAAAGAGCTACTGGTAAAAGCTTTTTAAAAAAGGTTGTACTGCTGTGAAAATATGTCAGTAGATTTATTGTACATATTGAAGGACCTGCAAACCAAAATTATGAATGGCTTATATTCATCAGATTTTGAAAGGCACTTTTTTATTATACCAATCAGATGAATAGATGAATTTCTTGGTTGGCACCATGTTTCAAACATTCCTTAGTTGTCAGACCTCTGAATAAACTGAGAGTTGTTGGCTTGAACACACCCCAGTAACCTGATCTGACGCATCTTTCAGATCAGAATCCCAAACTCATGAGATGAAAACCTCTCAGTTTTGTGTAATGATTGTTTCTGCTGAGTGATGTCTATATGAGTCTAAATTGGAGAGAAAAAATTCTGGTTCTTTGCAGTGGTGGACCTCCCCTCGAGGCGCCCCAGGGCAAAGATCTGTGAAGCCCCCCCCCCCCCCCGCCACACAAAGCTATCCCCTACTCACCTGGAGCAAAACGGAGTCTTGCAGAGCTCCAGGAGCAACTGAAGAAGCCGTCTGAGGCTTCCTCGCTGTCTTAAACGCTCAGCTCTGCCGGATCTGGAGCCCTGTGTCACGCTACACAGCCCGACATGGGACTCCTTGATTCTTCGCCAGTTAAAGAACTGCTGCAGAATCGAGTAGCCCCATTGTGGGGCTACTTCCCTTACCAGGGAGAAGGGGACGAAAGTCCCCCTGAGGCACGGTGACTTTTGATCCTAGACTGTAAAGTCATTGGATAACCCAGTAAAGTATAAGCAAAGACAGAATCATTTTAAAAGTCTGGCTAAAGCATAAAGGCATACGCTTGGGAGTCTCACAGAAAAGCTGCTTGAAATAATTATTTAGAAGCTGTTTTGCTAGTTTCACAGAAGCTGGGATTTTGGGGCCTCAAAGGCTATGTTGATACACTTTGGAATTTGGAAAAGGGTGTCGTATCTAAGGCAAAGATAGATAGGCCAGAAGCACACGTCTTACCAAGGACATTACAATGCTGAGAAGACATATATGGAAACATTGTAGTTATTAGAAGTAAGTTTCAACTGCTTGATTTTAGAAAAGCCTTAAAATTAGACAAAAGCTTCAACAAAAGTCTTATCAGTTGGCAATGTTTCTTGGCAAACTAACAAAACGTCTAGCTAGCTAATCACGGACACCTGCAAGGGATGAATTCTAGAAGACAGAGGACAACACAAACTTCTGCTTTTAGAGTCTCTTTGAATTGCAACTGAAATGGAGAAATGTATGTTTTGAGGGATTGGTGCAGGTTTGTTAGGAAGGTGCAGAGAAAGAGAGAGAGGCCTAGTGCATGTAATGTAAGGAAATTTGAGTAACTTGTTTAAAGGTAAATGGGAGAAGGATTTGTTAAAAAGGAAAATGTGATGCAGTGAAAGTTTGATATATGAAGAATCAAGCAGGGAAGGTGACATTGTTGTGATGCTTCAAAGATATAAGAGAGCAAAGAGCTGGCTGAAGCCTTAGCTCAAAGAGATTATACTTTAGCAGGTGCTAGGCAACCACTAAAATGGAAGAGGTCAGTTCTTAGAAAGGATATACACCACTATAGATCCCTCAATACCAATGTACTCAAAGTAACTGGTCACAGTAGTCATATGGAATTATGTCAGTAAAACTGTTAATAGAAGTTTAAAGGACAGAGATTTGCAGGGCTCCACAGTGTTTACTAAAACCAGGAAAAGGAATGTAGAAGAGATAAGATAGGTGGCTCAAGCAAGGCCATCCTAATTAGGAAGGGTCTGAAGGGAATATATGCCAAACTGGGGTCTCCACACCTGTGTTTAAGTGTTCTTGTGTTAATGAGGATGTTACAGCGAACCCTACTGGTTTTTGAAAACTTTTGGAAATTGTGTAATTTTTAAGGTGAAACCCCACCCATATGTAAATCAGAGCCAATCAATGGTTTTGCTCACTTGTTGCCCACCTGTTTTTTATCTTCTATGTAAATGGTATTTTATCTATATCCTATTAGGAATTAGCCCCATTTATGATGTCAAACTTTCAGCGAATGGGAAGTCTGGATTTTCAGACAAAGGGCCAAGAGTCGTATAAGAGTTCCGGACACAGTCAAACCGGGGCCCATGCTTTGGACATGAGTCCCGTGGACCAATTGTATACAATTCAAATAAAAGCCTGTGAACCTTCATCCCTGTGTACTGAGTCGTTCTGTGTTGCTTATCTGAGTTGCTTATCTGCCTTGCAACACCCCCAAGGAGCCACTCCCAGCTACCCAGAGTGCACAGGATACTGTGACAGCCATTTTTACCACCTCGGGAGCCCCGTGCACTGGACAGATCAGAATTGGGCTGTCAGTTATCTCTCTGCCAGTGTTTGAGGTTTTGTCTTTGTGTGTTACATTATTTTTAGCAGACTAAAAAGCAACCTTTCTCAAAGATTAGCAGCCCAATCTTGAGCTCCTGTGGCACGCAGCTTTGGCGGCACTGAAAACGGCTGCTACCGAATCCTGCGCATCACAGGCTACTGCATGCGGCACCTTGGCGGCACACTTTCATCTCCTTCTCCTGTGTAAGGGAAGTAGCTCCACAATGGGTAGGGTAAAGGCGTTCGTGTAGGACGCCGAGCCCCACACGAATGCTCCACTGGATCCGCCTCTCTCCCTCCCTGCTCCCTCCCCCAGTACGCCTCCCTCCCTCCCTCTCCCCACCTCCTGCCTTCCTGTCATGCCTCCTCCCCACCCTCTTCTGCCCTCCACCTGCTTCCCCCCTCCCTGGAATGCCTCCTCCCTGTCTACCCTGCCCCCGCTTACTGTGCCATGGCTCAGTGGTCCGTGTGACCGCCGAGCGGTGGGGGCTGGGTGCCCGCCTTTCAGTAAGGCCCACAAATGTGCTTTATGGCACAATTGCAGCAGTGCATGCCGGTGGTAAGCCGGCACGCACTATTCAGGATTGGGCTCTAGGAAAACTGTCTATAGGAGTGACAAAATCTCTCTCTCTCTCTCTCTCTCTCTCTCTCTCTCTCTCTCCCCCCCTTTGTGTGTGTGTGGGCACATGTGTTTGTGTGTGGGCATGGGTGTAATAATTGCAAATTTGCATGTTTTCTCTCGCTCACTTTCTTGATACCCCAATAAGCATAAGGGCTTGGAATGCTGTAAAACTATGATAGTGGTTGCATTGTGACACTTTTGGGATGAGAAGCATCATGGTTTATTAGTTCTGAGATTAAGGGCCCAATCCAGTTCCCGTCTAGACATAATGCAGCTCATGGTAAGGGCACACATGTTCCCATACCCTGAGGAGGCCCCAGTGACTGCCCCTCCATCGCAGGATGCAATGCACACCCCACTGGCACAACTGCACCTGCTCTGGAAAATTGGATAGGATTGGGCCCTAAGTCATCTCTGGTCTTTAAGAACAAATATTTCCAGATGGCTTAGTATCACTTCAGAAGTTATATCCATTGGAGGATTTTGCCCTTCATTACATGGATAGCCCATTTAGGAAGATTGCTATTGCTTGACGACATCTGCTCTGCAGATTATGCAGTGGCATTCATTTTCATTCATGACACAGGCAGAAAGTAAACAGCAGACGTGCATGCAGTGCACATGCAACACACATTCTTTATTTCTCTCTTTTTTAAGTGTATTACTGTGTCAGACCATGACTTAAACTGTGTGTGTCATGTGGCATGGCATGCATAAAATGCTTACAGTTCAGTTCATGCACCATATGAGTAGCATTCTGCATGTCTCTCATAGTTGCATCTCATCACATTAGAAATTTGTCACTTGTGGCATTTACACTGTAGTATATCATCCTTTGAAAATCCTCTTGTAAATATTTCATCAAACGTTTGAGGTCATCAATATTCCTTACAAAAAAATTGTTTCCATAGTACACAAAAAGTACATAGATTTGTACATAGTACATAGATTTGTCTTCCATCACAAAAAAGGGAACCAAAAATAAAATAACTGCTGAAGAGTAAGATAGTTTCAACTCAGTAACCACCAATGATGTTACAGTAATTTTTATCAATATATAGTGCTGCTCATGACTTACTCAGGGCCCAGTCCTATCCAACTTTCCAGCTCTGATGCAATAGCAGTGAAGCCCTAAGGTAAGGGAACAAATATTCCCTTGCCTTAAGGATGGCTCTGTGACTGTCCCCCTACTGCAGGATGCAGCACATACCCTGTTGGCACAGCTGCACCAGTGCTAGAACTCTGGATAGGACTAGGCCCTCAGGCAGCCCAATCTTAACTTGTGCTGGAACAACCAGGCTGAGTGGCCTGCACTGTATCCAGCACAAGGTGAGTGCTGGCTGGAGAGCAACTCAGGGTAAAGGGATATTTTTCCCCTTATCCTGAGGAATGCCCCAGCCACCCCTATGGGACTATTTGGATCTGTGCCAGCAAAATCACTGGCACAAATCCAAGCAGCACATGTAAGGCTGCAGGGGTGGCAGTTATGATACAGCCCCAATCCCACCCCCTCCCCATGGCTCGATCCACCTTCCGTTCTGCCCCCACCCAAAATCGCTCCCTCCCACCCCCCCTCCCACACACTCTCCCACCCCCTGCACTGGCACAAACTCACCCTGCACTGTCACAGAGTACTGGTACAATGACTAGGGAGCCTGTGCCAGCACAACAAGCGCTCTGGATTGCAGTCTCCATTGTGTAATATAAAAGTCTTGTCAGTTATTTGAATGTACTTTTGCATAGCGGTTATGCTGTTTACAGAACTCCCAAGCAAGAGCAATATTTTTAATACAGGTCAACCCTTGGGATCTGCGGGGGGGGGGGAGCGTTCATTGCTAGACTCCCTGCAGATACTGAAACCCACAGATAATGGAATCCATGTGTTCCAACCCACAGGGTTCCAAATGCGACTGGAACCTTGCTCTGATTGCGTCCAGAGTCATTTTGAGGCTCAGGGTGGGTGGGTGGAGGGAAATAGTTTTTTTTGTTTGCACTTAAAAAAACTAGCAGGGTCTCATGATGCAGAACTTGTAGCAACTTTTGCAAAAGTATCCATTTTAGTTGGCTTAGCTGACTCAATCCACATGAAGCACATGCATGTCTACAGAACCTGGGAGAGGGAGGCACTTCTTCTTTTTGCCCCAAACCATCCATTGGATGGAGGATGTGTCTCCAGGAGACGGAGGGGGGCAGGAGGAGCCATTTTTCCCCATATGGACAAGTAGGTTTTGCAAGCAGAAGGAGACGACTGGGATGAGAGAAGCCCTCCAACGCCTCCAGTCCACAGCATAAGTCAGGTGTGTCGCTGAGTGGTGCAACACATGCTGGCCAAGCAGCTTAGATGAAGCAGGCTGCAAAATTGAGTGTCTGTCATTTCTCACTGCCTGTGTGCTGCTTGTTTGACATGCAGAAGATTAATCTCTCATGTCCAGGCTGTTATGTTATTATGGGACACCTGGATGGATAGTGGGTACTTTGGCCCCCCAGAACACCCCTTCTTTGCTCCAGAGACATACCTGAAACTGTCAATCACTGTGTGTCTGAGCAATGTGTTCCCTCTCCAGCCTCCCTTAATTCAGCCTGCTTGTGCTGCTATGTCCATTTGGGTTGCACACCTTGCCTCCCCTGGCTTACCTGTGGGCTTCCCTCCCCCTGCCCATCCCATCCCATGCCCTCCTGCCTTGCTGGGCTGGGATGCATCCTTGCTCCCTCCCAGCCGTGCCCATGATGTGAAGGGGGGTGGGTTTTGTCATGGCTGGGGGCAGAGGGGAAGGGATCGGCATTTTCTGCACTGCTGCCTGACAGATGGGATGGGCAGGGACAGCAGGGGACTGTTTAAAAGGAAATCTGAAACACACACAGAGCCTGGCAGTAGCCCTGTTTCTTCTGCAGAACTGTGGCAGGCTTTTTAAAGGAAACAAATTAAGACTCAAGTCTTTTCTTCTTTTTCTGTAAACAGTGGGGGGCAGGGGAATGACACAGGACATGCTAAGCCCTATGAAAATATGGTGGAGGGGCATGAGAGTTTTAGTACAGCCCTCATTGCTGTTGCAGTCCTGATCACATGCCCCCTCACACTATTTATGGGTTTTCTTTTAAAAGCTTCAGCTGAAAGCAAATCAAAGCCTTTTTTTTAAATTTTTTAAACTGTAGCACTTTGGTTGCTGTCTTGTGTCATGCTAAGTGCTAAAGTCTCCCTATCCCTACTGCGGTTTTGCAGGTTTCACGTGGCCCTACAGTGCTGTTTCAAAAAAAATAAAAGAAAAAAAGATAAAAAGTGTGAAACTAACATTCATGCAAGTCATGCACATAAGGCCCATTGTTAGCTAGGATGCAAGGCTGGGAGGATTCAGTCATGCTTCAGTCTCTCCTTTCCACACCTGATTCTGAGATCCTGGATAATGTCACTTCCTTTTTATCTGGGGTAATAGCCAGGCAGAGCCCTGGGACTCTGGGCAGTGTGTGAGGAAAAGACTGATGTTTATGTTGTGTTGTCTTTGTATACTTTTGTTTTGTTTTGTTCTTTCTCTGTATTTTATGCCAATAAAGGTCTTACTGAACTGAACTGAACTCATGCACATAAAGGATCAGTTTTAAAGATCCTTGCCATCTTAATGTGTAGTTTGATAATTAGGTGAGGATTGTAGGCTCTGAGGCTCATTCTATTTATTTCTACATTTTTATACTGCCTTTCCTCCATGGAGTTCAGCGTGGTGTACAGGGTTCCTTCCCTCCTTCTTGTGCTCACAACAACCCTGTGAGGTACGTTAGATTGAGAGATAGTAAATGGCCCAAGGTCACCCAAGAAGCTTCATGGCTGAGCAGGAATTCGAACCTGAATCTTCCAGGTCTAACACCAGAACCACTGTACAACCCTGGGGGCGCAATCCTAACCCCTTATGTTGGTGCTTTCCTGCACTGGCACAGCGGTACCAATGGGGCATGTGCTGCATCCTGCAGTTGGGTGCCAGTCACTCACGGAGGCCTCTTCAAAGTAAGGGAATGTCTGTTCCCTTACCTCAGAGCTGCATTGCCCTCATGTCAGTGCTGAAAAGCACTGAACATAAGGGGTTAGGATTGCGCCCTGAGTCGCATTATAGGCATTTATTTATTTATTTATTTATTGTATTTTTATACCACCCTTCCTCCAAAGAGCTCAGGGTGCTGTACACAGCTGCTCCCCTCCTGTTGTCCTCACAACAACGCTGTGAGGTAGGTGAGGCTGAGAGAAAGTGACTGGCCCAAGGTCACCCAGGAAGCTTCATGGCTGAGGGGGGATTTGAACCTGGATCTTCCAGGTCTAAGTCCACCTCCCAAACCACTACACCATCCTGGCTCTGTTTCCCCTCTCATCCCTCCTTGTACTTTAACAGCACTGTCCTCTGATAATGCCTTAATTGATAAGAACTCATTGATATTGGTATTCTCTTGCATTTTTATTTCCAGACTACGTCCTACATCTTTACAAACATCTACAGACAAGTTTAAAGTTCCTTTTGGAAAACAGGCATTTTCTTTCTTTAAATGGAATAGCACTTTTTGTAAAACTGTTTTTCAGTCACATAGATGAATTAAGTGAAATACTCTCTTTTAATTTGTCAGAATGACAGGTGGCGGTAATGAAATCCTGCATTTAGCTTGGCTCTTTCTCCTCTGAATTCCTTTACTATTCATAGCTCAGCAGTCAGACTTATCTTTAACTACACATGAAAGGAAGCAGTCTACTTAACAGCTGCCATTATCCCCAAAGCAGAATGCTGAAGTATTTGGAATAACACATGTAACAAATCATTGTCGGGGGGGGGGGGGAGACTTTGAAGATCAATTTTAAGCTGCAACAGAAAAAAGAATTTGTTCATGTGCACAACTATGTAATATACTGACATATCTGAGACTGTGAAGCCGTTGTTCAGTTTTCAAAGTGGCTTTCCTTTTCAGGAAAAGGAGTGGCTGCAGGAGAAACGGTGGAAAAAAGCTGCACATGTGCGGTTGGTAAGTAAGGTTGGTTGGCTGACTTGCACATCATCTTCTTTGTACTGCCACCTGGTGCTAAGAAATGCAGCCATTTTCAGCATGAGAATCGCATTTCGGTGGAAAGTGCAGTTCAGTCTTCATGCTTTGCATCTGGAGCACAAGTGCCTTGACATACTAATGCAACAAGGATTTTCATTCTTGTTTTACCCTGTTCATACATTCTATTTCCCTCTTGTACATTGTTTTAAGCCTTCTCTCTGTTCTGCCAGATAGTCATGTACAGATACATTTCCTACTTTCTAAGATGCCAGTACAGAAGCGGCTGTTGGAAGCAGATACTGCCTTTCACATCAAACAATACACAGGATAAAATATGCAAAACTTGCCTTTATCTTCATTGTAAACATGCACAGCACAAAAGCGCAGAGTTGTTCATGTTGGAGTAGGACCAATATTGTCTCACCAGTAACAGTCTATGATTCATTTCTTGCCAAAGGTCTTGGTTTCAATCACTAGAATGCCGTCATGGCAGAAGAGAGCAGTCAGATCTTTTGTTTCAACCCTGTCTGGCAACTTGTATTGTCTAGTGAAGCTTCTTGTTATAAAGCCATGTTCATCCATCCTGGGTCCATGCTGAGCTTTGATCAGGAGCCAGCCTTCAAAGATCTGAATGATAACATCTTCAGGACGAAACTGCACAACATCGAGTAAGACTTGAAATTTGGGCAGTCCTCCATCTGCATTGTTATGCTCTGTTTCAGCCGTACCCTTGGCTGTGTCTGTGTTCTTTGTCTGAGCAGTTGTAGCTGGACCTAGCAAGGCATACAGAGCATGGTTTAACCTGCATGCTTCCAAATCTTGATCGGCAAAAAGTTCCTGATAACGTATCGGAGTTTCTATCCAATGACGTATAACTACTCCTTCCATTGCTGAAACAATACAGTAACTTGCAGCTTTGTTTGGATCAGTTGGAACAGAACAGCGTTCTGATTAGGATAAGGCACCCCTGTCCAGTTATACACCCACATACGTACTAGTTAATCAGTTGTGGTAGCTTCTCATTTTTAGCTCTGGCAGCACATAACTGGGTGTGACTCAGATCTATGAGACAGGCTGCATCTCTTGACATGCTGACAATTGAACACTATTTATAGAACGTGTGCCTGAACTGCTTGGAGGTCTTCATTTTAATGACTCAGTAGTTGTATGAGATTATGCTATACTCAGTACTGTAGCCTGAGAGGGGGTGGTGTGGTAAGTACAGCAAGTGCCACAATATGCTGTGTAAGTTGCCCCTCCTACTCACTGATGGAGCCATTTGGGGCAGCAATGGCAATGCGCAGGCGCTCAGGTAGGATTTTGGCAGAAGTGGTGCACACCAAGATCCTATCCCCCTTTCCCCCAAAACGCCACTGGACGGCCAAATGCTAACTGGCATTTGAGCTGGTGCAGACCTCCCTGTACAAGATCTGAGTGTTGCAAACATGCCATAAGGTGCACTTGTGCCAACTAGTGTGGAGGCTCAAGCCAGCTCTGCTGAGCTGGCAGATCCTGATTCTGCACCAGCCGGCACAGGTAGGTGTGCCGGGCGGTACAGGGGATGGGAGAGGGTGGTGGGAGGGAGATTTGGACGGGGAAGAAGGCTTTTGTAGGCAAGGGAGGATGAAAAGGGGAGAATTGGGCCTGCGAGGGATTGGCAGCGGCAGCGCACACCATATCATAATACCCCTCTCAGCTGGCCTGGTGTTACACTGGGTTTCTTGAATTTGCTCCTGCTAAATAGCTGGCACAGATCCAAGTAGCCCCATAGGGCAGGTTGGAGTGTTACACAGGGTAAAGGGAAAAATATTCCCAGGTGACCTCCAGCCTGGTCCCAACCTGTGTTGGATATAGCACAGGCCATTGTGGCCTTGCAATTCAGGCCACATCTGAATCTCCTAGGAGTTATGACAGCAGAATAGCTGGTACAGGTCCAAGGCCATGCATTGGAGGCCAGGCAACCTACAGGGAGGGAAGTAAGAAAAGTTTTATTTACCTCTTCAAAGCCATCAGGCTGCCACCGCCCCCATAGCATGCAGCATATGCTCCAACAACAGTGCTGCGTGCTATGGGCTGGCAGGGGATAGTATTGGGCTGTAAGATATGTAGTTGCTAGGATTTGGCAGCCCATTTATTTGGTTATGAGGAAATCTACTTTTCCATTCCTTTCTTGGAAATATGGCGGCCCTTCCAAATGATGAAAGCTGGCTATGGCTTTGCTTGGTTGCTTCCACCACTTGTGATATTTGCAAGTGGAGTCTCATTTGGCAGTATAGGTGCTGTGCAGAGCTGAACTGGAACGTGATATCTAAAAGTGAAAGCAGATGAAATATTCTAAGCCTTCACACAAAACTAAAAATAGTTCACTTTCATTAGAGAATGTGATCTTTCAAGTGTTTTTCAGGGCACCTGCCAACAGCAGTATTATCTGATACGTCCCACAGGATTCCCTCTTTGGAGCTTATGGCAGCTTGATACCTCTGCTCTTGTCAGGGAGAGTGAGAGTCTCAGGGAAGGAGGATGCAATTCTGAGGAAGAGGGGCATGATCTTTGAAAATGACCCATTCCTTGGTTAATGGATCCCCTGTCCTTCCATACAGAGGATAGTCCTCCAAGGGTGGGGGGCCCTACTAGTGGGTGATTCAGTCATTAAAAACATTAGGTTGAATTTGTGATAGACATGTAAACTGGAAGGTGCAAAAGCTGTGGATGTCATGCATCATCTATATCAGGGCCTTCCAACCCAGGGGCCCGATCCAAGGTTTAGAGTAACTGTTCCTCCCCATGACCAAAGCACATTTTTCCGCCGGGTCAGTGCATGACTTCTACTGAGATTGGGCAACAGGGACGCTCTGGGCAGTTGCATCTGCCCAGACACCCTGTTGCACAGCCTACTGGGACACTGGGCAGCAGAAGTGACTGCCCAGAGCATCCCTGTACCCAAATCTCAGTAGAAGTCATGCAGCAACCCTGTGGAACAGTAAGGTCCAGTTTGAATGGGGACAGCTTTTTCATCATGCAATGGTTGCAAGTTTGGCAATCGCTGATCTAGGTAGGCTGGTAGACCATACTATGAGGAAACAGAAGTTGTGCATGTCAACACCAGTGACTTTGGGAAGAATAGTAAGCAGTTCTGAAAGCCAAACTGAAGTTGCTTAGGCCATAACTTACAGGATAGCTGTTTTGGAACTGCTACCTCTACTGTGTTCAGGGCCAGCCAGAGAAGTTCAACTGAGTGGTCTTGACATGTGGTCTCAAAAAAGGGGGCTTGGATTTGTTAGGTACTGAGGAATGTTTTGGAACAAGCTGAGTCTTCACAAAAGGGACTAGCTTGACTTGAACCAACCAGACTAAAAAACTGCTTTTCAGTGGCTCTCTGGAGGAAAGCTGACAGGATCTGGGCAGCATCTGATTCAGGCCAAATAGTCTGTAAGACATCAGAGTGTAAATGTCCTAGATCAGATGTTCTCAAACTTTTCAGTCTTCTTTAGAGCACTTTCCACTTTAAAATGGAGTTTTGGTGAGTTCCACTGGTGCATGTGCAGAGTCTCAGGAAACCTCAGAGCTCCAGCACATGCGCCGTTTGGCACATCTCTGAACAGATGGTGGCCTCTTATGATGTGCTTGTGGAGTACCTGAAGGGATCTCAGGGAGACCCAGAGTTCCTAGGAGCACATTTGAGAAACACTGGTCAGTCTTTAAAGTGCTAGAAGATCCTTTGCTGTTTTTGCTGCAGCAGGCTAACATGACTAGGGCTACAATCGCATACACACTCTTCTGGTAAGTCCCATTGAATTCAGTGAGACTTACATCTGAGTAGACATGCATAGGACTGCACTGTACCTCTCTGGAATTAGTTTATATGGTCTTCCTTATCCTTTACAATCCATTATATAAATATGTAACAGAATCCCAGCTATCCGCATTGATACTACATTTTAGGAGAAGTAAAGAGTCCTTTTGTAGGTCTGGGAATTACGGCAAAATGGACCTTTATTTTCAGTTACCCATATCTGCTCCCTAGTGTACAATGTTACTGCAGATCAAATATGCTAGTAATCCTTGCCTTGTTATATTCCTTCTTAAAAGCAACGCATTTTATTTCTTACACAAAGAGTCTCCAACATAAAACCACATATCCAGATTACAGCTCCATTTCTAAATCAAATACTACAATTTTTGTGCTGTTGCATTAGCATAAGAAGCTTAAACATAAACATACATCTGGGCTCAACAGCACTTAACTCTCCACTGGCTTTTATTCATACCTCCCTTGAATCATGATTATTCTGTAGATGCACATTCAAGAATTAAGGAAGTCTCTTTCTGAAGAGAAGGTGACAACTCAATCCTATAATTCCTACTCAGAAGTAAGCCCCATTGTGTTTAATGGGGCTTACTGCTCCCAGGAAAGTGTGTGTAGGATTACAGCCTTAGTGACTTGGTTCCAGTGCCCAGATTTCTAGTAAGTAAAGAATTGTATCTTATATGAACAAACTGCAGTGACAGCATCAAGATACCAGGCTTCCATGATGCTAAAACATTATAGATACAGTACTTGAGATGCAGCACAAACAATCAAAAGCTTGTTAGGATATTGAAATACATCCATACAAATGATCAAAGGTATGCATTGAGGAAATGTTTAGCCAAAGAGAAAACAAAGATCTACAGTATGTCCACTATAGAATTGCAGGCTTACTCACGAAAAAAAAGAAAAAGAAAAAAGACATGCCCATGCAGAAATGTAAGCCCTGCGTACATGCCTACCCAGACACTAAAATGTCTTTCCCCCATGAATATTCAGTCAGATGATTTGTGTAATTTGAAAGCTCACATGCTGAATTTTGAACATTGGTTGATCCTTACAGAATGTATTAGCTGGCTTCCTTTGTGGTTTTATACTGTGGAGCAGATGCAGTTACCAATTTTAAACACATCCCTAGGAAGGAGTGCTATACTGACATCTTGTGGTTGAGGGAAAAAAATCATGGCTGATGTGCAAGCTGTGATGACTATCTGATAGGTTTGTTTTTGCCATGGGTTGTGCACAAAGCAGACACATTTCCTGAGATCAAGTTTCAGTGAGATTAGTCAAATGAAATTAGATACTGAAATAAAGTCATTTCAGAAGTTAGCATTTTATCTTCAAGTGTGAGTTGTTGCAGTGGCTAACCACAATAAATTTATGACAAGGCTCTAACTTAGAACACAACTTTGGTTTTCTGCTACAGGCTGAGCATTTGAAATCCAAAATGCTTCAGAATCTGAAACTTCTGAGTACCTCTATGATGCCGCAGGTGGAAAACTCCTTGTGTGACGGGTTGCAGTCAAAACACAGGTGCACAACAAATCAGTTTATTCAGTATCCCCAAGGGAAAAAAGACCCTCCCAGTTCCCTTCAGTTGTGATATACGTACCTTTTCTACGCATGCACACAATTATTTAAAATATTGTATAAAATCACCTTCAGGTTCTGTGTATAAAGTGCATTAGAAATATAAATGAATTGGTCCCATACCCAAGATATCTCCCATACTCAAGATATGAATGGGTCCCATACCTAAGAACCAGGGTGCTGTAGTGGTTTGTCCAGGGAGGTGGTGTAGTGGATCGTCCAGGGAAGTGGACTTAGACCTGGATGATCCAGGTTCGAATCCCCCTTCAGCCATGAAGCTTCCTAGGTGACCTTGGACCAGTCACTTTCAGCCTCACCTACCTCACAGGGTTGTTGTGAGGACAGAAGGAGGGGAGCACTATGTAGAGCTCAGGGCGGTATAAAAATGTGAATAAATAAATAATAAATACTGTATCTCATTATCAGTAAAGTCAAAGGAGTAATCCAATGACCAGAAAGGCGGTGTATGTTATTGTTATATGCAAATAAGCAGAAAAAAATCCAAAACACTTCTGGTCCCAAGCATTTCAGGTAAGGGCTACCCAACCTGTATTACTAGTTAGTTTGTTGTTTAGCAAGAAATGACCTTTAGGAGGGAAGAGGCATAGGATTTGCCACAGAACTCTTGATCTGTATGAAAAGCATGTCACAAAATCACTGTCTATGTGCAGCCTCAAGGTGCTGTGACTGCTGGTCTGCCACTAGGCAAGGTTAGTTAATTGGCTTTGCCTGCCGGCTGCAAAAAGCCCCAGGGAGGCTTGGGTCATGCAGCCAGTCTGTTGACTTCTGTCTGCATTTGGGAATCCAAGATTTCTTCTTACTGAACAAGTATGTTTTCAAGACCAAGATTTCAACGTGTGGGGAAATAATACGTTAGTTATCATTTGCATCAAATTTAGTGCCGCAGTGGGCTCTCTGAACAGACTCTGGACCAGGGATTTTAACTGATGTTCCACAAAAGACCTACAGGTGTGCAGCAGGAGTTTGGAGCACAGTGGTTAAAAATTGCTGAAAAAACTAGTATCTGCAGCTCTGTTTCTAGAGCAACTGTAATAAGAATTGTCTGTCCCTCTTCCTACACCAGCTCTGCCTCTTAACAGGCAATTCGTTACTACAGAGAGTAACAGCTATTGCAGAATGTGGTAACCTGTTGACAAAAGAGATAAGAGAAAACTCATTGCCCATTGTTGGTTTGTCTGTGCTGGTTTCCACACTAGGGGGATGCAAGTCCCATGTAAGATCCTGAGTTTGTTGTTTAAAAGTCTTACAGCCCAATCCTATGGGCAGGGTCCACGGCCAGAACTCATATTCCAGCAGTGGGACATGCTTTACAGCAGGGGTGCCCAAACCCCGGCCCAGGGGGCCACTTGAAGCCCTTGGGGACTCCCAATCTGGCCTTTGGGAAGCCCCCAGTCTCCAGTGAGTCTCTGGCCCTCTGGAGACTTGCTGGAGCCCAGGCTGACCCAGTGCAACTGCTCTCAGCATGAGGGCGACTGTTTGCCCTCTCATGTGAGCTGTGGGATGAGGGCTCCCTCCACTGTTTGCTGTTTCACATCTGTGATGCAGCAGCGGCAGCAAAGGAAAGGCCAGCCTTGCTTTGTACAAGACCTTAAGCTATTGGAAGACCTTCATTCATTTATATAAGTTCCATCTCTAATATATTCATTTTTGTAAATTCATGTAAACTTATTCAAATTTGAAATGTAAATTCTTTTTTTTCTCGGCCACAGTGTCAGAGAGATGATGTGGCCCTCCTGCCAAAATGTTTGGACACCCCTGCTTTACAGCATCACAAACCCTGTTGTATCAAAGCGCATTGCTGCACAATCCTGGGCCACTGCCAGAGACGGTGAGTGACCCCCCCCCCATGCATAGCAGTGGCTTGGAGATGCTCTGCCAGTCCAGGTGCATTGGCAGGGTGGCATTTCATGGGCAGAGGTGGTATTCCTGGGCAGATCAAGGGAAGGCGGGAGGCATGTCAGAGGTGGGAGGGGGTATATCCCAGTGCAAGCAACGTGTGCTAGGAGGCTATTCCCTACAGAGCTTTCCAACATGTTCCCTTTCTCTCCTTGGACTTGCACCAGCTATATAGCCAGCACAGGTCCAAGGAGACCCATAGGCAACTGAGGGGGTTATTTTCAACTTTTTTTCCAATTGAGAGAGAAATATTTTCCCTTACTTCTCCCAAGTCTCTCAATCCCCCACTTATACAATGTTGCCTTTTTTGGCATGCTGTAGTGGGGGAGGTGAATATGATTGTTTGCCACGGGGCCAGCAAAAGCTGCTGCACCATTCCAGCCACTGCAGCATAGCAACATGACTACAAAGCACTAGAAATAGTAGGCTGCTTCCACTTCCACCCACAGAACTGCCCCAGCAGCCCCCAGAGATCCTGTCCACTTCCTGTTTACCTCTGTTTACCTCTGGGGGGGTGAGTGCAGGTGGGCACACGTGGGTGAGCTCTGACCCTATCCATGGATAAGTGAATTCGTAGATATGGGATCCATGGATACGCCCCCCCCCCCGTATTTTGTACCTTTTCCCATCTCCCTGAATAGATCACCTATGCTATTCTTTATGCTTATGGTAATATTATATTATGCTTACAGATACCTGATCAGAACCTAGTTTTTCAAACTGAATATTAGTGTTGTACACTGACTGGATACACAGTTACTGAGTTTGAGCACTCTTTTCTATTATAGGAACTGGGAATATGGTGAATTTCTCCCGCTCATGCTCTCTCCTCTCTTTGTGCATCACCCATCCCCAATGTATTTTCTTTTTGGCCTCCACTACAGTGGGGTTGGTTTTTTTGCCTATCCAACTTTGACTGTCACTTCTAAAGCTGACTGTACAGAATGTTTTTTGATATCTTTTTTGTGCTGTGTAAACTAGTAGGGCAAATCCACCGTCAGCATTTGGTAACAATGTGGGTAGTGATGTGTTACTTGAAAAAAGGACAGTCATTGTATCTGTATTAGGATGCACTTTGCAGAATGAGAGAGAGGCAGAGGCAAAAAATATAAAGCAGATTGGTG
Source organism: Tiliqua scincoides (assembly GCF_035046505.1). Taxonomy (NCBI): domain Eukaryota; kingdom Metazoa; phylum Chordata; class Lepidosauria; order Squamata; family Scincidae; genus Tiliqua; species Tiliqua scincoides. Next base: position 21,995,820 of record NC_089822.1, on the reverse strand, counting down.
AATCTGAAAATGATGCCCTGTTGCTTTCAATTTCAGAGTGGGTGAGTAAGCCTGGATTTAAGCTAAATCCTTGATCTTAATCCTGTCATGTAGAAGTAAGCTTCATTGATTTTAGTGGGACTTACTTCTGTATAGCAGTGCGATCCTATGCACATCTACTTTGAAGTAACTGAGTTTACTCCATTGAATTTAATGGGACTCACTCCTGGGTAACTGTAAGCCTAAGGTTGCAATCCTTTGCATACTTATGTGGGAGTAAGTCCCATTAAATTCAGAAGGGCTTCCTTCTTAGTAGACATGCATAGGATTGTGCTGTACATGAACTAAGGTGACAGAGTCAGCCCCATTGTTTCCAACAGTAGTCTTTCACTTAAGAACACCAATTTGCTTGCTTGCATTGGAAATAGATACTTTCTCTTCAGCTGCATTACAGATTTGTCCAATTTGCTAGGACATGTCAACATGGACCTGTGCTGCGGTATTAGGCCTGGGAAGGGGGCTAGGGTTTGGTAGCAATCACTGCCACTGAACCCTGGACTCAATCAGCCCACCCTGTTGTCTCCCCCACCCTGTTGTCTCCCTGTTCCACCCTCCCTCCACCTTGTTTCACCTCACCTGCTGTCCTATGACTCTGTGCACTGTTAGAGCACTTTACACACACACACACAGATACATTCTGTATATTAACAGCCAAATTCTAACCAAATTTCCAGCACTGATGTAGCTGTGCCAACTGAGTGCATGCTGCATGCTTGTGGGGAGGGGGGGGTCACAGAGGCCTCGTCAAAGTAAGATAATGTTTGTTCCTTTACCTCCTGGCTGTATTGCTGCTATATCAGCCCTGGAAAGTTGGTTAGAATTGGGCTGTAAATGTATATTAGTATTAGAATATATTAGAATTAGAATATATGTATATATTATATATACATATAAATGTATATTAGAAGCTCACTCTTTTCTCATATGTTTCTTGTGGTTGGTTCTAAATATTGTAAAGCATTGCCTGATCTCAAATCATAGATTTTCTTCCAGGAGACTTACAAATCTGCCTATGGTTTTCAGTGTACAGTATTTTCTGAATGTGCAAAGCATGGCACATGAATTAAATTGGTGTAACTGTAAAGTAAATCAAGAATTATTATTCTCTTAATTTAGCTGGGAGGAACTTTGCCCAAGGCCACCTAGTGAGTTAATGCCAGATGTGAGAGCAAATTGGGGAAGTTCTTTTTCATAGCTTTGGACCCAATCCTATCCAACTTTACAGTGCCAATGCAGCTGCAATGCAGCCTTGAAGTAAGGGAACAAATCTTCCCTTATGTTGAGGAGACCTCCATGACTGCTTCCCTCCACCACAGGATGCAGTGCACACCCTGTTCGCATGGCCGCATCAGTGCTGGAAAGAAGGATAGGATATGGCCCTCCGTCTGTTACCTACCAGAGAACTCAAACTCAGCACCAGAGAACCAGTGGTCTTTTTCCATCTCTCAGAGTTGTATCTGATAGTTAGTATTATGAAATGGTTGACCTTCTGTTGTAGAACTTCACTTTTGGTGGCTTACAGCCCAATCCTAGGCGTGTCTACTCAGAAGTAAGTCCCATTAGAGTCAATGGAACTTACTTCCAGGAAAGTGTGAATAGGATTGGGCTGTAAGGCTGCAATCCTATGCACACTTACCTGAGAGTAAGCCTCACTGAGCATTGTGGGACTTACTTTTGGGGAATCATGCATAGGACTGAATTTAATTCAATACTCTACATTGCAAATTTGAAGTTCTACAGAAGGAAAAAAAATTCCTGCGAGTCCAGACACTGCACCATTTTTAATGAAAAAATTGAAGCCAGTTTTATAAAATGGCTGCAAGCTTTCTATATATGTACACAGGAGTTGTTTTTTCCTAGCATCTGTAGCAAAATGGATCGAGTTTAAATATCTTAATTTTACTGTTCCTAGCACTACTGCTGATGGAGGATAATTTAGAAAACTAATTTGAAACATCATATAATAACTGAGTAGTGACCTGGTGGAGGCAGAAGTTTATTACTGAATACAAATGAAATTTTCATCCAGCTCTCATCTGTGAATGGTAGAGTGTTAGCTAACTGCCAACTGGTTTCTGATTACATTCAAATCATTTTATGTTTGAATCTGCAATGTCCCTCTATTTATCTTGGCAGAGAGTCTAACTAGGGACTTCCAGCCTATGGTAGTAAGTATCATTATTAACTGTTTTATTTTCCCAAAATGATGACATTTGAATGTCTTCATTTCAAAGGATGAGGGCAAGACTGATTTTGAGACTTACATCTCTCCTACTGACACTTGACCATAAAGTACTGTTTACTATTTTCTTGCACAGTATTGTAATCCCAATAGACAGTGGATGGAATTCAGACCTGTTTCAGAGAGCTGTGACAAAGTGTTAATAACAGGAAACAGCTGCTGATTCCATCATGGTACAGCACCGGTCCTGCATCTACTGAAGTGTATGGCGATTCATTCCTGAACCAAATGGAGTCATAGTGCCATTTCTGCAAGTAACTATGTAGCCAGCTTAGGGTGCAATCCTAACCGGCAGTTATGCCGGCATAGGTGCCCCTGGAGGGTTGCAAACGTGCCGTAAAGCACGTTTGCGCCTACGTGGGAGGAAGCTGCGTCGGTGCCGACGCACGGAGGCTGGAGGAAGCCTCCCCAGCGTCTTCCTCCCCGCCGCTTGTGCCAGCGCACCCATGCTGACATAAGTGGCAACAGTAGGTGTGGGGGGGGCAAGGGGAGGTGGGAGGGGGCGTTTCTGGGTGGGGGGAAGGCGGGCAATGGGCAGCCCTGGGGGCAGGTGTGTGGGGAGCCGGGGCGGGGCTGGGACCCGGCGGTTATGCCGGATTCCAACCCCCATCCCCGGCTTCAAGCCGCTGCGCTCTCTCAGACTTGCGCCACCTCTCGAGGTGGCGCAGGTCCAAGGAGACCCATTGGGGCACGAAGCCCTTACCCAGGGGTGAGGGGAAGAGCTTCCCTTTGCCTCTGGCTGAGCCACTGCAGCTAACGAACCTGCGTTTGATGCAGCGCAAGCCTCCTGGCTTGCCTGCTCCAGCACAGGTTTGGATTGCACCTTTAATCTGGATTGAGTTCCCTAATTCCAAGGAATTCTTCTCCTGTCTCTATAAACAGGATTTCTACGGAAATCCATAGCAAAACCTTCCATTTCTCTTCCTGCCTCTTAGCATTCCTGGTGCACGTATGGAGCTGAGTTCAGCATACACACTTGGTGCCCATGGGGCTGTCCCTGGAGTGTAGGCAAGAGAACACTCCACAATTGCATGCAAATTGGAAATTACTGTGTGCATGCAGAGACATTTTCCCTCACATAAGAAATTGGAAATGAGAGGAGCTTTTAGATCCAATCATGCAAAGTGTACTAACTTAAAATCACCATAATATACAACATGTTTGGTCAGGTTACTAACTGAAATACATTTTTTCCTCCAGTGTAGATTATATCTCAGAGTGCTGTAGCAGAAAGCAGCTCTTGACACAGTACAGTCTCAACTGCAAACACACCTTTAACATCAGTAAAGGAACAAACTGCACTTCCTAGTTTGTGGCAGCGTACAATCAAATGTATCATGCCTCATTGATACCCTTAACTTACCTAGAAGTCACAATTAATTGGCTGTTGAATAACTCCTATATTGCCTCGGGCTATATTCTGAATGTTGCTTTTTGGAACACACCCTGATTTAAGTTGCTTTAAGTAATGTTGCAAAACTGTAAAAAGTACTTTTCTGAAGTGGTTCTTCCTCACCACCACCACCCCACTTAGTACAATCTAGGAGAAAGCAATTGTATGAATAATGCCTTATAAGGAGAGAAGTTGCAAAACTGGAATTACTACTGCAGTAAATTTATATAAAGTCTCCCATTTCTCCATTTTGTGTTAACTATGTTGTCATTTTTTTCTGAAAACACTTTTTGACTTTTCTTCAGCCTTCAGTTCAAAGTCAGGAATGCTGTTCAATGAATATCATAGATATTCATCAATTTGTTGATCTCGTAGATATATCAGGGGCAGGTTTTGAACCAAAAATCATGGTATTTGCTACGACCTGTGAATAAGTACAGTAAAACTAAGGGATCGTCATTCACACATGTCAAACAGCTTGCCAGTAATTATTACCTAAGAACTCTTCAGTTGAATTTATTGAAGAGTAGTATAAAAGTGAAATCATGAGGTGAATTTTCATTCATTAACTTTATTGATTTTAATCTTCATTTGTAAGAGGGGTCTCCAAACTTTTTGGCCAGTGGGCCGCATCAAATATCTGGCGTGGTGTGGAGGGCTGGAAAAAAATTTAAATATAAAATTAAATAAATAAATTAGAGACGGAACTTAGATGAGTGAGATGAGCTCATTCATTCAACCTCTCTGGCCCTCAGAACACCCTCCAGACACAATCAGAGCACAGTTCTGGTCATGTTCAGTTGAGTGGGCCAGAGGCTTTCAGGGGACAAGAGGTTGGCTGTGGGCCAGAAAGAGGCTTGCTGCAGGCCGCATCTGGCCCCTGGGCCGGGGTTTGGAGACCCCTGATTTATAAGGGTCGCCCAGAAAGTAATGCACCACATTTTTTTTCTCAGCCTACAGTAATGGTACGAATGCAAAACTTTAGATATACATTATTTGAATTTTCAGGAGTGCGCACACAAATTTTTGGTTTCTTCAGACAAATAGCGTAGCTGCAGCAGTGTTTCGAAATGGCGTCTGTAAGTGATGTACGTTACAAGCAGCGTGTCATCATTGAATTTCTCACTGCGGAGAAAGAAACTGTTGGGAACATTCACAAACGTTTGTGTACAGTTTATGGAGAATCTGCAGTCGACAGAAGTACGGTTAGTCGCTGGGCACAGAGGGTGAGGCCATTAGAAGGCGGTTTGGCAGAGCTCCAAGATTTGCAGCGTTCGGGACGGCCATCCACAGCTGTCACACCTGACAAGACGCAGCTTGCTGATGTGCTCATTCGCGAGGACCGATGCATAACGACTAGGCAGTTGGCGCTGAAGCTGTCAATCAGCAAAGGAAGTGTGGATGCAATCATCCATGCTCTTGATTACTCAAAAGTGTGTGCATGATGGGTTCCGCGCTATCTTACGGTGGACCACAAATCTCTCAGAAAAAACATTTCTTCTGAGTTGCTGAAACGTCTTGAAGATGAGGGGGAAGCATTCTTGTCCAGGATTGTGACAGGTGATGAAATCTGGGTTCACCATTTTGAGCTCAAAACAAAACGACAGTCGATGGAATGGCGTCATCCTCAAATCTCCACAGAAGAAAAAATTCAAAGCAACTGATTCCGCCGGTAAGGTCATGATCACTGTGTTTTGGGACTGTGAGGGCGTCGTACTCATTGATGTGATGCCAAGAGGCAGCACCATTAATTCTGAAGCTTGTGTGAAGACATTAACCAAACTCAAGAAGTGCTTCCAGCGACTTCGGTGCCATAACAACCCAGGTGAATGTTTGATTCAACATGATAACGCTCGGCCTCACACAAGTTTGAGGACTTCGGAACACATCACTAAACAGGGTTGGACTGGGTTACCCCATCCACCCTACAGCCCTGACCTAGCTCCCTCAGACTTCCACTTGTTTGGGCCATTAAAGGATGCCATTCGTGGAAGACATTTTGAGGATGACGAAGAGGTGATTTGCACAGTGCAGAAATGGCTTCGTGACCAGAACAAGGAGTGGTACCGACAGGGCATACATGCCCTTGTGTCTCACTGGAGGAAGGCCATAGAACTGGATGGAGATTACGTGGAAAAATAGGGAGTGTAGAAGAAACATCATTCTTTCTTGTGTGTAAGTTTCATTGTGTTCAATAAATAATTGTTGAAGAAAAAAAATGTGGTGCATTACTTTCTGGGCGACCCTCATATAACTTCAAGAGATGTTTAAAATTTGTCTTATTAAAACACTTGCGGCAGGATCATCTGCTCGGCTCTACACTGTAGCACCAGGGCAATGGGCACTGCATCTCTCACTGCCCCACATTGGGGGTTGCACTGGCACAGCATGACTATCCTTGGCAGATTCTCCAGGGCTAGGTACTAGGCCTTGCACTGTGCCAGCCGGCGCTTGGCTCACTCATACCCACTGAGAGTCTGTTGTTCCATGAATAAGTCAACCCAGGTTTGCCGGGTCGATTTTAAGTCTTATATAACTTGTGCAGAGTGTATACTGTAAAATTGTGGTATAACTAGCTTTCCATCCTGAAACGCAGACCAAACATGCAGGATTACACATGGAAATGAGCATTTCCCATAGGATAACTAACGTTTGGATTAAAACCCATGTAGATTTTCTTTATCCATATTTTCCTAGCAGAATAAGCCAATAAGCCTTTTTCAAGCTTAGTCTTTGAATTCTGTATCTTCAGTATGGGTTTTGAACATATGGTTGCAAAACTCACTTCATGATTTTCAATAACCATGTGTTTTGAGTCCTCACAGGAGACAACACCCTAGATTGGCTCCTGGAGGAACCCTCCTTCACCACACCTTTTGCTCTTCTTGTTTTTGACTTTAAACATCAGGCATCTCCTCTCCCTTGTTTGCAGCAAGTAGGAGAGAAAGGTGCAAAAGTGGAACTAGCTTGAATTGTGACTGAATAGGTTTGAGGAAACTGGAGTTCCAACTGTTCCAGCTACAGTTGGAATCAGCAGCAACTGGCTTTCTCTCCATCTGAGGAATCCTTCAAGAAGTGAAAAGTTGAGAGTCTTCATCGATATTTGGCAGGAAGAGGCTGTTCAGAAGCTTTCAACAGTAGTTCCAAAATGTTGAGCAATTCTACTACATTTCAAGAAGCTCATGTGCTACTAGAGGAAACTTGAATAATGCTGGAGGGAAGCAAAGGAACTTTGAAGGAACACAAATTGGTGGAGGGTAATAGCCATTCTGGGTTCTCCAGGATAAGCATGCCCTTTTCAAAAATCCTTGACCATGTGGATCATCAGCTGGTGAAAAACCATGAGTGGCACAGCAGAGGAGGTGGCTGCCATGCCGAGGGACATGGGGGAAGAAGCATACAGCAAGGAAGCAGTGGTCTTGAGCCTGGTTCCTGTCAAGCCAGAGTCATCCTCCCAGGCTGTTTTGCCAAATTCCCTTTCCAAATCTGGTCTAGAGAACTTATGCTCACTTTAATTAGTCCCCTTGGCTCAAAAACAGGTAGCTCTAGCAGCATGCAAAACTGCTACTGAACACCAGCACCAACAGGAAGGTAACCAGTAGGTAGCTTGCTTGTGGGGCTGCAGAGGCCCCTCTTCTTCTGATCTAGTCAGCAGCTTCTGTAGCCACAACAGCACCTTAACTTGGGCAGCCACACCCCAGTCTCCAGCAGCCTCTGTTCAGTTGGTCCTCAGTAGTCTATTTGCCCGTCCATCAGTCAGTCAACCAGTTGGCTGGTCAACAGGTCCATTAGTCAGCCAGTCCTTTCCTTCTTCCAATGATGACCCACAAAACTCTCTCCTCCAGGTGCTGCTTTTGTCCCTGAAGGCTGTTGCCTCTAGTGGCTGCAGCTGTGCAGCACACCACTGCTAAAAGCTTAGGCTTTAATCCCATGCTTCCCGGACCTGTTAGAGCAAGGGGCCGTTGTTGACACCATACCCTATTGCCTTGCGGTATCTTGTGCGTTTCCACTACACAAGTCTTCTGCATTCAATGAGATATCCCAATCTGAGGATGATACAGACAGCCCGCTGCTGTTTGAACTGTCTCAGCAGATATTTTCAGAACCTCCTAGCCCTGTGGAGACAGGTACTTATTAGCAAAAAACCATGCTCTCCTTTGCAGAAATTGAGCAGTGAAGACCCCAGATGAACAGAGTGGAGAGGATACAACATCAGAGGAACAGACAGAAGCAGCAGTGTCTCTCCGGGAGCTGTTACAGGCAAACTTGGAATGAGCAGCAAGTGAACAGAGACCCTTAACTTCCTCCAGGACAGAGATGTTGCCATGTGGGATATGTGCTTGGAGAGGGCAGTGGCCAACCAGGAGTGAGCCTCAGACAGTACGATCACTGTACTAGAGGCATTGTCTCAGGAAAGGTCCCAGAATATAAGGTTGCTGGATAGGGTTGTTGAAGGCAATCAGTGCGTGATGAGTGCCTTCATGGAGAGGCAGACTGCTCCAATGGAGGATTACCTGTTGTGAAATGCTGAGGGTCATACCAACCCAAACCCAAGTCCCCTAGGATTGTTGGGACCCTAGGGAGCACTTGGATCCCAATAAAGTATTGCAACCATTCAAAGGTGTCTTCTGTTTACTTTCCTGGAGGGACTTAAAAAGGGCCTTGATGAGAACAAGCCACCCATATTATGTCAAACTCACCCTTTGGGATGACAAGGAGCCGGGGGGCTGCACCACCTGTCCAGGCATGAACCTTCTGAAGCGGATGGGGGAAGAAGCACTAGGAGGTCACATTGTTGCAAGCCATGCAACCACCCACCCTTTCTGTAAACCTATTTGCCAATACTTGTTTCGTTCATTTATAAACAGCTGCTGTGGTAATTACCTTTGTTACATAGAAACTCAGCACTTTCTGCCATAAAGATCAGAGACACTCTCCTTGACTATGTCAGCAGTGAAAGGCTGGATGAATTAGTGGCTCAAACAAAGAGGTGGGATTTTTGGAACAAGCAAGAGTTTATTTGTAAGAGTTTATTTCTATGTTACTTGTTTATAAAATGTTGTTTGTTTTTAAAAAAAACCAGTTGAACGGGGGGGGGGGGGCAGACTTTGTTGTGAAACTGATAATATACCTGTAGAAGAAAGTTTCCTGCCCTCAGAAGGGCAAGCCCTTAAGGAAACTCTTATTGAGTTTCAGCAGGCAAGTGCTGCTAGAGTACGTGCAGGCACAGGAAATCTGCCAAAGAATGATTGACAGCCCTGGAGGAGGGTCTAATGTGGTTTATACCATAAAGAAAACCCCAGATTGGAATTAACATGTAGCTGCAAGTCCAATGTGTGTTGACACTCACAGATGTGACATGAATGCTTTTTCACATGTAATAACTGCCAGTCTGGTTGGGTCCTACATTGTAAGAATGAGCAGTGGAGGGGTGGGGGGAGGGCAGGGAGTGGTGTATTGAGGCAGGGAGGACAGTGATTTGGGCAGATTGGGTTTGGAAGAGAGTGGGATTGGCGGTGCTGGTGCACATCATATTCTATCCCCCTTTCTGCTTCTTCCAAAGTTGCAGCAAGTTCCTCCACTTGCTGTTTGTAACCCCCCCCCCCCGATCATGACCCACATTTTGAGAACCCAACCTCAGGAGCATCTGCTGCTAATGATCTCTTTTTGCAACAGACATTGTGAAATAAAGCACTGTCTTCCCAGTGCATTTTTCTTCCTCAAAAGTTTGCAAAGGCATCTGACAAGCAGCATTCTTTGACATATTTTCTTTCAGTACTTTGGAAATGTATAAAGAGCTTTCCTTCACGTACAAATACTCACAGTACTTTTACTGACATGAATGGAATTTTCCATTCCACAGGCAGCGGGGAGGGCAAGTCTGGTGGCACTGCCCCTACAAGTGTGGTGCTCAGGCTATTTGCCTCTTTTGCCCCCCCTTAGGTACACCACTGGCTTGGGTTCAAGTTCATTTCCTCTATAATTTTTTGTTATCTTGAACAAGTCACAGTCCAATCCTAACTGAGCTGCTTGTTGCACGATTCAGTGGTCCAGAAATGGCCACTGCTGTATTCCGCATGGGCAGAGAGGCAGCTGGAGGTCTCCCTGAGGTTAGGCCACACCAGCTAAATCTCTGGCACAGAACCGAGTAGACCTATGTAGGGCTTTCAGACCCGGGATAGGGTTTTGGATGAAGGGGTGGCCTTCTCCACCATCCCCGCCCTCTCCCAGGCCTGAACCATCCTCCTCCCTGCCCCCATTCCACCCTCTTCCTGCTTCCCAGTGTTGGACTCAGTGGCATCACTAGGGTTCACGTCACCCGGTGCGGGATGCCAGCGCGTCACCCCCATGCAATGGGCGGGACAACACCCCACGTGGTGGTCATGGTAATGTACTATCACTCTGCTCCCACTGGTTTTTTGACTGTACATTTTGATAGAATAAAGATAGAGCACATTCTGCATGAAATTATGCATTGATTGATATATATATAATGATGGTATTATTCCTCCAAACTGTGATTTTAGTGATTTTGGTCACTAGTGGTGTCACCCCCCCCCCAGGGTATCAACTTACTAACACCTTATTACAGCAGTTCTCAAACCTTTAGCACTGGGACCCACTTTTTAGAATGAAATCTGTCCAAGACCCACCAGAAGTGATGTCCTGGTGGAAGTGACATCATCAGGCAAATTAAAATAAGTATAAATAATTAAAGTAAAATAAATAATTAAATAAGCAGAAGTCAGCCTTGATCCACCAAGTGAATTTCCTCTGTAGTCTGCCTGCAATAACACTCTTTCTCCAAAATCAGTAAGGTTTTCAGCCCTACCCAGTGCCCAGTTCAATTTAAGAACTTCTGATTAAACCAGATCATTGTCAGGATCCACCTGGCTTTGCAAGTCTCAGAAAAGTTCACCTTAAGCCTCTGTTTTGATCCTTCTTAGTGGGGGGGGGGGAGGCTGCCTTCTGAGCATTTGTTGAACTCCAGTTCCATCAGATCAGGACCATTCTGATAGCTTCACATTCCCCTTTGCCTGGCCTGACCACCAGTCAAGGCACATTTGCTTACTAATGAGTAAACGTGACCTTCTGGCTTAGTTTCACTTTCCATAGGCTCAATACATTTGTCTGCTTGGAGGGAGGGACTTCCTTCTCAGGTGTTTTTGGGGCCTGTGTTCATTGAATCAGGACCATTCTGGTGTCATCAGATTCCTCTCAGCCTGCCCTTTCAGAAGGACTAAGGAATGTTCGCCTACTTGCAAGTAAACATGCGATATGGCTCAGTTTTACTTTCAATAGGGCTCCATGCATTTTTTGTTCCCGGTTTTTTGGCCATAACCTTTGACAGAAAGGAGATATTTCACTCTGGTTTTTTGCATTGCATTCTGCTGGAAATTCTGCATCCAACGGTATATAACATGATGGTATTACTCCTAACCACCGTGATTTTAGCATGTCACCCCCAGTGCGCATCACCCTCCCAGTGCGCGTCACCCAGTGCAGCCTGCACCCCCCGCACCCTCTAGTGACACCACTGGTTAGACTTATGCCAGTCGGCAGGTGCTGCTCTCACATTGGTGGAGGCCAGGCCTATCCTCCAGCGGCACTAGCCTCTGCACAGTCACAATATGCTTTATGGCATGTTTGCAACAAAGCATGTTCCTATCCCGCCAGTGGGAGTAGGCTTAGGATTGGGCTTCCCATTTCCTTAAACCTCAATCATTATCTGTGAAATGTATATCTGGACTTTCAGAAGGTCTTTGAGACAGACCCTCATTAAAGGCTCCTGATAAAACTGAGAGGTCAGGGAACAAGAAGGCAGGTCCCCATATTAGGAACTGGTTGAAGAACAGGAAACAGAGCGGTTGTAAATAGTCTGGCACCACTGATTTTACTTCAATGTTCTTTTTGTACTTGATACCAACCTCTCCTTGACACTTGATGCTAAGAGCTGCACATACGAGTCATGCTTTCAGGGGTGAGCCTGGCTGACATCCTTCCCTTGACTTGGAAAATTTTCAAATTCACCTGTGACCCAAATCAAAATCTGTTTTTTAAGCTAGAATGCTCTGTTCTTTTTTTCCTCAGCAGAGGTGAGGCTGGAATGTTATACTTGATGGTTCCCATTACTGAACAACTAGTTTAGGGTTGCACTGTTAACGTATACGACAGAATGCAGGAAGATGGTATTTTCTGTTGTTCCCAGTATCATCTTATGTACATAGTGCCTGTTTTTCTGCAATAGTGCATTTCACAGAGGGAAAAAAAGATACAAATCTATATTTGGAGTGTCAAATTAAGGGTGCAATCCTAACCCACTTTCCAGCACTGACATAAGGGCAATGCAGGTCTGAGGTAAGGGAACAAGCATTCCCTTATTTTGAAGAGGCCACCCAACTGCACCCAACGCCATGAGTGCCAACCAACTTTACGATGCAGCACACTGCATTGGCAGTGCTATGCCTGTGCTGGAAAGTTGGTTAGAATTTGGGCCTCTGTTGTATATTTCATTTCTCATTTCATTGCAGTTTCTTATCAGGCGGAATTGATAGCAAGAAAAAGGAAGCATGAAAATATTGAGCTATAAATATTTCAGACTCTAAGCAATAAAAAGCTATGTGGTCAGTTGTTAGAACTGGATTATGACACTTAGGAAAGGCGTGGGAGGAGAATGAGGTTTGCTGACTGAACAGGCAGCAGCACCTCCTCTCCGAGTTCCCACTTAGCAGGTTTCTCCATAGTATTTTATGCATGCTACATATCATATGTTAAAAAGGGACATAGCAGGTAAAAAATTAGCTTAAATCCTTTTCTACTCTGAATGCATAAGGCAGGGACATTGTCTCTAGGACAATGTTGAGTGTTTCTCAAACTGTGGAATGGGACCCACTAGGTGGATCGCACGTCAATTTCAGGTGGGTTCCCATTCATTTCAATATTTTATTTTTAATATATTAGACTTGATGCTACCATGGTATGTGACTGTATTTGGGGAACGGTTACAGACCTGTACTTTGAACAGGCTACTCTGTATATGCTTTTAACAAAGATAGTAAATGGGACTTACTCCTCGGTAAGTTTGGGTAGAATTGCAGCCTAGGATTGTTAAAAATTTTCCTGCTTGATGATGTCACTTCCAATCATGACATCACTTCTGGTGGGTCCTGACAGATTCTCATTCTAAAAAGTGGGTCCTGATGCTAAAGTGTGAGAACCACTGCTCTAAGAAAAGAGAATGTAATTTGTTGAATTACCAAAAGAAGCGGATGATCAATCCAAGGGTTCAAGAAATATCTTCTGGAAGATACTTGAGGATAACTTTTTATTTAGGAAGTTTTCAGTAAACCTTCTTGTGACAGATTTCTTGCCTAAAACATAACACCAGAACGAGGGGACATCCACTAAATTTGAGTGTTGGGAAAGTCAGTACAGACAAAAGAAAATATTTCTTTACTCAGCGTGCGGTTGGTCTGGAACTCCTTGCCACAGGATGTGGTGATGACATCTGGCCTAGATGCCTTTAAAAGGGGATTGGACAAATTTTGGATGCAAGGGAGGGCACCAGGATGCAGGTCTCTTGTTATCTCATGGACTCCCTGGGGCATTTGGTGGGCTGCTGTGAGATATAGGAAGCTAGACTAGATGGGCCTATGGCCTGATCCAACAGGGCTGTTCTTATGTTGCAGATATGACAATCATGCATGGGAAAGGAAAAAATAAAAGATTAACAATAACTGTGGTAACAATAACTTAAACAAAATCTGAGGTAGAACTGCTCTTAGAGCTTGGCTGTGTTTATATAAGTGACTGGAAAAGTCCTCCATAGAGCAATTGTTTGTTTATGACAAGTAAGAGAGCAGGAAGCTGATAAATTGATTCCAGGCTACAATCCTATGCATATGTTTCCGGGAGTAAGCCCCAGTCAATGCAATGGATCTTACTTTTGGGTAGACATGCATAGGATTGTGCTGAAAGCAGGTCTTAAAAATGTTCCGATGTGCAAGAATAGAAGAGGTAAAATATCCATATGATGAAATACTTCATGATGCCAATGGAATATTGCACTCTCATTTACCTTAAGATCCTTGCTTAGTTCCTAAAGTGGTTCTGAGGCTCAGCTCTGCCATGAAGCCCTTCCTGGTGCTTTGGAAACCCTTTACTCCAAATCCTAGTGGGTGGGCCCAGTTTTGGCTACTCACTGGTATTTCACATGTGTCAGTGTTCCTTTCCGTATGATCATTTTCTAATGGTGAATTCTAACACTAAAGGATGTATTTGAGAGGTAAGGTGTAGTGAGTCTAGTGAGTAAGGACTCAAAAAGTTCTCCCCCCCCCAGGTACTCCTAACATTACTGGCACCTTCCACCAGCTTTTTCTAGGGAGAGGGTGTGTCAGAAGGGAAAGAATGGGAAAAAGGAAACTGGGAAGCATTTCCCTTTTCTGCCGCCCTCCTCCCTGCCCCCATTTCCTGAAGTGATTGTTTGCTTTTACTACCAGAATAACAGCAGGAAATACCAAAACAAAAACAGGGTTTAATGAATAGAAGCCAAAATGTTACAAGGGGCCAGGTTCTGTACTCAGCCACGGCCAATAAGTCATAACTTCTGCTAACATATGAGGAACAACTTGAATATGAAGAGCCTCCATGGCAGTTTGGTTCTAGGAAGGAGTAACTGCAAGGTGCTAGTATTGCCTGTCATCTTTATTGCCTTATTTAACTGCTGTTATGCAAGAAAATGCCTGCACATTTGCTCTGTTAGTACAAAGTTCATTAGAGGCTGTATCACTCACCAACCAACCTGGAAACAGGATACAATGCCTTGTGTTTCTATATTGGTGGTTCAGATCAATCTGCAGCAAGGTTTGTAACCTGATGTCATATGCCCATGGACACCTTTCAGATTAATCTTCTGAACCAACTGGTGATGCAGGCACAGCTTAGAGCCCTGATCCAATGAAATTGTTTACTCCAGAACTGTGCCACTGACTTCAAGGATGTTACTGCAGACAGCTGTGGTCCACAGGAGAATGGCATGTAAAGTGTACCTTCAGCCCAAAAGGTGCTTACTTTAATGAGAAAGTCCTTCTGAAACTGTCATGCGTGTATTATAACAAAAATTATGGCCATGATAAAACAATTGAGCTGTTCATCACAAATTCAACAACACTGGCATATCTGAATGATAATTTCTCCCTGCCATTGTGTTTGTGTGTACACATGCCATACATGCCATTTCAGGTCTTTTTGGTGGAGTCACCATTAGTGTGGAATACTCTCCCTGCAGAGGTCTACCTGACCCCTATCTCTCTGTGTTTTAAGGTGCAATCCTAACCAACTTTCCAGCACCAAGGTAAGGGCAATGCAGCTCTAAGGTAAGGGAACAAATATTCCCTTACTTTGAGGAGGACTTTTTGACTTCAACCCAATTGCAGGATGCAGCACATGCCCCACTGGCACAGCTATATCAGTGCTGAAAAGATGGTTAGGATTTGGGACTTTGACTTCTTTCATTGTACTGTTACTCCTGAGGAAGTGATTTGCTGTGTTATTCTTTTTAAAACCTGACTTCTGCTCTTTTGTATTTTTCTACTTCCTTATTGTAAATTTTATTGTATTTGTTTGTAAGCTACTTTGGGCGTAATCCAAACCTGCACTGGAGCAGGCAAGCCAGGAGGCTTGCGCTACATCCAACACAGGTTCGTTGGCTGCAGTGGCTCAGCCAGGGGCAAGGGCTGCGCGCCCCAATGGGTCTCCTTGGACCTGCACCACCTCTGGAGGTGGCGCAATTCCGAGGAGAGTGGAGCAACTTGAAGCCGCTCCATTCTTAGCAGGGATGGAGTTGAGATCCAGCATAACTGCCAGGTCCAAGCTCCTCCCCCGCGCCCGCCCCCAGGGCCACCCATCGCCCACCCTCCCCAGCCCAGAAACGCCCCCTCCCACCTTCTCCCCGCCCCCCTACGCCTACCGTTGCCACCTGTGTCAGTGCAGGCGTGCCAACTCAAGCAGCGGTAAGGAAGCCACCGCAAAAGCTTCTGCCGGCCTTTGCACATCAGCACTTCTACATGCACCTATGCAGCTTCCTCCCACGGAGGTGCAAACATGCTTTACGGCACGTTTGTGACCCTCCTATTAGGACCCTCATATTAGCAGTTAGGATTGCGCCCTTTGTGTGTTTGAAATGCAAGATATAAATAATAGTGGCCATAGCTGAACGGTAGACTCAGACCTTGCACGAGTTGGTTCACTACTTGGTATTTCCAGTGAAAGAATTTCAAGTAGCCACTTTTGAAAGTGGACAGTGGACTTTTGAGTGTTGGGCGGGTTAGGACAGACAAAAGAAAATATTTCTTTACTCAGCGCGTGGTCGGTCTGTGGAACTCCTTGCCACAGGATGTGGTGCTGGCGTCTAGCCTAGACGCCTTTAAAAGGGGATTGGACGAGTTTCTGGAGGAAAAATCCATTATGGGGTACAAGCCATGATGTGTATGCGCAACCTCCTGATTTTAGGAATGGGTTAAGTCAGAATGCCAGATGTAGGGGAGAGCACCAGGATGACGTCTCTTGTTATCTGGTGTGCTCCCTGGGGCATTTGGTGGGCCGCTGTGAGATACAGGAAGCTGGACTAGATGGGCCTATGGCCTGATCCAGTGGGGCTGTTCTTATGTTCTTATGTTATGTTCTTATGTTCTTATGACAGGACTGTACTGTATTTGATGGTGTAACCAGCTTGATAGTGTGAGGGAGTTTCATATGCACATAGAAAGAGTTTCTCTGCATTTTCATATGCTTAACTTGCATTAAAAAGGGTAGATGAGAATCATAATGTAAGAAGCATTCGTTTTTTCCCCTCCATTGTGTATTTTAAAACCAAGGTGTGCCACAGATTTCTTTTGCTATCTAAACTGAAGTGTTAACTTTTTCTGTTAGAAAGCAACAAAATACAAAAGTGAAATAAAACATTATAATTTGTTATAATATATTACTACTATTACTGCTACTAATTATGCTATTGATGCTTCTTAGAACATCTCATGTTAAGTAACATAGTAGGAGCGTAGGGCACTTATTCAAGAAAAGCAGGCAGAAAATTGAATGAGCAATAAGGGCCAATTGTTTATTCTTCCTCCAACACCACTAAATGCAGTGCTCAGATACTAATTAGGAGCTGCAGATTACCTCTATAAGAACCTAAAGCAGGGGAAGCCAGCCAATTAACACTGGTATCTACCTAATTGCAGCTCATCTTAGCAAGAGGAACCCTGCTTATGTGTTAAATAATTGATGGTGGGCAGTTTGGAGGCTATTTTAAAAAGCAACCACAACACCACCAGGAAACAGACTAAGCAATAAGGGTTAGGCTATTAGCAGAGAGATTGATGACCATGGTGGGCCCCACAGCCTGACTCCTTCTCATTGAGCAATGAAGATGGTGGCAAAGACAGCAGTCAACCTCCTATTCAGGAAGTGGGATAACCACTGCACCCCTACCTGCCTCCCTGTCCCCCAACATGCCTTGTTTACCTGTTTCCTTCTTGCTTTGCCATTTCCTTTGAAATAGCATGGCAGAGAGGGATGGAGAAGTGGAAAGAGAACTGGAAGTAATGTGGTCCAGTCCAGATAAGTATCCTTATCTGTCCTCTGCTATACTATTTCAAATCATAGAATGGTGGAGCAAGGAAAGCAGATAGGGGGGTGCCCTTAAGGCAAAGGGTGGGTGGCTGGGTGAGGTGGCGCTAGAGGTGACCAGTGTGTACAGAATGACTCTTGTGCCCATCCACCACCATATCTTACATCAAGGCTTTATTATTTATTGTTATCGTCATATAGACTTATGGTCCATCAAGCTCAATACTGGTTTATGATAACTTGCTGCAGTTGTTCTGGGTCTCCAGTTAAGTTGGGAATGGGACTAGGGACTATGGGCCCAATCCTATCCAACGTTCCAGCACCAGTGCTGCCATAATGCAGCCCCAAGGCCTTGAGGAGGCCTCTGTGACTGCCCCTTCACCACAGGATGCAGTGCATGCCCCATTGGCACGGCTGCACCAGCACTGGAAAATTGGATAGGATTGGGCCCTATATCTGTGTAAGCTGTGCATCCCCTTCCTATCACTTGCTAGCAGTAAGTAGAAAAAGCGCTTCTGCTATCTTGCAGCCAGATTCTATGCATGCTACGCAGGGGTAAGTTATCCTGGATAACTGTTAATTTTACAAGCAGAAAAGTGTTCTACTGCCAGTAGTGATGATGATGCATGTTTGTGCTAGGTGAAAAAAATGTATTTGGGGAGACTGTGGGGCTTTCTATTTTTTTTCTGTGATCCAGTCACTTAGTTTCCAAGTCAACCCCAGGTGCATAGGTTCTGATCTCACCTGACTTACTGTTTTCCATCTTTCATGCAGCAGGATGGAGGCTTAAGACTAGAGGCAGAGGGAGAAGTGCCACAGAGATTGATCAGTACTCCACTGCAATCCTAAACTTCTGATTGCTTCGGAGGTTACGGGCTTGCTGCGGATTTTCTTGGCCAAAGTCCTGCTTTCAGGTGAGGAATAAAAAATGGAGCTCCTGTTCTCTGTCCCTGTTCTCCTTGAGTCCAGTGGGATCATTTACTTGCCCATAAACGTGCATTCACCCCACAGCCTGATCTTATGCATGTTTTACCCAACAGACACAGAATCAGCTTGGGGGTGCCTTTTGGTAGCATGCCTTCCCTCGCACAGTTTTCTTAATGCCTCCACAGTCCCTCAAGACTTTCTTCTCTCCTTATCTCCCAAGTTTCTCTTCCAAAGCCTGCTCCCTATTCATTCCCAGTGTAATGTGGCTACGGGCTCAATCCTATCCAACTTTCCAGTGCCAATGCAGCCTTAGTGCAGCCCCAAGATAGACATTCCCTTACCTTGAGGAGGCCTCCATGACTGCCCCCCCCCCAACTGCAGGATACAGCACACACTCCATTGGCAGGGCTATATCAGTGCTGGAAAGCTGGATAGGATTGGGCCCCACATCTACCCCAGTTTCGGGCAACCACTTGTTCAGCTTCAGCATCTCTTCTCTGTGCTACTTCCCAGCCTGTCAGTCAGTGGCAGCTGGAGGGGGCACAAAGCAGAAAGTTACAAAGCCTCACTGCAGCATGCAAGGAACCCCTCAGAATTATTCCAGGGCGGGGGGGGGGGACAGATAGGGGTGCAAAGCACTAGGTTTTGCAGGGAGTCTCACCGCAGTGCGAAAGGCACCCCAGAATCACTCCTGGTGGGGGAGCAAAACAGGGGGTGCCAAGGAGGTGCTGCTGCACCGCAGTGTGCAAAGGCCCCCCGAACCATTCCAGGTGGGGGAGGGGCCCCTGCAAGACTCAGTGCTTTGCATCCCCTCTCGAGACGCCCCTGCTGGCAGCCCCCTTCTCCTCCCTCCTCTCCCACCCGCAGCCAGCCTGTTCTCACCTCTTCTCCCCCTCCCTGGGTTGCGCCCCCCTGCAGGCCCCTCCCCCAATGGGAGGGGGGATACCTGTGTCTACACCGACCCTTGACACGTGACCCCGTTCCCGTGCGAGAGGGGGGCAGGCGCGCGCCCAGCCGCGTCCTCGGAGCCCGCCCTGCGCGTGTCTCTTTAAGAAGAGTCGTTCACGTGTGCGGTCAGCTGACGGTGACGCTCCAGGGAAACTCTCCCAGTTCCTGAAACAGCGGGCTGGGCTTCTCGTGCCCGCCTCCCGCCCGGGTCTGGCTGCGAGCGCGAGCGGCGTCGCCACCGCCACTGTCGCCGGTCCCGCGGAGCGCGTGGCCAGCCGGGGCGCCCAGCAGCGCTGCAGTCCCGGCTCTTTCCTCGCCCGTCCGGAGCACAGAGAGGCTGACCGGCACCTCCGCCCCTTTCCCCGGGGAAGCTCCAGCCAGTGCGCCGCTTGCCCTGCTGCAGGAGCCTCCCGCGGCTGGCAGCCCAGGACTCGCCCAGCCAGTCGCCGGTCTCTGCTCGCCCCGCTGGAGGCTGCTTGGTCAGCGCAGGCTTCTTTCCAGACCTCCCAGCCGCTGCTGCCCCAGTTCATGGATTATCTGGTAGGCACGCTCGGTGCGTCAAGGGAAGGGGATTCGGGGGGTGGGGAGGCAGGTGAGGCAGGGCCTCCCCAGGGAAAAGCAGGTGAGGCACAGTCTCCCCAGCGGAGTCCTTCGAAGGGCGCCGCCGCCGTGGGAGGTGTGCAAGCGCCCACAACCCATGCACGCAGCGGCGCTTTTCCAAGGACTCTGCTGGGGAGGCTCTGCCTCACCTGCCTCCTCACCCACCACACATCGCGTGGGTTGTGGGTGCTTGCACACCTCCCATAGCGGTGGCGCTTTTTGAAGGGCTCTTCTGGGGAGGCTCCGCCTCACCTGCCTACCCACCCACCACACATCCCTGATGGGATTCTCCCTCCACCTCCCCATGCACTCCCACTGTGCTCCCAGCCTACCACTGTATGTCTTTTTTGACTGCAGCTTCTGAAGGTGTGCATGTGAACTAGTGGCATGGGTGTGCTGACAGGTGTGTGAGTAAAGGTCCTTGCAGCAGCATCAGGGTTGAAAATTAGCTCGGCCAGTTTTCCCTGTAATGTAGGGAAACCAGGCAAAGCCTTCCCCACTTGTGCCTCTTTCGCCTGAGTTCAGGATTAGGGAATAGGTATCCTTCAGAACTCCAAGCTTTTAATCAGATGATCAGCACTGTTAAAAGGCTAATAAGCTGGAGTGGTTTTTTAAAGTGCTCTGTAGGTCCCACTTATTTGGTTATTAGATCTCTAACGTTCTGACCTTGGTTAGAGGCTTTCCCCCTAAACTGTATAAGCACAGGAGACGCTTGACTGCACTAAATTGGAACCACGGGCTTGAGTCGTGTAGCACCTGAGTAGTTTGGTATTCAGCAGTACCATTTAAAACAGCATTTAATTAGCATTGCCCTTATTTGTACAGAAAGAGATTGTATCGCATGGCTCTGCTTCAAGGTTGCAGGAGTTTTCAGGTTCATGAAAGGCTTGGTGACAAGCATCTGAATTGTCACCAGAACCAGGGGACATCTGCTAAAATTGAGTGTTGGGAGAGTTAGGACAAAACTAACAGAGTATTTCTTTACTCTGCACCTAGTTATCCTGTGGAACTACTTGCCCAGATGTGGTTATGGCATCTGGCCTAGATGCCTTTAGAAAGGGATAGGACAAGTTTCTGGAGGAAAAGTCCATCGTGGGTTACAAGCCATGATGCGTAAGGTGCCCTCCTGATTTTAGAAGTGGGCTACCTCAGAATGCCAGATGCAAGGGAGGGCATCAGGATGCAGGTCTCTTGTTGTCTTGTGTGCTCCCTGAGACATTTTGTGGGCCACTTCCTGAGACACAGGAAGCTGGACTAGATGGGCTGATCCAGCAGGACTCTTCTTAAGTTCTGATGTTTCTACAGGTGAAATAAGAACCTGAAACTGTAAAGTGTCTGCTTGCTATTGTTTCTTAAGATGTCAACCAAAATAGTCTAACTGCTGATGAAGCTGTGCACATCCTGGCATGAGCCGACTTTTATTACTGTACTTTCTATGTTCTTGATAATGTCCCTTGCTGGCCAGACTTGTTTCTGGCCTCAACCATCAGTAGTCTTTCCTGTGTTTCCAAGCCACAATCTGCCTTTCAAAATACATATTGTCCTGTAGTAGTTTTGTGACATTAGTCAAGTACATGGCAAACCATTAATGATATATGTCATAGTGATATGGGAGAGGTGTGATTTGCGTGTGTGTGGAGGTTCTTGGCTCTTGTTGAACGCTGAAAGAAGTGCCATCTCATGTGATGCCAAAAGGATTGTTCAGACTGTACCTGCAAAACTGTTTTCATAAGCACTGGTGACTTACATGACTACCTTGATTTCTCAGGTAGCTTTACTTCATAAACATAGTCTGAATAAGCTGCTTTTAAATATTTTTCTGTAAGAATTGAATGTTGCATTCTAAATGGGAGTTGTATGTTAACTTAGTGTTCTGCCTTTATTGTTTGAAGGAATCTAGATTGTGAAATTGTGTGCGTATGTGTTGAGAAGCAAGCTATCTTAGGTTTTGAAGGAGATATGAATTATCTTTTTGTGTAAATGACATGGTGTTGATAGTGTTTGTGGAGCTGATTGTTTTCTGCTTCTGTGTTGGAGGAGATTTCTCTTTAAGAGTTCATCAACCACAAGTAATGAACTTGAATCTTCTAAGAACAATTGGGTCGTAACTCTTCAAGCTTGGAACTTTCTTAAGTAGCTTTCTGGAAGCATGCATCTAGACAAAGCTGACTGTACTTTAGAGTAAACACATCAAACTGCAGGACTGCTCCAGAACTTTGTGGAAGAGCTATTGTGGCAAACATAATGTGTTTAGTTGACTTTGAAATCTGTTGGTGTTCTTGTGAAAGTTACAAAATGCTCCTGACCTAGTGTAGCTGACTTGTTCTTGTGTTTCTTGGCTCTCTCTCTGTATACTACATGTAACCTGACAATTAGCATTTTGACTTTAAGGCACAATTGCTCTTTAAAGACTTTTTGGTACCTGCTCTTGCTGTTGTAACCCTTAATTCATGAACTGCTTTACTGCTATAATTGGCTTGTAGGATGTGACCCTTATTTGTGACACTTTTCTTCTAACAAAATGTGAGATTTGAATGTTCATACTTTTTTTTGATGTGTTTGGATATCGTGCTTGGTCAGGTATATGCCTCTTCTTTTGAAAGATATATTAAAAAAAGCAAGGGGTAGAAAAATTCTGATAAATGCTCTCCTTAAATTTAGAGCAGTTCTCAAGCTGGTGGGCTGCAACCCATTGGGGAACTAGAACTGGGCCATCCCCCTTAAGGGGAGTGGCCTAGTAGTAGGCCCTTGATAGCACCACAGCAGTCTCAATGCTGTGGGGACCCCGGGGCAGTTTACCATATCTGGGGTGTACGGAAGCCACTTGGAGGGTTCCGGAGGCTCGCAGCTCCCTCTGTGCTACTGCACTGAGCTTCAGTCTGCTATTGGAGCTCAATTCTGGTTTCTGATGGTGCTCAGTGCAGCTGTGTGGAGGGAGCCATCATGCCCTGCTGCTAATCTCCCTCAAACTGTGCTCTAGCCCACTGTGCATGCCCAGAAATCCAGGCACAGTGGCTGCTGAGGCAATGGAATCTGAAAGCAGTAGGTTGGAGCTTGGTTTGGGGGAGATCGGTGTTGGGGAAGGATGGCTCCCTTGCGGAATGGTAAGCACTGTTCATGCAGGTAAGGTTAAAGGCAGGGCTCTGGATCCAACCTGCAAGACAGGGTCTGGAGAGCCCTGGTCTAGAGGCAATACTTTCAATATTTCCAATTTTATCATAAAACTTTTTCCTTCACCTTAAAGTGTCCTAATTCAGTGAATACTTTCTGATGTTATCCTCACATTGTCATCTTAACTGTTTATGGCTAACTTGTAAAGGTAGTGTGCAATCTCCCTATCACTCTCCCTTTGTCAGCAATAATCCTGAGAAAATTGGGATGACCTCCAACTTTAAGTCTCCTCCCATCTGAGACCTGATAAAACTTTCAGCGTCATTCTTACTTCACTTAATGCATGAGTAATAACTTGTGGCTGTGCACAGTTAACATTCAAACAGGCTTGTCCCATACAGAATTAGGAGTGCGTGTATCCTTTCAAATCCATGGGCTGAGAGTCCAATCCTAGATGTGTCTATTCAGAAGCAGGTCTCCATTACAGTCAATTTGGCTTACTTCCAGGTAAGTGTGGATAGAATTACAGCCTAAGTCTAGGCACCCCCAGAAAGTAGGGATGCTATAAGCCCCACAAATTCTGAGCCATTCCTAACCACCTGTCTGTTGCACCAGAAGGCTGAATTAGATGGGTCTACAGCTGATACAGCAAGAGTAGTGATTATGTTGTAACAAAACAGAGTTGCTACTCTCCCTTGCCTCACATGTGAAGATAAAATATTTTCAGTACATGTTCATTTTCACCAAAGCATGCGTTCCTCTCCATGATTATTCCTGCATTTATTTCCTCAAATTCTCCACAGTTTATTACTTTGAAAAATTATTTACCCACCAATTTTTTTTACTCTCCCCCATTATTACTCCTCCAAAGAAAGCCCCTATTTTCGTTACGCACCAGCTTTGTCTTTGCAGCTGCAACAGGTCCAAAATGTATCTGTTCTTCTAGAAACATTCAGACATTACACTGAATAGGGGCATAGGGAGTCGAACACATGTACTGTCTGTTTCCAGCCTCTGCCCATTCAGTATAACATGCACAGGTCCTACTTGCAAAGGTATCTTGGACTGCATGGGAAGAGTCCTATATACCCAGATAGTTGTGATCCTTCTCATGCCTGTGTATCATTCAGGAAAATGAAAGTCCTATAATTAAGTTTCAGCAGAATGGGTGGGTCGGTTTAAATGCTAATGAAGTTAAGTAACTGCCATTATGTACAACTGATAATAAAACAGGTATGTATACCTGTTGCTATGAAGCAGGGGTGTCCAAACTTTTTGGCAGGAGGGCCACATCTTTCTGACACTGTGTTGGGGGCCGGGGAAGAATTAATTTACATTTGAATAAATTTACATAAATGAATATGTTGGAAATGGAACAATGAATGAAGGTCTTGGCTCAATAGCTCAAGACCTAGTGCAAAGCAAAGGCAGCCTTTCCTTTGCTGCTGCTGCTTCTTCATAGATGTGAAACAGCAAGCAGTGGAAGGAGCTCTTGGCCCACAGCTCGTGCAAGAGGTCAAACAGTCAGCCTTTGTGCTGAGAGCTGTCCTGTTGGACCAGTGTGGGCCCCAGCAAGTCTTCGGTAGGCCAGATGCTCAGTGGAGACTGGGGGCTCCCTGAGGGCCAGGTTGGGGGTCCCAGAGGGCTGCAAATGGCCCCTGGGCCAGGGTTTAGGAATCCCTGGTATAAAGAATGTAGATCTTGCAAAAAGTATTTTCTGTAATTCAGGCTTCCAAAGGTGGTAAGAGAACAGAAGAGTTGTGATAATGTTTAATAATGTTGTTTCCCCAATGAAAAACCAAACACATCTGTGGGTCAACTGTTGGTTCATCAACATTTCTTTACTTCAGACAAGCAGCATTGTCTAATTTACCACAGGTCTGGTGTATGCTGCTGTTTTATTGCTTCATATATAGCAATACCTCCTATAAAACGTTCTCATTTAGCATTGTTTTGTTCCAGTGTTCGTCATCCTTGGTTGATAGCCATTGTAGCCAGTGGGAGCAGTGGTTAGGGTAGGGTCAAAGCTTTCCTTGCCTCCATCAGTCTTCACCAGCATCACCTTTAGCACTCTTTCATATAGTGCAGCGGTTTTCAATAATAATAATAATAACAACAACAGGTATTTATATACCGCCTTTCTTGGTCTTTATTCAAGACTTTATTCAAGGCGGTTTACATAGGCAGGCTTTATTTAAATCCCTTATTAAATAGGGATTTTTACAATTTGAAAGAAGGTTCTTTCTTTCAAGAACCACTACATTCAGGTGTTTCATTCCGATCTGGCTTCACATTCTGGCCTCCATCCTCCCACACTCAGAGCAGATGGAATTGCTCGGCTTCAGCTTGTCAGCTGCTTCCAGGTCGCACGGTGCTGGTGGCCTCGAACTGGCGACCTTGTGGATGTTATCTTCAGGCAGACGGAGGCTCTACCCTCTAGACCAGACCTCCTGCTCAACTGCTCTCGTGGCACACTGGTGTGCTGCAAGGCTGTCTTAGGTGTGCCGTGGGGTCAGAGGAGGCAGGCAATAGCCGCGCGCATGGGAAGAAGCGGCTGCTTTGACCCTCAGGCGGCAGCCAGCGAAAAAGGAGCAGCTGTGGCTACTTGCATCTCCTGCTGCTGAGTGAGAGGAAGGCTGCAACCTGATCCCCATTTACCTGGAAGTAAGCCCCATTGACTATTATGGGGCTTACTTCTGAGTAGACACACCTAGGATTGGGTATCAAGTCCGCCCTGCATGCTGATTGGGCAGCTAGAGAAACCCAGAGGAGGTCCATGGAGTGAGTGAGAAGGAGGGAGGTAGGAGCAGACAAGCAGGTTGGAAGGGAGTGAGTCTGCTGAGGCCACCAGCCCAAGAACTGGCTGGCCTGGCGAAACCCCTTTTCCTGCCACAGTTGCCTGCAGCTGCCCAAAGTGACCCTCCCTGCCTTGTCTTTTGCTTTTCAGAGGAAGGGCTTTGGGCCACAATCCTATCCACACTTACCTGGGAGTAAGCCCTATTGACTATATAGGGGCTTACTTCTGAGTAGACATATTGCCTAGGATTGGGCTTTTGGTCGCACCCTTTTTTCTTAAATACAGGAGCAGGCAATTGGCACTTCTCCCCACCCCACTCCCTCCCACAGGCACATTCCCCCCAAATCTCATAATTGCAGTTAGCACGTCTCTTACTGTCCCTGCCTTCACTCCTCCACACCTTTCAAAGGTCCAGAATCACTTTCCTCACATTCTCTCCCCTCCCCCACTCCAACTGAGTTAGACCTGGTTAGGATTGTGCCCTTTGTCATGTAATGATTTAATTGTATTAATTGCGTTAATTAAAAATTAATTGTAATGTAGTAATTTCATGTAAGTAAAAAACTGCTAGTGTGCCTTGACAATTTTAGTGCCTTGTCAGTGTGCCGTGAGCTGAAAAAGGTTGAAAATGGCTGATACTGTGCTTGGCTTTGGAGGAATGGATCCCCCCTGTTGGTAGAGGTATTACTGTACTGACATTGGACTTCTTGAAAATCTGCTTCTATCATTTTGTGAAAAAGAGTTGTTGAGGCAACTTTTATGTGCTTGAATGCTGGTATTCATAGAAGTTTTCCACACAAGTAATGGCTCTCTTGGAAATGGATAATGTTTCACATCAGTGACTAGGAAATGATATGCCATTTGAGAGAGAACACTTCTGCTTCATACTCATGGCACAGATGGTGTGAGAAAATTGCTACTGTATGGGAGAGAAGAATATGGAAGACAGTGAATAGATGTTCCATCTAATATTGGTTTTGGGTCAGGCTGATTTGACACTTTTCAGGTTTTATGATGCAGAAGGCATTATCCTTTGTTGCTGCATGTGATCCCTAAGTGAGACGAAACACTGTATATTCTCATGCATAAGTATCTCATGGGTAAGTCGACGGCAAGTTTTAAGAAAAAAAATCATAGAATTTGCTATGATCTGTGGGTTAGTCTAAAGTAAAACTTAGGGATGTGTGAAATTCTTTGAAAACTACTTATGGTGGCTTTGAGTCTGATAGACCTGGAATGTTGACACGCTCATCCTTAAGAAGGGATTATCCCTTGTGATTAGTTCATTGTAAGGTATGCCGTACAGTGCTGGCACTAATATGTCAGGAGTCCTGGGACAAAGTCTTGTACTGGAGCCCCTGTCTCTACTCCAACTGAAAATTCAGGCATTAGCCCAGCCAGGTGAGCCCTTGGCCAGTTCCCAGCGTAGCCACCTTCTGACACAAGCCGTGCAACATGGGCAATCTGCTCTTTGAGAGCTTTCCATGTTAAGTAAGGTGCAGTTTCATTGTGCACCAACTGAAGTTTCCAAACTGTCTTGGTTGCCTTGTGTAGAGTGAGGATCTCCCTTGCTAAGAAATGGAGAATTATACTTTTCTGAAGTCAGAGGACACTGAAAGCAAAGTTTTTCCCTTTTTCTCTGGGTCCAACAACTAGCCTGTGTTTGACTGTAGCCTCTGTTGTGATGTCTGTCTTATTCTTGCATGCACAGGCCTCCGATGCTGTGGTTAATGCATCTTGATATGTATAGATCTATAAAAAGGCTTTCAAGGACAGACACATTCTTTTAATACTGGGAGTCAGGTGAGCAGAGAAAGCAGGTCACTTGGAGGTATTCTCGACAATAATTCAGATTATTCTCTGGACTGTGATGGTAATTGTGTTAGAGGCTTGCAGACCATGACAAAATGGGAGATAAGTAAACAGAGGAGCCTCAAAGGCAAATTTCTAACGAGATAGCTAATACTGGCTTCCAAATGCAGATCCAACTGCCCTGTAGGAGGCTTGTTGTATTCTGAGTAATGTACTCTAAGGATGGTGTCCAGAGTAAAGTTACTGTTCATGACATTGCACTCCGTGAATGCAAATTAACTTTGATATTGGAAGGGGTGCTTTGTGCCACTGGAATGCTTCCTTCTGTTTTCAGAGGGAGCTTCCATGAGTAGAAGCATTACTCTGGGTGCTACCCTAAAACTTTTGAACATGGCTTAAACTGAAGCCTTCTGGTAGCGGTGAGAGAATTGGAAGAGAAAAAGAAAATATTTCTTTACCCAGAGAGTAATTAATCTGTGGAACTCCTTGCCACAGGATGTGGTGATGGTACCTGACCTAGATGTCTTTAAAAGGACATCTGACGTGTTACATAAGAACATAAGAGCGCTGCTGGATCAGGCCAATCTAGTCCAGCTTCCTGTATCTCACAGTGGCTCACCAAATGCCCCAGGGCGCACACAAGGGACACAATCTGCGTACCGGAGCCCTCCCCTGCATCTGGCAATCGAAGGCAGCCTGCCTCTAAAACCAAAAGCATACAAGTCATAATGACTATTTGCAACCTCTGGCTTTAGAGGTAGCCTATTTCTGAATGCCAATACAAAAGAGTGGCAACAGGATATAGGTAGCTTGTTGTCTGATGTGCTCCCTGAGGCATCTGGTGGGCCACTGTGAGAAATGGGAAGCTGGATTAGCTGGGTCCCTTGTCTTGAACCAACAGGACTCTTATGCAGTGTTTCTGATGTTTTGTTCAATCCTAACACTATATCAAGTGAACCTGGTTCTGCTTAGGGAATTTAAATTACAAAGGAATTCACAAACAAATTATTTAGCCTTGAAGGTCCATATTGATTGAAAGATTAATTGTGCCATAAAACAAGTAATAAAAACTTTCGCTTGGTGGAATTTCACAGTTCTGAAGCAAAGAAAAAAACTGAAATGGCATCGGCTGCAGCTGACAACCTGAGTCTCACCTTGAAAGAAAAGTGAGAGGATTTTCTAGTACTTTAAAGACCAACACATTTATTACAGTACAAACTTTTTTTGAAAAGCATAAAAAGAAATCCTTAAATGGGTAGGGATATGCATGCGCATTGACATGTCATGGGCATAAAAAAATAGTGTTTGAAAGTGGCAGCAAGAAAATTATTTAAAAGATGTTGTTATTCCCTTTCCCAAAACAGAGTGGTATACCATGCAATATAATAAAACAATATAAAAGAACTAAAAACAGCATATAAAAATAAATACAACAAAATAAGAGCAATTAACATTGATTTGGAATAGATAAAAAGATCTAAAAACAGCCAAAATAAAAACACAAAATCAGCACTGAGTAATAAAACCTATACATAATGATTTAAAAGGGGTCCCCAGGGAAATCATCCTTCCTCAAAATCCAAGTGAAATCTATTTTTAAACTCTGCTAGAAACCATATAGAGAATGGCCTGTCTTCAGGTCTTCAAGTTTTTTCCACAAATGTGGAGCCACAGCAGAAAAGGCCCTGAACCTTGTTAGCATTCCCTTGGCTTCAGATGGTGGTGGGATCTTAAGCAGGGCCCTATCTGATGATCTTAAGGGACGAACAGGCTTAATGGGTAATCATGAATATCTTGAATTGGCCTTGGCATTGAGTGGGCAGCCAGTGCATTCCTCAGAGCAATGGCATAGCAGACATGAATCACCAAATCCCAGTGACCACCCAGTCTGCAGCATTCTGCACAAACTGCAGCTTCAGAGCCTCTTCAAGGATAGCCCCATGTAGAGTGTTACAGTAGTATAAAGGAGATGTCTCTAGGACATGGACCACTGTTTATTTATTTAACATATGGCATATAATACATGGACTTATATATCAATTAGACTAGATCAAATGTCAGTGTCCAGTTTGTCCAGCCATTCAAGGACAGAGTTACCTTCTTTGAAAAAGTCAGACCATGGGCCAGTATACACCCTCAGTTTGCAGCCAGACACAATGTGGTATATGGTTTGGCGGGAGAACCCACAATCGCACTGTGGGGTAGATACTAACCCCCATTTAAACATTGAGTCCTGACTAACACCATACAGGGTACGGATGCTGGTCAAAGTTTTCCAGTGCTGGCAAGGTAAGTTGAAACCTGGCACCTTAAGTGTAGGATTGTCTATATAACTGTTTCTGGGCGTTGGACTGCCCATTTAGCCTTCCTTTGGGCACTGATGTTAAAATTGTTGTGCAGATGTTGTGTGAGTGCCAGAGAAGTCTTCTTGGATTTAAGATGAGGAAGATAGATGATTGATAGACAATAGATGAGGAAGATCGGCCTGTACTGGTAAAAGTGGGTTGCTGGTGATTTTTCTTTATTCTTTCACTAAAGCCTCTTGTCTCCATAGGACTGGTGGTGCTGTGTGGCTCAAAACGGGGAGCCAACAGACAGGAGTGGGTCTTATACAGCTGCTTATGTTCCTCATGGTTTCAGTTAATCTGGCATCAATCTTGCTAGTATGACAGCTGTTAAGCCATACTGGAGCACAGTATTCTGCTGCGGAGTAGATCAGTCCTAGTGCTGATGTTCTGAGTAGTGGCTGAAGCTCCCATTCTTGTTCCTGTTAATTTCTGGAGTATGTTGTTCCTGGTATTGATTTTTGCGGACTTGTTCTCGAGGTGTGACTTATAAGAGAGTCTGGTCCAAAGTTACTCCAAGATATTTTGGATGAGGATTGTAAGGGAAAAGGTTGTTATTTAGATAGACCTTTAGGGCTGCATTAGCTAATTTATTGTTAAGGTGGAAGCATGTAGTCACCGTTTTGCTGATGGACCACTGTAACTGGATCTGACTGACTTGGACACAGTTCCAGGTGGTGCACCAGGTGAAGTTGGGCAAAGGCCTCCCTGGCCATAGGTGCCATCTGGGAATCCATGTACCACTGCATACCCAGGAGGATCTCCCAGCTTGCATACCTGCTCTTCCACAAGAGTGATATCTCGTCCATAGCAAGTTATGGATTTTGTACCTATATTGTAGTTTTTTGGATCAGGAGGACCTGTCTTGTCCAAATTTAATTTCAGTTTATTAGCCCTCATTCAGGCTCCAACCACTTCCAGACATCTCCACAGAACTTCAGCAGTCCCCTTGGAAACTGGTGAAAGAGAGAGAGCTGAGTGTCATCCAACTCCAAATTGCTGGCTGATGTCCCCCAGTGGTTTCATTAACTGGTATGGGGACAGAATGGATCTTTGTGACACCCTGCAAGTCAGTGAACAAGCTGCCAAACAGGTATCATCAGCCTTATCTGACTGTAATGCCCAAGGAAAGAGTGGAATTGCTGCAAAGCAGTACCTCTGATCTCTAGCCCAGCTATCCAGCCCGAAAGGAAACCATGGTGGATGATGATAAAAGCAGCTGAAAGGTTCAGCAGGACCAACAGGAATGCACTCCTCCATCTAGTCCTCAGCACAGATCCTCAGCCAAGGTCACCAAGGCTGTCTCTGCCACATAGCCCAAACTTGAAACTGAATTGAAAGGGGTGCAATTGTTAGTGTCTTCAGCATTTCCTAGAGCTGCTTGATTTTTTTGGCTAAAAAAGAAAGGCTGGACTCTTGGAAATTATCCAAAAGCATGTGGGCTAGGGAGGGTTCTTTCAGGAAAGCATAAATTACTGCCATCATTAAAACTTTTGGAAATGCCTCCTTCCTAAGGGATGAATTTATTGTCCTCCCCTTTCATTCAGCCACCCTCACCCCACAGCGGGCAAGGATCAAAACAGACAAGCAGCAGGCCTCACACCCTAGAGAATCCTGTCCACATCCTCATGCTGTATAAACGGAAAAGAAAGCATTTGAGCCCACGCCTGTGCATGCCTACTCAGAAGAAAGTTCCATTATTGTCAATGGGGCTTACTCCCAGGAAAAGATGGCAGTGAAGCTAAGCCAGCAGTAGGGGGTGGGGGTGAGAGGAAAAGGGCAGAATCACCCCACTTCTTTAAGAGTGAAACTCCCCTGACAGCCTTGATCCTGCTGTAAATCAAGAGGAGGAAACAGCCCTCAGACTAGGTGAGGGTGGGCTTGTTGCAGCTGCAGGATGCACCTTCCCTGAAAGTGGAAACACTCCCATCAAATGTCTTTCAAACTACAATTCAGAGTACCATTACTTAGGAATAACACCCAGGGAAAGCAATGGGTTTGCTTCTGAGTAAATAGGGTTTCAGCTATGTGCAGCTGCACTTGGTCACAGCCATTTGCTGTTGCTTGTCTCTGCTGTGAATTGAATTGCACACTCCCAGTTGTGTTCTAAGTTGTATGTTATATGTAGAGCTTCTGGCTTAAGAGCAGAAGACTCTGCCTTTGCACTGTTCTGCACCAGATATGTCCTGAGAAATTCTGAGTGATAGATCACTTTTTTATGTTTTATTTTTTTTCCTGTGCTGGTCTTCAATCACTGGTTCAAACATGAATTGATCACCAAAAATTAGCTATTGGTGGGGCTTTCACAGTCAACTAGCTACCTCCCTTCCTGCCTTGCTGGCCCTGCAAGCCATTCTGGAGCACTGCCATTATTCCATTCTCTTTCAAGTACCCCTAAAGGTCCTGTTGAGTGCCCGTGGGGGTACATGAACCCCAGGTTGGGAACCACTGTTCTGTTAGTATGTTGTTTACATTGCACTTAATACTCTGACAGTGTTTACAAAAAGGTTGTGGAGACCAGAATTAAAAAAGCTACTGAATACAAATGTATTTTATGATCTTTTACTTTATTTTTAATAAATTAGATGGTACAGTTCTTAGATAACAATTACTGGACACTTTTCAGGATCTGGCCTCAGGTAAAATCAGACAAAATTATAGTCAGACACCTCCCTAAGTTAAACCTCCGACTTATCCGAGGGTCATAGCAAATTCCATGATTTTGGGCTCAAAACCTGCCCTCGTCTTATCTGTGAGATCGACTTATAGGCGAGTGTCTGCGGTAATTTTGTGCGTCTCAATCATGTCCCCCCTCAGGTGTCTCTTTTCTAGGCTGAAGAGGCCCAAACGCCGTAGCCTTTCCTCATAAGGAAGGTGCCCCAGCCCCGTAATCATCTTAGTCGCTCTCTTTTGCATCTTTTCCATTTCCACTATGTCTTTTTTGAGATGTGGCGACCAGAACTGGACACAATACTCCAGGTGTGGCCTTACCATAGATTTGTACAACGGCATTATAATACTAGCCGTTTTGTTCTCAATACCCTTCCTAATGATCCCAAGCATAGAATTGGCCTTCTTCACTGCCGCCGCGCATTGGGTCGACACTTTCATTGACCTGTCCACCACCACCCCAAGATCTCTCTCCTGATCTGTCACAGACAGCTCAGAACCCATCAGCCTATATCTAAAGTCTTGATTTTTTGCCCCAATGTGCATGACTTTACACTTACCTACATTGAAACGCATCTGCCATTTTGCTGCCCATTCTGCCAGTTTGGAGAGATCCTTCTGGAGCTCCTCACAATCACGTCTGGTCTTCACCACTTGGAAAAGTTCATCCATATAAGATGAAAATTTCCACAGATAGCCAAATGAGAGGGTGATGCCTTGCTCAAGAACTGAGGTCTGGGGGCATCTGACTTGCATATTTAAATGCAGTATATCAGGTCCCCCTACTTATTTAGAGGTTATGTTTCAGAGGGTCTGTACATAACCTGAAACAGATGTAGGTTGAAACAACCAGTTCTTTGCTGGCCAGGCAGTATTGCGCCTCCGAGGAAGCATCAACAAAGATCGTACTATACCTGTGCAAAAGCTACACGGCTGGATGTCCATACCTCAGGGAGCATGTGTATACAATTGAATCAAAACTGTGAAGAGAGATGAAAAGCACAAAAGTAGCCACCCATAACTAGGACATCTGTAACTCGCTGTGTATGTATATTACAGCAGTTTGCAGATGAATGTATTTGCATCCGACAGAAGTTTGGTCTGCATACAGTGGGTTCTGATCAGTCTGCACTAGCGACTCTAGCCTGCTCCGGTTCTTTGAATGTCCTTTGCCAATAGGGAAGATATTTACTCTCATTTCTTTTTTTTAAGTAGGGCCTGAATATAAATCTGCTGTAAGAAACATTTTAAGGACTTCTTTGGCTCTTCTGGAAGTAATTCCAGCAGCTGCTAGAAGACAGGTGTACTGTGCAATGGCAGAAGGCATACCACTTGGTTTCACCTAACATACTACCTATGGCAATGCAATCCAAATTTTGAGCCAATACAGATTGGATTCTTGCCTAGGCTTCTTGCCTAGAATTTATCTCTTATAGAGGGGAAAATAAGCTTGGAGCAATACCAGATGCTGTATTCATCATTTTCATAATGATTAAAAACATACCCTATTAAAACATACCCTATTAAAAGTATGTTGCAAGAGGAGTCTTCAGGGTGGACTTTGGAACATCAGTATTGTTACAACATGTTGTTTATCTAATGTTCTGTTCAGGTGCCGGCATCAAATCCCACAATTAGGTTTTTTTAGTACTACAGGGGAGCAAATCTAGTCACATGCTGTTTTCTTGTGTACATGTGTTGCTTATTTATTTCTACTTGCATCCTGTAGCATTCCAATCCTTGGGGTGGGTAATGACTCTGATAGTCTAACATCATTCCTTAGTCGTGTGTTGCTTGTTCTTAAGCTTTGATAAAGCAACAAATGAAGATGCCTGGCAGTCTTGAATGTTTAACTTGAAACATCTTGTGAGTGCAAATGTTTGTTTTCTCTTTCATGCTCCCCATGCAAACTCCTTGCAGAAAACTGCAGTAAACAGTAAGTAGTTAAAACTTGAAAATAGTCCAGCACTGAATCGGTTTGCTGGTTATTGAGGTTTTCCTAAAAAATCGTAACTAAGTCTGCAATCCTCTATATACCTTGGAAGTATGTCCTTTTGGCTGCAATTGGGCACACTTTCAAGAGACCTTATATGTGATTGTACTGTAAGGGATTCTGTCATCTTCCCTCCCCCATCCCAGTTCAGTCCCAAGGCCTGGAAGTTTTGATGGCACCAAATTCAATACACAATACTCCAGGTGTGGCCTTACCATCGATTTGTACAATGGCATTATAATATTAGCTGTTTTGTTCTCAATGAGAGATCAACTTGCTGCTGCATACGGATCAGTGGATGAGATGGCTCGTTCATCATGTTAGCCATGTGAACAATGTGTCCAAGATGGCCAGAACTCTTCATGGAGCCAGTTTGACCATGTGAGCTAGCTCCATTCATACCTAATCTAGCATGAGTTGTGATGAAGTAAGATATGCTGACGGATTGCTGCACAGCGGCCTTCTAAAGCAGTGTTTCTCAAACTGTGGATTGGGGCCCATTAGGTGGGTTGTGAGTCAATTTCAGATGGGTCCCCATTCATTTCAATATTCTATTTTTTATGTACGTATTATACTTTATATTATCATGGCATGTTACGGCATTGGGAAAATGTTACAGATCTGTACTTTTTACAGGCTACTCTTTTAACAGACTACTAACAGTGATAGTAAATGGAACTTTTGGGAAAGTGTGGGTAGGACTGCAGCCTAGGATTAAAAATGTTCCTGCTGGATGATGTCACTTTTGGTCATGACATCACTTCTGGTGGGTCCTGACTCTGCTGCTTAGCCTTTCCATGGTGTGTGTATAGAATGGTACTTGTTTCCGAAGCAGGAAAGATACTTGTTTGGATAGGACAGCAACAGTCTGAAAACTCCAGTGGAAGCAAAACTGCCTAGCGACCTAAATTGAAATAATTTTAGATTTGCATTATGTTGGTAGATCAGAGAGACTGCAGTGTTAAAGTTGCTTGTTGTGGCTTATAATCCTAGTTAAAAGGAAAAGAGGACAAACATGGGCAGGTTTAATGTTATAGGTCTGTTTTTGGTGATGCCTTGAAGATAAATTAGGCACTTCAACATTTCTTATAAGCCTAGCTATCATTTCTCCATTAAAAATTCAATTTTATCTGCCTGTCTACTGTTTTTATAAGGAAAAGCATGTTAACCTATATTGTAAATGGAAATTTTCTATAAAGTTGAGTATAGTTCAAGAGAGCCGGGCTTTTAAATAAATCTTCTTTGTTTAAAAAAAAACAACTGCCAAGAGCAATAAACTTGTTAGTTTTAAGGAGAAACTAGAGACAAGCTACAATCTGGCTTCTACTTGTTCTTTCTGCCACCTTGTAAAGCAAACTTAGGCTTTCTGTTTTGTGTGAGGAATGCTATGGTTACTTATTCATCTATGGGACCAATTAATCAACAAAATATATAGTTCATTAAAGAAAATACATAATTAAGTTACACACTTTTCCTTTCCAGCTCATCTTTAATTTTGTATTTAGCTGCAAAAATAAATGTTCGACTTTTGTCAAAGGTCAAAATAAGAACCCAAGCTGAAGTTATATAATAGTTACTGTGTGTATTGGCTTTCCTACTAAAATCTCTGAACTTCTTGTACTAACTTCTGTCATGCTGAAATTTTAACTATAACTTGAATTGGAAAATGGAAAAAAAAAACATCCCTATGATCTACATCTTCTCAAACTTTTTTTGATAGGTCATTCTAAGAAGTAATTGCAAGCTTAAAACCTTTTAAGTCATTAAAACCAAAGTTTTTTTAAAAAAAACCTAGTGTATTTGTTTGTACTTAAGAACTCAGCTGTAAGTAAAAGTAATTGTGTGTTACTTTGGCACCAGTTCTTTACTTCTGAGTGTTAAAAAAAAAAATTATGTGTGAACAAGCATGAGATTTATCCAAAACAGACATACTTTTCTCTCAAAATGTGATGATGAATTGAATGGAAGCCTGCTATTCTTGCCACACCAACCTTTATGCAGAATTATTAAAAATTCCTTTGCCCTCCCAAGGTTAGACATATGATGGGGGAAAAAAAAAAGTGGCATAAACCTGTTTCAAAAAATGCCTTCCCCAGTACTGTTAATTCTTAGTAATACTTTATTTCAATTTCTTTAGAGAATGTCTGACTGTATCCAGCTTTCATTTGCTGTTTGTAGAATTGGCATTTACACGGTAAGCAAGATGCCATCTTTTGATGCAATTTATTTGTCCTTGCAAAGTAATTCTAGAATGTATGCCTTAGATCCTTTGGTCTCGGCTACCATGTATTTCTAGCCAGAAATTGGTGGTGTGTACTTAAGCAGAATAATCTTGTCCATAAAGGAAGGCAACTGTGCTTCAGTTACATTAACTCATCTTCTGCCAAGTTGGTTTCATATAGAGAAGTTCACGTGGAATCCTAAATTAACACAGATGCTTTTCACTTGATGCATTCCAAGTTAAAATTAGGAGCGTAAGCTGCATGTTGACCTTTCTAGGTAGTACTATAAGATATATTTGCTGTATTCAGGGATCAAGATGTACCTGCTTCATCAAAAATTTCTAAATGATTTTCAACATGAGTAAATGTATATAAATGGCTACATTGTTAGGCACATATAAGGGGACTGTATTGGACATGACTTATAATTCTTCTACTTCAGCATTTGTCTCGTGTGGACATGACTTATAATTGATCTTTCAAAATGGGTCAGACTAAGAGTATTTAACTATCAAAGATAGCTCACTTCTCCCTACCACCCCTTTTAAAAAAATGGATCACTGCTATATTAAATCCATTTCCTTCATAACACCCTTCTTTCTCCAAAACCTTTCACAAAGTCTTCCTTTTATGTTAAGCTTTTGGTGCAAATCCTGAGTCCTATGCCCTACTATAACTAAACCACTGAAGTAATTGTGTATTTCTTATATTCTGTGAAGCACCATGTCTACTAATGGTGTTACATAAAGGAATACTATTAATCACAATTTCAGAAGTACCATGGGCTGTGTACTGATTAGAGTTTTGGGCTAGGATGGAGAAATTCCAGGTTCAAATCCCCACTTGGCAATGAAGCTTGTTAGGTGACTTTTGTCCAGTCACATCTTTCAACCTAAGCTATCTTGCAGGATTGTGGTGAGGGTAAGGTGGAGGGTGTGTGTGTAGAATAATGTATGTTCAGGGAAGATGTGTGACACTGGAATATAGTTATAATGATAAGGCTAAGTTCTTAAGGTTTACACAAATAAAATTAATAATTACAGTTTAGAAAATACATATCAACATTGCAGCGGGCCTAAAGAAGAAGAAAAATTTTAAACAGAACTCTACCAGCTTTAGCCTAAAGATTAAGCAAGAGCAAATCAATTGTTTATGGTTCTCCTAAAACAGTGGTTCCCAACCTTTTGGAGCCTGCAGACCACTGAGGCAAACACTGGAATTGTTGTGGACCACATGCAATCCCCTCATCCCCACCACATACAAAAAATACAGTTCAATTTGGTAGACCATGGGGGAGTGCTTGGCAAGACACTGCAAGTGTCAGCTGAGGAGGGGGGTACCTCCTCTCTAGTGATACCATAAGGAAGCATCTTGCAGAGTGAGTGCTCCTCCAGACTACCAGAAAGGATGGTGAATGGACCCTCCCACAGCTGGCACTTCAGCAAGCGCTGGACAACTAAAGCGTGGAGAACAGACTACCTACAGCCATAGGCGAAACTTCAGTGGTCCATGGGGGGCACTCACTTGGAGAGACACTGGAAATGATCAAAGGTGATCATTTTTTTCCTGAGACCTCACGGACCACTTCTCAGGGTCTCACGGACCACCTGTGGTCCCCGGACAGTTGGGAACCACTGTCCTTAAAGGATTGACCAAACAAATTTAAAATACAGGTGGAGCCTATTTATCCGTGTTAGTTCCATTCCGTGACTCGGTGCAATTAACAAAAAACGCGTT
The DNA here is from genome assembly GCF_035046505.1 of Tiliqua scincoides. Lineage (NCBI taxonomy): Eukaryota > Metazoa > Chordata > Lepidosauria > Squamata > Scincidae > Tiliqua > Tiliqua scincoides. Next base: position 21,957,355 of record NC_089822.1, on the reverse strand, counting down.
GTGCTAAATGCCATAGAGTTATGCAAATTTGCTGCAGCCTGACAATTCCGGATGGAAGGAAACTAAGGCAGCTGTTCTCAATCCTCTCCCCTCCATACTCAGCCCTCCTGTTGCCAGCTGTCCTGCTTCTTTCACAGCTGGGATGCTGAGCTTGCTTGGGAAGCCTTGTCCTGTGGCCCAGGCGGTGGAAGTTGTGGAAGCTCCTCTGCCCCGGAGCGTTCTGGTACTTGTAGTCCAGCTCTCTGCTCACCCTAACCTGTCTCTCCAAGGCTTTCCAAAGCTTGCTTGGGAAGGCTTGCTGGAGCAGGAGAGCCTGCATCATCTGGGGGGAGGGGAATTCGGCAAACACTCCCTGGGTTTTTTAAAGCAATCCCCTCTCCTCTCCCTCCTGCCTCCCCCTCAGTACTCAGCCCTCCCCGTTGCCAGCTGCCCAGCTTCTTTCACAGTTGGAATGCTGAGCTTTTAAGAGTTTAGCCCTGTGCTTTTCTACTCAGAAGTAAGTCCCATTCTAGTCAATAGGGCTTACTCCCAGGAAAGTGTGGAGAGGATTGTAGGCTAAATCTCATGCTTTGCTTAGTGGGAAGGCTTGCTTGTGTTGGTGATTGCCTGCACCATGGGGGGGGGGAATTTGGCAAACACTCCCTGGGTTTTTTAAAGCAATCCCCTCTGCTGCTACCACACCTGCCCCTGTGTGTGTGTGTGTGTGTGTGTGTGTGTGTGTGTGTGTGAGAGAGAGAGAGAGAGAGAGACAGAGAGAGACAGAGAGACAGAGAGAGAGAGAGACCTCGCTGCACGTGTTCTGGTTACACAGGGTTTTCTGTCCCCCTCTTCAGCCTCAGCTGGCTCAGGGGCTCCAGGAATGTTACTGTTCCTTCACAAGGGGAACCTCTTCCATGGCTCCAGGGCTATTCCCTGCCTGGGCAAGACGGTGCCTTTTTGCAGTGTTTTGGGCTGTTAATGATCAGTCTTCTACTAGCATGCAGGCTCCTTGCCTGAATGTTTGGTTCTCCTGGCTTCCAATCACCATTATAGCCACAGAGGCTTGAATGGCTGGTAAAGTGAAACCTTTTTTTAGGTGGGTCCCAATGCTAAAAGATTTGGGAACCACTGGGCTGGACCTGTCTGCCACAGCTTATGCTTGCCTGCACCTGGTGATACTATCTGTCATAGAAGAGGGGGGCTCCCTGCTGATCCTATTGGTGCCTAGGGCCAAGTTTCTGATTGGCTAATGGTTATGTTTGCTTAGTAAGCTTGATACTTGATCTGTCTCTTCCCCTACCCCCACATCCTTGAGAGTGATGGATAGCTGGATCTTTTAGCAGACCAGACCCTCTGAATTGCTCTCTTGTCAGGGGTGGGAGAGGAGGGAAAATCCCCCCACTGAAACATATTCAGGACTCTGCAGCAGGAAAGTAGGAGAAGAGAGAGAGTGCATATGTAAGAGAACTGTTTCTTTACACTGTCATTGCTTGGTTGCTTCAGCTGGGTCCTGTGCAGCCTTTTGGTATGTCCGGCCATGATAGAGGTGGAAGGCTCCATACTTCCACATTGTGGTTCGTGGGTTGCGGCTATCTGGCAATGGTGCTGAGTGAGTTCATGCTTTCTTCTAGTGTTGGAAATAGAGGTGGGCAGGGATTATCCTGGCAGTTGTACAGCAATACCTGTACTCATGTCCTCTTCAGCTTTAAGTTTATGATGATGCCTTGTGGTTTTTTGGCCACTGTTGCCATGGCTCATAGAGTATCTTGGCCACATACGGCCAAACCAGCAAGCCCAGCACTTGACTTTGGAGTTAGAGAGATTGGTCTCTGCTCAGTTACAGCACCCAGGGTGTCTCTTTGGAACAGCAGTCAAATAACCAAGGCCATGCTTTTATGTCTTGTTCTAGAGTACACAAGTGGTAGTGGTCTTTTACTGTGTTCATGGAGATATCTTGGATGTCTCAGCTGAGCGTGGCAAAGCTCTTCTCTTATGCTGCTGCTGAGTGTCAGTGCTGTGCCAGCATGGGGCAGACAACCATAATTGTGGCTTGATGCCCAAGGCTAGCCAATAAACATGGAATGCCAATTAGACATAACAATAGAATTGCCAGGCTTTGCAAACTCATTCCCTTTGCTTGATCAACTTAACCTCTTCTGACAGCCTGGACTTGGCCAAAGTCCTTGCATGTGACATTACCTAGGGCTGTTGAACCTTTTACTACTTTGCTGGATATTTAGTAATAGCTCAAATAATACCATTTCCTTTAGTGCCATTTTGCTATAGGGCCCTTTGCTCTGGGTTGTTTGATAGCTGTTACATCCAATGGGAGCAGCACACTTTTGTCAACCTGTGCCAGCTGATGTCTCCTATCTGAGGAGGAGTGGGTGTGGAGCTTCTGAGTCTGGGTTACAGTGCCAGTACAAGGGCATCAGTTGTGTCTTTGCACTCTAGTACCGGGAACCTTAAACTTTATTCTTTTGAAACTGTTGTATTAGTGCATGATTAAAAGTATTTGAACCTATGTACTATTGCAGATTTGTAGTCCAAAATAATGATTAGCTATTTCTTTGTTATGCTGATAATTCAGGTGGTCCACCTACTCAACTTAACTTCAGTCATTAGGCAGACCTTGCCCAGAATCTCTGGAGTAAAGTTACCTCCTTAACCCATTTCTGCCCCAGCCACAGGTGTACACTTTAGATTGCTGTTGTGCATATGCAACATTGGGCAGAAATGACTTGAAGATGAATGTAACTCATTGATAGTATGCATTTTCTTAAGAGCCTTCCGCTTACCATCTTAATATTTTGGTAGGATTTGTGTACTGTTCTATTCATTTGAGTTGTGACCGAAGTACTACTTTTTTAAATGGAAGAAGCCATGTTTGTGTAGGGAAAGGAGGGGGAAGAGATTATTTTTTGCTCATCTTCTTAGGATTCGTTCTTGGGAAAGAAGATGAGCATAAAATAATCTCTTCCCCCTCTTTTCCCTACACAAACATGGCTTCTTCCATTTAAAAAAGTAGTACTTCGGTCACAACTCAAATGAATGGAACAGCCATTTCAGTCTCCTATGTGGTGCTGGCTTCTATGCTGTACAATGTCCAGTAGTGCATTGTACAATGTCCAATACTCAGAAATGACTATAGGCTGTCTCTGTAGCTTTAAAAGGAAATAATAAAAATTGTGACTTGGGGAAGTGGGAACAGGTCTGCTGAGAGCTGGCATGGGCCTGGGACAAGATGCCTGACTGGGCCTGGGACAAGGTCCCTTCCTAAATTTTCCTGCAAACCAGATGTTGCTACATTTTTGAAACAAATTTTGAATTGACAGTTTTAACTTAGCATGAGCGAAACTGAAACCACCACAGACACACGCCCGCAAGTCGACCCCACAGATAAGTCGAGGGCAGGTTTTGAGCCAACAAATCATGGAATTTTCCTATGACCCTTGGATAAGTTGGTTTTTAAAACTTAGGGGTGTGTTGGAGAAAAAAAAGACCTCTACCAAATGCAAAGCCTTTGTAAAAGGGAACCAGGTTGCAGCAGCAAAAGGGAACGGAGGAGAATAACAGGTTAACTTTGGCTGGAATTTCCCAGGAAAGTTACTATAGCAACAAACAGGTGCCTGCCTGAGCTGAGCAGAGTAAGGAAACTGTTCAGAGTTGAAAGGCTCTGTCCTCTGATTGACCCGGAGATAAGGCGAAATGAGAACTGGAGCTGGATTACTTGGCAAAAATTTTGCTAATGCGCAAGTACCTACGGTAAATGAAAACATCTATCAGAATGGAATAATTTCCTTTGAGTAGTGCTACTGCGTTTCTTTTCTTCTTTCTCAGGAAAGTCGTAATTTGCTTTTTCTTCCAATAATACAGGGACATCCAAGGACTGGCTTTCACTCTCTCCCTCATTACTATGTGGTGGTTTTGAAACAAAGCCCAGGTGAAATAAACTTTTCTGATCTTTCTTGTATATTTTTTCTTTTTTATTCTGTGCTGTAGACTCATTTGTACTTCATACTGTTAATTTTACCTTCAAACAATGCCAAAACACATGCAGAATTGATCCAAGTTCATGTGTTCTGGATACATACTAAACTAGAAGAAGCGATGGAGCTGACTACTGGGACCTAGGAATTCTGGGAACTGAACTGGGTGACCTACTGCAGGGGCTTAATACTTCTGTTCTCAAGGTGTGAGATTCACTTTTGAATTGTATGAATCCGTGTTGTTACTTATGGAGAAGACCAGGGCTGCATTTTTACTCCAGCTTTAATCCACTTTCAATGCACTTCTAGTCCCCCAATGCATTCTGAGGTTGGGGGGACTATAGTTTGTTCAGGAATCAGAGCTGTTACAGTTACACTTATCAAACTGTAGTCTCCAGAATGCATTGGTGTAATAAAAGTGCATTGAAAGTGTATTAAAGCTGTGGAAGCACAGCCCTGGATAAATGGAGATTGAGGTACCCATGTTTATTTTGTAATAGTTTTTTTGTACTTTATAGTTTTGTCATTTCCTGAACCCTCTGGAATCCTGGGTCCCAGGGATTTTGCCCTTGCCTCTCCTCCTCGGTCTTGGGTGGGATCTGCAACCTGAAAACCAAATGTTCATAAAATAGTTTGCTCCCTTTAAACTGCAGGGAGTGTCGAGCAGTGCAAAGCATTGAAATCTTTCTCCCTGATTGCTGGAAGTCTTCTTCAGCAGCCTTTCTGTCTTCAAATGACTGAAGCACAGTTCTGTTTCCTTTACCAAATTTTGCCTTTGGCATAAATTCTTCTTTCTAAGTCCTAACTCTACCTGTTCCATTCTGAATATTGGGTTGTACTGGTACTGAATCCTTTGGAAAGACAGCTTAGCCCTCTGAAGTGACCATGCAGTTTCTTGCACTGTTCCTATTTCTCTGGAAGCTTCTCTGTTAAGTGCTAATCTGATTTGACCCCACTTATCTTCTGAGAGTGGACAGGATTACACACGAGAATTTAGAGCCATGGCATAGCAAGTGACCTGTGTTGATTTTTTTTTTTTGCCAAAGGCTAAACCAATATCTGTCTGGGGGTTGGCTGAAGAAGAATTAGGAGGGAATGTAATGAGCAAAGTGCTACTGGAGGCTCTTACATGAAAGTGTGGACGTGAGCAACCCTTCGTCTTGGGAAACAGTGGTGCCGATGCTGATTAGACAACTATGATCTGAAAGGCACTGTAAAGATTGAGTTTCATAAGGGTAACTGTGTTAGTCTATTGCAGGGGTGCTCAATAAGTCGATCCTGATCTACCAGTTGATCGCCAGGCAAAATGAGTCGATTGCAGGCTTCTCTCCCGTCCACGCATTCCTGGGAGTGAGCCCCGCCCTAAAAGTGAAGCATCCCTGGGAGTGAGCTCCCTGGGAGTGAGCCCCGCCCTGGGAGTGAGCCCCGTTGACTCTACTGGGGGTGACTCGTGAGTAGACCTGGAGAGGAGCCGCTGGCAGGCTTCTCTCCTGTCCACGCATCCCTTCCATCTGTTGGTTCTGTGTGCAAGGGGCTTTGCACTGGTCTTGCTGTGATGTCAATATAGAGATCTTCCCTCCCCCACACCTTTCCCTTGTTTTTGCACTGGTTTGTATAGAGATCTGCTCCCCCCCCCCACTTATATTGGAATCGAGGAAGATCTGGTGAGGAGGTAGATGTGGTGTCAGCAGTGGCCCTTTAAGGGTAAGTGCTGGGCATCCAGCAGAGTGTGCTGCACAGCTACAGCCACTTGAAGGCAATAGGGCCCTCAGGGATATAAGAGCACCTGAGGCAGGAAGGGCTCCACTTATTTATGTGAGTCAGCCTTTTCCTACAGGAAGATCTTTAAGTCCAAGTACCGTTCCACCATGACTGATGAACTTTTGGAAGTGTGCTTGAAGCTGGCTGTCAGCATCTACTGTCTGGGCTATGCATCCTTGGCTGATTCACTTCAGTGCAAGTCATCAAAGTAAATTCAAGTAATTTACTCAATTCTGTCCCCCATGCTATTTAATATCTACATGAAACCGCTGGGAGAGGTCATCCGGGGGTTTGGAGTGGGGTGTTATCAATATGCTGATGACACCCAGCTTTATCTCTCCTTTCCTCCAGACTCCAGGGTGGCGGTTGAGGGCCTGGAGCGCTGTCTGGAAGCAGTGAGGATCTGGATGGGGGCTAACAAGCTGAAATTAAATCCGGATAAGACAGAGGCTCTCCTGGTTCGGAAATCCTCGATGCAGGTGCTGGATTATCAGCTTGCTCTGAATGGGGTTGCACTCCCTCTGAAGGAGCAGGTCCGCAGCTTGGGGGTCCACCTGGACTCGCAGCTGCTCCTGGATTCCCAGGTGGCGGCTGTGGCTAGGGGGGCCTTTGCTCAGCTTCGGCTGGTGCGCCAGCTGCGTCCGTACTTGGATCGTGCAGACCTGGCCACGGTGATCCATGCTACGGTGACATCGAGGTTAGATTATTGTAATGCGCTTTATGTGGGGCTGCCCCTGAAGATGGTTCGGAAACTGCAATTAGTGCAGAATGCGGCGGCCCGTGTGGTCACTGGAGCTAGGCGGTTTGACTCTGTCAGCCCGCTTCTCCGGGGGCTACATTGGCTGCCCATTCGTTTCCGGGCCCAATTCAAGGTGCTGGTTTTGACCTTTAAAGCCCTATACTGCTCTGGGCCAGGTTATCTTAGAGATCGCCTACTCCCGTACAATCCGGCTCGTCCTCTCAGGTCATCAGAGAAGGCCTTTTTACAAGTGCCGCCGCCTAAGGAGGTACGTGGGGCGGCGGCAAGAAATAGGGCCTTCTCAGTAGTGGCACCAACGTTGTGGAACTCCCTTCCCCTTGACTTGAGAATGGCTCCCTCTCTTGAGTCCTTTCGGCGAGGCCTGAAGACCTTGTTGTTTAACCAAGCCTTCTGACGTTATGGCCTTTTTAACATCTTTTAGTTGCTTTTTTACAGGCCCGATTCCTCTAAGAACTGCTGTTTTATGCTCTTTTATTCTGACTCTTCTGACTACTGTTTTTATGGGTTCTGCTAATGTGTTTTTTAATATGTTTTTATCTGTGAAATTATGTTTTAATTTGTTTTATATGTTGTTAGCCGCCCTGGGTCCCTTTTTGGGAGAAGGGCAGGATAAAAATAAAGTTTATTATTATTATTATTATTATTATTAATCACAAAAATGTTTATAGTTAATTATGTTGTGTTGTGCAATATTGGCTCATGCGGTTATGCAAGGTACACCAACATACATTGTACACATAAATGTTATATGTTATGATGGCGCGAACATTGTAAAAAAACTCTGGTAGATCTCCGGGCCTTGCTGGGTTTCAGAGTAGCTCTCGAGCCAAAAAAGTGTGAGCACCCCTGGTCTATTGTATTGATAACAGCAGTCTTATAGCACCCTAAAGACTTGTCAGTTTATTACAGCATAGGCTTTTGTGGACCACAGTGCAACAAATAGGTGCATGTTAAGCTAATGGTGGTCATTGTGCTGGTGCATTTTATCAAAAGCTCTTCTACCTTCCATCATAGTCTGTGGCCTTGTTTCTTCTAATGTATGCTCTGAGTAGGAATGCAAAAGTAAGGGTAAATGATGCTGTTCCTGTGAAGTATTGGGGCATGGGAAATGCATAGTGCAGGTTCTCTTTCAGTTAGAGGCTAGTGTGATGCTTTGAGGCTACAGAACAGTGGCGTAGGTAGTGGTGGCAGGGGGCAGTCCGCCCCGGGTACCACCCTTGGGGGGGTGACACCACAAATGCCCCAACTTCACGAACATCACGGAGTTTAGGAATAACCCCATCATGCTATATACCGTTGGATGTGGAATTTCTAGCAGAATGCAATGCAAAAAACCAGATTGAAATATCTCCTTTCCATTAAAAGGTATGGCCAAATAACCAGAAACAAAAAAATGCATGGAACTCTATGAAAAATGAAACCAAGCCATATCACGTGTTTACTCACAAGTAGGCAAACTTGCCATAGTTCGTCGGAAAGGGCAGGCTGAGAGGAATCTAATGACACCAGAATAGTTCCTATCCAATGAAAGCAGCCCCCCCAAAATCACCCGAGAAGGAAGTTCCTCCCTCCAAGCAGACGAATGTATTGAGCCCTATGGATGGTGAAAGTAAGCCACACTTGCGAGTAAGCAAATGTGCCTTGGCTCCTGGTCAAGTCAGTCAAAGGGGAATGCTAGGCTAGCTGCATGTTCCCAATCTGATGAAAGTGGAACTCAACAAATGCTCCAGAAGGCAGCACCCCCCAAAGAATAAAACAAAGGCTTTAGCTGGTAAGGTTCATTTTATTTGTTTTTAGACTTGTAAAGCCAGGTGGGTCCTGATAGTGCTATGCTCGAAATATACGCTGAACTGGGCACTGGGGAGGACTGAAAATCTCACTGATATTTTTGTGGGGGGGTGTTCTTGCAGGCAGGCTACAGAGAAAATTCACTTGGTGGAACAGGGCTGGCTTTCCCTTATTTAATTATTTGTTTTAATTTAATTTAGTTATTTATAATTTTATTGTGCTTGATGATGTCACTTCCAGTTATGACATCACTTCCATTGGGTCCTGGACAGATTGTCATGCTAAAAAGTGGCTCCCAGTGTTGAAAGTTTGAGAACCACTGCTTAACTCAAAACAGGTCAATTAGACATTCTTGGGGTGGGGGGGGGGGTGACACCCTAGTGACCAAAATTCTGGAAATCATTGCTTTTAGGAATAATACCATCATGTTATATACTACTTGATGCAGAATTTCATCCATTGCTTGTGGGGAAATATTAACTGCATTTATTTTCTGGCCATTATTATTATTCATTTCAAATTGTGAGCTGCTTAGAGGAAAGGTGGTATAAAAATGTGAATGAATGAGTTAATTACTTAATTACTTGATGATTAAATAATTATATGGGGTGACAAAAATTTATGGGCCCTGGGTATCAAATGATCTAGCTATGCCACTGCTACAGAAGCTGGTGATTATGCAGATCAGTTTATGCTTTGAAACTGTAAAAGCACATGAGTGTTCACCAGGAATATGCAAGAACCAAAGCTTCTTTGTGGGGAAAATTTGTCACTTTCATGATGTGTTGTTGAAGGGGAAAACATTTATTTCAGACTGCTTAAATATAACATGTTTTACCATAGACTGAAATTAGCCTTGCCTTGTTGGGGAAGCAGAAGCTGAACTCTGGCAATAACCCTCCAATCAAACCTTTGTCTGGCGAGTCATTTATAGCTTCTGATCCATTTATCTCATCCTGGAGTTGTTGTGCCTTGTCTGAACTGGATGTGAACAGAATCTCCTGATGGTACTGTATATGTAATTGTAAAGTAGATTAGTTACCACTTAAGTAATTTATAATCTCTGTTTAGAAATTTGACTTTCTTTGCTTGCTTTCAATGACTGAATAGCTGAAATTCTAGCAACCGCACCCTGTTTGTATTTATTTATTTCTATACCATTAAAGCAGTGGTACCCAAACTGTGTGCACTTTACAATGGGTTCAGCATATAATAAAATCACTTTTTATAATGGACTTTCCTAGTAAAAAGAGGTTCACTATAAGTAGAGGTAGTCTAAAATGGTTTTATTTTTCATGGATGGTGGTGTTATCTTAAAGGGCTGAAAGTGGTATGTGTTTCTATTACAAATTAGTATTTTAATCAATTTTAGAGCATTTTTAATGAGTGTCATCACTGTCATATAGGTGGTATATATGTTTTTATGTCTGGGGCTGTTGGCAGGAAAGGAATAAAACAGGCATAAAACACACACACACACCCCTGAAGAGCACAGGGGTGCTCTTGAATTAAACTTACAAGAACTGTTTAAGATTTGCATGCTACTAGTATGGACACCTGTAATGAACCTAATGCTGTCCAACACGAACAAAATAAAGCATTGCCAAACTAAAACAATGAGAAGATAGCAACTTGAACCAACAGAGTGGAACATAGCATTGAATTGCTATGGAAACAAACTGGTCTTAATGTTCAAGGAAAAAAAACACACCAACATAACAAGGAACCATTAAACATTTGCTTACTCCTGAGTAAATGTAATCATGTAGCTCAGCTTTGCTTTCCATAGGGTTCAATTCACTTATCAGCTGGATCTAGGGCCTGCGTTCATTGGATTGGGTCCATTCTGGTGGTGGTGCATTCTTCTCAGCTTGCCCATTCCAATGGATGAAAGCACTGTTGCCTACTCATAAGTAAACGCCCACTGTGGCTCAGTCTCACTTTCCTTGGCAGCTTCTGAGCATGCTTAGAAGACTGTACAGCCTGTTAAAAATAGCAGAGCTTTGAGAGAGTTAGGGGCTGAGAAACACAGTCAGACGCATTTGGGATGGTCCACAGCCACTTTAACAGTGGTTGCTGGAGAGTGCGGGGGGTGCAGGCTGCACCGGGTGATGCACACTGGGGGTGATGCACTAAAATTGTAGTGGTTAGGAATAATACTGTCATGTTATATACCGTTGGATGTGGAATTTACAACTGAATGCAGTGAAGAAAACTGGAGTGAAATATCTCCTTTTTGTCAAAAGTTGCCAAAAAACTAGAAAACAGAAAATGCATGGAGCCCTATGGAAAGTGAAACTGAGCCATACTGTGTTTACTCATGAGTAGGTGAACTTGCCTTGGTCCATCAGAAAGGGCAGGCTGAGAGGAATCCAAAGTCACCAGAATGGCCCTGATATAACTAATTCGGCCCCCCAAAAACATCCGAGAAGGAGGTTCCTCCCTCCGAGCTGGTAAATGTATTGAGCCCCCATGGAAAGCGATACTAGGACAAATGGTTGTGTTTACTCATGAGTAAGCAAATGTACCTTGGCCCTTTGTTAGGCAAGGCAAAGGGGAATGTGAGGTCACCAGAATGGTCCTGATCTGATGGAACTAGAGCTCAACAAATGTTCCAGAAGGCACTCTTCCCCCCTTGTAAAAAAAATAAAAATAGAGGCTTCAGCTGGTAAGATGAACTTTTTCTTGTTTAGACCTGCAAAGCCAGGTGGATCTTGATAGTGATCTGGTCTAAACTGAGGATCTTAAATTGAACTGGGCACTGGGTAGGGCTGAAAATCTTACTGATTTGGGGGGGGGGTATTGCAGGCAGGCTACAGAGAAAATTCACTTAGTGGAATAGGGCTGGTTTCCCCTTATTTAATTATTTGTTTTACTTTAAATTATAATTTTAATTTGCCTGATGTCACTTCTGGCCATGACATCACTTCTGATGGGTCCTGGACAGATTGTCATTCTAAAAAGTGGGTCCCAGTGCTTAAAGTTTGAAAACTGCTGCAATAAGGTGTTGTTCTTGACATGTAAAAGTCGACTTTCGAGGGTGTGTGTGTGTGTGACACCACTAGTGACCAAGATCACTAAAATCAGTTATACCATCATGTTGTATATCAATGTGTAATTTCTTGCAGAATGAAATGAAACAAACCGTGTTGAAATACGTATGTTTTATCAAAAGGTTCAGCCAAAAAACCAGTGGGGGTGGGGTGATGGTAATCACTACACCCACCACCTGGGGTGTTGCCCCGCCCACTGCATGGGGTGATACACTGGCCTCCCACACAGGAACCCCACGTAGGATGCGAACCCTAGTGATGACACTGCACTTTAGTAGGTACATGGTGGTGGTATTTAATTGAGCTGGATATTGCATTGTGTCATTTTATACACCCAATTTTGCATTGTGGCGGTGTTTTGATTTACTGTTTTAGTCTGCCCCTAGCTATAAGTTATTTGTGATGGGCTCATAATTGCTGTCAGCAGGATCTTGTGGGTGACAGATAAGCTAATCAGCAATGGGAAGTGTGTATTAGTGTCTCAGCCAATAGCAGTGTTTTTTTAACATTGTGTCTGTGTGTATGGAAGAAGGGATGTAACCAACACAATCGCTGATACAAATGCCAGTCTCTATATAACGTCTCAGCTGATGGTACCATTGTCACACCTTGGTCATGCATAGTGTTTATAATTTGCATCTATCATTTTAAACAATGTTTTTAAAAAATCCTAGTAACTCAGTCAGCATATTTAATGTGTTTTACTTAAGTTTCTATCAAGCTTTAATATTCATTCATTTAGTATTCTATATGAAACAATTTTCTATTGTTAATGATCACCTTTTAGAGAGGGAGATCTTAGTTCTGTGGCGGAAACATCAACTTCAGAGATCTTATAATGATTTACCAAAAAACAATGCATTATTAACTTCACATTATAGTATTTTCAAAATACAATGATGTCTCTGTAATGGATTACCATCATAAAGTAGGGGGTCTACTGTAGTTTATACCTTCATCCCCTTGCCTAAAAACTTGTCATTTCTCTGGCCTTGGCAGTGGAGGGAAATTTCCATCTTCCAGAACCTTTTATTTCATGACTATTGATTTCTTTCTAGATACTGAAAATGGCAACATCTAAATGTAAAAACCTGTCTTTTTTTGTTCCCTTTGAAACACACCACTTTTGCTGTATTTTTCTCACTACGGCATGGCACAGAAGCTAATCCTCCATTACAAATAACTCTTATCTTTATTTTGAAAGATGCTTAGTAGATGAAATCATTCCCCATTTATAAGCATTGAGCTCATAACTGTGTGCTGTGTTGATCTTTTCTCTCCATTGGTAAAACAAGCCTCTAACGCAGTGTAATGAAAAGCCCTTGGATTGAACTCATCGTATGAGAAAGCCTTCAATAAACTTTTTTCCAGTTTCCCATTGTGGGAGGTGGGGGGAGAAAAATGAATTTCCAATTCATCACAGCTTCTAGGCTATATCCTGTGTACTCCTCCCTTTCCTATTGTGTGATGGATGCAAGCAAAATTTAAAAAAAGCAAAACAAAACCCCAAATTCATAACAAGGCAGAGGAAAAACAATTTTTCTTGCTTCACACTGGGCCCTGTCACCCATCTGTTCAGTCATAATTGACCTTGGCATGGTGTGCCTTGGCTGGCAATAGTGGCATTTTGTCCCACACCCTGAACTCAAATCAACAAACTTAAGCTTTCCAGGAGGGAAAGGAACATTCAGTAGGTAGACTGTTAAAATCATTGTGTAAGGTTGGCTTGTTTATCTGGATAGAAATGGCCATCTCTTGTCTCACCTACACCCATTTTGGCTACCACATCAGATAGTCAAGTGTTACTTCATATATGACATTTTCCCTATTAACTCCTTCAGAATGCATTCACCTGAATGATGGAGGATGGAGTGACATCATAGCTCCTGATCCAACCTCTTGTTTTAGCTGATAGAACCCCAGGTGTACTAGGACTCCATATTGTACCAATTGATGCAACTCTTCTATCCCTTCAGTGCCTTCAGTGAACTAAGTTGTGAATTTTTTGTGCTATACTATAAAGTACAAGTGGTGCCTCTGTATCCACAGGGGATCCTTTCTCAGACCCCCTGCAGATACAGAAAACTGTGGATAGTGAAATCTGTGGTTTTCTGGCCCGCTGGGGTTGTGAATGCGACTGGTGTCATTCTGAGGCCCGTAGAGGCTATGCATGGCCTTGCCTCTGAATGGCTTCTAGATGTCCTAGAAGGGCATTTTCAATTTTTGGCCAAAAACTGTAAGTGCCCTTCGAAGACCTCTGGTGGCCATTCTGAGACCCATAAAGGCCATGCATGACCACTATAGGCCTTAGAAGAACTTCCGGAGGCTTCATGTTGGGCCAAATTAGCTTAATGCAGGGTTCAGGGAACCTCATTGAACCAGATCTGCGGATAAGTAGGCTCAACTTGAATAGAACAGGGGTGACCAAACCCCGGCCCTGGGGCCACATGCGGCCCTCGAGGACTCCCAATGCGGCCCTCAGGGAGCCCCCAGTCTCTAATGATTCTCTGGGGCTCTGGAGACTTGCTGGAGCCCGCACTGGCCCGATGCAACTGTTTGACCTCTCCTGAGAGCTGTGGGATGAGGGCTCCCTCCACTGTTTGCTGTTTCACATCTGTGATGTAGGAGCAGCAGCAGCAAAGGAAAGGCCAGCCTTGTTTTGTGCAAGACTTTTTATATGCCTTGAGCTATTGCAAGACCATTCATTCATTCATATAAGTTCATCTTTAATATATTCATTAATGTAAACTTAGGTAAATTAGTCAAAATTTAAATGTAAATTAATTCTTTTTTTTCTCCGGCCCCTGAAACAATGTCAGAGAGATGATGTAACCCACCTGCCAAAAACTTTGGACATCCCTGGGTTAATGTGATCAAGGGTTAAAAAAGCTGCTACATGGGGTGAACTACTGCCCAATCAACATTATGGCCACACTCCTTGGTACTTATAAATCAGGCAGCAGCCTTTAGGGTCTCTAAAAAGTTTGGAAACCACTGATTTATTGTATTTGTGTCTGATAGGGAAAATGACTGGAGAAAGTGAGAGAAATAGTAGTGACAGATAAGGGGTAAGATTCAGTATCCCTTTCTGCAGTTATTTTGGCCTTTTAAGATCAATCCCACCTTGTCTTTACAGGTCATTGGGGCAGCCCTATATTTAAAGATGTGAATCTGTTACTGCTGTTGGTTGTCTGAACCTAAAATGCTTGATTACTTAATCAAGTTATTGCTTGATTACTAAAATAGTTCAGCTATATGTAATAAGACTCTTGGTAGACCTTAGTTTTGACTTGGTAGTTCCATGTTTTGGTTGATGAAAGGTGTATTAGAATACTTGAACCCTTCTGTAAATAGATTGAAAACTGGTAATTGCAGTATAAGACAATACATAAGTAGCACTTTATAAAGAACCAGACGGATCCTGACCCTAAGGGGCTGTCATTCTGTACAGAAGATATAAACTTAATTCTTGCTTTGACTGGAAGTTTACTTTGATGGAACTTCCATTATACACATCAAAGTGTATAATGTGAATGACAGGAAATAAGTCCTTACTGTCTGGGGTGGGAGACTCTCCTTAAGATATAGCTCTTGTAATGATTGTACTAAAAATGACTGAAATATGGATGACCTTCTTTCTAAACAGGATGTAGATATAAATAATTCAATGCAAACTGAGGTTGCAGGGAGGAACTTTCTCACACACACCTTGTAATATATCAATAGTGCGGCTCCCACGATCTCCACCTACACTGATTTCTCGACAATGTGTGATAAGGAGCTCATATTTAATTGTATTGTGAAGAATATTGCAATTTAATGTTTTTCTTGGCAGTATTTGAAATAGCAAGAGTTCAAATGCTTGCTGTCTGTCACAACACAACTTTAGTGCATAATGTATACTGGTCTTCTGGATAGTTCAGTCTAGCTACTTAAAAATAAGTTCTGTGATCGGTATAATCAGAATAAAAATGTAGGAAGATAAAAGTTGAAGCCAAATATTCTATTGTATATACATTTAAGTACATTTAGAGATTATCTAAGATCTAGTCCACATCCCACTAAATCCAGCGGCAGAGTTTTAAAAATTTTTTTAATGCAACTGGAATCCACTTTGGGTTTCTGTCAGTTTAAAAAGAATCTCTTAATGCTAATTTAATTGGTGATGGTATTGTAGACAAGTGATTGCAAGCCTGTAGTTTAAAAAAAATTTTTTTTAACATATGGATCATAACATTTTGCACAAGTACTTTAACTTAAACTAATGAAACTCTGGTCAGGCTTACCATGGGTTTTGTATTATGGGACTGTGGTCAAAAAGCCATGAACTCAAAAGATGTTTGGTACCTATGTTTAACTTTGTAAAGAAACTGTTATCCTTGCATGTGTGTTTTTTATAGGACAAAATGTTTCTGGTCTTGCATATTGAGTCATCTCATGTGCTTGACAGCATCGTCAGTGGATTATGGTGAGGCTATTTGGTTCCCTTACATGATCTGTTTTCTAGAGGTCCAGGACAGCAAGATCTCTTACACCAAATGTTTTTCAGAATGGCGAAACATTTGAGTAGGTGGGTCTAAGCTTATACCAACACAGTGGTTACCAAGTCAAAAACAGAAGAATGTTGGGGGTTTTTTTTGGTGTAACCTTCAGTGTAATTTATAATATAAAATTCTGGAATCCAACTTAATTACATTACATTACATAAATACATTAGAGATGAAACTTATATGAATGAATGAAGGTCTTCTATTGTTCCAGCAAAATTCCACTATTGGTTAGTTTGATGAAAATCCTACCAGTTCTATCAAACAATTCTAGCGTATAGTAACAGAAGTGGTTTTGGTTGGATGGTGGAGGTGGATGATGGAACCCTTTTTTTGTAAGTGGCTTTTAGTACAAGTCTCCTTCATGTCTCTGGGGGAAACCTCACAGAAGTAGCTAAAAAATTTGACTATCTACTGATGGTGTAAGGTGGAACAATGGTAAAATTTGATCTTCTGCAGCTTTCCCCTGCCTATTAAGATAACCACAGAAGGACACAGCTAGATAGAGGAGGGGAAAAAACCAGTCTTCAGGAAGCAGCAAGCAAAGTTGTAACTTGCTTGTTTTTGCACAGCAGGAAATACTGGCTTCAAGTAAACCTATTTTGGGAGCTGGACTTTTCAGTATATCCTGGGTAGAAATGATCAGTGAGCAGAGGGAAGAGACCTTGTCATTTCCCAGCATTTACTGGGAACTGGCAATTGACATGGTGCATTGTACAAAATCAGCTAGTCAGAATGTGTGTGCCTGATTAAAAACCTGCAGCTGCAGGATTTGAGTTTAATTTTTCATGTAATCTATGTGATCAGGGGTCTAGCGAAGAGCAAGCAATTGAGTGAAAAGGATATCGGCAAGAAGAGGAAAGTGAGAGAGGAAATGGGTGTTTCTTTCCTTGGGTGGTGCTTTGTTTAATCCAATAACTTACTTAGGTATTAAAATAAATACCAGTAAGTGTTTACAAACTGTATGTTGTTAGGATCTGGTTCAGTTAGTAGTTTGACCGTTTGGATATAGCTAGTTCAGAAATCATTCTCTTTCACTGAATTCCCAAGCCCTGTGCCACTAGGATTTTAGCTAAAAGCAGACTACCTACAGTGAGGATGGAGGTTAGTGGGTGTTTTGACATCTAGTGATTTACATTGGTTCAGAACTTTTAAAAAAAAGTGTGTGGGGGGGGGAGGAACAAGTAAACCCCAAAATGTCTTGCTTTTTGAGTAGCTTAATGGTAAAGATCACCTTGGGGCATCCTTACTGGGTGAAGCCAGGGTCTCTGCCAACAGAAGTCCTCTCTCCCAATCCGTCTTATCCCCTAGTTCAGTGGTTCTAAATGTTTTCAACTGATAGCTCCCTTGACCTACTGGACCATTGGCCTTGGCTACCCATTAGGGTTGCAATCCTATACATTGTATAGGTTGGTGGGCTTTTTGCGAGGATTCTACTTATCCCCTGGCTAGTTGCCATGGCCCACAGTTTGGTAACCACTGCCCTAGATCTTAAATTTGTCCCATGATTGCACTGGTTTCGTCATGACCCCAGGAACAATGTGTGAATTAAAAGTCAAAGCATCCTTCCAAATAATTCCAATGAAGTATGCAAAGTGACTCTCAGGAGCTATGAAATTTGGATGTTAGCAGTTGTGGGGGTAAAAAAGGGGAATAGAAAACTCTGGAAGGGGAAAGACTTGGTCTACTTGAGCCCCTATCCTGTAGGGGGGGCACTAGTGTTGGGCAGAATGCACCAGTTTTTTGGTCCCACTTGTTCAAGTATAACTGAAAACTGTGGTGGTGCAGGGTTTCACCTGTTGTAGCAATGTCTCTGAAATGAAGCAAGCTTCAGTATATTATTATTTTATTATTATTATTTTATTAATTTATACCCCACCTTTTTGCCCAACGGCAAAAAGCTATAGCTATTACCAGGATAGGAGATCACCTGAGAATCTTCTGATCTCCTTGGTAGAAGGGCAGGTACAGATGGAGGTAGTGCACTAGATCTAGCACACATTTCAAAGATGGTGGAATAGATGAATCTCTAAATTTAAAACAATTCAATTTCATGAAAAATTGTTAAGTATTTCTGTCCCACGAAATCTGAGAGACGTTGCAACTGTATAACTTACCATTAAAAGACATGAAATGCATTTTCATGGAAGTTACACTGGTAAGACTGATACTGTAGTATATGCCTAACCTATGCACGGATTGCTTGAAATTAAGTCCCTTTGAGTTTAATGGACATGTTTCTAATTAAACGTGCATGAGATCTCACTCTTAATACCCCAGGTTCAGGAAGACCCAGGTTCAAATCCATGCTTAGCCATGATAGTCACTGGTTAACCTTCAGCCAATCACTCTTTTAGCCTAGTCCACAAGGTTGTTGTGAGAATAGAAAAGGCAGTGGGGGTAAGGGAAAGAGAAATATAGTGCACCAACCTTAGCTCTTTGAGGAGGAGGTAATTGTGATAGTCTTTTCTCCTGAAAAGAGGAAAGAATTCCACAGTCTTAAGTTTCCACACACACACAAATTGAAATGCTATAATTAGGAACATAAACTTGCCTATTGCTTTGTTTTGGAACAGAGAATAAGCAAAATGTAAAAACGCACACACTCCCACCCCAACTAGGTAAGCAACTGTCAACTGACATTCTGCCTGGCAAGACAATGGGAAACTAATCTTGTAATCCTGAATCTGGGCTATGGAACAAAGAAAAATATATAGACACATTAGTCTTTTAATCCAATAGTGTGTCCTTTGCTATCTTTTTGTAAATAATTAGTTCCCCT
Organism: Tiliqua scincoides; assembly: GCF_035046505.1. NCBI lineage: Eukaryota > Metazoa > Chordata > Lepidosauria > Squamata > Scincidae > Tiliqua > Tiliqua scincoides. The sequence goes on along the minus strand of NC_089822.1, from coordinate 21,938,696 downwards.
GTAAATTCAATTCCAAAGGGCTTTACAGAGCTTCTCTCTTGGGGAATATATCTAATAAGCTAAATGTGCTTAGTATCCTTGTATTTATTATCATAATTACTTCTGTCTAGTAATACAAAATATAATGGCATTCTAATGCACAGTTGGAATGCAAACCAGGATAAAAATGACAAACATTGCAATAGTAATAAGGTTAGGGTTTGACCACGTCATAAGAGTAAACTGTAGACAACTGAGATTGCAAGAACTGCCATACTGAATTATACCAAAGAGCAATCTAGTCCAGTATCCTGTTACTCACAGTGGTCTATGAGATGCATCTGGGCAGCCTAGAAGAATGACATGAAGACTGTAGCCCCAGGAGCAGGAACAGGCATTTATGGTTATGTTGCCTCTTTACCTGCCTATCCTGACCAGTAGCCAGTGGATGACCCCTTCTTCATGCAGTATAGATAAATAATTGGGCATCCCTAAAGTAGTCAACCATGTGCTTATCCATATATTTCAGCTTTCCTACTATGAGAGATAAGAGCGCTACCTTCTGAGCCTCTGACCTCATTCGCCAGTGGAAAATAGTGCTTCTTTTAAAAAAAACACATAAAAATAACTAACAAGGAATGTCCTCTACATCAGACTATTGGGAGTGCCAGACTATTGGAGTTTTACTGTATATTTTATACACAGATTTATGTCTGCTGTAGTAGAACAAAATATGCAACCTAACCTAAATAGTATTACTCTGAACCAGGGGTGTCAAACATAATGCCTGTGGGCCAGATGCTATCTGTCTGCTGTTATAATTGGGTTTTCCCAGCATGATAATTGGTCTCTCTCAGATCTTGAAAATCTGAACAAGATTTGTACATTTTCTCTTTTGTCATTTGCAGCTAATGAGTTTTATGTGAGAACAAAGTGCTTATTTCTGGCCATCTGCTTAATGACCTCACTTCTGGCCCTCAGCAGGCCCTATTATTATTAACAGTATTTATATACCACTTTTCAACTAAAAGTTCACAAAGTGGTTTACAGAGAAAAATCAAATAACTAAATGGCTCCCTGTCCCAAAAGGGCTCACAATCTAAAAGATGCAATGAATACCAGCAGGCAGCCACTAGAACAGACAGTGCTGGGGTGAGGTGGGCCAGTTACTCTCCCCCTGCTAAAAAAGGAGCACCCACTTGAAAAAGTGCCTCTTACCCAATTAGCAGGAGTTGAATGCAAACTTTGGCCCTCTGTATGAAATAAATTTGACACCCTTGCTCTAGACACTAAAACTTGTTGGGGGCAGGTAGATTATTCTTTTGGTATTAAGCAGTAAGAATTCTGCTGCCTTGTATGCAGCTAGGATCTGATCTGTAAGGACAGAACTACATGTTGCCCCATCAAATGTGAATTTGCAAACAGTATGTTGGCTCACAGAGGAAAACTGGTGGGAGTGATCAGCCACTTCTCCCCTTGCGGCTCTCTGTTTTGTTTTGGGGCACTGTGGGGGTGGGTAGGCTGGGACATTGATTTGTATAAACATCAGGGATGGGCGAGTCCAGCATGGCTTGAATCAGGTCATGAGTCTCCACCCTGTGACACAAGTCAGAAACAAATCATAGCAGGCAGATTTTCAGAGTCCCCAGAGAAGTTTTCATGACTCGAAAAGAGGAGTCTTAAGTCATTCCCTTTAAAAAGTCTGCTGCAGGTCTGCAGAAAATTACTGGGGCTGCTGCTTGGCTGTGTGTGTGCTTCGGAGGTCCCTTTGAGCACTCCCCTGCTGTTCTTGCCCATCCCATCTAAGGCAGCAGTGTGGAACGCACGGATCCATTCTCTTCTCCCATACGATCCTGCCCCAGCTGCAAAGAAGGAAATTGCCCTTCGCATCATGGGTGGGCAGGAAGGGAGGATGCATCCCAGCTCGACAAGGCTGGGGGCACAAAATGGGATGTGAGGAAGCCCATAGTTAAGCCCCTGTGAGCTTAGCCACAGTACAGGCAGGTTGACTCAAGGAAGACTGGAGAGAGACCTGCTGCACAGACACAGTGGCTGACAGAAAGGAGGTGTGTTCTGGGGGACCAAAGTACCCACTATTTAGGCATCTAATAATGACAGCCTGGACATGGGAGAAGCCTCTGCATGTCAAGCAAGCAGCAGCACACAGTCAGGAATGACACACCTCAGGTCTGCAACCTGCTTCACAAACAGTTGCAGCATGTGCTGCACTGCTCGGACACACACCTGACCTGAATAGTGTGAACTGGAGGTGTCGGAGGGTTTGCTTGACTCATCCCAGCCCTCTCTTCTTGCTTCCAAAATCCACTTGTCCGTATGGTGAAAAATGGTTGCTTCTGTCCCACTCCCCCTCCCACAGATAAATCTTCTGTCCAATGGATTCTCCAGGGGAGAAGAAGCATCTCCCTCCTCTGGGTTCTGTACATGTGCAGGACACTCAGGTAGATTACTGAGCCTGCTAAGCCAGCTAAAATGGATACTTCCGCAAAAGTTGTTACAAGTTTGGCATCATGAGACCCTGCAAGTTTTAAGCCCAAACAAAAAAAGTTAAACATGTTGCTCCACCCCCCACCCCCCAGCCCTTGTCTCTGAATATAACGTGTCTTGCTGCTGGAGTTGCTGCTACTCACATGTGCAAAGCCCGGCTTCCAGATTGATGCAAGAGGGTTTTTGGGTGAGGCGGAGGCGGCGCAAACGTAACCGTTTGTGGGTGACTTGTTACTCAAGTAGATGGTGACTCACCAGTCAGGAGCCTCTGACTCAAGAGTTTTGCTGAGTCTTTGACACAGGTTACTGGAGTCTCCACAAGTCAGCAAAAAATGCTGATCTTTGCTACTCATACTCGAGTCACCTGACTCAAGTTTCCATTCCTGATGAACATAGTTATTTGTATAAACATGTGAAGCTGTCTTGTACTGAATCAGACCATGAATCAATCTGGGTCAGTATTATGTACAAGGACAGCCACTGATGCTTGATTTTAGACAGGGGTCTTTCTTACCTAGCCCTACCCAGAGATGGCAGGGATTAAATTTGGAACCTTCTGCATACAAAGTAATATGCTCTCCCACTGGCTACTACCTCTTCCCCTCATCTGGGGTTGGGGGACATTTAAGGGGGAGAATTGGTGAATGTGAGGAAATTTTGGTTTGCCTTGTGACATGCAATTCAACTCTTAACAGCTAATATGAAATAGTGGGTGGACGTACAGTGGTGGGTCTGCAGCTTTTACAAATGCTTTTAACATCTGTAGGTGTGTATTTTGCATGTTCCGTGTTTCTTGTACTGTTGCGCAGTCCAACCCTGAGCGGACAAGGGTGTGAATGAAAAAGAATAAAATACTGATATCAATTGTCAGATTTACTGCATGAAAGTTCTCTCAAACATGCCGGTATTTTAGTGAGATAACAGTTTGACTTTACTCACCTCTGCAGTTAAACTGCTATATGAAATGGATGTCATAATTTTTTCAAGAGCAGTATTTAAGATGAAAGTTGCACAGTTCAACTTCCAACTGTAAATCAATATATTTAATTCTGATGGAAGAGCAGCAGTTGGTGTTCTGAGCAACAAGTACCTGAATGTTCTCCTTTGTGGGTTATAAGTATGCTGCACTTGAGAATTCTTTGATTCTTTACCAAATGCTACCATAAATTAATCTGTGGGCCTAGTTCCTTCAGGAGGACAAAATGTTCATTTGTACTCATGTGGGAAGGTGGGCCAAGGTTTCTGAGCCATGGATGTCATCATTTCACTTCCCCTGAGGTAGTTAACTCAAGGAGCCTATCAGTGTTTATTATTGTGGAACCCTAGGTGGTGTCTGTCCCTTTCAAAATAAGAAAGAAGCATTACAGAGCTGCACATGTTCTGAGTTTTTTTTTGGTGAGGTTTCTTGCTTTACTTCTATCTTTTTGAGTTGCAAACTAGAAGAACTGGCCTGGTGTGGAGGGATTACTGCACCCTGAACTGTTGGCCCTGGGGAGTTGAGGGAAGTTTGAAAGTGAATTGTTCAGAACTCATTAAAAAAAAGATGTTCTTTAGTTTTTATTGCAAGGCTTTCCTTCTGCCCTTGACATCCTCAGGGTTGGGGGACAGGATGTCACTCAAAAGGAACTAGGTCTTCATCTTGTCAGCATTAGTGCAAGAAAGTGGACCTGGGTGGAAAGGACACTTTTGGTGTGCAAAGATGTCAGCCACTTAAGAAATTTCTTGCATTCATGCAACTTGGGGGAATTGGTTTTGAGGGGATTGTGTCTTTGCTGCATGTAATCTATTTCTATAAATAACCTGTTTAAATGGTTGTTTGACTATTAGTGCTTTAAATGTGGATATTTTGTGTTTTTCTTGGTTTCCTTCTCTTTCTGTGTTGGTTCCTAGAGTGTTTACTCTGGAAGAAATCAAGAGGTTAACAGTTGTACTTTGTACTTGTAGCCCTTTGCATACTGATGGCTTTGGAGGAAGACTCATAACACAAGAGTGACTTTTGGGGCAACAGGAAAGAATGGACAAAGAAAGCAAGAACCTTAGAAGTTGTTGGATTAATCTTGGAAGTATTCTCCTTTGAAATATCAGATTGACATTGGCCAGACCATAACTAGAAGTATGTGTTTCTGATAAGATAGGATCATCTATCTGGTAAGATAGGATAAGTCTGACCACAGTGGGCTTACTTCTGAGTAATGTGAATAACATTGTTCTCAAACTTCTAACAATAACTTCTTAACACTTAAGATGCAACGTGGAAATACTGATCCAACGGGTAGGTATCAAAGAAAAAAAGATGACTTTTCAGATGTTCTTTCTAACTTTTGACCCATCTGAAGTGCTCAACTGAAGTACTTTAAGTGCTCTTGAGTATTTTATTTGGCAAGAGATTAAAGCCTGAATTTTTATCATCAGCATAACCAGTGCACAGGCCTGAAAGGGCTTCTAAAATGCAGCTACAGGACATGCATTTTGAAAGTGAACATTGGGCCACTAGAGGGTGCAATTTAATCTTTAATAAGTCAAAGCGGCCTGAAATAAAAACTGCAAAGCCTAGTATACATGTTTATTGGCAATTATGTGGTGTAAATTATGCTGTGCTGAACATAACTGAAATAACTAGAAAGTCTGTCAAAGTTTGATCAAAATTTCACACAAAACTGCACATTTGTAAGCTTTTTTGCATTCTAGACTATTTCCCCCCCAAGTACTACTTAAAGGGGTGTGTGTGTTTGTGCATGTGCTTGCATGCACACGCATAGACATGCTGATTGGCCTGTATACTTATTACAACACAAGTACAAGATAACATTTAACATTCAGCAGACATCAGCATTGATCTGGAAGGGCACATGTGAAAAGTTTTCACTTGCTCATATGGAGGTCGTGGCTAGTTTCTATCTGGCAGCAGTTCTTCACTATGAGTAGTGAAGCTGTCATTACCAGTGGTGCTCTTGGAAACGTAAAGGAAACTCTTCATGGGATGTGGGTACTATCGTTGGAAGACAACTGCTAAAAAGTCCTCCTGTGTGCATGGCTGTGGATCCTGGCCAGAGGTATTCTTATCAACTAAGAGTTCTGTGTGGATAATAACATGAATACTGTTGTTTGACGCTTGTATAATGATTTCTGAGTGTGCAAGGCACTTGACATGTCTTTCCTTCACATAATCCTTACAACTACCCTGTAAGGTATTTGTATTATCCCCATGTTGCAACTAGAGCTGAGGTTGAGAAGGTGTGGCTTTCTCCTGACCACCCAATGAATTCACGGCAGAGGTGAGATCTGAACCATTGAAGTCCTGGTTCACTGTTCAGTTTCTTTGCTGCTATGCTTACCCAGCTTTGGATCAAAGCCCCTTGGAGTCTAGCATGCTGTTTTCAACAGTCTCCACCAGATACCTCCAGGAAGCTCACAAACAGAGCATGAATGCAGAGCCTTCACTGTCTCATTTCCTTTTAAACCAGTGACCATCATTATATCCAGTGATAGTGACTTGGCTGCTAATTGTTTAGCACAGTGGTTCTCGCACATTTAGCACTGGGACCCACTTTTTAGAATGAGAATCTGTCAGGACGCACTGGAAATGATGTCATGACCGGAAGTGACATCATCAAGCAGGAAAATTTTTAAACACTCTTAAGCTGCATTTCTACTCACACTTACCCAGGAGTAAGTCCCATTTACTATCGTTGTCAAAAGAATATACATAGTAGCTTGTTAAAAGTACAGGTCTGTAACATTTCTCCAAATGCAGTCACATACCTTGGTAGCATCAAGTCCAATATATTAAAAATAAAATATTGAAATGAATGGGGACCTACCTGAAATTGGCTCATGATCCACCTAGTGGGTCTCATCCCACTGTTTGGGAAACACTGGTTTAGCAGGTGCGCCTTTTTAATACTTTTAGGAGGTGCTTAAGATGAGACTTCTGCTTATTCATTGTGTGAAGGGTGTGTCTGCTGAATGTCTTCCTTCTTCAGAGTTTGTGACCAAGAGAAATCCAAATCTCTTGTGTCCAAATCCAAATCTCTTGTGATTTAACAATATCTGAATACTGGATAAACAAGCAAGCTATTAATAAAAACAAATACTCTTATCTGCAGTTGACTTGGAATTGAGCGGGGCAATTCACACATCTATTTGATTCTATAAAATAGTTGTGTGTGTGTGTGTGTGTGTGTGTGTGTGTGTGTGTGTGTGTATTCTGCTCATCAAGAAACTAGTTCACAAAGCAGTCTGTTTCTGGTGTTTCCATAGGAAGATATTTTTCCAATTTTGGAAGTAAACTAGACAAGTGTCCTGAAGATTTTCATTGTTGTAAATGAGATGCAAAATGTAGATGACATGGTCACACAGTTTTCTCTAGCCAGTGGCATAGCTAAGGGGGTGCAGGGGGTAGCAGTTGCACCAGGTATCAAGCTTTAGGGAGGCAATAAGCTGAGCTTGACACTAGTGACCAAAATTGTGAAAATCTTGGTATGTATGAATAATACCATCCTGTTATATATCATTGGAAAGGTAATTTAGTGCAGAGTGCAGTGAAACAAACTGCACTGGAATATCTGTATTCTATCAAAAGTTATGGCCAATTAACCAGAACATGAAAACACAACTGTCTTGTGGAACAAAAAGTGGATTTGCTTAACTCAAAACAGACCTATGAGACTTGTTCTGCATGCCAATGAATTGCTACTATGATACAGCATGGAACCAATAACTTTTTATTTATTTACTTAAAGTTGATTTTATCCTGCTGGGGGGGCTGCAAAGTCTTTGACCCAGGTAGCAGATAGATGCCTTAGCTATGCCACTGACTGGGGGGAGGCAGCAGAGCAAGCAGGTGGTGAGCTGCTGGGGGGAGGAGGTGGGTTCCTCCCAATTTTCACTTTTTGAAAAACCCAGGCATGATGTCACTTCTGGTTGTGACATAACTTCCTGGGCAACATTTTGAGCTTGGCATCAGGTTACATGATCATTGGCTATGCCACTGTCTTATAGCCATGTTATTTGCCTCCTAAATTAAGATTTTTGCTTTCGTTTGCAGAAAAAATTGCAAGTTTCACTAGACTAGTGACTTGTTAAAGAGTGAGATTTCTAATATTTGAGCACACCAGCAGATTTAAAACACCAGGAATTGTTGAACTGACGTGTACTAAAACGAAAGGGCTGTTGGTGGTAAGGATAACAATTCCTTCTATTGCATTCTACCATAATTGGATGCGTATTGCAGAATAAGAATGGTGAGCACAAATTTAATCACGTTTATGCATAGTTGGCACTCAAGACTTCATGATACGGTGGGACATGTAATTAACGAGGTATACATTTGCTTAAGCCAGAAGAGGCAGGTGACAGTTGTTTCCAGAGTGTAATCTAACAAGGGTTAGTGGATCTGAACCACAAAAAGCACCTGTTTCAACCTTGCAGATACGTACAGGAGGCATATACTGTAATTATTTTGTACTTAACTGTGTGCTAAAGGCAAGTGATTGGTTTGGAAAGCTAGGAATCCAGAAAAAATCAATTTCCCTAGACATAGGAGTAACTAACTGCAAGGCTAACTCTACTTTTATGCTTGCGTATAGCAATATTGTAGTGATGGGTGACACAACAGGCGTTAATCCTGTGGAACAATATAGCCTTCTGCAAGATGGCTTCAGTGCATTCAACAATACTTTTATAAGTGTAATGTGCGTTTTCCCCCACTATTTGTCAGAAGCATGCATATGTGGTTAAGTGAGTAATCCGTTTTCTAAGGAGATACTACCGTGTACAGTATCCCCTTATTTAATGTGAGGTTAACTTCCAGATGTCTCATAGAACTAAATTGCATATCCTCAAAATGGCCTTAAAAATCCCTTATCTGGAAAATAAATACTGTCTCTTTAAAAATTACAAGAGGCAGATGGGAACTGAAACCAACTGACAGAGCTACAATGTCATTCTCTGAACTCACACTCACTCTCAGGCATGCATTTTGTAAGTGGATGGCAGGCACACCCCTGCAGATACTGAAAACTGTGGATAAGCGAATTTGCTATTTTTTGGCTCCTTGTGCCCCTGGAGGGCTTGCTGGGCCTCAGAATGCCTTAAAAGGCATAAAAACGTCACTTTTGGTTTCCCAGGGGAAACAGGAAGTTGCATTTTTTTGCCTCTGGCGTCTGTTTTAAAGCCCTCAGAGGCAGTGGGCAGCCATGTGTTGCCTTTCTGGGCTTCAGAAAGCCCTCCGGTGGGACCAGAGTGCAGCTGGTCCAGGTGGCACCAAAGTCTGGCTCAATGTGTGTTCAGGGGACCTGTGTTGAGCCAGATCCCTGCATGGAGAGTCCTTGTATATGGAGGCCCCACCTGTATTTAAACTGCAGGGTTTTTTGTTTTTGTTTGCCAGCCTTGTGAAGTTGAATTTGTGCAGATCTGCTGTGCATAAGACAACGAATTGCTGTTTATTTCTTCTTGTGCAAGCATATGATCAATATGTCTCCACACAATAATGAAATCCCCAACAGCAATTTGTTAGGATAGTGGTCCATTCAGTGGCATAGCAAATGGAGGGCAGGCTGCCTGGGTTCCACCCTGGAGCGTCATGTGAGGTGCCGCCGCCTGGGGGTCAGCCAAGATGGTGGCCGTTTTCATCAAATACTTAGAGCCAGCAGGTATGGCTTTGCAATCTCACTGCTGCCTCCTGTGCCTTCTCTTTTGTAGGCTCAAGCCTCCAACAAGATCACAAAGCCATACCCACTGCCGAGCAACATAAGTCAGCCACTTGGCTGAGCTTCCGACTTGTTTGTTTGCTCATTGGGTTCTGCTTTTGGAGCACAGCAAGAAAGTGACTAATCAGCGTGAGCAGACTTGTAAGTAATTGGTCGTGATATGGGGACATCACCACCAATTACTTCCATGTCTGCATGCTTGGGGGGTCATGCCAGGGGCCATGTCTGGACAGCAGATGTGATTACTATACTGCTGGATCCAATAGCTTTTATAATAATTGTGCGTGCTCACTGTGTTGGAATCAAACATTTGGCAAACTCATTTTCTAAAACTATGCCAGGTATTAAACAAGAGAGAGGGCGGCAAAGCTTTTGTCCAGTCTGTTAGTACCCATGCATTTTCTGTGCATCTCTGCTCTGTTATATGATGACAGATGGAAATTGCATTATGGTGGAAGGCTTGACTTTAGGATTGGAAGGCTGTATATAACAAACTGGCTAACAATTTTAAAGTGCAATTTTGATTGAAACGTAATATACAAACTTGTTCTGCTAATTGAGGTAAAGGATAGAATCCTGAACTCATCTTTTTTGCTGATGGTAGAAATGTTGTTGTTTGACTTTTTTGGGCATCGTTTGCTGAAAGTAGGAACCCAAATGCATTCTTTGGAAGCAGCATATGCTGGTGTTATTAAAATGGCCCTGTTAAAAAGTGGTTCCATCTTTCCAGAATCCCACCACATCTGGACCTTGGTTATCTAGAAAGAGGCAATTTCCTGAGGACTTATTGGAGATTAGGATCCATAAAAGAAATAGGACCAAAAGGAATTGAGATCATAATAGGAAAGAAAACTCAAAGAAGTTGTCTGCTGTACATTTGCTTATGCTGGTTTAAAGAAACTGAAGAGAAGAATTGATCTGTTTATTTTTTGTCTGACCATAAATTTGCTCACTGCTAGTACCACAGCACTGCATAGTTGCCTACATGCTTCATGATCTGCTAAGGCAGGCTCTTTCAAATACAAGAACTGTGGAGGTAACATACCGATCCTTCTGTTCTAGTAGCCACACCACTGCCATTGTGAGAGGAAAAATATCTGCTGTATGTATTAATGAAATGTTTGCTGAATTGTGATAGTTCCAAGGAATAAGAAATTTTTAATCAATACTAAAAATGATCAGACTGAGGGGAAAAACATTGCGGATGTTACATTACAGCATTATTAGATAATTACAAGATGACGCCACTTAACTGTACACTGACCGGATTTGCTATGCTATTATTGCCTTTACTCTTACCTTTTGTCTTGCATAAAGTGAATATTTTTAATTTTTGCCTTCTAAAAACTTGAGTTTTTGACCACACCAGTCCTGAAGTGAACTGGATGGCCTTGGGCAAAACCCTGTCTGTCATTGTGAGGAGTAAATGGAAAATTGCATTGTGTTCCAGATAGTTGAAAGACCATTCCAGAACCTGAAATATTCCAAGTCTGGCCACAGTTCAAAAAGCTGAACAAAAGTCTGTACACCTAGTGGGTAGACAGTGCCACAGATTGTTCTAATAGCAGCACATGTCTCCTGTGTCACCGACTCCTGTTGAGGGGTCTCAGAAGTAGGCTTGTGGTGAAGTGCAAGGCAGCGTCTATGAGGAGGGGGAAAGGTTGAAAGCCCCACCAGGTAAATCCAATTGTTACAATTGCCTAAGAGGGCTTCATTGGGTTATGGCTAATATTCTTCCCCACCTAGCTGGCTGCCACCTTGTGCTTCCTAATATATATCTTTTAGTAAAAAAACATCGTGTTACATGTCTTTCCTTTTCAGTATGAACTTTTGTGATCACAAAATTATGTGCGCTTTGGGTCGAACTGCCATAACCAGGTTTCTCTTTGTGCAAGTTTGGCATACCATCCAGAAATCTTTCAGTGTTCTCAGCTGGCCCTGCTCATAAGAACAGCCCTGCTGGATCAGGCCATAGGCCTATCTAGTCCAGCTTCCTGTATCTCACAGTGGCCTACCAAATGCCCCAGGGAGCACACCAGATAAACTCAAATGCAGATTTGCAACGTTGCTGCTTGAGCAGATGCTCAGTGCATATCTGAAATTGGAAAGACCTGCTTCTTACACATTATAGAAATGTAACTTCAAATGTGGACATCATCATACAGGGCAGAAATGTTCTTTCTATGTCATTGCCCCTGGCAACACTGGCTGCAGAGCACAATCCCCCAGGACCCACTGGGAGTTCTTCATCCACCATTTTGGACTTGCTTGGTTTTGGAAGCTACAAAAGTTGTTTGTCCTGGTGTGTCCATGTTTATGTAAGACTTATGTGTTTAGGAGGAACTGGGATTGTTAAGAGATGTCCAGTGGGAGCAAGCAAACATTTCTTATTCATCTGTTCCAGTGAGGGGTGTGTGCACATGCGCATATACAGCTTGCTAGTGGTTTCTCAGTTGTGAAGTTTTTCTGTAGCTCTCTAAGAAAGGGGAATATGGGTTTTAGAAAACCTAGTTTTACTTTTAATTGATGTCTGTATAAACTGTCTGTGTTTGGAGTACACAGTCTTGAAGATGAATGTCCCCTAGTGCCTTGTCTGGAATGAAATTAGTCGGATCCTAATCTGTTAAATCCACATATGCAGTTGCTAATATAGAGGCCGTATGAACTTAAAAAAAATAACCGAGCAATCCTTGAGGTAGGGGGTCAGCAACTGGTTTTCCCAGGTCAAAATTTGGTCCCAACTGCAAACCTAAAAGTGAAACAGGGTTCCAGTGTTGTATGCGGGCATAGAACTTTCCCTCAGCTCATGATCTTCTGCCTTGGATACCACAAAAGTGTTCACAAGTTTATCTACATATACAGACTTGGGGATGACTCCACATACTTGAAAATGCAACTTGCCAACTGGAGTAGCACTATCTACCATAGATACTTGCCTGTAAGGCGAGAAATTTTACCCACAAAATCCAGCGTAGAGCATCTCCTTGTCCTTTCTGTGGGTCAGTACAGTTCAGGGGTGTCGCGGCAGCTAAGAGAAGCCCAGAGGAGCAACAGGCATGAGCTCAGCTCCGGCTGGCCATTCTTTTCCTCTCCCAACAGCTCCCTCTTGCAGGGAGAAACTTTGCTAGCATGTGACTCGGCAGGCAGGCAGGCTGTCACTAGAACTTAAAAGCTGCCATATACAAATTCATTACAACTACAGATTGGAAAAATTCCCCTTGTTTCCTCCCTCCCTCCGGGTTGTTTCATTTCACAAAATGGCATAAAGTACTGCATAATGTTTCTCATTAATGTCTTCAGAAACAGTGTCATGGTTCAGATTCTTTCCCCCTTTCAGTCAGGCTCCAGGGCAGCTCCTCCTCATAAGCAGCTTTCCCTAAGTTTTACCCTTGGCTTATCCAAGGGTCAAGGAACATTCAGTGATTTTTGGCTGAAAACCTGCCCATGCCTTATCTGTGGGATTGTCTAATAGTGAATATCTATGGTACATAGCGGCAAGCGAGTTACTTTGAATGATGCACATAGATGCTACCCACATAGATGGAATGCTATCCTTTCAGGCCTGTCTCATATCAAAGGGGATCATGTCAAAGGGGATACATTATAGTGCTATAAAAGTATGATTTGCATGGAGAAGGTAGAGATTTGTTTTTTCCATACCTGGACTAGTTTTGGAACAAACAAGTTATTTCATAAAATTCGCTTTTTAACACAGAATTGTGTACCACAGGATGGGATGTTGGCCACTGGCCTAGATGCCTTTAAAAGGAGAGTAGTTATAAATATTTGTATATAATTACACAGGCCTACAAAATTGAGGGTCAGAAAAGTTTGTCCCAAACTTTATGGTGGTTGGATATGAATTTTGGGTGCTGATTCCAAAAATGGCATCCGTTTTGCCCTATCATGTCTAGTTTTAGAGATACAGTATAGCCTCATTAGTGAATGGTTCAAGCAGCTTCCTCCTGAGGAAGCCTACATCATGGCTTCCTCAGGAGGAAGCTGCTTGAAACATTCACTAAAGAAGCTATGCTGTCTCTCCAAAACTAGACATGATAGGGCAAAATGGATGCCATTTTTGGAATCAGCACCCCAAATATAACCAGGAATTGGTGTAACATTTAAGGAAGCAAAATGTGTGTTGTCCTGTGTTAGTAACTTATATCATTCTGTATAGAACCTCCATATTCAGGGGCAGCATGTCCCCGGATATCAAATGCTAGTGGGTTTTATAAGGCTTCTAGCTAACTACAAATCACTATTGGAAACAGGATACTAGAATATCTGGCATGATCCAGCAAGGCACTTCTTCATGCTCTGTCATGGGGATTATTCAGGATGCTGATTCCTTTAGGAGTAGAAAGATATGTGATTTATTTTATTCTAAAATACTTTTAGACTACTTTTCAATCCCTGTAAGAAACTACCAAGGCAGTTCATATACAACCAGAGTTAATAAAACAATCGTTGTCAAACCCACCAGAATCAAAATAATCAGAAATAAAGCAAAAGGACTAATAATAATAATCATCATCATAATCATAATCATAATCAACTTTATTTGTATCCCGCCCTTCTCCCTGAAAGGGACTACCTTGCTTGACATCAGGTGTCGGCAGACTTCAGATAGACTTGTAAGTTTTACCTTTCTTTTTTCCTTAACCACAGCCCTGAGGTGCAGTAGTTGGAACCAGGCGTGAAGTTGCATCAAGAGACAAAGCCCTTTGGGTCCCGGGATGATGCCCACAAAAATACTCTGTTCATAAAGTGCACAGCTTTTGCACAGATATGTACTATTGAGTCAATACAGATAAACAGGGGTGGTATTGGAGATTAAGGGGGTTGTACATTAACGGAGGATCCATGCCTGTTGGAGGACCCACCTGGCCAAGCCAATCCTGGAACCTTCTGTATTGAAGGCAGTGTATGTACCCAAAGGGCCATAGGTGGTCCAGTATAGGCCTTTGCCCCAGGGCAACCAGCAATTTGTCATTGGCACTGCAGGTGAACTTAAAATAAGGCAGACTCCCTCTAATAAGTAGCACAGGAAGCTCCTCACTTTAGGGGGCAGTGATAACCTGCAAACCACAGTGAAAGCCAATGTGTGTCTCTTCAGATATAAGCTTCACTGTGTTCACTGGGACTTAAGGTAAGTGTGTGTAGGACTACAGCCTTAATGACAAGCTCACGAGTTATTGTGATAGTACAGACAAGATGTAAACATCTGAAGAAGCTTTTTTGCAACATTGCTAGGCGTCACAAAATATTAGCAACCTGTCAAATCACGTGTACCAATGTGTCACAAAGTCCCTTGTGTTTCACAGGATTCTTACTGAGAAATGATTGCCATAAGTGGTTTGCTGCTGGAGTACAATAGCTAGAATGTGCTAACGTCTTTAAATTTGCCTGCAATTTTCTAATCAGTGACTGGAAGAATGATTAGCATGGTCCTGCTATAAGGCCTATATCAAATTTGGTGGGAAAAGGTAGTCATATTGAGCAGTAGATGGCAGTGTTGTTCTTCTGCCTTTAAATCTCACTCAACCTATTTGAATTTAGTTTGACATAGCTCATGATTTCATTCAGATTTGCAAAAAACGTTCTTGAGAGCCAAGCAAACACAACTGATTAAATATTGTGTTCTGTTGAGACTCTCGGCATACAGTCTCCATGTAGGACTCTTTTTGGTCTTACAAGTGATACTGCATATTTCATTTCAGCAATTAGGATGTAATAGTCTGGATGGTTTTTCCTCCATTCGTGGGTTTTAGACCCCTTGTGGAAGTGCATTTATACTTAAATATCAATTGATAGTCACAGATGAAAACTTTAAAGAAAGCTAGTGCACATGTTCCAGTAAGTCTGTAGAATAAAGTTGATTACTCCTAATTGTTGTCAGTGGTAACAGTTGTACCTTTTTCATTATGATATAAATCCCTCCTAGTTCTTCAGAGAAGTACACACAAGAACACTGTACACATTTTCTTTCAAATAGTGAGAAACAATCATTTGCCTTTCATTTGGGCATAGAAAGCCCAGCAAAAAATTCATTTCAGTTGATTATATTGAACTGTCATATTAATAGTTTATCAAAGAATTATACTGTGTCAGACCTTGAATGTGTTACACGGGAGAGTAATGTACTGTCATTGAAACACCTTTTTTACTTTAGCCTTTTGATACAGAATTTTGTGCAAATATTCTAAAAATGGAGGCATGTGATTCTTGAAAAGCCTTTAAGATTAGTTCAATATGGGATGTTGCAATGGACTGAAATCTTATTCTGTGTACTTTCATGGAAAACATTTTGCTACTGAGGCATTTCTAATCTAAAGTGCCATTTTCACACCTTTTTGTATAAAATAATCTGTTTAACAGCCATTACAAGCCTGAAAAAGCAGTATAAAAATATAACTCTTGCAGTAGTTGGATGCACTGCAGGACTTAAAACAGTACAAAAACTCCAGGAATGGGCATGTACGGAATCTCCTGCTGCGGTGATAAATTGTAATCCTGGCCACATTTGTATATCAGTGTAGTAATAATGTTGATAAACACATGTATCTCTTTAAAAAGGGAAACGTGTATTTAAAATCTTGGTGGCTCAGGCCAGAATGTAAAGAATGGTGAAACAGTTTGCTTAATCCAAGGGGCTTCAACAGCAGCCACCCATGCCACGTGACAAACTTCAAGTTTCAAAAATGTTTGAAACTTTTGAAAAGTTTCAAAAGCAGTTTGTGTAACAACATGGAGGTCAGATATGCAAAGCAAACACAAGCGTCCTTTCATTGGACTAATGCAAGTCCCTTTTTATTACTGTATATTGCCCACTGGATCTTGATGGTAGCATTCTAAAAACGGTACCATCACAACTTCAGTGAAATGTCAGTATTAGCATTATCAGCACTATTATTTTGCATCCTGTTCCTAGCTGTGTGTTTACTGACCATAACTTTCCTATTCTTTGAACTCCTTCCTAGAAACAGGACTATATAGTAACCAAGATATTAGAAACAATTATGTGGCAAAGGGAAAGGTCACCTGCTAGAAACTACCTGCTATAATAGTTTTATTTCTTGCATTAAAAATTTTTATACTGTTTTTCTCCATGTTTAGAGCAGTTTACAAGGCAATAAAAGATACAGTTGAACATATATCATCAGTAATAGCAGGCGTTCTAAATATTAGAGCCACAGTGAACAACTAGAGTCAAAGTGATAACCATCCAACCCTTTTGGAAAGAAAACAAGGAAATTGCTCTTTCTGAAACTTTACTGGGGGGTGGGCTTCCACAGTTCGGCAGTGGCACTGTAGAAGCTCTAGTTGGATCTTCCACTCTTCATATTTACTGTAGAAATTGAATAGACAATAAAGTCTACTACCTGGGGACATCTGCAAACAAGTAAGTTCATACAGGGAGAAATGGTCCTTAAGGTTTGAGGATCCCAGACTGCGCAAGGCTTTAAAAGTTAAAATGAGCACCTGAATTGGTCCATGGAGCAGGTTAGTAGGCTGGCACAGGGCAGGTTGAATTATAATACTGACACTGGTATTGAGGTGCATGATCTGAAGCTGTGACGTGATCTAGGACATGGAGCGTGTTGCAGTAATCAAGCATAGATGGAATGGCATGTTCTTAACCCATCTAGAAGAGGGAAAAGCTTCCTGCTTAAGTGGGGATTAAATAAGGCAATCCTGGCAACAGCCCTGACCTGCTTCTCAAAGTAATGCCAGTTCAGGAGTATCCCATGTCTCTTAACCTGTTCAGAAAGGGTTGCAGAAACCCCATGGATCACAGACCAGTTAATCCTCTTCAGACCACAGCTGTTCTTGTTTCTGAAGTGAAATATATTCAGGAGTCTGGGCATTTGGTTTGATGACAAGAGTCGTCTGTAGTAATACAGGCACATCAGTCTTACACATTCAGAGAAGAGGGAAGGTGGAGGAGCAGAAAGGCAAACGGCTTCTGCAACCAGACATGCTCTTTGCCTTTGCAATACTCAAGGAAGTTCAATAGGGGGCCCTTGGTGCTTTGATCTAGTGCCACAGTGCTTTTTTTTAATGAGTGGGATTTGGAATATTGTCATAGTAGAGAATATTCCAACAGCCTATTGTAATAAGCAGAAGAATTACACCTAAGGAGCCTTTCTGCACTTTCTGGGCACTTTATTAGAAACAGGTAATTACAAAAGGGCCTTGGATCAGTTTTGTAAAGGCGGCACCCTGATGGGTGCCATGACTGAAGTGTGACATGAGCCTTTTCCAATACAATGGGTGGCCTGACATTCCTCTGGAAGGCCAAGCTCATTAAATATTCTGTTCCCTTTTTCCACCCCCTCGCCCTCTTCATGCACTTAGTTGGCGTCAAGCGAAGGCTGAGGCTTCTCCGCAGAGGACTTGGCAAAATTGCTTAGAGTTCTCAGATTGAATTTTTTCTGTGTATGACTTCATGATGGCATTAGCATGTGCTTTGATCCATGTGTGAATGGCACTGGGTCGGCTCTTATTGCCATATCCAGATGGTGTTACGGGGAACAAACAGTTGTGTTTTAGGATTTCTCAATAGACTGTCTAGACTGGCTTTGTAGCAGACAGATACAGCCACCCATCAAATTAGCGTTTGTCAGATTTATGGTAATGGTTCACCAAAGCCTTCCTGTCACTGACATTAAGATTTACGCAGCCAAGTTATTTTGTTTTCCCCAAGATATAGGGAGCCTAATTTATTTAAAAAGTCCCCACTCCTGTCCCCAACTCAGATTCAATAGAAGCAATTTTCAAATAGAAGGCTCGCGTTCTTAGAAATGATTAAAAATAAGTGACTTGCAGCTGGATTGATGAAGGAAGCCTTTTATTTCCCCTTTCAGATAAGACGGATGTGTGGAGTCCGAGTCAGTGTCTCCCATATGCTGCTTTTAGAAAGAAAAACATGTATGTGGATTGCTACGGCTAGAGTTTGAACTTTCATGTTACACTGGAGTAACATGAGCTGCTCCCTGTACACAGTGGGAATAACCTTTTGACAGGCACTGTGTCCATTATCAGTGGAAATGTTTTTCCAAGTCTGGTCAGAGTGCCTTTGATCATACCACCACAAATGTAGGGGTCATAGCTACTATGCAAGGCAAAGAACCATTAGCTGTTGGCCAGAGCAAAAGATAAATGGGAGGCTAAGGAGCCTTTCGGTGAGTGGGGAGGGAATTTAAACGGAAACCAGAATTTTTTGGGTTATCATTCTTTTGTGTTGGGAAGTTAGTAACTGAGAAACATGTATAGGTTTTGAGGGGAGCAAGAGGGAGGTTAGACTGCTTGGATGATCTGAGAAATTTGGTTAAAGTGAACAGACTCCCTTGCCTACAAATGGGCTTCTAAAATAGAACCATTTTTAAAATTCAGAGATAATTTGCTTTAATTTTGCAAGTAGCACTCCTCCTTTTCCAGCTGCTGATTTTCAGTTCCAAGAGTGTAAATTTGTTTCTTTATGCCCATATCACAAACAGCAGTGAGAAACGAAAAAAATTATACACACAATATTATACAAATGGATCTGAGATAAAAGGAAAGAAAACCCTTTTCATTTTTGATGACAAATTTTAGTATACTGCCATGTGTATACTAGGATATTTCTAAAAATTGTTACTAGTACGTGCCTTGTAAAAGCCTGTGTTAACTCAGATTGTTCAGCTGGTACACCTTCCTTCCTTCTCATTGGCTATGGGGTGGGGGCTTCACCTGTACCTTCTTCCCGTGCTTACTTATACTGAAGAACCTGGTACACCATGCTTCTTTATGTTTCTGCATATACACTTGTTAAGCACACTGTAAAAGGTGGGGAAAAATCTCAGTCGTGGTGCAAACAAATGTGGGCACGATTGTTTTCACATTGTGCATAGTACCTTAAAAGAAATCAAATAGCTAGGTTAGGGGTTACTAGTGGCTGCCAGGAGCAGCAGAGTGATAGTGGTGATCGGAAGTTGGATCTGGCCACAGAGGATGCCTAGGAGAAGGGTGTTAAAATCTGTGATTCTATAAATCTGAAGTTGTTCAATTGGTTATGATTGTATATTTGGTAGGTTGTGAAAGAGGTGGTTCTCTACTACCCAGAAAATAATACTTGAGATTATTGGGCACAAGTGTCAGAGCAAATCTGTTTTGCAAGACCTGAGAAAGGAAAATAAACTCAGAGGTTTGCCTGTCTGCTTCCCAAGTTTCCTGTGAACATTGTGTTCTTGCCTCTGAGCTTTTGAAATTATATCAAAAGAATTTAATAAATGACCTGAAATGTCTAAATCAGGGGTGTCCAAAGTTTTTGGCAGGAAGGCCACATCGTCTCACTGTTGAGGGCCGGGGGGAAAAAGAATTAATTTACATTTAAAATTTGAATAAATTTACATAAGTTTACATAAATGAATATATTAAAGATGAACTTATATGACTGAATGAAGGTCTTGCAATAACTCAAGGCCTATAAAAGGCTTTGCACAAAGCAAGGATGGCCTTTCCTTTGCTGCCGCTACTGCATCACAGATGTGATACAACAAGCAGTGGAGGGAGCCCTCATCCCACAACTCATGCAAGAGTTCAAACAGTGACCCTCATGCTGAGAGCAGTTGCGTCAGGCCAGTGTGGGACCCAACAAGTCTCCGGAGGGTCATAGGCTCATTGGAGACTGGGGGCTCCCTGAGGGCCACATTGAGAGGCCTCAAGGGCCGCAAGTGGCCCAGGGCCGGGGTTTGGACACCCCTGGTCTAAATTATCAGCAGTGATAAATTTAGAAGCGATAAACTTCTAAATTATCAGAAGTGCAAAAAAAGTCCCTTTTATATAGATGTTTAGTGTCTTACAACTTGGTTCTAAGACTTGAAAGCTAACTTGGATTGTATGTTTCATGGTGGAGATTATTGGGAAAATTATTCAGAACAAAACTGCTGATTTCATTATGTCATGTTGCACTGAATTCTATGCATTCATAGAATCCATGTTGTGACTGAATTATAAATAATAAATTCTGCTGGCCACAACTCTTAAAAGTTTTCATAGATCTGAAAAAGATATTGAGAAGGGCAGTCAAAATGATAAATAGGTTGGATCACCTTCCCTAGAAGAATCATTCTAATTTAGGAAAATTGTGGGGGGACGAAGACGACTACTACTGAGGGATTATATCACAGTGGTGTATAAAATAATGGCTTAGAGAAAGTAGATAAAGATTTTTTTCTCTTTTCTGATAAATCTAGTACTTGGGATCATCAAATTAAGATGATCATCAGTAGATTTAAGAGACAAAAATACTTTCAACAGAATGTGTAATTTAAGAAATTGAGGTTGTAATTATATATGTATTTAATTGGAAGTGAGTGCTTACTTCTGAATAGACACACACACAGAATTGCCTTGAAACTGCCTCAAGATCTGACAACTTCCAACAAGTTTGAGCTATGGTCAAAATAGACCTATATTCCATGAATTTATCAGTGGTGAATGTAGTATGCCGATGAATACCAGTTGCTGGCGGGATAAAAAAGAGCTGTTGGCTTCATATCCCACTTTCAAACTTTTTGAAAACATCTGACTAGTGAGTGTTGGGAATAGTGCTAAACCAGATAGGTCTTTGGTCTGATTTAGTAGAACTTTTCTTGTATATCTAACTATGCCTTGTGTCAAACTTGTGTGATGGAGCCCTGATGCTGTTTTATTTTAAAAGAACAGCTTAAGTGATGGAGTGCAGGCGTGTGCAGTGGGGGAGGTTATTTGAACAGGAACGCTACACAGTGATGACGAGGCGATTAAGTCTTACCTGCTGTTTGCCCATTCCAAATTGCTTTCCCAATGGTTCTAAATGCATGTTTGCATTTTGAGCCAAAAGGGAAGTGGGGAAGCCACTTGGAGAGCAATTTGGGATATACAAATTATACTGAGAATACTTATTTGCCAGGTTTTTTAATAAAAAAAGTGCACAACGAGGTCTACACAGAAAAAGAAATAAAAAGATGATTCCCTGCCCCAAAATAACTCCTGTCTTTTGCTTTTGAAAAAGATATGTTGGGTAGAAGAAAAGTGAAGTCCTCCTTCACTGTTTCTTTGCTTCAAATCTCCCCTCCCCTGATCCCATGCTACTTTTCTTTAACGAAAATTGTTTTGGGGCTCCATTGTGTATGTGTTTATTGTAATATATAGTTTCTTACTGTTCCAGCTAAGAGATGTTTGGTGCATACCAATGTGCTATTATGCCACAAAAACATGCTTGTTATGTCAGCAGTACTGAGAGAGTATGAGCTATTTGGGACACATACTCTGGTGTGAATATTTTGGCTTAAGCATTAGGGATACTGGTTACAGATTTGAAAAAATCTTTCAAGGATTTGTTCTCCTAACTTCGTATTTGTTATGAAGTAGTGTCACAGATTTATGCCATATATATATTGCTGAGATTTGATTATTTCACATGTAGATTGGTGTTTAATGCTTAGGTAATACTTCTACATTTTACTGTACCATTTTAACTGTATTTCAGGCTGATTTATTAGTAAACCTGAATTGTTTTTAGAACAAATGAGCTTAAGGCTGCAATTCTTTATCCACCTAACTTCAAAACAAGCCATACTTAACACAAAGGGACTTATTTCCAGGTTTACATGAATAGGATTTGGCTCTTGGTTATCTGCTGAATATAATAGTATACAGTACTGTGCTTTTGTTTTTATTTGCAGAATAAAAGGTAGAAAAGAAATTGAGTCATCTTTAAAATTAACACTTTATTTCTAAGGATAGAATTTCAAATCTGGGAAAGGACTTTGGGAACATTTGTGCAAGATGAGGGTGTGTGCACACACTCACACTCACGATTGCAGTACTGTATCACAAGCTGCATTTCAAAATTTGAATGTATACAGAACATAAAAAGGAAATCTTGGTACTTTAAGGCAGTGGTTCTCACACATTTAGCAAAGGGACCCACTTTTTAGAATGAGAATCTGTCAGGACCCAGCTGAAGTGAGGTCATGACTGGAAGTGACATCATCAAGCAGGAAAACTTTTAACAGTCTTTTGAATTTGATGGAGTGTATTGGATAAATGACAGAGTTTGCATTACCTCAGTGTAATTGGTACTCTACTACCAAAAAGGTTTGAGCGTACCAATTTCTGGCAGTTTCTTGGGTTGGGAAAAATGTGTTAATTCCAATTTGGAGATGTCTTTATGTGGAAAATGCATGAAGTGAATAGTAAAATGTTCGAAAAGAGGGATCTTTATTGTAAATGTTATTAAATTTATTTACCAGTGTAGAAAAGTAAAATTTACAATTGAAGTTGATTCTTTCTAGAAAAGAAAAACCAAGAATTTTCTCAGTGTTGCAAGATAGTACTTAGTGAGAATTTAGATATTTATGAAAATAGAGAATTGATCTAATCAAGTGGTTCTCAAACTGGTGGGTCAGAACCCACCAGTTTGTGTAAAGCTTCCCCCTTTAAGGGGGAAGGGAAAGACAGTGACATGATCCCCAGGATCGCATCACTAAAGGAGAGGCGAGGGGAGTGCTTTCACTTACTGTGGCTTATGCAAGCAGCAGGAGGTGCAGGGAGCCCCACGTAGCCCTCTGCAGGACTCTCCAAGGCTTGGAATGGTGAGAAACAGCACCCACAAACTACTTTCAGGAGGTGTTTTGCTGTTTCTTAACACTCCAAGCCTTGGGGAGCCCTGCAGATGGCTGCACAGGGTTCCATGCAGCCCCTGCTGCTGGCTTGCCAGCCAGCCTTACTGAACCAGTCCAAGCATCCTGGCTCACCCCCTTAGCTGCCTCAGAATGGACACCGAAAAGGTGGCATCTACCTACGCAACCCACACACTACCTGCCTAAAGTGATAAAAAAAGATAATGGGACAACCTAACTACAAATTCCCCAAACCCATAACTGCCTGCAAAAAAACCAGCGTCCTGATGCCAATTTGGATAGTGGTGAAAAATTCCTACCTGGGCCCCATGAAGGGTGGATTGGAGGGAATTACTGCTGGGTCTTGCACAGTCTCTTACCCTTGCCCATGACCTGCAACCTGCCCCAGCCAACAAGCAGCCTCTGCCTTGCCTCATGGATGGGGGCAGGGCAACCCTTTTGTCATGTTCAAAGCCTCTCTGGGTATAGGAAACTAGGTATAGCAGCTAGACTATAATCACTTTCTTTTTTATAAGCTGTTCTGTAGTAAGCTGATGCTGTATGGTGGCTAAGACTGAGGTGTGAATCAAGATTTTCTTGATTCAAATCTTCCCTCTACCATGAATGCATTAGGTGCTCTTTGCCAATGGCTATTCTCTCAGCCTTTGTCATATGCAGTATGGGAGAAAACCGACAGATCTTACAAGGACAACATTGGAATTAATGCATGTAAAGTGCTTTGCACACTTAATATGCAAGGTAAATGTGGTAGTGGTGGTCTGGAAAACTTACTCTAAGTAAATTTGTCTTGATCAAATAGAGATTACCATTTATAAAATATATCCATATTGTCTTAGTAAGTATTGCTGATGTCTGTGTGTGCTTATGATTAATGTTAAGAGTAAATTTTTAAAGTGTGATTGAGCTGGGTGGATTTGAACCTAAGAAACAGACTGTGCCATTTAAGTTATTCATCAGAAAAATCTGAGCTGCAGAAGGACCATTAACAAAAATGATAGTCCAGAGAATATTGGTGACCTTCAGAACTGCAATAGAGAGAAATGAATCATGTTTTTTTGCACCCAAAATGCATACACAGTACATTCCAGAGCAAGTCACGTAGGGTTGTGTGTCATTGTGTGGTTGCATTGTTTGCAGTTAGATTGAAGGCTTCATGAACTTTTTTCATTGCTAATCTCCACTGCCTCCCTGCAGATGGAACAGAGTAGAAAGAAACATACAAGAAGCTATCTTGTTACTTTCTTATTATCTTAATATTTTGGATCCTGCCCCAGATGGAATGAATAGATTTGTAGCATGGGCATGTTCAAATAAAAAAAAAAAGTATAAATGGTGATTTTCATCAGTGAGTTGGGAATGACTTGTGGCTCATTCAATTCTATACATACTACAATGGTACAAGTGAGTGTTTCTTCAAAATGTCAGAAGCAGATTTAATAACTTCAGAGGGCAATTTAAGCTTAGAGGTTGGGTTAAGTCTTTGCCCTTGCCCATGTCAGAGCCCTGATAGAAACCCCTACACACCAATGCCGCCTTTTTGAAAAAAGACAGTGGGAATTCTATTCATGAAACTTTTACCATTGCTCCCAGTTTGGTCCTAACGTAGGCCAGAAACACAGGTTACATTTTGTCATTCTGACCCAAAGCAGGAGCTCACTGACTCTGCCTTTTGGTCTGAACAAGAATCTCTGACAACTTCATCAGAAAAGCTTTTAGAAAATTAACTGTTAACTAATTTATTATTATTAATCATTGTATTATAGTCCCATTCTACATTATATGCAGAATTCACAGCACTGAAGATTTGCTTTTTAAGTTTTCAGATTTAACAGGACTTATTTCTCAGAGTATCTCAAAAACCCTCACTCTTGACATTTCAGGTGAAATGATGTTGTGGATGGAGGTGCCTGCAATGACTTGGCAATATATAACATTTATTAGAGCTACAATCCAATAAAGTAACGTAAAATTAAATAAATAGGAATGGGAAGAAAGTGGACTAAACTTTGCATCTTTGTCTTTGTATTTTTATAGTCCTACATTGAACAAACTGTCTAGTCTTCAGGAGCCACATGTGATGTGTTTCTTGTCTGGCTTTTAGATAACAACTGAAAGAACAGTGCCCTTTAGAAAACGGCAGTGTCCTATTCCTTTCATTTGCTTGTCCTAGACGTATTGGAGCTCTTGCTCTATTGCAGAGGGCACCGTGATCTGTTTTCTAAAGCCCATGCCTTTGGCAAATTGTTGTTTTCTACAGTCAACATACAATAGTAATCTTAATGTGCAGCACTGTGTGTGAATAAGCAAATATAAAAAAAAAAACCCTTGGCTCAAGACTGTAAAAATATTGTGTTTTTCTAAAGGCTGAGACAACAGAAAGAGCTAGTCACTGAAGTGGATAGTAGCTGTAATAGAGTGGAAAACTGGGGTCATCTCAAAGAAGGAAGTGCTCGGGTACACATGGTATGCAACATGTCTGGCTCAGTTTCTCATCAGTTTTTTAGTAGCAATATGTCTTACAGTGGGCAGTACTAATGAAAGAATCTTGAACAGTTCACTTTTGATGGAGATTACTGTTACAGGCACAGGGAAAGTTTCCCACACTTACCGAATGTCTGTGTAGGACAAATTTGTATCTGTTTTTAGGGCAGCTGTTGACATTCCTTAATCCACTGTTGTTGTTTTTGTAGAGGACTCTCTAAAGCAGCATCTCCTTCAGTAAACCTGGATTTTAAACTTATGCAACAGGAGCATATTAGTTTTTTGGGTTTTTTCCCCAAATTCTTCAACATACCTACTACAGTGGCTATTCTTCAAAGAGTTTGCCAAGTGCATTTCAGTGATAACCTAGTGATTTTTCCTTTCTCTTCTTGAGAAAGGAGAATGTGGGGTTGGCAGATGAGAATGATGGAGGGGGCACAGCCTCTTGTATATTGCATGGTTTAGAGATGCTCTTGATGCTTCACTTGATGCTGTCTCACTTGATGCTCTTCCAGCCCCTTTAATATTTATACTAGAACAGTGTTTCTCAAACTGTGGGTCGGGACCCACTAGGTGGATTGTGAGCCAATTTCAGGTTGGCCCCCATTCATTTCAATATTTTATTTTTAATATATCAGATTTGATACTACCATGATATGTGATTACATTTGGGGGTCAGCCTCCTGAGACAGAGGGAACGGCCCATTAGGCACAGCTGAGGGACTAGCCTGCTGGGGGTGGAGCCTGCAAGCCTACTGGGGGCTGACTGACTGATTGGTCTCCTACTCCTCATTGCCAGGTATCTTATTTCACTGCTGGGCTTGCCAGAGGCGCGAGCCTTTGTCGCAAGCTGAAGGGCAAGAGTCAAAGGGCTCTTAGCCCAGGGGCTCGTGCTGTTCCCCCCGGTCTCCTGTAAAGTTTCCAAGCTTCCAAGACGGTCAGCAGCTGTCACTGGAGTTTCGCCTATCAGTTCACATCTGAGACCTAGTAATTTCTAACCCAGCCTTTGGATAAGCTTCGCAACAACGTATTTCAGTGATTTAGTCACTCAGCCTTAACTGGAAAGAATATGGCTAAAAGAAAGAAAAGACAGCGAAGAATAAGTGACTCCCCAAGTGTTTCCAGCAAGGCACCAAAACAACTTTGCTTGGAGGAGGTTCTAGTGGGAATGAAGCCAGTGGTGGAGAACCAGAACTCTAAATCTATCTCTACTAACAGGTACGCCTGTTTGGGCTCTGAGTCTGTGACAGAGGGAGCTAGAGATAACAGTTCAATAGATGAGGCTCCTGGAACCAATAATGTCATCCAGGTGCTGCAAACAAATTCCCCTAAGACAGGACTTACCAAAGGAGGGAACAAATGACATAACGACAGCCCACAGACATTTGCCATCTGGAATGAAAGATGAGCCTAGTAACTCGTCCTTCTTATCACTGCTGGGTGAACACTGCATAGCTTCCGGCATGCTAATTAATGCTGTATTTCAAAAACTTCGTCAAATCTCCTGCCAGCTCAACTCACTACAGCATCGCTTTAATACAATAGACTGTTTCATGAAAACGTCATGCTCCCCAAAGCAGACTCAATCAGGAACTGAGAATGACTCTTTAAGACTGTAAGTGAAAAAGCAACAGAGACTACTCATGGTAGTAGTTCAAATTCATGCTGTTTCCAACCTAACCAAGTTATCATGGAAATAGGGGACTCTCTAATTAACAGGAACAGGTGGAATAATCGTGGTGCAGTAATTTCTTCCCTGAGCAAATTACTTCGGATGGAGCCCTTAAAAGTAGATCTGGAAAAGGTCTACTGGCTCACTGATATACCTTACAAGAAAAGAGTGCATTTAACATTTACATCCCCTACAATCTCTCTGACTTTATTAAGGATGCGGAAATTCCTGGCATCTTTACGAATAAGTGCAAGGAGGGTGTTTGCAAAGGACAGCTATACTCCCCCATATCTCCTTAAATGGAAACAAGCATTTCCACCTACTAATTTGGCTCCTTCTCAAACTCCTGCTAACCCTGTGAACTTTACCCAGACGCCTGAGAAGCTTCCACAAGTTTCTTGCAGTAGAGAGCAAAAAAAACAAAACAGCATAGCATTCCAGAAAGAGATCTAAATAATGGTGAACTGGACAAACTTATGGCCTTGACCCAGCACCTACGAAATAGCTTGGACAATCAGATCAACCCCACAGATCTGACGGACAATAGGCCTACAACTAAGGAAGCAAGGAGCTACTCCACCTCCACTTCAAACATTTTAGCAAGCTGTGAGTCATCACAAAACAACCCTTCTGTGAGGCCGACAGGCAATGGGACACCAAATAGAACTAACCTCAACAATCCAGCCTCTGATTGTTTTTCTGAGTGTGGACCAGCTCCTAGAGACACTATTGAAGCCTTCTTGTTAAACCTTGACCCGGAGGAGGAGGAAATAATCGACAGAGCGGTGAATGCCACAAAAAAACTTTCCCATTCTGAACAACAGAGTTGTAAATGTGTTGGAGAAGGGCAGAGAAGAATTACTTAAGAACATTGGCGAGATGAGATCAGCAGAGGAAGGATGGTCTAAGGAAATCCCTCACCTGCGTGATCCCCTAACTGATATGAGGGACTTTACAGTCCTCATGGTTCTCTTGCAATCAGATTACACTCTGAAGGAGGTGCCAGAACAACATCAACTGTTACACTCCAGTCCTGCCATTATGTCGGAAGGAGAAGCTGAGGCCATCATCACTGCAACAAGTAATAATTCTACTGATAAGGAAACAACAAATGTAGAATTACCCATCAGCGCATTACTGGATCAGTTAGAGTCTGATGGGCTCATGATTGACCGAAAGCCAGTGCAAACCATCAAGGACCTACCCCAGGAAGTACGGAATAAAATTACTGACTGTCTGGCTGATGTTAAAGCTGACCTCTATGCTCCTATCTACAGCAACCACCAGGATCTTTTGCATTCAGAGATGGAAACTTCTCTCTTAGACACTGGCCCTAATTGACGCCAAATTACAACTGACCACTCATGTACCAACAGGCCAGTTAAGTTACTTTCTTGGAATGTAGCAGGATGGATGACCAAGTTAAAGGACGGTGATTTCCTCAAAACTCTCAAGGAGAATGACATAATTTGCCTACAGGAAACGTGGACGCCCTCTCCTATCACATTTGAGGGCTAGTCGGTTTTTGAATTTCCGGCATCTAAATTTCACACTAAAGGAAGACAGGTTGGCGGGCTTGGCATTCTGATACGATCAGCTTTTCAAGCTGAACAGGTATTTCTAGCAAACAACCCTTGTAATGTATTAGCAATTAAGTTATCCTTCACTGAAAAAGATATTATTCTCATTAACGTTTACATCCCTCCTTCCCAAATCAAGTGTATAAGGCAGGGGTGCCCAAACCCCGGCCCTGGGGCCACTTGTGGCCCTTGAGGCCTCTCAGTGTGGCCCTCAGGGAGACCCCAGTCTCCAATGAGCCTCTGGCCCTCTGGCGATTTGTTAGAGCCCACACTGGCCCGACGCAGCTGCTGTCAGCGTGAGGGCGACTGTTTGACCTCTCGCATGAGCTGTGAGATGAGGGCTCCCTCCAAAGCTTGTTGTTTCATGTCTGTGATGCAGTAGCGGCAGCAAAAGAAAGGCCATCCTTGCTTTGTGCAAGGCCTTTTATAGGCCTTGAGCTATTGCAAGACCTTCATTCATTCATATAAGTTCATCTTTAATATATTCACTTATGTAAACTTATGTAAATTTATTCAAATTTTAAATGTAAATTATTTCCCCCCCAGCCCCCAACACAGTGTCAGAGAGATGATGTGGCCCTTCTGCCAAAAACTTTGGACACCGCTGGTGTAAGGGAAGAACGATGGGATTTTTTGAATCAGGTCGCTGAATGTTTAGCTCCAAAATTTCCTAACGCCCGGCTTTTGGTGACAGGCGATATGAATGCAAGGATTGAACAAGGTCCTCAAAGTATTTCTCATGCTTTTGATTCAGACTTTGCCTATCTCAATTTAAATAACCGGTGTTCTAGGGACATGTTATGCAATGAGTCTGGCCTCCTCTTGGTCCAATTTTGTATGCGCTCGGGTCTAACATGGCTAAATGGTTTGCCAGAATGTAAAGGCTCAGGGAATTTTACTTTCATTTCACCCCAAGGATGTAGTGTGATTGACTATGTATTATTGCCTGGGCCATTATTACCACTAGTCAAAAAATTTGCTGTTGGTCAACCGGGTCTAAGTGATCACCTACCTTTATTCTGCTATCTCCTCTTCTTACCCCATGGCCAGCAGAATCAGCCTTTGAATTCCGTCCAGACCCCTGTGGTTCATCAACCTTTATTAACCCTCAATGAAGATGTTATAGGTAAATTGTCATTCCTTCTCAGATCAGAGTATTTTCTTTTTAAAAGGTCCAAATTACAGCTCTCCTCATCCACAAATGCCTTGGTTTATAATTACGAACTTTTAATAGAAGAGCTGCTAACTTCTTTATGGACCATAACATTAACTATGAATACCAAACTAACCTGTGCTGGTTGGAACTCTTCAGATAACTCAGTCTACCTCCTGAAAGTGGAGGTTCATAAAGTCTACCGAAAATTTAGGGAAACGGGGAAGGAACTTACTAGTAAGGTATTTTGAGCTACAACGTCAGCTGCGCACAATGGTTGCTCAAGCACTACAGAAACTAAATTTAGCAAGGTGGGATACCATGCGCAGAGCTATTGACGAGCATAACAACAAATAATTTTGGGATTTAGTTGGGGGCTTTTTCCACCAGTATGCCCCAAGCATTTCTTCTATTTCACCATTAACATGGGCTAATTATTATAGGTCATTATACTTTGAAGAGCAACAAGATTTGCAGTATAGAATTCAGAACTCCTCTAATAATGAACAGGACTGGCCTCCAGTCTCTCCTAATGAAATTCTAGAGTTAATAGCCCAGCTTAAATCTGGGAAGGTGGCAGGCCCTGTTTCCATTTTTCCTGAATTTCTTAAGGCAGATCCAGATTGGTAGGCCCCTGCTCTTGCCACCCTTTTTACTGCGGTTGACACTACTGTCAAAATACCTGTTGCCTGGGAGAAATCTATAATAATCCCTATCTGTAAAAAAGGTAATACAAATACCCCAAATTGTTATCGGCCAATCAGCCAACTTTTGATCCCGGGGAAAATGTATGCCATGCATCTCCACCAGAAATTGCTTTCTTGGCTAACTGACAACAATATATTGGGCCTTGAACAAACTGGCTTTAGGACCTGGTGATCCACTCTTGATAACTGCACTGTCCTTTCACACTTAATAGCAAAGTACACAACTCAATATAATTCTGCCCTATATGATGTTTTCTTTGACTTAAAGGGAGCCTTTGATTCAATTAATAGAGATATTCTTAGGTCCAAATATCTTAGGTCCTAAGATATTCTTAGGGAGCCTTGGGAATAGGCACAAGACTGCTCTTCTTAATCAGGAGCCTCTACTCAGACACCTGCCAAATCAGGCTTTCACCCAGTGGCGATTTGACAGACGTAGTATTGGTAAACAAAGGTGTCGAGCAAGGCTGTGTGTTGGCCCCGACCCTTTTAAATCTGTTTTTAAATGACTTGGCCCCTTTATTATGCTCAGTAGAGGCCCACCCTCCTAAAATTGGTCAATTAGTTCTACCACTACTTCTATATGCAGATGACATGCTTCTGTTAGCATGCACAAAAATTGGTCTAAAGCGGCTAATCTTGGAATGCCTAAAGTATTTTGAACAAAATAAACCAATCCTTAACTTTGATAAATCAAAAATAATGGTATTCAGCCATTCCTGGAAACCAACAACATGGATCTTTGATGGGCATTCCATTCAACAAGTGAAAATGTTCAAATACCTAGGAGTCCTATTCCATTTTAGGCATTTGTGGACTGCGCATCGCCAATCAGCAATCCATAAAAGCAGTATAACAGCTCAAGCAATCAGTCATTTTTTTTATGCTTGGGGGAATTCCTTTATACCTGCAGCACTCCAGACCTTTAATACTTAGGTAATAGCACAGCTCTTATACGGCATCCCCATCTGGATTTCTGCTTTTTGTATCATGGTTGAGAGGATTCAGTCTCTCTTCCTATACAAGATCTTTGCAGTACCTCGATGTGTACCTTATGCTGTTTTATGTCTGGACGTTGGCCAAAATAAAGTGGAGTCTTTAGCTTGGCTTCGCTTTTTCAAACACTGGTTTAGAATGGGCTCTGCTGCAACTAAGGACCCCCTATTGAAAAGTATTTTAGAAGACTCTGTTCCCCAGGACTTGCTTTACTTAGTAAAAAAAGTCCAATCTTTAGGGCTTTCCCTGGATTTGCTGGGCACGATGCCATGGGCAATTGCATCTAATACCTTACGTACCCGGCTAAGGGACATGGAAAAATAAGAGCTTTTAGCTGAGGCCAAAAAAACCTGCCCCCCACTTCGCTTTGGCTTATCCTGGGCAGCTGATTTGGGCAGTGATTATTTAAATTTTCTAACAAAACTGCAGGAGCGCAGAGTGTTTTCCCTAGCCAGATTCAACGCTTTCTCCTCGAATGAGATGAAAGCCAGGTTCAGTGCTCAACAATCCAAAGTATGTTGTTGTGGTTCAGGTTCTATTGAGACACTCCCTCATATTTTATAAAACTGTGATTACTATTCTGATCTACGGAGCCAGTATTTATACCCTTTTAAAAAGTCTTTTAGTGGATCTGAAAATGACGTGGTTAGACATTTACTAACCGGCAGAAATGACAGTTTAACGACTATCATGGCAAAGTACTTTT
Source organism: Tiliqua scincoides (assembly GCF_035046505.1). Lineage (NCBI taxonomy): Eukaryota > Metazoa > Chordata > Lepidosauria > Squamata > Scincidae > Tiliqua > Tiliqua scincoides. The sequence goes on along the minus strand of NC_089822.1, from coordinate 21,906,537 downwards.
ATTGTATATATTCAAGAATTGTCTCAAGAAGTTGAGTCTGTACATGGTAAATTCTCTGCTTAACATCCTGGTTTTATTATTAATGCCAATAAAGGTTTTGATTTGATTTGATTACGTTTGGGGAAATGTTACAGACCTGTACTTTTAACAAGCTACTACGTATATTTTTTTAATGATGATAGTAAATGGGACTATCATCAATCCTGGGTAGGATTGCAGTCTAGAATTGTTAAAAAAATTTCCTGCTTGGTGATGTCACTTCCAGTCATGACCACTTCTGGTGGATAGATTCTCATTCTAAAAAGTGGGTTCTGGTGCAAAATGTGTGAGAACCACTGTACTAGAAGGATCAGAGGCAATGTGAGATTGGAGAAAGTCCGATCTCCAGCTTTAGGAATAATTTGTGTATACTACACTATCTCATTTGGGCCTAGGTACCCACCTACAATATTGCTACACAAACACCCCCCCCCACCCTACAGGTAGTTATGACCCACACATTGAGAACCTTTGGTGTGAGACAGTTGGTTGATCTAACTGGTTGCTGCCTGGAGTACTCCAATTATTTGGACGGAAAGGAAGGATATAATTTGCTTAAATAGGCAGTACTGAGCTAGATATGTTTGTCTACTGGTAGCAGATTTGCAGGGTTTCAGATGCACCTTCTCCAGGCCTACAGGGATTCTAGGGATTGAACCTACAGCTCTTTAGAGCTTTGTGACCTCTTGCAAGTAACTTACAATCTCCACACTTAGAGGCCCTAATCCACCCTTGGAAAACCTTTGGTTTAAGGCAGGGATGTTGAACGTTTTTGGCAGGAGGGCCACATCATCTCTCTGACAGTGTCTGGGGCCGGGGTGGGGTGGGGAAAGAATTAATTTACATTTAAAATTTGAATAAATTTACATAAGTTTACCAAGATCCTGGTCTACAGAGCTTGCGTCCTGAGTACACTTCTGTACTGCAGTGAGACATGGACTCTTCGTTCACAACAGGAGAAGAAACTGAACGCTTTCTGCATGCGCTGCCTCTGACGCATCCTCGGCATCACCTGGCAGGACAAAGTTCCAAACAACGCAGTCCTGGAACGAGCTGGAATCCCTAGCATGTATGCACTGCTGAAACAGAGACGCCTGCGTTGGCTCTGTCATGTTGTGAGAATGGGTGATGGCCGGATCCCAAAGGATCTCCTCTATGGAGAACTTGTGCAAGGAAAGCGTCCTACAGGTAGACCACAGCTGCTCTGCAAGGACATCTGAAGGCCTTAGGAGTGGACCTCAACAGGTGGGAAACCCTGGCCTCTGAGCGGCCCGCTTGGAGGCAGGCTATGCAGCATGGCCTTTCCCAGTTTGAAGAGACATTTGGCCAACAGACTGAGGCAAAGAGGCAAAGAAGGAAGTCCTGTAGCCAGGGAGACAGACCAGGGACAGACTGCACTTGCTCCCAGTGTGGAAGGGATTGTCACTCCCAAATCGACCTTTTCAGCCACACTAGACGCTGTTCCAGAACCACTATTCAGAGCACGATACCACAGACTTTCGAGACTGAAGGTTGCCAACTACTACATAAATGAATATATTAAAGATTAACATATATGAATGAATGAAGGTCTTGCAATAGCTCAAGGCCTATAAAAGGCCTTGCACAAAGCAAGGATGGCCTTGTCTTTGCTGCTGCTACTGCATCACAGACATGAAAAAAGCAAGCAGTGGAGGGAGCCCTCATCCCACAGCTAACACGAGAGGTCAAACAGTCGCCCTCACACTGAAAATAGTTGCATCGGGCCAGTGTGGGCCCCGACAAGTCTCCAGAGGGCCAGAGGCTCATTGGAGACTGGGAGCTCCCTGAGGGCCGCATTGGGAGTCCTCGAGGGCTGCAAGTGGCCCCAGGGCCGGGGTTTGGGCACCCCTGGTTTTAAGGGATTGTCTTATGGTTCCATCAACTGTTGATCACAGCTTTATTTACATTCTTCTCAGGGTTGTTCACATATAAAGCTGGCAGAAATTGTATATAGCAGGGGCTTCTAAACTACAGCTTGTTGGGCACAGAGAAAATCCTCTCAGGCATGATGTGGCAGTAGTGAAGCCTTATTGTTCTGCCCTGCTGCCTCCTATCTTCATGCCTGAACTTCTCAGAACCTTGTGCTGGGCAGCCACTTCTGCTGCCTATTGCCCCAGAAAGCTCTGTACCCCAATTTCCCAGGGGCAGTGGTTGCCTGGTGCAAACTTCTGCAAAGATCAAGCATGAAGATGGAAAGGGGCAGAGTGGAATAATAAGGTTTGGGCCACTGCCTCATTGTACCTGAAAGGATTTTCTGGCTGTGATCTGGCTCACAGGCTGTAGTCTGGAGGCCCCTGGTATATAGTATACACTTTACACCTGACTATGCATTTTTTTAAAAAAGGTATACCACTAAAAATAGATGGCATAGCTAAAGACTCAATTACCAGGCATTGCAGTATTTTATCTGGTGTTCAGAACCGTATTTGCAAACAATTAACTAGTGTCTTTATCCTGTAAAACCTTTCCTAATACATGCCCTCTTCCTCCAAAGGGCTGCCTCTTACTGTTGGTTGAGACTTGGGTCTCAAGCATGTGCAAATATGCATTTCTGTTCCATCAGGTTTGAAGGGTGCACATGTAAAAAATTTTCTCCATTTAGAAAATATGGAAGCAGGGATATGGCCATCTTCCATTTGTTTGGGAACAAGCAGTGATTTATACATAAGCTTTCTTTTTTTAACCTGACACAAATGTCAATATGCTTGTGTTTGTAACTCAGCTCCGGAGAAGCAGTCCTCAAAATCTTCATATATGCACTTTAAAACTACATATACTCATCAGTTTTCACCTTTTCTCACAGTGAAAATGAAAATCTTTGATGTGATCCACTATTCATGTTAGGTTTGGTGGCTCAAAAGGCAGGGCCTCCAACCTGCTCAAGGGAAAGGAATTGACTAGAATGCAAATTTTATTTTGTTTAAACAGAAACCAAACACTAATTTCTAAATTTGGAATTTCCCCATGTTTGGCAAAGCAGTGCGCAAAGTTGCATGCTGATGATTTTCTGTTGGAGATATCCAAGTAAATGGCACACTGGTCAGCAAGTAGTTTTACTGGAGGGTCAGCTTGACAAGGAAACCGCGGCTGGGTGTCCTTTCCCTTCTGGAAAGGACACCCAGACTCTTCTCTCACCACCAACCACTCAGAAAGAAGCACATTGAGTCAAAGCCTGAATCAATATGCATAAAAATTGGTAGCATTTTATAGTAGGAATATACAACCTTCTGAGTCACTGTGATGCAGAAAAGTTACCAGTTGATATGTAGTTAAAGGGTCAATTATGCCAGACCCGTGAAGACTGAGGTAAGACAAGAAACCCTACCTACCTAAGGCAATTCTTCTGGAATCTTCAGCCAGAAGCCTATATAAGGGAGAACCAGCCTGAGGAGAGAGTTGGTTTTTTGCTGGCATGTGCTGAGGAAAGAGGGGGATACAAGAGCTGAAAAGAAATAACTTACCTCTCTAAGAATGGAAAGAAGTGCAGAGCTACAGAAGACCACTTGCAGTCAGTTCTCATCATATGTGAATCCACTGCTTGCAGATTTGTGACTTCATGAGAGACTGATTTGTGACCTTGTTTGAAGGCTTGGCACTCAAGCATGGTCTTAATGTGGAGTTAGACATGTTGCCACTACTTCATGACTTGAAACCCTGAGTGCTGCTTATTCTCTATAATAGTGTTGGATGGGGGGGGTATGCAGGGGAGGAGGCAGGCAGGAGTGTTTAAACTTTCCTGTTTTGGGACTTCCAGCAAGTATAAAACAATACCATGTGCACATTGGAAACAATTACATATTATTCCCATCTTCTGTTTCTCTTATGTCTGTCACTTCTAAGCCCCTTGGGGTAATTACCTGTCCTTTTATTCTTTACATTTTCAATCTGTGCGTCGGTGCACCCTAGGGAGGCGTGGCTAGCCCCCAGGGGTGTCCGTGAGTAAGTCCTATTTTGTTCATTGGGGTTTACTCTCAGGTAACTGGTTAGGATTGCAGCCTCAGAGTGCTGGCAGCTGTCTTTTTTTGTTTCTAGTGTATAATAACACCTTCATCCCCATTTTGGGGGTGACTGAGGTGAGGTGATGTAATGGGGAGCTGAGGCCAATGGCCACAAGGATCAGAGGATCCGAGGGCTGGAAATGTAAGAACCACTGCTGTAAGGCATAAAGTGTCATGGAGATGTTGGCATGATGATGATGATTCTCAACACCAAACCTCTACACAACTACTAAAAAGTTTAAAAGCTGCTTGGGGTGAGATTTTGGTTGAGGGCTGCTGAAAGGGACCCTCAACATCTACTATAACTCTATTTGGTTTATACTTTGGGGCCATTTTTTAATGATTCTTTTTGGGATGGCTGTACATGATAATGGTAGCCATGGGTCAGTTCCAGGCTCCTTACTTTGCTGTGTTCTTAAGAAGGTACTGCAGCGCTGCCTTGCATGTGGTGTACATGTGGCTGCCAAGATTTCAGCAATGGCAAGCAGAGTATGCCGTTTTTCGAATGGAATGCAGAGTATCGGAAGATGTAAATAAAACAATTTTTAACTACAGTGCAGTAGCTCTTTAAATGGTATTTTAGGTTATTTTTCTGTGATGCTCTGTGTGTGTGTGTGTGTGTGTGTGTGTGTGTGTGTGTGTGTGTGTGTGTTCAGTTACCGCTTGTGTAGTTGGCAGTTGTAGAAGATTCATCTCCAGTGCTTACAAAATAAAGCTCAGTTAGCCGAGCTTATAACATGCCTAATTCATGAATCACATTGAAGAAGTCTGTGAAAGGATGGCTTTTAGGCTATTGTTGAATAATCTGTGCCCATCTTTCATTCTAACAGGAAATGACAGATAGTACTGTAACCTCAGCTGCTCTGTATTTGTAATTCTCATTGGTATTTTTTTTTTAGTCTTTGACCAGTGATTTATTTTGTCTTAGGTAAAGACTCACCAATGTTTTTGTTCTCATAGGACTAACTAGCCTGCCTTTCAAATATGGTCAGTTTTCGTTACTTCTCACTTTGCTTGAGGTTTCATTAAAATGCAGTAAACAGTAGATGAGAGAGAGCTCCTCAATACTTCTGAGCCCATGCAATGAGGGATTTGAGGCTTCAGGGGCACAGAAGTTTGTGTGGGATGTGCGGACATCTAGTCAAGGGTCAGCCTAACTGGACAGATGCTGTGAAGGTCCGGGGTCCATTGCTGATCCCTGAGGCCACCTCTGTGTGTAGAGCTGCCTTGTGGTGGTTGCAGAAGCCTAGCCAGAGAAACCACCCTTCTCCTTCACAGGCCGCTTGGGGCGGGAAAAGAAGAATTACATCTCTCCCTTTGCAGGACTGAGTATTGTTACTCCTTTTGTGTGAGCACATGCAGGCAGTTTTCTTCACAGGAAACCACTGTGTGATTTGAGTCCCAAGACACATGGTGTCCTGCACGTGCTAGCCCAATGAGGCATTTTCTCCCTTTCACCTTAAGAGTCCCAATGCAGCTAATTAAATTAGCAGCTGCAGTGGGAGGGGCAGGTGATCAGGACCCTGGCTAGAAAGAATTATTTGCCTTGTGCTGCAGTCTTACTGAAAGTGCCTTCTCCCTGAAGTTTCTACTAGCTTCAGGCTGTTGCCAATGGAACTTTGAACTAGCAAGTTCCTGATTTGTATCGTGCCCCACTGTAAAAATATGTATTGTAGTCTTGGACAAGACATACTGTCTTAACATTGGCCTCTCCTTCTGCAATAAGGGTTTATAATCCTGGTCTACCTCTCAGACTTCTTGTAAGGATTGTTAATATTAAATGTATGTTAAGCCCTTTGAAAACTCTCTAAAGCAGTAGGTAAGTTCAAGTTGGTGGTCGTTCTACCATATCACAATATGCACCCATTGGAGTGCATACACGTCTTGGTGATTAAATTCTGCAATTTGCAATCTTTCTGTGGCAGAAATACTGCATATCTCATGCAGTGAATAAATTATTAGCCATATCTGCCCAATGTTACATATACATAACAGGGACCAAATGTGTACACCTATGGGCTGGGTAAAAATGGGCTAACTGCATTTCTATCTTTTCTAGTTCCTAGGAGCTTGGGGTTCTCTTCCCTCCTCTATCCTTACCATATACATGGTTCCCTCATCTATACTCACAATATAGAGGAGGCTAGGCTGCAAGGAAGGCTAGGCTGTTAGTGATTTGCCCAGAGTCACTCAGTGAGAGCTTCACGGTTGAGGGGAGATTAGAACCCATGCCCCTGTGATCCTAATCAGGCATCCTCCCCACACTGACTTGATGTTCAGAAACTTTGTTGTCAATGCTTAGTGCTGTGCTTTCCATTGCCTAAGTTAATAAGCCTGTTAATAATTTCCAGAATGCCATCTGTTCTCCAGGATTTCTGAACAGCAGGGCAGCTGTTTTAGGGCACCGTCATTTAGTGTACTATATCTAGAAATGTTCTGTCTTTGTCCTGATCTGAACATGAATATCCACAGTTTATGTGAGGGCAATAGAAGTTGTTCTTTACTGCAACATGCTCTCCTTTAGATGTCTTTCTGATTTCTTCCTCTTACTCAAGATCAATTATTTTTAATCAGGAGGATGATAGCATGTCCCCAGAACTAAACTATCATTTATGAAATTATTTTCATCCCCACTGATTCTGTGAAGGAGTCTGGTCTCCTGAGGTTTTCTAGTTTGTTGGGTTGCATACTCCCTTTGACATTCAAAGCTACATAATCTTCAATATAATTCTCTCTGTCCTTTCTATAGAGTTTGTATCCTGGTGTATTTTTATCCCACTGGTTCTCTCTATTCCATCAGGTTTCTGTTATGCCCACTATATCTAATTTTTTCTTGGCAACCAAGTACACCAGCTCCCCCATAAAGGCTTTAGGCATTCCTTACAAACCATCTATATGCTGTGCCCTGTTTTGAGGGTTGTCAGCATGTCCTGAGCTTTCAAACTGGGGTGTTGTCATGCCTAAGCCAAAGAAGCTCTGTCTGTGCCCCTTTAAGGGATGGGGGGAATGCAGTGATGTGATCAGGAGGATCATGCCACTGCCACGGCTTTAAGGGACACTTTTACACTTACCTGAGCTCACGCTGGTCTCTGGTGGAGGGAGTGCAGGGTGTCCCACAGAAGCCTCCGCAGGGCTCCTCAAGCCTCATAAAATCTAAAAATTGTGACCCACTTTCACTTCTTGATTGAAAACCAGAAGTGGGCCACAATCTTTACTTTTAGATTTTAAGGCTTGAGGAGCCCTGTGATGGCATCCACAGGGCTCCCTGCACCCCGCGAGTACAAGCTCAGGTAAGTGTGAAAATGCACCTAAAGCCCTGGCAATGGTGTGATTGTCGTGATCGTGTTGCTGCATTCCGCCCTCCTCTGCAAAGACTTATAGCGGCTCCTGAGCTCAGGAGCCTGGGGCAGGAGGTCTGGCTCAGTTGGTAGAGCTGCCGCCTTGTATGCCTGAAGATCTGAGGCTGCCAGTTCGAAACAACTGGAAGTACCCGAGAACTGACAAGACACGCTGATATACTGATGAGCTGACCCTGGTGGCAGAGAGGAGTTGCCATCAAGTGGAGCGTGGGAGGTGAAGGGCCAGAGAGAGGCCAGACCCGAAAGGAATCCAGCTGGAAGGAGGAGTTCTATGAAAGACTAGAACTATTCAATTGTAAAAATCCCTATGGGGGTTTAGAACAGCCTGCCTATGTAAACCGCCTTGGATTAAAGTCTGAGGAGAAATCTGAGGACCAAAGAAAGGTGGTATATAAATTAAATAAATAAACTCCCCCAGGAGAACCACTGCCATAATGTTTTATTCTCTTTGACCAGCTATCCTGTCCTACGTGTTCTTCATATTCCATTGTACCAATTGTACCATTTTCCAAAATTCCATATTGTACTGTTTCTACTTCGGGATAACTTAGAATGTCAGCACCCTCATTATCAAGAGAACCAACTTGATCCTTGAGAGCCAGGAGCTCATTGGACCAAGGGTACATTCATGATTTATGGCCTAACAGACAGATTGTCATACATATGGCACTTTTGTCGCATTGGAATGCACCCAGCCCCTGCTGGCTTTCTTCCTTTATAACTAGTTTACTGGCTTTTGATGGTATTTTCTGTCTTGGAAAGCTAACTCCTATTTTCTATTTTATTTTGGAAAGCTTGGTAGTGCCCTCCCACTCCTGTTGTCAACTCAAACTCACCTGTTTGCATCCTATTTACCTTGATGGTTTGCTTTATAATGCTGGAATGCTTTATAAACTGATTAGCTAAATCCATGCTGCGGCTGACCTCAGTTTATATACTAGACTTCCCCTCTAGTAAACTTCTAGTCTGGGGTTACTCCGAGTTTCTGGTTGAGTTTTAGTGCAACCAGTTGAGCTTTAAAGGGCCGTAGTAGAACTTAAAAACGGCATGTTTCTACAGAATTGTCTCCCTAGGATTCAGCTGCTGACAATTGGTGTCCTTCCTTGCTATGCCCTCATTTAAACCTCAGATAATCTACTAAAGGCTAGTGCTCCCCTCCCCCTGTATCTGTGGGTTCCATACCCATAGCTTCACTTATCTGCAGTTCTCAATTCTTCCCATTGCGCTCATTGCGCCTCTTTTCATTTGCAGAAATTTTGCAAAGGCAGCTTTTTTTTCTTTCACTTTGGAAAAGGAACAGACAGTGAGATTCTAGATTCATAGTTGCTAGAGGGAAACTGCAGGAAGTTGTAGCAAGAACACTCAGAGGAAATTCTCTGCTGTCCACTTGCTGTTAGCATTTTAACTGTTGCCTCCTGTAGCATTATGGTAGGTGCTGAGTCTCGGTTCTCTGTCTGCTTCCTGTTCTGAAGCAAAAGGGGGGGGGGAAGCTGCCTTTTGCCAAGCGTCTGCAAATAAAAAGAGGTGAGTCACAAGTGCAATGGTGGGGTTTTGAATAGGGTTCACGGCTATCTGTGGTTTCAGGTTCCTACTGCTGCAGTGGTTAGACATTTCCTATGGTTGCGGTAGAATGTCTGTGCTTCCCTTTTACCTTGATACTTTGCTGCCAGGATACATAATTGCTGGGGCTTCCCTTTGTTCATATACTGTGTGTAGGTAGAAGTTGTGCTTCCCCAGAGTGGAACTGAATTCATGCAAGAGACCACCAACCATTCTCTTAGATTTGGAAAGTAAACTTTATTAATATTTGACCACAGTGTTTTATTGGAGTACATTGAGATTTTTCTTCCTCCTGTGGTTTTAGACTTGCTGAGTGACATGGCTTCCAAACCACTGCTATTTAGTTTAATAGGAACAGCATTGGGTATTCTTTTACCACCAAAGTTTGCAGTCTGTCTGAAGAGCAAATTCATCATACAATGACTTTTACAAGTTAAAGATGTGGGTGGGTACATGGCATGTGCCTGATAGAAGACATGTACCTTTTTCATGGAATACCTGCCAACTATATCTGTAATGTGTGAAGCAGCCTTAAAGTTCAGTCATCAACTTAGAGGTAACCTGAGGCTCTCCCTGTAGGGCTCTCTTCTGTTTACTGAATTTAGGTGACAAGTTGAGGCATTTTCAAAAATGCAGTTTATTGTCCCATAGCTATATTTACTGTCTGGGGCTACGTACAATAACAAATAAACTGTAGTGATTAAGCTAAGAAATCTTGTGCTGAATAAACACAGGTGCAGGTCTGTTAAATATGAAGGTACAACCTTTATGGAACTGTATGTTTAATGTGTTTAAATCTGTTCTCTGAAGCACTATAAACTGTAGCAGCACGTTCCCTGAGTATTCTCATCACCCTTGGCTCCCAATGTGTTAAGGATTTATTTGGCTTTTGCAATCTATAAAGCTATTTTTTTATTGAATTAAAAGGCAAATATGCCCCATAGGAAGAAATTGGGTTTCTTTTTGCAGATGACAAAGGCTTATGTAGACATTGCAAAGGAATTCCATACCACTAAATAGTTAATTGCTTCTTGATTCCTTTATAGATGTGCTGTTATTTTCATAAATCATGTGTGGTCCTTGTCCATTTGGGAGAGTAGCACAACTAGGAATTAAGACCTAAAAGTATCTTGTGATCAGATAGTTTAAGGAAGAGTGTAAAAAACTTTCAAGATTGAACTCCCTGTTTTTCATCTAATTCAAGATTTTATACTGATTTTATACCGTTGTTTTCTATAGTGATCTTCACACTTTTATTGTCCCCTAGGATCATGTGATAGGAGTACATTCTGCTGAAACTCAGTTTCTTGGGTTTGATTGCTGCTTAATGACTTGTCTGTATAAAAGGAAAATACGAAATTTGCCCAAAATTATCCTCACTTAATCTTAAGGCGAGTTTGTGAAAGCCTTTGAAAAAAGAAGGAAGTCAGGTCTTGCAGTTCCTTTTTGTGACTTGAAATTACAGATAAACAGATTCAAAAGATGCAACCCCCCCCCATTAACTGACTCTTTGCAAGTTAAATAATCAGATGGGATAGGATGGGCGAACAGGGTGCTAGTAAGCAACTAAGGGCGTAATCCTAACCAACTTTCCAGCACTGGCATAGCTGTGCCAGTGGGGCATATGCTGCATCTTGCAGTTGGGAGGCAGTCATGGAGGCTTCCTCAAGGTAGGGAAGTGTTTGTTCCCTTACCTCTGAGTTGCATTGCCCTGATGTCAGTGCTGGAAAATTGGTTAGGATTGCAGCCTAACACTAACAACTCTCTTTCAGAAAGACACCTTTTTCTTCCCTTTGAAAACTGTAGCCTTAATCTGACTTGGTGATTCCAACCTCTATCCAAAACTCTCTTGAGCCCCATGTGTAATTTAGGCACCCATGTGTAACTTAGGGCGGAGTCCTAACCCCTTATGTCAGTGCTTTCCAGCACTGGCATAGCGGTGCCAATGGGGCATGTGCTGCATCCTGCAGTTGGGTCTTACTCACAAAGGCATCCTCAAAGTAAGGGAATGTTTGTTTCCTTACCTCAGAGCTGCATTGCCCTTATGTCAGTGCTGGAAAGCACTGACATAAGGGGTTAGGATTACACCCTTAGTGAAATCATATATTTGAGGTAGACACCTTGAGTAACAGGATTTGCAAAACAGCAAAAGCAGGATATGCTTGAAATGTAGTTTTTTGGTAATAAACTTGTAGTTCCTTTCAAAGCTGTTTAACAAGACTCTGTTTTGATTCTTCTTTGCCAGTGTTGTTCACTGAGAAATGTTGTTGTTCATCACAGGTGTGATTAACCTTTGCTTCTTTATATCCTCTCCAACAGTGTTTCCGAGCACTTTGCTGCAAAGTACCTCCGCCACCCCGACCAGAGTATGATTTGGTTTGCATAGGTCTTACTGGCTCAGGCAAGACTAGTCTATTGTCACAGCTCTGCAGTGAAAATAGGGAGAATATCGGATCCACAACAGGTGAGTACAAGTTATGGGTTTAAAAAAATTGGGATTTTCCTGCCTTGGAAACTGACAGGGAAAGCTAAATTTTACTCTGTATTTTATTTTGCCCTCACCTCCTCACCCTGTTCAGTTCTCATAGCCTGTGAGTCGAAGGAGATGCTTACCTCGCCTGTTTGTAGTTATTTCAGACCCAAATGAAAATGTGCTTACATTGGAAAAAATATTTGAATTATAGGTAATATCATGCAAATAATGACGTGTGTCAATTCATTGTTCATTTCCTGGCCATTTCTAGCTGCACCTGGACTCATTCTTTTATTCTTAATAAATTGGATGTGACTTTGAGGAGATCAGTGTCTTCCCAGAGATCACTAGTAGCTGAAATTAAGTGTCTCTTTTATATAACTCATCATTTCAAGGTGCCGCTCAAATAACATCTCAAGGAAATCAACTTTCTAATCTCACTTTTCTACAATCCATCTTTCATTTCTCTATTAATCTATTCCAGTGCTGACACGAATTTCAGAAGTCAAGTAGGTGCTGAAGAAGTCAAGTAGGTGTTCATTAGTAGCTGCCATGGAATTTTGATTACGTTTCTTTGTAGCAGTGCAGGACTTGTAGGTAGACCTCTCTCCTATATCAATTGTATTTCATGATTATCCAAAGGATTCTATATTGAAGTTGGGTTTTCTTGTCCAGAGACATTTTGGTGACCCGATACAATATGATCTGGAGGATATGCAATTCCTCGGATATACCAGTGGAGGCTATGTCAGTTCAACAATATATGCCATCTAAGGCTTTAATTTCTAAAATGAACTTTTTGGATGATTTTGTACAATTGGTTTGTTTGTTTGGGTAGGGTGGGGAATTTTCCACCTTGCATTCAAGCCATAATTGTACTGGTTCTTATATGTAGTATGCAACATGGCACAGATAGAAGGAGAATACTTTGGAGGGTACTATAGCCTACCACTATAATTTGTTGTGCCTCCGTTATTTGTGTTCAAGGGAAGATGCAGTAGGTATGTCTTAGATCTATAGAATGGGTGGATTCTGGAAATAAAGGAATTCAACTGGAGAAGATAGAAAGTATGGAACAATAGATAGGTGAACTTCTTAGAGGTGTGAGTCAGGTATAAGCTTATTGAAAACTTCTTCAAGTTAATGATTTCTGAAGAGTCTGCTAAGGAAGCACTGGTAGATATGAGCATTTAAAGCTGCCAAATACTGAATTAGTAGACCATTGGTCTACTTAAGTCAGTTTTTATACAAACTGACAGTAATTCTCCTGGGTTATAGATAGGGGTCTTTTCTCTGCCATCCCTGGAGATGCCAGGGATCTAGCCTTTCTTTTTTTTTTTGCAAAAGATGTGCTCCATCACTGAACTTTGTTCCCTTCTGAAACCAAAGCCATTCCAGTGATAAGTGCCTTGGACTTGCAGTGAAATTTTTTGCTCAGGAATGACTCTTTTCATTCATATATATACAGTGCTATTGTGCTGAAGAAAGGTGCACATAGAACAAGTACTATGTTATGTATGCTTCAGATGCAGGGGAGTTGAAATGTCCCTGTGAATCTGGCCCTACCCAAACTCAGATTAGCAAGGTATGGGAAAAAGGATGCAGAGAAGCAGTACTTACTGGATTCGTCTAGAGTTGTAGGAAGGATACCTGCTTGTTGAGAGCTCCTATATGCAAACTCTTTCTTTCTAGATGATCACCTTTCCTTTGTTCTACCACAGCCAGTCATTATTCCATACTCATATCTTTTCAGATTTTAAAGTGAGGTAAGCCTGCCAATTTTTATCTAAAAAACAAAACCATTATTCCTAGGTATGAGAATTGGAAGCACTGATATAAGTAGTAATAAATCATTCTTGGGTTTGGACAGTTCTCCATTTTGGTTTTAGTTGTCAATTTGTACCATTTCCCATTACAGTGAGATTAATTTGATTTTGCAATTTGGTATGAATTGAAAGAATGCAGAGAGATAAAGAAAACTGGAAGGTAACTGATTTAAATTTTCCATCAGCTGTTTGAACTAACTGTTGGTACTAAGGATAGTTTGAAGCAATTATATAATTTTCAAGTCTTTTTCTGTTTAGGTGGTTGTAATCAGGAAAGTGTGCCTTCTGTGTTCCTTCCTTAAAGTGCCCTTGGTACTTTTAGAATAAATTATGCAAAATAAGTGCTTATACGCTTTATATGACTATTCTGCCACCCTGATTTGTGTGTTTTAAGTAATTCCAAAAAGGATCACAGAAGAATGGAGGAAAGAAAAGAGCTTGGATTAGGAAATGGTTTAGTGAAAAAATAGTTTTTGAAACTCCGCCCAGGCACTCTAAACTCACAAGATATTGGAGGCTCTAACCCGAGAAGAATAAGTGCCAAAACTGTTACTGTTTCAAGCATACTGCTATAGATGGCCTCTTTACTGCAAAATTTATTAACTTTTGTTTTGTCTCTACTTTCAGGTTTTAGCATAAAAGCAGTGCCATTCCAGAATGCCATCTTGAATGTTAAAGAGCTTGGAGGTATAACATTGTTAATCACTTGCGTGTCAAACTGGTGGTTTTACATTCCTTTACCTTTGTTTTAATGATAATAAATAATGATATTTAATTTATCAAGCACCTACAATAGCTAGAATCTGTACTTTCAACAAGTAATTAGTCACAGTCCTTGCCTGCACGCAGAAAATCTAAAGCCAAGGTAACATTCCAAAAGTAAGGGTAGAGGAGAAGGGAGAAATGTGAAGAAGAGCGTAGGTACTGAACCCAAAAAAGATGGCCAGTAGATGAAGGGGGAAAAGGCAAGTTACAGAAAGGAAGAAATAAATGCTAAACTGGGGCAAAGTAACACACTATACTAATTGTGTAATGTAGCTCAGGGAGTTGTTTTATTGTGGGTTTGGGAGGGGACACACAAGAGTGATATGACAGCAGTTAGTGGGGGTGGGGGGGCTTTGTTTCTGCCATAATTTCACTCCTGACAGTGTGTGTCTCCTGGAATTTTAAATAGCAATTTTAAATTTTAAAATAGAATTTTAAACAGTCCCCTGTTTAAAGAAGAAACTAATAGCCCATCAGCTCACATTACACAAACATAGATGTGGTGATACATGACTGAATTTGAGAAATAAGGTGTTCGAGTTGGAAATGTTAGGTCTTGAGAATTGGAGGGGAAATGTGGTTTAACAAGAAGTTTAGAATTAGCAGGACAAATTGTGCAACAGGAGCACAAAAACAGAATTATTCTGACTGATCTCACATAAAGGAGTATGCTTATGTTTTCATAAAGGAACAAAGCCACATAAACCTAGGGATATTTCCTTGTCTTTTAACCCCAAATTTCACTCCAATAGGAGACTACTTTAAACAGAATAAAATTGCTGGTCCGTGCAACTTAGTAATATCTGCATTGATTGGCAGTAGCTTCCCAGAGTTCCAAACAGAGTGTGTTTCAGACCAAAACAACTGTAATTCTGAGGTACTATAAAGAAAACTTCCAATCATTTAAATTTTTACTCTTGTGCCACATTCATCTGTTAGCAGAGAAGAACCTTTTTTTAATGTAGGTAACTTACACACAGGTATTCTGGGTTGGTTTCCGAGCTGAACTTCTGTGCAGTTCACTGTATTACTGACTTTTGTATGCATTGATAACAGTGCCAGGAAATCATCAACTTTATAATCAAAAAGTTATATTTAGGAGAAAAGTGTTTGTGTCTACTATGCAACTTTAAATTGGTAAGCTGTCACGCTATCTTTAAATACTGGCAAAAATTGTTAATGAGAGAGAGTGTTTTAAGTGGTGTAACCTTCCCCCCCCTTTCAGTGGAGAGCAATTTTTCCTGGCACAAAACCATATCATTTTATGTGAGTCTTCTGAAGCGGGGCTCTCCAGACTCTGGCTCATGGGGCAGATTCTGCAGCCTGTCTAATCATTCCCCCTGTGAGTAGTGCTTACTGTTCTGCTCGAGCACTGCGTCTTATTGCCCTCCATTGCTGTACAAGAACGCTGTGGACTGTCACATCTGCCTGGACGTCCTGCTACACAGCCTGTTGGGACACAGTTGCCTAGAGTGGCCTGTACAGCAATGGAGGGCAATAAGATATGGTTCTCTGGCAGAATGGTAAATGCTGGCTGGGACGGGGAGGGTTTTTCCGGGATGCAGCAATCTCCAGTTCAGAGACCACTCTTCTAAAGAATAGTATGCTTTTTACTGGATGCTGGCAACATTTCATGAGAATATCGAGTTAGTGCCCGGACATGAGGCTGAAGTTGCATAATGATAGGAATTCTATATTGGATCAGGCTAATTGTCCTGTCAGTTTGTTATTCAAGTAACAGACATCTAGACATGTTGCAGAACATAAAAATGGATGAAAACTAAAAAGGTCAAATTCTGGCATGATCTTTTTTGTGCCAGAGTTGGTAAAGTGCTATTGAAGGATGATCTGCAGTTTATTTTCTACATTTTTTAAATACTGTACTATTATTTCCATTATCTAACTGTAGGGTTGTGTCTGTATGTGTCTGTATTTCGCATGTAAACGATCAGGGTAAGATTGGATCCCTCACAAGATTTTTTTCTCTCAGTGTTGCTACCATCTCTAACGTACACGCAAAGCAAAACATTGGGGGGAGAGATAACCAAGGAACAAATATGATGCATGATGCAAAATAAAGCAACTGCTGTTGTTTACCTGTTGATAAGCTGAATTGTTTGTGGTCCAGGAATAAGTGGCGAGTAGGTGATAGAAAAGTGCTTTGCAAAAGAAACTGTTTCTTGAGAAGATATGTTAATTGTAAACTGCGAAAGCAACTTGGGTGATTGAGGGTGCATCAGTAAAGACTTCTGGTTGGAATGAAATGTGAATGAAAGAAGGCAGGGGAGAACCAAGCCTACAGAGTGAGAAAGGCAGTCTTAAAGGTGAGAACTTATTCCCCTTTGTAGAGTGAGAAGTGAATAGGACAGATGGGAGGTGTTAGTATAAGTGTTTTTGGATACATATGAAGAAATTAGGATTCAGCAAAGAAATGCCAGAAAGTGGCATCTAGTTGAAAGTGAAACTAGATGACAAACTACAAAAAGACTGAATTCATTTGAGACTAGATCCTGAACCAGTTTTGGAATGCAAATGCCTTGGTTGCTTTCATGATTGATCTGTGCCAGGAGCTGGAAAGGGTACCCTATGCCTGTTGATCCTGCTGGATTTCTGTGGCTTTCAGTTCCACCAGCTGTGGTATCCTGGATAACCTGGGTTGATTGGGATTAGGGTTGCTGGGCTGTAATGGTTCTGGTTCCTCCTGGAGGACAGGTTTCGGAAGATGGAATTAGTTGACTACTGTTGAATACTGTGGCCAATGGAATCTTATTGTTCCATCTTACCCTCCATACTATTTGGTATCTGCATGAAGCCACTAAGTCAGTTCATCTGGAGATTTGGAATATGGCATTGTCTGTAAGCAGTGACGCATAGCTCTATTTCTCCTTGCTTATTCCAGCAAGACTATCAAAGTCTTGAACCGGTATCTGAGATCTGTGATTCATTCAAGCTAACAATTGGAGACTTAATCCAGACAGAAGTGCTTTTTGTGAGACTTCTGATCCTGAAATAGAAATATAGCCTGCTTTAGATGGGGTTGCATTCCCCTAAGCTGGAACACTTCCAGGCTATGAGCCCAATTCATTAGGGCCTAAAGTAGTGGTTCTCAAACTGTGGGTCTGTGGCCAAACTGTGGGTCTTGACCCAAGTTTTAGTGATTCATAAAACTGACAGAGTAGTTTAGCCTATGTGCATCAAGAGTTAAACAACTTGCTACTTGGGGCAGCATTGCTGCCCAATCACCATTAGAGTCACAGAGGCTTGAGTGGCTGGTAAAGTGAAACTTTCTTTAGGTGGGTCCCAATGCTAAAATGTCTGAGAACCAGCGGCCTAAAGAATTGCACTCATAGCTTGGGAGTGCTCCAGCCTTGCATCTGGATGGTAACAATTGACTGCGGCCAGGAATGCTTTTGTAGCTTTAAGCTGGTGTGTCAGTTGTGTCTGTTCCAGGAAAAGGGGCACCTACCTGGGCATGATCACCCTGACCCTAGTTGAAAAGGTGAGATTCCTGTAAGGTGCCCTACATGTGCTTCCTTTGAAAAGTGTTTGGAAACTGCAACTAGTCCAGAATGTAGCTACTAGGTCTTAGCAGTGGCCCATTTGGTCAGCTTGCAACTCGGATGTTGCATCACCAACACTAACTTCAAGCTAATTTCTAAGCCCAGTTCAAATTTCTTACCTTTGAAGCCCTAAATGGTTTGAGGACCAGATTACCTCAAATATTGTTTTCCCCCCTTTCATCTACCAGCTCGCTTAGCTACTAGTTTAATTGAAGGAGGCTTTGTCTCATCACGCTGTCATTGGACATGTCGTTATCAATCAGACACATGGGTCAGACTCTTCTCCATTAAAGTCCCTAGACCAGTGGTTCTCACACATTTAGCACTGGGACCCGCTTTTTAGAATGAGAACCTGTCAGGACCCACAGAAATGATATCATGACCGGAAGTGACATCATAAAGCAGGAAAAATTTTAATAATCCTAGGCTACAATCCTACCCACACTTACCCAGGAGTAAGTCCCATTGACTATCATTGTTAAAAGAATATACATAGTAGCTTGTTAAAAGTACAGGTCTGTAACATCTCTGTAGGCTCTGAAGGCCCCATTGCTCTTTCCCTTCACGTGAGCCTACCAGGGGCCTCTGGCTTGCCAGAGGCGTGAGCCATGGCACATGCTGAAGGGCAAGAGCCAAAGGGCTCTTTGCCCATGGCTCTTCGCCTAGTGGATCGAGACCTAGGAGCCTGGAAGATTCATTGCTGTGGACTGTGACCTCAGACTGCTTAATACTTCAGACCAGCAGTGACAGCCCGACACCCTTTCCCCTTGTGTAGTGTCTCGCTGCACAAGCATGAGGCATCTGTGAGATGATGTCAGAAGACATCGGGTTAGCATTAAGCTTAAGAGTGGAACTGAAAGCTGACCAGTGCTGAGTAGAGCAGCAGTAATATCTTCCTTCCTCCTATGTGATCGTCTGCTGGGAATGATAGAATAACATCTTAGGTGCCAGAAAGAGACACTATAGCAGCCTGGTTGAAGAACCACGGAGGGCGCAGCTTGCATTCTATTTCTTGTGTCCAACGTTGTGCTGTTCTTGGCCTGGTCTGCACCTTTTGGGAAATGTTATGGGTTGGTGGCCGCTCCCCTTTTGTCTTATACTCAAGTCCTGATGTAGGAATAAGAGATGAGTAGGGCTTCCTCTGTGAGAGAGGGGAGCTGGAAGGAGGCTGAGGTTGCACCTCTGTGAGAGAGGGGTGGGGAATGATTTGGTATACTGCTATCAAGACTGGATTGGACAGGGGAGGTGGTTTGGGAGTGGGTTGTTGGAACTTGCAGATTAGGGTCTTTTCTCACTCCCTGCCTCCATATCTCTGGCTTTTAACTGTAGGTGTGGACTTCTATTACGGAGACCTGGTTGGGTGAAGCGGGAGGAGTGAATCCTTCCCAGCTTTGTCTTCCAGGTTTCTGGGCAGTGCAGCAGCCACGACTGCAGGGACAGGGAGGGGGGAGTCGCGATAGTCTATCGGGATTCCATCTCCCTTACCAGGAGCCCTGTCCGGCAATTCACTGGGTTTGAGTGTCTATATGCCTCATTGGAAGGGCGGGACAGGATTGGGATGCTGTTGGTGGACCGTCCGCCTTGCTGCCCAACAGTCGCCCTGCCTGAGCTGACTGGGTTGATCTCGGATGTTGCATTGGAGGCCCCCCGCCTTTTGGTGTTGGGGACTTCAATATGCACACCAAGGCCCCAGAGGTAGGCGCAGCTCAGGATTTCATGGCCGCCATGGCAACCATGGGCCTGTCACAGAAGATCTCAACCCCAACTCATGCTAGACCTGGTGTTTTTGTCGGGACAAAGGGATGGTGATGTGGAGGAGATCAAGATCACTCCGTTGTCATGGACAGATCACTTTCTGGTAAGGTTTAGACTTGTTGCGGCCTCCTGTCCCTGGAGAGGCGCAGGAACTTATTGTATGGTCCGCCCTCGAAGACTAATGGATCCGAATGGTTTCCTGAGGGCTTTGGGGGATTTTCCTGCTGCTAAGGCTAGTGACTTATCTGAGGCTCTGTTTGACCTCTGGAATAGGGAGTTGGCCAGGGCTGTGGATGAGATTGCTCCTAAGCGGTGTCTGCCATGTATCAGAGTCAACGTAGCCTACAGAGTGAGAAACGTTGGTTTACTGAGGATATGCGGATGATGAAGCAGCAGGGTAGACGTCTTGAGCAGTGGTGGAGAAAGACTCGTGACAAGTCCGACCGAACACAGGCTAGGGCCCATTATAAGGCCTGTTCTGTGGCGATGATGGCAGCGAAGCATTCCTTCTTCTCTGCCACCATCAGATCCGCACAGAGCCGGCCAGCGGAAGTGTTCCATGTTGTACAGGGTCTTCGCCATCAAACCCCACCAACTAATCAGGAGAAACACACGGAAGTCCGCTGTGACATGTTCGCAAGGCACTTTGTGGATAAAATCGCCTGGATTCGCCACAACTTGGACTCCATGTTGACAGTGTCTAGTGATGTCCCCGTGGCACCTGTCAGTCCTGTTTTGTGGGATTTTTTTCAGCTTGTAGAACCTGAAGATGTGGACAGGATCCTTTGGAGTGTGAGGCCATCTGCCTTCCTGCTGGATCCGTGCCCAGCATGGCTGGTTAGATCTGCCTGGGAGGGACTGGCCGAGTGGACAGAGAGGGTAGTAAATTCATCTTTGAGGGAGGGGGTGTTTGAGGGAGGTATTGAGAAAAAAACAGCTAATATTATAATGCCGTTGTACAAAAAGATGGTAAGGCCACACCTGGAGTATTATGTCCAGTTCTGGTCGCTGCATCTCAAAAAAGACATAGTGGAAATGGAAAGGGTGCAAAAGAGAGTGACTAAGATGATTACTGGGCTGGGGCTGCTTCCTTATGAGGAAAGACTACGGCGTTTGGGCCTCTTCAGCCTAGAAAAGAGACGCCTGAGGGGGGACATGATTGAGACATACAAAATTATGCATGGGAAGGATAAAGTGGATAGAGAGATGCTCTTTACACTCTCATATAACACCAGAACCAGGGGACATCCACTAAAATTGAGTGTTGGGAGAGAGGACAGACAAAATAAAATATTTCTTTACTCAGCGAGTGGTTGGTCTGTGGAACTCCTTGCCACAGGATGTGGTGATGGCATCTGGCCTGGACGCCTTTAAAAGGGAATTGGACAAGTTTCTGGAGGAAAAATCCATTATGGGTTACAAGCCATGATGTGCATGTGCAACCTCCTGATTTTAGAAATGGGTTATGTCAGAATGCCAGATGCAAGGGAGGGCACCAGGATGAGGTCTCTTGTTATCTGGTGTGCTCCCTGGGGCATTTGGTGGGCTGCTGTGAGATACAGGAAGCTGGACTAGATGGGCCTATGGCCTGATCCAGTGGGGCTGTTCTTATGTTCTTATGAGGGGGTGATGCCTCTGGCATTAAAGCAAGCAGTGGTTCGTCCCCTTCTGAAAAAGCCCTCTCTGGACTTCTCTATATTGGATAATTATTGGCCAGTCTCGAACCTCACGTTTCTGGGCAAAGTGATGGAGCTGGTGGTGGCGTCTCAGCTCCAAAGGATCCTGGATGAAGTGGATTATCTGGATCCTTTTCAATCTGGCTTCAGGCCTGGCTGCGGGATGGAGACAGCCTTGGTCGCCTTGGTGGATGACCTGTGCCGAGGGCTGGATGGAGGGAGGGCATCCTTGCTAGTCCTTTTAGACCTCTCAGCGGCTTTTGACACCATCGACCAAGGTGTCCTTCTGGGATGGCTGGCCAAGGTGGGGATCGGGGGCACTGTTTTGCAGTGGTTCTGGTCCTTCTTGGCTGACAGATCCCAGATGGTGGTACTGGGGAACTCCTGTTCGGCATGCTGGCCCTTGAGGCGTGGGGTGCCGCAGGGTTCTATATTGTCCTCCGTGTTGTTTAACATCTACATGAAACCGCTGGGAGAGGTTATCCGGGGATTTGGAGTTGGGTGCCATCAGTATGCTGATGACGCTTAGCGCTATCTCTCCTTTCCACCTGACTCCAGAGTGGCTGTCTCCATCCTGGAGCATTGCCTGGAGGCAGTTGGGATCTGGATGAGGGCGAACAAGCTGAAACTAAGTCTGGACAAGACAGAGGTCCTCCCTGGTGCAGAAATCCATGATGCGGGTGCTGGACCATCGCCCTGCTCTGAATGGGGTTGCATTCCCCATGAAAGAACAGGTTTGCAGCTTGGGGGTTCTCATGGACTTGCAGCTCCTCCTGGATGTTCAGGTGTCGGCTGTGGCCAGGAGTGCCTTTGCCCAGCTTCGGCTGGTGCGCCAGCTGCGGCCATACCTGTCTCAGGTGGATAGTGACATCAAGATTAGATTATTGTAACGCGCTCTATGTGGGGCTGCCCCTGAAGATGGTCCGGAAGCTACAGCTAGTGCCGAATGCGGTGGCTCGGGTAGTTGCTGGGGGTCGGTGGTTTAACCCTGTCGCGCTGCTACTCCGGTGACTTCACTGGCTGCCCATTTGTTTCCGGGCTGAATTCAAGGTGCTGGTTATGACCTTTAAAGCTCTAAAAGGCTTGGGGCCAGTGTATTTGAGAGACTGCCTTCTTCCGTATAGTCCGGTCCGATCTCTGAGGTCATCAGAAGGGGCCCTGTTGGTTGTGCCATCATTGAGAGTGGTGAAGGGAATGGTGGCTAGAAACAGGGCCTTTTCGGTGGTGGCAACTGCACTATGGAATTCTCTCCCCTTTGAATTGAGGACAGCTTCCTCATTATTAACATTCTGGCAGGGCCTGAAGACTTTTATTCAGGAAAGCCTTCTAGGCACTATAAGGGCTGTTTTTATAAATTTATAAATTATGTTTTTTACTATGTGCTTTTAATCTGCTGCTACATATTTTATCTTGTTTTAATTGTTTTTAAGTTTTGTATTTTTAATGTTTGTTTGTGTCCTTGTTTGTTTGTATTTTAACTTGATTGTTAGCCGCCTTGGGTGCCCTTTGGGGAGAAAGGCGGAATATTTCCCCAAATGCAGTCACATACCATGGTAGCAATCAAGTCTAATATATTAAAAATATTGAAATAAATGGGGAACCACCTGAAATTGATTCAGTGTGATTCCCAACTTACAGTTTGAGAAACACTGCCCTAGACTGTAGAAGTCCCTTGTCTGGGAGATCTGATTGGCCCATTTCCTGACAGTATTCTTGCCGCAATGACCCGCTTTGTTGGATGCAGCGACCACATTGCACCCAAGAATGCCTTGCAGCTTCCACATAGTGTCCCAGAATGCCTTCCGGGATACAAGTGTTACTTATACAACTGGTGGTACTTGAGATGGTGTCTGTGGTATTAGTGGGACTTGCAGACCCCTGCCACCTGGCAGAGAGACCAGTAAAGAAATACAGCAAGCAGCAGTACAAGGCTAGGCTTAGCAGACAGAGCTCCAGCATGCACTTTTTGTTCACTCCAAAAAACCCTCCCGTCCACCCCGAGCCTCTTACCAGTGTGTTGTGTTGCATCTAGCCTTCTAATCCTGAAGTAACTGGTGATGACATCTCATTTAAATTTGCAAAGACAAGGTATAACTTGTGAAATAAAAATAGTTTTTATGGAGAGAATGGGACACATTTTCCAGGTCAAAATATGCCTGTTGAATAAATGGGCACTTCCCTAGAGATATAAAAGATTAAGACAAGAGTAGCTTGTGTTAATCAAGTGTAAACAAAGTTGTGCACCTCCCAAACATTAATTCTGGCTCAAGTTGGCCAAGTTCCTCAGCATTCTGGCCCCCCCTGTGGCCTGTGAACATGCTCTCCTTCATCAGGCTTCTTTTGGGATCCCCCCATTTTCCTTTCAAACACGTCTACTTCTTTGCATCTAGGGAGATCCCTGAGAATGTAGAAACCATCCCATTGGTTGTTGGTATTTCCCATTTTGTATACAAACTGATACCAAACTCAGGTAATTGAATTTGCAATTGATATACAGATATTAAGAATAGTCTGCTGAATTCACTCCAATTTAATCCAATATTCTTTATTGGCATACCTAATACATTTAACAACATCTGTCAGTAAAATTAAGCACAGTAACAACAAAGGTAAAAAATGAAGCATATTTATAAATAAAGATTAACCATAAATGAACTTGAAAAAGTAGTCTGAGTGCTTAAAAGACACTAACACTAAAAACTTAGAAACCTTCTCCATTGCATCTATTGGGCAATCATCAAGAAAGAATTTTGAATTCTCTAAGTCCAAAAACCCATCCCTTTTAAGTATAAGCCAGGCCAAATAGGCAGAACAGAAGCTGGCACGTTGAAGACGATAAAAACATATTGAATAGTTTCAATGTTCCCGTGATTACAGGGACAAATGCATTCTTCATATACCTCTCCTCTGTAACCATAGATGGCGGCAAGTTAAATGTTGCTAAAGAAATGGCATGCTGATATGGAGCCCCAAGTCCAAGTTGTAACAGGATGGAGAAATTAAGAGGGGAACAAACTCTAGTTGCTGATTCACAAAGAGTTGGGGACTCAATATCTAACAATCTGTTTTGTCATTCTGGAAATCACTGGCTAAGAGTACAGACCCAGAGAATCCAGTGAGAGAATCCAGTGTTTTCTCTTTCATCTAATTATCCCCTTTAAAGGAGTCAGATTCCAATATCATTGAATACAGAAGGCTGCCAGGCTTTGAATTATAATGCATTTTTATGCCACTTACCCTGATTATATCGAGTATAGCAGTTACCCTGATTATAGAGAAACCATAATACTTGGAGATGTTATGAGACCTAAGTTGGTTACCAGTTTCTGGTGTGTTCCCTGTGAAAGATTGTTTTGGAAGTGAATTCCCAGGTATCTGAAACGTGTTCAAATTTTTCCCTCTTTTTAATCCAGTTTCCGGGGTCTCCAAGATTTAGATTGAAAGAGAACTATGATTTTGGTTTCTGAACATTTAAATCAAGTTAATTCCATTTCAAATAGTCAAAAATTGTAATTATCAGATGTCTTAATGCCAGCTTGTGAATGTGAGATAAGCACAGTGTCATTTGCAGATAGAGTAAGACTGGGATGTGTTTTGGGCCTAATTTGGGGCTGTGTCTATCTGTCTGGTGCAAAAAAAGTCCAGATGGTTAAGAAAGAGGGTGAAGAGAGAACGTGCTAGGATGCATATCTACTTCACTTCCTTACCCACTAGAATTTTAGAGGTTAAACCATCCCAGTGGTGCAAGTTAACCTTGCATGTAGTTCCAGTGTGAAGCTTTCTGATAAGGGTCAGCAGCCTCAAGTCTGTATCAAATTGAAAAGTGTCTGCCGAATCGAAGACCCCTTTCAAATCCAAAAAGGCCACATAGAGCTTTTGCTTAGGAGACTTTATGTACTTATCAACTAGGTGAGCCAAAACCACACAGTGATTTACAGTTGGGGCCCCTTTACAGAAACCAATTTGTTCCAATCCCAGGAGCTCCCAGTCTGATATCTTGGTCAAGGGATGCCTCTTGTACAGCTTACCCACTGCAGACAAAAGCTTTATTGATCTAAAATTGGAATGATCATGGTGGTCACCTTTTTGAAAAATGATACTGTTACTGCATTCAGCCAGTCTTCTGGCATGATACCAATTTCATCTATCACTGTGAAAAGGGATGCTAAGGGAGCACACCAATACAAATCCAGTTGTAAAACCTCTGGAAAGGGATGGCCACAGGGGGCCACAAAGGGACTTTCAGAGGAGGAGTCTCAAAAGCAGTTGCACAACTTGCCACCTCTTGATCGAAGAGGGCATAAAAATATCAATGCTACTCCTGGGCAGAAGTGGCCACCACCGAAACACTGGTTGAAGATTTACAAAGTGAGCCTGTATCTATGGCTTCAAAACGTGTAGAATTATTTTGGTTTACCACTATTAGCTTATTCCATAAAAGAGACATGCTTATTTTTTTTCTTTAATTAATAATGGTAACTACCTATCATAAATAAAATACCTATCAGGGGTTTGGACAACTCCTGAGAGACAGTATATGAGCTGAGCTAAATTGAAATTAAGCTTCCACATTATTTTATAAAGATTGATTTACTTATGTTCCTTTGCATGTGTACTTGGAAGAAAGCCCCTTTGAGTTCAGTGGGACTTACTTCCAGGTAAGTGTGTATATGATATATTGCAGCCTAGATTGCAAAAGCCATAGAGTAAGTTAAATAAGAACTCAATCCTATTACTGTTTTTGATTAGTTAATGTTGCATATTGTTGGTTTTTTAAATTTCAGGGGCTGACAATATCAGAAAGTACTGGAGTCGTTACTACCAGGGCTCTCAAGGAGTAGTATTTGTATTAGACAGTGCCTCTTCAGAAGATGATCTAGAAACTGCTAGAAATGAACTGCATTCTGCGCTTCAGCACCCACAATTGTGCACTTTGCCATTTTTAATATTGGCCAATCATCAAGACAAGCCAGCAGCTCGTTCAGTACAAGAGGTATGTTTAATATAGCAAGCTCTTGTGTTTTCCTCCTTGCCGGAGGGCTCTGATGTTAAGAATGGTGCTGTGCGTGAGGTTGTATTTTGTGAAATATGAAGGACCTGCATGGATTAGGCTCTCTTTCTTTTTTTCCTCCCTACATCTTGCTTAAGGGGAAAAAATGCTTTTAACTGACTTAACAAAAGCTCCCAAGGGTGTCTGTATGCAGTGTATTTTTTTCAGAATTTTAAATCAAGGGGTGGGGAGGGGGGTTGCTATTAGTTTAATCTTGTTTTCTTTTTTTCTAACAGCCTTAGCACTCTCCTCATTTTTCTCTTCACCATTGCCTAGAGCTTCCAGCAATACTCATTTTTATATAAAAGCTTTTTATGTTTACTCCCGTGCTATTGGTTAGCAGTTAAGTTGCACTTCCTGGTTCTAACTTTTAGAAATCTAGTACACGTTGTCTAGCTATGAAGGTAAGGTTTAGTCTTGCTTGTAATCAGCAGTATACTGTTCCTTGCATTAACTTTATACAGCCTTTAAAAAATCTTTCCTAAATGTAGAATTTCTTGTACCTTTCTTAAAGGACATCATTACCATTTTTTGTAGCTCAGTAGTTGGCAAGTCTCGAAAGACTATGGTATTGCGCTCTGAAAGGTGGTTCTGGAACTGGAACAGCGTCTAGTGTGGCTGAAAAGGCCGATTCGGGAGTGACAGTCCCTTCCACACTGGGAGCAAGTGCAGTCTGTCCCTGGTCTGTCTCCCTGGCTATGGGCCTTCCTTCTTTGCCTCTTAGCCTCAGACTGTTGGCCAAGTGTCTCTTCAAACTGGGAAAGGCCATGCTGCACAGCCTGCCTCCAAGCGGGCTGCTCAGAGGCCAGGGTTTCCCACTTGTTGAGGTCCACTCCTAAGGCCTTCAGATCCCTCTTGCAGCTGTAGTCTACCTGTAGGGCGCTTTCCTTGCACGAGTTCTCCATAGAGGAGATCCTTTGGGATCCGGCCATCATCCATTCTCACGACATGACCGAGCCAATGCAGGAGTCTCTGTTTCAGTAGTGCATACATGCTAGGGATTCCAGCACGTTCCAGGACTCATGTAGCTCAGAAACTTGCCATATTTGTAGCTTTTAATTATTGCATATATTGCGCTTGGTCAGTATTCGGCTTGTAGTGCTGAAATTTTTTGAGATGCACTCCTTATAATAACATGGTTACGTGTTTTAAGTGGCTGTGAGAAGGTACAGAACTGTATCTCCATCCTCCTTTTCAGCTCATGTTGGCAGATAACAGTGTATTTGTAGATCTTATTGAATGATTTTGGTCTCCTCTGACAATTAACTGTGCCTGACTCTGTTCATCCCTTGATTTCAGATATCCCTACTATTGCCAGTTAGATGTAATTGTATCTAATTGTATGTAATTGTATACCCCCAATAGTAGGGGACTATTTTTGTATTCCAGGAGAATGTTAATATGCAGTCACACTTTATTTTTAATATTTATTGTATTCAGCTCCTTTATGGCACTCCCAGTAGCCTCCCATCTGAGGATGTTCAGTAGAACTGGAGCACCAGGCACTTCCAGCCTGCTCAACAATATTTAAAATAGTGTCCTTTTATTATTTGAGAGAGGGAGCTAATCTGTTGTAGCAAAAACAGCCAAGGGTCATTTGGCACCTCTAAGACTTTAGGATGTACTATATTATGGCATAAGTTTCCATTTAGCTAAAACTTTCATTTAAATCAACATTTTAAACATTGGGTTCTATCAAAAAAGCTACATAATTATATTTTTATTATAAGAAGAATTAATGTCTGAACATTTATGGTATTGAAACATTAATATGTTAATACCCTCTGCTGTGATGGTAACCTTTACCAAAATGCCGCTAGGAAATTAGATGCAGAAATCAGCTAAAACATAACTTTCAATAAACCTCTGTTAATGCAACCTTTGGCTTGCAGCCATTAAACCTAGACCTTGATTGACAAAATGTCTTAATAGTTGGAATATCCAATTTCCTTTATATCTGTGGAATTCTATCTTAACACTTTTCTCTAGAAAAACTGCAATAAGGACCATCGTGTTTAATAAGAATAATACTGTTTCCCCTACTAATTAGGCTACCAGTAGTTTAGCAGGTTAGAGGTCTGGCATCATGATTTCTCCAGTAGGTTAGCACTCACCCTCGCATCTATTCTGTCTTCCCATAACAGTATTCAATGGCATGGTGCTCCCGATCATGGATGGTCATATAGCCATCATGGCTAATAATCGTTGATAGGTTTATGTTCTATGATGATTTTTTTTCAAATCCCCTTTTGAAGCCATCTAACATCACAATCTCACACATGTTTACTCAGAAGCAAATGCACTGAGTTCAATGGACCTTACTTCTAGGTAACTTTGTTTAAGATTGCAACCTAAGCCAATAAGCTATCACATTGCATGATGGCAAATTCTATAAATTATGTATTATGTGAGTAAATATCAACTTCTGTCTGGCCCAGCTTCTATTACTTATTGAAGTTCTAGTAATATTGGCAGACGTCATCTCTATTTCCACACCATGCAAAGTTTGAGAGAGATGGTGTTCAGTCTGGGGAATCTGGGATCACATTCTGCCTTTACTACAAGCATAGTGGATTGCCATGAACAAGTCATCACTTCTCAGACACATTTATCCACCTTTATATGAGAATAATAGTGACTGCCTCCAGAAAATACTATAAGGGTGACTATGAAGGTGGCAGAGCACTGTTCCCATCGCTGTATAAGTGATGAGTAGTAACCACAAACCCCTTTTGCATAAAACTGTACAGCAGCCAAAGAGATTTTGCAACAGCTGTTAGTCATATTCACTTACGGAAGGTGTACTGTACATTTTCCACATTCAAATTTTTTAAGCAAATATTTTTCTCTATGTGGCATTTTCAAAAATAGCATTGTACACATTGTTTATCCAACCCGTTAATAAAAAAAACCACACGTAGCATAATTTGCAAATGAAACAATCAAATCCAAAATTGTTCAATGGAATTGCTTGCATATGTTGAAACTTAATAGACTTGCATCTTGCTTCCTTTTTGGGTCATTCCAGTTCCCCTCATGCATGGAGACTATTTCTGTCTGCTGTATTCTTCCATTCCATTATTCCTGTTCCTCAGTTTAAAACTGGTACATTGTTAGCCTTTTAAAAATTGCCCTTGCAACAAATTAAGCTGACGCTTAAGATGTGTGCTGTTTCTCTTAGTCATATGTTCTGTGCATATGGGTTCCTCATGCGGAAGATCTTCCGTTGGGGTCTGTGACATCCACAGCGGGACCCCACCTTCCCCCAGGTGGTCTGGCTCTAATCCGGAGGCTGGACATGGTGTGAATGACTTACTTCTCCTTGGGATGGGCCACAGAGACTGCTTTTGGAAGAGGCGGTTAATTTGGGTAGGTGATTTCACATTCATTGGACCTCTTGTTGCGTCACAGGGGGCCTGGTTCACAAGTCAACATGAGTTTCATCATAGGAAGATATCTCTGCCTAGACACGGTTGTTGGTGTCCTGTGAAGAGGCTCACGGCTGCCTGGAGGCCTTCTGGGGGGGGGGTTGGGGCCTCGTGGGCTGACTGGGTTCAGGTAAGCAGGTATTTCCTTGCACCCCCTTAAGGGCAGGGCAAGGTGGTCTCCAGGGGTCACCCCACATCCAGGGGTATTGTTGCTGCCTTCCCTGGGTGCCTTCACCCCTCTCTCCTCCTTGCCCCTCCCGGGGTCAGGCTGTACATGGAGCAATGGATGCTGCCCCTCCAAGGTAACCGACAGGCCAATTAAGGATAGATGGGGTTTCTGTAGCTTCCCCAGCTCTCTTTGAGGAGCCCAGGCTCATGGAAGAGCAACCTCTTCCTCTGGCTGCTGGGTTCCTTATGAACCCAGCAGCCAGCCAGCTGGCCCACCCTTTCCAGCCATGTAACCGGCCTGAGATCTTGTGAGAACTCAGACCCTATTCCCAGGGAGATCTCCAACCTGGGGGCTGGATTTGGACAGTACTTGTATTGCTCTCCCACTCTTGAGGAGCCCCTTGCTCCTGAAGATGCCTGAGCTGTCAGGGCCAGGCCATAGCAACAGGGTCATATTTCATATTTGCAAAGTGGATCTAAACATTTAATCTGGGAATATAAGAAACCTGGCTTGCTTTTCAGTTCTGTATCAATGCTTCTGATGTTGTATCTGAAGCAGAGGCTTGCTTGTCCAGTGATGTCCGTATGTTCAAAAATCCCTGGAACATGATGATCTGCCTGCAGTGAAATAAGAGTTCCTGCTTCAGATGTTATATTAGGAGTCGCACTTTAGAAATATACTTCTGAAATACCAGGATTTTTTAAAATGTCCCCGTTTGTCCCAGTGCAGGTTTTTCTTATGCGAATGTCTCTGTTGTTGGAACCCAGATGGGAGCAGCCTAAAGTCACTTCAATAATCAAAGCCCTTATTTACACAATAACCTGTTGTTCATCTGTGTATATTGTTTCCTCTCTTCAGTACATTAAGTTCCAACTCTCATTTCTGATATATTATTGAACAAGCCGTTTTTTTTAAATAGATTGAGAAACCTCAGTGCTTCCTAAGGGTGGCTGAGGAGCAGCAGCCTCTTGGATCAAATCAATTTGGTTTTGGTTTATTAATTTTAAAAATATATATTTCTAGTCTTAGAGCCAAGGCCTTACTATTTTCTTGGCATCCAACTAAATCGGTTGATGGGGCTGTATGATGAGCAAAGTGTAGACTCTTTCCCAGTTAATTAAGCATTCCATTTTCTGCTAATTACTATAATGCAGGCTTTGTTTTGAATGGCGTCCAGGAACCTTTGTCTGAATGGTTCTATAATGCTGTCTAGGAAGCCCTTATAGATACCCATTGAAAATGTACTCCATTGAAAACCCATCTGGGCCTTGTGCTTTTTCCCCCTTTTAATTGCCTGTTCAGGCTTTTTTCCCTTCTTGTCAGCTCACAGTTTTGTGTGTGTGGCAAGCTTATCCATTCTGGGGAGTTTGATTTTTATCTAGGTATTCTCTCATGGCTTTTTTTGGCCCACAGAGGCTTGGTGGTCATTGAAGCTGGCGATATGATTCAGTGGAGTATCACACATAGTTAAAGAATCTATTTGCCCTTTTGGTTATCCATGCATACAGCTTTTGAAGATGCACATTTCAGATTTTTAAAATAAGTATAAAGGTTCAGTCTGTTTTATAGTCTTGTCGGTTGCATTTTTGTAAAGTAAATGTGAAATTTGTCCAATCTTTTGCTTGCAAGCCTTCCCTGGTAGTAATGTGGCAGAGGGCCTCAGAATAGGAGCTCAATTATAACATTAGTATTTCCAGTGCTTTTTTTGTAAAAAAAAAAAAAAAAATAGGTGCAGGAACTCACAACCTTGTATTTGTTTGTTTGTTTGTTTGTTTGTTTGTTTGTTTGTTTGTTTGTTTGTTTGTTTGTTTGTTTGTTTGTTTGTTAACCATTTTTTATACACGTGCGCGCGCGCACACACACACACACACACGTCCATCCCGTGTGAGCTCCCTGATAGCAAAAGCACTCCTGCCACAGCTGGAGTGAAACACCCCATTTTTTTTAGGTGGGGAGGTGCTCCATTGGGCTATAGGAAACTCTCTCCATTGGGCTATAGGAAAGCCTATACAGTAGTTAAAGTGTTCAGAACAAATATATAAGGTCTTGAGCCCAGCTGGTGGCCATCAGTGCCTCAAGTGTTAGTTCCAAGCACTTTGAGCCTAAGAGCTCTGGTGGCTCAGTGGTTAAACTGTAGATCTGTGGAGCCAGAGGCTAGGGGTTCAAATCCCACTGAGGAATAATTTTTTTTTTTTTAAGGTGGGAAGGTGCTCCATGGCTGCAAAATATAAAGGTTGGTTGCTAGTTGCCAAAAGGGGGGCCAGTTGAGGCTGCAAAACTCCTCAAAGTTCAGTCCCAGGCAGGCTCTTTTTTGAACTTTTTTTTTTAAAGTCCCAGGTAGGACTTAACCCACAGCCTCCAGCAGAGGGCTCACTCCAGGAGCTTAACTGTGGGTTAAGTCCTAACTGGAACTTAAAAAAGAAAAGAAAAGTTCTGAACACTTTGACAATAGGCTTTCCTATAGCCCAATGGAGAGAGTGCTGGGCTGTGGAGCACAAGGTTGGTGGTTCGAATCCCTCCCTAGCCAGCAGTGCAGAGCGGGGTCGTGCAGGCAGGGGAAAAAAGGTGGGGGCAAGGAGGAGGGGAAAAAAGGGGGCGGGTGGTGCAGGCAGGGGGGGAAAGGTGGGGGCAGAGAGGAGGGGGGAAAAATGGTGCCGGCGTTCCGGTGCGTTCCATTACAAAAAAAGCCCTGAGTATTTCTCTCCCACCCCAGCTGAACTCACTTGATGCTTTGGTAGTTCAACTGTCTTGATCATGTGAGGTTTGTGAAAGTGCACCACTTCTCAAGTTCCTAATACCTTGTCTAGGTCTCCTATCCCCCTGACTGTATCACAGTATAAGTGGCACTAGAGACTATTTGGAGACCAAACTATATATTACAAATAGGTGCAATATCACCCTGCCTTCCTCTTCTTGCATGGCAAAATCAATTTTGGGAGGGGAAATTGGGATAGGAGTGATGACTGTTGGGGAGTTTTCTTAACTCCCCACTCCCAGTCATCCTCCCACTAAAGTGGCATATCCCTCCCTGCAGAATCCAGATTGTAGTCAAATAGACTTGCTCCCCAAGTTACAGATATCTCAATTACGAATGGCTGCATTGATGATTTCTCACAGGTACAGTAACTCCTTTGGTACAATACTGCTGGGCCGGTAAAAGCTGGATATTTCAAACTAACATACATTTCAACTTGCGTACAGACCCTCTTTGTTTGCATTCATGTGACTGGCATTGTTTCCTAAAACTTCAGTTCCCTTTAACTGGATGAGTTTTGAATAATCTCAGATGTTTGGCATGTTCTGTTTGTCCTGAATTGCCTCTCTTGAGAAGTAAAGTATAACTACAAAACCTGATAAGATCAGTCATGATAGAACTGTGCATTTCACACCTGAAAAGTAGGCTGATGATGTATTCCTTTTCAAGGTGGAATGGTATTATATAATAACATGAGAAATGAGTCTATATCTGCTATAATATCATGGAATATTCATAAAAATTGCAACTGGTTGTGGAGAGTGTTTTTCAGCAATAGGCTCAAGCACTTGTGAAGCATAGGAATGAAATAGGAACCTGAAGGGAGCAATAGGTTGTGGTGATGAGGTCTGGGACACAGAAGGGCAGAAAGGATACGGAACTGAAAAAAAGGGGGCAGTGAGAGGGAACTCTGAGGAAAAACCACAGAACCCAAGAATGGAGGAATACAAGTGCTGGTGAAACAAGAGTGAAGGGACACATTAGTGTGGTCAGGATGGTTGAAAGAATGGGCAGTGACCCATGGAAAATTCTGGTGAAGATACAAGGGAACCTAGTGGAGTCTCTCATAGGGACAAGAACGCTTTTAAGGATTCCTCCTTGTCCTTCAGATCTTCAGCCATAAATTCTTTTCATCAGAGCAGTCTACTTATGGATAGATGAGTTGGATTTGGTAGACGTCTTCTAAAAGATGTCTTCACTGCTTTCATGGGACCCCCTTTTGAGCTTATGGCCAAATGTTCTTTAAAGTTGATGTTGATTTTTTCCTGTAGCTCTCTTCTATGTGGAGAGCCTGAGTTAGAGCCACTCGGCAGACTCTGTTATGCATTTTGCATGAGGAGAGCATGCTCCCTTATCCCACATTCATGCTGAAAGTTACCGTAGATACTCGCCTATAAGGCAAAAAATTCATGCCTTGAAATCCAGCCTGGATTGCCCCTTCGTCTTATCTCACTAACAAGCTTGGGTGGTTTAAGGGTCTCGCGGCATCTATCAGAAGCCCAGATGAGCTTCCCTCTGGCTTGCAGCGCCCCTCCGTTTGCTGCTGTGCTTCTTTGGCTGCTAGTGACTGCAGCCTGTACTTGCGGGCATGATGGGAGCAAGTCATGGAGCCTGGAGCTCTCCCATGTTCTGCAAAAGAAACAGGCCGCAGCCCCAGCAAGAATGTAAGCTGCAAAGCCTTGTTTTGCAAGACTATGCAGGAGCTCTGGACTGGGAGCACCACCTGGACAGGCTTGCCTAAGGAGAAAGTGAGGAGCTACACCTGGTAGCAGCAGTGGCTGGCTGCTTTAGAAATCTCTCCAATTTGTGCTTTCTGCTTGGAAGGTAGGGTATAGCAATCCCTTTTTCTTCCACTCAGTGTTCCTCCCTCATGCTTTTGTTCTGGTTATTTGCATTATAAAATAAGATAAAGCCTATCTGCATTTTAAAGAGGTACGTACCGACACTTTCCTGGGAGTAAGCCCCATTGACTATAGTGGGACTTACTTCTGAGTAGACATACATAGGATTAGGCTCCAAGGGCTTTTGCACTGCTGTTGCTGTGATGTCTATATAGAGATCTTCCCTCCCTCACACCTTCCCCCTGTTTTTGCACTGGTATGTATGGAGATCTGACCCCCCCCTCAACTTCCATCTGTTGGTTGTGTGCAAAGGGTTTTGCACTGGTCTTGCTCTGATATCTATATAGAGATCTTCCCACCCCCCGCACCTTCTCCCTGTTTTTGCACTGGTCTGTATAGAGATCTGCTCCCCCCCCCCACACTTGTATTGGAATCGCAGAAGATCTGGTGAGGAGGTAGATGTGGTGTCAGCAGTGGCCCCTTTAAGGGTAAGGTCTGGGGATCCAGCAGAGTGTGCTGCACAGCTGCAGCCACTTGAAGGCAATAGGGCCCTCAGGGATATAAGGAGTACCTGAGGCAGGAAGGGTTTGTGGGTTGTAGAAGGAGTGCAGGTTGGAGGTTGACTGACTGACTGACTTTGGAATCAGAGCTCGGACTGAGACTTGGCTTATTGACTTTGGACTCTGCCCTGGATACTCTGACTAACTTTGTGACTAACGGACTGCTGGAGCCACTGGAGTTTGGTGTGTGGCTGCTGTGCCCAAGACCTGCTGATGACCCAGGGTCTGCTGTAGTGGTGGGAGGCTGCTGGCAGGAGAGAGGACCTCTGCAAGTTGAACAGGCAAGCTACCCTGGAGGTGGGGTCCAGTGGGACTGCAGGGCAGAATCAGGGTCATTTGTGGGGGGAAAGAAGGGGAGCTAATTTGCTTAAAGTGGGCAT
This sequence comes from Tiliqua scincoides, assembly GCF_035046505.1. Lineage (NCBI taxonomy): Eukaryota > Metazoa > Chordata > Lepidosauria > Squamata > Scincidae > Tiliqua > Tiliqua scincoides. Next base: position 21,871,322 of record NC_089822.1, on the reverse strand, counting down.
AATTCTCCAGGCAGAGCATGGCTTGGGATTTGGCAGAACACCACTTCTGTGTACACAAATGTATTTTATGATCTTTTACTTTATTTTTAATTAGATGGTACAGTTCTTAGATAACAATTACTGGGCATTTTTCAGGATCTGGCCTCGGGTAAAATCAGACAAAATTATAGTCAGACACCTCCCTAAGTTAAACCCCTGACTTATCCGAGGGTCATAGCAAATTCCATGATTTTGGGCTCAAAACCTGCCCTCATCTTATCTGTGAGATCGACTTATAGGCGAGTGTCTGCAATGATTTTCTGTTTTGCGGTCTCAAGTGGTGGTTCTGCCTTCTTTTTGCCCTAAGCCTGTGCATCAACAGGAAAAACAACGGCACATGCTGGATGTACACAGATTATTGCATTTGCATTTATAATGGTCAGTTTACATAAGACAGTCCAAGTCTTTAAAGGAAATGCTCACCTCCTTCCCCAATGAGGACTCCTTAAGACTACTGTTTCATGTTGGCTCCATGACTACATTGTTTGGGTCTATCAAACTTTGGGGAAGGTTCCGCTGAGAGGTATCATCATTCAGTGGGAGTTTTTTTTGGGGGGGGGGGAGGCAGTGGCGGTCGCTGCTTGTGGGTACATATCTTCCCTGGATTCCTACTGTGAATTTCTGTTTCCCAAGCCTTCCAGAAGGCATTTGCTCACCACTATTTGGGTAAGCCGTTCTCTCCCCCCCCCCACTTCTGCCTTCCCTGCACAAGTGGGAGTGACAGTGAGGATCTCCTGAGATAAGTTCCCTGTCAGTGTTTGTCTTGCTATTCCCAGTGTTTTGCCTGGGAGTTAGTGTGTAGCTCCTGTTCTGCTTTCCATGCCTACTTTGATCTACTTATGGAGGGTGAGGAGGTTGACTGCTTTGTCGCCTTAGGCTGGGAAGGACAGAGTTGCCCAGTCTTAGAGATGCCACAAGTGTGAGGCCCTACCTACTGACCAAGTGAAGGGACTATATCCATACTGAACGGAGAGAAAATGCCCTCTAGGAGTCCTGAAGTACACAAATTCATAACAAGAATTTCCATTATCTCCCTATTGTGGGCTAAGGCTGAAAGTATAATATAGGGTTGGCTAGGAGTTGAACCTGGGATATCCAGCTCATGCACTGAGCCTCTACATTTCACTTGATATCAGATTAGAATGTGCAGAATATATTTTGATGAGCTAGTCTGGCTGCTTATCTAGCATCTTTGTATAGAGGTAGAAAGGACATCAGATGTGAAGAGTGCAGATGGATGTAAAATTTACTTCACAAAACTGAAAAGGTAACATGGTCTGCATCACATCTCAACATCTGTTGACACTTGTTCTAAATTGTGCTTTTCCCCTCAAAGATCTTGTCTTATTTAAGGGTGCAAAGATTTGTATGATTGCAGGTCTTGCACTGTAGCTTTTCCTGGCCATGGTTCTACTCTTCTGCTGCTTTGAAATCTTCAAAAAATTGTTCAGTCTGCTAACTTTATCTGTTAACGACTTTTAGCACAAGCTACATGTGTATTTCACAATCTGAGAATTTGGCTGTTCCATAATTCCATCCCAAGGTCCCCCATGACATCAGTCTCTTTAGGGGGTGTGCATTAGTGCAAGTATACATGGCTATGCAGTTAATTCAGTATTTCTAGAGGAAGAAATCAAACTAGTGAGCCTGCAATTCCAGGAGGGCCAAGTATATATATGGGAAATATGTGGAGATTAGTATTGGAACAGTGAGATTCAACAATGAAATGAAATATGACAAGAGTGCTGGCTAGGACTTGTCCTAAGGCTGTCATCCTGGCACCTTTACAAATACAGTGCATTCCATTTAAACTTTAAGAAATTGCTGAATACTGTTGCTTATTTTAGTATACTTGCTGTTTAGCACAATTGGCACAAATGCAATACTAAAATTCATCATGTATGTGGCACTTGCCTAACTGAATCAAAACTAGTTTCTGCATTGCGTCTAATACAGTAAGAGTCTTCACAGTATTATGTTTACCTACATTGTTTTTAAAGAGAAGTATTTCACTCACTACAATCCCTTAACTTGTGAGAGAATCTTGTGCAACTATGTTATAATCTGTAAATGTTCCTGTCAAGTGGGCTCTGTTGAATTTTTGAATTAAAGATCATGCCAAGGGCAATGTCTGTCCCATTATTTGTTCCTAAGTGTAGCTTGTCTGGTATATAATGGCACTTTGTTAGATGAATAGGAAGTCATTCTCCCCTCTCATTGCTACAGTGAGCACTGATTCAGCAGCAGCAAACATACACCCTCAGAGAAACAGGACATACCTGCTATGTAACATCTGGGATCAATCCTTATAAAACTAGAAGTAGAGTTATGAATATAATTAAATTCTTGTAATGATGATGTGCTTATACATTGGTCATCGTGGAATCTGAGAACATAAATGTTTTTTCAATACAGTTGAAATACAGGGACATCTGTTTGTCAGTGTATGCAAGAAAGCAGTCCAGTGTTATGTAAGGGGAATGAAATCTGAAATATTTGAGAACAAAGCAAAAATGTTATAAACTAATGATAAAGCTTAAAGTTTAAAGCTATTTGGAAGGTCTTATCCCCTCAGTTTTTTCCCAGCCTCCAAAATCGATATAGATATCTCTGTATTGGAATAGGTTTTTGATAACTAACACTTGGGAGTAAGTGCCATTAAACCATGGCTCTTATTTCTGAGTAAACATGCATGGGATTGTGCTGTTCCTTTTTTTGAAAATTTTTGTTCGGACTCAGAAATTGGTCTGAAGGATTGTGATTTACTTCTGTTGTTGCTTGTTCTGTTTAGTCAGTATCTCAGTAGATAATTGCTTGGGAACCCCACAGACATACATCTAAGATTCTTGCAAAGAGCCTGAGACAGAGAAGTAACCAGTATGTTTTAGTAAAAAAACAGGAATGCTAGGGTTTCCTAAAATCTTTTTTTTGCATTTGAGGAAAAGAATCTCTTAATGTTAATGTCAAAAATGAATTGGGAGAGGGCAGACCTGTTTGATTGGTATTTGGATTTATGGTACAGAACATTTTAGGAAGGGGTGTCTTTCCTCCTCCTTGATCTCTCTTGATTGTTGATCTGGGTGACCCCATGATCGAACTTCCTTTCCTTCATTTTGACTTTTTTTGAAGTGTAGTTCTCATTTGTGAACCTCGGGCAGTTCCACTTCACTAATCTGTGATCTAATGAGCAATAACATGGTGTTACACTGTATGTTTTGTTTGTTTTAATGGGAGGAAGGCTAGACAGAGAGTGGGAGAGAAGTAGTGTCTGTGGAGGAAAGAGATGCAGAGTGATCGAAGAGTGTTAGAATCTGCTAGTAAGCATGATTTATTTCAGGACAGGTCAGGAAAACCCAAAGCAAAACTATCACTAAATTACAAGGTCTAAAACCCCTGGGCTCATTCAAAACATTCTGTTTTTTCATACTCGCAAAACTATGATTTTGGATATTTTCTTTGCAAATGCGTATACTGTAGGTGGAATTACAGCTTCTTTAAAAAAATATGGAATAGAGTAAACTTAATAGATTTTGCTTTTAAATTGAAGTAGAAGCATAGCATTTGAAAAGCACTGTAATTGTTTACTGTTGCGATAAATTGGATGTAAAGGTGAGAAAACATCTGGTAATAATGCAATTCTCCTTTGAGATTTCTAATCATAGACATGTATTGCATGTTTTTTTTTAATATATATAGTGAAAATAAATTGGTTGTGGGGCAAGCTTTATCTGGTCGTCTAGTACCCTATCGTACTTTTAGTCCATTGCAGTTGCTTAGACCAGAGACACATTGATTGTTGATTTTCTATTGAGAACAGCATCACCACATGATGTTCTTCACACTTTAACTGCAACAGTTAAAATGACTTTCTGTGTGGGTGATCATCTCCACAGAAGGACCATCCTGACCCCAATTTGTTCTCTGGTGGCTGTTAGCAGGGGCACGGAGTTTATCCATATGGTAAACCATTTTAAACGTTATAACTGGGAGACTGGAACCTTTTAACATGAGTACCTTTTTTGGCAGCATCTTTATGGTAATTGTAACATGCTCTGGTTTTGGACAGGAGTTTTCCTTCTATTCTTTTATTAAATACTAACCAGATGATTCTTTCCTTTTCCATAGTTGTATTACAAGTTTAAAGAGCACTTAGTTGCTGAAGTACAATGGTGTAAAAAAAGGCCACACCTCATATATGACATTACTCCTTTTGTGTTTTCTTCTGATATGTGACTTCTTTTTCATAAGTATTGAATGTTTTTGCAAATTAGAAGGGAGGTGGAACAAAGCTTTTGGTTCCTTTTCGGTACTCCCAAATCTTAATTTTTTTTTCTTTTAATTTCAGCATTGGAATGTGATCAGCAATACTATTGAAAACTTTGCTGTAAGAGGATGATATGCTGTGGGGACATATTTTGAATATGTCTTTATCTGACCTATTCTTGGTCTTTTTTGCCCTGCCTCCCCACAGACATTTATGTGGTGCCTAGCATTCTAAGGAAAGCTACTGAAACAGCCTGCTGCTGTGGTCTGGGATGCTTCCCTGAGCATATTCAAATTCAGAGCAGTTGCAAAGCCAACAGGTAATTTTGTGGATTGCTTCACTGCCTGTGTACAGTTTAGATCAGTGTTTCTCAAACTTTGAGGGAGCCTTACTCCCTCAGTAAGTCTTTGTGGGGGAGGGGCTAGCTTCCCTGGGGATCACTTCCCTGCCTCTCTCCTTCCCCCGCCCCTTAAAGGAATGGGGGAATCTTTACGCTAACTGGTGTGTTGCCACCCACCAGTTTGAGAACCACTGGTTTAGATACTAGACCCTGGCCAGCCCACCTGTTGGGATTGGCGTGCCATAGCATTTGGTGCATTTGGTGGGCCGCTGTGAGATACAGGAAGCTGGACTAGATGGGCCTATGGCCTGATCCAGTGGGGCTGTTCTTATGTTGCCAAACTGTGAGTCGGGACCCACTGGTAGATCATGACCTGATTTTTGGTGGGTTGCATTAGGGTGATGGAATCATCAGATAACTGATAACGTAATCCCTGAAGCGATTCAAAAATCAGCTGCTAATTACCCTGCCAAGAGTTTGGCTCCTGCAGTTTGCAAGCATGTGTAAATAATACGGAGATAATTAATAATTGAGGATCTTTTTCTGATTATTACTACTTCTAGAAGACAGATATCTATCTAGCTCTTTTTTATTTTTTATAGTCTGGTAAACTTAGGTGGGTCTCGATAGAGTGCAATTTTAAAAAGTGGGTCCTGGTGCTAAAAGTTTGGGAAGCAGTGCCATAGCCAATTAAGCATTCAAGCCCAGCAGACCAGGTCAGGGGGCAGGTAGGGATGCCCAGATGGTTGTAAATCATCCAATTGGAATGAACCCATGAAATCAATCCTGGATTTCTTAAGGTCATGTACTAAGATGCTTAGGTGTGTTGTCCAGGTCTGACCTGGGAGGCAGCTGCTGTTGCATTGGATGGACTTGCCAGCTCACCTTGCTGCATTGTGATCTTAAGCACCAGTCCTGGGAAAAGTGTGAGTAGAATGGGAACACTATTAGCTGTGTCAGGAAACTTGTTTTATTTGCCTCTTATATTTTAATCTACTTGCTAAACTCTGGCAACATGCCTTTGTTGCTCCTGCTTGCTTTTTTTGTGTGATCCTGGTTTTACTCCCTGCATCTCTCCTGTTTTGTTGCTTCAGCCTTTTAATTTTTTTTTTTTTTTACTGATTTACCTGCTAGAACTGAGTTCACTCAGAAGAGAGGGACTTTGCCTAACTTCTGCTACTGTTTGCCTACAAGGGGGGACCCATTATTTTCTCATCCAGACAACAGAATATCTGAGACCTTTTCAAGGCAGTCTTTTTCTGGGCTTCCTATGTGGTAGTGACGGAGCAGAAGTACCAGTTTCTCAATCAAACCTTGCTTGGCCCAGTAGGAGGAATAAAGTGAAAAGTAAGGGTAAGAGGGCTGCTGCGAACTTCTAAGTATTGTCCCCTCTTCCTGCATAAGAAGAGACTTTTAATCTCCTGCCCAGGCAGCTTTTCATGGATAGCAAACTCGGACATTATTTCTGGATCAGCTGTGATCCATAAACATGGGAGTGCAGTCTCTTAACGTGCATTATTGTTGCTCACTGAGGCATTAGGTAGCAAAACAAATGGTACTCTTAAACAGTAGCTGTTTTTATATTCTTGTATACACTTCAGTAATTGACTCTCCTATAGCATCTATTCTTAAACGTTTTGGTCTCTGGATCCCTTTGCACTCCCAAACAGAGTCTTGGGGGATCCTTACCAGTGCATGTGCAGTCTTGAGGAGCCCAAGAGCACTGGTATATGCACAGACTAGCACAGCACCAAGCAGATGGCCTCCATTTATGGTGTTCGTGGAGCCCCTAAGGGGTTCTCAAGGAATCCCAGGACTCCTAGGAGCATTCTTTGAGAAATGCTGGCTACAGGATCACAAAACTACCTTCCATACGTACCTTAAAAACTACAGTAGTGTTAATTGAGAAGTTGGTGCGGTACGACAGACCCAAGCTCTCTAAGAACTACTTAGCTATAACCTTCTTGCGTATTTGAAGATGGGGGAGAGAATAATGGTGCAAATAGCGAAGGGACAGGACTGGATAGTCATGAAGCTGGCTGCTTCACACGTTTATGGAATTCACCATTACACTTCCCCTTGTAAGGGTGCCAGGCTCGTGGCTTAGATGCCATTAAAAGGGATTTAGATAAGTTCATGGAGGATAGATCTGTCAATGGCTATTAATCATGAGTGCTGTATGAAGGTTCCAGAATCAGAGGCAGTGTGCCACCTTTGCAATCTGCTGAGAAGCAACAGCAGGACAGAGCTGTTTCCTACTTCTGACCTTTCCAGAATCATCTGGTTAGCCACTGTGGGCCGCAAAATGCTGAGCTCCATCTGCAGCTTGGGCAGTTGGGCGTGGTTGTAGTGGTTCTTGATCTTTTGAAATGCTTTTGCTTTTTTATCTTCTTCCTTCAAGCATCTTAGAGTGGCACAAATAGTTTACCTGTTTTTATCCTAACAGCCATGTTGTGCGGTAAATTAAGTCAATGGTTACTATCCCAAGGTCATCCTATGAATTTTATTGTGGAATACAGAGTCAAACTGGGTCTTTCCTGTCCTAGTCTGACACTTCTAAAATGTTCTAAAATTTGATCCACATTGACAGGTTATCATGGCAAGTCTGTTCTGACAGCTCACCTTGCTGACAGAATTTGTAGAGCTAAGGACAATAGTTGCTTTAAGGTAGATTAGCTGTATGTCAAAGCTCCTCTGTTTATGAACACATTAAGTTCCGGGGTGAGCTGTAATTTGTAAATACAATAATGCTTCCTCTCTGTTGTTCTAGCTATAAATTTCACTGTGATTTTGTGATTCACTGATTACACTGACAGTGTTGTCTGTTTCACAGGGAACATTCTCAGTTTCACTGTGGAGCCTAGAAATGCTCCTTGGGTGGCTTAGGGTGCGATCCTAACCCCTTATGTCAGTATTTTCCAGCGCAGGCATAACTGTGCCAATGGAACATGTGCTGCATCCTGCAGTTGGGTGTCACTCACAGAGGCCTCCTCAAAGTAAGGGAATGTTTGTTCCCTTACCTCAGAGCTGCATTGCCCTTATGGCAGTGCTGGAAAGCAGTGCTGGAAAGCACTGACATAAGGGGTTAGGATTGCACCCTTACATATTCAGCTGCAAACTGGACCTGAAAGTCTTGTTGAATGTTCATAAATTGGGGAGCTTCTGAAGTTGGTATCCAGAAGTGAGGGCCATTCACAGTTAAGTCTGGGAAGTTTCATAAAAGTGCTAAAAATTACCTCTTTTCCACTTATGAAAGAAAGGTATGCTGTGAAATAAATTAATTCTTCTGTAGACACCTGAACACTACCCCAAATTTGGTATACCGAAGGACTGCATAGTTGTGCTGTCTAACCATTTGCCAGGACCCAGATTTCAGTCTTATGTTTGCAATCGCTGTGTTGCCCTCTGCACTTTTCCCTTCTGCTCCGGGAAGCTTGATTGTTTCTCTAGATATCCAGTAGGCCTTGCTGAGGGAGAGTCAGCATGGCTTCTGTAAGGGTAAGTCTTGCCTCACGAACCTTATAGAATTCTTTGAAAAGGTCAACAGGCTTGTGGATGTGGGAGAACCCGTGGACATTATATATCTGGACTTTCAGAAGGCGTTTGACACGGTCCCTCACCAAAGGCTACTGAAAAAACTCCACAGTCAGGGAATTAGAGGACAGGTCCTCTCGTGGATTGAGAACTGGTTGGAGGCCAGGAAGCAGAGAGTGGGTGTCAATGGGCAATTTTCACAATGGAGAGAGGTGAAAAGCAGTGTGCCCCAAGGTGTGTTGGGCGGGTTAGGACAGACAAAAGAAAATATTTCTTTACTCAGCGCGTGGTCGGTCTGTGGAACTCCTTGCCGCAGGATGTGGTGCTGGCGTCTAGCCTAGACGCCTTTAAAAGAGGATTGGACAAGTTTCTGGAGGAAAAATCCATTATGGGTTACAAGCCTTGATGTGTATGCGCAACCTCCTGTTTTTAGGAATGGGTTAAGTCAGAATGCCAGATGTAGGGGAGAGCACCAGGATGAGGTCTCTTGTTATCTGGTGTGCTCCCTGGGGCATTTGGTGGGCCGCTGTGAGATACAGGAAGCTGGACTAGATGGGCCTATGGCCTGATCCAGTGGGGCTGTTCTTATGTTCTTATGTTCTTATGTAGTAGCACTTAGAAAGTGGTAATTGTGGAACATTTCCCACCCAGTGGCTTTAATCTAGGCATATAGCCTACTTCCAGCCCAAGTTTCCTCTCTTGAGACTGATTTGCTGGCTGCTTCGGTAGACACCTGCATGATTTGCATGTTGTTGGAAATATTTGGAACTTATTCAATGAGAACATTAAAACGTAATTATAGTGTTGGCCAGACATCACAGAAATGGGTATAAGAACATCAGGGCTACACTCCTAGCTTCAGTGGTACCTACAGAAAGTGGTAAAATCCTTTTCCAAAAGCTACTCTTTGCAATACTTTCAGGCTATCAGTAGGACTTTATTTGATGTTAACTAACTTCTTAGTGAATTTGATATCCACTTGAGTAATAATTCCCCTTGCTTGCACATGGGTCAGATGTTTTTATGGTACTAAGGTATAAAACAGGCATATCGTCTGCCAGTGCAGGACAGTAAATTACATTACTCCATTCACATGATTTAATTGAGTCATCTTGGATGCAAGATCACTAAGGCTACATAATTTAGGCCCTTACCATGCTTTTAATAATAGATGGAGGTGAAGCAGTTGAGCTTAATGGAGGTTTCTAATAGATTTACAAAGATTTCTGTTTAGAAATGAAGGTAGAAAGGTAGGAGATGTAACATCTGTGTCCCGTGATATAGTAGAAGAGAAGGAATTTTATGCCAGGAGAGAATTCTGTGCAGTCCAAAAGACTGCAGCGCCATCGAAGAGCTGCTTCTGTGGGTTGGCATCTTTAAAGTCTGCCCTCTCCCTAGACTTTCATAAATACTATTAACTAATATGTTGCCAGGATGGCGTAGTGGTTCTGAAATTAGACCTGGAAGATCTAGGTTCAAATCCCTGCTTAGCTATGAAGCTTCCTGTGTGACCTAATTATGTCTTAGCATAACCTTCCTCACAGTGGTGTTGTGAAGACAAATGGAAGGAAGGAACCATTTACACCACCCTGAGCTCCTTGGAGGAAGGGTGGCATAAAAATGTGAAAAATATTGCACATCTTTATTTAAAATGTAAACTTTTGGGGGACCCTGTTCTGGCTGAGAAGGAAAGAGTAAATAAGGCAGCAACAGAAACATCTGATGAACTGGGAGAGGACTCAAGAAAAACATATGCTTCAATCCTCACTGTTTTGCCACATCCATCATTCAGGGGAGTAGAACTCAAAATCTTGGGATACCAGACTTCACCCAGTATTCCATATCTATCATTGGAATGGCAATAAGATCCTTGTATCAATCCAATGGAGTTATTGTTAACTGCTTTGAGAATCTATTATGGTTGAAAAGTGGTGTGCAAATATTGTAAATTATTAAATAAAATAAGCTTGTGGGGAGCAATAGGAAAGGAAATAGAAAAGATTTTACAAATTTTATAGGAAGTGAAGAACTGAAAAAAGGAGGTAGCAAAAATCCCAAGAGGTTGGTGAGCTTTGCTTGTGAAAGATCTGCTTTGACCCCTCAGGTCTAAAGGTCTGTTAAGGCCTCTAACAAGACAATAGGCTGCAGATCAGATGCAAAAAGAGCTTTGATGTTTGCAGATTCTCTGAAGGACAAAAGCAGCTTGTGGTCAAATTCCATGCGTTTTCTTGCTTGTTTCCTGTGCATTTACATCCAATTATTGTGGCTTTAAGATTTCCACTTTAGCATTCTAGGATCCCCATCTATGTCTTCATTTCCAGGATACGTATCCAGTTAGAATGCTACTTATATCATTACAGTAAGGTATATCTTCTAGAATATTAAATTTCAGTTTGTTAGTTTTGACATTCCTAATTTTTTTTTCCTCCTTGACTTTTGTTGTCAGTAGAATTTTTTCTTTGTAGAATACCTGTTCCATTTGTAGATAATTTAGCAAAAAATTAATTTGGGGTTCATGTTGAGACAGTTTTACATGACCAACAATAAAATATTTTCTGGAAATACTGGTTCTAGAACGTCCTTGAGATTTTACAGCAACCCAGTTTAGCTTCTGTCTTGTAGAAATGTTGTACTCTTTTAAATCTGTCTTCTCTAGAGACAGAAGAATATCTGAGTAATGGAAGTTGTCATCAGTCATTTGTGTTTTAAATAATTATGGTTAAAATGGCAGATTTACACCTACCAATGTATACTTTAAATGGCTTGCTAAACTTGATCCTGAATTGGAATGATTTTTTTAGGGACGCTCTCTAATAGGGACCAGTGGCTGATCAGATGTCCATATAATCATATGCCTAAATTAGGTGGAATGTCTGGCAGTAATTCAGGTTAATTAGGATGAATGGTCTTTACTGGGTTGATGTGGTTTCTTGGGTGACTTCTAATGTTAGAAGAGCTGAGAGATTACACCAAGTTCTTAAACTTGCTGTAGTCAGCAACTGACCTGTTGAATTCGCCTATAGGTGCAAGTGTTTTCACTGCTGCTTCATAGACTAGAAGAGATGAGGAAGAAGCAGATGGTGCTACTTGAGGTTATCTCTTTATCTCTCGGTTGCTTTTTTATAGCTCTTGTTAGTGTGTGAAATGTATTTGCAACAACTGACTGTTTGACTTGCTAGTATGACATTCCAAAAGAAAACATTCCATGTGCTTGTTTATTTCTCCACTCTAGTGGTAGGTAGTATGGAGACCCTGTTTGTTGGGAATACTCCTTATAGTCCTTTATTAAATGTTATAAAGTCCTTATGAAATGTTATTAATTTCTGTGGTAATTTAACACATTTGGTCATGGTTTCAATTTTCAGTCTCTTGGAAAATTCCCTTTTCTTCCCACTCCTGAAGCTGACTGTGGTGTTTATAGTATCTCTCTCTTGTATGTTTTGAAATATTTACATGCTGAGCCTTCAGGAGATTTTTCAAAGCGTCTTAAGGTGAGAAAACTGCTAAAAAGGAGAAAGCCAGAGCTGGCAGAACTGCTGTTCTAAGTTGGAATCTATGTACTGTTTTATGAACTGTATATACTTTTTTGTCCTGTGTTTTTTGTTCTTTTGTGTTAAAGTCATTAGACATGTCTACTAGCCTGCTAGTTTTATTGTTCCATAAAATAGTGTTTAAAAGCAATTAATGGCATAGAGAAATCTAGTACAACACAATTCAAGATGTAAGGTTAAAGTCTGTTCCCCACAGAATGGAAGCTTTTGGTCAGCACGTATCATAGTTCCTACTTTTTAAAAGACAACAGAAAGACAATGCGAGGACCACCATAGCAGCAAATGAAAGCCCCTGGGAGCAAGCTGAATGTTGCTGAAAGCTTTAGCAGAGTTGTCCTTCAGCCCTTGAAGCCTTGCAAAATAAGATGTGATTTAGTGTAGAAGCCTGCTTTCCGACAATAATTTATGTTGGGAACCTGCCTGCTGAAAATAAATTAATTTTCCATCCATCCATGTGTCAGTCTTGGATCAAATGTAACATACGCATGCGTATAAAGTGTGTGTGTGTGTGTGTGTGTGTGTGTGTGTGTGTGTGTGTGTACACATAATGACTTCTTGCATTTTTTCATTTCACTTTTTTAAATTGCAGTTTAATTGCTTAGTCTTTGTGTGCATTCACATGCATGCAGTCTGTCTTTGTCAAGTTATCAAATTAAAACTGCAGTTCTCAAATTAAAATTACAGTATGTTTCGGTGTATGAGCAAGAGACGAGCCAATAAGTTAAATATTAAAAATTTGTTTAATGTACAGTGCCGTTAAAATTCTATATTACTGTAACAATAAACCATCTTCAAACATGTTTCACTTTATTTGTATTAGTATAGAGCCTTATGTAGATAGTATAGAAGGAATTGGATCACATGGGCTTATCCAGGATTTCAGCTCCCAGAACTTTATGTTGGACATGATATTTGCATAACTATGTGTGGAGGCCCTTTTGGAAACATGGCATCCTAAGAACAGATGTCAGTGGCCTAGAATCTGGAAAGGCATGCCAGAGGGAGCTGGGTCAAGCAAGTTTAGAATTTTTTCCTTGTTACAAGGTATTTAAAGGTGAACCTCAGTATCAGTGGTGAGTCAAATCAGTGAATACTGAGGTCCCACCTGTAATTGAGTTGGATCCAATTGTATAGTTAGACTTTCCCTCCTTTGCTCAAGATGCCTCTATCAAATTTTTGTGATGTCCACCTTCCCTTGCAACCCCATTACACAACCTTCCTGAGGGACCCCTTCCCCTCCTCATAGGATCTCAGGGGAGCTCTTGATGGGAGAAGGCCAGAAAGCTCTGTTGCATGAGTGGGTTTAATTGCTTAGGCAATTATGAAAAAAATTACTATGCTGAATAAAGCAATACATCAATGATTGAAGAGACTCACTAGCCCAACTCAGTATAATCCATCCACTTTGTTACTCTCCTGGCACTTTCATAGATAACATGCAATGCTTAAGCAGCACTGTGTTCTTCTGGAGCTACAACTGGAGCTGGGATAAAGAGGTATGTAGTTGAAAGATGTCTTGAACCACAGATGAAGACTTGAATTGCATATGTTCAGTCATAGGATTCAAAACTATCTCTAAACTGTTAACGTTGATGAGGGAAGTGATTCTTTTTTGCTGTAAATGCATTCACTTAATGTCATCAAGTGGAACTGCTTAAAATGGTTAAAGGACTATTGCTGTCTGCCCACAGATGGTGGATGAGTGTCTACAATTGTAGCCTGAGGAAGTGCACAGGATTCTAACAAATCAGTTGTGTGTCAGAAGCCATTTTGGGAGCAAGCTACTCAAGTAAGCCATAGAGGGCAACTTCAGGAGCTATTGTTTAAGATGCATTTTTCTGGACCAGTATCAGGGCAGCGGATCAGGGTTCAGAGCAGAATCTGGTTCTAAAGTATTCTTTGTTGCCCTTGTTGAAAATCCCTATCTGAGGACCTTGCAACTTTGTTTAGTGCTTCTGGTTCTCTTGGTGCCCCTTGATATTATTGACCAGTCCATAACATTATTGTGAATGGCCTGAGACAGGTGGAAATGGGAGGCAGTGCTTGACAAGGGTGCTAGTCCTGCATGATGGTTTCATACTAGAATATAGCACTGGGTGACTGATGCTCTGCTCCTTGCAACTTGACCTGCAGGATTTCCTCCTCTAAAAGATAAGGTATGCAGTCTGGAGATTCTTCTGAATCCTGCATTGCTGCTGGATTCTCAAGGTACTTTTCACCAGCTGATGAATTAATTCTGATGAATTAGCTGTGATTACTTCTGACCTCTGTCATTCATTCTTTAGCAACCTCTTGTATTGACTAGGAGCTCTGATCATCTTGAAGGCTGGTTGGAAGCTGCAGCATACTGTGGTTCATGTTTTAAATAGAATGGCACTGTATGCAGCATATTGCACTTGTTTCAGCCAGACTTTCTGTTAGCTTCGAGACTCAGTTCAGAGTGCTTAAATCCCTCAAGGTCTGAAGCCCAGATCTGTGTATCTTAAGGAGCACCTTCTCCCAGACATACCTCCCTGCTGTATGAGTGGCATGGGAGGCATTGCTGTGGTTCTTGCCTGTTGCATTCACAACAACTACATGGACATAGGCTTAACTGAAACTTGTCCAGCTCTTTTGCCACTAGATGGTGACAGGTGAAATCACAACTTTTTAGAAAAACTTTTAAAATTGCTTAAATGGCTGGTAGAGCATGCTTCTGTTGTCAGTCATGAGAGCATTTTCTCTGACTTAACACGCTCTGTGTTGCTTTTTAAAAAATTGACATGATTGTTTTACTGTTCAGGTTCCTCTGGTACCATTGTATGTTGGAGAATTCAATATAAAGAATGTAGGCTGCAGTCTCTAAAGATGAAGATGAGATCTCAAGAAAATAGGAGCCCTGCTGGATCAGACAAAGTACAGGTGTGTGTCGCTTAACAATCTTCTGCTTAACTGACTGCATATATGACTGTGGTCAAAGCATAACAAAGAGGCTCTTAATGAGGCAGTCAGGTCTCCAGTAGGCTGTGCAGCCAGCTAGTGTCTGGCAGGGAGTGTCCAGTCACACAACAAAGTCACTAGATTGGGCTGAATTTTCACTTAACAACCTAATCTCGTAATGGGGGTCGGAGAACATATCCCCGTTAAGTGACACACACCTGTGTATATCAGTCTAGCGTTCTTCCCACTGTGACCAACTATACGCCTCTAGAAGACTGCAAGCAAAACACAAAGGCAACAACCCTAAATAGATGCAGATAACTATAATACAATACAATACAGGTATTTCTATACCGCCTTTCTTCGTCCTCAGATTTCTCCTTAGACTTTATTCAAGGCGGTTTACATAGGCAGGCAATTTAAATCCCCGTAGGGATTTTTACAGTTTGAAAGAAGGTTTCTGTCTTTCAAGAAACCACAACATTCAGATGTTGCTTTCTTGATCTGGTCGCACATTCTGGCCTCCATCCTCCCACGCTCAGAGCAGATGGAATAGCTCGGCTTAGCCTGTCAGCTGCTTCAAGGTCGCACAGTGCTGGTGACCTCGAACTGGCGACCTTCGGATGTTATCTTCAGGCAAATGGAGGTTCAACCCTCTAGACCAGACCTCCTACCCATAAATAGCAAAATTGAATGCATTGTCTATGCTAATGTAGCTGGGTGGTGAAGTAGGCCATTCAGTCGAACTAATTTAAAATACAGAGTAAGGCAGTCCTCAAAGAATAAGTTAGTGTCCTGTATTTGCTGTGTTAATGGATTCTTACATATTCTTATGTTTTCATCACCTTATGCTTCATGTCTTTCCTACGTGAGTTTTTAACACCTGCGCTTTTGCAATGTAGCTAGTCAGAGGCATGTGGGGAAGGCTGTTGTGTGAAAGGTGGGTACTCTTTTGGCATCTGCATTTTGCTTACAGATACGCACATCCTTCATTGCTTTCCAGCTATTTCCCTAGACATAATATAATTAGGAAGCAGGGGTGTGAAAAGTGGTTCTCGAATATCCTGTCACTTTATGGATCTGACAGAATGGATTTTGGCCTGTGAAGGTTTATGCCCCAGTGGGTTCATCTTTAAGGTATCGCAGGTATCTCATTTTGGGCTATCAAATTGCCAGGCAACTTCTCTGAATTTTCTTTTAGCAGCAAATCTAGCAAACTGTATTTATGAAAAATTTGCTAACGGTGTTGATCATATGCAACATCAGCTATGCTTATCGGTTTCTTCCGAGGCACCTTGAGGAAACTGCGAATGAGGCTTAGTAGTGGAACAGTGTTCATAAATGTATGGCTTGGTAGTAATTATCCATGGCCTTTAATGAGGGAAGTAGCAGCTGCTCTATGGTATAAGCAACCTTTGAAAATGAGCTGTGCACATTGCGCTTATGCCCTCATTTTGTTGTATAAATTCATTTTTATAGTGCTGTTGAGACATAATAAGCCAAAGCACATTGTATGCTGCAGAGACTTTTTGACTCCGCTGCTCTGAATCTCTTTTCGGGGGAACTCTAGGATTCCCTGAGTGTGAAGAAAATCAATAGCAGACAAATTTCCTGAAAAGACAGCTTGCCCTCAAATGTGCAGCTGCTGGGAAGTTGAGGGTGTCATTTGAGTTCATGCCAGGAGATGGCATGGCCCAAGAGGTCTGGCTAGCATCCTGTGTGGTTGTTAGAACATGTCCCTGGACCCACTTGTGGTATGCAGATTTTCCTTGGCAGATCAGTAAATGTGGAAGGGTTTCCCTGAACATAGACAGTCTACTGACCATTATACTAATAGTTTTAAAGATTGCTTTTTTGAATGTGTGTAGAGTTCAAAATTCATCTCTACTGGCAGAGGTCACACTCTCTAAATATGGGCATCTTAGACTACTTGGAATAAAAATACTTTTTATATGGTACGCTTGCAACAGTATATTAAAAAGCTTAAATTTATTTATCAATATCCCATTCTTCTATCCCTAAAGGGACTACCTGGACTACTAATACCATAGTTTTAAAACCACACTATAAAACAGTTAAAATAAACTAATCAAAATACAAGAACTAGGGGGAACAAACGCATATGTGAAATTTTTTTTTTTTTAAATCAAACCCCAAATGCTGAGAATCAAAAAACAATGAAATGATCAGTGGACTGCTAACTGGAATTTATTTATTGTTTTGTTTATTTATTTACTACATTTTTATCCTACCTTTCTCAATATATTCACACTTTCTCAATATATTTCTGACACGTTACCATTTACTGAGCAGTCTGCATGTTGCTTCATTTTTGCTCAAGATTTGTTAGCAGGCAGCCATTTATAGTTTTCTTTTTAGTAATTGACCTTGGAAGAATGTAACTGCCTGCTAAGATATGTTTGTACATGTGCCTGGCAAGAAAATTTGTCTAGCAATAGGGCTTCAGATCTTTGCATTGCTTTCAAATTTCAGCAGATGCATTTTCCTGTAGCAAGTGACTGAGTTTCATGGGCTGAACCAACTGTGGGATTACCTAAAGGAACATAGTAATAAAAACAAAACTTCAAATATCACTTTACACTCTTTTGAAATAATAAAAGGAGTGTTAACAAGATTGATGCAAGCTGTGGCTGACAAAAGTTACCCCTGGATTGTCTTACAACTTATTAACTGTGTTCCCATAGCAGAGTGTAAGCTGTTATAGCTAATCATAAGATTAGCTCTTACTGTGCACTTTCTACCTATCTGCTGTCAAGTCAGTAGCTTTCACAAAAGCTCAGTTAGCAATGCTGTGGGGAACATATGAAAACCTGTAGGAAGGAAACAGGCTTTAGGTAGCATTCCGATTTGGCTTAGATTATTTGCTAGAGGATCATTAAATACTCTTGGTAATGTCAGATCTACTTCCATTTGATTTGGATTGCAAAGAATTGTGACACATTGACAGATTTTTGAGGCAAATTTTATACCATAGTTTGGAAAACTACGACTTGAATTCTCAGAATCTGAATTTCACTTGTGCAGTTATCATGCAGCCCCCTATGGTTCCCCATCTCTTTCCTAAAAAATCATTCTTGAAGGTTGGGTGAACCATCCAGAACCATAATTAATGTGGGGTGGGATGGGTGCGAGTGCTGTAGCTATGGGAGGGAATCTGTGGAAATCGGAGACCTATAGGTATAATCATAAGGGGTAAATTTATCAGATATAAAACACTTAAAAACAATTTTACTGGCAATTCAAAACAGGGTTTAAGGTAGAGCAAGATCTTATTTCTCTATTTCAGGAGGGAGATGTGGGCAGATGATAAAGAATCAACTTATACCTCTCCAGATGATAGACGTGCCCCCAATGCAATGCTAGGCCAGCATCAGAGCTAACCTAGGAACAAAAAAAATTAGAAAACCTTTTGCTGCTCACCCTTTTCCACGGTGGAGTTTAGGATACACTAAACCAATGCAGCCAATTATAGTCCACCAACCCTGATGCCCAAGCCCAAATTGAGGAGACATCACGCAGAAGACGAGGCATAGGACTACATTTCTCTGACCTCTATGTGTTAACATTTATACTCTCAGAATTTTCATTGCAAGTACAGGTTCAGCCTATTTATACACGGATTTTTTTTACATGGCTTTGACTCAACACAAATGGCCACTGCAAATAAGAAGGAATGTGCTGATCCCTGGAGAAGGGGAAAATGCACCCCTTTAAAATCAGTTTAAACTGAACAGTCCTTTAACAATAGCCTCCTTAATGAGAGAGAGAGGGCAGCTCCCTGACAATCCATTAGTCCTCCTCTCTCCAGGTGACCCCCTCCCTTCCCCCTGAGCATGTGAAATAAAGGTGATCACTTTGCATTGGTGAAGGGAGGTGCTGAGTGAAGTGCCTTTCTAAGCTCTTAGAGGATGACTGATTGATGGATTGTCTTCTTAATGACTCTTATCTTACATCACAAAGGTCAGCAAGGCTGTTTTTAAATCACTGGAGCAAAGAAACTTTGTTTTTTAAATTGATTTGCTATAGTGCATTTTTTGCCATCCATGTGAGTGCTTGGAATGGAACCCACACGAATAATGAGGCTCAACCTGTACTTTGCCCCAGGAGGACTCCACTCACACGCACACACAATCACTCAGGTGGGAACTTCCACTTCACTATTCCAATGGGGGAGAGGAAGGGAGCACAAGGTACCCCCATAACAGATAAGCAGTGAAGGGGAATGAACCTCATGCCCCACATTCAGACCCTTCAGTATTGTGCAATATTTCTTAACTACAAAATATGTTACTTAACAGTCTTTTTACAACAGTTAATGGCAAGTGTCTCCACTCTCTTGGTGAATGCCTGGTACTCCAACTATTGCCATTCATGTGGAGCCCTTTTGTTTTTCAGGATTGCAGCATTGCCACATGAGGCAGGACAGCCATTTCTTACAGATTTCCAGTGCAGCCCCCCTCCCCACAGGGGAGGGAAAGGTAATGCCCAGGCACCATGCTCTCACCCACATAGGGCACTCCTGCATGTGCACCTAGGTAACACCACTCTAACATTGCATATGCATTCTGATCCAGAGATCATGTGTTGCCAACACTGTTCTACTACATTCTCTGTGTTTCTTTTTGCTCTCCATAGACAGCTTTCCAACAGGGGAATAGGGAACAGAACCCTCCCCATACCTAGCTATGCAAACCATAAAAGAAGCCCACAACATGCCTGGCAGCAGTAATCAGTATGATCCCAGCTGTTCCGCTCCAGGGTTGCTGTTCTGCTTCTTCCAGAAAGCCCCTATTGCTTTGATGCAGTGATATATGTGGTTTAGCCAGACTTCACCCACCTGCTTCTTGGCTGTCTGTTGAATAACTTGCAAAGAAATGAGGACCCTGCAAGTCAACCATGAGTTGGTTGGCAGCCCTGTATATGTGCTTCTCTTTCAGATACGCCACAATTTTTGAAATGATGCATAATAACTTTGGTTTGATCACACTTGTCTTTTTGTTAGCAAATAGGAATCCCTTATCCCTACCTTTAGTTGTTTCTTATTTCAGCTGACCTTAGGGGATCTCTTCAGAGAAAGGTCTCCCTACTACCAGGAGTGGGAAGCTTCTCATTGATCACCAGCTGCTTGTACTCCGCTGCCATGATTTATAAGGCTGATAGTTGGAGAGAAGGAAGGCAGCATAACAGCTACACCAGGGCTATTGTACAGCAAGTGTCAGCAGTAATGCAAAACTGATGGTGAGTGGGTGTGGCTAAATGGATGGGCTGCTGCGATGGGGACCCTTTGTCATGTGCAAGGCAATGATTGGCCCATGTAGTGCTTCCTCTAATAGGTCCATGTGCTACATTCTCCAAGCCAGGTGAGCCTGTTTGTGGCAATATGGGATCCTGAATGCCCCTTGGGGTGCTCTTTGCCTTCTCCTGCTGTAGCTGAGTGTTCAGAGAGCCGCACTGTAGACTGGCTAGTGTGGATTCAAGACCTACCTCCTTTTCTTGTCCCTGTTTATGATCGGTCATAAGAACACAAATGTGATATTGGTTAAATCAAGCCCCTTGTTTGGGTTCAAACTTGCCTTAATTTGCTCTTAATCTGAGTCTGTGCGCTAGGGGATATCGGCACGCTGCCTTGTCTGAGTACTATTGGGGCTTCCCTTGTGGCTCATTCCAGTTCATCCCCTTTCAAAAAAATTGATTCCAGCCTGTGAATTCCCCATGGAAACTCAGATTCTTCCCCTTGGGAGGCTTGGGTGTATGTCAATGCCTTGTTCTGCTGCATTTGAGTTATTTCTTGGAAGCGTGTGTGTGTGTGAGTGGCATAAGGTAAATTGAACTCCGGATGCTGAGATCCCTGGCAGTTCTTTCTGTGTTGTGTCATAAGGGCATGGTAGCAGTGATTGCTGTTGTGTTACTCATTTCTTGGGTCTGTCATGAAGGGCATCGGTCCAACTGCAGGCACTTGTTGGATCTGCACCTGGCACTGTATACTTGGTTCATCTTGGCAGTGTTTGTCTGGCTGCTGGTGTTAGGGTGGGTAGATTGCACTGATTAGCCTCTTGTAGATCTGTCAAATGTGGAGCTAACATCAGGCTGATAGAACATGATTGCTGGGTGGTGTTGGAGTTTTCATGGATGCTGGCAGAGTTGCTGAGTAGGTTATGTTTTCCTTTTTGCTGACAGGCTTAGGATATGAAGGATGTTTTTCAGGCATTGCATCTATATAGTAAGGAAGCTGGAGCAACTTTGGTGCAATCCTATGCCCATCCTTAAATAACTAGGCATCTGTAGCGTGTAAATATGGCATGTTGGAAAGCTTCCAAAGTTTTTTTTGAAAATGTGGTATGGAGACATAACCATTCTAGTTGTTCCTGATGTGGAAGTATTGCATTACTAAGAAGGATCTAAAAATACTAAATATATAAAATACCTTACACAGGTATTGAAGTAGGTAGGTTGCACCTGATGCCAGATATTTGGTTATGACAGGCGATACAGACATAGCAGGTAACTTAGGCTGTAATCTAATGCACACTTACTTGGGAGTAACTATCATTGCTCGATGAGACTGATTTCTAAATAGTCGTGCATAGGACTGTGCTATTGGTTTATTCTTTTTCTTGTAATAATTGTTGGCAACTTGTTTTACCAGATATAACACTGCTCTGAACCAATCAAACCTTTAAGAGACTGTGTGGATTACCTCTGTTAGTCATAAAATGTGTTTTGATCCTAGATTTCAGCATACATCAGTGAAGGATTAGAATTGCTCTTAAATTATGAATGCTGTTGTGTCTGTTGCGAGAGGTTCAAAATTCTTCCTGTTTATACAGCCGCGGGCAGTTTGAGCAATATGTTTTGTCACCTGTTTGTTCTCTTCAGAAGATCTGGAAGGTTGATGAAGAAATTAAAGAAAAGAATCTTCGAGGCCTTAACATCTTCAGAATAAATGTACATATTGTTAGTGACAGATTGCTAAATTTGGCTCTAGACACTGAACTGTATTTCTTGCCAAGAGTAATCCAGATGCGCATAATTTATCCTACTGCCATATGTGCACTGACATGTTTTTCTATAATTAACTGTCTGTTTTAGTATTGTTAAACAGTTAAGTGTTTATCAGAAATCTTTTTGGAGTCGTATTTTATTGAATGCCATGCAGAGTCCTGTGTGCTAAATTGGAAGGGAAAAGTTCTGTGGAAGTGTTTCCAGGAGGTGAACGGCTAGGAAATACTGAGCAAGCCAGACTTTAATGTTTAGTTCTTCAGAAGCAATTATTTGTGAGCAATGTATGTTTTTATGTATGCTCATTTGTAGCTAAATAGTCACAACTTTGATATTAAGAAATTGCATTTTGAGACAAGGTGAGGACTGTGAAAAACAAGCTGATAAGCAGTCGCCAAGCATTCCATGGGAATATAGTGTGAAAAAATCTGCAACAGGCAGCTTGTGTAACTTTGAAGTGTATCTGTATGGGAGGACTTACTCTGTCTTACATAGTTTGGCTGTGCACCTGGTGCTTGCTCTCCTGCTGTCTTGATCTGTTAATTTTTTTAACATTCCAGAGCAGAAATGCAGCAATGAAGGCTGCCAGTTTGCAAAGCGAATGTTTTGCCAAATAGGTGTTAAAAGAAATTCATTATCTTTATTTTCTCATCTCATTAACCATCTACCATTGAGATCTTTAAGCCAGATCCCAGAATTTATCACCATAGTCCACTGTGTGGTGCTCTCTTGTGGGTAAAGCTGAACTCCTTGTCTCAAATTCCAGATGGCTAACAAGATAATTCTGTATCAGTAAGGCAGGAAAAGGGATACGATACATTAAAGTGTAGGGGGCAGTTCATGCCATACTGTGATGTGTGCTCTACCTGGGTGGAACATGACAATTCATGTTTGGCTAACAACCCACTCTTGTGCTTAGAACAGCTTCTATTTTGTAGAATTCACTTCTATGGAAGGTGCTGATAGCTACTAACTTACAGTGCAATCCTGTGCATGTCTACTCAGCAGGAAACCTCCTGAGTTTACTCTCAGAGAAGTGTATATAGGATTGCAGCCTATGCTGGGTTTGAAGAGTGAATTGGAACAATTCATAGAGCAAAGTCTGTCGATGGCCACTAGTAGCAATGTCTGCATGCTGCTTCCTAGCAGGGATGGGAACTCGAGTCAGGTAACTGGAGTCTGAGTCGCATAAATGTGTGTTTCACTGCCTCGTGTACACTCCAGTCACTCGTGTCGATGACTCTGGCATTGATTCGGGTCTGAGGCCCTGACTCGAAAATAAGTCATAAATGTGACTTTAGCAACTCCAGTTTGCTGGGAAGCAGTAACAAGAGGCAGTTGTTGCCTGTGAACTTCAGAGGCATCTGGATCAGTGCTGTGGGAAATAGGACACTGGACTGGTTGGGCCTTTGATCTCCCGCAGCTTTCTTCATAGTGTTTTTTGCTTATGGTTTGTATGAGCCAGTGACTGCGTATCTATTTCGGTCAGTGGTTCCCAAATGTTTTGGCACCTAGACCCACTTTTTAAAACTACACTCTGTCAGAATCTGCCTAACATTATGAGACCTTAAAAATAAGTTTCACTTTACCAGCCACTCAAGCCTCTGTTTCCATCATTCTTACTTTGGTGGTAAAAGCCTTCTGGAGCATTTGTTGAGCTCCACTTTCATTGGATTGGGACCATTCTGGTGGCCTTGCGTTCCTTTTGCAGGAAGACATAGTCACCTACTCATTAGGAAATGTGCATGTGTGACTCAGTTTCACTTTCCATAAGGCTTAATACACTTTCCTTGTTAGCGTGTGGGGGGGACTTCCTTCTCAAGGGATTTTTGGGGTCTGCATTCATTGCATGGGGGCATTCTGGTGGCTTTGCCTTCCCCTTGGTTTTCCTTCAAAGTGGACCAAGGCACATTTGCTTACTCATGAATAAATGTGCACATTTATTCATGAGTACAAGAACAAAGGTGACAGGGGTGACTGCAACAACTACCGCGGCATCTCTCTCCTTAGCGTTGTAGGAAAGCTGTTTGCCCGAGTTGTACTAAAGAGGCTCCAGGTACTTGCAGAGAGCGTCTATCCAGAATCGCAGTGTGGATTCCGAGCCAACAGGTCCACCACTGATATGGTATTCTCCCTTAGACAACTGCAGGAGAAATGCAGGGAACAACGACAGCCACTCTTTATAGCCTTCATAGATCTCACAAAGGCTTTCGACCTGGTCAGCAGAGACGGCCTCTTCAAGATTCTCCCCAAGATTGGATGTCCACCCAGGCTCCTCAGCATCATCAGATCTTTCCACAAGGACATGAAGGGCACTGTTGTCTTCGATGGCTCCACATCAGACCCTTTTGACATCCGAAGCGGAGTGAAGCAGGGCTGTGTTCTTGCACCAACCTTGTTTGGGATTTTCTTTGCTGTCCTGCTGAAGCAGGCCTTTGGAACTGCAACAGAAGGCATCTATCTCCGGACCAGATCAGACGGAAAGCTCTTCAACCTCTCCAGACTGAGAGCAAAATCCAAAGTCCAGCTGAAATGTCTGCGTGACTTCCTCTTTGCCGACGATGCAGCTGTCACTACCCACTCTGCCAAAGATCTCCAGCAGCTCATGGATCGTTTTAGCAAGGCCTGCCAAGATTATGGACTGACAATCAGCCTGAAGAAAACACAGGTCATGGTTCAGGATGTGGACTCACCTCCCTGCATTACAATCTCTGCGCATGAACTGGAGGTTGTCCATGACTTTGTGTACCTTGGCTCAACGATCTCCAACACTCTTTCTCTCGATACCGAGCTAAACAAGCGCATCGGTAAAGCAGCTACCACGTTTTCCAGACTCACAAAGAGAGTCTGGTCCAACAAGAAGCTGACGGAACATACCAAGATCCAGGTCTACAGAGCTTGCGTCCTGAGTACACTTCTGTACTGCAGCGAGTCATGGACTCTTCGCTCACAACAGGAGAGGAAACTGAGCGCTTTCCACATGCGCTGCCTCCGACGCATCCTCGGCATCACCTGGCAGGACAAAGTTCCTAACAACACAGTCCTGGAACGTGCTGGAATCCCTAGCATGTATTCACTGCTGAAACAGAGACGCCTGCGTTGGCTTGGTCATGTCGTGAGAATGGATGATGGTCGGATCCCAAAGGATCTCCTCTATGGAGAACTCGTGCAAGGAAAGCGCCCTACAGGTAGACCACAACTGCGATACAAGGACATCTGCAAGAGGGATCTGAAGGCCTTAGGGATGGACCTCAACAAGTGGGAAACCCTGGCCTCTGAGCGGCCCGCTTGGAGGCAGGCTGTGCAGCATGGCCTTTCCCAGTTTGAAGAGACACTTTGCCAACAGTCTGAGGCTAAGAGGCAAAGAAGGAAGGCCCATAGCCAGGGAGACAGACCAGGGACAGACTGCACTTGCTCCCGGTGTGGAAGGGATTGTCACTCCCGGATTGGCCTTTTCAGCCACACTAGACGCTGTGCCAGAACCACCTTTCAGAGCGCGATACCGTAGTCTTTCGAGACTGAAGGTTGCCAATACAAGCTGTTTCCTTCAGTTTCCATAGGGCTCAATACATTATCCATGGGCACAATCCTAACCAGGTATACTCAGAAGCAAGTCCTATTTTGTTCAATGGGGGCTTATTCTCAGGAAAGTGTGGTTGGGATTGCAGCCCATGTCAGTTATCAGCTTTTACAACCCACCAAAAATTGGGTTATGACCCACAGTTTGAGAACCACTGATCTAGGTTTATGCATACATTCCTTCCACACTCTCCATTCACTACATTCATGGAAATATGTCTGTAAGCAGTGATTTCGACGAAGCGTTCCATGTTCAGTAAGGACCTGTGACTTGATTTCTTCACTCAGTCCCTGATTTCTGTCTTTTTAAAAAGATAAAGGTGAGATAAAGATTGTGGCCATTGGGAGATGTTGCAGAGGTAAAGAACAGGAAACAGGATTTTGGCTAGTATAACAGAACAAATTATTAGTGTGCCTTTGCCAGAGATTCCCTTCTCGCCCATCATGACCTTTTTGCTTCATAGCCAAATAGAGAAGATGCAGGTTTCTTGGGGGAAATACAAGTTGGATTTTACTCACAATAGCATAAGTTAATGTAGTGACTACTTCAGCTCAAACAACCCCTAATTTAAGAGTGCCAAAAAAGTGTATCCAGTAAACAATGTTTCTTGGAAAAGCAAAAATCCTACAATACCTCTGTGATTACCAGGATCTTGGCTAAATCCTGAGTAGCAGACTATAACCAACTCAGGATAGGCAGCAATTGAAGTATGATGATAGAATCTCAAAACACATAGACGAACAACCCATGCTGAGGGAGAGTCAGCATGGCTTCTGTAAGGGTAAGTCTTGCCTCACAAACCTTTTAGAATTCTTTGAAAAGGTCAACAGGCATGTGGATGTGGGAGAACCCATGGACATTATATATCTGGACTTTCAGAAGGTGTTTGACACGGTCCCTCACCAAAGGCTACTGAAAAAACTCCACAGTCAGGGAATTAGAGGACAGGTCCTCTCCTGGATTGAGACCTGGTTGAAGGCCAGGAAACAGAGTGGGTGTCAATGGGCAATTTTCACAGTGGAGAGAGGTAAAAAGCATTGTGCCCCAAGGATCTGTCCTGGGACCGGTGCTTTTCAACCTCTTCATAAATGACCTGGAGACAGGGGTGAGCAGTGAGGTCGCTAAGTTTGCAGACAACACCAAACTTTTCCAAGTGGTGAAGACCAGAAGTGACTGTGAGGAGCTCCAGAAGGATCTCTCCAAACTGGCAGAATGGGCAGCAAAATGGCAGATGCGTTTCAATGTCAGTAAGTGTAAAGTCATGCACATTGGGGCAAAAAATCAGCACATATAGGCTAATGGGTTCTGAGCTGTCTGTGACAGATCAGGAGAGAGATCTTGGGTGGTGGTAGACAGGTCGATGAAAGTGTTGACCCAGTGTGTGGCGGCAGTAAAGAAGACCAGTTCTATACTTGGGATCATTAGAAAAGGTATTGAGAACAAAACAGCTAATATTATAATACCGTTGTACAAATCGATGGTAAGGCCACACCTGGAGTATTGTGTCCAGTTCTGGTCGCCACATCTCAAAAAGGATATAGTGGAAATGGAAAAGGTGCAAAAGAGAGCAATTAAGATGATTACTGGGCTGGGGCACCTTCCTTATGAGGAAAGGCTACGGCGTTTGGGCCTCTTCAGTCTAGAGAAGAGACACCTGAGGGGGGACATGATTGAGACATACAAAATTATGCATGGGAAGGATAAAGTGGATAGAGAGATGCTCTTTACACTCTCACATAACACCAGAACCAGGGGACATCCACTAAAATTGAGTGTTGGGAGAGTTAGAACAGACAAAAGAAAATACAGTGGTGCCTCGCAATACGAAATTAATTTGTTCCGCAAGTCATTTAGTATTGGAAAATTTCGTCTTGCGAAGCGCGGTTTCCCATAGGAATGCATTGAAATTTAATTAATGTGTTCCTATGGGCAAAAAAAGTCAGAACAAAGTCAAATTTGGTTTACAAAGTGTTTATTAAGTGCTCTTTAAAGGCATACATACTGTACAGAGGATTTCAAAAATTTCAAGCACAAAACTTCAACTTTTTAATTTAAAAAATTCGTCTTGCGAAGCACGGCCATAGAAAAAATTCATCTTGCGAAGCATGGCATAGAAAAATTTGTCTTGCGAGTCACCAGAAAAAATAGCAAAAACGCTTTCGTCTTTCGAGTTTTTCGGTATGCGAGGCATACGTCTTGCGAGGCACCACTGTATTTCTTTACTCAGCGTGTGGTTGGTCTGTGGAACTCCTTGCCACAGGATGTGATGACGGCATCTGGATGCCTTTAAAAGGGGATTGGATAAGTTTCTGGAGGAAAAATCCATTACGGGTTACAAGCCATGATGTGCATGTGTAACCTCCTGATTTTAGAAATGGGCTATGTCAGATGCAAGGGAGGGGCACCAGGATGCAGGTCTCTTGTTATCTGGTGTGCTCCGTGGGGCATTTGGTGGGGCTGCTGTGAGATACAGTAAGCTGGACTAGATGGGCCTATGACCTGATCCAGTGGGCTGTTCTTATGTTCTTATGATGGTCCATATCATTCTTTTATCAATATAGTTGATAACTTTCCACAGATACATTAAGGGTGCAATCTTAACCCCTTTTGTCAGTGCTTTCCAGCACTGGCATAGCTGTGCCAATGGGATGTGTGCTGCGTCTTGCAGTTGGGTGTCACTCACAGAGGCCTCCTCGAAGTAAGGGAATGGTTGTTCTCTTACCTTGGAGCTGCATTGCCCTTATGTCATTGCTGGAAAGCATTGACATAAGGGGTTAGGATTGCGCCTTAAGAGTCAATCCTGTGGGCTCTCAGCACCAGCACTGGATGTCACAAACATGCTGGAAGGCAGGTTCGTGGCTTTTGGCGAGCAAGGGTTGCTGCGCTGGGCCAGCACCAGTCAGTACTGACCCTCAGCACCACATGGAGGGTTGGCCGGTGGTGAGCATATTGGAGGTGGCGAGTGGGTGGAATAAGGTGGAGAGAGGAACTGGGGCGGGAGGTGGTAGAACCGGCCGTGCTCTGTTCCGTTGTATCTTATCCTCCGCTTCAGGCTGAAAATAGCTTGCGCAGACTTGAGAAACCCCTTTGTGGGGCCTGGGGCTTTCCCTGGAGGAAGGGGGATGAAAGTCTCCTTTCCCCAAAGAGTCCTCCGGCAGCCTCAGTGGTGCGGCTGGATGCAGTGGTAGCCATTATGGCACTGCTGTACCCAGAGGATTTGCAGGGGATAGGATTGGGCTGCCCATCATGATATACTATGATTTGTTCTTTCCCAGAGTTCTACTAACAGCAGGAGCCTAAGGAAAGACAAGGCAGCTGATCAAGAGATTGCTTAGGGAAAGCAGACTGAAGAGACTGGAGAATGCGAGTAGACAGAGGTTCTCAAACTGGGGTGTCGCAATGCTGCAGCCTGAGGAGCTCTGCCTTTGCCCCTTTAAGAGGTGAGGGTAATGCAGCAATGCAATCCCCAGGAAAGCCAGGGGCTTTATTTTACTTACTGGAAGCAGCAGCAGCTTCCTGTGGGTGCAATTTCACGATCACAAACTAGAAGTGGGTTGGGATCATTATGTTCATGTTCTCCGAGGCTTGGGGAGCACTGTGGAGGATTTCATGGGGCTCTCAGCACTTTTGGGAGGCTGTGGCTGTTTCCAGTAAGTAAAACATAGTCCTAGCACTTCTGGCAGTGGTGCGATCCTGGGGATTGTATCACTGCATTCCCCCTCCCCCACAACAACTTACTGTGGCTCCTGAACTCCCACAGAGAGTAGGGATGAGAGTTGCCAACTTTTTAACTAGTCTAGCTAGCTCTTGGGTTCTCACCCATTTAGCACCAGGACCCACTTTTTAGAATGAGAATCTATGAGGGCCCACCAGAAGTGATATCATGACTGGAAGTGACATCATCAATCAGGAAAATTTTTAACAATCCTAGGCTGCAATCCTACCCACACTTACCCAGGAGTAAGTCCCATTGACTATCATTGTTAAAAGAATATACATAGTAGCTTGTTAAAATGTAAAGGTGTGGGACATTTCCCCAAATGCAGTCACATACCATGGCAGCATCAAGTCTAATATAGTAAAAATAAAATAAATGAATGGGGACCCACCTGAAATTGGCTTGCAAGCCACCTAGTGAGTCCCAACCCACAGTTTGAGAAACACTGCTATATAGCAATCTCTGGGATGCCTGTGCTTTTTAATTGTGGAAGAACTATCACTAGTTACAGTGGAGTTCAGGCTTGCCAAATGTTCTCTTCCTCACACAGTGTGTTAGTCACTAGTAAATGTGTGCAGAATATGTCATAAATGTGTCCCTTCTCCAGTCATTTAACCTCTTCAAAGTGAAGCGATCTTTCTAACACTAAAGCCTGTATTTACATGTGTAAGTTTGTGTTAGTCTTACTTCTTGCGTTGATTCATTTGTAGCATTTTAATTCTGCCACTTGGAAGAATATCAAATACTTCAACTGAAATGGAGATTACCACTTGAAATGTGTGGAAATGCTAGACTTTTAAGGCAGAGTTCAAAAGGTCATTCCCAGGTGACAGCCCAAATCCATAAATCACATTATGGCATCTGTCTTTAAAATGCTTTAAATCTATCTAATTAGTAAGCATAACAAGCTGCACCCTTTTGGAATGATCATGTTTTGAAGAGGCCCATACCAATAGGCAATTGTTAAAATCGCTGAGCAAATGTAGGTTAACCTCTACCATCTGACATGCAAAATCCCATTTTAATGAAGTTCTTTCTTTGCAAAAGTCCACTTGCATCTCATCAGCATGCCACAGTCAAGAGTGTTAAGCCTGAGAACTATTATATTTATTCTTTGCTGAGTACCAAGTAAGTTTTTGTTTTAATACAGCACAATTTCCATTTCAGAATTGTACAGTTTTGCACAGGACTTTCGTGTGTTTCCACATCAGAAATGGCTTATAAATTATTCTGATCATAATCTAATCTAATACTCTGCCTTGATTACCTAGCCAATCTGTAACCAGATTCCTCCAGAATGAATTTTATTTCTCATTCAACAATGAACTTAAACATGTACACAAGTTCTGTGAGATGACAGGAGTTACTGACTTACTGTTCAGTTAAGACGGTCTTGCTCTAACATGACAGTAGTTCCATCAACTACAGTTAATTTATGCATGCTGCGATTTAATCAAGTTTTGTTTCTACTAGCATGTTAAGCAGCCACAAAGCAGTTATTCTGTTCAGGAGTTCCTGGACATAATAGCATTTATTTGTAATCCCCTTCCTCCACCACCTCTTAGTACTTCTTGGACTTACTACTTTGGTCTTTGTAATGGCTTTGGTCTAACAATAACAATTACAGGTTCATTTTACTTAACATTTTAGACTGCAGTTTAAATATATGTACGTGGAAGTAAGTCTCATTTGAAATCGGCAGGACTACTGAGTGTACATGATTGGGACTAAACGGATATATCCAAATCGGATATGACTGAAGGAGGGATGTGGAGGTTCTAAATTGCTATGTGGAATCTGTACTGAACTGGATGAGGGTGATAAAGTTGAAATGAAATCTGGACAGGACAGGTGGTGTTATGCAATAAACTTGTCAGCCTATTCCAGACGGGATTGTGTTTCCCTTGAAGGGGTGGGCTTATAGTTTTGGCGTTTTACCCAGTCTTGCATCCCTGGGTGCATTTGCCCAGTTTAGCCTAATGCACTAGCTGTATCTTTTCTTGAGTCAAATGTGACTGTGGTAGTCTGTGGTCTGGTTACATCATGTTTGGAGTACTTCAATGTGTTCTACAAGAGCTTTTCTTGAAGATTATTCAGAGACTTTAGTGTGGAATGCTGCTGCATGGTGGTTGGTCAGCACAAAGTGTAATGAGCACATCACACCTTTATCAGCTATGATGGTTGTTGGTCTGTTTCTGGGTGCAATTCAGCATGTTGTTTTTGACCTTCAGAGCCTTAAATGGTTCAGGACCAAGTACTTAAAGGACTGCCTCCTTCTGTACACCGCTTACATATCTGAGAGGGCCTTGTTGCAGAGGAGCATTTCCCCTGAATGCGAGGCTGACATCATCACTGTCACTGTTCTGATGGTAGCAGAAAATGTTCAGTTTAGCTTTTGAGACCTAAGTTTATGTTGTTTGGTTCTGTTTCTTTTTCCACTGTTTTGATATGGTTTTCTTTTTTGTGTACAGTATAATATTTAGTGTGTGTGTGTGTGTGTGTGTGTGTGGAAGGGGTGTTTAATCTTTGAACTTGTTTTGCTGTGTTATTTTAATGTGATATGAGCCACCTTCTGAATGCATGCCATGGGGGAGGGGGGTAGGCATAGTCCAAATTTTAAGTGAATAGGGTGTAGAGAAAGTGATTAGGGATCTGATTTTTGGTTGTCTCCCGATAACTACTACTTAAGGATAATGAGATTAAGAACTGGAATTTTTAAAGTAACTGGAGGGGAATTCTGACTGTTACACTAAAACAAATTAGTGGTATAGTTGCCAAAATTAACAGTATTAATAAATCCTTCTAGTTTTTCTGCGTCCCTCCAATCATTGAATTCTTCCCAAGTAAGGTTACTTTTCATTCCCTGATTTGTTTTGTTCTTGTACATATCCAGGACAGTCTTTCAGGCAGACATCAGAGGCTAGATGTTTTGCCTCTTGTAGTGAATGTTTAGGGTGGCAGTGTTGAGTAAACTTCTCTAGCAAATCATAAATGCCAGTTTTCTCAATGTTCTGTGGCAAATGCTGCAATGAACGTAGCTGAAAAAGCAAACAAGCAAACTGAAGGCACAATCTGTGAGCTACCAACACTTTCCCATCTCCTTATCCACTGTCTTCTGTATACCTGACAGCTATTAATACTTTTATATTGTAAGCTGCTTTGGGAAATTGGTTTGTGGCTGAAAAGTAAAGTATAAATAGCCTCAGTTGAAAAATTCATCTCTCTCTCTCTCTCTCTCTCTCTCTGTTCGTTCTGGGGGAAGGTTTCTACTCTGTTACTAGGCATGTTGCACACACTGGATTCTCCTTAATTGTGATTGAGAAAAATGTAAGGCAGCAGAACACTTTGGTGAGGATTACTTTTGATAAGTATAGGTTAAATGCAGTGGTACTTTGCTATGATAAATCTAAGAAGAAACGGTCAGAAGAACTTGAATATATGTAGGCATAATTGGAGTCTTGTTATAGATAAACTTTATGGCTCATATGTACACAGATTATCAAATCTTTCCACCTGTGTGATACGTAACTGGTAACAGTGAATCCTTTTGCTAATTTTAATCTGAACATAGTGTTCACATCCATCAGTCTATCTTCAAATGCCTATCAGGAAGAGTTAAGCCTTTTTGATATTAACGTAGCACCAGTTGGAAGTAAACAGGCTATGATTTCAGTGCTAGACACTGCCTTAAGGCAAAAGAAATTACACTGTCATGCGGAGGATATGTAGCTGCTGCTATTTTGGTGTTTCATTTCTTTGTTGTCACATAGTTGAAACTGATCCAGATGAGGAAGAAGTGGAAACTAACAAAAGATGATTACCTCCTGCATGTGACTGGCTATAGGATGGAGGGGGCGGAACGGAGGCCCTTGAGCCCTACTTGTACTGTATGTTTTGGGTGCAAGGTCCGAAGAATTAAAACATGATTTTTTTCGGTCTTGCACATGCGTGATAGCAAAAGACATTTTATTTATTTAAACTTGCATATTGCCCTCTTTCAGAAGCTTAGGCCAAGTCAAACACAACATTATAATATAAAACTTTGTTTTTTCCAAAACTTGCTTCAAGAAGAGACAGTTTCCTAAATGCAAAATGTCTGCTATGAATCCTTATTTATGTGTAGTCAATTTTTGTTATCTGCTGGGGTTTCGGATCTTGGAAAACCCTACAGAAACTGAATCAGCAGATTGAATTGTACCAAGAGCTATGTAAGATGGAAACCAATACCTATGTTTGATTTACTCATTTTGAGCTGTCGTCTTAGGGAGCTAAAATCTTAAGTTCTGTGCTAGTTGCAGCTTCAGAACATTGTCTAAAGGAAACTTGATGTGGAGCGCTTCCCAATAATCAAGTCTTGAGGTTAAAAACATGAAAGTCAGTTGCTCATTCTTAAAGGGAGAAATTCAATATCGTCTGACAAATGTAGTTGATGAGAATTACATCTATTCACAATCTTGTCCAAGCACAGTGTTGCACCTTTGAGTGGCAAGGGGCAAGAATAGACATAACGTTAAGAGTAGTTATTGGTGGTGTAAGAGCTGACATTAACAAGGGTTAAGAAAATGTTCAGAGGTTAGATTCTACTTTACTGGTTTTTTGTTTTTTTTAAACCATGACTTTCTTGCATACATGTTGCCAAGAAATAGTATCATTGTTGCTGATAAAGACAGTATTCCAAATGGCACAGTTAATTGACTTACATACTGCTTTGTGTATTCTTCCCGTTTGTTTGGCTCTTGACTATTACAAAGATAATATTTCTCTAACAGATGTGTGTGTTGGCTGACTGCATTTGAAGGAAATAAATCTCACTGTGTATGTTTTGTTGTTAATTAAAAGTAGTGTCTTAATGACTACATAAATTAGTATAATCATGGGATCAGGAGGGGAACCTCAAGATCTTAACTCCCCATCCCAGTCCATAGTTGCCTGTTCGCTAAATAGGTCATATAATCCAAAATAAAGGTCAGGAGCCGACCAACAGGGGAACTGTTTTGAATGTGTGGGTTGGGGGGTGGGGAATTTTTCAGTAGCATGTTGGAAATGCTTAGCAAGATCAAGATCTACTCCTGGATATACTGAAGATTAAACTGTAAATCCTCTGGTATATTTTTAAGATCACATTTTATGGTGGCAGTGGGGCTTTTAATCTCATAAATACAGCAATGTTATCAGCACAGATTTTAAAAAGGTTGAAGATGCAATTTGATTTGTGTCTTTGGTATATGTATATAGTACACTGATTCATTTAAGTTCCTTCATACTACACTCTAGAATTGGTGGGTTTCTCAGGAATACAGATCCTGCTGAAGAAGAATCACTAACACGAAGCAGAAAGCAGTAAATGGGCATCACCACCACCACTGAGTGGCAACTGAGAAATGGAAGCCCCACTCTCTTGGTTGGCATCTGTTGGAGACAGATGAGGTGGGTGGCAGTGGTTCATTCAGCCTCTGCATAGACCTGTTCCCACCTCTGGTGCAACTCATTTGGTGCTATGACCTGGATTCTTAATGGCTCTAAGGCAGCATTTCCCAAGCTTACTGGGGTCATGACACTCTTCTTTTGCAGCAACCTCTTCTTTCTGGCTCTCCAGGCACTGTCATCTTGTCTCTTGCGATCCAAGATGACTATGTCGAAGAGTCAGAAGTAGTGCCATCAGGAACATTCTGTGGTGCCCTCATTGTTTGTCATTGTGCCCTCAGGCACCATGGCATACAGTTTGGGAACCAGTGCTCTAAACTATTTTCTTCTCACTTAGGACAGGAATCTTATTGCTCTTGTGAGACCCTGGTTGACTTCTGGAATGGGGAAATGTGCCAAGATGGTACTCCTAAGAAATTTCTCCACAGTCAGAGTCTGGATATTTCATCAACTTTCTGATGAATTGCCGTCAATGAAATAGTTATGGAAACAAATAAGAATGAGGACCCATACTGCGTCCAACCAAATACAGGCTAGAGTGCATTTTCAGTACTCTATAGCAGTAGTGGTCATGAAGAAGGTGACCTTTGTCACCATCTAATCTTTGGAGAACCAGTCTATGGAACTCTTCCAGATGGGGTGGAGGATTGTTGCATCATGTCCCACAGTTGATATGAAAGATACCTTGGTTGCCTGCTGTGTCCTGTTTGCAGATAAAATTGTTTGAACATCATAACTGGACTCCAATGACAATTTCAGGTGAGTTGCCTTTGGCATCTACTTGACCAGTGATTGTAGATTCTTTTTGGCTTGAAAATATGTATAGGATCCTTGGAAATGTGAAGCTATACACTCTTGACCCTTGCCTGTTCCAGCTAGTCAAAGCTGGCCAAGTCAGCAGGGAAAGGCTGACCAAGTCAGCAGGAATTAACCTGGGGAGCACTCTTTTGCAGTGGCTCTGTTCCTTCCAGAAGGTGTTACTGGATGCTGAATGCTGTGATCTGTGGCTTATGGTGTCCCACAAGATTCTATTTTGTATTCCTTGTCTTGTAACATCTACCTGAAATTGCTGAGGAGTGTTATCCAGGTATTGGTTGTCATCAATATGCAAATAACACCTGACTTTATATGTCTTTGCCCTCCCTGGAGAGGAAGCTGTGGGCATTCTGATTTGGTGTCTGGAGTTTGTAAATGGCTTTTGTAAATGGAGTTTGTATAGAAGCTGAAATTTAATCTGAACAAGACAGAGGCTCCCCTGGTCAGGATATCTGGTAGTGATCATGATCTGACCATGGTGTGTCAGTCTCTGTTAGATGGTGTTGCACTCCTCTGCAGTCATCAGTTTCACAATGCAGGAATACTCCTAGGCTTAGCCGTGTTCTTTGTTGCCCAGGTGACAACTGTGGCACAAGATACTTTTGCCAGTTAACTTCCTGCTTCCTGTCATTCCTTCTAGTCTTTTCAAGCATTCAGGCTGCCTGCAGCTTGCCTACACGTCATGCTATAAGCTTGCATGCTTATCATGACCTGTAAAAGGAAGAAACACTTTGACCCAGTAATCCATGGGGAGGGGCACAGGGGGCCATAGATATAGTATTCCCCTGTATCCGCTGAGAGGGCTGGTACGGATCCCCATGGATACTGATTCAGCCTCAGCAACTCTGCAAGGGCAGGTGAGAGAGATTCACCATCTTAATTCTGTGAAGCAAGTGCATTTCAGTAACCTATGTATCTGCTATGTTTAGCTCTCTCTTTTTAAACTCTTCTGTAGTAGTGCAGGCAATTGATTATTGCACTTAAATATCCCTGGTTCATAATCTTAGGAACAAAGTGTAGATATGGTTAATGTCTTTTTCAAGTTACCAAGATAGAAAAAGATATAAATGTGCTAGTTAGTTCTTCAATTGCAATGTTAATGTCATTGCACAGGGTATATAAACTGGTTCTGCTAGTTAGCCTGTTTTAAACTGTTGTGATGCCACACAGGCGTCAATAGAGTTGCTATGATAATATGTAAGTTGCTCTTTTGATGTGTATTTATAGTGCTGTAGCTGAACTAAATGTAGATGGAAGAGTTTTAGCGTGCTTTAAAATGTTGCTGTTAAACACATCTATTTAGCAGTTCCCCCCCCCCCAGAGCCCTCCAAGGTTCCCAGCTACTTCACTGTTAACTCTGCCCCAATGAGATACTCTTCGTTGCCAAGAAGAAGGAATGAAGGCTGAGAACTTGAACGGGGCAGTCTCTTGAGACGGCGGTTTCAGAGATATTTTCCCCAATTTCTGTGCTGTCACATTGTATCCCGGACGCCATCTTCGGAGACGATTCGGACAGCTGAGGACTCCCCCCCCAGGCCTAGATAAAACATGAAAGCAAACAAAACCTTTAACTGTGAGTAACCAGTTCATTAAAAGGCTATAAAAAGAATTGCAGTCAAGAAGTTGGAAGGAGGGAAAGACAACTTTAAGATTATTTACGTTGGCTTGCAGCCACCCAGAGGGAAAAAAGAGTGAATGTGGATTTAAAGAAGCCCCTGCTGGAGCAGCTTTTTTTTTCTTTTTTGTAACAAGGATGATTGGAAGAAAAGTAAATAAGGGAAGATAAAGGATCACCCTGTTGGAATGCCAGAGTTATATCGGCTTGATTTGATACTGATAAGAAAGACATCAAAAAATTTAAAGGATGTTAGTGAAAGCCAGACCTCATCAATGGATATGTTGCGAGAATTCAGAAGTGAAATGAAGCAAGAGGTTGGAAAACTATCTGACAAATAAGGCAAATAAACTCCTCCCTGACAAACAGACAAACAAAGAAAAGTATGGAGGGGATGGAAAAAAGAATGGACCAAATGTCAGATGAAACTAAAGAATTGGAGATTTTTGTAATGAGGCAGGAGATGGAAAAACAGCATTTATTATTAGAACTCAGAATTTTCAGGAAGAAAAAAGAGGGAACTCTCAGAGAAAGAGAGCGCGTCCTTTCAAGAAGAAGAAGAATCTTTGGATTAAATTCAAAAAGAATAAAATGGAGAGAACGGAAGAAGAAAAGAGAGGGATCAAGAAATAGAAGAGAGTTAAGAGGAAGAAGGAGGAGTGGGAGGAGCAAGAAGGAAAATATCAACAAGACAAAAGAAAATACTAAGACAGGAAGTGAAAATGGCTGAATAACAAGTGGAAATTTTTTTGTAGGTATTAGTGGATTGAATTCTCCTCAGAAGTGAGGAGTATTCCATTAATTATGTCAAATCAAAGCAGATGTAAATGAAAACAAAGTTGGAACACAAATATTAAGATAATTAAAGTGGTATTAAGATAATTAAAGCAGTATCTTCTAAAGAGAATTTATATAAATTGTTTTGTAGATGATATTTAATTCCAGAGGAAGTAGCAAAAATGTACCCTGGGTCATCAAATAACTGTTAGATATGCAAAGAGATTGAGGGAATTCTTTATTATATGTGGTGGATATGTGGAAAGTAAAGTAATATTGGAAAATGATATATATTGTTACAAGAGATATTGAATTGTGCAGTACCATTCAAACCAGAAATATTCCTCTTAAATGTGATATCAGAAATTGAAGACCATTATAAGAAACATTTTATTGTGCATATCAGTATAGCAGCAAGAATGTTGTATGTGCAAAATTTGAAGCCTTTTTATGACTGGATAAATAATTTTAAACAATATTGATTAGTTAAATCATTAATTAGTATAATGACAAATATGATAATTTTTGTATCAATAACTTTTTCTTTTCAGTCGTTGTTGATTTCTTTTTTGGATTAAGACATGTTGTAATCTATGGCCAATATCCTCATGTGTAACCTATGTAGTCCCAGCCTTAAGTTTAACCCATTTTCCTTACCTGTATCTGTAATAAATAAATAAACTTTGCACACAAAAATAAAATGTTGCTGTTAAAACAGTATGAAATCTTATGGCAGTATACCCAAATGTTGCTGACTGAAGATTACAATGAAAAGGGTTTTCCCATGAGCAATTAACATTTTCATTTGGCCTAAAAAATAAGGGAGGTATAACCTATAACCAGTCTGAGTATAATCAGTCATTGCTTTGGAAATGTAGTGACTCTACCCAGAGTTATGGAGAACTTACTTGATTTTTCTTCTACCTTATAGTTATTCAATGTGGCTAGCTGATGGTTTGAAGACAGAGCTTGGAACTAAGTGAAAACTGGTTTTGTCCTGAGATAACCCACTATTGTGGAGGGTGTGATTGGAAAAATGTGAGCAATGAGTTCTAAATTGAATCCATGCCCATCCTGACTGGTGCAAATTAGCCAGAAGAAGTAGAGACTGTTGTTGAAAATGTCAACAATTTTCTAAGTTGCATTTGTTCAACCCTAACTCAAAAAGTGAGCACTCAGTATTGAATTTTTGCTATTTACTATCTTATCTCCACACTTTCTGTGTTGAACATCTTTCTATTCCTGAAGTCCTAAACTCCATTCTGATGGGATGGTAGCCAAAATGGAACCACTCACAAGAGATGGAGGCTTCTGGGTACTTACCAAACTCCAAAGATTTGCCTAGGTTTTGAACTTTCAAAAATAACAAAGGGGGCAAAAAATCTGCCAAACTATTTGGTCTAAAGGGATAGGCAAAATTCTCAGAGATGTATCACTATGAAAAAGTGTAATGGCTGGCACAAGAACAGAGAGAATGAATGCAAGAACAGAGTTGACAAGAGTGGGCACACAATGAATATTCTTAAAAAGAACTGGAAAGAGAGAATATTAAGAAAAAAGCAAGATCTCAGTTCTAAATACTCCCATCCAGACCCTAAAGCCTAAGAGTTTAATCCAGGAAAATAGAATCTAGTGTGTCTTACTCCCAGGAAGATGTGCAAACTGGAACATTCTGTTACAGAATCCCTCTAGTTTCTTAATGTATTGATCTGCCTTCAGAACCAAGAAGTAATTAATTTGAACCTTGATAAACCTAATGAAGAGATCTTGATGGGGAAATCTTGAAGTCTGTGTTGGCAACCTTCAGTCTCGAAAGACTATGGTATCACGCTCTGAATGGTGGTTCTGGACAGCGTCTAGTGTGGCTGAAAAGGCCAATTCGGGAGTGACAATCCCTTCCACACTGGGAGCAAGTGCAGTCTGTCCCTGGTCTGTCTCCCTGGCTATGGGCCTTCCTTCTTTGCCTCTTAGCCTCAGACTGTTGGCCAAGTGTCTCTTCAAACTGGGAAAGGTCATGCTGCACAGCCTGCCTCCAAGCGGGCCGCTCAGAGGCCAGGGTTTCCCACCTGTTGAGGTCCACTCCTAAGGCCTTCAGATCCCTCTTGCAGATGTCCTTGTATCGCAGCTGTGGTCTACCTGTAGGGCGCTTTCCTTGCGCACGAGTTCTCCATAGAGGAGATCCTTTGGGATCTGGCCATCATCCATTCTCACGACATGACCGAGCCAACGCAGGCGTCTCTGTTTCAGCAGTGCATACATGCTAGGGATTCCAGCACGTTCCAGGACTGTGTTGTTAGGAACTTTGTCCTGCCAGGTGATGCTGAGAATGCGTCGGAGGCAGCGCATGTGGAAAGCGTTCAGTTTCCTCTCCTGTTGTGAGTGAAGAGTCCATGACTCGCTGCAGTACAGAAGTGTACCCAGGACTCAAGCTCTGTAGACCTGGATCTTGGTATGTTCCGTCAGCTTCTTGATGGACCAGACTTTCTTTGTGAGTCTGGAAAACGTGGTAGCTGCTTTACCGATGCGTTTGTTTAGCTCAGTATCGAGAGAAAGAATGTCGGAGATCGTTGAACCAAGGTACACAAAGTCATGGACAACCTCCAGTTCATGCACAGAGATTGTAATGCAGGGAGGTGAGTCCACATCCTGAACCATGACCTGTGTTTTCTTCAGGCTGATCGTCAGTCCAAAATCTTGGCAGGCCTTGCTAAAACGATCCATGAGCTGCTGGAGATCTTTGGCAGAGTGGGTAGTGACAGCTGCACGGTTGGCAAAGAGGAAGTCACGCAGACATTTCAGCTGGACTTTGGACTTTGCTCTCAGTCTGGAGAGGTTGAAGAGCTTTCCGTCTGATCTGGTCTGGAGATAGATGCCTTCTGTTGCAGTTCCAAAGGCCTGCTTCAGCAGGACAGCGAAGAAAATCCCAAACAAGGGATCCCAAGAAAATCCCAAACAAGGGATCAGGCGAGGTCATCCAGGATCGGGCGCAGCAGATGGAACTGTGCTGGAGGAGCTT
Organism: Tiliqua scincoides; assembly: GCF_035046505.1. Classification (NCBI taxonomy): domain Eukaryota; kingdom Metazoa; phylum Chordata; class Lepidosauria; order Squamata; family Scincidae; genus Tiliqua; species Tiliqua scincoides. Next base: position 21,830,709 of record NC_089822.1, on the reverse strand, counting down.
GACAGTGAACCAACCCTAGAACAAGGGTCGGCAACCTGTGGCTCTGGAGCCACATACGGCTTTCAGCTGTCTGCTGCGGCTCCTCTGGGTGAAAGTGGCAAAGGGGGTGACAGGAGGCACCTGTGTTGGGAGGGCAGGCTGCTTCCCTCAGCCCCCTGAGCTCACTGCCCTCCTCTCCCTTCACCCCCATCTGCCCCGCATTGGTTTCCCTTTTCAATTTTGCCTGCTCTGCAGGCTTAAGCTCCCTGTTTTTCCCTTCCCCAACTCTTCAGCAGGACGCCCTCCTCCTCAGCCATTGCGAGCCCTTGCAGCCTGCCTTTCCTTGAGCAGGTCTCCATTCAGTGCAAGGAGAGGCTTTTCCTCCACAGCAGAGGAGACATCCTGTGTGTCTACTCAGTAGTATGCCCCATTACAGCGGATGAAGCTTTCTCCCAGGAAAGGGTGCCTCAGATGGCAGCCTTGGAGCCTGCTCCTATGCATGTCTACTCAGTTGTAAGCCCCATTACAGCAGATGAAGCTTACTCCCAGGAAAGGGTGCCTGAGATGGCAACCTGCTGCTATGCGTGTCTACTCAGTTGTAAGCCCCATTACAGTGAATGAGACTTACTCCCAGGAAAGGGTGCCTGGGATTGCATCCTTGGAGCCTGCTCCTATGCATGTCTACCCAGTTGTAAGTCCCATTACAGTGGATGAGGCTTGCTCCCAGGAAAGGGTGCCTGGGATTGCAGCCTTGGAGCCTACTCAAGGCCAAGCGCAAGGACGGGTGAGTGGGAGTCTGCGCCCGGCAGGTATGTTTGCGAGCACGCCCACTGTAGTCTCTGGGCTACTCCCAGGAAGGTCTGGAGGGCTGTAGCCTCAGCCCCCTCCTGTGCAGGTCTACTCACAAGTAGTCAGTGAGGAAAGTGTGGAGAGGACTGCAACCTGAGAGCTCCAACCAACTTGTCTGCTCAGAAGTCCCATTGTAGTCAATGGGGCTTACTCCCAGGATAGTGTGGAGAGGGTTGCAGCCTGAGTGAGGGAGGGCAGGCTGGCAGGGCAGAAGCTGGCCTGTGGCTGCCCCCCACCTTTCTCCCCCCCCCCCGCTCTGGCTTCTTCTCTTCCCCACCTATGGAGTCTGTGTCCTTTTTTTGTTTCCAGCAGGGTGCCTCTGGAAGGTAGGGGGAGTTCTTTAGTATCCATGTAAGATAAGCAGATGTCATAACCGCCATATGTATTGGAATCCTGGAAGATCTGGTGAGGAGGTAATGTGGTGTTAGCAGTGGCCCCTTTAAGGGTAAGGCCTGGGCATCCAGCAGAGTGTGCTGCACAACTGCAGCCACTTGAAGGCAATAGGGCCCTCAGTGATATAAGGAGCACCTGAGGCAGGAAGGGGGTGTGGGTTGGAGAAGGAGTGCAGGGAAGAGAGGAGACGGACTGACTCACTTTGGAATCTGACCTTGGACTGTGACTTGGCTTATTGACTTTGGACTCTGCCCTGGATACTCTGACTGACTTTGTGACTAATGGACTGCTGGAGACACTGGAGTTTGAAGTGTGGCTGCTGTGCCCAAGACCTGCTGCTGACCCAGGGTCTGCTGTAGTGGTGGGAGGCTGCTGGCAGGAGAGAGGACCTCTGCAGGTTGAACAGGCAAGCTACCCTGGAGGTGGGGTCCAGCAGGACTGCAGGGCAAAACCAGCGTCATTTGTTGGGGGAAAGAAGGGGAGCTAATTTGCTTAAAGTAGGCATAATTCTCCAGGCAGAGAATGGCCTTGGAATCAGGCAAAACACCATAGAGGACCAGGCGTCTGAAAACACAGGACAAGAATGTGTGACAAAACTAACTAAAAGCTACAAGAGGGGGCTATATTATAAAAATGGGACCTATAAGAGCATAAAGGTAAAAAAAAAACTATATATGCAGTGTTATCTTCATTTTAGATGTCAAAAGGGTTTTGTGGCTCCCGAGGTTTTTTTTTCCTCTGGAAAATGGGTCCAAATGGCTCTTTGAGTGTTTAATGTTGCCTACCCCTATGAAATATCTGTGAAAACACACACACACACACACAGAGAGAGATCTGTATCTGGGCATTCTTATGAAACTGATGTCTTCAGAAATATAATAGAAACCTCTTTCTTAAAGAGTAGCATAGATTTAATTCTTAACACTTAGTGATTGTAGACTGGATGGTATTCATAATACAACCAGCTCAACATAATTAATCCCCTCTTGGCAAATACCAGGTTCTATAGTTGAGCTAAGTGCATTCTGTTTATAGAGCCTCGGGGATTACACCTGAATTTCATTAGGGAAGTTTAAGTAACACACAGATGGATCTACACCAGAATTGCTTTAGACTGGTTAAGACAAGGTGAGTTGAAGAGGGTTTTTTGTAGCTGCATTTTTAGTTGCATTCTTGTACATTGTAGTCTGTAAATAGTCATTAGGATGCTGAAGGAATAAAAGGTGTTAAAGCTGTATTTTCCCAACAAACCAAATGAATTAAAAATTTTTAAAGTCTAGTGAAAATATTCATTGTTAATTCATTGTTAATGCTTTATTAATGCACATGTAATAGTTTTTTAAGGTCTTTGTGCAGTTTCATATATGGAGTTCTGCGCCCATGCTATGTTGGTTCCTTACCAGATTTTTCCTTCCTCATGATTTAATTTGGAAGAAAATAAAATAACAAGTTCCATGCTCTCGAACAGTGTTTCTTAACCAGTGGTACAGGTACCACCAGTGGTACTTGAGGTGATGTCTGGTGGTGCTTGTGAGACTCCTGGGCATCTACTGCCCAGCAGTGAGACCAGGAACACACCACAACAGCAGTAGGAGGTTCCAAGGCATGTTTTTCTTTTCTCCAAGAAGCCCCACTATCTACCCTGAGCCTCTTACTGATTTTTGTCATGTTGCATTTGGCCTTCCAAACCAGTGATATCTGGCAGTGTCATCGCCAGTTACTTCCTGCGGTACTTTGAATAGGTGAACCGTGTGAAGTGGTTCGGTGGGAAACAAACATTGAGAAACGCTTCTCTAGAGTGATGTCTAGGTAATCCTGCTTCCTCTACATCTTGCAGTCCTCCAAAAATCATTTGTAAACTCTGTTAGGTTGGTAGAGTGGACTACAAGTGGTCCTTAAGCCCTTGTAAAATGATGTTTATGCCCTTAAATCATCCTATTTAATTGTGTTTCACAATGTCAGTGAATACCTAATGTTTTATAATGGGAGAGTCCAGAATGTTCTTACATGATAAGTATTCATGTGATAATGGAAAACGAGCCCTCATGGATGCATTTCTTCCACTTCCTAAGTTTCTGGAATTACTTCAAAGAATATCCAGAGATGGCTCCAACAGCATCCTGTAAAGTTGGTGGCGGTCTTGCCAACCCGGGTTCCTCAGAAATGTAACAGGCAGGGAAAATGCCAGTATATAGACAGATGTATTATTCCAGCATAGCTACAAGATCTTCAGTCACACCTTCTGCATATTGAATCTGACAGGCTAGAGTATCTGGTATTTGTAGGAGCCTGTCCAACAGCTTGGGAGGTCCTCCTGCGTGCAAGAAAACTATTTTACACAGGAAATCTTGCGCACATCAATAGAATTTTGGGTTTTTATTCCACAAATTTGTTCAGTTGTCTATTTTTATACATGCCAGTTTTTAATACAATCTGAACTTAAGTCATTATGAATGTCTCATCTTTTTGTTGCAAATGTGAATCAAATGAGAGATGGCAGCAGATGTTGGACGGGAGAAAAAAGCAGTGGCTGCAACTGCTGAGTTGACGCCCTCCAGCAGTGTCCATCACAGCCTACTATAGGAAACTGCCCTCATGCCTTCATAACACACCCATAATCTACCTAACACACGGATGCCACAGTCGCTGCCCCCCCCCATTTTTATTATATTTTTTCCTGCTGTGCAGAGAATGATGTGAGTAATATATAACCACTGTACTCTTAGTGGTCAGAACCCTCTTGGTCTGCCTCTTTCCCCCATATCATTCCTCACTTTCTGAGGCCTCCTTCCATGTCTTCCTCCCACCACCTCTGCAAAAGTGACCCAGCTTAAGGGGTGACCTTAAGAGCCAAAGGAGCAGACATAGGCTTGTTTGTTGCAGAAGCATGTATTGGTAAAGGAGCAGGCAGAAGAGTAGTCAGTCAAACGGTCCAGAAGTCAGGGATACAGCAGGTCACAGTCACAAGAAGGCAGTCTAAATCAGTACACAAACCAGCAGCACTGCACACAGAAACTCCACCACAGCAACCCACATTTGGAGTCTGCTCTTGCCCCCATATATGCTGGGGCCAACCAATCAGAGTAGGGTGACCTCATAGTCACAAGACAGTCATGATCTCAGCCAAGAACTCTGAGCACCCAAAACCCTGGGAGTGTACGCGAAGTATACGACAGGGCCCTCTTTCTCTCTCTCTCATTAAGGAGGCTATTGTTAAAGGACTGTTCAGCTTTTTAAACTGATTTTAAAGGGGTGCATTTTCCCCTTCTCCAGGGATCAGCACATTCCTTCTTATTTGCAGGGGCCATTTGTGTTGAGTCAAGTCCGTGTATAAAAGATCTGTGTATAAATAGGCTGGACCTGTATTTGTTGACAGAATTGTTTTTCCACCTGCTCTTTACAATATGCAACCAAAACTTCAGTGTTTCTTATCTCTGCCTGCAGAGCAGTATCAAGATAACCATCAGACTTAATTCAGTGGCATAAAAGCCACTGATTCAAATTCTAGCACATCTACCAGTTCTCAAAATTGTGTTTTCTTTACAGATGACCTGCTAAACATAAAAAGAAATGTTTTGGTACTTTCCATTTATGAAACAAACTTGCAAGTATCGTCAATTCCCAAGTCCTCTCAATGACCCACACAATGTTGTTCCAGCAAATGTGAAACCTGATCCATGGATAGCCCCCCCCCCCCGTACATGATCTAGAGGTGAACTGTGAGGTTCTCTTGCCCCTACGGGAGGTGAGGAGAGCGGATCCCAGAGGGGCATTCCCTGGGTTTCCTAATGCCTTATAAGGCATTAAAAATTTCACTTCCTGAAATTTTTGATTTCTTCTTGAATCTGGTACTTACGTGTTTTGAGCTCTAGGACTCCCTTTGAACCTTGCAGAGGCTTCAGACAGGTATCCTCTGGGCTCAGAGGAACCTCCAGAGGTGAGGGGAGCACAGCTCCTGAGGGTGGGAGGGGCAGGTGTTTGCCATATCTGTGGTTTCAGGTAACCATGGAGGGGGTTCCAAAATGGAATACCCATGGATACAAGGGCACGCCTGTATCAGGAAATGCTCTGGAGCAGTGACAGAATAATGGCAGAAAACAGTTTTCACTTGTTTGTGGGTAAAACAGGTCCACTTTAAATATGAATACCCATGAATCACTGAAATTACACAAGTATTTTCATACAACTGAAGGGGTATCTCCTACTCACTATCTTTGTCCAAAACAGGACTGGATGCATTTTGCTGTCCTAGTACTGTTATGTTCACAGTATGCTTAATCTGAACCCCTGCGGTAGAATAGAATCTATTCACAAGTGTTCACTCTTGTCAAAAAGTGGAATATAAATATTAATATTTCTAACTAGGTTTTTGCTACCTTCTCTTATCAGACTGTCTCTGCCTTAGAAATTCTGCCTTTTGAACCAGCCAAAAGAAACGATACAGTAGTAGTGAAGGCCGTATATTATGTCCCTAGAGATTATTTCTGAGACATTATTCAGTGGTCTCTGAATAAATAGGCTCTCTGGCAATGTGTGAAAATATATTAATTTTGAATTTGTAGAAGGATTAAGAGGTCCAATCCTGTAACACTTACCCAAGACTAAGTTCCATGAAACTCAGTGGGGCTACTTCTGAGTAGGCATGCATAGGATTACACTGTAAGCTGCTTCCTTGCTGGGAGTTGAAGTTTTATTCTGCAGTTGTACTATACACCCTCTGTTACAGGTCTCCCACTTTCCTTTTTGCAGTTTAGAACCAGAGCTGCCTGTCAAAGACGAAGTGGTGAATGCATTCAAGAGCAAAGTCAGTCAGTTATTGTTTCCTATCTTTTATGAATTGCATAGTTTGTTTCTTGTCTTGGCAGAAAAAGGCTGCTTAGTGTGTCTAATTGTACCATTGACTCATCCAGGTGTTCTTTTTAGCCTGCTACAAAGAATTAAAACTCACCAGACAATATAATTGCAAAATCCTACCTGTTATTTCCCGCCACCCTAAAAATTCTGCGTTCCTTAAGGGTAGATGCAAGGCACCAAGTAGAACTGACAAGAGTAAAAATGTACATATGATGGCCTCTGGTGCACTAGACCACATTTTGTAGCACAAAAGCATATCACATTTTCTGAGGAGATAAAACAAAGCCAATCTCTCTGTTTACTGTAGAGATAATTGATATTTTTTTCCTCAAGATTGCTTTTTGAGTAAAATATCAAGATACATCCTTCAGTCTCAGTAGACTATGGTATCGCGCTCTGAATGGTGGTTAGTGTCCTCTCCAGTGCACGAAGCCTGAGTAAAGTAGATATGGAGGATAGACTGTTAATATCAGGATATATTTCTCCCTTAGGAGACATATAAAGGACAAGCTAAATGTAAGGGATTGCATTTTCTACTTTGTCTACTTATGCAGAAATTACTATTAGCTGGAATTCTTTAAAAAGAGATAGGTAAAGGCATAGTCTGAAAACTGGAAGGTATCCTTAAATTAGAATATTAGGTTGTTGAAATATGACTAATGTTTTTGGCTTTAAGAAAACAATATGAAAAAAATTATGAAAACCTTCATTATGCAACATAAAATCTACCTCTGATCTTCTACGTAATTCTGTTTTTTAGGTCACATTTGTATAAATAATAATCACTTACAAGATAGGTGATATAGTGTTGGCAGATGCAACCACAGTTGCTACCCATGCACCCCCAACAGTCCAGCCCAACTACCCTACAGTGACCTACAGTCACTGTAGTCACTACCCTACAGTAGTGCACTACCCTACACTACCCTACAGTCACTACCCTGCAGTGATATGTAGAAGTGTTTTTTTTTAGAAGGGGACCAGGAGGCAACCTTGTCTGAAACTGCTAGTAATTTAAATGCCATCAAATAGTTGGTCATCTTATATTCTTACATACCGTTCGCAGAATGCTAGTATAGTATACTTATCAGTGTTGGTCATAAGCTTTCCTGAAATTCACTTTGTCAGTCAAATCAAACAGAAATGTTAGATCAACAAACACAAGTTGCATACTTTGGAAACATATGAACTACTAAAACACTGAACTATTGATAATACTTCTAAACTACCTTTATGTTCACAGGCTGGTTTACCCCCCCCCCCCCAAAAAAAAAAAGTTCAAATTTTTATACATTGATATAAATAATTTAAACACATAAACCATTTCAGTATACAGGTCCAGCCTTGTTATACACAGATTTGACTCAACACAAATGGCCCCTGCAAATGAGATGTGCTGATCTCATTTGTGCTGATCCCTGAAGAAGGGGAAAAATGCATTCCTTTAAAATCACAGTTTTAAAAAACTGCTTTTTACTGTTGCAGAGAGACAGTCATATAAGTGATTACAGGTATAACCTAAGTATCCACAGATTTTTCTATCTCAAAGCTGATAAAAGGGCCCTTTAAATTAAAGAAAAACAATTGTTTAATAATGCCAGAGAGGGCAGCTGGCTGACAATCTATCAATCATTCTCTCTGCAAGCTTCACTCCTCCCTTCCCCTGAGCATTTGAAAGAAGGCTGAATGGCAGCGATTATCACCTTCTCCATTCTTTCCCCCTTGCTGGAGCTCCTGGTGAAGGGAGGGATTACTACCTCCTAGTGAAGCCTGAGCTCCTGTAGAGAGACTGATGGCCTCTGTGTGCATTACAAAGGTCATCAAGGCTATTTTTAAATCACCAGAGCAAAGAAACTTTGTTTTTAAATTGATTTGCTATAGTGTGTTTTTTGTTATCCATGTGAATTCTTGGAACAGAACCCTTGCAAAAGTGACTTACCCTAGATACTCGCCTATAAGGCAAAAAATTTATTCCCAGAAAAGCAGCCTGAATCATTGCCCCGCCTTATCTCCGGGGCAAGCAAGCATGGGGGGGAGGAGGCAGCGAGTGAGCCAGCCAGTCACTATTGTGGGAGGGGGCAAGTGTTCTTCTGCTGAGAGGAGGCTGGCTGTGCAGACTGGGGCTGCTGCTGAGCGTTTGCAGCTGCCTGTGGGTGTGGTGTGGGTGTGCTCCACATGCTCCTTCACGCTGTTGCCCAGCTGCAAGGGCAGGGCAGGGCAATTACCACAGCAGCCATCAGCAGCCCCCCTCGCTCAGCACCAGCGCCCACAGAGGCATCTCTGGAGTCACACCCAAGACATAGCAGGAGACAATGAGCTGTGTGTGGGAGGGGATGCCTGAGCGAGGGAGAAGCAAGCAGTCATTTGAAATAGCTGAGTCCATCTCCTCTTTCCTTCTTGTTCCCCCTTCCCCCCTTCCTACTGTATTTAAACTTCAAGCACTCCTTTGGAAAGCCCAACTTGCAACCCCCTTCCCATCTCCCCACAGATGAAGTTGGACAGGGTGGGGAAGGGGGGAGAGCGATCTTTTTAGAGAGAGAGGGGCGGCAGCCTGCAGAAGGCTGTACCTTTGTTTCTCAAGCCATTGAAAGGGTTAAGTCCATCTCCTCTTTCCTTCTTGTTTTTGCCCCTTCCCCCTTATTGAATCCAAACTTTGAACTCTCTGTTGGGAAGCTGAGGCTTGCTAGCCCCTCTCCACATATTCATTCACCACTGATGAAGTTGTACGGGGGGGGGAAGAGGAAGAGTTAACTTTTATAAAAGAAAAAGTTTGTGTGTGAGAGTGTGTGTGAGAGAGCACTTAAAACAGTTAAGGCTACAATCCTAGCCTCACTTTCATGGGAGTAAGCACCACTGACTGTTAAGGGACTTGCTTCTGAGTAGGCATGCCTAGGATTGGGCTCCCAGTCTATTCCCTCCTCTTGCTTTCCTCTCCACCTCACCCCTTACTGTATACAGTCACACTTCAGTCTCTCCTTTGCAAAGCTTTTTGCAAACCTCCTTGCTAACCCCATTTCCCCCTATCCTCACCAATGAAGTTGGACTGGAGGGGAAAAGTCCCTGCATTTGTGTATGTGGGGGGGGGGGAAGTATCTGTGTGTGTGAGAGAGAAGCAATCTCCCTGTGTGTGTGTGTCCTTTTCACTGGAAGAGTCCTGGAGACCTTGCAAAGATGCAAAACACAGGAAAAGCAGAGAGTAGAATTTAAAGTAGAATCATTCTGCAGCAACAGGTATTTTAACCAGAGATCTTAGCTGCATGCTGGCAGGAGCTAGGAAGCACTTGCAACAGCTGCTTATGTAGTAAGCTTTTAGGAGAGCATGCTTGCTTCTGCAGTATCCCCTGGCAATCAGGCATTCCTCCGCCACTGCTAGTCTTCAAAAGGACAGGAAAGGGGAGCAGGAGCCTGGAGCACGTCCCATGCATGTCGTCAATGGGGCTTACTCCCAGGAAAGTGCACGTAGGATGGCAGCCTTTGAGCCCATGCCTGTGCATGCCTACTCAGAAGAAAGTTCCATTATTGTCAATGGGGCTTACTCCCAGGAAAAGATGGCAGTGAAGCTAAGCCAGCAGTGGGGATGGGGGTGAGAGGAAAAGGGCAGAATCACCCCACTTCTTTAAGAGTGAAACTCCCCTGACAGCCTTGATCCTGCTGTAAATCAAGAGGAGGAAACAGCCCTCAGACCAGGTGAGGGTGGGCTTGTTGCAGCTGCAGGATGCACCTTCCCTGAAAGTGGAAACACTCCCATCAAATGTCTTTCAAACTACAATTCAGAGTACCATTACTTAGGAATAACACCCAGGGAAAGCAATGGGTTTGCTTCTGAGTAAATAGGGTTTCAGCTATGTGCAGCTGCACTTGGTCACAGCCATTTGCTTTTGCTTGTCTCTGCTGTGAATTGAATTGCACACTCCCAGTTGTGTTCTAAGTTGTATGTTATATGTAGAGCTTCTGGCTTAAGAGCAGAAGACTCTGCCTTTGCACTGTTCTGCACCAGATATGTCCTGAGAAAATCTGAGTGATAGATCACTTTTTTTATGTTTTATTTTTTTTCCTGTGCTGGTCTTCAATCACTGGTTCAAACATGATCACCAAAAATTAGCTATTGGTGGGGCTTTCACAGTCAACTGGCTACCTCCCTTCCTGCCTTGCTGGCCCTGCAAGACATTCTGGAGCACTGCCATTATTCCATTCTCTTTCAAGTACCCCTAAAGGTCCTGTTGAGTGCCCGTGGGGGTACATGAACCCCAGGTTGGGAACCACTGTTCTGTTAGTATGTTGTTTACATTGCACTTAATACTCTGACAGTGTTTACAAAAAGGTTGTGGAGACCAGAATTAAAAAAGCTACTGAATACAAATGTATTTTATGATCTTTTACTTTATTTTTAATAAATTAGATGGTACAGTTCTTAGATAACAATTACTGGTCATTTTTCAGGATCTGGCCTCAGGTAAAATCAGACAAAATTATAGTCAGACACCTCCCTAAGTTAAACCCCCGACTTATCCGAGGGTCATAGCAAATTCCATGATTTTGGGCTCAAAACCTGCCCTCGTCTTATCTGTGAGATCGACTTATAGGTGAGTGTTCTGCGGTAATTACAAAATGGGCATATTCCAGTTAACTCCCAAATGCATGCTGGAACACAGTGTTTTTGCATATTTCCAAAACTGGATGAAATAAGAGCAGGGATGGGAAACCCCAGCTTGACTTAACTCAAGTTGAGTCGCCGAATCACCATCCCCCGCAACTCAACTCGAAAAAGTCATAATGGAGGCACTTTCCAAATCTGAGCCACCCTTTAGTGACTCTAATGGACTAGAGTTGAGGGCCCCCCCCCGCCTTTAAAAAGCCTGCCGTGGAAAAAGCAGAGATGCTGCTATGATATGTTTGTGTGTCGGAGTTCTTTACCCCCCCCCCCATGTCCCTGCCCATCTGTAGACAGGGAGGTAGTGTGAGAGAGCCAGGAGAGAAGTGATAGCAGGAGAGGCAGGGTCACAAGCAGCAGCTGGGAGGCTTACCAGGATGACTCAATCTTTTGTGGCCCTATTCAGAAGTAGTCCCGCTGTAGCCCATCATTCAGTGAGGCTTCCTCCCACTCCCACCAGCCAAGCTGGCTCCTTCTCCTGCCCTCCCTCAGCCAATGGAAATATCAAACTGCTCAACCTGTGTCCAGTGATCATTTGTTCCTTCCTTCCTTTCAGAGATGGGAAAATGGAGCCCAGTCCTGCATCCCTGCTCCTGCTCACATTAACCCTTTCCTACCTCCCGGCTGGAACTCCTTGCTGCTAGCTCTCAGAATGCTGGTGCCACAAGGTTTTCCACACCTCAGAAACAGTAAGCAAGCACCCAGACATAGGCAGACTCGAGTTGATATGCGTGGGTACAAGTGCCGAGTTAGGAGGCCCTGACTCAAGTTTTTTTTTTCAGAGTCTTCCTTATGCATGACTCACGAGTCACAGTCCCCCCACAAAACACACATTTTTGTGATTCGGGTCTGAGTCACCTGACTTGAATTCCCAACATTGGAGAAGAGCAGAAGCAGACTTCCTGAAAACGGATTCCAAAGCTCTAGTACCACACCTGAAAAGACCCTACTCCTAGTAGAAGCCAACCTTAGCTCTTGACAGAATAGTGCATAGCGCAGGCCCTCATTTGCAGATCTTAGAACCCCTGACATAGTGAATGACTCTGTATGAGAACTGTGGTTTAGGACTTTGAAGACCAAAACGAACACTTTAAATTGGCCCCAGAAACAAATCTGCAACCAGTACAGAACTATCAAAATTATTTAACTGCTTGTGATAGCAACAACCAAGTGTAAACATATTTACCAATCTGTTTTTGCCAGCTCGCACTCATCAATGAGTGGGTAGTCACCTTTTGTACCACATGGCATTTGTAGACATTTATATTAGATTTTCTCCTTACAAAACTACACCTGTTCTTCAACTGTCATTTGCTTCCTGTCTCTGCAATCTAGAACAAGGAAGTTTGCTGCGGTGTGAAGAAAAATGTTGACGTTATTGACTGTGATACTTGTTCCAGTGAGCCATTAAGCAGACTTCATGTGGAGTCATCGTGTGCACATGCCTTTAACCTCTGTACTTCACGTTTTGGGTTCCTTTCTGGTTCTGCAGAATATATCCTAAAACAATGTGTTCTGTCAACTCTGATTGAACCTGTTATTAGCTGGAGTTGAAAAATACATATTGCACCTTCTAGGAAACGTGCATTTAACCATATATTTTAGTGAAAAGGCCCTAAAGGCTAATAGCTGTCAAAGAACAAAGACACTGATAAAGCCAAAATTGTTAAACTGATCTCCTTCCTCAGCTAGTTTAGTCTACATGCATCACTGGAGTGTGTGCTGCTCACAGTCAAAACAGTATTTGCGGCTATAATATCTCTAAACCCTCTTCTCTCTCTTTTTTATTGGCCATTTTTTAAGGGACTGTTTGCTTAAATATGTTTGTTCCGTTGCTTGAGGAACATGGGGCTAGACTTTATGGTTTGTTCAGCTAGGAAGGGATGACAGACTTGATGGGGGAGGGGATGGTAAAGGGAGCTTAGTTTTGGAATGTAAATACATGTAGAGCTCGTCTCCTTTTGTTTAGCATGTCTTTAAACTAAGACAAATCAGTGAATGAATGAATAGCAGCATGGTGAAATACCTAAATGTTTGAGTTAAAATTTTTGAATGTTTGAAATCCTATTTGGATCCTTTTCCCAGATCGCAGTGCATTCATATGCACTCAGCAGGAGTCTTCATGGAGATGCACATTTGAGCAGAAGGTCTTTGGCGGTGCCTTTTTCTTAACTTGTGTCTTTTCTTCTTTTGAAGAAAGTAATGGCTTAAGTCTGACTGAAGAACAATCTTTTTGTGTGTATGTTCCTTATAAGAATTTACTTATGGTTCACAGATTTTTACCCGCCATCTATGTCTGCGATTCTTTGGATTTTAAGCAGCATATATCCTACGGCAGACAACAGGAAACACCAAATTAAAGACTTAATGGCATATTACTGAAAGAAGACAAAAGGTGACAAATTTAAAGCAACCAACAAAAGACTATTAAAAAAAGCCAGCCCTGGAACAGCTATAATTTAGCAAGATTTTGGTACACACATGAAGGAAATAATTGTTGTAGTTGCTAAATGTTCTAATTAATCCTTGGTACATTAATAGATATTTAACACCTGTTGTAAAGCAGTACAGATTTTGTTCTTTATATAAACTGAAAATTTAGAAGCACAGTAGTTTAGTTTTAAAGCACAGTAATACCTTTGAATTAATTCTGTGGTGGCTTCTAGCAACAGACATATCCTTTTGTTCCTGCAAAGCCAATGACTGGCAGACATTAGGCTTTACAAATGATTAGGCTGAATCTAAAGCAAATGCAAGTCTCTTAACCTCTCTCTCTCAAGCCATTTGCCTTAGTTATGCATTTTGGTTTGCCCATCTAGCATGATTTACAAGGGAGTGTGTGGGTCTTCTTTCATCCTAGGCTTGAATTCTAGGAGGACACAGATGGAAACAAAGTGAACAGCTTTCTTCAGAGGCAAAGTTCTTCTTTTGCAGTAGACCTGGCCCAAGACATTCTGCTATGTGAAGTAAAGGACAAGATGAGCCCCTTGCCTCAAACCAGGGCCATAGGTGCTCTTCTGCATCCAACGTGTTTAAAAACAAACATGGCAACACTGCATCTTTCTGCTTCTGAACTAGGAGGGAAAGCACAATCCCTCAGAATGTTTGTTTAAAACCAGAACCACAGAATTGTTTTCCTACTCTGGTTGAGAAGCACAAGATAACACATTGCTAACAGTTTAAAACGATGATTTAAATTGTAAGCTACTTTAGCAGCTTGACCTGGCTGAAAAGAACAGTACAAATTACAAGTTGAGACTAATTATTTGCCTGGGTTCTGTTCCAAGCACTCAGGTGGATTAAAAAAAACGCACTATAGCAAATCAATTTAAAAAACAAAGTTTCTTTGCTCCAGTGATTGAAAAACAGCCTTGCTGACCTTTTGACTCCAAGATAAGAGTCATTAAGAAGACAATCCATCAGCACTTCACTCAGCCCCTCCCTTCACCAATGCAAAATGATCCCTTTCTTTCACGGGCTGGGGGAAGGGAGGGGTCCGAAGGAGAGAGAAGGATTGATGGATTATTAGCCTGCTGCCCCCCCTCATTTAGGAGGCTGTTGTTAAAGGACAGTTTTTAAAACTGATTTTAAAGGAATGCGTTTTTCCCCTTCTCCAGGGATCAGCACATTCTTTCTCATTTGTAGGGGGCCATTCGTGTTGAGTCAAATCCGTGTATAAAAAATCAGTGTATAAATAGGCTGGACCTGTAAATCATTTCTGCCCAACCCACAGGTATACACATTTGATCCCTGTTGCATATATGCAATGTTGGGCAGAAATGGCTTAAACAAAAATAAACAACCCAGGATATTTTTCTCTACCCCAGCACCTAGAATTTTTTCCCCACGTCCGGGAGCATAAAAAGATGAACCACTGCCAGTTTTGACACACACAGAACTACTAGCTCAGGGGTATTTCAACACCTTCTCTCCCTTCAGAAGATTAAGCACAAAGAACACTAGAAAAAGTCACACCCCTCCTTAAAAACCCCGAGAAAGATCACAAAAATTGATCAACACATTTCCAGTTAATAAAAACCCCATCCTAATTTGTTTCCTTCACTAACTCTGATGATGGTAGCGAGTGTCCTGATCAGGGCTGGAGAGGAAAGAGGATGCTGCTTTTTGTGATGTGGGGTATCTTGTTTACTGCACAGGGGAGAAAAAGTCTATGGGCTGGTGGTGGGCATACCATACGGGTAGAAGTGGAGAAGGTGAAGTTGACACCAAGGGTTAGCAAGATGTGAACTGCTCTCCTGCCAGTGTGTGAACTGCTCTTACCGCTTGGCATAAAGCTAGCATTTTGCATTTATCCTGCCTTTTGCTCCAAAATCCATATAACTCCCTACTCTCCAATATTTGGTGAAGTATCTGTAACTTTAAGCAATTTTGAGATACTGAAACCAGCACCCTGTATGGGGGAAAAAAATAACTGGCTACTATTTAAAATACTTTGGATGATGTGATATTTCTCAGGCTTATAGTAATTTAAATTACTACATCTTATTTATTTTTTAATCTTTTTTTAGTTTCTGGTGACTAGTGCAATAATACAAATTCATTATAAATTGTACTTTGTTGATAGTCTGTGATAGATTTTGAGCATCACATTTGATAACGCATGAATTTACGCCCCAAAAGTTTGCAACCCTTCCTTTGAATGTAAACCTTGGGTGTTAAAGGTACAGAAAATTTTGCAGACTATTTAGATGAATACAGTATAAATATTGGGGAAAATATACAAATGGTTCAACATGCTATTCTGGTGACAGTTTCGTGTTCCCATATTGTATGTGCAAATGAGAATACAATTTTGTGATTTCTGTAAATAGCAAACTTTTGTGTTGCTTGAAAACAAAGTATAGTGCTTACAAAAAGTATGAATTGTTATACAGTAAAGAGGTTAATGCTGAAAGAGTTTCAGCAAAGAGGAGAATCTGGCTCTTGATTTTTGTTACAAATATAGTTGACAAATTCATCTTATTTTATAACTAATTTGGCCATCATCACTAGAATACAAGAGGGACAACCTCAGTGGGTTGTCACTTCTCTAGGACTGAGTGTTCATGATGCAGTGTCTCTATGGATTACAGTGAATAAATAAATAGGATAAAGTTCATTCAACTTGGATGATTCTGGAAGAATGTTCAGCGATTAGCGTTTGGGGACAGAAGTGCTAGCATATTGACTAGAGGAGATTGCTCAAGGCAGCCTGAGGGGAAATTTCAGTGTGCTGCCCCCTCAAATACCTTTAATTGGAGAGAAGAATAGGTTACAAAACAAATTTCATTTTAAAATCACCTTTTCATTTTACCACCTCGGGCGTTATGAACTCTTAAAAATCACCTTACCACAATTGTTACAGGGGTCACTTGTGAACCAGAATACCTGACACTTTTGAATTACAAGCAGATCTTCTTTCTGGTGTTACCGTTAGTAGACTTTAATGTGCGCAAGCTAGTACGTCTTACCTACTGGTAAAATGATTTTACCTTAGTTGCAGACTGCTCAGTGTGCACAGATATTTGGGCTTGCTCTAAGCCAGAGGACCGGTGAAAGTCACTTTGAATAACGTGCCAAATAGTATATATTGTTGTTTTTTTTTACCAACTTCCCCTTTCCAGTATTATACAGGGAGTCCATCTGTTTCTTTTTAGATACTGCAGTGGGAGCATGAAACCAGTGTGCCAGTGACTCAGCTAATCACTCCTGGTAATGTCCAAAACTGTCCTGAGATTGCCAGTTCAGTTTGTAAAGATGCTAGACATACTCAGATCGTCACCCATGCTTGCTTGCAATATTTGTTTTCAGCAGTGAAATTCAGTCTTCAGCTCTGTGATGCTCTTGGTGTACAGAGACTTCCCCATTGTGCTCCATAACTTGACAAATTTTCTATGCATTTATAGTAGGGGGAGATCTGTATGTTGCCAGACTGAAGTAACTGAAGAAATGAGTTGTTTTGGGTAGTATCCTACAGGAAGGCGTAAGAGACTTCATTTGGGAGTATATGGAATGGTGATCAAAAGTAGATCAGAATGTATCCAAAGTAAATATTAATGCATACTGAATTCATTTGTTTTATACAAACCCTTTGAAGGCAACAAATTGTTGTAGAATTCCCAGTTGGTACTTATATGATGTTGCTTTGTGGAGCCATTTTCTCCTTCTATAGATGGCATACATTCAGACCAAGACCCTGATATAGTGGAGAAAATGTTGGGTGCTAGGATGTTTGTAGGATAATTGTATTTGCTCTTTGATATGCCAAAGTCCATTACATAAATGTGGTGTGTCTACAGATTTTGTATTCATATTGCTACCTTTATCATCCTAGATGTGTTTGCCCTTATTCCTTAGTATGTTCAAGTATGTTCCGTGCAGGGTTTTTGCCCTCTCTGTCCTTCACCCTGATTTTATTCACTTATCTTCTTTGCACATTATCCCTTATGACTACTCTCTTGCCTATCTGCCTATTCAATTCTGGCTAGTCAGTGAGATCATCTTGTGTCAGAATATCAGTGCCTTGTGACACCTTAAAGACTAATAGATTTATATCTCTGCCCTATTGCATGTTTACTTGGAAAGAAGTCCCATTGTGTTGAGTAAGGCTTACTACCTGGTAAGCGTGTATGAGATTTACTCTAAGCTTATTTATTTAAAACATAGATTTATTTTACATGTATACTCCAGCTTTCCAGAACCTCAAGGCAACTTACATTATAACCCAAGAAAGTGGCAATCAGATACATGAAATGTTTTTCTCTGTTGTATCTGCCAGCTGAGGATATGCTTCATGCAAAGTGGATTCTAGTCATAGTGGATTCTAGTTCACAAGAGCTTGTGCCACAAGAACTGCATTCGTCTCGGGGTATCTTAAAGATGAATGCATTGGTTCCCAAACATTTTTGACTGGCAGCTCCCTTGACCTACTGGACCATTGGTTGTGGCTCCCCATTAGGGCTACAATCCTATAGGGTGGTGGGTTTTTTGTGAGGATTCTGCAGCTCCCCTGGCTGGTTTCTACAGCTCCCCGGGGAGCCACGGCTCACAGTTTGGGAACCACTGAACTAATGATTTATTGTGGTGTACATTCTTGTAGGCTGGAGTCAGATGCATGAAGTATATCCTCAGTTGGCTTCATGAGGAAAACCCTTCATGCATCTGATGGATTCTAACCTAAAAAAAGCTTATACTATGCTAAATCTGTTAGTCTGTTTGATTTTTTTTTTACTCTTAATGTGCCAACACAGCAACACCCCTGAAATTTGTCACAATTTGCCACAAGTTTTTGTCTTGTAGTGTGTCCCCTCAAAAATATGGTGTGTGTGCCATGCTTCCTCCTGCATTAATTTGAGCCATGTCTGCACACAGCTCTGATCCAAAGTACTACATTCTGTGTTTCCATTACACACCAGGACTGTCTCTCCCCCTTCTCACTGTTACTTCTTATGCACCTAAAAGCCTGGTTTGAGGTTGAGGCACTCTTCAGATCATCATGTGAGGTGGTGCGAAGGCTTCAACTAGGCCTAGACATTGTCTGAAATCTCTAAATATTATCCTGTCGTCCATCCCCCCCAGTTGTATGTGGGTTTTTCCAATACGCACTGACATCTTTAAGCCTCCAAAATTATGATTAATAAGTGTAAATGAATCACCGGTATCGCTGAAGTACCCTGTGCAGCTTTGGGGCATTGTAAAACTTGATGGCTGTATTTATCAACATAGACTAAGGGTGCAATCCTAACCCCTTATGTCAGTGCTTTCCAGCACTGATTTAAGGGCAATGCAGCTCTGAGGTAAGGGAACAAACATTCCCTTACTTTGAGGAGGCCTCCATGAGTGACATCTAACTGCAGGATGCAGTACATGTCCCATTGGCACTGCTATGCCAGTGCTGGAAAGCACTGACATAAGGGGTTAGGATTGTGCCCTAAGTACCTTCAGACTGTGTTTATGTAGTTCTTACAGTAGCCAACCAGAGGTCACTATGGGAAGCAGTATGCTGAGCTAGATGAATAAAGAGAAAGGTCTTTATTGTTGTATGCAAAGGTGATACTAGGAGTCAAGCTCTACCTCAGATAAGGGGGGGGGGGAGAGTGCATGCATGTAATTTGGGAAATTAATTTTTTTACAAAAGTACACCTAAAATATTAGAAATAGTTTAAGTTAACTATAGCTTGTATGTGGTTATTTTGAACAAACCTGTTCCTGTTAAAGAAGGGGATATTATGTAGTCTCTAATGTAACTAACTGTATTTCTAGGTTTCCAAATTTGGATGTGCATTAACCTGAAATGTACTTCTGTAGGCAAAAGCAACCACCATGTGTTTCATTCTCCCCATTTCCTCTGTAAAACTCAAAGTTTGAGTCGCATTGTGACATTAACATTGTCGATTTTCCCACCTTCATTCCATGTCCAAGGTCACCACTGAGGGTCAACAGTTACAGCATGATGTCATGAGTTTCTGTGTTTAGTACAAATCACTGTGTGTCTAGCAATGACAAAATACACATAAGTGTATGATACACAAAAGTTGTTGTCTGAAAACACCTCAGAGTTCCTTGGGTATCCCAGAGAACCCTATCCACATTGCTAATTCCACTGTTCCACATTCAGTTAACTATTATGTTCTGTCCAGGATTACCTTACTGATAAAATAGTTTGCTCTAGTACATCGTGCAGCGGATAAACATTGAATCAGGCTTTATTGCAAGAGTTTCTTCTGCCTCTTGTAAACTTTAGGAGGACCCCGCAGCAAGAAGCAGACTAGACTGCAAAGGCTATAATGTATGATCAAGCTAAATTACTGGCTGCAGCTTCCTAGTGTGTGTGCATAGGACAGTCTACTCACCTGAGAATTGCTACAGGTAATGTACACGTTACTTCACATATAGAAATCATTCCATAGGTATTTTTAACATGTGAAACAGACCTAAGATTTTTGATATCTGTATATCTTTCAGTAGAGGTAAAATGCACTAGTGGCTGTGGGAGTAGTTGATGCAAGCGGGAACTCTCAGGCAGAAAATAGATACTGCAGGAATTGCCATGAAGAGTCAATGTTTCCAGAACTGCAATGAAAAACTAGTGTTAGTAACAATGAGGGAAAAGTGCATGCATCAGCAAAAAAAAGCAGCTGTCCGATGGCAGCTGCAAACAGACTGTATCATTGATGCTCTTGAATCATTGACAAAAAGTGTTGTAAATAAAGATGTCATGCTCCCGGTTGGTTTGTGAAGGAGCTGGAAAGGTCAGCGTTCAGTGGATACTTGAACAATTATGATCCATCTTTCTCCTTTTTTCATAGAAATGACATTTAGAAAGGAGGTCTCCATGCCTCTCACTATCCCCTTTTTAAAAATAAACTAAGATCTAGTGAAAGTTGATGTTCTATGTTTGACTTAGCAAATTGCATTATTATGGGCTTGGTGCATATTGAATATCTACAGCAGTCATTTTCAGTCTTTTTCAACTCACAGCACACTGACAAGGTGCTAAAATTGTCAAGGCACGCTACCAGTTTTTAACTTACATTTTAATATAATTAATACAATTAAATATTACAATTAAAGAATGATATTAAAGAAATTCATAAGAAGCTTGGAGAGGGAAGTGTATGCGGTTTCTGGAAAGGAGGAAAAATGTTTTGAAGTAGGGTGATCAAATTGTTATCAGAAGTGCTGGAAAGTGTTGGCCAAGAGAGGTCGGATTGAGCACATATTGGAGAAATGCGAGATGATGGGCATGGGAGACGTGAATGAAACAGGGCAGGCAACAGCCACCTTATTTTTGCTCAGCAGCAGAAGCAAGCAACAGCAGGAGCTTCAAAGTGGATTCTTCCAGCCGCTTCTTAAAAGCATGCTGCCGCATGAGGCACAAAGCAACTGTGACCAGCCCCTTCACTGGCTGCTTTTTTTACTTGTGCTGCCACACAAGACTCAAAGCAGCCGCTTCTCCTGTACAGCTGCTGCCTGTCTTCTCTGACCCTGCAGCACTCCTGAGGTTGACACCAGTGTGCTGCAGCACAGCAGTTGAAAACCGCTGATCTACACTTTTGAGCCACACTTGATTCTAGGGTAAGAGAGATGAAGCTAGTTTCCAAAAAGCCTGTATAGATGAAGAAATCTAGTTCTGCTTGAATTATTTCTATATTTTTGTAGCACAGATCCTATTTCTCCTATAACTTAGCTATATAAGCTATATAAGTTATAACTATAACTTAATGTGTGTAACTAAAGCAGTAGTGTGTTTATTTTATCATAGCTTCTGTTTTTCTTCCCTTTTGTGGTCTTCCTTGTGTCAGTATATAGATCATTAGCCCCTTGAGGCAGAGTCATGTCTCCTCAGTTGTTTGTAAAGCATCGTGTACTTGGATAGTGCAGTAGCAATACAGGTCCAGCTTATTTACACACTGATTTGACTCAACGCGAATGGCCCCTGCAAATGAGAAGGAATGTGCTGATCCCTGGAGAAGGGGAAAATGCACCCCTTTAAAATCAGTTTTAAAAACGGAACAGTCCTTTAACAATAGTCTCCTTAACGAGAGAGAGAGAGAGAGAGAGAGAGAGAGAGAGGGCAGCTCCCTGACAATCCATCAGTCCTCCTCTCTCCAGGCGACCTCTCCCTCCTCCCTGAGCACGTGAAAGAAAGGTGATCACTTTGCATTGGTGAAGGAGGGAGCTGAGTGAAGCGTCTTTCTAAGCTCTTGGAGGACAGATTTATGAATTGTCTTCTTAATGATTCTTATCTTACATCATAAAGGTCTGCAAGGCTGTTAAATCACTGGAGCAAAGAAACTTTGTTTTTTAAATTGATTTGCTATAGTGTGTTTTTTGGCATCCACGTGAGCGCTTGGAATGGAACCCACGTGAATAATGAGGCTCAACCTGTATTACGTAATATACTAATAGATCCTGTCTATTGACTAGAGAGACAAATTATTATACACTGATGAATCAGGACAAAGAACATTCAGCATTCTGTTTCTTACAGTGGCTCACCATATGCCTCTGGAAAACCCACAAGCAGGAAAGCAAGACATACTTCTCCCTCACCATTTGTCCCCTTCAACTGGTATTCTGGTGCATACTGCCACCCACTTTGAAGGTAGCACATAGCCATCCTAATGAGTGGCTGTTGATAGCTGTCTTCCATGAATTTGTCCAATTCCCCCTTTAAAATAATCCAGACAAGTGGCTATCACCACATCTTGTGGCAACCAATTCTGCAGACTAGTTGCACACTGTTTGAAGCTGTACCTCCTGTTGTTGGCCCAATACCTTCCACCAGTCAGTTTCAATGAATGTCCCCTAGTTCTAGTATTGTGAGAGGCAGGAGAAAGCTGCTTCTCTATCCACTTTTCTGCACCATACGTAATTGTATAGGTCCCATTCAGGTCCCTCATAAACACTGGAGCCTTCCTGCTACAGTTCAGGTTCATCAGTATTTTTTCTTTCTAGTGCAAATGCTAATCTGCAAGATAAATTCAGTACCCACTCAGACACTTTAACTGGTTTTAAGTGCCTTTCCTGTAGCATGTATCATAATTTTTCTTGTAGCACTGTACAATTAACTTAAAATCAGTTTTTAAAATGTGTATTTTAAAATGCTAACAGGATTTTTAGAAAGTGAAAAATGTCTGTGCAGTGCAGTGCCAAGGAAAAACGTGAAGCATCTAGCCTTATTTCAAGAACCCTCCACACTGAAGCGGTGTTGCTACAGAGGCTGGAAAATGGGTGGGAAAACACCTACTTTCCCCACGGCCTTGTCTTTCCTTGATATTAATCTCTACTGTTCTTTTTAGATGGCTCACTGGAAAATATAGTTTCTCAAAGAATAACTGAAGCAGAGAAGAGCCTTTGGCACTGCCCAACATATCTGCTGTTGTACTGTGTGTTTTGAACTAGTTACTCCTTGGTTAACTGGTTACTATTTAGGAGTTGGTTTGAGGTTCAAGACAACTGTCAGATTTTAAGTTTGAGTTCAGTTCTGAAGTGAAAACTCTGAACCAGTTTTTGGGACTCAGGTCAAACTCTTTGCTTTCAGCCCATTGTTGGCTCTTGAGCTCAGCTTAAAACACCACCAAAATCATTGGAATCCTAGAAGATAGTCCACAAGGTCAATTAAGCCCTTCTCTGACTGTAAGCCTTTACAGAAGCCTTCCCTTCTTGGGAAAGGGATTTGAAAACTAAGCCGTTGCTTTGCCCTATAATTGTGTAACTCTTTCAAAAACATTTGGGTGGCCTGTCTATGAGAGTACTTAATCTGTTATGAAATATTACAGATTCCAGAAGTAACCTAAAGTATTTTTGAACAGACTTTTTATGTTGAGGTATTGCATCAGCGTAGACACCACAAACTGAGTTACTTAAGTCCCCTAGTGGTATATCTGCTTCCTTTGTATTTTATTTATATGCCTCCAAAAATGCTTGGTATGAAATGAGAATCAAATAGTATAAAGGTTATAGATCAATGAAGCAATAGTCTAAAGTTACTACCATGGGGAAACTCGTCTTGGCTTTATATTAAAATCCATGTAATACACAAAGTATAAACATCAACAAATCCTCTGGTGGCAAATGACCCTTTGTATCATTGTGGTTTAGTGTTTCTGCACATTCTGGCTTGTACCCATAGGACAATGTGAAGACCTATGAAATTGTTGCACTGAACTACAGTGATCTTGATGTTAAGCACACTGTCGGTACCATTGGAGTTTGCTTGATCTTAACTCCTCGTGCTGCCTGTTTTGGGTTCTTCAGAATTTAGTTCCTTCAGAGGAACATAAGTTTGAATATGTTCAACTTCCACTTGTTCATCATATATGTTTTGCTTGAGAACAAACCATTGTTACATACTTGAGATCTGTTTTTCTTATATGTTTATTAATTATGCCTCACCTCATGTTCAGGTGTCTTATGATGCAAAAGAATGACGACAATCTATTCCATCATATGTGCTCTCGTTTGAATTAGGAAGTGCCATGAGGATGCAAAGCAAGCAGAAGATTACCTTTTGAACTTTCCTGTTAGGAAGGTTTCATGACATTCAAAAGGGCTTTTAAATTAGAAGAAGTTTGTCTTCTCTAATGGCTAAGTTTTCTGTAAATGGGAGCAGAGAAAAGAAAGATATCTTAGGGAAAGTTGCTTGGCAGGTGAACATGTGTTAGTACTTGTTCATAAAACAATTTTTTGATACTTTCAAAAGTTGCTCAATGTAGAACAGGGCTCGTCAAACCCTGGCTTGCGAGCCAGATCTGGCGTTTGCCCAAATCCCTCCCCTCTGTGAGCAGCTCATACTGTTCCACTGCTTCGTTCTTCAGCCATGCCGGCATAGGGACATTCTGCACAGTCATGCCTATGGCCCAACGTTCTAGCAGGCTTTGCACCAAGATGTCTGGATCATAGATGTGAATGCCCAAGTTTTCCTATACCCACATAGGTGAAAAACAAAGCAGCAGAGCAGCAGAACAGTAAGTGCTGCTCGGGACATGGAGGGAATTTTTGTTGCACAGCAATCTCCCGTTTGGAGACCACGGACATAGAGTGTTGTACAAAATGAAACTCTATTTTTCAGTAGTGTATTGCATTACAACTGTGGCCCCATTCAACATTTTCTGTGTTCATGGTGGTTTATGACTGTTGTTCTTTTTGTTTGTTTGTTTGTTTTGTTTTGTTTCATGCTCATGCAGCTCCATACCAATTCTCCTGTTCTGTATTTCCTTTGGTGCAACAGTCTTACACTGCCCAGGAGATGGAACTGTGAACACACTGTGGCTGAAATATCTCTTATTCCTGGGCAGAGAGTGAGGGGAAAAGTAAGCAGTAGAAACTTTCTAGCCCCATCAGGAATAGAATGTCACATACCTGAATGAGTAATCAATTACCTGAGATGGGAGACTTGCAATAACAAATTTTGAAACTATATTCTCTGTCTTATTAAGGTCCTCACATATCTTACCCTCACCTAAAACTTTTGTAAAGGCAATGCCAGGTTTCTGTCATCTTTGCTTCATTGCTACTGATTTTTTTTTTATGTAGGATGTTTCTGGGGCATATAGACTTCTGGAATTGGATATGAAGCAGACAATCAGTATTATCTGGGCAGAGGTGAACATTTTATATAAATCTTTCCAGCAGCTCATAGTACTTGTGGAGAAGTCAGTGGGGAATCTAGCTCAATCTAAGCTATATCCAGTTGGATGGTTGTGTGTGTCCAAGCTTATTACGTCAAAGGTAACAAGATCTCACAAACGCATCCAGCAGAAGTTGATGGCAAGCTTTGATGACCTGCATATGCGATGTAATATATAGCAGAGATTTGTGTTGAAGTTATGAGCCATTCAGTCCATATCTTTACTTAAGAATATTGGCCCATTTTCCACATCAATTTAATTTCTTCTACCAAAGAGGATCAGCTTTCCTGTAAGTTCAGTTACAGTGGTTAAGTATGTTGCACTTCTGATTCTTTTCTTCAAACTTTTTGGACAATCCATTGCAGATTAGAGGAAAAACACTTCCTTCAATAATTTGGAATGCATTGTAACAAGTACGTCTATTTCTTCTGTATCATGGTTCTTCACAGTAAATTCTATATGTGCAGAGAAGATTGTGAGATGATAAATCTTTAGAAGACAGGGTTACTGCAACAGTAGTAATTACACGATGCCCTATAGCTCTTGATATGACACAAAGTTCTGTAGCAGAGGTGTCCAAACTTTTTGGCAGGAGGGCCACATCATCTCTCCGACAATGTATCGGGCCAGGAAAAAAAGAATTAATTTACATTTCAAATTTGAATAAATTTACATAAATGAATATATAATAGATGGAACATATGAATGAATGAAGGTCTTGCACAAAGCAAGGCTGACTTTTCCTTTGCTACCGCTACTGCATCACAGATGTGAAACAGCAAGCAAGTGGAGGGAGCCCTTATTCCACAGCTCATGTGAGAAGTCGAACAGTTGGCTGTCACTCTGAGAGCAGCTGTGCTGGGCCAGTGTGGGCTCCAACAAGTCTCTGGAGGGCCAGAGGCTCATTGGAGACTGTGGGCTCCCTGTGGGCCGGATTGGGTGTCCTCAAGG
This sequence comes from Tiliqua scincoides, assembly GCF_035046505.1. Lineage (NCBI taxonomy): Eukaryota > Metazoa > Chordata > Lepidosauria > Squamata > Scincidae > Tiliqua > Tiliqua scincoides. The sequence goes on along the minus strand of NC_089822.1, from coordinate 21,804,897 downwards.
GCTGCAAGTGGCCCCAGGGCTGGGGCTTGGGCACCCCTGCTCTATAGTGTGGCTCCAGTTAGAGGTTAATAACATTTCCTTTCCCACAAACTTGTGTAAATTACAGCACAATCCTGACAGGTCCTTTGGCCGGTGCAAGTCCCTTGTGCCGGCCCCAGGAGGGTTGCAAATGTGCCATAAGTCACGTTTGCGCCTCCTCGTGAGTGGGGTAGGCCAGGGCACGGGGGCATGCCAGCCTGCGGAGGCTGACTTAAGCATCCACGCTGATGGAGGCTCTAAGCTTTATGTCGGCCAAGCTTGGCTGATGCAAGATTCTGGGGTGGGTGGCAGAATTTTATCTTTGATGGCATTGTACCATCTTACCTGGTGCTGACCGGCCTATAGTTTCCCGGGTCCCCTCTTCTTCCCTTTTTAAGGATCAGTGTGACATTTGCTATTGGGGATATGTGGTGGGTGGGAAGGCAGGTGAGGCACAGCAGAGTGCCACTTCAGAAAGTGCCACTGCACAAGCACACACAGCGTAGGCTGCTGTTCGCCCTATGCGGAGGAGAAGCTGGTACTCTCAACAGCCCTCACCTGACTTTTGGGACAAGGCCGGGGGGGGCCCTCAGGGAGTGCTTCTCTGCGAGCTAGTGTGGAGGCTTCATTGCCTTGAATTGCGCTTCTCCTCCTCCCCTCCCCGCCTTTGTCCAACATCCTTGTTACTGTGGCTCTGAAACCATCTGTCAATAACCTAGGAGAGCCAAGTGCTGGACAGGGTGTTAGGGAGGGAGAAGCCAGCAGCCAAAAGGAACCTGCCTCCAGTCAGTGCTTTGGTCGCCCCCTTCTTTTCTCCTCACCCATTTATCGATTATTTCCCCCATCCTCCTTAATCCTGTCCCAGTTGCTTGTAATTTATGGGAGCCAGGCTGGCTCCCAGGGCTTTTCCCTTGAGCCCTTGCTGATGCTGTTCTCCCCCCTCCTTGCTTCTTTCCATCTGGTGCTAGTTTGCAGAGGCTGGGGCGACTGGCAGAACAAGAGATGCGCCCTGATGACTCTCTTGGATTTTCACTCGAGTGCTGCCCGTTTCATCCTCCTGCTGTGAATGTGTAGTCAGGCAACTTCTCTCACCCACCACCTCAGGTCAGGCTCTCTGTGCCAAGCAGGCAATGCCCACCAAAGAACTAGCCAGCAGCAGGTCAGCCTCCCCCTCTCTTTTCTCTCTGTGTTGCCAACTAGAGATCAACTGTTGAAATGCACTCTTTCTCAAAGGGAAGGGGTCAGGAAACAGAATCAAAGCAGAACTTGCCTCTTTCAACCAATCATAGCTCTCCCTGCAGGATCATGTGTCTCCCCCCTTCATTTGTATCAAGCACATGGCACCAGGCTGTCTAGCACTGACACAGGCTCATTGCTGTAGAATAGGGGTGTCCAAACATTTTGGCAGGAGGGCCACATCATCTCTCTGACACTGTGTCAGGGGGCCAGGAAAAAAAAGAATTAATTTATATTTTGAATTTGAATAAATTTACATAAATGAATATATTAGAGATGGAACTTATATGAATGAATGAAGGTCTTGCAATAGCTCAAGGCCTATAAAAGGCCTTGCAGAAAGCAAGGTCGGCCTTCCCTTTGCTGCTGCTGCTGCTGCTTCAGATGTGAAGCAGCAAGCAGTGGAGGGAAGGAATGTGCTCATTCCACAGCTCATGCGAGAGGTTGAACAGTCACGTTCAGGCTGAGAGCAGTTGTGTCGGGCCAGCACAGGCTCCAGCAAGTCTCCGGTGGGCCAGAGGCTCATTGGAGACAGGGAGCTCCCTGTGGGCCAGATTGGGAGACCCCAAGGGCTACAAGTGGCTCCCGAGCCAGGGTTTGGGCACCCCTGCTGTAGAAGGAAAGAGGCATGCATCCTGTACTGGCTTTACTGGGAACTGGGTGCTTTTGCGTATGCATGCTGTCTTGCTTTATTTCCTTCACCCATGAGCTGAGACGCAGCTCTGCCTGTTGCCTCTGTTGATGACACTAGTAGCTCTCCCTGCCTACTTTGTCCCTTGGTAGCCATCATAGGGACTGAGGATTTTGATTGGCAGCTCCTCCCTGTTTTTTTGTGTGTTCCTTTAAACAGATTGAGCTGGATATGGAGTGAAACAGAGCAGCTTCAGAATGGAAAGGAAAAGGTTTTTAAATTTGTTGGGTTCTCTCTTTTGCTGGGCTGATGAGGCTCTGCATGTTGTTGTTTGCTATCCTTCAATCCTCTGGCACTGTGGCCGTTTTAAGGGACAAGCTGCATATTTCAGTCAAGAGATCAGCAACTTCATTTTTCAATTCCTTAATAACTCTTGTGTGGATGCCTTCTGGGCCTAGTGACTTATTGATCTTTAATTTGTCAATTAGGTCTGAAACATCTTCTGTTTTAACCTCTATCCAACTTAATTCCTTAGTCAGGATCTATTACATCATCACCATAATGTTCTGCTGCCTGCTTGTTTTTTAACAAAGTTAAACCAGTTAACAAAGTTAATGAACAGCTAATAATTTTTGGATAAATAAACATGTATGTGCCTTTATATTTTTGTCCTGGTGGTTCTCCTAGTTGCCTCTGATATTGCTCCATTTATATGGTTGGTGCTTCTAGCTCAGGTAGGTTTTGTATCAAAGAAATAAAAGCAGCCTTGTTCCTTTTTGCCCACTAGCAGACTTCGGGGGCAGCGAAAAGAGGGCCACAAAATGCCACACCCAGTATAAGTCCTAGTCAAAGAACACAACTGAAGCTCAAAACAATCTTATTGTAGCTACTTTGACTGTGGGCCTGCTAACCAAAAATGCATCTGACTTGTGCATCAGGCCCCTCGCCCCTTCCACAGGTCACATAGTAGGAGGGAGCTTGTCCAACTCTTTCCCAACATGGAAATATTTACTTAGAAGCAGAGGGCTACTCCCTATAGCTTTGCAGTGCTACAGTAATGACCCGGGCAGAGTCCTACACCTTCCCCAACAGCCTTCTCTGTGCCGCATAAAAGCCTCTTACACTGTTCACAGCTTTGGGACTTTTCCATCGAGCTGCTGCCATAGCACTGCTACTACTGATCCAGGATAGGGTCTCTGACATGATCAACGTTTGAGTTGGTGCTCCAGGTACTAAGGTATGTTGTTGCAGGAAGCATATACCTACATTTTTAACATCTAGGTAAAAAATGTTACCTAGACATAGAGTTTTAACAGATGTTAAAATTCAGTTCTATTTACGGTAAGTTAAAATTCTATGTCTAGGTAACATTTTTTACCTAGATGTTTTAACATCTATTAAAATTCATAGGAACCTTTGTATTTAAACATTTTCTTTCACAGTTCCATTTCACTTTTGTTGCTCCCCTAGATTTCTTTGATACTACTTCCAGCCAGCCACAATAATACATCTGTGTTAAAAAGCGCTTGTTCATACTTTTGTATGCTCTACACAATCACACATTCTTCACATGTGGCAGGAAATTAAAACTGAGCTGACTGGCCTCACCATCTTCTGAGCCTGACGTCCATACAGTTTATGTGTATACCATAAAATCAAGTGTACTGATTGTGTGTTTAGCATCCATGTGCATCATATTTCATGTATGTAGCTCCAAAGCAAACTTTTTGTCCGTTACTTAAATGTCAGGACAACTGGAGAGCAAAACCAAACAATACAATCATGATTTGCTGCTAAAGGGGCTGTTGGCCAACCCGATGATAACTCCTTGCCTAGCCCTATTCTATAAAAAAACCGCAACAGATGGGACTTGAGGTTATCTACAAGGGGCTCCCTCTCCTGAGGTTATTATCAGGCTTGTGACAGCCAGACTACATGACAGAGAATTTCCAACTTAAAATTACATTTGGTCAACAACCAAAATATCTGTCCCTCCTAATATGCCCCCGGAGAGGAGGGCTTTCACCCTGGCACGTTGTAATGTGACCCCCTCTAATGACCTACTTGGCAGATTTAGAAATGCCTCCAGGGGAGAGCGTTTGTGTAACTGCTTCTTAGGCGAAGTAGAATCATCTATACACATTATGTTGCACTGTCCTAAATATCAAGCGCTAAGACATCAATTTCTCTCTCCCTTGTTCAGTGTTAAAACAGGGCATTCAGAGAATGCTATAATTCAGTATGGGGGGGGGGGTTACGACGAGCATATAACCCTTTCAGTTGCACAGTTTCTAAACCTGAGTAACTTGAACCTAGTCAAGCTACTGGTCCCAAGTAATCATTGAGTAGATAACATCTTGGCAAAGCCTGTAATTGGCTGTTTTCTGTTTTTTTAAATATATGCATGTATGTATAATGTTATGTTTGTATGTATTTGTGTGTACATTTATGTGTGCACACACATATATATATGTGTATGTACAATGTTCATAATATGAACATAATATATGTTCATTACAAACTGAACACCTGCATAGGGCATCAATTCCATGGTTATTTTCTTATATAAGAAACTTTTTAAAGATTTTCCATGCTTTTATAATTATTTAGGTACAAAGTATTTGCAGATGCCTTGGTTATAGCTGCCTTTTGTTTAAAAAATGGAAAATAAAGATCTGACTTGAAAACATAAGATATCACCACCTTGCTTGATGGTGCATCTAGGTCTGGATAGTGCCTTAATAGTTTGATAGCCTTTGAATATTGCATTAAATGCCTGAAGGCAGAGAGACTGTAGAGGCAGATTGCTGCTGTCCTTCATATGATCACTACAGATCCTTTGCCAAAACCTGCAATATGAAACATTTTGCTAATTATGGGTGACATCTCCTCAGAATACCAGTCTATATCTGCCTTGGTGAATTTAGGTTATTTAGCCTTTTCTGTCAAGGCATGTTCCTCTTTAATCAAAAGAAAACTCTGGGTTTCCTTTAGTTTGCCATTATGACATTGCGTTTTCTAGAGATACATTTGAGGAAGAAAGATGGAGCCATATGCATGATTACTCAGATCATCGTACCTTTAAAGGAAATGTTCAAACTTGCAACTTCAAGTGACCTTTCTCTAAATGAAGTCAAAATTTCATGGCTCAATAAATATAATGAATATGTTGGCCTTCATCTGCACTTGGTTTATAAGTTTTATGATTAAGTAAATGCTGGGCTTGGTGCGTAAATTCTTTGGACTGATTAGGAAGTCCCCTTAGGTTTCTTTGTTGGCTGCTTATGTTTGGACTCTGAATCTGAGTTATCTGCTTAAACTATGATGACTTATTATTGGAATATCAAAATAGAATTAATACCGTAAGTTATTCATAATTTAACATTCATGATTTGTAGTTTGTTACAGTTCTGTGATTCATCCAGCCACTCCTGAAGTCTGTACCTAAGGGCCAGGCAACACATTACGCTAAGCACACATCTGAGGTTAACATGCTTGTGTTCTATTACGTAAGCAGCAACCTTGGAGGGAGGTGTCTATTCAAGATAGGAACTTTGGCATGGAGGTATGGGGCTTTACCCTTTATATTTTGAGATCTGCCCTCATCTTCCCAGCAGCTTGGAAGGGAAGCTGCAAGTGATGTGATTTAAGTTATCTAAAACCAAACATGTTGGCCCCAATTATACAAATACGAGATTTGTACATAGCATCTGTATATACGCATATACGAGTATATAGCATACATAGCATACATACATATATAGCATATGTATGTACATATGTATATACATGTACATATGTATATACATACGTATATATGTATGTATATATGTATAGCATACATATAGCATACATAGCATATATACATATATAGCATACATAGCATCTGTATGTACGAGATTCGTACATAGCATCTGTATATCACTTTCTTATGTTGATTCGGTCCACTGGTCCATCTGCCCCAATACTGTTTACTCAAACAGTGGCTCTCCTAATGTGTTAGGTGGAAGTCTTTCTACCTTAGATTCTTCTAACAGGTTCCAGGGATTGAAGATGTAATCTTCTGAATGCAAAGCATGTGCATACAGAAGATTCCACATTCCATATTGCTACTCCCTGTCCCAAAGGGCTCATAATCTAAAACAGTCGAATCCCAGTCCAAGATCCATATCCGGTGCCTGGAGAAATCCAGTGCCTCTTATCTGTCCAGCTGATCTTGTCAGAAAACCAGTTTTGCCCTGACATTGGGGTGCAGAGTCTGCTGGAGCGACATGCAGTAAAGCAGGACTTTCTGACAAGATTGGCTAAAAAGATAAGAGGCAGCAGTGTGGAGTGGTCAGCGCCACATAGATCAGGGAAAGCTTTTTCCAGGCACTGGATATGGATCGTGGGCCGGGATTCGACTGTTTTAGATTTTGAGCCCTTTTTGGGACAGGGACCCGTTTATTTGATTTGATTTTTTCTGTGAACCACTTCTTTGTTGAAAAACAGTATAAATATTCTTAATATTAAAAATACCAAACTCATTAGGAACATGAAAGTTTTGACAATGTGAATTATATGTTTAACAGTAAGTGAAGGATTGACCTATGTACTTACAACATCAGAGGCTTAATAAGCTGATCCCCCTATCTATAATAGGTATATAGCAAGGTATCAAAAGCACTGTTATAGGAAAAGAACGATGTGATAAATGCACAAAAATTACTATTAATGCTAGTGAAAAAGAGACACTCTGAATACTGTGTATGCATGTATGACCTAATGACCCAGATAAACTACAGTTTTGCTGTTCATTTTGAATCTCCTCATTCATGACTGCTAGCATGATTTAAACAATAAATTCACAATTGACTGTGATTTGGTTTTTATCACAAAATAACTTGGGATTCTCTTTCAGGTGGGTCCCCATTCATTTCAGATATTTTATTTTTAATATATTAAACGATACTACTATGGTATATGACTTCATTCAGGGAAATGTTGCACATTGTACATTTAACATACTACTCTGTATATGCTTTTAACAATGATAGTAAATGGGACTTACTTCTGGGTAAGTGTGGGTAGAACTGTAGCATAGGATTGTTAAAAAATTTTCTGCTTTATGTTGTCACTTCTGGTCATGACAACACTTCCAGTGGGCCCTTTTTCATTCTAAAAAGTGGATCCTGGTTTGAGAACCATTGCTCTATGGTGACTGCAAGATAATTATTTTGCTACGGGGACATTTTAATAAGCATTGTAATGCATATTTAAAGTGCCTAGATATTGGTAAAAACACAAGTGTTTAAACATTGAAACTGATTCTGTACCCCGTTTTTGTTTTGTGTTAACATTTATTTTATATAATTTGTATTGTGTTAGAAAAAACTAGAGAAATAGTATCACTTTCCAGATATTGTTAATTTTTTGGCATTTGTTCTTTCTTTCTTATCCCACAGGATAATCCACAACTCCACAAAAACATGTGTCAAACACATTATAAATTTCCCTAAGAGAATCAACATCTTTTCCAGCTGTTTGGATTGTCCATCTAAAACCTAACCCGATATTTCATCTCTCAGTATTGTTTGAGAATTGTACTTTGATTTGCTCAGTGTTCTTGATGGACTAGGTCAATACCTTGTGACTTTTTAGTTTTCTTTGCAATTCTTCGCTCTTATCACTGAATGTAGAATGATCTATTTGAGAAAAGATTGCAGTGTGTTCAACTATTTGTATCCATCAGCATGAAAACTGTTACCAGTGTCAACGAAAACCTTTTAAACTCCTCCCAAGCCAACTCTGAATAATATTTATGGAACAAGACATCTTTGCAAGATTATTGCAAATAGATTTAAACTTGTTTTGATCAAATTCAGATAGCTGCACAGAACAGTGTAACAGATCTTTATAAAAACCTCTGAGAGTTTCTATTTTAACTCTAGTCTTGGCAAACGAGGAGGTTATAATTTATGAAGAAGAATGTATTTGCAATCATTCCAATTAATACTTTCTTCTATTTTCTCTGGCATGTGCATATGTACCTAGTTGTAACAGCTTTAAGCATTGGCAAGGAGTGCAGTAAGCAGCCTAAAGTTGGAACTGGGCCTCTAAAGCTTTCAATCTGAATCGGCAAAAATAAACTTGTCTCCCTAGCTTAGTTCCCCAGAAACATTTTATACAGCCTTTTAGTTCAATCCTCTGGAGAAATGGGTCCATTTGGAGATGGTCATCTATTGTGCATGAACAAGATAAGTGTATTACATTGTTTGAATTTTGTCCATTGGGAAATAAGTTATAAACTTAATTATATGCAGACAATACCAACAGATCTCAATTTATATGGTAGTTTCGTTCCTGGAAAATCGTGCGTATATCAAAAATGCATAAATGAGAACCGCCCATAGGAAACAATGGAATTAGCCTGAGCTAGGGAAAAAGTAATCTAATACTCGTGCTGTTGCCTGGTGACTTCTGCTTTCCCAAGATGGCATATGGGGAGGATTGAGGAGGGAGGGTATTGGGAATAGAAGTGGCTACTAGGGTTATTGGCTGAGAAATCAATGAAGGAAAACGAGGACACCAGCAGAGAAACTGAGAAAACAGTAAAGCTGCAGAGCTTAGTCTCAGGACCTCTTGTCAGATATTTTTTGGGGGGAGAAAAAAAAACCCACTTGCTGTGTCTGCAAGAGGCAACCCCAGGAGCAGTCTATTTGCACTCTCAGAGCAAGTGGCAAATGTTTCTTTGTCTCCACTCAGACCATCTTCATTTGCTCCCTTCCCTGGCACAAGTGTGTACTCCAGCTCAGGCTTTCTGCTTGGAATTGTACAAGAGGTGCAACCAAAACTGGCTCAGAAGCTCTGTGGAACCATTTTCTTTGTGTCTCTTTTAAATCTTCTGGCTTTAGTGGAGACACCCCCCCACACACACACAGGAAGCTGCCAGCATCTAACAGGGGATTATGTATTAGCAGCTAACTAACCATGTAATTTCAAAGGGCTCATCTTGCACTTCTGGCATGTGTAAATTATGTTATTTCAAAAACATGCAAATTAAGTCTGCATTGAATCTCTGAAGCACAATAGTTTGTGCTTGTATGTTGTCTACAGAAATTCTGTCTCTGTCCTTTTCATATGAATTGCCTATTGAGAGGCTCTTAGGTGCTGTTTCACATATTGCACAGCAGGAAATGGAGAATTGCCACCCAAGTTCATAGCCAACAGAAAGCTGCAGGCAGTCCTGGCTCCCTAACAAGTATAAGATACATGTGTTTACACATTTCCACTTGTTGTCGTCTTGACACTTTGGTTTTAACTGTACACTTAAGCACCTTGAAATGCTCAAGTCTCTAGGAAGTTCCACAAAGTTGGTGACTATGAAGCCCTTTGTCTGTTATCTTCATACGCATGCAGACTCTTTTCTTTAGAGCCTCCTCAGATGAATATACAGTAAAGCCATATCTCAAAAGACAGAAAGAAAAATTGTGTATCATGTTATGACTATAGGGCTATTAAAATGAGAGAGCAGTGAGCCCTACTCATAAATTGCTAACAATCTTGGCACTTTAAAAGTCTGTTTACATGTTACTCTGATTCCCATGGAAACCAGTCCCACTTCACTTATTTAGAACTCTAGATAATCTTTGCAACGACTATCCACATGGATATTCATGGGGAGGCATTCTAGGGTTCTTGCCATTTTAAGAGATGGTTTTCGAGGCAGGAACATGGAACCAGTTTTTCCATTCATCAGGTGAAGCGATCAATTCCTATAGTCCCCCTTCCACATCAGTATAAGTCAGCATTTCTGAAATTGTGGGTCCCGACCCGAGGTCCAATGGATCGCAACATTGCTCTCTATAGCACTGCAAAGCATTATTGGGTGCCACCAGAAGCGATTTCTGGATTGCGCTGGGCCCGCAACCCACTCCATTGGCCTCTGCAGGCCCCATAATACCTTGGGGGAGTGAGCGGAAGCAACTTCCATTTCATGTCCACAACTTCCTGTTTGTTTCTGCAAGGCATTGTGTTGCCTATGGAAGGGATTATGGTCCCAGTACAACCCAGAAGCTGCCTCCAGTAATGCTTTGTAGCCCTACAGCAAGCATCACATTGCGATCTAGCACAGAGGATAAGGTGGATCATGGAGGTTCAAAGTTTGAGAACTGCTGGTATAACCTCTATCTCTTGTGAATATGTGAGTTTGTTTTCTAGAGCTATAAAAGACACTATTAACTGAAACTATGTATAACTTTTCCTACAGCTTTCTAGGAAATGCCTGTCCTTATTTGTAGGTATACAGTTCTGTCTGGAAATCCTTGTATGCTTCTGTGTCCACAAATCAGCATGTAAGCACTAGTAGTTTGTAAATTATAGGTCAAACATTTCTAGTTAGGTTGCCTCAATAAGATGAGTCCATGGTGTCAGAATTCCCATACAGAAAGTAACAGGAAGGTAGTTCTTATCAGTCACTGTAAGTTCACAATGTCTATTTAAGTCAGAAGAAAAGCTATCTTATTTGGCAATAGCTACAACTTCCAGAAAGCCCACAAGGGCAATATTGCATCAAATGCACTATAGTAGTCAAGTCTGGAAACTACAAAATCATGACTAATGGTTCCAGGCAGAATCCCTTCTGTCCAGGAAGAGCTGTAACATTCAAATTCAACACAGTATTGTTTGTTCAGCTAGTCTGACCTTGAACATCTAAAGTTTGTTGCTTGAGCACTGGAGAGATGAGTAGAGACAGATTCTGCTATCAACCATAGGACTAAGGGCCTCTGGGAGTTTGCAACTACTTCCTCTTAGGAGGAAGGCCATAGCTTCTCATCAGCCAGAGAATACAGGAGCTGCGGAGAGCTTGCCTCTAACTGCCAGTAACTCTAACTCTGGAAGAAGAGGCATTCAGAGGGATTCCTAAGTTTTCTGTTTTAAGGACCCCCCCTTTAAATGAAAGGCAGGGTATAAATCTATGAATAAGTATGTTGTGAATTGCCTTGAGCAGCTCTTGTGGGAGAGAAACATTTTAAATAAAGACACTGCCTTTTTTAGTTTTTCAGATTTTATATTTTGTCTAAGTTTCTGTGGCCAGATTTTTCCTAAAGACAACATTTTGCAAAATTGGAATTTTAAACTCTGGTCTAGACACATGTTTCTGTGTTTCTTGCTTAATTTCTTTCAGGGGGTGGACATTGTAGATGAAAAGCCTTGGTCTTGAGAAATGGCCTTTAATGTCTGTTTGTGTTAGCTCGATATTGGTATCTACATTAAGATAAGCGTGTGGTAAAAACCTGTCAACAAACGAGCTGCCATAGTGACAGCTAATGAGCCTACTCTTTTTCTTGTGCCATAAAAACTTTGTAGGGCTGGGTCTGAATGTTTGGAGTATGTTAGCTCACCTCAGTCTCGGGATCTGTAATGATGAATGAGCATGAGAGGTTGGGCCAGGGGACATTGTTCAGCGATGAATAGTTGCTTCGCATGTTGGGCGTAAGCTTCAGCCAAAAAGGATTGCCTCAAGTCATCCCTCCCCACCCTGTCGTTGCTGCTTGCAAGTCTGTTCTACCTTGCCCTTTATTTCCTGGTTTAAAGAAAAAACTTAGGAAAAAAAGTACTAATCAGAACTGTTGCCCCCAGGCATAGAAAATGTTTGGGTTTGGGGTTTTGCCTCCAAAATCTGAATTAAACCATGTTCTGTTAGATTTTATTGTATTCAGAATACAAAAGCATAACTCTAACGATAGTTGGAGCTCAATACAGTTATTGTGAGGGTGTTTAGCCAGGCACAATTTCCAATAACGTATTTCCCAATGTAGGGCACCTGACCCCCTACGGGTGGCATAAAAAGCCTGTGCATTTCAGGGCACGGTTGGGAATAGATTGGGGGTGGCTGCAGCTGCCTTGCCTCTCCTACATAGGGGATTTCCTCTTTAATGTAGGGTGAAAGCATTTTTCCCTTCTTTCCGTACAGGTGTTCAAATCTTTGCCTGAAGATCTGGCTCCCTTGTTGAGTACATTATGTATTATTACTCCAGATATGCCAGCATAAAAGACTTGTTTGAGATTGCTGAGATTAACTCTTTTGCTGCACTCAGGCTGCATCTATTCCATGGGTGGGAAGTATTTTGAACAAACTTGTATCCTCTTTTACCTGATGACTGCTATCTCTAGAGGGTTTTTTTCCTTTCTTGCCATAGAAGAAAAGCATGTGGTATTTCATGGTAAAAAAAATTATTTGAGTTCAAAATATATGTATTTTGATACTTTCACACCTACATCTAATTGCTCTTATTCCTAGTGAATAGTTTTTGGCACTGCTCCAGTGTCTCTTATCGTATCATTCCTGTATAGTGAGAGAAAAAGTTAACTGTCTTTTTGGAAATACATTCTTTTCTCCTCCCCCCAGGAAAAAAAAACAGAAGGGGTGAAGACTGCATCCCTTCAGTTAAACCCCTACAAGGGTGGGGCTGTTGGCCCATGAGTTATATAATAGTTATTCAGGCAGCTGGAACGACACCATTTCCCCTCTGAGGAATCCCCGTGTCAGCCAGTGGGTGGTGTGAGTTGTTCTCTCATATTTCATCAAGGAAGGAATTGCAGATAAACTAATTCAGCTTAATTTGCTATCAAATTGCTTGTTCATATGTCAACCTCATAACAAGGCAATGCATGTCTGTTGCCTGTCACTGACCTCCAGAGGTAGAAAGCAGTCCCCCTTCCATCCAGCATAGTTACCTGCCAGTCAGAGTTTGTGAGGAAGTAGCACTTTCACTCACGTTTCATGCCATTTGTACAGTGAAGGAACTGCTGCCACTACTAGTGATTCCAGCACTTTCCACTGCTTCTCTAATTATTTCCAAGCCCATCTTTTTACCACCTGCTTAGTAGGTTAGCAGCCAAAAATGGCAAGAGCTTGTCTAGTGGTGTAAAGTAGGCCAAGTGCAGGTTAGCTCTGTATTTGATGTGAACTGTGAGTCAGAAATCTCTGGTTCAAAATTTACTTGAGCCTGAATGGGCCTTAGGCAAGCCACTGTCTTTTGCCCTCAGACTGCTCCCCTATCCCCAACAGCAGTGTTGAAATCATTATTGATGGTATCTCACAGTGTGTTATTTGAATCCTTTTGAACACTCAAATACCACATAAATGCTTAAATGTCATAAATCAGTAAGTTGTAAATTTATTGCATTTTAATAATTTAATCTCTACGTTTATCTGTTAATGTATCTCTACTTTGTACTGTTTTTCAAAGGCTACCATCTCTCCTGCCTTTCCTTAGCTTTCAAGTTTTTATTTCAAACTCTATAGATTCTCTCTCTCTCTCTCTCTCTCTCTCACACACACACACACACACACACACACACACACACACACACACGAGACAGAGAGGGGAAGGTAGCTGATTTTGTTTTAAAACATTCTAGACAAGTTTAAACTGGCTGGCAAATATTTGAAGAAAGAAATCTAATAAAATGTGAATAAGGAAGGGAAGTTAGTACTGGCTCTTCAAGATAAAGACCATCAAGTAAAACATCTTTAAAAGTCTTTAAAGTATATTTTGAAAATGACAGTGTGAATTCTCGAATGTGAGGAAAGGAGGCCGGATTAGAGGAAACCCAGTTAGCATGTCTCCACAGTTGTAATGAATTCAAGACATTGCTTATACTTTGACAGTTGGATTCTGTTCTGGCTCATGACGACTGAAAATGTTTTTATCATTTGCACTACCATTTTCTGTCATCATTAGAAACCCTATTTGAAGAATGAGGTTTCACAGCTGTAAAGGAGAACATTTCAGCTGAAGTTGTTTACTATTCATATGCATTTTAGCTAATCCAAGAAGCTGAATTGTAGTGTGCAGATACAATTTAGTAGATAAGGCTTATGCAGTGTATCCTCACTGTGATGAACAATTGACAATATTTTAAATGGGCTACAATCTTATGTGCACTTTCCTGAGAGTAAGCCCCGTTTTATGCCACAATATACTATGTGATTTAGGAGGTTCATGATACTCTTCATTGCTGCACGCTAATATAGCTGGATATCAACACTGGAATTTGTGTGTGGGATCTGAACTTGTAAATGCTCACAAACGTGCTCCATGGTGATAAAATGAATTGCAAATTAATGAAGATTCATTGGTCCAGAGTTGGTGAAACACAGAAGTTCTACAGTAGCCCTGTTACTACATTATCATCCACATAAAATGTACTTAAGGGAGGGTAAGACTTTGAGTGGCTTTTGGGCTTGCCAGCACATTTTTTATCTCCACTGTGTGGAGTTGGCATCATACAGACAGCAACATATGAACAGGACTTTTGTAAGGAAACAGGTAAGTGTGGAGGAGTTGAACATAGCTTCCTGTTCTCTAAGGGCCAAATCCTATTCAACTTTCCAGTGCCAGTGCAGCCACCATGCTGCCTCGAGGTAACAAACATTCTTTTACCTTGAACAAGCCTCTGTGACTGCTTCCCTACTGCAGGATGCAGTGCGCACCCCATTGGTATGACTGCATCAATTCTGGAAAGTTGGAAAGGCCCTAAGAGTTCTACATCCTAATATCAAGATTGGCCAGCAGTGAACTATCAAAGCACAAGTTCAACAGAAGAGATACTCACTTTCCAGAACACACATGTGCACAGATAAGAGGTTGCACAAGGCTTCTCACACCTCAGTCCTATTGTACTACCAACATGCTACTAACAAAGTTGTAGATTCAGTACACAGGAAACAGTGTGACCACATTCCATCACATCCTTTTAATATCTATACCAGTAAGTTGGAATATAATTTAATTACATATTTATTATGTAAAGCAAGTTTGCAGGCAATTACAAAATTTTTTTTTTAAAAAATAGTTGTAAGGTGTGGTCATGGTAAGCCTGAGGGCATAAGTTTGTTTATGGTGGTTAATCAGCTTGGCAGACGAATAAAATGTTCTTCTAGTCTTGGCAATAAATTGTTCAAATCAACTTGTTTCTACTCATATTCTTTATGAGCAGTTATCCAAGTGACAAGCAGACATTGCTCCTGGGTAAGAGTGGGAGGATAGAAAATAATTCCTTTCTTAAATATGTAGAGAAATGAATCCAAAAGAGATTTAAGATTTTAGCATATGCCAGCAATGGTTTTTGTCTAACTTGAATAGAGGTTCATTTAGGGATTACTTAATGAAATTATTCTTGTGTTGTTGTTTTTTTCATGTGGATGTGGAGATTGAGACGCAGAGAACACCTGTTTGCTCTTAAGGGCATATTGATAAGAAAGAATGTTGCTTTTGCTTGGAATGGAAAGTTATAAAACTTGTGATGGTTCTTTATCTCTATGATCATGTTACATAATCTTGGATAAGCTACAAGAAAAGATTTGCCTCCTTTGCAGACAAACTTTACCGATAGTGTAAGGATCTTACCCTCCCAGGACTCCAGAGGACATTCATATTCCTTATCAATAAGTTCATCTTCCTGGGTTGGTAGGCAGAGCCAAACTTTCTGTGTCTCCTCCCAAGTTAGGGGACGTGGCTCCCAAGGCACAGACTTGCCCTTCCTAGTGGTAGAGCAGCAGGGTTATTTGGAGCTCTCACAAGTTCAAAATTTTGCAGAAAAGTATTGGATTTTTCTTCTCTTTATTCTTTTTCTCTCCCCTTCTTTCACACACCCCCCCCCCCCACCTACCTAGGCCTGTGAGCTTCACACAGGGAAAATAAAGGAGGGGGGAATTGGTTATCTGCTCCCTCTCCCCTCTAGCAATGTAGCAGAGAGACCCAGAATCTTCATATCACCTGTGCTGCTGTGGTCCTCTAATTGCACTCAGAAATGCAAAGACTAGAAGAGGGAGAGCAAGAGGAGTCTGGCACCACCCGCTGCACCTCCTTTTGGTGATTTAGGGTCAGTATATGCTGCAGAGCTACTGTCTAACAGTATGTTTGATCAGCTTTTCTGGTCAGGTAGGACACTTCCCTACCATCTGATCAGAAAGAAAAAGGGGAATTTTCAAAGCACTTCCAGCTGGATTCCAGATGGATCAGGCTCCCTTCCGCATGGACAGGATCTTTCCAGCAGATGTCCACTCTTATTGTCTAAGGTCTGTTGTATGCTGCAGCCTGTGCTACTTGAAATCAGGGACAAGAAGAGGGCTTTGCCTATAGTTAAGGAGGGTTAATGGAAGAGTTGGACTCAATCATCTTTTCATTACTACAAGGACACTGTAAGATTCAGGCCATGGTAGAACTATCTGCAGGATGGTGGTAGAAATACTCGTGCAGCTGCAAGATCTCTGCTGCATCCCAAAGGTGCAAAGTGCTCACTGTCTTGATGCCAGGCCCCCAGGTGACATGGAGCTGGTTGGGACTGAGTGTGTCTTTCTACTCACAATTGAATTCATACAATGTCAGATGCTTGGGTGAGGAAAACGGTAACCCAGGGCTGTGCTTAGGAATTCATTCACTGCTCCTGGAACATGTTCTGTTCTAGCATGCAATACTGGGTTCAATTATATTGTAGGATTTTTCAAACAGGCCACTTGGTACCTTGTCATCACAGTCGTGGAATCAATTCCAAGGGCCCACAGGCACTTCAGGAACTATTTCAACTTTTTTTTCAAGTTCCTCCAAAAAATTTGGGATGTGAGGTGCATCTTTAATCTTACATGGCTCAAAAAACTGATTCAGAATGGACACACACCATTCAATTGTGCTGGCATCAAAGATAGGATCTCAAAACACATAGACGAACAGGCCTTGCTGAGGGAGAGTCAGCATGGCTTCTGTAAGGGTAAGTCTTGCCTCACAAACCTTATAGAATTCTTTGAAAAGGTCAACAGGCATGTGGATGCGGGAGAACCCGTGGACATTATATATCTGGACTTTCAGAAGGCGTTTGACACGGTCCCTCACCAAAGGCTACTGAAAAAACTCCACAGTCAGGGAATTAGAGGACAGGTCCTCTCGTGGATTAAGAACTGGTTGGAGGCCAGGAGGCAGAGAGTGGGTGTCAATGGGCAATTTTCACAATGGAGAGAGGTGAAAAGCGGTGTGCCCCAAGGATCTGTCCTGGGACCGGTGCTTTTCAACCTCTTCATAAATGACCTGGAGACAGGGTTGAGCAGTGAAGTGGCTAAGTTTGCAGATGACACCAAACTTTTCCGAGTGGTAAAGACCAGAAGTGATTGTGAGGAGCTCCAGAAGGATCTCTCCAGACTGGCAGAATGGGCAGCAAAATGGCAGATGCGCTTCAATGTCAGTAAGTGTAAAGTCATGCACATTGGGGCAAAAAATCAAAACTTTAGATATAGGCTGATGGGTTCTGAGCTGTCTGTGACAGATCAGGAGAGAGATCTTGGGGTGGTGGTGGACAGGTCGATGAAAGTGTCGACCCAGTGTGCGGCGGCAGTGAAGAAGGCCAATTCTATGCTTGGGATCATTAGGAAGGGTATTGAGAACAAAACGGCTAGTATTATAATGCCGTTGTACAAATCGATGGTAAGGCCACACCTGGAGTATTGTGTCCAGTTCTGGTCGCCACATCTCAAAAAAGACATAGTGGAAATGGAAAAGGTGCAAAAGAGAGCGACAAAGATGATTACGGGGCTGGGGCACCTTCCTTATGAGGAAAGGCTACGGCGTTTGGGCCTCTTCAGCCTAGAAAAGAGACGCTTGAGGGGGGACATGATTGAGACATACAAAATTATGCAGGGAATGGACAGAGTGGATAGGGAGATGCTCTTTACACTCTCACATAATACCAGAACCAGGGGACATCCACTAAAATTGAGTGTTGGGCGGGTTAGGACAGACAAAAGAAAATATTTCTTTACTCAGCGTGTGGTCGGTCTGTGGAACTCCTTGCCACAGGATGTGGTGCTGGCGTCTAGCCTAGACGCCTTTAAAAGGGGATTGGACAAGTTTCTGGAGGAAAAATCCATTATGGGGTACAAGCCATGATGTGTATGCGCAACCTCCTGATTTTAGAAATGGGTTATGTCAGAATGCCAGATGCAGGGGAGGGCACCAGGATGAGGTCTCTTGTTATCTGGTGTGCTCCCTGGGGCATTTGGTGGGCCGCTGTGAGATACAGGAAGCTGGACTAGATGGGCCTATGGCCTGATCCAGTGGGGCTGTTCTTATGTTCTTATGGCATTGGAGGAGCAGAATTTCCTAGCATCCAGAGA
Source organism: Tiliqua scincoides (assembly GCF_035046505.1). NCBI lineage: Eukaryota > Metazoa > Chordata > Lepidosauria > Squamata > Scincidae > Tiliqua > Tiliqua scincoides. The sequence continues at coordinate 21,786,859 of NC_089822.1, read as the reverse complement.
TCCTTCATATGGTTATCTACATATGCCATTTGAAAAGTATACAAGAACTATCTTTTCCTATGGCAAAAGCCAGTTCTGTATTCTACCATTTGGTCTCACTTCAGCTTCCAGGTTTTTCAATGGCAACTTGAGATAACTGGGCATCTGCCTGTATCCTTATCTGGGTGATGTCTGAATGAGAATATCATTTAGGGACACAGGATATAGTTTAGCTGCCTCGCCTCACATGGACGTGTCTATTTGGGCAAGAGCTTGCTGTTTCAGTGCCAAAACTGGAATATGAAAACAGCACATCTGAGCACATCTCTGTATGTATCTCATGGAGGAGCACCAGACCAAGATCCTAGACCTTGCTGCTGCTATTCAGTCGTCAACAAGGACCATCCAGTGGTCAGTAGGGTGCCAGGTCATTTGGTGTCAATTAATACATTTAATAATATTTTTCTACCTCGCATTCTTAGACTTTGATAAAACTTGTCATATCTAATGACCGTACATAGTTATTAAAGAAATGCATTAAAAAAAAATTTTTAAACTCACTGAGAAAAAATACATTTAAATCTAAAAATTCAAAGTTATTAAAAAATGGTGTGCTAGTAATACTTAACTAGCTGTACCTTGGATACCAGTTGTGATATAAAGGTGGAAGTGGTCTTATTTTGAAGATCTTTTAATGGGTTTTATTAACTTTTTAAAATTCAATTTAAAATTTTCAAATCGGTTTTAAATTTTAAGAGCTACAGGAGTCCCCTAGTGACATGGAAAAGCACCATATAAACAATATTCTACAAAAAAAGCAAGGTTTCAAAAGTACTGTACATCTTAAGTACTGATATCTTATGATCCCATCATCATCATCTCCCCATATTTTGATAGGTACACATAAGTATGAACTAATTTTGAGACTTTTTCAAAATTTTAAAAATGTCTTTTTGAGAAAACTAATTTTAAAATTTTAATTGAATTTTTAAAAATTATTAAATCAATTGAGTTGGATATCCTAAAGCTCATTAAAGGAGTTTTAAAATTAGAGCACTCCCAGCTCTATATCCCAACAGGTGCGTGAGTTACAGCTTATTAAAGTATCACTAGCACAATCACTTTTTGATAAAATTTTGAAAATTTACCTAGCTATAAAATATCACATAGTGAACATAAGCAGCTAAAATTGGTAGTTTTGCATTACGCCATAGGACAAATACGCACCCCAAATTTCATAAAAATCTAAGGAGGTCATAAGAACATAAGAAGAGCCCTGTTGGATCAGGCCAAGGGCCCATCTAGTCCAGCTTTCTGTATCTCACAGTGGCCCACCAAATGACCGAGCGAGCACACAAGACAACAACAGACACAACCTGCGTCCTGGTGCCCTCCCCTGCATCTGGCAATCTGAGGCAGCTTGCCTCTAAAACCAAAAACTTACACATACCTACTATGACTTGTAACCTGTAATGAACTTTTCCTCCAGAAATTTGTCCAATCCCCTCTTAAAGGCATCCAGGCAAGATGCCATCACAACATCCTGTGGCAAGGAGTTCCCCAAACTAATTACACACTGGGTAAAGAAATACTTTCTTCTGTCAGTCCTAACTCTTCCAACACTCAACTTTCATGGATGTCCCCTGGTTCTGGTGTGATGTGAGAGGGAAAAGAGCATCTCTCTATCCACTCTGTCCATCCCCTGCATGATTTTGTATGTCTCAATCATGTCCCCCCTCAGGCGCCTCTTTTCGAGACTGAAGAGGCCCAGACATTGTAGCTTTTCCTCATAGGGAAGGTGCCCCAGCCCAGTAATCATTTTGGTTGCTCGCTTTTGCACCTTTTCCATCTCCACTATATCCTTTTTGAGATGCAGTGACCAGAACTGGACGCAATACTCCAGATGTGGCCTTACCATTGATTTGTACAACAGCATTACAATATTAGCTTTATTATTCTCAATGCCTTTCCTAATGATCCCAAGCATGGAATTAGCCCTCTTCACTGCTGCCGCACATTGGGTCAAATCTTTCATCGAGCTGTCCGCCATCACCCCAAGATCTCTCTCCTCATCTGTCACAGACAGCTCAGAACCCATTAGCCTATATGTAAAGTTTTGATTCTTTGTATGTCTTAACACAATACAATAGACATACAATGTACATGACTTTACACTTACATTGAAACGCATCTGCCATTTTGCTGCCCAGTCTCCCAGTTTGGAGAGATCATTCTGGAGCTCTTCACAATCTCTTCTGGTCTTTACCACTCAGAAAAGTTTGGTGTCATCTGCAAACTTGGCCTCCTTGCTGCTCAACCTGTCTCCAGGTCATTTATGAACAGATCAAAAAGTACAGGTCCCAGGAGATATCCTTGGGGCACTCCACCTTCCACCTGTCTCCATTATAAGGTCAGTTGGAAACATTGTGATGATTTGACATGGAATGACCCTGCCACTGATGTCTCTGGCACAACTTCTGGAAATTATTGCAGGAGATTGTTGCATAGTCTTTGTTCATCCCAGGACTCGCTTTTGGTTGCTCCTTCAGCCCTACCAGTAGCAGACTGCATGTTTAGAGGATGCTGGCATAGCTTTACAGTTTTGTTTGGACATCCTTCAGTTGGTAGTTGGACCTGCGCAGCCTGACAAGGGGTATAGTGCTGGAAGCCCCCATCAGAACTATCATTACCACATTTATTTTATTTATTTATTTAGTGTATGGCATATAATACATGGACATATATCAATTAGACTAGATCAAATGTCAATGTCCAGTTCGTCCAGCCATTCAAGGACAGCGTTACCTTCATGGAAGAAGTCAGACCATGGGCCAGTATACGCTCTCAGTTTGCAGCCAGACACAATGTGGTATATGGTTTGGCAGGAGAACCCGCAATCATACTGTGGGGTAGATACTAGCCCCCATTTAAACACTGAGTCCTGACAAACACCATGTAGGGTACGGATGCTGTTCAAAGTTTTCCAGTGCTAGTGAGGTAAGTTGAAACCTGGCACCTTAAGCGTAGGATTGTCTATATATCTACCCATTTCTGGGTGTTCGACTGCCCATTTAGCCTTCCATTGGACATTGATATTAAAATTGTTGTGCAGATGTTGTGCAAGTGCCAGAGAAGACTTCCTGAATTTAAGCCTACCGATTGATAGATGAGGAAGATCGTCCTGTACTGGTAAAAGTGGGTTGTTGGTGATTTTTCTGTATTCTTTCACTAAAGCATCTTGTCTCCGTAGGGCTGGTGGTGCTACGTGGCTCAAAACGGGGAGCCAACAGACAGGAGTGGGTCTTATACAGCCACTTATGATCCTCATGGTTTCATTTAATCTGGCTTCAATCTTGCTAGTATGATAGCTGTTAAGCCATAATGGAGCACAGTATTCTGCTGCTGAGTAGATCAATCCTAATGCTGATGTTCTGATAATAGTGGCTGGAGCTCCCCTATTCCTGGAGTTCCCCTGTTCCCCTTGTTCCTGTTAATTTCTGGAGTATGTTGTTCCTGGTATTGATTTTTACAGATGTGTTCTTGAGGTGTGACTTATAAGAGAGAGTTCAGTCCAAAGTTACTCCAAGATATTTTGGATGAGGGTTGTAAGGGAGAAGGTTGTTATTTAGTTAGACCAGGGGAGCTCAATAGGTGGATCACGATCTACTGGTAGATCGCGAGGCAAAATGAGTAGATCGCGGAGTGCCGACCCCCCCTTTAGGTGCCTCTGGGAGGAAACGCCAGGAGTAAGGCCCATTGTACTCAATGGGGCTTACTCCCAGGTAAGTGTGGCTAGGATTGCAGCCTCACAGCCTAATCCTAGGCATGTCTAGTCAGGAGTAAGGTACACCAAGGTACACCAACATACAAGGTACACCAACAAGGCTCAAGGTACACCAACATACATTGTACACATAAATGTTATATGTTATGATGGCGCGAACATTGTAAAAAAAACTCTGGTAGATCTCCGGGCCTTGCTGGGTTTCAAAGTAGCTCTTGGGCCAAAAAAGTGAGCACCCCTGAGTTAGACCTTCGGGGCTTCATTAGCTAATTAATTGTTAAGGTGGAAGCATGTAGTCACCGTTTTTCTGATACTGGGTATTAACCTCCAGTTAGTAAAATACTTTCTGAGGATCTTGAGGTCTTTGGAGAGGAGGCCATCCAGCAACTCCTTGTTTTTTCCCTACCACATTACCTCAGATGCCAGTTTTCTGGACTGGTTAACCCATATGGACGGTCACCACAAGGAATGTGGTCATCCCCCAAAAGCCAGTGGACTATCAACTGGCTGGAGCTACGTGCTATTATAGTTGCTCTGGTCCAATTTCGGAAGGGGATCAAGAGTGGACATGTACACAATGTTTCTTGCAAAGGTATCTCTGAACAAATAAGCAACACCTGATCATCAGAACTTCATTGCAAGACTTATGTCATCATGGAGTGCTATCTTTAAAGGTAGAACACTGGGTGAAGTTTTCTAATTGTCAATCTCAGTCATCAATCTCACCAGAAAGCAAAATGGTCTCTATCTAGCAGTGTTCTTTTATTATTATTATTATTAGTAGTAGTAGTAGTAGTAGTAGTAGTAGTATTTATATACCACTTTTCAACAGAACGTTCACAAAGCGGTTTACAGATAAATTCAAACAAACAACTAATGGCTCCCTGTCCCAAAAGGGCTCACAATCTAAAAGGATGCAAAAGAACACCAGCAAACAGTCACTAGAAAAGACAGTGCTGGGGTGAGAAGGGCCAGTTACTCTCCCCCTGCTAAATAAAAGAACACCCACTTAAAAAGTGCCTCTTACCCAGTTAGCAGGGGTAACAGTTGAGTTGTTATACACTTTGGCCTGCTCCCAGTAGATCTATTCACAACTGTAGGAAATGCCAATTTTCTAACCTTCATGACACAATGTCCATATCTAGGCATAGATGGGGATAGATGTGTTTGAGTATCTGTGGCCCAACAGTCTCCTGTATGTCTTTCCTGCCAAGATTCCTCTGGCAAATTTGTTTGCTTCAGGCAGAAGTCATCCTGGTGCCCCTCACTAGTTACACTGTTTGTGTGCTTTCTGAACCTCATCAACCTGTCCATTCAGTGGCTCTATAATATTCTTGTACAGCTCAGTCTCGAAAGGCCTGGTGATTCATCCACAGTTACTCATGGTGACAGTGTGGAGACTTAATAGGATTGGCTCAGGTATGCTGGGCAGGTCCTCTTCTACAATTATGTATGGCTTCCACAATCAACTCTGGAACTTGATAATCTTTTAGAATTTGGAATTCACTTCCTAAGCTATAACCAAGGATAACCTTATTATCATCCTGATTGTTCCCCAAGAAGGTGGGTATTTATCACCCATGCCTTCATTTATCACTGGAAGAAAATTAGAAAATTTCCTTATCCCAAGATGATAAGGAAAATGCATTGAGCCCTATGGAAAGTGAAACTGAGCCACATGTGCATGTTTACTCATGAGTAAGTGAGCATGCCTCCGCTTGTATGGAAGGCCAGGCGAAAGCAAGGCCACTGGAATGGTCTCAATCCAGTGAACATGGAGTTCAACAAAAGCTCCAGAAGATGACCAGAAAGTGATCCCCCAGGATAGTATAAAGCAGTGTTTTCCAACCTGGGGGTTTCAGTCCTTCAGGGCAGGTGTTCACGTTTGCTTTTGGGATGTTACCCCCTTAAGGAGGGTAGCGAATTGACTGGGGACCCATAGGTGCTGCTGGTACAGCACTTCCAGGTTTCGCTGCTGCCACCGCCACCAAATATGAATAAATAAAAGTGTTTTTACTTGCCCACATTCGGCAGCAGCAGTGAAACCTGGAAGTGCCATATTAACAGCACCTATGGGTCCCTGGTTGGGTTGATTCCCTCCTTAAAGAGGTAGTTGAGAATAACTGGTATAAAAGATAAAAAACAGGCTTTACCAACTGGCAAAGTGAAACTTTTTTTTTTAGGCTCATAAAGCTAGAAGCATCCCAGTAGTGTGTCACTTTTAAAAGTGGGTCCAGTGCTAAAATGTTTGGAAACCGCAGCATTAGGTAGAACTAATAGAAACCTTTGAACGTGAGGTAGCATTGGCCTCCTTGAGTTGTTCATACTACTTAGGGGGTGGGCCAGTCCGTTTTTGCTTAGCTGCTTTCTATCCACTCGCCTGGAGAAAAATCACTTTTCAGTTGAGAATGCATTGTAGAGAGAAAAAAATAATTGTACTTGGCATCTAATTAGGCAAGAGAATGCTCAGCAAGCCTTTCTGACATCGTTTTACTGACATGCAGCAAGGAATAGCTAATAGCAGTTTGTTAATTAGGTTCTGAGCAATTTGGAACAGGTTAGTGTTAAAGATGTTACAGACACTGTTCATTGTGATCTCTAAAGAAGCAAGGAGTTTCTTGATATTTGTGCTATTACTGGTTGAGATTACGTTGTGTCATGTTATGTTTCTTGATTCGGTGACATTGCATCTGACGCTGTGTTACGTTCTGACAACTAAGAATGTCTTCAGTCTTCTTGGACTATTAGCTATCATGCTGTTTCAAAAAAAGAGAGACGGAGACCCTGTGAAGACTTATGTACTTTTGCTTTGTTTGTGGCCTGCATTTTGAATTCAGTTACTGCTGTGCTTTCTACTTTTTTTCCACAAGAACAGCATCTGAAACTTGATTTGATTTGAGTTGATTTCTATCTAGACGTTTTTACTTGTTGAATGGTGGCTGTAGTCAGACAAACTCAAGTAAAATTAATGTGTTCTTTTAATTTGGTGTTTCATTCTGACCCAGGGATGGCCCAACTACATCTGCTGCTCAACACAACCTCAACTTGCTGCTGACACTTTCCCCAGGACGAATGCATGACTACCCCCTTCTCCCCAAATCATATTACCTCCTCAACACCCTCCTTTTCATAGTGTTTAAAATGTAAAGAGGCAGGTTCTGTTAAAACTTTAATCCCTGTGCAGAGACAAAGTGCAGAGAGAGAAGCAGATGTTAGTGAGTGGGGAGCGGGTCAGTATACTCATGATTGTGGTGGGCTGGAGGGAGGGAGGCGATGGCCAACTCAGAGTAAAAGGTGCCCCAAATCTGCTGCACCCTTTCTCCTTCCCATTCTCCACCACTGATACAAGTAGCATCAGATCACGTAATGGCTGGGCAAGCCATGTTCTGGCCTATATGGCTCGCTTAGATGCCCTAAAATGTTATCTATGCAAAATCTAGATTTTAGTATTAGTTCACAGTGTCTAACTTTTATCTGTCTGTTTGGGAATAAGTACGTGCAAAAATAGTGTTTCTTTTCTAGCATGGTGTCTTTTCTAGTGGCTTTTTGCCAGCATTCTTCTGCATCATTTTAGATTGTGAGCCATTTGGGGTAAGGGAACCATTTGATTTTTGTCTGTAAACCACTTTGTGAACTTTCTTGTTAAAAAGTGCTATATAAATGTTGATGATAATTATGCACTAGAATGCACAAATTTAGGATGTTGTTAATTCTTGTGGTGTTTATTTTTTTAATTAACTGAAAGAAAACTAGCATTCATTTTACAATTTTCCAGTAGTGGACACTAAGCAACTGGTTGAGGGCAATAGTGTCTCAACATCATGAGATACTGAGGGGCAACAGTGGCTCTTGAAGTTTGGTCTGCTATGTGGCACACTACTTTGGTTCAATGGGCATGTGATGATGCTAATTTTTGTTAAATTATCATGGTTTTGCAAGGTGTTGAGCTGAAAGTAATACAAAGCTATTTGCTTTTCTTGATTTACAAGCAAATATGTCTGTTGCATATACATTGAAATAAAATTTGTAGGTGTCCTGCACTGATATTTCTTAAGGCTGTAACATGCTGGGAAAACAAGTTTCCTAAACTGAAATCCATTTTGGTTTATTCCCTGAGAGGATTAGGACTTGAAACTCAAGGCTTTGGTGATAAAATTTTATGTTCTTCTATCAAGTCAATGCTCACCTTGGGAGAATTAATAGGAGACGCAGCTGAAAAATGTCTTGTCTTGGTCTCTGGGAAAGCATTCATTTGATGCTTGTGTTATTGGGGCATAGGAGGTTCAGCCTGCAGAAGGAATAGTGTCAGGAAAAGAAATAATAGGATTGGACTATCTTGGCTGGTCAACTCTATTTATACTAGTTCAGGAAGAACCAGGCTATAATTACAAAAATCATTTATCACATCTGGCTAATGCTGTTCACAGGGATGGGCACTTGAGTCCTGAAGACTTGCCTCATGATGTGAAAGTATGCGTTTTCCACAAGTCATGGGAACTCGAGTGACTCATGTCACTGACTCAGACCCTGACTCATAACTTGGGGCAGTGTTTGGAAAAGAGTCATGACTCATTTAGAGTTAAGTAATGAAGACTTGGGATTTTTATGCCTGCAACATGGTTTTGTGTCCCTGGATGCTTGTTTACTATTTTGTTTTTTTTGCCACATTCACATTTCCCCAAAAGACTTTGAGTAACAGCATAGCTTTTGCTTATGTAACTGAAATGAAAATAGTGGTTGAAGTGAAGGATTTCAACACATTGCTGACTGCAGATAGAATGGGAACATCAGGACACTGTTAAATGAGACCTCTGACACACACACCCTACCAGCACCTCCGTTTTTCTGCAGAGCCATAACTGACTTACACCTTGATTTGTTTCTCATAAAGACTCTGACTGGAGTCTAAATGACTCTTAAAAAGGCTCAGAATGAGTCGCTAGTGAGTCGAGTCATGTTGGAGATTCTCGACTCGGCGCAGTGGCTGTGGCACATCCCTGCCTATCCACAACAGTCCAGGAAGATTGCAGTTCAGTTCTACCCTGTACTGAAGTTTAATAATTAACTCCTATGCATGTATCTTAAAGGTGTCAAACTTTCATGGGGGGGGGGGGGAGATGGAGAGGTCACAGATGCTGTAGGATTTATTTTAATACAAAGAGATTTAACAGTTCATTTTTCACACAGCCTGTGCTGGCTTTCCTTCCACCAGAGTGTGATTCTTACCACATTGCTTCTAGTTTAGCACTCTCAAAATGCAATTCTGTAAGCTAAGAGAACATGTGAATGATACAAACAAACCAAGTAATGCATTACTCTGTTCAACATTTTAGATTTCTGAACAGCTCCAGCACATTGTAGGTTGCCATTCAAAACCACCCGCTGACACCAAAAGCAGCTAGGAAGACTCGGAATGTTTTTCATAAGACTACTTATGTTTGACCTCCTGGAACTTCTTTGAGAGGTTTTTAAAAAGCAGCTACCAGAAGACTGGTTTATAATAGAAGAGTTAAGGGCATGGCAACCGTCCAAGTTCCCATAGTCGGTAAACCCAGATGTTACCTGTCAAGTTGCTCATAGCTTTAACAGATCTGTCACAAGGTCAGACAAATACAATTTCCCCATTACTTTCCTTGGCCCCTTTTTTTAAGTCTTAAGTTAAGATCAGTGGAAGAGTTGAATCACAGTCATTGACCTCATGTATTCAGTTACGCTGCCTTACTCTGATGTTTTAAGATTTCAGACATATATTGGGCTTTAAAACACAAAGAGTAAATTAACACGAACCATTTTGTGGGTATGTACTAAAGCTTTAGTCTGTTTTTACAGTTTGCCTATGATAAGACTGGCTTTCTTCAGTGTTTTCATGTATTGCAAAACATAATATCAGGCAGTACTAATATCAAATGTTACAAACACAACAAATTCACACAATTGATAACTTTACATCTTTTTAAAATTATTAATCTTATAATTAAGAGGAGTTGGAAAGAAAGAACATTTGCAAAACACATGAATTGTGTAAGGGTTAAAGGGAATGTTAACACTTGACAGGTCAGTTTTGAAAAGTGTTCAGCCACAGTATTGGAATAAGTCTGTAAAATACAGTTGGCACAATCCAACCAATGTGAAAAATTCCCTTGATATGAGCAATTAAACACACTTAACTTTCACTGAAATTAATTGAACATGTCATATTTTGTGTTTTTAGTCAATTATGTTATTCACCTTGGAGTGTGACATTTCTGGAACTGTGTACATTTTTCAATTCTTCCAGTTCTTAAAAAATTTGGGCTTGGTGGCCAAATCTAGGTGAAAGTTTTAATGAGTTAAGCAAGCCTAATTGGTTCAAAAGCATCAGAAAGAGTACACATGCATGCACTACATGTAGAATTCAGAGAGTCCATTTGCTACCTTATAGTGTAGTGTATCAGATTAAAAAAAATCATATCGGATACTGTTTCTACTGCTTTCATAAGCTGTTATATTCATTTTTATAATTGTAAAACTAGCTGCTGTTAACATTGTATATATGAATAGTGAATGGAACTGTTCTGTATACACACATACCTTTCTAGTCATGGGAAGTTATAGTGTGATTCGTAATTGCAAATCACTTGTAATTCTTTGGGATGAGTGGTCTCTAAATTCTTTGGAAAATTGCAAAGCACAGGTGAGCATAAGTGTAAAAGAACTTGATCAAAAACATCAAAAAGAACTTGATGCAAAGTCTATTCAGGATAATTTTCTTCATTTTACAAATACTGGGCTGCCTACAGCTGTCCACCTTTGTGAAGAGTGTACTGTGGTGTTGTTGTACACACTTATTACTAGTCTGCTTCCAGACAGTAACAAAAATATAGTGCTTCTTGATCAGATTTTGTGGTTTTTCTGTCTATTTGTTGTTATTCAATTTGTTCATTATTGATAGGTTTTAGTATCTTCTCACATTGACTTTATGCCAAACAGAAGTCAAAGCTATCTTTTCAACATCTGTTCAGGCTATTAATAGCCTATCCTATGATTTTTCAGGCAATTGTAAATGTAAAGTAATGGCACAAACCTGACTCATTATTTTGTAGTCCTTAATACTCAATATGAACCTCTTAACAGTAATAAAAAAAATCGCTTTTTCATCTAGAATAGCATTGTGAACATTTTTGCTTCATTTTTGCTTATTCCAAGTTGTAAGTGACCAAAATTAGACTGATATTGTGGAGGGGGTTTGCAATGTCTATTTGTGATTTGGAACTTCCTGTTAAAATACACTGCATATGTGCGTGTATGTGCATACGTAAAAAAAAAAAAAAAAAGATTATATACGTATATACTGTATTTGTAATCTCAGAAAAGGTTTACCTCACCTTGAACCCCCTCAAAATTATTATTATTATTATTATTATTATTATTATTATTATTATTATTAATTTATATCCCGCCTTTTTGCCCTATGGGCACACAAGGTGGCCTACAACAATTAGCTCCAACAAATACAAAATTAAAAATTAAAAATTAAAAACAATTTACAAATAATTAAAAATCTAAAACAAACCCCGTGGATTCTCATATAAAAAAGCATGAAAGTCAGCCAGCCTGTCAACAATTAAAAGCTTTTTAAAATAAAAAGGTCTTCAGTCCACACCGAAATATTAACAAAGAGGGAGCAGTTCTCAATTCTAAGGGGAGGGTATTCCAAAGTTCGGGGGCCAACACTGAGAAGGCCCTCTTCCTGGCCGCCACCCCTCTCACCTCTCTTGGTGGTGGCACAGTCAAAAGGGCCCCTCCAGATGATCTAAGAGCACGGGCAGGATTGTAGGGAAGGAGGCGGTCCCTCAGATACCCCGGACCCAAGCTGTAAAGGGCTTTAAAAGTCAAAACTAGCACCTTGAATTGGGCCCGGAACAGAACCGGCAGCCGGTGTAGCCGCCAAAGCAATGGCTCGATAGAGTCAAACTGACGTGCCAAAGCCACCACACGAGCAGCCGCATTCTGTACTAGTTGTAATAACACAATTAATGGGCAGCCCAATCCTGAACTAAAGCGGCTACCACTGTATCTAGCAGGGGCCAAGAAGCAGCCAGAGGCCTCCTCAGGAAGCCCCAAGCCCCACGATGGGGCTTCTCAAGTCTGCGCCAGCCATTTTGTTGGGTCAGACTTGAGAGACTCAATGTTGGACTTTCTGGCTTGATAAGGTGGGGCAAAGATTCACCGATTCTGCCGTCCCCCACTCCCCCAAGGCAGCACCACAGCACAGTGGTTACATGTACCCCCGGCAGCAGCACATCGTCCTTTTGCTGGTGCTACGCCTGGCACCTGATTGGTGCAGACCCAGCACGGGCATTCTCTACTCTTCTGTTGTTGGCATCCTTCAGTCTCGAAAGACTATGGTGTCACGCTCTGAATGGTGGTTCTGGAACAGTGTCCTCTCCAGAGCACGAAGCCTGGGTAAAGTAGGTATGGAGGATAGGCTGTTACCCATGCAGCAAATCCCCCCTCTCCACGTCGCTGAAATGGTCCAATGGAAAGGCAGAGGCCAGTACGGTTGGTTCCAGCTGGTTGGTTGGTGCTGTAAACGTGCCATAAAACGTGTTTACAGTGTTCTACTCTTAGGGCACTGTAAACATGTTTTATGGCACGTTTACAGCACCCAGCGCTACAGCTCAGTGCCAGTGCTGGGCCAGTTTATTATTGGACCCTTAAAGAGAATGAATACATTATGTGGTTTTTGTTTACACAATCATTTCATCCTATGTAACCTTTTCCTTGTATCCCTTCACTCTGAAAGTTACTTATGTCTCTTCTACCTACATATTTGCCCCTCCATTGTAATTTGGATTGCAATAGCCTCGTGATGGATTCCTTTCTTTTGCTTGATGTACTTTGATCATCATCAATATACAATGTGTTTAACACATTGTACAGTGATGCTGATATGTAACTACTGTAGTAGAGGCGATTACAGTTAATTCAAAAAATCTCCTTAGGGAACAATCAGTGATCCAGGTTCCTTTCTATTTGCTTGTCTCCTGTCCGGAATAGCAGGTGTCCACCACTGTGTGATACCTAGGTTGTCTGTATCATACTAGATCCTGGGTTGTATCCAATGAAAATTGAATTGAACTCAGTTGGGATTTGAATGAATTGTGGTTAATGTAAATTCCATTAGTTTCACTAGAACTTCGTCAGCTGTGAAGGCAATTCTTGAAGTATGGCTTGCAGCACAGTCTTGGCAGTTAACATCATTGACTTGCATTCCAGGAAGTTAATAGCCACAAGATCCAAATAACTCTACCTACCTGGTGTGGCACCTTTGTCATGAATAAGTGCATGTCAGGCCTAGGTTGGCAATAGAAGCCTGAGCGAAACTAAGACAGTGTAACTGAGAAGTTGCTAGCAGTTCCTAGCTGCAGGAATGTGAGTAAATAAACAAAAGGATTGTTGTCTCTCCTTTGCTGGCCAGAAAGCACAGACAACAAGAATTACAACCCATTGGAATGTTTAACACCTCAGTAGACTGAGGGGCACCTGATCAAGCGGAATGGAATGCAGCTATGGATCTCCACTTGGGAGGGGTAAGAACTAGGAGGGCTAGCAACCAGACCCACTGCGAGAAGACTCTGTCCTCAAAAGTTTCTGATTGGACAGTCTAAGTAAGTATGAAGTCACCTCAGTACTATTAGCATAAGAAGTATAATAATGAGTGCCCAAGGGATGTGTGCGTTCTTTCTTGGACAGAGTTTTTTGGGGGTTGCAACATCCTGCACGCGTGTGAGCTCCGTTGTCCATCATGGACACCTGGTCTCATAGGTAGCCCTGGAGCTAAGAAATCTACAAGAGTAACTGACCCAGGTGAGAGATAGGGATTAATAGAGATAGCCAGCTAGCTTTCTTATTTTATTACTGATACGTTTTCTAGATGTTTATGCCTCTAGCATTTGCTGCCTTATTGTAGAGTGTGTAACCTTATGTGCTTAATAAACTAAAATCTCTTTTACTAAGTTGTTTCATTGTCTGTTGGGGACAAAGTTTCAGAATCCTGCCTAACCGTTCAGCAAGCTACCAAGTACTCACTAGACCTCACTAGACTCACTAGAACTTGAGGACTGAAGCTTTAATTGGAGAAAGCGCTCAGTGCCTGCAAGGGATAGAATTAAGCCTAGAGGGTCTCAGTGTCCCTGGACTGAGGCACTGGCACATACAGGGTGGTGGCAATACTACTGAGCAGATGGGCCTTGAGGGCTTTAGGGTTCGAGAACCAAGAACTCTGAGCACCCCAAACCCCCCTATGTTTACGACAACCTTCAACCTGGGGAGCTTCTAATTCCTTTGTCACTCCTATATACCAAATACTACTGTTCTGTTCAGTGGCGTCACTAGGGTTTGCGTCATCCGGTGCGGGATGCCAACGTGTCACTCCCCATGCAATGGGCGGGGCAGCACCCCAGGTGGTACGCATGGTGATGTACCATCACTCCGCCCCCACTGGTTTTTTGGCTGTACCTTTTGCTAGAACAAAGATAGAACACATTCTGCATGAAATTACGCGTTGATTGATATATAACATGATGGTATTATTCTTCCAAATTATGATTTTAGTGATTTTGGTCACTAGTAGTGTCACACATCCCCCAAGGGTGTCAACTTAGTAATACCTTATTGCAGCAGTTCTCAAACTTTTAGCACTGGGACACACTTTTTAGAATGACAATCTGTCCAAGACGCACCAGAAGTGATATCATGGTGGAAGTGACATCATCAAGCAAATTAAAATAAGTATAAATAATTAAAGTAAAACAAATAATTAAATAAGCAGAAGCCAGCCCTGTTCCACCAAGTGAATTTCCTCTATAACCTGCCTGCAATAACACCCCCCCCCTCCAAAATCAGTAAGGTTTTCAACCCTGCCCCTACCCAGTGCCCAGTTCAATTTAAGAACTTCTGTTTAAACCAGATCACTGTCAGGATCCACCTGGCTTTGCAAGTCTCAAAAATTTTCACCTTATCAGCTGAAGCCTCTGTTTTGATCCTTTTTGGGGGGGGGGGAGGGAGACTGCCTTCTGGAGAACTTGTTTAGCTCCATCAGATCAGGACCATTCTGGTAGCCTTGCACTCTCCTTCACCTGATCTTCCACACCAGCCAAGGCACGTTTGCTTACTACCGAGTAAACACGACCGTGAGGCTTAGTTTCACTTTCCATAGGGCTCAATACATTCATCTGCTTGGAGGGAGGGACTTCCTTCTCAGGTGTTTTGGGGGGGCTGCATTCATTGGATCAGGACCATTCTTGTGTTATTGGATTCCTCTCAGCCTGCCCTTTCCGACGGACTAAGGCACGTTTCCCAACTTGCGAGTAAACATGCGATACAGCTCACTTTCACTTTCCATAGGGATCCATGCATTTTTTGTTCTCCAGTTTTTTGGCCATACCTTTTGATAGAAAGGCAATATTTCATTTTTGTTTTTTGCATTGCATTCCGCTCGAAATTCTGCATCCAACAGTATATAATATGATGGGGTTACTCGTAACCACCGTGATTTTAGCGTGTCACCCCCCCCAAGTGCGCTTCACCCCCCTGTGCACGTCACCTGGTGCAGACCGCACCCCCCCAAGCAACGCAACCGGTTCTGTTCCATAGTGTCTAGGCATTTGTTTGGTGTTCAAGGCCAAAGCATGAAGGGAGCTGACACCCACTGGAGGCCATGATAGAGCATAAAATTGGTCCAAGAAGCAGAGAAAGATTTATCTAATCGAGGAGTAAGCAGGGACCATTGGTTACAAAGTCTATCATAGACAGCAAAACAAAAACCACAACCACCAGGCAACTGTTCCTTGCACAGACATCAGTCTGAAATAGTGACCCACTTGTATTTAACCCAACCTAAATGAGGCTGTGTGCAATTGTCTCTACAGAAACAATAGAAGAAATTGTGTCCAGGTTGCCCCAAATTCCCAGGACCTTATTGGGACTTTTGATAGTTATAGAAGAACAATCCTTAGCATTCAGTACTCCATCTATGATGAGAGGGATCAGGAAAGAGAATCTTGAATTTGCACCAATATAGTTATGGAGATATATGGGAAAAACATTTGCAAAGAAGCACCATTTATAAAGTGGTATCCTCTTCTATTTATCAGGGGAATAGCAACGATCCTTCTTCACTCTAGCATGGCATTTTTTCCAGTGGCTGGTACATATGTCTTTTATATCCTTTTTAGTTTATTGAGCCCCGTTGGGGATAGGGAACTATTTCCTTATTTTCTATGTAAACTGCTTTTTGTTGAAAAGCAGTGAACCAGGATGGTGTAGTGGTTCTGTAGTTGGACATAGATCTGAAAGATCCAGATTCAAATCCCCACTCAGCCATGAAGCTTCTTGGGTAACCTTGAGCCAGTTACTTCTGGCCTAACCTACCTCACAGGGTTGTGAGGACAAAAGGAGGGATGGAGCTATGTACACCACCCTGAGCTCCTTGGAGGCAGAGCAGTATAAAAATGTGACAAATAAATAAAATAAAGAAATGAATCTGAATAATTGTTGAAACTCTTGGCTTCAGCATCTGTCTTGGCCCATTAATGTGTGGTAAGGGAGTCCATAAGCTTATAATATGTTCACATGGAAAACGTGTTTCCAGGCAATGTTTATTGTACAGGCACGTGTACTGGGGAGTCAGCATTGGGCATAGTGTCCTATGGCAAGTGCATGCAGTGTCAAATGTGCTTCTTGCTGCAGAACCTAAACATGGCTTCTATCTCTGGAGGGATCCAGTATTATTACCCTGCTTTATCTCTACCTAGTTGTTAAAAGGATGATGGTCATACTATGCTCAGATTAAATTTGGATGATACCAGTAGTTAGTTAATTGGCAACCTTCAGTCTCGAAAGACTATGGTATCGCGCTCTGAATGGTGGGTCTGGAACAGCGTCTAGTGTGGCTGAAAAGGCCGATTCGGGAGTGACAATCCCTTCCACACTGGGAGCAAGTGCAGTCTGTCCCTGGCCTGTCTCCCTGGCTATGGGCCTTCCTTCTTTGCCTCTTAGCCTCAGACTGTTGGCCAAGTGTCTCTTCAAACTGGGAAAGGCCATGTTGCACAGCCTGCCTCCAAGCGGACCGCTCAGAGGCCAGGGTTTCCCACTTGTTGAGGTCCACTCCTAAGGCCTTCAGATCCCTCTTGCAGATGTCCTTGTATCGCAGCTGTGGTCTACCTGTAGGGCGCTTTCCTTGCACGACTTCTCCATAGAGGAGATCCTTTGGGATCCGGCCATCATCCATTCTCACGACATGACCGAGCCAACGCAGGCGTCTCTGTTTCAGTAGTGCATACATGCTAGGGATTCCAGCACGTTCCAGGACTGTGTTGTTTGGAACTTTGTCCTGCCAGGTGATGCCGAGAATACGTCGGAGGCAGCGCATGTGGAAAGCATTCAGTTTCCTCTCCTGTTGTGAGTGAAGAGTCCATGACTCGCTGCAGTACAGAAGTGTACTCAGGACGCAAGCTCTGTAGACCTGGATCTTGGTATGTTCCGTCAGCTTCTTGTTGGACCAGACTCTCTTTGTGAGTCTGGAAAACGTGGTAGCTGCTTTACCGATGCGTTTGTTTAGCTCGATATCGAGAGAAAGAGTGTTGGAGATCATTGAGCCAAGGTACACAAAGTCATGGACAACCTCCAGTTCATGCGCAGAGATTGTAATGCAGGGAGGTGAGTCCACATCCTGAACCATGACCTGTGTTTTCTTCAGGCTGATTGTCAGTCCAAAATCTTGGCAGGCCTTGCTAAAACGATCCATGAGCTGCTGGAGATCTTTGGTAGAGTGGGTAGTGATAGCTGCATCGTCGGCAAAGAGGAAGTCACGCAGACATTTCAGCTGGACTTTGGACTTTGCTCTCAGTCTGGAGAGTTTGAAGAGCTTTCCATCTGATCTGGTCCGGAGATAGATGCCTTCTGTTGCAGTTCCAAAGGCCTGCTTCAGCAGGACAGCGAAGAAGATCCCAAACAAGGTTGGTGCAAGAACACAGCCCTGCTTCACGCCGCTTCGGATGTCAAAGGGGTCTGATGTGGAGCCATCAAAGACAACAGTGCCCTTCAATACCATCAGATCATCAATATCAGATCATCAATATCTGATGATCAATATCAGATCATCAATATCATCAATATCAGATCATCAATATCATCAGATACCAATCAGATACCAATCAGGTACCATCAGATACCAATAGATGGCTCACTTATGCCAATAAGGTGGGCAGTGTAGCATTTGAGCAAAGCAGTCAGTGAGATTGTGTCCCCCTCCTTCCTGTAAACAGGAAAATCAATATTTTTCAAATTGCCTTATGGTCCTCCTCTGTTTTAGGCAATTATTCTACTATGTTCTTCAGTTTGTTCCCAAGGCTGAAATCACCTGGCTCCATCTCAGAAGTCTTTCTTGGCTTCAGACATTTCTGATTCTTCTATAATATTCTGCCTTTGTAATTAAATCCATTTCACCTCAATTTTACCCTTGCAACTACTTAATCTAGATGCTGCATCCCAAAACTAAAATATATTAAAATGACTATTCAATCCTTCAACACGTGTTCACCAGCTGTAGTACTAAAATAGATGAGGTAACATCCAGTTTTGGCTACATCAGTTTAAAAGGTAGATACCAGGTTTATACAAATTCTTCCTTGCTTTCATGTTAAAGTGCACACAAATAATTCTGAAAACAGTTCTGTGAAGGCACAGACTTTGTTGACTATTCAGAAACTCATTGCAAAGCAAGAAGGCATTTTGTCATCTTAAAAACATCTTATGCTGGTAAATAGCAGAAGAGAGATCAGCAGCACCACTACAATAGGGGAAAAAATTTTTAACATGCTATCTCTTCAGCACAGATGGTGTTAACATTTGAAAGTCATTGAATCATGGCACTTTTTGGCAGAAATGTATGTTGTATCCCAGTTCTGTTAGCATGTGTATATTTGTGTTTCATCCCCAGCAGTTCTTCCAGGAAAGACTTGGCAGCCTCCGTAACTACTATGCTAGCGAAGTTAATTGTCAAGACAAAATGATAATATTATGAAGCTAATACTTCCAGGATGTGATGGAGACCCAGCAGTCTCCAACAGAATCAGATGTTACAGACAGTCTGGTTTAGGGTGCATTAATTTCTCGAAGTTCCTCGTCTGTCATTGTATTGAGACAGAAGCAGCAGATAGGATAGAAGATGATCCATGTAAAATAAACTTTCCACTCTTCTTCTGTGAGTATATCTTGGCTAACTTGAATCAAGAAGGGTCTCCTTTTTGCAAACTCGTGTTTTACACACGAACATTTTAAATTGTCAAAATTGCTGAACATTTCTGGATCATTTTCTTCTCTCCAATTTGTACCTGATACTACATGTTTTTCACAATTATTGGCATTTGTCAACATTTATGTGGTCCTTTCCAGTTTGGCAATGTCACTTTTTATTTTGAAATTTGTTCTGCATCTTTTGACAAGTAGACAGAATATTTTGTGTTCTTAATTTTCCAGAACTGATGGTAATCTCCATTTTGGAAGAAAAGGGTGAAAACGTTTCATGTAAGAGCCTGCAAAATACAGAAAGAACAGCATTCACAGCTTGTGCTTGCACAAGCCCATGTCTTCATTCTCCTCCCAAAGCTCCTGAGGACCCCCCCCCCCCAAAAAAAAAAACAACCCTGGTACTTGGGGATTGAAGAACCCTCAGTAGTGGCATGCCATGTACTATGGAGTAGGTTGCAGGGCTGGGTGAGTATCCAGTTGCTGGAGGAGGAAACTGCTTAGAGGAGCATTAGCTAGCAGTTCCCTACTCCAGTGTCTCTCCTCCATGCCATGTTGCTGGTCCTATGCTGCTGGAATCAAGATGCTCTTCAAAGTGTTTTTTCAGGTGTTGAGGGTTTGAGAGGGATAAGTTGGGTGGGGAAGGTGACTCGTGTGAGTTCAAACTGTGTCTACTAGCCACACATCTTTTTTGTGGACATGTTGGAAAGTATATATGTGCATCAGTCTCCTAATTATGCATGTGTGCACACATGGACCATGCAAACATAAAGCACAAAAGTATACACATAATGTAGATAAGAATTCCTATTTGACTTTATTTAGGGCTGAGTGTGTGCTGCTAGTGTGTGGAGCGGGGAAATGTAACCTAATTTCTACTTCATGAAAATCTGAATTTGCATCCTGCATACATTATGCAATTCATGAAAATTTGTCTAGCATAATGGCATTATCCCATTCAGAGGAAAGGGCAAGAAGCCACCCAGGACACTGAAATTTTGTCTCTTTAATACATTATGGTTTTGTTACAGGTCCCTGTTATGCATTAAAGTCAAATGCATCTTTTTGTAACTTCGTATGTTTCAGGAAACAGAACATGAAGAGCAACTATTAGTCCATTCTGTTAGGTGGCAGGCTTCCACAGTGAACAGCCAATATTTCTGGTCTGAGGACTGTCTTATGTCAACCATTAACTTAGGTCCAGCAAATTTTTTTTCTGTCTTTTTGATTGGGGCTGAAACTACACAATCGTTCTCCCCTTTATTAATCCTCATAAATTTTTATTAAATGTATAAATTTACATTTATACACTTGCACTATGAAGGGAAACATCTGGAGAAATGGAAGGTTCTACATGGCATTGTTTCATGGAACAAAACTTGTAAAAATCTCATTGAAAAATGGGGTTTATGTTCAGCCTGCAGATGTAAACTGCCTTGAGTCTATGAGAAAGGTGGTATATAAATATTGTAATAAATAAATAATATAAAATGTGGGCAAGAGTAAAAAAAA
The DNA here is from genome assembly GCF_035046505.1 of Tiliqua scincoides. NCBI lineage: Eukaryota > Metazoa > Chordata > Lepidosauria > Squamata > Scincidae > Tiliqua > Tiliqua scincoides. The sequence goes on along the minus strand of NC_089822.1, from coordinate 21,766,293 downwards.
AAAATGTGCAGGATTCCATGTCAAAAAGGACCTTGAATTTGTTTCTTGGATGGCATTCCTGCCCACATACAATGTCACAGAGGAAAGCGAAATCCTGTCTAGCACAAACTCTTGGATTTTCCTAAAAGAGCTCTTTGGATATTGGCCATTAAAATTACCATTCTCTACAAGTTACCAGCTATTGCCTCCCTTCTTTGCTTCATTTTATCCTAAATGTGAAACCCTAAAAATCTCCTTCCATGCACGTGCTGGCATGAAAGTGGTGGCTGCTGCAACAAGAATTTGATTTGCATTTTATCTTCCAAGATTGCCGTCTTCACTGTGATGGACCAGAGACACTGAAACAAGGCATTTTTTATTCCCTACATGTAATCTGAAGCTTCATTTCTTGTTGTTCTCCTGACACTTATGGCTGTTTCCTCTTTTGAATTCTTTCTACTGTGGCACATTGCCTGGGGTGTGAAAGACAAGATGAAGAGAGACTCAATCTATGAATCTGTCTGCAGCTGATCTTATTTTAAAAACAAAACAGTGTGGCTGGCACTCTTTGGTGGGCGCTAATCATCTTGTGGCACAACATAGACAAGCCTTTCGGGGGTTTGAAATTTGAATCGACTCCAAAACTTGAACTTTTCCAGTTGGCAGAACAGTTTGCTGTTGCATTATCTCCCAAGCTAGTGCATAAACACTTTTGTTACACATTTATTTTTTCTCCACAGTTACTCCCATTACACTCTCTTCAACTTGGCATTTTCAGGGGAAAGCATCTTATTCTGAATTACAAATAGAGTTATAAATAAATGTTTAGGCTGTTAAAAGGTTTAAGACAGCAGTCATTTTGGAACTATGAGAATTTTTAAAAGTGAATGCACTGTGAAACGATCCATTATGCAGCATCAGTCTTGGAGTGTTCTTCAATAGTCTGTAAGTGTTTTATTGCAACAAACACTTCCATCAATCTGATGTCAGAAATTGACTGAAGGCCTTTCCAGGCAATTGTCTTATAGTACAATATGGTGCACTTCGTTACTTGTTTTCCGCAAGGGATACTAGAGTTCTTTCCTCCAGGTAGCAGAGAGCATCTTTTTTCACATCATGGAGATGTTGCTTTCTCAGCCCTCAATCTGCAAAACATTTCATTGGGAAAATGCAGTTTTGCCTCCCAGATAATGCATCAGTTGTTTAAAAATGTATGTTTTGAAGATGCATGTATCATAGGTATCCCTTTAGGGTTTTTGTGACAGCTAGTGATGAATTAGCATGTGTGTCACACTTAGACACAACAATTTTTAAGCATTCTTTAGAGCCCTGGTGCTTCCATGCTCTGACACTTAGAGATGGGAGTAGTGATGTCAATAGCACTTTGAGCAGAAAATATGGCAGCTATTGCATAAGCAAGGAAATCTTCTTTTTCCAATAGAAATACCCTGGTTTTTTTTCTTTTTCTGTCTCTTTCCTCACCCATTTTTTTCTTAGTTCTTTAGGGGTGTGTGCTGTCTTCTCCAAGAAGACATCTGAAGTAATGCTTCCATGAATGCACTCTGCAAGCTCCTTCTGAGAACACAAAGAGCATTCCTCTTGTGCAAAGGATCTTTGTATGAGTAGAACACTCCTTCCGTTCTTGGAGGGAGCTTGAGTTCATGGACTCACTTTCATTCACAAAAGCATTACTGTAGATCAGGGGTGTCCAAACGTTTTGGCAGGAGGGCCACATCATCTCTCTGACACTGTGTCGGGGGCCGGAAAAAAAAGAATTAATTTACATTTCAAATCTGAATAAATTTACATAAATGAATATATTAGAGATGGAACTTATATGAATGAATGATGGTCCTGCAATAGCTCAAGGCCTATAAAAGGCCGTGCACAAAGCAAGGCCAGCCTTTCTTTTGCTGCTGCTGCTGCTGCACCACAGACATGAAACAGCAAGCAGTGGAAGAAGCCTTCTTCTCACAGCTCACGCAAGAGGTTGAACAGTTGGCCATTACACTGAGAGCAGTTGCATCAGGCCAGCACAGGCTCCAGCAAGTCTCTGGCGGGCTAGAAGCTCATTGGAGACTGGGGCCTCCCTGGGGGCCAGATGGGGAGTCCTTGCGGGCTGCAATTGTACCCAGAGCTGGGGTTTGGTCACCCATGGTTTTAGAATTAAAAACTCAGGGATCACTTCACACTGTGTGTATTCAGGTGTACATCTAAGGTATTTTAAGCATACATGATAAATATTGCATATTAAGACAGTCACATCACTTGTGTTTGCACATATATGCACCATTGCTGATTGTGATGGTATACGCAAGACGAATGTCTTGCACACCGAAAAACTCGCAAGACGAAAGCGTTTTTGCTATTTTTTCTGGTGACTCGCAAGACAAATTTTTCTATGCCGTGCTTCGCAAGACGAATTTTTAAAATTAAAAAGTTGAAGTTTTGTGCTTGAAATTTTTGAAATCCTCTGTACAGTATGTATGCCTTTAAAGAGCACTTAATAAACACTTTGTAAACCAAATTTGACTTTGTTCTGACTATTTTTGCCCATAGGAACGCATTAATTAAATTTCAGTGCATTCCTATGGGAAACTGCGCTTCGCAAGACGAAATTTTCGCAATACAAAACGATTTGCGGAACGAATTAATTTCGTCTTGCGAGGCACCACTGCATATGAGAACTATTGAATGAGTGTGTACTCACTCCTTTCTCTCTTTTCACTTCATTTTGTGAACTCTTTTCTTTGTTTTGTTTTTAAATAAGCCAGTGAACTGCAGTATATAATTCAAATATATCCAGCAAATTTTGTGATGTTTTGGAACAAAGCTATGTATGGTGAAATAACACTGAACTCCTTGGCATGGAAACAGAAGAATAATCTAATTGTATGCAACCTTCTTAGTTCCCGCCTGGCACATGACCATAGTTGATGAGTTTCTCATTCAAGTAACCCTCGACCTCATAAAATTAGACTCACACCTGAAACCCACCCTTTATAATGCCAGATTTTTTTCTCATTTTCAGCCTATGCAGTTAACTTGTATCAAGTTTACAAATAGTGTTTTGAAAGAATCAATTTCATGGTGAATGCATCTAGTCAAACAAGCCATTTAAACAACATCTTACTCGTGTGTAGCAGACCATTTTACAAGTATTTGATAGTTTTACAAGACTGTGTTTCAGACAGGGTAATTGGTTGACTCTGATATGCGAGTTTAGGACTTAGACTCATTAACTTCTTTCATTGTAAGAAATATTTCTTACCTTTGTTCTACTCCAGGTGCTGCACATATTTTAAAAAATATCAGATACAAGCAAAGAGGAGCATCTTTATTTGGGGGTACAAATAAGCCAATTTCATTTTGTCAGTCTGTAGATATCATTAGGCATGAGAGATCTTATTATGTATTGTTTGTTATTTAACTACATGTTGGAATAATATTGCTTAATATGACACATATTGGCTTTGTCATCTGGATATTGAAAAGAGATTTTCAAGAGTAGATATTTCACTCTTGTTCTCTCAGGCTATGATGTTGTAAAGCTAAAAAAAAGTGGCGAAACAAATATGCCCCCACCAATAATATTATGCAGGAAATTGATAGAGGAAAATGATAACCCTCTATCAACACCAGAACTAGGGAACAGCCACTAAAATTGACTGTTGGGAGAGTTAGAACAGACAAAATAAAATATTTTTTTAGCCGGCATGTAATTAATCTGTGGAACTCCTTACCATAGGGTGTGGTGATAGCATCTGGCCTTGATGCCTTTAAAAGTGAATTGGACAAGTTACAAGTCATAATGGGTATGTACAGTCTAAGATTAACTGGTTGCTCATCATGAGGACCAGATAGAAATATTTTTTCTATCCGAAATGGCCATGGGTGTCAGATTTTTTGCCTACTCAAATGGTAAGGGAGGGACCGTAGGTTTCCTGCTTTAAAGATTGGTCACTTGTGTATAATTAAGTGGCCAAATTGAACACAAGCCACAGTCTGGTTGGGTTGGGGGGGGGGGTGCAAGGGTAAATAAAATGCCAGGGGCGTGGCAGCCAGATGCATGTATTATGTTGTCTTATGTGCTCTCTGAGGCATCTGGTGAGCTGCTATGAAATACAGGAAGGTGGACTAGATGGACCCTGGACCTAATCCAGCAGGGCTTTTCCTATGTCTGCAGTGTTTATCCTCTCTGTTGAAGTAAATGGGACAGCCTGTGTTTGCAGAAGCTCTGGAAATACATTCAAATCTACAAAAGGCTGTTGATCAGGAAATATAGAGTTTTAAGTGCACATATCTACAGGTGTGCCCCACTTTGTGGCATTCTGGTTTGTGCCGGGATCACATAACCAATGACCACATGTGGTCAAGGGAGCGCACCCCCCAATCCTCCGACTTCGAGTGGGGAGAGGCATGGTACCCTGTCACTATTTCTCTAGATGGAACTTATTCACGAAGTCAGACTCAGGTATGTGGAGGTGTGCAAAGGAGCAACAAGGGCAAGGCAATGTCCGGCAAATTTCAATTCAGTGCATCTGGCACGGAGGTGAGGAACAGAGATGGTGGGGATGACCATCTGTAGGTGCACCTCATACTCTGGTACCATGCAGACATATGGATAAGCTCAGGCAGCTTCTATGTGCCTGCATGGTTCTGCAGCGTGATGCAAGGATGGAAACTCGCTTGAATTTGAGTCACAAAAACACGTGTTTGCACGACTTGTACGTAACGCAAGTCTCCTGTCTCTATGACTCAGGACTTAACTCGAGTTCTAACCACTGACTCGGAAATGAGTCCCCATATGTGCGGACTCAAGTCTGTCTGTGTTTGGGAGTGCTTGCTCACTTTTTTTGTAGTTTCTGCATCACGTGTAAGACCTCCTGCAGTGATCCAGAAGCTGGCATTGACTGGTGCAAGCAGCAGGGTACATTAGTTCCAGCCAGGAAGCAGGGATGGGAGGGGAGGTGGAAGGGTTAATGTTTTTGTTTTGGGTCGCTGAATCAAGCATGAGGCAGATGGAGGAGGAATGCAGATCCAATTAGCTCAGTGGGGAGGGAGGTGGGAGCGACCTCTCATCCATCTTTGAAGGAACAGACAATCCATTGGACAAAGGATTGGTCTTCTGAGGTTTTCCCCCCCCCTCTGGCCAGGGGAGAGGTGAGGGAGTTGGTCAGCTATAGGAAAAAGTGACTCTCAGAAGCGCAGGGTGGGGGAGAAGGAAGCAGGGGGAGAAATGGAGGTGGTTCTTAGAGAGATTGAAAATGAGACACCTCCAGCCTGCACATACTTCTGAACCTGAAAGTAAGTTGGCGGTGATGTCATACACAATGTGTTTTGCATCGTTGCAGTGCACTTCCACACTTGGAGTGATGGCAGTGGTGGGGACACTTCCTGGGTGCATTTTTGTGTTTCACCTCACATACACACACTCCACCAGCACCTCCATTCTTCCTGGGAGCTATGCCCTGATGCATACTTTGAAAAGACTCATGGCTCAAGACAGTGAAGGGCTCTGGACGAATCCCAACAACCACCTGTTATGACTCGTGTATGCTCTGTGCCCTGTCCTTTCCAGTTATTCTGGCCCCCCCACCTTCTTGCAGCATTCCTCTTACACGACTTTTTGCACGATATTACGTCTCTTGTTGCCGAGTTTCTTGCAAAAGTCCTTGCCGCCAACAGTTTTAAGCAGTCCTGATTGGTGTACTTGGGAACAATTTTTTTGTGGTTTTGTTTTTATGTAATTTATTTGTTGTTTTGTATCTGCGCCGTTTATCTATGTATGTTGTAGTTATTTCTGCTATGCCATTAAAGGTTGTTGAAATTGAAATTGACTCGTGTATGAGTCAAGTCAGAGGGGCAGAGACTCGGGTTTTGACTCGAGGCTGGGGGAGGTGCCTCTATGAGGTGGACAGAGAGAAGGAGAGGGATTTGCCTGTGTGATACTGCAGCACAGGGTGCACAGCAAGAAGGATTGGAGAGGCAGCAACAGCAAGCAATCTATCTTCGAGCAGCTTATTTCTTCCTACGTCTGTGGTTGTGATTGCATTGGGAGCAGTAATAGGAGGTGTCTTCCACTGGAAGAGATACATGATGTTGGTCGAATTGGATGACTTCCCCCCCTCCCATCCTGCAGAAAGGTAGCAGATATTGGAACTGCCAGAGGAGGCCGAAAGTGGCTGGAGATGATGGGGGGGGTTGATTTGGTGGAATTTTTTGTCTTGTGGGAGAAAATTGATGGGAGTTTTGTCATTGGGGGGAGGGACTAATGGATTATTTTCCTGTGGGCAAAGACAAATAGGTTAATGAGGAAAATTTATGGTGTTTTGCCTTGGAACAGAAGAAACTGATTTTGTTTCAGGTTGGGGAAATCAATGGATTTTGTGCTTAAAATTTTAAAGCAGAAATATTAGGGGGATGTCAGTGGCTGGGGAGGAATAACCCTGCATGGGTTGCTATCTGGGAGAGCGGACCAGGATATGGAATGTTTAAAAGTGATTGTATCTTAGTGGGATATGGCTATAGGGGCTACAGGGATATGGCTACTGCTATAGGGAATCAAGATCACATCAATGCAGTAGAAACTTTTGAAGGGGTGTTTTTGTTTTTTTGTTTTTGTCAAAAGGGCCCTTGCTTCAAAAACTGAAGATCACTGGTTAGGTGATGAGGTTCTGTAAAACCTATGTAGAGGCGCTGGGAAATAGGTCATAAATTATTTTATGATCTTAATATCTGAGAACATTCTGTGATGCCGTCTTTGTTGATCAACACTGAAGAACCCCATAACACAATTACTGAAAACTGCACAAGATACTGACCACTTAAATGGTGCTATCATTTTCTAAAAAGACAAGCCAGAAAAAACAGTGGACTTAAGAGCTGTGTAGTGAGGACATTACTAGAGATTCCAGCATCAAAGGCACAAAATTAAAAAATCAAATTTCTCTTACTGCAACATCTCCCACAATTTGGTCTGTCAGCATACTTACAGTTGTCTGATTTAAGGAAAGCAAATATTCAGTGAATGATTTATCCTTTGCATAAGGAGAAAAGGGGATGATTGGATTATTTGTCTGCTAAGGAAACACTTTGACACTAAATTTTAGCTTCTTGACGTGATAACATGGAATGGCGCTTACTGAGTATTCTCAAAATTGACTTTGCTATTCTGATAACATGGTTTGGCGATGCTGCGTGTTTATGCTACCACAAACACCAACACTGTTCCTTCCATTTACACTTTTTCCTTGGAAATTTTTTAAATATTACAAATGATATCCTTTGGCAATCAGAGCTGTTGGTTTCCAGCAAGTAGTCTGAACACCTTGCCAAATGCAGGCTTCCATGCAGTTCATGGGACAGAGAACGTTAGTCTGCCAGTAGGGGTGTGTGTGCTAAGCATTCTTTACATTAGAGGTTTCTGAGAATCTCGGGTTACTTAGCCATTTTTGTCAGCTTAGCACCAGCTGGATTTGTTATCAAGTGAAACCGTGTTTTGTTATGGTTTTTTGTGCAGCTTTTGCTTCCTCTATGGATAGAGCTGTCAGATTGTATTTGCTGAAACAAGCCACAGAGGTCCTTCATTTTTGCTTCAGCATATGTGGTTAATGCACTTGGTTTTAACGTCAATGTGATACATTCATTTTCAGCTATGCCAAAATTATAGCATGTATGCTTAGTGTACTGCAATAATTCACATTTCTAGTAGTGTATGGATGAATGCTGTTCTGAAATTAACACCCTGAGAATGTTACATTTTTTTAATTATAGGATAATGTAGTTTTGATTTGCCCATTATAGAATTTAATTTTGAAACAAAGATTTAAGACTCATTCTTTAACTATTGTTGGGGAAAAGCAAATTTAGAAGGGATATGATCTCTTTAGTGCATGAGAGGGGATGATTGGAGTTCTTATTGTTTGTGTCCTCTAACAGATAATAGTTTGATAAGAAGGCCAGGATACAAACCTTCAAAAATGCATATTTTGCAATGTGCTATTATTATTATTATTATTATTATTATTATTATTATTATTATTATTATTATTATTATTAATTTAAGGAATTGGAGGTTGAGCTGAATGTGGTGGCTTAAAGTTCAAGCATCATTCACACTTTATTCAGAATTTCAATATGATATCTCTCCCATATATTTTAATATATGGTACAGTTCAGTTTTGTCTAGGATTTTATTTGAAATACATGATCAAAGGAAGAATTAAATGCATGACTCCAAGTAGTAAAACTAATCAACATTATTTTTACCATTTTTCAGATGTAACAGTTGTTTTAGACAGAGGGTAGTATCCACAGTTTCATTGCTTCAGGAGAGAGTTTTGTTCTATTATTATTATTATTATTATTATTATTATTAACACGAGAGGGGCACAAGAGGGGTTTGTGTGTATCAGGAAGTTGAATAGGGAGCAGTGGTGAGGCAGACGGGATGCAGGGGGAGGGGCACGAGAGGGGTTTGTGGCTATCAGGAAGTTGAATAGGGAGACATCTAAGAGAAGGAAAACTCTGATTCCAAACCTCCACTGCCTTGTGGCTACATCCAGTTGTGGAAAAGGCTTCAGGAGTCAACCTCGAGGCAAAATCAGGAGCCGGAGTCCCTCAGGCAGTTCGTGGCTGCACACAGTCACGTTCTGGCAACTCCTGCAATGCCGCCGGAACCAACCATATTGGTTTCTGCCTTTCCATTGGATCATTCCAGCGACGTGGAGAGGGGGGATTTGCTGCATGGGTAACAGCCTATCCTCCATACCTTCTTTACCCAGGCTTCGCGCACTGGAGAGGACACTCCAACTTTGCCATACGGCGTCGGCACAACACGGGAAGCAACAGTTACCGGTTATAAGTCTTTGCTTGATTGGCGTAGGGCATGATGCCAGGGGCTGCTTCTGACGGTGGGAGAGATCATTGCATCTCATTGGGCAGCTACCGCCCGCCTTAAGCTGGGCAGTCCCCAGCCAGTAAGGTGTTGCCTCGCCACGGTCTGTTAACCTCATAGGGTGCGTGGGGTTTAGGGTGAAAACCGACAAGCGGATCGACAACTCTGCACCATGCAATAGAAAACAGAAAACTCCTGCCCTAAAGCTGGGCACCTGGAACGTAAGGACAATGACACCTGGCTTCTCTGATGACCTGCAAGCAATAGACGATGCACGCAAAACAGCTGTCATCGACATGGAGCTGAGCAGACTGCAGATGGACATCGTCGCCCTTCAAGAGACAAGGCTGCCAGATTCCGGATCTGTCAAGGAGCGAAATTTCTCATTTTTCTGGCAGGGAAAACCACCAAATGAAACCAGGGAACATGGTGTTGGCTTTGCGGTCAGAAATACCCTGCTGAAATCCATCATCCCACCTACTGTGGGAAGTGAAAGAATTTTGTCCCTGCAGCTCCAGTCATCAGCAGGACCTGTCACTCTCATCAGTGCTTATGCACCGACTCTGTCGTCTCCAGCAGAAGCCAAAGACAAATTTTATGATGACCTGGCCACCACTATCAAGAAGATCCCTGTAAAAGAGCCATTGTTCATCCTCGGCGACTTCAGTGCTAGAGTTGGTGCTGATAACAGTTCGTGGCCCACTTGCTTAGGTCGGTTCGGCACTGGGAAGATGAACGAAAATGGCCAACGCCTGCTAGAGTTTTGCTGTCATCACGGTCTCTGTGTCAGCAACACGTTCTTCAACACAAAGCCCCAACATAGAGTCTCTTGGAGACACCCAAGATCAAAGCACTGGCACCAGCTCGACCTGATTCTCACCAGACGCTCCAGCCTTCCCAGCATCAAGATCACACGCAGCTATCAGGGTGCTGCCTGTGACACCGACCACTCGCTGGTGTGCAGCAGAGTGAAACTGCAAACAAAGTGACTGTATCACACGAAAAGGGAAGGAAGACCTCACATTGATACGAGCAAGACCCGGGATCAGAGAAAAGTGGAGGAATTTGCACGAGCGCTTGAGGAATCTCTTCCAGGCCTGGTCGATGCAAACGCATCCAACAGATGGGAACATTTCAAGAATGCCATTTACAACACCGCCTTGTCCATATTTGGCAAGAAGACCAACAAGACAGCAGACTGGTTTGAAGCCCACTCTGAGGAGTTGACACCAGTCATTGAGGAAAAGAGGAGAGCTCAAGCAGCATACAAGGCCTGTCCCAGTGAGCGCAACCTGCAGGTCCTCCGAGGTGCTCGCAGCAAAGTCCAGCAGACTGCCAGGAGATGTGCTAACGACTACTGGCTCCAGCTCTGTTCCGAGATACAGATAGCAGCTGACACGGGCAACATCAAGGGGATGTATGATGGTATCAAGCAGGCCCTAGGTCCAACACAGAAGAAAATTGCCCCTCTGAAGTCTGCAACAGGCGAGGTCATCCAGGATCGGGCGCAGCAGATGGAACGCTGGGTGCAGCACTACTCTGAGCTATATTCCAGAGAAAATGTAGTCACCGAAGAAGCGCTGAACAACATTGAGTGCCTGCCTGTGCTGGAGGAGCTTGACAGTGAACCAACCCTAGAAGAACTTCACGTGGCCCTGGACTCCCTTGGAAAAGACAGCATCCCTGCTGAAGTCCTAAAGTGCTGCAAAGAGATCATCATCACTGAGCTGCATGAAATCCTTTGTCTCTGCTGGAGAGAAGGTGGAGTACCTGAAGACATGAGGGATGCAAACATCATCACGCTGTACAAGAACAAAGGCGACAGGGGTGACTGCAACAACTACCGTGGCATCTCTCTCCTTAGCGTTGTAGGAAAGTTGTTTTCCCGAGTTGCACTAAAGAGGCTCCAGGTACTTGCAGAGAGCGTTTATCCAGAATCGCAGTGTGGTTTCCGAGCCAACAGGTCCACCACTGATATGGTATTCTCCCTTAGACAACTGCAGGAGAAATGCAGGGAACAGCGACAGCCACTCTTTATAGCCTTCATAGATCTCACGAAGGCCTTCGACCTGGTCAGCAGGGATGGCCTCTTCAAGATTCTCTCCAAGGCTCCTCAGGCTCCCCAAGGATTCTCCACCTAGGCTCCTCAGCATCATCCGATCCTTCCACAAGGACATGAAGGGCACTGTTGTCTTCGATGGCTCCACATCAGACCCCTTTGACATCTGAAGCGGCGTGAAGCAGGGCTGTGTTCTTGCACCAACCTTGTTTGGGATTTTCTTCACTGTCCTGCTGAAGCATGCCTTTGGAACCGCAACAGAAGGCATCTATCTCCGGACCAGATCAGATGGAAAGCTCTTCAACCTCGCCAGACTGAGAGCAAAGTCCAAAGTCCAGCTGAAATGTCTGCGTGACTTCCTCTTTGCCGATGATGCAGCTATCACTACCCACTCTGCCAAAGATCTCCAGCAGCTCATGGATCGTTTTAGCAAGGCCTGCCAAGATTTTGGACTGACAATCAGCCTGAAGAAAACATAGGTCATGGTTCAGGATGTGGACTCACCTCCCTGCATTACAATCTCTGCGCATGAACTGGAGGTTGTCCATGACTTTGTGTACCTTGGCTCAACGATCTCCAACACTCTTTCTCTCGATACCGAGCTAAACAAACGCATCGGTAAAGCAGCTACCACGTTTTCCAGACTCACAAAGAGAGTCTGGTCCAACAAGAAGCTGACGGAACATACCAAGATCCAGGTCTACAGAGCTTGCGTCCTGAGTACACTTCTGTACTGCAGCGAGTCATGGACTCTTCACTCACAACAGGAGAGGAAACTGAATGCTTTCCACATGCGCTGCCTCCGACGTATTCTCGGCATCACCTGGCAGGACAAAGTTCCAAACAACACAGTCCTGGAACGTGCTGGAATCCCTAGCATGTATGCACTACTGAAACAGAGACGCCTGCGTTGGCTCGGTCATGATGGCCGGATCCCAAAGGATCTCCTCTATGGAGAAGTCGTGCAAGGAAAGCGCCCTACAGGTAGACCACAGCTGCGATACAAGGACATCTGCAAGAGGGATCTGAAGGCCTTAGGAGTGGACCTCAACAAGTGGGAAACCCTGGCCTCTGAGCGGCCCACTTGGAGGCAGGCTGTGCAACATGACCTTTCCCAGTTTGAAGAGACACTTGGCCAACAGTCTGAGGCTAAGAGGCAAAGAAGGAAGGCCCATAGCCAGGGAGACAGGCCAGGGACAGACTGCACTTGCTCCCAGTGTGGAAGGGATTGTCACTCCCGAATCGGCCTTTTCAGCCACACTAGACGCTGTTCCAGAACCACCTTTCAGAGCGCGATACCATAGTCTTTCGAGACTGAAGGTTGCCAACTATTATATACTGCTTTTCAACTAAAGTTCACAAAGCGGTTTACAGAGAAAAATCAAATAACTAAATGGCTCCCTGTCCCAAAAGGGCTCACAATCTAAAAAGATGCAAATGAATACCAGCAGACAGCCACTAGAACAGACAGTGCTAGGGTGAGGTGGGCCAGTTACTATCCCCCTGCTAAAAAAAGGAGCAAAAGGAGTTGGTAGGGTTTGGTAGAGAAGCTATTAATATTACCCAGAGATTCTGTCTTGGTCAGATGAAGTACAGGTCCTTTGAACAATACACATAAATAGGTATTTTTAAAAGAAGGCTTGGAAAGAGGTGGCATCTTCTTGATTGTGGAAGAAAAAGATATTTGGCTTTCATTTTAACAGTTAAGGCTAATGGATTTATTTTTCTTTAAGAAGAGTTATCTTTGCCAGCTAGTTTGGAAATTCATTCAGTGTGTTGGCTCTCATGTGCAATGTGTTGAAAAAATGTTAATGATTTTATATAGCCCTTTAGTTACAATTATATGATGGAATAATTACTATTAATTATGCATAAATGGCTCCTAGATACTGAATGCAGAGCTTTTAGGGGAGAAAAAGCAGACCACAAATATTAAAGTTTGTCTTTGTGGTGGTTGTTCCAGTTACTTGGGGGTATAAGTAAGTGAAAATATGTTAGACATCCCATACATTTTAAGTTGCGTTTGTTGGAACTGGCTTTCAACAGTTTTTTTTTTTCAGCTATTTGTTTTCAAGGCTGAGAACGGGTGTTCAAACCACTTCCATCGCACTTTGAGTGTATGCCTGTCCTGATCCAGGCATTTGGTGCTGCAGGAGTGAATACAGTCCTAATGCTTGTACATACATTTGTGGAAGGAAGCAGCTGCACCTCCCAAACGCCTACGGCTTGTACTATATACATGTTGCTAATGAGTTTGTTGATTATGCATTTATGCCTTCTTTTCATGCACATCATCAGTCTACCTTGCTTTTTGTACGTGCCTTTGGAATTTATGTTGAATCCCTTCTAACCTCATAATAATGTAACCTTCTGCAACTGGAAAAATAAATCGTTTTGCACGCTGCTTGAATTTAGCAATAATATGTTGCTGGCTTCAAAGCAATGAAGACACTGAATACAACAGTGATCACAACATTTAATGAATGTGATTTTTCTTGTATAATAATGATGAAAATTCCCCATGTCTTCTGGCAGTAACAGGGCTGTAAGTCAGAAGTTAAATTCCAAATCTGAGGCTGAGACCATGCCATTCACACAGTCACTTGCTAGAATATACTTGTTTCATCCATTTTGAATGGATGTCCCTATATCCTTTGTGTCCCAAGTACAGGCAATTTTTTTCTGCACTTCTTGTGCAGTGAAATGTATGATTAGAATGTTGGCCAGGTCACACACCCCAACAAAATACTGTTCAGGTCACAACATATAACTGGCGTGTTAAGAACAGCTGTATGGTGATTCTAAAAATGAGTATCAAAGATTCTCCCAATGTTGTCAATTTTGAGAAGATGGAAGGTAAGCCACAAGATGGCATACAATTAATTTTTGTTATGGTTTCTCTTTTCTAATAGATCAAAAAATATTTGGAACTTGAACCACTTGCACGAGGAAAACGCTGGATACTTAAACCCTGTTCCTTGGATGATATGGAAGCCGTAAAAGACAGCTTCAGCCTGCTGATAAATTTACTAGAAGACAGA